>NC_134530.1:240224015-241476158 GCF_050624435.1 Tenrec ecaudatus
CTGCCTCCTAGTTCTTTCCTCTATTTCTTTGTACTTTCCTCTTGTCCCACTATCATGTTCTGCTTTCATTTGAGTTTTAGGAATTCCTCTCAGTTACCTTGGCCTTGATTCAGCCCTGCCAGACCTCCCATACCCTCCTTGACACTGATTTTGGATCACTTGTTATTTCCTTGTCGCGGGGTTTGTTAACACCCTCTTCCTTTCTGCAGCCTGCCCTATCCCCATATCCCCCACGGACTGTCATCATGTTGTTCTCTCTTCTGCCTATCCCTTCCAGGTAGACTTGCTATGTACCACTACAAGACTGAGTACAACAAAGGAACAACAGAAAGTAAAACAATAGCTACAACAACACATACACACCCAAAAATCTATGAATAGTTCAGGGTCTGTTTTCCTTCACAGGTGCTTTCCAGTTGAGTCTGATGGGGTGCCATGCCCTGGCACCAGCTCTATCTCTGGGGACTTCATTTCTCTGCTCCCCCTGCTGCTCTGATGCATGTCCCCAGAGGCTGGCTTTGGTGAGGTGACCTCCTGGAGGGCACATTTCCCACCATGTGTCTCTGGTGTTGTCCCCAATGATAGTATGGGTCAATGAGGAATGCTGTGTCCTGTGGTGGGGCCTGGCCTGTGGTCATCTCTGTGCATTGCTGTTCTGAGCAGGAGCATTGTCCTCAGGGTTTGGTGAGCCAGGATGTGCATCACTCTTTTTTTTTTTTTCCCTATCCCCTCTCATTGGCTCCTGTGTGCTCTGACCAGACCAGTCCCTCTTCCCCTCTTCTTGAGCAGTAGTGTCAGTGCTGTCCTCTGAAGTGAATTCTTCTTGGGGGAAGGGTGGTGCTTTACATTTAGTTGCTAATGGGGCAGGCCCCTCAGGCCTCTCTATTGGTTCCCTGCTTCATATCAGTGGGTTGTGTTCTTGTCTTGGGGCTCCCGGTTGAAGTCTGGTCCCTCTTTCCCTGTGGAGACAGAAACAACACCTTCCTCCTGTGTGGGTTAGTGCCCTGTTTCCCCAGCTACCCATACCTTTTTCCAACCTGCTTTTAATGGGCTAACATAAGTATCCCATATGTGTCCCTGAGTTTAGTCTGGCCCCTGCCATATTACCTGGACCTCACCTCAGGGACGTATGTATACAGCATCTTCTTCCCTATGCCCCTTTTGAATTTTTTGAACTTACCTCAGCACACTCATGTAATACTCGTCCTTTTGTGCTTGGCTTACTTCACTTAGCATAATTTCCTCCAGTGCTTCATGCATTCGTCACTACTTTTTAGGGATGCGCAATACTCCACTGTATGTATGTATCATAGATTTTTAATCCATTTCTCTGTTGTTGGAAATGTGGGCTGTTTCCATCTCCTTGCAATTGCGAATTGTGCCGCGATGAACATTGGGGCACAGCTGTCTGGCCATGTAGACCAAGTTTTTTCAGCACATTTTTAATGCAGTTATTGTGGTAAAATTAGGTGCCTCGGCTGATATTTGGGTCAGCTTATACTTGCATATACACAGTATATATGTACTATACATTATGAATATTTATATCTCTGGAGTATAAAATATTCGAGGTAAGTTGACTCTCAGGGATCATTGGTGTGTCTATAGAGAATCAAGCAGCTTAAGGTCTTCAATGACTGATATTTCAGAAATAGATTCTCTGGCCTTCCTTTCTTTGGAGGCTCCTCTGAGAGGACCAAACCCATTAAACTTTAGTTTCGGAATCGAGCTGACTGCCTGTGTCACCGAATGACAGAGTTTGCCTGTAGGCCAATCGGGCAGAAGGAGGATATAGTGTATATTTTCTTAGTACAAAGCAATTGTGAGTCGGTGCAGAGACCTTAAAACAGCTACACATATTGCTACCACCTCACTTGGGGGGGTCTGTAGGTGGCATCTTGGGTGGCGCACTGAATCGCTGACTTCTCTGGGCTCCGAGCTGAAGGCTGGCAGCTTGAACTAACCAAACAATGCTGTGGATCCTTTTCTAAAAGCCACAGCCGTACAAACCCCGTGGCACAGTGGTCCTCCGCACACACGAAATCCCTGTGAGTCAGAAGAACTAACAACAGCATTTCAATAAACACCCACAATTCCTCTGATTTTTCCTTTAGAGAGTTTTTTTTTCCAATCAGATCATACAAATGGTCAGAAATGATACATTTCAGAATGTTTCCAGTTTGTGACAAATGTTATTAATAATCCAAGACTTTTAAAATGATATGCAAGTCAAAAGAAAAGATAAAGAAGTCTTAATCTTCGGGGCACATTCTGTAACCTTAAGAGATAAGCAACAAAAAATAAGCCAGGATTTCTTCACTCAACTCGACTCTGCAAATGGCGAATGCATCCAGGTGATAATGGTTAAAACATATTTGGTGAGGAAAGAACTCTGTGTCCACATAGAACTGACATAAGGATAAACAGACGACCGATCAATGGAACAAAGCAGAGATTACGTATGTATTCTCAGTTGACATCAAGTTGGCATCATCAGCTCTGACTTTGGCAGGAATAAAATGGTGCTCCATGTGGTTTTCGACAGCTAATTTCTCTGTAGCAGATCACCAGACCTTTCCTCAAAGGTGCTTCGGAATGAAACTTTTGCACCACCTAGAAATTTTATAAATACACACACACACACATGCATATATACATATATAAGATAAAGGGGCCATTGCACACACACAAATGGCGAAAGATAATTATTAAATAATAGGTATTGGTTTTAAATATGATTATATACACACACACACCCAAACAAAAACACCAACAAGAAAAAACACCACTCTTGAGAATAAAGAAGGGTGATATGGCTAGCAAAGCCTCATTAAGACAAAATAACAATGTATAAATTACCAAGGGCACATGAGGGAGGGGGGAGTGGGGAGGGAGGGGGAAAAAAAGAGGACCTGATGCAAAGGGCTTAAGTGGAGAGCAAATGTTTTGAGAATGATTGGGTCAGGGAATGTATGGATGTGCTTTATACAATTGATGTATGTATATGTGTGGATTGTGATAAAAGTTGTGTGAGCCCCTAATAAAATGTAAAAAAAGAAAAGAAAAGAAAATGATTAGGGAAAAGACTGTACAGATGTGCTTTAAACAATTGATGTATGTATATGTATGGATTGTGATAAGAGTTGTATGAGCCCCTAATAAATTGTTTTTAAAAAAAGAAAGCCATGGCTCAGGGCAATCTGGAAAGCTGTGCTGTGGGAGGCCTCCCATCTCCGTGTGCTGGCTGAGGAGGCGGAGGAAGCTCGAATGAGAGGAGGAGCATGCTCTCCAACCTGACCTGAGGGGCAAACCAGATATTACCGTTACTAAAATAAATTAATGTCCTGGGGGTTCGTGTTATTAAACTAAGGAGTACAATTCAAAAAAAGAATAAATAAAGGAATGGAACTCAAACTAACTATCCTCGAGTCAATGATGACTGACTCATTGTGACGCCCTGTGAGTTTCTGAACTGTTTTGGCAGTAGAAGGCCCTGTTTTTCTCCTACGGAACTGCTGATGGATTTTGAACCAGCGATCCTGCCAATGGCAGCAAGATGCATCACCACTAGACCAACAATGCTCCTAGGCAAAGCCTCTTAGATAATGCTTTATGCTTTGTTGTTTTCCATTCACCACCACTGTTTATTTTCAATATTTTTTGTCATCCTGAACAGAAATTCTGTGCCTATTAAGCAATTACTCACTTTTCACCCCCAGCCTCTGGTTATCACAAATGCTTTTTCTGTCTCTATGCATTGGCCTGTTATAGAGATTTCATATAAGTGGGTTCACACAATATTTGTCCCCATTTCCAGGGGACTTAGAACACAATAGAGGTCCAACCTTAGAGGTGCTTTTCTTTAGAGACAACAGAACTGAAGTGTTTTTATTCTGTATCAATAGTTATTGCTTAAGGGCAGTCTTGGGCACCTTGGGCATGGGAGTGTAGGCTCTGCAGCCTGAGGCAGCCTTCCACTCAAGAGACTGTGGCAGCAGAGGCAGGGAGTGCACACCTCCAACAAGTGTACAGGAAAGCCAGAGACCTGAAAGGACGTTAGCTGAGTCAGCTTCTGCTGCACTAGGAAATCTTCATATCCTCTAACTCTCTTTTCTCTCTCTCTCTCACTCTCTCTCTCTCTCTCTCTCTCTCTCTCTCTCTCTCTCATATATGTATAGCATGTCTTTGCTAATATCATGGGGAAATATATATATATATATATATATCCCAAACTGGGCAGAGCTTTCATAGTACGCACACACACACACACCACCCCCCACGAGGTAGCATGGAACACCTCACTGAGTTAGTGCACCCAGCAGAGACGGCGGTGATGTTGAACAGAGTTTACAAGGACAATGCTATGGGGAAAACTCAAGTGTAGAAATGGTTTTCTCCTTTCAACAAAAAGGTGAAATATTGATTTATGACAAAATTCTTCTGGATGTTCATCAACTTTCAGAACGGATGAGAATGTCAACTCATAGTGCATTTGGCGTTCATTTCACCAGGTCAGACTGTTTCATGTTTTCTGTTTAGAAGTTCTGAAAAGATTGTGTAACAGCATGTGACAAAAATGCCTGATTCGTGGAAGAAGGAGGACTGGTTTTTCCACCCAAAAAAGCACCTGTTGTGCATAGCCATCTCAGTGCAACAGTTTTTGGCAAAAAACAGAATGCCTCGCTTGACCCAAGCTGTTTACTCACTTAGCCTTACGCCATGTGACTTTTTTTGTTTCCATGAATGAAGAGGAACATGAAAAGATAGCAATTTGTCTTGAAAGAGATGAAGGAAAAAAAATGAGGGAGGTGCTGTCAGCCATCCAAACAGATGAGTTTGAAAAATGTTTCTAAGAATGGAATCCCAGATTTGATAAATGCATCAAGTGTAAAGGAAAGTACTTTGAAGGTGATAAGGCAGTTTTGTTAAAAAAAAAATTAAATGCAAAAAAATTAAATGCATAGCTTTGTAAACAAAATCCTGTATTTTGTGGTGAGTGGGGTGGGATACATCCTTGTCTATCTCCTTCTCGTATAGTAGGCTTCATGTTGACCTGTTATCCTCAAGGTCAACAGTAAAAGGGGGCTTTCTGCTCCTATTAATATCTCTAGCCTTGAATACCCATAGGTGCAATTCCATTCTGTCCTACAGGATCAGTAGGAGTTGGCATCAACTTGCAGGTGAAGATTTTTTAAAAAATAATATATAATGATCAGTCCAGACTAACCAATTGAATCTTGAAGAAGATAAATATATAACCTTCCTATTCAACTTCCATGAATAAAAATATTATTTTTCCTACAAGTTGAGTATGAGTCAATTGTGTCATAAGTGCCCCAAAGGGTAACATACCAAATTTCACATAGAGGGACAGTTGAAGAACCAAAACGTATTAGGAGAAATGGAGTTGGCAGTGGGGGTTATATATATTTCATGTTGCTGTGAAGGTAAAAATAAAAAATGGAGAGCAGAATTTATAGCATGGCAGATTTGACCAGGGTGAAGAAGAACTTTGTAATAATTAGAGCTGGGTGAAAATGCTTTATGAAGATTTGAACTTCCAGTGCTTCAGTGCTTCAGTGCTTCAGTGCTTAGAGGTGTCTGAGCAGAGGCTAGATGCAGTTCTGCAGAGATGTTGTGGAGGGAACTTTTATAAGGGAGGTGGAGTAAGGAAGGGCCAGACCAAAGACTTCATATTCCCTTCCAACTCATTATTCCATCATTCTGTGAATGTAGTTGGTGATTTCCAATAAAATGGCTAACAGGCAGGAAGCAGAAAAAGAAACACAGAAGGGCCTGGATAGTCCATTAATGGATATATAAGTCTTAGAATTATTGAAATTGGCAATCATTATTGAACGTCGTTCAAAAACACTGCTCAGTTGTGAGTGCTTGGAAGGTAATGGGAAATATTTGCTCACTGTGGACCCACCTTTGTGTATGTCCAAGCACAGAAAGCCAAAGAGAGAAAAAGACTTGGAAATTTTCCTTGCACAGAAAAAAGGGAAACTTGGAAGAGTCAGCGGAAAGGAAACACAATGATGGGAAAGGAGAGACATGAATTCACCCACCTTTGCTCACCCCTATTTCCTGCTCACTGTTGTTTTGGATGCATTTAATTTTTCTCTCTCCTGGGTCAAATCAACGGCTGACCACATCTGTCCCATTGGAAGCATACGTCATCTTGGTTTTGGAATATAGGCAAATATGCACTTAGTTTTCCTCAAAGCCAGAGGTTGCTCAATATTTAAGGCTTCTGCCTGTGGAGAGCCAGGAAACAGAGCATGATGGTATCCTGACAGAGATCAAGGCAATGGAGAAGATGAGATTGTTGTCATCCATATGCGTGTGGGCCACGCCTGTAACCTTCTTCAAGAGGGGAATCATCCCACCCACCAAGCTCAGCCCCACATAGACTATGATGCCATCTACCTACTTCACCTCCGAAAAGACTTTCTTCAAAGGTTTCAAAGTACTATACCTAATTAGTGAATTACAGTATTTTTATCCACTGTGTGCTCTCTATATGTTTCATACCAAGCACCTCCTCATGTTATATTATTTTATTCACATTTTGCTGACTTCAATTTCAATACCATTCCATCCAGGGGTGTAATGCTATCTCTTAGTCTTAGCACCTGATGATTCAGAGGCTTATTTCTAAGCAGCAAACTCTGATAAGCCTAATCTTGAGATTCTAAAGCAACCAAGCTCCCAGCAGGATTCCTTCCCTGCTCTGCAAAATGTAAATAAACAACTAGTCATGCCCCAGAATCAGCCCTCACCATAGTAGCTGGCCGCAACCCAGGGGGTTTATGGGTCTGTACCTGCTGAATGGGAGAAGCCACTGAGGTGTGCAAGGTTGGCATGCTTCAACTGGCTACATTCCATCTCGGGGCCCAGTACATCAGCTGCCACCATTTGAAACTTCTGGACCATTTGAAACTTCTATGTATATGGACACCCTAGGGTAGGGTAAGAAGCATGGGTGCAGAGGAGTCATATGAACCTTGCTCAAATGAAACCGGTCTGACTATTCATGTGGAGCCCTATCACCCGTAGGTTAGGGCAGTGAGTGCTCACACCTGCACCATCCCGACATCTAGCTTCACACGTGGGATGGCACAAGGGTACCTGGCTGTGTGCGGAAGATGAGTCCTGCTTACCACAGGTAATTGGGCTCCCATCTGCAGCTCTCTGCCCAACACATTTAGAGAGCAATGTGCCTGGGCACCGACTGGTTAAAATGGATCTCATTGCTTTCAGGTCCCATCTCAAATTGCCCCAAGGAAATCACCGACTTTAATAGTATATTCTCCAATGACCAGGATGTTACCAACTTGGACCTCATTCATTCTTTACCATACGTATGCCTTCAATAAACAATTACGATGAAAAGTAACATTTTTTTTCACTTTTGTAAAACAATTTGAGTGAGATTGAATGAGGTAGCAATTCATTTCTGGAAATGAGTCGCGACATGTGTTTGGACTCCCCATGTCAGAACTTTTTCATTTTCTTCACTTTATTATTAATTAATTTATGGTTAATTTCTTTTTGCCTCAAATTTCTTCTCCTACCCCCCCACCCCCACAATTACAGCTGCTTTCAAAACCTACTGTATATACACCTGCTTTCAAAATCTTATGTATAAGCTGAGTTTTTCAGCACATTTTTAATGCCGTTTTTGGGGTAAAATTAGGTGCTTTGGCTGATTTTCGGGTCAACTTCTACTCGAGTATATATGGTATGCCAGATCACTTCTTATCCTGGAAAGAAAATCCCAGGAAAAAGATGTCAATCATGGAATCTTCCTATTGTTACAGGAACTGAAATAACCTTCTCCAAATCATTAGCAGCCAGACACAGGTCATGTCTTCAGGAGATGACTTGATGTTGTCACAAGATCCCCTGCCCACCACCCTCAGCTTGTGTTGCTTTCCTCTTTCGGGGCCTATAATTATACGTACAAGATGAAGGTGTGCCTATGGAAGAAAACTTTGCTCAGAATGACAGACCTTTCTAATATAACATAATAATTTATATGTATTATACGTGGGGGTAGGTGCATTTTTATTTCCTGAGCAATCTCTTTTGGAACTCTGGCAACCTTAACAAATTCCCTTTGGAGAAAATTTAAGCTTATTTAACAAATGAAACAAACTGGAGGCTGAATGGAGAATAGAATGGAAATCTCTTTAAAGACCCATGTTATAGATCATCTTGATATGCATAGACAGTTTATTATAACTGATCACTGTAAACAAATACATGACAGACTTTATGTAATAACTCAAAAATCACCTATCATTTTGGAATGATATAAAAATTACACAATTGCCAAGGGAATCTTTCAAACTTGCTAAAAATACATTATGAATCTATGAACACTCTGGCATCTTAAAGTCAGAATGTTTCAAACAAGACTAATTATTCTCTTATTTGGGGGTTAATTTCCTCTCCCACTTAGATAGGCACTTAGGTCCCAGGCATTTTATAAACATATCCTTTTTGGTACTGTGCCGGAGTCTATACTTCAAACACACACACACACACACACACACACACACACACACACACATACACACAAACACAAATCCCTACAGATAGGAAGTGAAAAATCAACTATCTTGTCTTTATGATTTTTCTCCCCCAAGAACTATATAGAAAAAGCTGGAAAGAAATATTTTATGACTACTAAGTCACAGCTCACAAATTGAATGATTTTATTTTTCATTTCACATTTAGTTACAAAAGAGACAAGCCAACAATTTTCCATTGAGTTTGTTTAGAACATTCTTTCACAGAAGAATGGCCATACAATGGAAGAATGAGATCCAAAGCTGAAGCAGTACACCTGGCCCCATGGCTCTGGGTGGACATTGCGCTCTCGCTACGGAGAAGATGGAATGACAGAGAAAGTGATTCTTTGGCAATGTAGATGAGAATAAATATATAGTGGCCTGATGAGGTTACTATTCACAAGAATTTTTTAAATGAATAAAATTTTAGAAACAAAAAAATTCATTTGTTAATGACAAGTAAGCATTGTTAGAATACAATGTTCATCTTTTTCTTGGTTCTTTTCAATGTAGTAACTGAGAAATCTTACATGAAAAAATACAAACTTAGAAATGACCTCATGAATTATAAACGAACACAAAACCTGGAGCTAAACAAAAGCAAAAAACCAAAATATTAAGTTCCACAAGTTAAGATGGAATGGAGAGCTGAGATGCCTGAGAGGTCACTATTTGTTTTAAGAGGGGTTAGGTTAGAGAGCTCTGCTTTAGTACACTGGAAGCTTTACTTACCGCCCTAAGAAGCTCCTTGCTGCTCACTGTTCTAAATAGTGTACAAACCGACAGTAGGGTATCCTAACCAGAACAGACATCTTTGAGTTGAAGACGATGATATCCTTAATATACAAAATGTTATTGCAAGATGAGCAATTAATGTGCATGCGAAATTCATATGGAACATATGCAGTTTGTGTGCATTTGCTGCCAACTATGTATTGAGTACTGTGTATTACTTATAAAGCAATCATTTACCAAAAATTAAAACTTACAAGCCAATCCCTAGAATACTGATACATAGTTGTGTGGTGGGGTCAAACTATCTGCATGGTTATCAAATCCCTAGGGCCTAGGTTACTCTAGGTTACTCTTCTTACCAAGCTCAATGCTCCCCTGGGTAGATCAGAAGTAGACATTTAGAGGAGTTTTAGTCATGGGTTAAGACTGCTTCTTACTGTTCATATTGTATATGAACAGTAACGATCCATGCATCTACTGTATCAAGCATATTTGTACATATGTTGCCATCATTATTTTCTGAACATTTACTTTCTATTTGAGTCCTTGCTAACAGCTCCTCTTTTTACCCTTCTTCTTAAGGAACAATTTGTACTGCTTGTCTCTTACATGGCTGGTCCTCCCTTTGAGGTATTCCTGTTGCGGGCTTGGGACATTCAGGGTTAGTGCATTGTCCATTTTTTTTGAAGTGTATGTGTAATAAGAGGCTTGCATGCTTCAAGAACTAGAAAAACCTACTGTTGAATACACTCTGGGTTCTTCTCCCCTTTCTCGCGTTTCTTGAAAATGGAGTGGAGTCCCCTTGTGCCATGCTGTCTGTTTTCTTTGTCTTTAATTTCCCATGCTGCTCCACAGGGGATGGACCCCACAGATGAAGCAATAGTGAAGTACAATAATGGAACAAAATGTTTCAAGGAAGGATGAAGAAGACAAAGGAATGTATTATAATGAAAGGCGCAAAGACCTGGAATCAGAAAACCAAGGAGGAAGAACACATTCTACATTCCACAAACTGAAAGACCTGAAGAGAAATTCAAACCATGAATAGTGATATTAAAATATTTTATGGGTAAAAATTGAAAAAAAATTGAAGGAAACATCAAAATAAGATGGAAGGAACACAAAGTCACCCTGCCAAAATGAATTGTTCAATGCCGACTACTTCAGGAGATAGCGTATTATCAAATACTTATCATGTGGAAGCTGCATTGAATGCCATTGGTTAAAAAAACACCAGATAATGACAGAATACTAATTAAGATGATTCAACAAATCATATAGCAATGGAGATGATCCCACCTATGTGCTGCAAACTTTGGAAAATAGCTATTTTTCCAACTATACAGAAGAGATTTGTAATCGTTCCAAAGAAAGGTGATTCAACAGAAAACAAAAATTATAGAATATCATCATTAATATCACATGCAAGTAAAATTTTCCTGAAAATTGTTAGAAATTCTTGCAGATTTACATTGACAATTGGATTTAAAAGACTATGTACAAGAATGGATACCACGGATTTTCTCAGGTAGATGTTGCCTGAGTTCAAACTATACTTCATTAGAAGGGTCCTGTCATGGTGACATTGTATATGTTTATGCTTGTGTTTTTATTAGCTAACAGTGCCTTTTCAAGAGCAATGTTCAATTATGATAAAGTCAAACTCTTTTCATTTTCATATATAGATTTCACGTGCTTTTCTTTTTAGGGTCTTGTCTAAGAAACCATGTCTATCTTAAGGACATGAAGAATTCACTTGTGTCTACTAAATTATAGAGTTTGGGCTCTTATATTTAGTTCTACAGAATTTGTAATCAATTTTTCGTACCATGTTAAATAAGAATAGATGTTTCTTTTTTCTAAGGTGTTCAATTGTACATATTGTATTATTTTGGTGTCCTTGTGAATAATAAATTGACTACATTTTTTTAACATTTTATTAGGGGCTCATACAACTCTTATCACAATCCATACATATACATATATCAATTGTATAAAGCTCATCCGCACATTCTTTGCCCTAATCATTTTCAAAGCATTTGTTCTCCACCTAAGCCCTTTGCATCAGGTCCTCTTTTTTTTCCCCTCCTTCCCCACTCCCCCCTCCTTCATGAGCCCTTGATAATTTATAGATTGCAATTTTGTCATATCTTGCCCCATCCAGAGTCTCCCTTCACCCCCTTCTCTGTTGTCCATCTCCCAGGGAGGAGGTCACATGTAGATCCTTATAATCAGCTCCCCCTTTCCAACCTACTCACCCTCTAACCTCCCAGTATCACCCCTCACACCCCTGGTCCTGAAGGTATCATCTACCCTGGAATCCCTGTGCCTCCAGCTCCTATATGCACCAGTGTACAACCTCTGCTCTATCCAGTCTTGCAAGGGAGAATTCGGATCATGGTAGTTATGGGGAGGAAGCATCCAGGATCTGGGGGAAACCTGTATTCTTCCTTGGTACTACATCGCACCCTGACTGACTCATCTCCTTCCCTAAACCCCTCTGTGAGGGGATCTCATGTGGCCGACAAATGGGCTTTGGGTCTCCACTCTGTACTTCCCCCTTCATTCACTTTGGTATATATATATATATATATATATATATATATATATATATATATATATATATATATATATATATTGGGGGGGATGATGCCTTATACCTGATCCCTTTGGCACCTCATGATAGCACAGGCTGGTGTGCTTCTTCCATGTGGGCTTTGTTGCTTCTGAGAAAGATTGCCGCTTGTTCACCTTCAAACCATTAAGACCCCAGACACTATCTCTTTTGATAGCCAGGCACCATCAGCTTTCTTCGCCACATTTGCTTATGCACCTGTTTGTCTTTGGCGATCGTATCATGGAGGTGTGCAGCCAATGATATGATTTTTTGTTCTTTGATGCCTGATAACTGATCCATTTGGGACGACGTGATCACACAGGCTGGTGTGTTCTTCCATGTGGGCTTTGTTGCTTCTCATCTAGATGGCCGCTTGTTTATCTTCAAGCCTTTAAGACCTCAGACACTATCTCTTTTGATAGCCGGTCACCATCAGCTTTTTTCACCACATTTACTTGTTCACCCGCTTTGGCTTCAGCAGTTGTGTCGGAAGGGTGAGCATTGTAGAGTACCAATTTAATAAAAGAAAGTATTCATGCATTGAGGGAGTGCTTGAGCAGAGGCCCATGGTCCTTCCACCACCTTAATACTAAACCTATAAATAGATCTATTTCCCCATATATATATATATATATATATATATATATATATATATATATTTGCATGTACATGTCTTTGTCTAGACCTCTATGAATGCCCTTTGACTCCTAGCTCTTTCCTCCATCTCCCTTGACTTTCCTCCTGCCCCACTACCATGCTCCGTCCCCACCTGGGTTACAGCTATACCTCTTCTTTCTGTAACCTTACCCTTGATCATTCGCTACCAGGCCTGCCACTCCCCCCTCACCACCATTTTGGGTCCCATGTTGTTCCCTTGTCCCTGTGTTTGTTAACACCACTTCCTTACTGCCCCCGCCTCCCCCTATCGCAAGTCCCGCTGTTTTTCCTCCAGATAGTTCATCCAGCCTGTCTTATTTAGACAGACCTGTGGAGATAATAACATGCACAAAAACAAGACAGAGGAAAACAAAGCAACAGTATACAACCAGACAATAAAACAACAACAAACTACTGACAAAAAAACAAAAGAAAACACATCAAGAAAGAAAAGCTTGTAGGTAGTTCAAGGATCGTTTGTTGGCCCTTAGGAGTGTTTTCCAGTCCAGTGTGTTGGGGCACCACACCCTGGCTCCAAAGTCCACTTTCAGCATTCCCTGGGGACCTTGCCGCTCCATTCCCTTGCTGTTCGGCTGCACTCCCCCAGTGCTTTGCCTCGGTGTGGTGGGATCAGGTCAGGTGCAATTCCCACACTGTGTCTCTGGTGCTGTCCCCTGTATCACCCTTGGTCACTGAGAGGCATCATGTCTCATAGTGGGGCCAGCCATGTTGCTCTCTCTGTGGACTGGCTGCTCTAATCAGGAACATCATCCTCACGGCCTGGTGGGCCAGGCTGTGCTCCACTCTCTCCTCTTCCCCCTTCATCTGCTCCCATGTGCTCTGACCAGATATGTCCATCTCCCGGAGCTGCAGAATCAATGTCGTCCTTTGAAACAAATTCTTCTCAGGGGAGGGGTTAGGAATCCACTTACTTTTTGTTACTGGGGCCAGCCTCCCAGACCTCTCCACTGGTTCCCTACTCCACGCCAGGATGTTGCATTCACACCTTGCGGCACTGGGTTGAAGAAATTGACTACATTTATATGAGTCAGTTTCTGGATTTTTAAATCTGCTCCATTGATCTTTTGTCTTTTTAATACATAATGCCATCCTGATTGCAAGAATTTACAGCAGGAGTGACTACCTAAGGAATTTTTTTATTTCCACATTAATATTTGAATCAGACTAACACAACTGTGCAAACAATCTGCTAAACAATCTGCTAAAAATGCTGCCAAGTATGTTATGTTTTATGATTCTATTATCATTTTTATCTTAATATTTTTGTTAATAGTATATTTATTTATCTCGTGATATAATTCACTTCTGAACCTTTACCATCCTAAATACACTTCTAAATTCTATTTGTTTCAGGTAGATACTTTATGATGTATCATACTCACAATAATATTATAATTAGATATTTATTCTTATTTTTTTCTCTTTCAATCTGTGTCCTTCTTATTTCTTCTTTGTTTAATTGTTCCAACTAACCCCTATACTACAAAGATTAATATAAATGGTGAAAGTAGATATTTTTGCCTTATTTAATATCTCAAGAAGACAGTATTCAATTGATCATTACCTGTTGTGATGCAGGGTTTTTGTGAATGCTCTTTATTAAGTTGAGGATGTTCCTAATTTTTGTTTACTTAAGTTTTTTTTCCTTAACCAGAAATGAACATTTAATTGTGTCAAATTACATACTAGAATTATTGTAGCAGTCATAAAGAACACATCTCCTTAATGACATGAATGTACAAATTATAATTTAAATTGAACTATTGAACCAACCTTAGGGTCCAGGAATCAGCCCCCTTTAGTCATAATACATTATTCTTTGTAATACATACCTAGACATAATTTACTAAAAGTTTGCTAAATTTTGTTTTTATCTTCTTAAAGTATATTAATCTCTGATATTCATTTGTTCAATTTTATCATGTTTAGAAATACATTTTTGCTGGTCCTATAAATCAGTAAATATTTTCTCATGCTCTATATTTTCATGAAAATCACTAAAATTCATATAGTACTGAAATTTTCTTGGTGGGAAGTTCTTCAAATTATGAATGTGATTTATTTACTAGATTTCAGACTGTGTAGATTTTGTACATTATTGCTCATCAGGTTTGGTATATTGTGCTTTTTAAAGAATTTGTCTAGTTTAAATGAAAATGATTATATTATTGACATAAATTTATTCAGAGTATTCCCTTGATATCCTTTTAGCTATTCAAACTTTCAAAAATATAAAAAGTGTCCTGTTATATAAGTGTTATATATATATATATATAAAATGGAAAATTATATACAATAGTTCAATTTCTTTTCCCTCCCAGGACCTTGTTAATGGCATACAGTCTGTTTATCTTGTGTTAAGAAGTCTTTCTTACTTAATAATTATTATTAATATTGTTTCTCATAGCAGCAGGTTATCAGTAAGATTAATTTAGACAAGGAGAGGAAAGGAGAACACAAGTCTTCTGCTATCACTTTATTTCTGTCCATTCAAGACAGTTCATTTCAATGCTCACCAGATCAGCATGAATGCAAACTCATCCATATGAGTTGCATAAACAAGCATTTGAGGGACTGGAAAACTCTAGGCAAGACTGCGTGCCACAAAAGGACCAAAGGGAAGGCCCTAGAAATCTCTATTGAAAGTAGAACTTTCCAAATTGGTCAAAAAATGAAATGGAAAGTCAGGCAAATGCTTTCTTTCATGACTTGATAGAGGCATACCTGGCTCATATTTTACCACTAGCCTCTGTCTTCTCATGTTATTGTCGTGTTTCTTCATGTAGATGGCAGTCCTGGTGGCATAGGACTACCTCGGGCTACTAACCAAAAGGTAAACGGTGTGAAACCCCCCTCTGTGAGAGACAGAGATGACACTCTACTGCCCTAACGATCTATGGCCTTGAAAACCCACAGAGGGAGTTCTACCCTGTCCTAAGGTCACCATGCATCTTTATGTGGAGACTGCAGGTGAGGTCTAAGAGTACGCATTTCCATGCAGAGAATAATAAAGAAATCGTAACTATTACATGCACTTCTCATGCTGAAGACCATATTATAGTATTCTAACACATTTGACATTGAACCGAGCTTTAGTTAATGCCAAAGCAGCAAATAACTTTGAAGTCATTTGATGATGGATTTTTCAACCTCAAAAATTATATTTCCTTTCACGTACACACACACACATTATTTAGACTCAGAAAAAACGTTATTTGAAAATAGAAAGGCTTGATATTTATTTAAACAAAATGTTGGAGAGTGTAGGCATATCAGGACCGATTCTGCCCCCAATACTCCATTTGGATCGAAGGTTAGTTGTGTGTACCAGGGAAAACCCTGGGACTCCAAAGAGCAGTCTATGTTTTGTTCCATCCACGTTATAGTCTTCTCTCCAGTGAAATGATTCTAAATTATGATTCAGCCAAGGGCAGGATGCCAGAGTTCAGAGAACGGTCAGGAAGGATGGGAACCGTCCTTCGATGGGGGCTCCCCGTAATGAGCCCAAGCAAACAAAGGAAGAGGAGAAAAGGGTGGAGGCTGACTGCACTGCCAACTCTTCCAGGTTCTCTTCTCCAGTACTTGCAGGAAAGCATTAAACAGATGCCAGTTCTACACAATTATGAAGGTCAAGAGCAATGGGACTTGACATAGTGTTTCTCTCGGCCTCAGTAAATCTCAAGCTGACACTTAACCATATATGATACTTTAGCCTTTATTGGGAAAACATTATCAAAAGGTATTGCCGTACCTTGCACTTCGCTAGCAAACACAAAAAATGAGCATACTTAAACCTTATATACCCTACGCTCTTTCAGGAATCCATTGTAGAACATATTTCACATATTAGAGCAATTGCTTAGAAAATTTGAAATCTCTTCTTTTGTCTTACGGAACCCATACTTTGATGCTTCGTATTCATCTTCTTCAATATTTTCTCTTATTGTTTTATTGTTTCTAGTGCCTGGGCACATATAATGAAAAGAGAGCATCATTTATTTTCTATCTTTATCTGCCTTCTGTAGATCTCTGATCTCTCAACCACTCATAACGGCCACTTCTATATATACAGTTCGCAAATGCCTATCACCTCTCCTCTGAGATTGACACTCATACTTTTCCAGTATTTCAACCTACATGCAATGCTTTCTGAGATGGCCATTGTTCGAAATATCTTACATGAAATCTTCAGGTAATGTTCATTAAGCTTGACCAAGTAGCTTCTTGAGTCTTTAGTTGATTTCTATAATATTAACTCAAGAGTCTGACACCTGAAATCCCCAAATACTCAGACATCTGAAATCACCTTTTAATAATTCCAGGGCAGAAGCTGAAACCTACATCCCACATAATATCCCTCCTGATATCTAAAATTTCTAAAGAAGAAGGAACAGGTGGGATGGAGTGGGAGGTGCCCACAAGTCACCTAGTCATCTCCCACTCCCCCCAATTTCCTGATTCAGTCAGTTCCTGATCCTCTCAGATCTTAGGGACTTCTTTTTCCCTTCTGGTGCACATATGCCAATGACTCCCAGACTTGATCTCTCCCTTGACCTCTGGAATAAATTTCCTAAATATCTTCTCAGCACTCTACTGGGATATCTGATAAGCAACTCACACTTCAAATGCACTGAATTGAACTCTCCTCCTCCCCACACCTGTTCCTCCTGCAATTGGTCCCATTTCAGAAAATGACAGAACCATCCATCTAGTTCTACAGCCCCAAATATGGGAGCCATCTTTGCATTTTCTCTTTGGTCCAGACCCAGAAATGTGTGCACTCTGTTATTAAAATATGTACTGAATCTATCTCTTTCGCATCCTCTCTGCTGCTGTCACAGGTTCTCATCTGAACAAAAGCAATAGCTTCTTATTTTCTGTTCTCATGCTTTCCTATCCAAAATCTCATCTCTTATAAATGCCATTGCGATCACATCAGTCCTGTGTTTGTAGGCCACTTCACAGTAACTGGAAAAAACCCTTGACTACACTCTGTGGAGGCTTCGCCATTCATATCACTTATCCTATCAGTGTGTCTCAATGAACTAGACAACGTTAGACTTTCTTAAAAGCTCGCTAAATTTGTTTGCTATCTGTGCATTGTATTTATATAATAAATATAGATAGAGGGTGAGTGGAACATAAAAAAAATCCTCAGGGAGAGGATGAACTTACACAATGGCTTTAAGAGCAGTAAAAATAATTGTGAGAATTGCACAGGATCCAATAAGATTATGGTTTCTTTGCCCCTAGGTTGTAACTGACTGCATGGCCTCTAACACCAATGTACAGTTAGATGAGATTGTATAGTATACTACACATGTATGCATTTATATGCTATGCATTATAGTCTACATTAGTGCACCTTTCCTGATACACGCACGTTATTTATCTTTTCATAACTAAGCTAAATGGATATTGCTAATTGACATACTGTATATGACAAAATTTTCTAGTACCTTTAAGAATCCAATAAGAAATATGTTCCCCCGTATAATTCACAAAGCTAGCCATGGATTTCTACAGGTTTCTTCAATTTGTGCGTGTCCATGCTGACTCCAGGACCCGTGAGCTGTGATTACCATGAGTCCACCTGGCAGTCTTCCTCAGCCTGGCTGAGCACTAGAAAGGTATAACCTTTCATGAGCACTAGAAAGGTATAACCTGGAGACACCAGAGCACGTGGCAGGAGTATTTTAACATGTGTCACAGGCTAAAGCTATCGTAGCTCTAGCATCTCTTTAATCCCATGTCTCAGGTCTTACCATGTAGCAAAATGACCAGGGGAGCTGCCTCTGCCGTGTGCACCTCGCCTCCCTGAGCTGAATGAAGATCAAAGCTGAGAGACTAGAGAAATTTGCTTCTCACTTCGCTCCACTCTTAAGTTTCACAGACTAACATTAGCAATAATTTTTTGTCCATGTGTAGTTTGGGCTTTGGAAATGAATTCCATATTGCAATACTGTTTTAGAAAGCAAAGATTAAGTAATTACACCACAATAATGCATGATTTCAAAAACATGAGGGAATACAACAGCGTGAGCAAAAATCTATTCAATCTGTGTACTGAGCACGTAATTCAAGAAGCTGGACTCCACGGATAAAACAGCAGTCAGATTGGAGGATGGGTTACTATCAAGCTACAAAGTGCAGACATCACAAATTTGCTTGCTGAAAGCCTTCACCATGAATTACAAGCCAACAGAAAGAAAACAGAATTCTCTACCACTGTCAGTCTGTACCATCATGAAAAACGTAGAAGCTGTCAAGAATTTCATTATACTAAGATCTGTAATCAATGCCCATGAGAGGAATATTCAAGAAGTCAAAGGAATGTATTGCATTGAGCACGTCTGCTGCAAAAGACTTCTTTAAAATATAAACGTGCCAAGATCTCCTGAGAAGTGAGGTGTGTCTGGCCCCAGCCAGGGGATTTTTAATCATCTCATGCACATACCAAACCTGGACGATGAAGATAGATGAGTCAATGACTTTCAATTGTGGTGTTAAAGGCAAATATTGAACATACCATGGGCTGCCGGAAAAATAAAGAGTTTCTTAAAAACAACGATGGTGAGACTTCATTTCATGTACTTTCGACATGTTATCAGGAAAGAAAGTCTCTGGGGAAGAACACGATGCTTGGAACAACAAGGCACTGGTGTTAAAGCCGTAGACACTCCCTGAGGTGGATGGACACAGTGGCTGTCGCAATGGGCTCAAGGACACGATGCTTGTGAGGATGGGCAGAATCCAGCAGTGTCTCATTGTGTTATCACTGTGAGTTGGCATCAATTGGAAAGCAGTGGGTTTGCTTTCGGTTGAGTGAACAACACGGCCTTGAGACGTTTTCAGTGTCGTCACATGCAGTAAGTGAAGGTGACTGTGAGAAAGATGTTGCTGTACATCGGGTTTGTTCAGTGGTTTCAAAGGGAGGGCAAACTAACATAAAAACAAATGAGACTTGTCTGTAAATTCAACGTTTGTAACCCAATGACCTACAGTATTGTGGGGTTTTTTTTTGGGGGGGGGGGTATACCGATCTCTCTTTCTTCCAGATGGACTCTCATGCACCAGTGTTCATTGAGGGTATTGTTCTTTTTTGCACCATAGATAAAGCCAGAGATGACAGTCTATTTCCTTGATGTTCTATTTCCACAAATATGAGTATTACTTTGTCCCTTGTCTACCTGTGACCAAATTACTACAGGAATCTTAAGCATGTCCTGGGGTAGGCCAACTGGAAATTTAAAAAAGAAATCAATCACACCTTTTAAGAAAAAAAGTAGATTATACTCACCCACTTCCTGCATTGCCCATTTCACTTTACTCATATATCATGACAAATTGCTTAAAGGGTTGAAGAAAAGGGTAAATGGTGCCCAGAGTGCCCTTCAACCAGAAGCAGACAGGTCAGAAGTCAACTTTCTTCACTGATTTACAGGCTTAATAGGTCATATATGTGGACCAGACCCTTGGGTAGCGTGGCCAGGACTCCAGCCAGGACGCTGAATGCTTGAACACTAACTAGAGGCAACACAGCAAATGTTTTGCCTCCTGACAAGCACAGCATCAATGAGGGTTATATAATTTAGACTAAAGCTCACCTTTTCACTTTTCCAGGGGCACTGGAGAGCCCTGCAAAGATGGTGAAGTGAAGATTCAATACAATTATGCTCAGATTCCAATCCACAGCCATCAAGTTGGTTTCAACTCAGAGCAACACTGTGGGACAGAGTTGAATTGCTCCATAATGTTTCTGTGAATACATCTCTACGGAAGCAGACAGCCTCATCTTTTGTTTTGAAGTAGCTGGTGGGTTTGAACCACTAACTTTGAATTGGCATCCCATGGCTTGGCATCACTAGGGCCCCTTGTACTCTTAACCAACTCAAAATCAAACTCATAGCCATCGAGCCTGTTACAATGCTTAGGGTGTCCTTACAATTAAATTTTGTTTTGTTTTGTTTTTTTCCCCATAAGAACTGGAAATATACCAGCTGGAGAAAGCAGAGTAGGTCAGGACTAATGGTTTTGGAGTGTTTAAGTTTATGTTTGTTTGTTTGGGTTTTGTAGGCAAGTGTTGATTCCGAGATGTCTGCTTTACTTGGCAAAGCAGGAGCTTTCTGTCAGTGGCACCTGATAGGACTGAAGCGGTCCCTCTCCACGGCTGTGTCAACTGTAGGCGAGATCCACGTGACAGACCATGGGGCAGATAGCCTTACACATCTGTCAGCTCTCTACTCTCCAAGACAGCGCTTATGAGGCTTTGAGTACCCAGAGAAACATCTTATTTCATTTGACCGGAACATGCTCTAGAGAGGCTGCCAGCAATGATGCATATCTTTGTACACATTGTCTATCCACTCATTAAGACACCAGCTTAGTTCTTCACATCGAGAGCTGAAAGCAGATTGCTGTTAGACGCTGCCGAGTCTTCTGTAACTCACAGTGCCTCCACGTGAAAGAATATTACTGGCATATATGTTTTTATTAAAGTAAAACTACTTATTTATTTTTAATTGGGAGTTAATACGTATATCATGCCATTCCACAGTCCCATGATGTCAAGCAGTATTGTACAATTGCCAAACGATGTTTCCCAACATTCCTTACCTCACTAGACTCCTTGACATTGTCTACCTTTTACCCACCCCCACCCGCCACCCCTACCACTGTGCGCCCCTGCCCCTGAAGCCCTTGTTCTCCTTGCTGTGCCTATCGGTTTATCAATCCTGGATTCCATATGCCAAAATACAGAAAAACACGTAACACAACTTCAAGAGGGTTCCTCCCAATGAAAGAACACATCTGAGATAAACTCTAAGATGAACAAATAAACAAAAAATACAATATACCAATATATAATAAACCGGATCAGGTCCAGCGTGCATCAGAGGGGGATCAACTGACAAGATTTTAACTCTTCATGTCAGGTTTATCCCTCTGATCTTCTACATTCATCTCTCCGATGCATTTCTCCACTTTCCTCCCATCCCGATGTCCTACGTAGTTCCCACAAGTGTATCTTAGGCTCCCATTGTCGTCCATAGCCTTCTGCAAAAGTGATTCTCACAACTTCGGCTCTGCTGCAAATCCCTCCTTCAATTTTAGATTATATGATTCATAATCCTTCTGTTACTGATGTTGGTGTGCTTCTTTGATGTGAACTTATTTGACATCTCACTCAGATGGCTGCTCATTCGGAGACAAGCCTTTAAGACCCCAGATATTTTTTTTTTATCTGATAGGCAGGCATCATCTTATTTTTTCCCTACATTTTGTTATAGCACTCAAATCGTCTGCGTTCCCTCCCAGGGGTGAGTAAAGAGCAGGCCATGATGTAAGAACTGATTGTTTGTATGTTTGAGCTAGGCTTTAGTGTGTGCCCCAAACCCATTCCTGGATCAATGATTTTTTTGTTTTGTTTCAATCTGCCTTTGGCTCTCTTTCAAAACTTCTTTTTAAATTTATGGTAGAGAGTCTTATCGATCATCCTCCTGGGGCAAAATGATCTTCCATTAATATTGTCTTTGATTAGCCCCTGGTACCAAATTTGTAAAGCCCAGTTGGAAGAGGGAAATCCGGGCAATGTAGTCTAAACCCACATTACAGTACATGAATTACTTACTCACTTGTACAAAATCAATCCTTTTGTGGCTGGACTCACACAAACACTGGGGGTCAATTGTGAGGGTATTGTGCAATAATAATCACTGTGAATATTTCAGTCAGGTTTGCTGGAATGATACTTATTTGAAAGTAGCATGTAGGGCAATGATGTAATAAAACTAAAGACCGTGTTTCCCTGCCCACCAACAAACTGGCTCAACAAACTTGATACAATCTTGTCTTCCGCTTTCTCAGACACCAAGTCATTTCTGCCGTCAGCCCTCGGGTTACAAGTGTGTGTGAGATAGAGTTCAGTTCACCACAGAGGGTTTTCTGAACTTTAATCTTTGTAGGCGTACGTGACTAGATCTCTCTCCCACGAAGATGCTGGGGAAGTCCTAACTGCAAAGCTTCTACTTAACCAGCTTCCCTTTCTTTCACTTGCCAGAATCATCTTCCCTCCGTCCTGCGAGTCCAGGTCCTGTGGTCCCTCTCTGAACCTCTTTCTCTCCAGCTAATCCTCTTCTCAGTCTGGGCAAGTCTGAAGACAGTTGCCACTTTACACGCAAGGCCCTCGACCCAGAAACAAAAGGTCCTTTCCGTCTCGTTTTACTCTCCTTTTACCTCTCTGCCTCTCTCTGTCTCTGTCATAATATCCTTTCCCTTCTGTTTCTCAGTTCTCCTGAGTCTCCTTACAATCAACTCCCGCCCCCCGCCGCACCCGCTTCTTGCACCGGTTTATTCCTTTCCCCAAACAGAATTCTCTGGTAGTTTCCTGTTTTCAGCTTTCAAAAATTACCCCTGCAGCTTATCCAAAAGCCATTCTCTTTTGCAATCTTAGTCAACTATTTAGAACTAGTATTTGTTTTATCTCATTTCTCCACCGCTATTCTCTCTCTCTCTCCTGTGTGTGCACGCGCGCACGTGTGTGTGTGTGTGAGTGTGTGTGTGCGCGTGTGCGCACGCGCGCGCGTAAAAGGGAGGTCTCCGGCTTGAAGCTGTCCAGGGAATGCTCTTGTCTGCCTTCTGGAGCGAGCGCCTGCATTTCCTGAAACTCCAGGTTAAGCACTGACCGTGCAGGCCAGAGTCACTCCCCTTACTTGAGCAGGTCACTTCCTTTCAGGGCGGATGCTTTGCCCAATGTCTCGGGAAATCATTTTTCATAGTTAGGATTATTTATCATTTCCTAGGAACAAGGGGCATGTCCTCTGATACCTTGCATAATTTGGAATTAAAGAGTAATCTTTTATAAGAATAAAGCTCACTACCTTCCATTTTGCCCAGAATCATTGGCTACAAAAGCAATCTGAGAAATTCTTATTCTTCATTGGAAGAATTGTTGTCAACCAGGTATCTGTGTATGATAGCAATGCTGGTGATGAAGTGACAAGCATATAGTAATGATATAAAGATGTCTAGACTGGTGGTATACACAAGGTTCCTATAGTTAATGAGCTTAGTATCTAACCACAGGGTTATTGGTTCAAATCTACATAGAGACAAGGTCCAGTTATTTTAATAGCTGAAAAATCAGTTAATAGAAATCTTGTGGAGTACAGATCTAGTGTGATACACACAGGGGTGGCAGGAGTTGGAATGGACCAGATGGGGAAGTCATACTTATATTTTCTTAAATTTTCCAGCATCTGTTAACCTTTAAGTAGCCCTCATGGCGCTTTGGCTTAGGCATTGCACTGCTAACCACAAGGGCAGCCATGCAAACATGCCTAGTCCAGGGGAGTAAGATGGTCTGGTCAGCTGCCATGCCAATGTACAGGTTCAGACACCTTACATAGGAACACTGTGGGATAAACGTGAGTCAAGGACTGCAGTAGTTAGATGAAGTTATGTTAACTGGAAGAGTATGAAGTCTAGGGTGGAATCCAATCTGTCAACCATGCCAAGACTCAATGGTGCCTCCTTGGGATGTGGCCTTCTTATGAATGGGGGAAACTAGAGACCTCCCTCTCTCTCTCTGCCCATTCATCTACCTGCTTGCTGGGACTCTGTCATTGACCCCCGAGCTGCCAGTGCCCTGCCATGTCTCCACCAACCTTGGATCTGCAAGACTCTCCACCCACTGGCCTATGATTTTCCTGCATTCTGTATCATTGGATGCAACTACATGAGTTGGAAGAGGGACGTATGGGCTTGTGTTAGATGGGCTGGGATGCCTTCTTCATATATAATTACTTATTTTATTTTCAAGGACATTTTATTGGGAATTAATACAGGTATCATTTCATAGTTAATCACATAAAGCTGTGTAGGAGGTTGGCTGGTCAAGGTGTTAATTGGTGGGTGACTAATTAGTCCCCTGTGCCTCTCTTTACCTTGCAGCTAAAAGCATTGTGAGATAACTCAGTTGTTTATGACCTCTTTAAGATTCTTTTAAACCCTGCATGTCATTGTGCTTACCTTAGAATACAGGGCTTTTAGTATTCAAGTGTCTAGACAGTGTGCCGAGTTAAGTAAGATTTTACATAGATAAGAGGTTCAGAATCTTTTTTAGACCAAGTGCTTTAATGTGTCTTTTGTAACCATTCCCTTGTAAGAAGAGCATAAAAACCAAGCTTCGAATATACTCAGTGCTTCAGTCCATCAGACTGCTGCCCTCCCCATCCCATGCTTTGTACATGTCTCTTTCTTTTCCTTTCGTCCGCACGCCTCATTTCAGATGCAGCTTGATGCAGGATAGCTGGTCTATCACCCACAAAGCGGCATTGTACAATCGCTTCCGCAATAGTCCCAAAGCCTTCTTTTCCTTCCTGAACTCCCTGGCAGTGGTTCCCTTTTACCCCCACCCCGACATCACTGCTGCACCCCCTCAGAGACCCTTGTTCTTCTTTCGGTCCCTATGTGTTCATCAATCTTGGCTTTCAGATACTGAAAAACATATAACAAAATATCAATAGGGTGACCCCCAATGACATAACGTATCTGAGCTAAACCCCAATAAGAAAAAAACAAAAACAAACAAAATACAGAAAATGTTGCAAACCAGATCAGGGTTAGTATGCATGTGAGGGAGGGTCAGCTGATAGGGTTTGACCCGGTCCAGCTAAGGCTTCTCCTTTTGATCCTCTAAGTCATGTCCCTAAGGCACTCTGCTTAGTAACCACTCTCCACTCGCCAGAGGCTTGTTCCCGTGGAGTTCCCACAAATGGGAACTCCCACTGTCATCCATGGCCTTCTGCAAATGTGATTCTCACAATTTAGGCTCCGATACTATTCCCGCCTTCAATTTAAGATTACCATATATACTTGAGTATAAGCTGACCTCAATATCAGCCAAGGCACCTAATTTCACCACAAAACTGCCTTAAATATGTGCTGAAAAAACTCAGTGTATACACGAATATATATGGTATATGATTTATAATCCTTTGGTGACCGATGGCGTGCTTCTACCATGTAGACTTAGTTGACATCTCACTTAGATGACTGCTTTCTTGGAAACACGCCGTTAGGACATTATTTTATCTGACAGCCAGACACCATATAATTTTTTCCCATGTTTTGCTCCAGCACCACTTGTACAGAATCAATTCTTTAAGGGTTGGATGTCATTTACACAAACAATGGATGTTAATTATCAGAAAATTTACAATAATATGAAAATGTGAGAATAATAAAATAATGTGACAATTTCAGCCACAGGTTTGCCAGAATAAAACACATCTCAATACAGCACAAAAAGCATTGATGTATCAAGACCATGATTGTCCACCTACCAACAATTCAAAATCTCGATACATCTGTCTTCTGCTTCCTCAGACACAATGTATTTTCTGACTTGCAACCTCAAGATACAAGTGTGTCGGAGGTAGAGTCCATTTCTCCCAGTGGATTTTCTGCACCAGATCTCACTGGTGCAGCCTCTCAATCATGCCATGCACCTTCAAGATTCTGCATTCAATGCCCCAGAATTGATCTTTCTTATACCTAGATGAGCATCCCTGGGTTTGTTTCTCTAGATAACCTGGTCTAACAAAATGTCAGTGTGTTTGCTTTTAGGGCTATTTACATACCTTTGTCTATACATTTACCTATTCTAGATATTTCGTATAAGTGGGATAATGCAATACTTTTTCTTTAGTTTCTGACTTATTTTACCTATGTATGTATATATGTGTGTGTGTGTGTATATTTATACTTCATCCTCATTCCAAATTTGATGCCAAGATAAGCAAGAGACTCTTTGTTGAGACAAAATGAGGGCCAATATCTGGTGGTAGATGCCAGAGAAGGAGAAACATGGGATTTCTGTCACAGCACCTTGTCTCTGGTTATGAGGATACATCAATACCTTGCATACCTCTGGGGCAGCTGAAAAGATTGTGTTCTATAGACACAAAAAGTTTGTGATCTATAGACAGTAACTGGATAGACACTCACTTAGAGGAATGATGGGGGATTTTGCTGGGAGATGGGGAGCTAAAAAATGAGTATGAGAAGAATATATTCTCAAAATTATTGTGGTGATGATTGCACAAATCTTCATTTGATTAAACAATTAAATTTTATGATATGTGAGGTATACGCCAATAAATCTATTTTAAAAGATTCTGCTCTTTCTTTGAGTTATTAATATCATCTGCCAATTCTTGAAACAGAAACGTGTATATATTATTTCCATCATCATCATCAATGTCCTGGAGTACTTAGTAGAAACCTTGTGCACCTGAGACAATAGTGGCTGAATTCAATTAAATAACTCCCAATTAAATAACTCTTTTCAGGAAAACTCAGTAGCGGAGAGGCAGAGTGGAGTTTTTGAACTCTGATTGTCTGCTTCCTAAGGCTCTCAGCTGCTAAGTTATGGAGACTTAAGCCTTCACATTATAATGTTCAGCTGAAGTTATTGCTAGACAGTGGATAAATTCGTGGGCCAGAAGTCCAAAACTAGGATTACAAACCTGGTCTGAATAATGTACCAGGCATGGACAAATCACCTACCTTCTCTTACAAGTGAAATGAATTGTAAAAGTGTTAGCTGTAATTTTCTTATAATGATCAATTTCAGTAACATCTGAGGAATACTTGAAAAATTCCATGAGATTGTTTAAATAAACTGCTGTTAAGTAGAACCATGCTCTACTGGCTTTTAATGGCTTAAAAAAATGATGGCCCTGAATTTGTTTAAGGCTCCTCTGGGTGGAATCAAACCTCCAATCTTCAGGTTAGCAATGAAGGACAAATAATGGTCTGCATCAGCTTGGGACTCCAATCTTTAAATACATGGTGTATGTTTCATGGTTGATATAAAAACCTTATAAGCATTTAAAAATTCTTTTTAATGTAGATTTAAAAAAACCTGATTATAGACAGTAAGCTCTTACAAATTTGAAGATAGGCCTCTTATTACTCAAGTAATAATAGAATTATTTGACTTTACATTGTGCTTGATATAAAAATAGTTCCCATCCTACTCTGCTTTGGTTTCATATTGATGTTACCTAAAACTCGCTACCCCTTGGAGAGAATTTACACTGAGGGATTACAGAGAGTTCATGATAGCCCTTTATTGCTCATATGACTTTCAGATGATATAGGGGTGGGGGTGGTGGCTGTCCTGGGAGAGGTATGAACTGAAGTAAGCGAGAAGCCAGAGCCAACATGATCTACGTGATCTTGAAAACATTATGTCTTATGCCTCTTTAAAACATTACCGTATTTCTCTTTCTCATCATTATTTCCACCTTTTCCTCTTTGTCACTTTCCCTCTCCACCTTTCCTAAAATGTGCAGTCATGGACCAGCAGCGATACCTTGCTTCCTCATCTAGTTCCCTAAGCGGACACTGGTGGTGGTGTTGATTAATTGTGGAGCTACATCTTTACAGATTTACAGTCTGGGAAATTCTAGGGTGCAGGTCTCCTCCCCCCCCTGTCAGGTTGCTATGAGTCAGAACCCTCTCAATGGCTATGATTTGGGTTTGGGCTGGTTGTTCCCCTTCGTATACATTTCAAGTCACCCGAGTCACATGTGCTCATTGGCATCAGTTTAGAAGCTATTCATGGAATGGCTTTATTTTTTTGGAGTATTTGAAATTTCTAATCTTTTTCTGGCTTCATTCCAATTGGAACCTAAGAAAAAGACACTATTTTAAAAATTACTTTTATCAATTCTCCTGTAATAAAATATATAGAACAAAAATGCAGGCATGTTTAAAGTCAATTATATTTTAAACATGTGCTTGTCATCGCTGTGTAATTGAGTGACATCATTGTATAATTGAATGACATGTATTACATTCACCATGTTGTACAGGTATCATCACTCTCTATTTCCAAAAGTTTTCCATCATCTCAAAGAGAAACTCAGTGCTCCCTATGTGAAAACTCCACTATCCTTCTTCCCTTAATTTCTGGCAACCACTAAGTTACTCTTTTCTCCATGTATCTGCCTATTTCATAAAGTAAATGTAAGAGCAATGGTCCAGTCCTTTCTTCATTTTAAAAATTGAGATGTTTGTCTTTTTGTTATTCAGTTGGAATTTTTTAAAAATGCCTTGGAGTAATAAATACTGCCAGTATAATAGTGTGCTTGAAGGGCACCCTTTTACCCTATTCCAGAGAAATATATTCCCCTTCTCTCTCTTTCTGGCATGTTCATGGAAGCATATATAACTGGTATACCTATATCCACATATATCTATATATTTTAAGCTTGAAAAAGGACATCACAAAAAAACTTCATTGTCTTTCCATTATATTTTCCATGAACTTTTTGTCATGTTCTAATTTATCTATGGAAACCGACCTTCATAATGTATTAATATGAAGGATGACACCCTCCTTGTGCAAACAGTGCATTGAGAATAATAGTACGGAGTCTTACTTAGCAAAGAAAACCTGGGAGACAGGAATTTTTGGTTCTTTGCTTTTTGGGGATTTGGGGTGCCCTTTAGGTTGCCATGAGACAGTTGTTAGAAATCAACAGCTGTCATTTCTTTGTGACTTTAAAGGTACCAGGCCAGTTGCCGGGGAGTTGACTCCTAATATTGGTGACCCCGACTGCGTGAGAGGTAAGGGGTGGGTACTCTATGGACAACTTTTCATTGGCTGATCATTTGAAAGTAGACTGCCAGACATTTCTCTCCAGGCTCATCAAAGTGGTCTTAAACCCCCCAACCTTTTGGTTGGTAGCTGCGCATATTGGCCATTTGTGCCACCCTGGGAGCTAAGAAGACTGTGAAGCACAAATGGCTTCAGAAGTGGGTTCTGTTAGAAATGTCTAGGTGATTAATGGTGATGTTTCTGGCCATAGTGCAGAACTCTATCTCCATACGTTACTTCCACTTAGACCTTTTCAGTCAGGAATATAGCATTAGTAATAGAATACCTCGGTTCCACAACACAAACTTTTATAACGACATTCCCAATCCCAGGATCTAGAAAATATTGAAAATTGCTATTTTTCTAAGTTTGGCACCCATTCTCTTTAGTGGCCAAACCTGGCCCGAACTAACATAAAGCCCTCTTTATAAAGTTAACATTTATGTTTCACTATGAAAATATTAAGTTTGACTAAAGGTGCTACCCAGACTGAGCTAGGAGATTTATGTAATATCCTGTGTATGCTCAATATTCCATTATCCATTTGAAAAAAATCTTAATACGAATTCTCAAATACATCTGGTTCCAAGGATTTGGGATCAGAAAATACACGTCTCTTCTTTCCTTCAGATTTAATTCAATCAAGCAGAAAAGCCGACACCTCCAGTAGCTGTAAGCTCCTTGAGTCCAATAGTCGTCAGAATTGACTACAATTAGAACCACCTGGCGAGCTTCACAAAAACCCCGAGGCTCAGGTTTCACAACAGAGCAATTAAATCAGAATCACGGCGAGTGGGATGCAGGTGTCCTCATTGCTACATCTTCCTGTAAATTCCAGTATGTTTAGCCAAGTTTGGGAACAACTCGTCTGGTCCTAACTTCACTGCTATTTCCCACAGCCCTTTCCAGGAAAGCCAAGTGCAAGCCCATTGCAGTCAACTCCCAAGTTCAGATGCGGACAGCAACCCACCTACCCTGAAGTACAACCCACTTACCATGAGACAAATGCCAGCTGAAACTGGGTGGACTGGCAAAAACAAAGGACCCCACCAGTGGAATGGACTATATCGTTGTATTTAGGACATTCCCCCAAACTCTCTAGATCCACCATGAACAGCCAGTTACGGCTTCCTAAAGCTGCATCTGAGCTGAATTGAAGGGAGCCGCTGGCTTACTGTGGGAAATAAAAAATAGCAGTAACTCACATTTTTTGAAGGCTGACTATAGTAAAGACGTACATTACTTATAATATTTCATTTAATCCCAAACAACTCTTTGAAGTCAGTGCTGATTTCGTCCTCATCTTATAGGAGGAAGCAGAGGCTTCCAAAGATCAAGTAGCTCAATAGTTCTCAGAAATTGAACAAAAGAACCAGGATTTGAACCCATTTGGGCCTGAATAGACCAGACCTACTCTTCCTGTCAGTTTGGGAGAAAAGGTGAGACCAAAGATCTCAGAAAGGCAACTTCCATTAAATGTCAGAGGCTCTGATTTTGTTGTTGTTGTTGTTGTTTGATGCCTGAAAGCAACTGGACACCCCCTTACAGAAGGGTCGCAGGGAGATGAGCCAGTCAGGATGCAGTGTAGCAACAATGAAACATACAACTTTCCTCCAGTTCCTAAATGCTTTCTATCTGTCCCCCCACCCCATCATGATCCCAATTCCACCTTACAAATCCAGCTAGACCAGAGGATGTACACTGGTACAGATAGGAACTGCAAACACAGGGAATCCAAGGCGGATGATCCCTTCAGGACCAGTGGTGAGAATGGTGATACTAAGAGGGTAGGGTGGAGAGGGGGAACTGATTGCAAGGATCTGCATATAACCCCCACCCTGGGGGAAAGACAACAGAAAAATGGGTGAAGGGAGATGTCAGACAGTATAAGATATGACAAAATAATAATACTTTATATTTTATGAGGGGGGAATCAGGGAGGCTCAAGTAGAAAGTCAATGTTTTGGGAATGATGACGGCAACAAATGTACAAATGTGTCTGACACAATGGATGGATGGATGGATGGATGGATGGATGGATGGATGGATGGATGGATGGATTGGGGTAAAAGTTGTCTTTTTTTTTTTTAAGCCAGAGACTCTGCCAGCTGGTCATGCTCCGTGAGTAGGAGTCACAGCTCCGGGATGACAAACAGAGGGCTCGGCATCCAGCTGCTGCGGCCACCAAGCAGCATGAAACAATGTGAATGAAAGAGACAGAAAGGCAATAACAAAAGTGGCAGCAGCAGCAGCAGCAGCAGCAGCAGGAGGCAGGTTCCAATTACTATGGGTTGAAGTGTGAGGAAAATTAATGTTGGGGATGGTTCAAGGTTATGTTGAAATTCCAAAGCTGTGGGCTTGCATAACCATGAACTATGGAAATTAAGGCATTACTGATGTTCACATTGTTTATGTCAGATCTTCTCTCCTCATCTTACTTTGTCTCAACAAGTCTGGATTCAGTCACGTACTAACCACCACACATGAAGGGGAAAGATGGAGGTAACCTAGAGCGTGTGTGCATGAAGATGGATAATAAATCCGGAAAGGGGGAACTACTGCTACAACACAATCTCCTGAGCTTACTTCCCCCTGGCTCTGCACATTCATATTAACTAAAATGAAAAACACTGGGATCATTATAAGCCAATATAAAATTAAAATGTGTTTCAGATAAAAGCTTTCTGAATTTATCATTGATGTTTTCTGAATATTTAACACTAACAATCACAAGATTTATTGAGCATATATTTCCCCAGGCCGAGTCATAGTTAAGCATTATTATGTTATTGTGATTAATACCACATTTGTGACAATAAAAACACGATTCACATGCAATACATAGACACTCTATGATTAAGAACTTGTGCCTTCAAAATTATATATAGCCCATAGTTACAAGCCAATACCCAGATTGGTGTCTTTCTTTGAGCACAAACCCAAGACCAAGCACACAGGAATGGGAAAGGGCCAAGGGATATCCTACTCTACCTGGGAGCTACCTGGAGCAGCCAGAACATGTTCCCTGCACCTACGCAGTCCTGGTCTCACCATCTCCCCTAGTCAAGACCAAAAGACAAGGGATGGTAACACCTGGCTGGCAAGGTAGGCAGCTGCACCCTGTCTCCACTACAGTTCAGAGTCCTCACAGGCTCTGCCTGGAGCTTCCAGGGGCCCTGTCTAGGACATAAAGTTGCAAGCAACCATCAGCTTCTTCACCCGACACCTCTTGTTTCAACACTATTTGACGTCAGGGGCATCACAGTGATCTCAGATCTCAACCTAGACCTCTAATAGCCCCAGGACAGTTTTAGCATGGCCATGTCTCCAGTCTTTGGCAAGTAGTGCTATCAGGCACCAGATTTTTTGGGATCATTGGGAAGAAGAGTCAGGGTTTGAGAGGGATTATTTCCTGGTCACAACCTGGGGGGTGAGGCCCAACTTGCAAAGCATGGCCAAGCATAGCTATCCAGAGAGTCCAGTCCTTGCTACCTCTGCCACCAGCAACACACAATGCTTCTGAAAAGCAAACAGGCATTACTTTGTCATGCCCATCAAAACACGATCATGTCAAAGATGCTGTGGTCGATATCAGAAAGTGTTTCTTGAACTTTTTATGCTTAGAGACTCAAACTTTCACTGCCATCCAGTGAATGCTGACTCAAAACCAGAAAGGTAATGATATACCAAGACCAACATTTGATTGATGTGAAGTGTGGTTAACTGTATACTTAAGAGCTTAAGCACAGTTTCAACTGAAAGACCCATAGAAAATCAAAACAAACAAACAAGACACCTTAGTAATCTTGGAACTGTCTATAACTGCCTCCAGGCAACAAAGTTGGTCAGAGGAAGAAACAGCAGGGCAGGCTGGCTGACTGAAAAGCCAGAGTCCTTTGCCACTGTGCAATCATTTCTCCCTTGGACTTCTGAGATTGTTCACCTGCACTGCTTAAAGACTAGCCTGCCCTCATGACTATGTGTGTGTTGATGACTAGCTACAGACATTTATTTTTTTAAAGATTTTGTTATCAGGTCACATAATGCTCTTTCTCTCCAACCCAGACCGGCCTTACACAAACATTGAGATCATAATGTCCTTTTCATTTTGGTTGCACTTGACGCAAACCATGGCTTCCGCACAGATGTTTCAGTCTTCCTGGTCTAGTACTTGTTTTCTAACCATGGATTTCTGAACTGTAGTTTGAAGGTGAACGTGTTTGTAGTTATATAGCAAAAGTAAAAAGCCCATCACTTTCGGAGCTATGAGTTCATCCTGCTTATTTAATCAAATGAAGGAGACAAACATGGTTGCTCACCCATCCCCTCTTCATCACAGAGTACCTGAGTAGATTTCTGGAAGTGTTCATTACAAAACTCAGATATTTTCCCATCTCAGTTTTTAAAGACATAATAGAAGACTAGAAAAGAGCCCAGGTGGGAAAAACATTGAACTGATAACCGCAAACCTACCAGTGGCTTCTCAAGAACCAAACAAAAAACCAAACAAGGCTGTCTGCTCCCATAAAGAGTTACAGCCCCGGCAACCCTGTGCAGGGTTGCTAGGAGTCCGAATTGAGTGGATGGCAGTGGGTTTTTGGATTTATAGAAGCCTAAAACATCGGGCTCTCATAGTTGGCCTTTAGAAAATTTTTAGAGACTTAGAAAAATTTTAAAAATGAAGAAAGTTAAAATATGAAAATTAAAGTTCATAACTATTCTCAAAATGAGCAAACCATAACTAAAAATCCAACTCATTGCTGTCGATTCCAACTTCTAGTGACCTTAAAGTAAAAAGTGGAACTGCCCCATACAGTTTCCAGGTGACTTCCTTTCTGGAATTGCTACAGATTTCTTCCTTTGAGTCAGTGGTGGTTTAGAACCACTGACCTTTAGGTGAGCAGATGAGTGCATTGTTCTCTATACCACCAGGACTCCTGAAATGCACAGTAAAAAATTTTGCTGAACTGTTTATGTTAATTTCTGATCAATTAAATTCTTATGGTGCAGGTTTACTGGTGACAAATTCTCTTACTCTCGTTTATTTCTGAAAAAAATTCTTTTTTTCTGCATTCATACTTGAAGAATGAATTTGTGTTATAAAAAACTGGGCGTTTAGAGTTGTTATTTTATTCAGCCCTTAAAGACATTGCTGCCCTATTTTATAGCTTCTTTTGTGACTGAAGAGAGGTCAAAAATATTGTAATCAGATTTGCAATTTTCTTGTGCATTATAATATTTTTGCCTGTTTTCAAGATTTTTCCTTTGCCTTTGTTTTTGAATAGTTTGATTATTATGTGCTGGGGGATTTCCTTTTTTATTTTACTTTAATTTTTTATTGTTGTTGTGACTTGTGAAAGGTTACAGAGCAGATCAGAGTTTTACATTAAAATATGCGTATATATATATATATATTTTCAACTTGTACTTTCATCTGTTCTACTTTCTCTCTACATTTCCCGTTTTCATTCCTCCTTTTTCTTAATTCCTTGAACAGTATTCTTAGGTAAATGTTGTCCTTTTTATCTTAAATGACTGATTGTTCGAACATGGGGCTATGAGTTCTTTACTAGACCTAAAGGGCAATTAAAGGTCATAGTCTTGTGAGATATGCAACCAGTAAGCTTGGTCCTATTTATGATTTGAATTTTGGATGGCATATCTCTCCCACTCTATCTCTGTGAGCCTTTTCTAAGGTGATCCTTTTCAGGAGGGTTGGTAGTGGTAGCCAGGTACCATCTAGTTCTTCTGATCTGAGTCGTAGAGAGTGAGGCCTGTGTGCTTTTTCGTCTATTGGCTTAATTGTTTATATACGTGTTTCTGTTTTCATTGCATTTCTTTCTCTGGGTAGGGAGAAATCAATAGTTGCACCTTAGATGACTGCACGAGATTTGAAGAACACAGTCGATACTGACCAAAGTGGGATACAGAAAATTGTCATTGTAACCTACGTTGTACCAATGAAGTAACCGACATGCCAATGAACCAAAGTGTCTAGCAGATTTTATTTCCTTTCATATCTTTCTCAGTCACAGAAAATTTTCAACCTATAAATTAGTTTTCTTCAGTAAATTTGATTATTTCAGTAGGGATTTCTTGTATTGTTTTCTGAACTTTTCTTTTTATGAAACTAAATTTAAAAATAAATATATTAGGTATTTTGAAGTTCTCAAAGTACTAAGATTATGCTCTTATTTTTAAGTACGATTTTCCCCCTTTTTTTACATTATCTAATTTCTGCTCATTTATTTCATGTTTACTGTTTTATGTCTTTTAGGTTTTGCATGTGAGCTGCCCTTTCTAATATGCTGTAAAGATTATCCAGTTACTTCTTTTATTTTAAATATTTTGTTTTTCTATTCTGAACATTTCATTTGACTTTTAAAATAATTTCTATTTCTCTGCTGTAATTTCATACATTTTAATTTTTTAAATCACAAAGCTTTATTAAACAAAAATAGCAAAACATGAAGTTATTGTCTCTCAACATTGTCCATCTAGTTCTATGCACTTCTGAAGATAGTATTTCTTTTTTTTTTTAACATTTTATTAGGGGCTCATACAACTCATCACAATCCATACATATACATACATCAATTATATAAAGCACATCTGTACATTCTTTGCCCTAATCATTTTCAAAGCATTTGCTCTCCACTTAAGCCCTTTGCATCAGGTCCTCTTTTTTTACCCCTCCCTCCCCGCTTCCCCTCCCTCAAGAGTCCTTGATAATTTATAAATTATTATTTTGTCATATCTTGCCCTATCCGGGGCTCCCTTCACCCCCTTTTCTGTTGTCCGTCCCCCTGATAGGAGGTCACATGTAGATTCTTGTAATCAGTTCCCTCTTTCCAACCCACTAATCCTCACATTTTCATTTTTTATGAGCATATTTTCCCCCAATCCTGATAGCATAGGGCTTCTTGAGGCTCGGCATACAGATTGTGGTAAGATACAGCCCTGATACAGGCTCGGCATAAGATTGTGGTAAGATACAGCCCTGACCCATTCCTTTCTGATTTTAAATGCTGCAGTATTCCTGTGTTCTGTCCACACTACTGCCTCTTGATCCATGTGCAATTTCAGCATGAGGATAGAGCTGAAGTGTTCTGGAAGGCCCTTCTTCTAAATGTTGTCCATAGCTTGTTATAACCAATACAGTTCAATGCTTTTATATAATCAATAAAGCACAAGTAAACATATTTTTGGTATTCTCTGCCTTGAGCCAAAATCCAACTGACAGTAGAAAAGATTAGCTCTTACAATGTCCCCTTCTGAATCTGGGTTGAATTTCTGGCAGCTCTTGTCAGTGGACGGCTGCACCCATTTTTGAATGATCATTGAGCATAACTGATTTAAAATCATTGCCTATACATTTCCAGTTGAATTGTTTGCTTTTCCATTGTATGTTAAATATATTGTATGTATGTTAGATATTTCAGGTGCCATGTTGGGGAGATTCTAGGCCCTGTCATTGCCTGCAAAGTGTGTTCATCTTCTCATAGAAGACAGGTAAAGTTCCTGAACTATGACGGTTCTTTCTGAAATTGACAGCTGACGCCATGTGTCCATGCTTTGGCTCTTGCTGTGCTATTCAGCGCCTGGGTGTTCAAGCCAAGAAGACTTGTAAGTTTTTTACCTGAGTTTCCTCAGTGCTGAAATGCTTGCTTTAGGGCCTTCTTCCCAGTGAAATTCTACAAATGGAAACTTACCCATTGCTCCTTCCTTTTTCCAAGAATTGCCGTTCTCTGAAATATTTTCCAGGTTTACTCACTTTCAAGTGCTTTCAGGTATTTTTTTTCCTTTATATCTTGTCCAGCATTTATAAATATTACCTGCAAGAGGCTTAATCCAATAGGAACTTCTCAGTTCTTACCAGAAGAAAAACCTGCCCTGAGTGAGGAGGAAGCTTTGTGTGGTTAGCCACTGGTATTTGGAAGTGATTTGTTACTACCACCTGATTTAAGCTATCTTGATTAATACAAGGTACCAACAGCCATATTTTTTGTTTTTATTTTAGAATATCCAGTTTATTTTGGAAGCAGGAACTTCTAGAGCTTTTATATTTGAGGTGTTTAAAAAGGCAAAGCCATTTTTATTGGCTTTCATAAATATACTGTGGGGCCTTGATCTTGCAAAATAAAAATTTCAGTCCTGTTACGTTTCAGAAAAGTAACCCCTTGAAGATGTGAATGATTATTTATTTTGTCATTGATGTGGCTTATATTAATACCATATCTTGCTGCCCATTAAAATCCCCATGGAACCTCCTTTAAACATTTTATCACAATTTAAATTATCCTAGCTATTTTGTTTTTCCTCATATTGTACTTTTGAGACGTGCATTTTTATATGCTTCATTATTTAGATAATTTATTTTGGGTGTTTATCTGCTTTTCCTTCTCTTTATATCATCTTTTTAAAAATGTAATCATTTTATTGGGAGCTTTAAAAATATCATAACAATCCATAGTTCAATCACATCAGTTTCAATACCTCTCTTTCTTAAACTCCTTGATATCAGTTCCCTTTTATCCCCTCCCTCCCCCACCCTACCTCCCAGGAACTCTTACTATTATTTTTCCCCTATAATAGATTTTTTTGCCTTATCTTACATGATCAAATATATCCATTCACATATAATTCTGTTGTTCAATCCTATCTAGTGGGGCTAGTTAGGCATCTTCCCTTCCCCCTCTTTCTGTACCCCCAGGGAACCATTACTCCCATTACTGTTTCTGAAGGATATCTATCTTGGCTTTCATGTACTGAACGACCTTAAATATACAAATGAACATTTGCAAATCTAACATGATTAATGAGCTAAAACAAATAAAAACCATAATAGTAAGGGGAGGAAATATTAAGTAACTAGATGATAATTATGTGATTCTTCACTGTTATACCACACCTTGGCTTTTCATCACTTATGTGTGGTTCTTCTGAGAGGAACTATCCAATTATCTTACATTTGGGCTTTAGGGCTCCACTATATCCATGCCCCTTCACATTGATTTGGTTGCTTTCTTTTCTTTGAACTTCTGATACCTTTTGCCATCAACACCTCACGATCATATAGGCTAGTGTGTTTCTTCCATGTAGACTTTGTTGCTTTCCTACTAGGTGGCTGCTTGTTTAACTACAAGGCTTTAAGACCCCAGATGCTATATATTTTAATAGCAGACACCATCAACTTTATTCACCCGTTTTTGTCTTCAGCGATCGTGTCAGAAAGGTGAGTATCATACAATGCCAGATTATTAGAACAAACTATTCTTGAATTGAGTAAGATTTAAGAATAGGCCCAAAGTCCATCTACTTTCTTGCTGCATGTGTACACACACACACACACACACACACACACACACAAGCAAACATAAACACATATTTTTTTTCTTTCTTTTCTTTATTACTACCCCACTGTTATGTTTACTTATCATCCAACTTGAAATAATTCCTCTTAGATACAATTTAATACATTAAACTTGGCTAGAAAAGCTACACCCTCCTCGCTATCAATTTTAGAACATTCACTGTTACCCTGTACCCATCATTGTTGACTCCCCATTCACCTCCACTCTCCACTTCCAGGGCCTCTAGGAACCTACGGACCAGTCATGGTAGATAAACACCAGAAAGGAAAGAATCAATCAATCAGTCAGCATACAGACAGTCATAAGATTAACAGTGATCGTGACATAGAGCAGGTAAAAATCACTCTGTTAAATAGAGAGAAGGGCATGTTATAAACACCAGTGCAGTCTCACTTTCTTCCAGAGCTGCATATTCAAGGTCCCGCTTACCAAACAACTCATACATCCTTTTAGTCTTCAATGTTTGTGTTAGCAGACAAGCATCCTAAATGTCCCATTGCTATTCCTGCAGTCAGGGTTGGAGCGGTCTAGTCGCCACCCTCCCCCAAGTTACACCTTGGACATTCAGTGTGTTCCCCTTTTGAATAATCCCCAACCAGTTCAGATGAGATGTCAAACCCGTGTCAAAAGTCGCAAACGGGAGAATGTGTGGCCTTGCTCCCATCACTGATGGTCTGTTGCACTTCTTTCTATCATCTATAAGGAAACCATACCATCCCAGGAGCTTGGATAAATAAGCTTAAATTTCATTCTCCTCAATTTAATACAATTAGTAAGGAAACCATTTTAATTTGAATTTTTATTTATTTTAATGTATTTATCATAACTTAAGAAATCACTGATCATTTGTAAACCACCCAGCACCTGACTCCTATTTTTAATAAGAGAACATCAATCTTCCTGTGACTCAAGAATTAACACTGGTGGCAGGAAATTATATAAAATTGACAAACTTTCTAAATGATGGCCTTCAATCTTGGTATATGAGCCCTGGTGCTGTGGTGGTTTTGTGTTGGTCTACTAACTACAAGATCAGCAGTTCTAAACCACGAGCACCTCTATGGGAGAGAACTGAAGCTCTCTACTCCAATAAAGGGTTATAGTCTCAGATACTCACAGGGGCAGTTCTCCCCTGCCCTGTTGCATCCTGCCAGTTGGCATACACTCAATGGTGATGAATTGGATCTTGGTTCATGACAAGGGCCTCCAGATGAGTTGAGATGCTCTGTAATTTCACAAGTTTTCTTTATAGAGTCAGAGTCCCCATTCACCATTCTTAACCCTGTAAAGCCAGAATTTTTAACTTCTCAAAAAAATTTTTTGGTTTTATTCTTTACTTTCATAGTTATCAATATATTTAACAACCAAAATACATTTAAAAATATAAAATTTGCAATGTTTTTAAAATATAACCAAATTGTCACATTCCTCCATGGATTTATAATACAAGAATAAAAAAATGCACCTTCATTTCTGTACTATTTTTCATCTTATTTTACTATTAAATAAAAAAACAAACTGAACGTTTATTTATTTATAAAATATAATACAAAATTTATTTGTTTATAATTTTAGTGTGAAATTGAACAAAACATTTTTTTTCGTTTGTGATACAGAGATGAACTTTGCATTTGCTGCAGAAATATACTGGTGCACTCTTGCAATTTACATTTTTGCATCTTCCTGTTTGTGACCTCAGGGTAATGGTGAAGACCATCCAAACGGGCATCTCTTCCAGGGAGACTTTTGGTGGTAGGACCTCTTCTCTTTTGGTTAGCAAACTCAACATCAGTAAAGCTCGTAGAAGGTCTGCCTCTTTTGGTTGGTCTGTTACTTTTTCCTTCAAGAAGAGCTTAGGCGATGCTCATTTTGAACTCTTGCAGACTTGGATTTTTGTTTTTTGCAACTGAAGGCTCTCACAGTCTCTACAATAAAGTAGTCAAGAGTTCACAACAGTGACATCTATAAAATGAAAAAAATAATTTTTGATAGCATTTTTTAAATCTGATTTGAATTCTGTGCAGTGCAATTAGCGAGTGTACCCCAAAATTGCTCAAGTTCCTGGCTACTCAGTGCAAGAGGTTTATTGGGATTTTGCTGGATTGCATAAAGATTTTATTGGTCTCCAATATGAGTAATGATATCCTTTGAGAAAAATTTTCTAAAATATTCAACAGGATGTTTTACTACCTGAGAAGAATCCATTTGTCATAACCACTGGGGCATCAGCTTAGCTGTACCATCTCCAGAAATGTGTCGCCAAAGAGGAATTATTTGATTTCTTGATGTAGATGGCTTTGAACTTGTAGTTATTGGAATTGATTCTGCAACTTCAACAACTGAAATTTCTAACTTATCTTCACTAGTATTATTATTACTAACTACAAGGTCTTCTAATTCATCCAAATCAGAATAATCACTTCCTATCATGGGAAAAATAAATATTGTTATCAAAATAGTTTGAATAGCAATATAATTAAAATTTTATATTGTAAAATGAAAAATTTTAAATATAATGCACATTTTATTTACCAATTTCATCCATATTAGCATCTGGTTCCTTGTCTGAGATTGTACCGCTTCCATCTAGATCATAAATTCTCCATTTTCCATGAAAAAATCCATGCTGTGGTAATTTTTGTCACCGTCAATTCAAAAGACAAATGTAATGATTTGTTATGTTTTAAAAAAGTGGAAATATATAATTAATATAATGTTTCTTATGATAAAAAGCGGAAATATAAATTAATATGTTTCTTATGAGTAGCACACCTTTGACATAAAAACTACAGTTTTATGAACATATCCAAAAAATACTAACACTAAAACTTCACTAGATTGAAAATTATCGTAAAATACACTGACTGAACGCAAATGATCACTTAACCTCAAATGCGCAATCGGTCAAAACATGTTCCACTGTTTAAGCACTTTGCCACTAAAATGCGTGACTAGCGATATGCATTTGTACTAGTAAAGTGCGATGATTTCATCAACATCGCTGTCGGCTCCAAAGGCTTCAAATTTCTGTACCAGATATATTTCAATTAAATGTTATGAAAACATCACACTCAGCGTTATAGGGTTAAGTACCTTCTTATCTTTTCAGATAAGCATGGAAATTTCTTTCACATTTATCACATATCTTTTCTCCTATTCTGAAAATTTTTATTCATTTCTGTATTTCATGCCTGGTCTATATCTGTAGTGCTAGTTATAAGTTTTGCTTCCCTTGACTCCCTGTAGCAAAGTATATTGGAGTTTCATTTTTTAATTGTGGTTTATTATATTCATAGAGAAGAGAACAAGAGATTTTCTGCTATCAGGCTGTAAGATCAGTAGAAAAACCTTTCCTACTCTCTAGATTAATTATCCTATGAACATTATGCAAGAGGAACTGAACCAGACTTTTATGCTCACCTGGTGTGTTCACATCTGGCAGGAGAAAAAGGAAAGCACGGATGTACCACATTGTACATTAAAAAAAATCACACCAATCAATTTGATCATAGTCACCCTATACAACAAGGTACAAATTCCCATGTGGATTTCCAAGACTATAACTCTTTTTAAAAAAAATAACATTTTATTGTATTTTCTTTCCTTTTTTTCCTTACTTTTATTTGGAGGCTCTCACATCTCTTATCATAATCCATATATTCATCCAGAGTGTCAAGCATATTTGCACATATGCTGCCACCATCATTTTCAAAGCATTCTCTTCCCATTTGAGCCCCTGATATCAGCTCCCATTTCTTCCCCCTCCTTCCTGCACCTGCCCTCCCTCATGAACCTTTGATAAGTTGTAAATTATTATTTTCATTTCTTACATTGTCCTTCATCACCCTTCACCCACTTTTCAATCATTTGTCCCCCTGGAAGGGGGTTCTAGATTGATCTTTGTGATGAATTTTCCTATTCTCCCCAATCCTCCCCTAATCCTCTTGGTATCTCTACTCTCATTGGTGGCCCTGAGGGGTTTATCTCTCCCGGATTCCCTGTGTTGCAGGCTCTTATCTGTAGCAGTGTGCATGCTCTGGTCTAATCCGATTTGTAAGGTAGAACTGAGGTCATGATAGTGGGGAGAATTAAGTACCAAAATGCTAGAGGAAAGTTATGTGTGTTTGATTGGTGCTACTCTGCACCCTGACTGGCTCATCTCTTCCCTGAGACCCCTCTGTGAGGGGATGCCCAATTGTCTACAGATGGGCATTGGGTCTCCCATCCCCATTCACGTTGGGTATGATTTTGTTCTGGGTTTTAGAAGCCTGATACCAGATCCCATGGAAACCTCATGATCAAACAGGCTGGTGTGCTTTTTCCATGTGGGCTCTTGCTTCTCTGCTAGACAGTCACTTGTTTACCTTCAAGCCTTTAAAACTCCAGACACTATATCTTTTGATAGCCAGGCACCATCAGCTTTTTTTTTCACATTTGTTTATGCACCATTTTTGTCTTCAACAAGCATGTTAGGAAGGTGAGCATCACAAAATACCGATTGTTAGAACAAAGCGTTCTTGTATTGAGGAAGTACTTGAGTTGAGGCCCAATGTCCAGCTGCAAACTTAATTCTTAACATTTACATATGGGCACATAGTTCTATTCTCTCTATATATATATATATGTGTGTGTGTGTGTATATATATACACACACACATATGTACTTGCCTGCATTTAGACCTCTATAAATGTCCTTTGCCTCCTGGTTCTTTTCTCTATTTCCGTTGACTTTCCTCTTGTCCCACCATCATAGTTGGCTTTCATTTGCATTTAGTAATTCCTCGCTGCTACATTGCCCTTGATTAAGCCTCCTAGGCATCCTATGTCCTTCTTTCCATTAATTTTAGTTACTTGTGTTCCCTTGTATCTGAGTTGGTCCCCCACCCCTCACCTTCCTTTCTCCCATCTCCCCTCTTCCAGTATCCTCCAGAACCATTGGTCCCACTCTTTTCATCTCCACATTATTTATCCCGCCTATCTTATATAGATAGACATGCAGATACATTAATAAGTGCAAAACCCAGGCAAAGCCAAATAAAAGAACAAAGGAAGTAAAAACCAACAAAACAATAACAACAAAACCAAAAATAAAATGACAATAACAAAATGAAAGACATTGACAAAAATGGAGACGCCTATAAATAGTTCAAGGTCTGTTTGTTGGCTATTATGAGTGTTTTCCAGTTGAGGCTGATGGGGTGCCACACTCTGTCTCCAAAGTGTATTTTTTATATTCCCCAGAGATTTCATCACTTTGCTTACCTTGCTGCTCGGTTGCATGCCCTCAATGTTTTGCCCCAGCATGATGGGGTCATATTGTGCACTATTTCTGCATTGTCTCCAGTGTTGTCCCCATTGCACTATGGTTTAGTGAGGGACGCCATGTCTCATGGCCGGCCCGGCCCCATGGTCCTCTCTGTGCATTGTCTGCTCTGAGCACAAGTATCATCCTTGGGCTTGGTGGGCCAGAATGTTTCTTTAATCAGACCTACCCCTCTCCCCAAGTTGTCGCCCCAATGCTGTCCTCTGAAGTGCATTCTTCTGATGGGGCGGGGTTGTGTGTCCACATATTTGGGATTGCGGCCAACCCCATAAACCTCTCTATTGGTTCCCTGGTACATGTCTGTATGTTGTATTTATGTCTTGGGGCATCAGGTTGAAGCCTGGTCTCTCTCTCCCTCTCCTATGGAGATGTAAACAATACCCTCCCCTTGAGTGAGTTAATTCCCTGCTCCCCCCGGCCCAACCCATGTATTTTTTTTCCTCCTCTTTCTCTTCCCCTCTTCTTTAGTTGGCTGCCATATGTATCCCTGGATTGGGTTTGACCCCTGCCATAGTTACTTGACCTTACTCCGGGGATATATATATATATATATAGTAGCTTTTCTTCTATGCCTCATTTTGTTTTGTTTTAAGCTCGCCTCAGTGGACTCATTTACTTGTACTTTGGTGCTTGGTTTACTTCAGTTAGCATGGAGCAATATGCTTCCTGTGTTCATTGCTGATTTTTAGGGATGCATAATACTCCATTGTATGTATGTGCCAAAGTTTTTAATCAATTCATATGTTGATAGAAATTTGGGTAGTGTCCAACTCCTTGCAATTGTGGACTGTACTTTGATGAACATTGGAGCACAGATGTCTGGCCATGATTTGTTGCTTGCCTCTTCTGGGTATATGCCAATAGGTGGATTGCTGGGTCATATAGCAGTTCAATCTCCATCTGTTTTAGATCCAGGCAAGTTGATTTCCATAATGGCTGTACATACCTTACCTACAGGTCCACCAGCGTTGAACAAGAGTTCCTATCTCCCCACAGCCCCACCCACACTTGTTACTTTCTGATTTTTTGAATTGGGCTATCTTTGAGGGTGTTAGGTGGTATCTCATAGTTGTCTTAATTTGCATTTCTCTTATGGCTAATAATCAGGAGCATTTTCTCAAATGTTTATTGGCCAGTGGGATTTCTCCCCCTGTGAAATTTCTGCTCAGATTCTTTGCCCACCTCTTTAGTGGGCAGTTAGTTATTTTCTTATTGAAAGCTTACAAAGTATTGTAGATTTCAGTAATAAGCCTTTTGTCAGAAGTGTCATTGCTAAAAATATGTTCCCAGTCTGTGGGCTCTCTTACTACTCTTGGTGATGTACTCAGGCGATTTATCTTCCATATATCCCACTTGTCAATTTGTGATTCCCCTGCATTGTATCCTTCTCTATTTCCAATAGCTTATGTATTCCCTGTGACAAGGTTCTCAGGCTTGTCCTAATTCCTTAATTAATGGCTTTCATAGTTTGGGGTTTTAACTTGAGTTTATTATTGTGCATGAAGTGAGGTAAGGGTCTTGCTTCATTTTTCTGCAGGTAGATGTCCATTTTTGCCAGCACCACTTATTGTAGAGGGAATCCACTTCCAATTTGATATTTTTTTGTATCCTTATCAAAAATCAGTTGTCTTTTCAGTGCTTTTTTCCTGGGTTTTCAGCTCTTTTGCATTGGTCTGAATAGCTGTTGTTATACCAGTATCACACTGTTTTGACCACTGTGGCCATATAATAGGAGCTAAAGTCAGGTAGAGCAAGCCCTCCCACTTTGTCCTTCTCCTTGAGGTATCCTCTGCTAATTTTGGGCCTCTTGGCTCTCTATATGAAGTATGTAATCAGTTTTTCCAATTCTTTGAAGAAGGGTGATGATTTTGGTATTGGGCATTAAGCTTTAACTTGGCATTAAGCTTATAGTGCCTTGGGCAGAACTGACATCTTTACTATATTGAGTCTTCTAATCCAAGATTATGGGATATTCTTCCATTTGCTAAGGTCACTCTTGGTTTCTTATTAGAGTGTTCTGTCGTTTTCTTCGTACAAATATTTTGGGTTTTTTGTCAGGTATATCCCTAAATACTTCAATTTGTGCTTGGCTGTTGTAAAGGGTACTATCTTTTTAATTGCCTCCACTGTGATCTTGTCTGATATGCATAGCAGTCCAATAGACTTCTGTTTGTTGATCTTGTATCCTGCCACTGTGCCATATTCCTCTTTCACGTCTAACACTCCACTTGTGGAGTTTGGGGATTTTTGATATATAAAATCATATCATTTGTGAACAATGATAGTTTCACCTCTTCCTTCCCCAGAGAAATACCTTTGATGTCTTTTCTATGTCTTATGTTGTCAGCTATGACCTCCAATACAATGTTAAATAAGAGAGTGTACAAAGGGTATCCTTGTCTGGTCCCCTTTTGCAGTGGAATTGTTTGTCCTTTCTCCATTGATGACCACATTGGCCATTGGTTTTTCATATATAGCTTGTGTAATAGTCAGGAATTTTCTTCCCATTCCTATCTTCTTGAGTGTCTTAAAAGGAATGGTTGTTGACTGTTGTAGAATCATTTTTCCATATCTATTGATATTATCACGTGGTTCTTACAATTTTTCCTGTCAATGTGGCAAATAATACTAATGGTCTTTTGTATGTTGAACAAACCCTGCCTCCCTGGTATGAATTCCACTTGGTCAGGGTGAATTCTTTTTTATATATGTTTGTATTCTATTGGTGAGTATTTTGTTAAGCACTTTTGCATTGATGTTCATTAGGAATATTGGTCTGTAGTTCTCGATTCTTGTGGGATCCTTGGCTACTTTAGGTATCAGAGTTATACTAGCTTCATAGAAAGAGCTTCAGAGTTTTCAATCTTGTTCTATGTTCTGAAGGGTTTGTGTAGGATTGGTGTCAGTTCTCCCCTGAATGCTTGGTACAATTCTCCTGTGAAGCCGTCTGACCCGGGGGATTTTTTTGTTAGTAATCCCTTGATAAACTTGTGTATTTCTTCTATTGTTATGCTTCTGTTGAGGTTCTTGATGTCCATCTGGGGATAGTCTAGGGAGGGATTGTTTTTCAAAGTATTTGTCATTGTCTTCCAGGTTGTTTAATTCGTTAGAGTACAGGCCTTCATCCTACTGTGAAATTATCCTTTTGATTTAATTAGGGTCCATTGTAGTGCCCCCTGTTTCATCCCTCATCCTTGCTTTTAAAATTCCTTCCTTCCCTTCCTAGGGTAGGTTTGCAGGGGTCTATCTATTCTGCTAATCCTTTCAAAAAACAATGTTTAGTTGTGATTATAACTCTTTAAGAGAGTAGAAAGACTCATCTTTCTCCAATTGAGCGACTGGTAACTTTCACCTGTTAATATTTTGGTTAGGATCCCAGTGCATAACCACTAGGCCACCAGGATCTAGTTATTGCATCAGGTGCAATGAATCAAGGGTGAATGAAAACAGCCTCATAGAGAAGTCAGGCAAATAAGCAAAGAATATTCTATGAATTAGATCAAACAAGCAATATTGACAACATAATCAGCTACCATACAGGAGAGCTACCTCTGCTACTGAGCCCTGAAGATTTGTAAGAAAGTACGGAACATAAGAATGTAACACGTGAGCTGAGTCCCACCGCTGGTACTAAGAATTGCCAATTCAAACTACCTGTAGCATCATTCCCCCAGTTATTTCTTCATATAAATGGCAACTTAGTGATCCTTGTGATAATAGTTTCAGTGTTACCCAGACAGGGGAAAGCATCGTGCCTTTTATGATGGCAAGTCCCATTTTTCTTTATTTCAGTCCCTTCTTAATGCTATTTACACTTTATTATTTTATGAACCAAATGCTTCTGTTATCTTACATATTTCTTCTTCTATTGTATTCATTCATCTTGAATGTAAGGAACATTGGCTAAATCTAGGAGTTTAAGCACTTCTGGTCCCTAGTCTTATATTTTATGTATTGCATGTTATGAATAAACATTTATGAACTTAAGGAATGTATTGCCTGAATGAATTATTGTATAGTTACTTGTTGTGTATCTATTACCCCCATTAGACGTGTAAGCCTCTAGGAAGAATTCCATTGTATTTATTTTGCAATTTCTTTTGTACTGTGCCAATTGCTCCTGCTATTTCGCACATAGTTGGTGTTCAAAAGATGCTTTAGGCCAAGGCAAATATGCAGAATGTTATTTATTCTCCCCTAATCTAAAATTTTATTAGAATAAAGCTTAAAAATAGAGAGGTTGAAATTTATCATTTTTAATTTAATCAAAAATTTAAGAAAAATTATTTTTAATGAACTTCTACTCCAAATTGAACCAAAATAATTCTGTCATCACAAAGAAAACCTTTGAGAACACTTATTAGATGCATTGGGAATAAAAATATGACAAGATGAACTATTCACAAATGCTACCACTTAACACAAGTCTATTGAAAAGTGTTCTTATTTTCATTCCTGAACATATCTTGGGAAGTTAGTAATTGAGAAGGCACCCTGCGATGGCATTTCCTCACTTCAAACGACTGGCACATTCCATATGCCTCACAGGTGGTAAACACTTCAAATTTAGTCCTTGATGTCTTAATTCGAAGTTGACCTCATGAAGCCTTTCCAATGGCAAATCTACAATATTGATTAGTAAGAGTTAATCAAAGAAAATTTCCAGAAGTACTTTCTGGTTAATAAGTATGTTTATTTGGTAATATTAAAACTTTCTTAATAATCATGGAGTCTTATTCATCCCCATTGTAAAGGCTAAGGAAATTTTCTTACAGTTTAGTGCTTAATTCAATATGAAGCCTAGAAAATGCCTACTAGATGCACTGGTTAATACAGAGAAATATCACTGGCTACTCATTGTTTAAGGAGCCCTGGTGGATTAGTGGTTATGTATTGAACTGTTAGCAGAAAGGTTGGCAGTTTAAAACCATCAATGACTTCATGGGAGAAGGATGAGGCTTTCTATTCCTGTAAAGAGTTACAGTCGTGGATATCTACAGAGGCCATTCTGCCCTGTCCTCTTAGGTTTCTATGAGTCAGCATCAAATCAATGGCTGTATGAGTATAAATATGATATTCATAGTGTAAATTTTGGTGGGAGATGCTGGTTTATAAGAAGGCAAATACACTGCCATGTGTTGATGGCTAGAATTGGGTGGACACATGGTGCCCATGTAACTCTTAAGAGGTTTACCCAATCCAGACATAATCACAAAGAGCTTGCCACAGCTGCATAACAAATTCTATTAAAAAAGACATTTTCCACAAGTATCTGCTTCTTCAAATTAGTTTTTTATAACTATTTCCCAAACACTGTTACTTATTACATTATTATTATTATTGCATAGAATACGTAGTATTGATGTGAAAACATTAATGGGTCCTACATCTAAATTATATTTATATTTCTGTTACAAGAACATCTTCTGCCTCCAGGTTACTAGAGACCTGAATGCTTAGATTCCATGTTAAGGCTAGTTTGGCCCTACAGTAACTACTCTTTAGTAGATGAAAAGCAATAGTGATCTGTTCTGTACTGGCAGATTAACTAATATGTAGGCGATCCCCACAATAAGTAACCCTGGCCCCTGAGGCGGCCCTTGGAGGACCCAGACACGCTGAGATGGCACATGCCTGCACTCCCCCTGGATTGTGGGCTAGCGTGCAAACATTTTTAACTGTCTGGGAGGTGCTGAGTTGTTTGTTTGTTTTTTCCCTTTAAAGGAGGTTGTAGGCCAAATACGCTGGGAACCTATGTTCTCATTAAGATAGTTGTAGTAAGTCCCTAGGCTCCACAAACTGCTAGTTGAAAGGTCGTTGAGTCAACCTCACCCCGAGGAGCCTAGAAAGACAGGTCTGGTGATCGGCTGTGAAAGGGCACAGCCTTAAAGGCCCACAGAGTAGTTCTGCTCTGCACACATGTGGTGGCCATGTGTCAGGATTGACAGGATGACTACTCCCCACAACAATCTTGCAAATTACACATTTTTAATTGATGGAGTTTGAACTTGAGATAAAAAAGCCTCTTTTGTAGTGTTCAAAATTGCAAATTTTATAAACTGCTGGTTAAGTGAATGAAGTGGAGGTCACATTCAATTAATTTCAACTTCTGTAGTTCATATACTAGATTGGATCAAGTTGTATAGACAATATTGGCTATTGGAAAACAACAGCCATGATATAGTGCAATAAAAATGCAGAATTTGGTCAGATAGACAAATGACTTGACAATTAATTCAAACAAACAACCAAAAAACTACTTCAGAAACAAAAGGATGAGGCAATTTGCTTCAGTAAAGTGGAAAATGTTAACTGGATCGTTTAGACTAAAACAATGCAAAAGTTACTAAATGTGCTCAGGAAGCATAAACTTCAGCTATTTATCTACACACAGTTCTTTCTCTAATATGCATTGAGGAGTGATATGAAATCTGTGGTTCCACAGATGTAGAGTTATCTGAGAGCGCTGCTACTGCCAGCATTTGTACAGACTCAGCAATGGACCCAGCTGTGTCCCAGGTACAGAAACAAAAGATCATTTCACCAAAGAGCCTCTCAAGAAAACCCAACCAAGGATTAGATCATTCTCAGAAATGATTTTGCTTGTTTATTTATTGTGAGAATTTTATTTCTACAACTCCACGACATCTGGGAGCGGAAGTAAAAGGTTTACATTAGTACATCTTGATCGTGTTTTAAGGAGGCCTGGCAATATAGTGAGTTACGCATTGGGCTGCTAACCAGAAGATCGGGAGTTGGAACACACCGGCTGCTCTGTGGGAGAAGGATGAGACTTTCTACTCCCATAAAGAGTTACAGCTGGGGAAACTTGCAAGAGAGTTCTGCTCTATCCTATCGGATCACTATGAGTCAGATTTGACTTAGTGGCACTGACCATATTTTAACACTGATTGATAGAAAATCTATTGGAAAACCACATAACGGGTTTTACCAGATGATTTTTAAATTGGCAAATTCAGTGTGTGACAGCAGTAAAAAGGACTTTCTTGGAGGAATTTCTAAGGAATACATAAATATAGGTACAGAACATGTACCTTTCGTTCTTTACTCTTTCACAGAGTCAGAGAACGTCTGCTCAGGATTTACATCAATTTATCTTTTACAGCCTTTATCAAGTGGTAGGCTGCTGACTGAAAGGTTGAAGGCTGAGACACACGCAGCAGATCCTTGGTAGAAATGACCTGGTAGTCAAGTTCTGCCAAGATGACAGTCTACAAACCTTATCAAGAAGTTCTACTCTATGACATTGGGACACTAGATGTAAAAAGTCTGCTTGAGGGCACCTAACATTATTTAGTATGGAATTTCACTAAATGTTGGTTACTATTTAGGTAATAAACATAGTATGGACTTTCACTAAATGCTAATTATTATTTAGGTAAGAAACATAAAACAGTGAAAAACACAAGCAAGAACCCAACCTTATAAATTTTAAATTCCAAAGAAGGAAACAGACAATATACAAGTAAACAAATTTATATTGCTCAGTGCAACACATTCCAGAAAAGAAACAAGTAGGGAAACAGAGGACAGCAACTATAATTGAGAGTAATGGAAGCTGTCTTCTGAAGAGTATTGGAAAGCCTCTGCATGAAGGTCATAGTTACGTTGAGGTCAATAGAAGCAATTATAGAAAGAGTCTGTCAGAAGCATTGCAGGTTGGAGATCTATCAGTATAGTGGTTTTAAGATTGAGGGGGAATTCAAGCAAAACTTTTCCCCATGTTCTAGAAACTATTATTCCAATGGTGGTGGACACATCTCCAGGGCTCTGACTGCCATCAGTATGGCTCCATATGGCTTGTCAACAGGAATATGAAACATAAAGGGAGTGCATGCCCCCTCCAGAGAGAAAAAGAGGAAGTTCCCAGAATCCTCATGAGACGGCCAGGCTCCCAAGGAAGCATCTTCAGGTGTGTAATGTTTGACCGGTTAGACTCCACCCCTTTCACTCTATTTATTAAGCTGACACGAAAATGTGCAACTAGCCCAGCCATTGTAAAGTATTTTCATTGCATTTGAAATGTATTGGGAAAACGACCTACTGTTTATTAACATTTAAAACTTCCAAGACAGTGCACCTTCTGTGCAGCCACCAGTTATCAGTAGAGGCTTGTATGTCACTATAATGCTGAACAAGTTTCAGGAGAACCTTCAGACGAAGACAGATAAAGAAAAAAGCTTTTGTAATTGTCTTCTGAAAATCATCCACTGAAAATCCTAGAGAACACAATTGCCCAATCCCATTGTTCATACTGTCACTGGCAACTCTGTGACAGGAACAGATTTCATGGAAGTTAGCAACAAGAGCTATGACTCAGTCACAAGTTATATCTTTTTTAACATGATCACCCCTCTATTCACCAGGTCCAGTAATATGGAGTGTTTAATCTTTCCTGTGTCACCATGGTAATTATAATAATTTAAATATTGGCTAGCAAGTATTTGTGGACTGAGAGATCATTGAGAGTTGAGATTAAATCTTTGTATCTTTAATTACTAACATAAGAGCATAACTGTGATACCTAAGTCAGGTTCAATTAAAACTATCAAATAGATAATTGGCTAGTTGAATAATGAATTAATACTTCTGAACATTATTCAAATTTAACTAGCTCCCCAAATTCCTAGATCTTTGATGATTTTGTCCACTACTTAGATTCAGAGCTCCTAACATGTTTTTTAAATATTTTATTGAAAAATGAGGATGATCATTCATACCTATGTAATGTAGACAACGCACTGCAGGCAAAAACTTACCAACAGAATAAGTATCTCAGAGATGACTGAGGGATGATAAGGAATTCAGACAGAATCTGCTGAGACTGCTGAAATTATGTACCTGGGTCTGAGTTACAGAAGAATGGAAGCCTTCTTTAGCCAGGTATTTCTTTTGCTTATACGCTCTGATGGCGAAGTGTAAAACCAGAGAACAACAGTCAAGTGTATAGCTGGTAAGAGCAGAAGAATGAGAAACGTAAGTGTTCAGATTCTCACCAAGAAGCATAAATTTATTTATTTAGGATTAATCTGCATATTAAGAATGATCTAATCACTAGAGACATGCAAGAATGAAGAAAGCAAATCTCAATCACTGAATCACCGAAACATTGAACTGTGTGTGCGTGTGTGTGTGTGTGTGTTAGTCCAAGTAGACTAGAGAAACAGATTCAGAGAGACTCATATATGTATAGCAAAGAGCTTTATATCAATAATTATATATTAAGAAAACATCCCAGCCCAGTCCAGATAAAATCTAAGTCCAATATTAGCACATATGCCCAATACCAGTGTATAAGTTGCTCTCCAGACTCATGCAGCACATGCAATGGCATTTCACTTGCCAGTGGGTAGAAAGCCTTGTGGACCCAGTAGTGGTGGAAGCACCTCGGCGCTGGTGTGGGCCTGTGCAGGGCTCCTCCAGCTCTCGGGCCCTGGCTCCATCATCATGGCTCCATGTGGCTTTGTCAGCAGGAAGGCAAAGCAGCAAAAGAGTGTGTCCCATCTCCAGAGGAGAAGACATGAGTTCCCAACATCCTCAGGAGAAGACTGTGACCCGCAGAGCATTATTGGTTATAACCTAATTGACAAGCCAGACTCCACCCCTTCACAAGTTGACAGGAGATTATTTAACTGCCTCTCTGTCACACACACAAATTAGTGATGAACCAAAGAATTTTACTATCTAGCCTCAAAATTATGGGAAAAACAATTTGTTTGAGTCAAAGAGGGGATGATCCAAATAAGAGTCGAGTGACTAGGAAAGGGTGAATATTTTTAGATGGTACTCAGAGACCAAATATTTTAATAAGTCCTTACTCAGAATTGATTTGCATCATCAAAACTCCTCTCCTTGCTTCCTTTCTGACTCTATTTTTTCTGTCACTATTATCAAAAGCAAAATTTCTGATCCATTAATATTTATCATATTTTCTGTCAACCACTTCACTAAAACAAGTATTCTTTTTCATCTAAAAATGCACAGATTAGAATTTAATGTACTCATAAGAATATCTCCTTAGTGTGTATAAAATTTATTTTTCTCAAGACTCAAGATGAATAAAAGGAGGGTAGCTGCGGTTTGGAATGAAGTGGCTCCCATGGATGCACAAGGCAAGAATATTGGTGCCTCAGCCGCTGCAGCAAAAGTCCATTGCTTTTGTTATGACAACCAGGGAATCTATGAGGTTTTGAAAAAATAAGAGAGCCCCTAATTTTTCTGGCTCATTTGATATTCTCTTTGACTTTACCCAATAGCTTGGCTTCAAGAAGAATTTGTTTCCATGTCCGTTCAATACCAGAGAGCTGTGGATTCCGGCCTTTGCACACTTAAGAAAAGAAAAAAAAACCAAGGGCCATAAAAGATGGTCTTGAAAAGAGAGAAAATTTCTTAATCATGCTTTCATAACATGTAATGAACAGTTGGTTTAAATTTCCCAATAGCCCTTTCCGAAGGGGTAGTATCAAAACACATGCAAAAAAAAAGTCTAAATAAAGCAAAATAAATTATTTCACTGCTAAGGTATTACATTTCAAAGCGAAAAGAGAGTACACATAAGGATATTAGAGTGGGCTATATTGGATCTTTGGGAATTGCTGTCAGATATTGAGGAAAGCAGAGAGACTGTAGGAGATCAGATACAAGAGAGAAATGATTACATTTGGAAGAACAATGTGAAATATGTGGCCAACAGAGATTTGAAATGTAAGCTCATAGCAATCCATGAGCAAACCAAGCTGGAGCAAGTCCCGCATCTTTACCCACATTTACAGTCCTTCAGCATCTGTAAAAATTTCTACATAGCAGTTTTCCTCATTTCGAAATTTGCACAATCCACACTTAATAGATTTAGTATGTCAGTCAGTCATTTTGTCCACAGGCAGCAAAACGGATTTTGTTTTCAAAAACTGAGCTGGGGTTTGTATGATGCTGGCCTTCCAACTCCACCACAGTCCTCGGCAGCTGTGACTGAAGCACAGCTCAGAAAGACGCTGTCAGCAATGGTGCTCTGTACGCATCACACTCCTGCATGACAGGAGCGCACATCACCCGATGTGTTCTTGTTCTTTCTCCTGGGTTTCACCTGCCCCCCCGCCCCCCACTCCCATCTCGAGAGAAAGTAGACTTTCAAATGGTTTGCCGTCCTTCTGACCTTCCTAAGCAATCACCAGAAAATAATGTGAAGTGAGAAAATGTTTCTAAAGTATACTTTCCTCTCGGATAGCAATATGCTAGGCTTGACGTTCTAAGTGATCAAAGGTAGTACAAACTGAAATAGACTTTGAGGAAGAGATCGTGTAAAATTAGCGATGGCCCCAAACTGGGAAATCGTGTTGGGGAAGCCATTCCTCGGTAGGCAGGCTTGTCCAGTACACCTGGCATTGACAGCACCCTTGCAAGGATCTCGTTTCACTGAAGGAGCTGAAGAGGTCTCCGCTTGAGCAACAGCCTGGCGCGTGTCCGTCCTTAGAGCTGAGGCAAACTCTTCAAGTGGCCCCCAGTTGCATTCTGCCTTTTCTTCCTATTCCTAGCTGTCTGCTCGTTCTTGCACGCAGGAAGCAATTAAACACTTAACAAAAGAAGAAGAAGAAAGTAGATGTCAAAGGCCCGCCGGAGGGGCATCCCGAACCAATTAAAAGCAGATATGTCCGGTCTAGTATAGGTCTGAGGGTCTGATACAGAGAGGTAGTTCAAGTTGGGACATGAGCTCCTCCATTAGCAGACAATTGAGGATTTGAAAGCATTTTCTGTTGTAGTTTTCCAATGTGTGAGTGATGTCATTGAAAAGGAGATGCGTAGGGAAAGCATTTTAAGAACAAGGAGGAAAAGAAGTTTCCAGTGGGATCAATGCCAGCTCATGGCAGCTCCATGTTTGTCATAAAACTGCAGGGTTTTCAAGAGGTATTTTTTTCAGAAGTAGATTGTGAAGCCTCTGGTTGAATCCAAACCTCCAACCTTTGGTTTAGGAGCTGGGTGCTTAAAGATACATTTGCCCCACCTAGGGAAACCTAAAAATGAAAAATGATAACAGAACAATGCTGTCCAGTCAAATTGGACTCAGAGCCACTACACTAGCTAAGACAAATAACGAGAACTGCCCCGTTGACTATAACATGTTTTCTGTCCCAAAGGCTGTCACTCTGTATTGAGCAGACTGTCATATCCTTCTCTCTCAGAGCATCTGTCCATCATTCTGTTATCAACTGACTGCTTAACCACTGTGCCACCAGAGTTCCTTGAAAATGTCTTGGTACTACTCAAATTCACTATTATTTGATTCCGAAGTTACGTTGCCACCAAAACACTGTTTAACATTGTATAACTGAAGCTTAGAATGCTTCCCAGTGGGTTCATTTGTGCCTCTTAACTTCCACCACTCCTTAATTACATTATTCTATATCCCACAGGTCCACGAATGGACTACTGCAACTAGCAGTTGAATGTGTGGAGAATTACGCGTTTTGGTATGACATGGATCATTGTCTTATGGATAGGAAGGGAGCTTATTTTCTTAATTTGTTTTCTCAAATAAAAAGCCTTTCCAATTTCACTAAAAGTAGGGCACATGGCTCACAGTAGTCCTGCATTATTAGAGAGTTCACATCTGCCGATGCTTTTTGAATTTGTTTCAATCTTGATTACACTCAACACAATGAACAAAAAGTATTTCTGCACAATGGCAAATCTTAACTGAAAATAATATTGTTCTAGTTTGAAAAAAATTATTTTTCAAGGAAAGCTTTGATTTGAAGGGGAAAAAGTGCTTAAGAGACTTTGTTTCTCTTAAGAAGCTATATTTTCATCTGGGATGATTGAGGGGCATGATAGCAGTGACATGGGCAAAGTGATTTTTGTTAAAATGTCTTATAATTTGCAATGATTCGATGTCACAACTCCCATCACATGCTGGATCCTAAGGAACACAGCTACCAAGCATTGTGGTTACTTGAAGGTACTCTGTCTGGGACGAGACGAGTAGGCCTTCAGTCCTCAGTCAATCCTGTAATAAAGGTATTCATTCAGCCTGCCTGAGCCTCGGTCTCCTCATCTATATAAGAGTGATCATATTTCTCCAATGATAAAATTGCTGTGAGGATTGAGGGAATATGTATAAATTGGTGCACTCACCACCAGGGATATGGCGTTGGCATTATATAGAATGTTATTTTGGCAAGGTTTTTATGAGGCACTGATTATAAGCTTGTAGCAAACTACGATAAACTGGAAGGCCTTGTGACATGTAGAGACCGTCTTTCCCCCAGCAGGAGACCCTGTCCAGATTGCTCTCACTCATGACCTCTTCCTGCCCCTAAGGGATACGTCATTACTACTCTTCCAAATAGGCTCAAACTTCCCTGCATCTCTCGTATCCAGGATACTTCATTGTTCAGAACTCTGCTTGCCTTACAGGGCAGAGGAAGACATTTTCCATGTTTTCATTTATTTGTACTTTACTTTTAGAATCACTCCTCAATGATGGCATTTTGATTGTTAGAAGTAAAATTCTGAAGAAAAATTACAAGTAGAGTTCTGTTCACTAAATATATTATCCAACAAAATAAAACTTGGGTGATTGAGATATATATAATACATACGACCAAATACATGCCCTCGATCTATAAAGAAATTCCCAGCAAATTTGGTTTAAGATTACTAACTGCTCTAAGAAATGAAATGACATAAAAGAAGAACTTTGTGTGATTGAAAAGTTTTGGGTAATGAGATTTTTATCGTGTGGGTATTTCTAGCTCATTGCTTATGACTAAGTTGAATGAATTTGTGCATTTCGAGGAAGTGATAGATGAAAATATACAGGTCAGAAATGATCGGATGTATCATTATATATTATTTATGTGAAAGCTGTAACAAACTTAGTGGCTTACAGCCTTTGTCATTTCACAAATAATCTGATTTCAGTCATTCTAATTCTGTGCATGAAATATACTTGCGTTATTCTCTGTACAGTCAGCCTGCACGATGCAGCTTGGAAACATGTAAGTCATATTTAGGTTCTTGTGGGTTGGTTTTACTTTTCTTCAGCTTCAAGTTGAGTTTGTGTAGCAGGATTTGATGGTCTGTTCTGAAATTGGAGTCTGACCTCATTTTTATTGATAAAATTGAGCTTTTCCATAATCTCTTTGATTCCTGTTCATTTCCTCTGTCAAAGTCCACATGTGTAGTCACCATGCATGTTGTTGAAAGAAATTACTTCTAAGAACACTGGCGGGATTACACCACACGATCTCTGGCATCCTTTCTATCACCGCAGCCATATTTTCCAACTACTAATTTTATTTCTAGGTTTCTAACTTTTAAATTATGTTTAACAACAATTATTAGTGGATCTTAATTATATATTTGACCAATTTTAGATTTCAGAGTTGAAAAATATCTACTTCCGTCAGATTTGGCATTATTAGTTATTATGTCCATTTGAATATTGCTCCTAATAATTGGTCTTTCTTGTAGGCATAGGGTGTTCAATCATTGATAGTGCTGTACTTCAAGGTAGATCTTTAATTGTTCTTTTTGAGGATTAATGTAATGCCATTCCTCTTTTATTGGTCATTCCTGGAATAGCCAACTATATAATTTTATGATTCAGAATGACCAATATCAATTTATGTCAGCTCACTAATATCTGTTTTTATACATATTCCATTTAAATTTTGACAGTTTGCATTTTTCTCATGTTCATATTTCATACATTCATTTACCTATGTTTTGGATTTTTCCTTTATACTTATTTTAGCTTAACAAATCTTATTCGCATATAATTCAGGCATCATATTATGTAATGTTTAAATATATTAAAAAGAGTCATGCATTCACCACCATAATAAATTCTAAAACATTTTGTTCATTCTTGTATTCGTTACTATCAAATACCTTATTTAATTCTTTATTATCATATACCTTTTACCCCCAAATTTCTCTGTCATAAAGTTCTCTGACATAAGTAACTATGAATCTAGTTTCTGTCTCTATGAGTTTACTAGTCCTGAGTTTCATATTAAGAAAATAAGTCAGAAAAAGATGAAATGACAATAACAACAACAAACCTACAACAGAACGAAGCACAGAACATTCGATCCAAAAAAATTGCAGAATGTAATAAAAACTACAAGTTAAAACGAGTTAAAAGGAAAAACAATTGGTAACCGAACATGTAGTGATCCGTATTCTGTTGAAACTTCCCATTATTAATGAATGATTTAGGTCTTTCTTCTTATTTTGAGTTTTGTCACACCATCTGATGAAGGTTCTTAAAGTTTTGCTTCATCCAAATTGTTATGACAGACTCTACTGTGAAGTGGCAGTGTTTCTGCAGCCATAGTTTTCCAACCGGTAGGGCTGGTAGTCCTGTATCACATGACACTCTGCTCCTATTCGTAAGGTTTTTAGTGGAATTTTTTTTTTTTAAACATTTTATTAGGGGCTCATACAACACTTATCACAATCCATACATAGACATACATCAATTGTATAAAGCACATCTGTACATATTTTGCCCTAATCATTTTCTTTTTTTTTTTTCTTCTTTTACATTTTATTAGGGACTCCAACAACTCTTACCACAATCCATACATATACATACATCAATTGTACAAAGCACACCCATACACTCCCTGTCCGAATCACTCTCAAGGCATTTGCTCTTCACCTAAGCCCCTTGCATCAGGTCCTCCTTTTTTTCCCCCCCTCCCTCCCTTTTCCCCCCTCCCTCATATACCCTTGGTAATTTATACCTCGTTATTTTGTCATATCTTGCCCTATTCGGGGTCTCCCTTCCCCCCTTCTCTGCTGTCCCTCTCCCAGGGAAGAGGTCACATGTGGCTCCTTGTAATCAGTTCCCCCTTTCCAACCCACTCCCCCTCCACTCTCCCAGCATCGTCCCTCACTCCCTTGGTCCTGGAGGTATCATCCACCCTGGATTCCCTGTATCTCCAACCCTCCTATGTACCAGTGTACAGCCTCTGTCCTATCCAGCCCTGCAAGGTAGAATTCGGATCATGGTAGTTGGGGGGAGGAAGCATCCAGGATCTGGGGGAAAGCTGTGTTCTTCATCGATACTACCTCACACCCTAATTAACCCATCTCCTCTCCTAAGCCCCTCTATGAGGGGATCTCCATTGGCTGACACTTGGGCCTTGGGTCTCCACTCTGCACTTCCCCCTTCATTTAATATAATATATATACACATACATATATACATATACACATAAATACACATACATACACACACATATCTTTTTTTTTTTTTGCATGATGCCTTATATCTGGTCCCTTGGGCACCTCGTGATCGCACTGGCCGGTGTGCTTCTTCCATGTGGGCTTATTTGTTTCTGAGCGAGATGGCCGCTTGTTCACCTTCAAGCCTTTAAGACCCCAGACACTATCTCTTTTGATAGCCGGGCACCATCAGCTTTCTTCACCACATTTGCTTATGCACCCATTTGTCTTCAGCGATCCTATCATGGAGGTGTGCAGTCAATGATATGATTTTTTGTTCTTTGATGCCTGGTAACTGATCCCTTTGGGACCACTCGATCACACAGGCTGGTGTGTTCTTCCATGTGGACTTTGTTGCTTCTGAGCTAGATGGCCGCTTGTTTATCTTCAAGCCTTTAAGACCCCAGTCACTATCTCTTTTGATAGCCGGGCACCATCAGCTTTCTTCACCACATTTACTTGTTCACCCATGTTGGCTCCAGCTGTTGTGTCGGGAGAGTGAGCATCATAGAGTTCCAATTTAATAAAAGAAGATATTCATGCATAGAGGGAGTGTTTGAGTAGAGGCCCAAGGTCCTTCCGCCACCTTAATACTTGACCTATAAATATAGACACAAAGATCTATTTCCCCAACCTCCTATATATATTTGCATGTACATGTCTTTGTCTAGACCTCCATGAATGCCCTTTGACTCCTAGCTCTTTCCTCCATCTCCCTTGACCTTCCTCCTGCCCTACTACCATGCTTCATTGCCACCTGGGCTAGAGTATACCTCTTCTCTAAGCAACCTTACCCTTGATCATTTCCCACCAGGCCTGCCACTCCCCCTTCTCTACCCTTTGGGGTCCCATGTTTTTCCCTTGTCCCTGGGTTTGTTAACACCACTTCCTTACCCCCCCTACCCCCCACCCCAAGTCCCCCCGGAACTGTCGGTCCCATTGTTTTTCCTCCAGATAGTTCATCCAGCCTGTCCTATTCAGACAGACCTGTGGAGTCACTAACATGCACGAAAACTAGACAGAGGAACACAAAGCAACAGTATATAACCGGACAACAAAACAACCAAAACAAACCACTGAAAAAGAACAGAACAAAACAGTTCACAAGAGAAAAGCTTGTAGTTAGTTCAGGGATCTTTGCTGGCCCTTAGGAGCGTTTTCCAGTCCAGTCTGTTGGGGCACCACGCCCTGGCCCCAAAGTCCACTTTCAGCATTCCCTGGGGACCTTGCCAGTCCATTCCCTTGCTGTTCCGCTGCACTCCCCCAGTGCATTGCCTCGGTGTGGTGGGATCAGGTCAGGTGCAATTCCCACACTGTGTCTCCGGTGCTGTCCCCTGTATCGCCCTTAGTCACTGAGGGGCATCATGTCTCATAGTAGGGCCAGCCATGTTGTTCTCTCTGTGGACTGGCTGCTCTACTCAGGAACATCATCATCACGGCCTGGTGGGCCAGGCTGTGCTCCACTCTCTCCTCCTGCCCCTTCATCTGCTCCCGTGTGCTCTGGTCAAATATGACCATCTCCCATAGCTGCAGGGTCAATGTCGTCCTTTGGAACAAGTTCTTTTCGGGGGAGGGGCAGGAATCCACTTAATTTATGGTGCTGGGGCCTGCCTCCCAGACCTCTCCACCGGTTCCGTCCTCCACGCCGGGATAATGCATTCACACCTTGCGACACTGGGTTGAAGTCTGGTCCCACTTTCCTTGTGGAGATATAAACAATACCCTCCCCTTGGGTGGATTAATGCCCCATTTCTGTCATGCTGATTGTACTTACCTCAGGGGACTCATGTTGTACCTGTCCCTTTGGGACTGGCTTACCTCGCTTAGCATAATTCCTTCCAGCTCTTCCCATGAAATAACGTGTTTCATGTGCTCATCGGTGCTTTTCAATGCTGCATAATACTCCATTGTGTGTATGTGCCAAAGTTTGCTAATCCACTCGTCTATCGATGGAAACTTAGGCTGTTTCCAAGTCTTTGCTATTGTGAATTGTGCCGCAATAAACATTGGAGCGCATATGACTGGTCGTGTTTTATTTGCTGCTTCAACCGGGTATATGCCCAGTAGAGGGATGGCTGGGTCGTAAGGTAGATCAATTTCCATTTTCTTTAGGTATCGCCAGATTGCTTTCCACAGTGTCTGTACAAATCTGCACGACCACCAGCAGTGGAGGAGGGTTCCTATTTCACCACAGCCCCTCCAACACTTGTTGCTCTCTGATTTACTGATCTGGGCTAGCCTCAGGGGTGTTAGGTGGTATCTCATGGTTGTTTTGATTTGCATTTCTCTTATGGCAAGGGACTTCGAGCACTTTCTCATATATTTATTGGCCATATTGATCTCCTCTCTAGTGAAAGTTCTTCTCATTTCTTTTGCCCACTTCCTTAGGGGGTTAACTGTTTTCCTCTTTTTGCAGGTCATGATGGTGTTGTAGATTTTAGTAATGAGCCCTTTGTCTGACGTGTCATTACTAAAAATCTTCTCCCAGTCTGTGGGTTGCCTTGTCACCCTCTTGGCAAAGTCTTTCGAGGTGCACAGGTGTTTTATTCTTATTAGATCCCATTTGTCGATTTCCAGATCACCTGTGTGTGTCCCCTTCCCTGTTGCAGTGAGCCTATGTGCTCCCTGGGCCAGTGCTCTGAGATTAGTCCCGATTCCTTCCTTAATGGTCCTGATGGTTTGGGGTTTGACTTCTAGATCTGTGATCCACCTTGAGTGTATTCTTGTGCATGGGGTGAGGTAGACGTCTTGTTTCAACTTTCTACATGTGGATATCCATTGTTTCCAGCACCACTTATTAAAGAGGGCATCTGCTTCCCACTTGACGTTTTTGGGACCCTTGTCGAAGATCAGTTGTCTATATGCTGATGATTTTACTCCTGGGCTTTCTATTCTTTTCCACTGGTCTGAGTGTCTATCATTGTGCCAGTACCATGCTGTTTTGACCACTGTAGCTGTGTAGTAGGCATTAAAATCAGGCAGGGCGAGTCCTCCAATTGTGTCCTTCTTCTTGAGGAGTTCTCTGCTAATTCTGGGTTTCTTCCCTCTCCATATGAAGTTGGTGGTCAGTTTTTCCAATTCTTTGAAGAAGGTTGATGGTAATTGGATTGGTATAGCATTGAACTTGTAGAGTGCTTTAGGAAGAACTGTCATCTTTACTATGTTCAGCCTACCTAACCATGAGCAGGGGAGCTTCATCCATTTGTGAAGGTCACTTTTGGTTTCCTGTAATAGGGTTTTATAATTATGCTTATATAGGTCTTTAGTATTTTTTGTTAAGTATATTCCTAGGTATTTCAGTTTGTTCTTGGCTACTGTGAAGGGTACTTCCCTCTTAATCGCCTCTTCCATGGCCCTGTCCGATGTGTATAGAAACCCTACCGACTTCTGTTTATTGATCTTGTATCCTGCTACCCTTCCGTATTCCTCTATTGCTGTAAGTATTCCAACTGTGGAGTTTTGGGGGTCTTCAATGTATAGGATCATGTCATCTGCAAATAACGATAGTTTCACCTCCTCCTCTCCCAACTGGATCCCTTTGATGTCCTTCCGCTGTTTTATGTTGTTAGCCAGAACCTCCAAAACGATATTGAATAGAAGAGGGGACAGGGGCATCCTTGTCTTGTACCCTTTTTCAGTGGTATTGTTCTTGTCTTTTCTCCATTGACTATGATGTTGGCTGTTGGTCTTTCATAGATAGCTTGTATGAGCTTGAGGAACTTACCTTCCAATCCTATCTTCATGAGTGTTTTGATCAGGAATGGATGCTGGATGTTGTCAAATGCTTTTTCTGCATCTATGGATATTATCATATGGTTTTTATCCTTTTTCTTCTCGATGTGGTGTATGATATTGATGGATTTTCGGGTGTTAAACCATCCCTGCATCGCTGGGATGAATCCTACTTGGTCGTGGTGAATGATATGTTTGATGTTCCTTTGTATTCTATTGGCCAATATTTTGTTAAGGATTTTTGCATCTATGTTCATTAGAGATATTGGTCTATAATTCTCTACACTTGTGGGGTCTTTTCCCTGTTTGGGTATCAAAGTAATGCTGGCTTCGTAAAATGAGTTTGGGAGCTTGCCGTTCTTTTCTATGTTATGGAATACTTTGTGGAGGATCGGTGTCAGCTCTTCCCTGAATGTTTGGTAAAATTCTGCTGTGTAGCCATCTGGCCCTGGGGCCTTTTTCCTTGGTAGGTTTTTGATGACACTCTCTATTTCTTCCTTCGCTATGGGTTTGTTGAGGTTCTTGATCTCTGTCTCAGATAATCTAGGGATAGATTGTTTTTCTAAATATTTATCCATGTCTTCCAGGTTTCTGAATTCATTAGAATACAAACCTTCATAGTACTTTGTGATTATCCTTTTTATCTCATTGGGGTCTGTTGTTATTGCCCCCGATTCATCTCTTATCCTGGCTATTGATGATTGTTCCTTTCTATCTTTGGTAAGCTTTGCCAGGGGAGTGTCAATTTTATTAATTCGTTCATAAAACCAGCTTCTAGTTGCGTTAATCCTTTGCATTGTTCTTTTGTCTTCCCACTGGTTTAACTCCGCCCTGATTTTTATTATTTCTTTTCTCTTGCTATTGGAGGGGTAGTTCTGTTGACTCTGTTCTAGTTGTTGGAGGTTTTGTGTTAACATATCTGTCATACGCCTTTCTTCTTTTTTCATGTATGCATTCAGTGATATCAAGCTACCTCTGATAACTGCCTTTGCAGTGTCCCATAAGTTTTGATATGTTGTATGCTCGTTCTCATTAGTTTCTAGAAATTTCCTGATATCCTCTCTGATCTGGACCTTAACCCATTCATGTCGCAGGAGATCGTTGTTTATTCTCCAATTGGTGACCCTTGCTTTTCTGGGTGCCCTCCTATTAATCTCCAGCTTTATGGCATGGTGGTCTGAGAAAGACGTCTGGATAATATCTATGTGTTTGAATTTACTCAGGCTGGCCTTGTGCCCCAGCATGTGATCTATTCTTGAGAAAGATCCGTGTGGATTGGAGAAGAATGTGAAACCTTTTGCTTTTGGATGAAAGGCTCTATAGATGTCTATCAGGCCCTGTTGCCTAATTACATTGTTTAGCTCTCTGGCCTCTTTGCTGAGCTTCTTTCCCTGTGACCTGTCTTTCTCTGATAGTGGAGTGTTGAAGTCCCCCACTATTATTGTTGTTTCCGTGATTTCTTCTGTCATTTTTTTAATAGTTTGTTTGACGAAATTTGCCGCACCATTATTAGGTGCGTAAATATTCAGTATGCTTATTGCTTCCTGGTTTACTGAGCCTTTGAGCATTATGTAATGTCCCTCTTTGTCTCTTTTTATGTTTTGGATCTTGAGATCCATTTTGTCGGAGATTAAGATAGCCACTCCTGCCTTCCTGGAGTTACCATTTGCTTGGTAAACTTTCTTCCAGCCCTTTATTCTCAGCATATGCTTGTCTGCTTGCTTAAGGTGTGTCTCTTGCAGGCAGCAGATTGATGGGTTATGTTTTCTAATCCAATCCTCCAGCCTCTTTCTTTTAACATATGAATTGAGCCCATTTGTATTCAAAGTGATTATTACAATCTCTGGCTTCATGGTTGCCATATTCTGTTTTGTGTTTTGGGTCTTTGCCTATCTTCCTTCATATCAGTGTACTGCGTTTGAGTGGAGAGTTTCTATCCTGTCCTCTTTTCCATCTGAGACCGTGTTGTCCTGGTACGTGTTGCTGGCATGTTGGCTTCTAGATGGAGATGGGCTATATGGTGGTCTCCTGGAGGTTCTAGTTGGAGCTTGATCTTCTGGCCATAGTGAGTCAGCCAGTATGTTCTGCAGGGTCGGGTGACTTGCAGTATATTTTTTGAGTTCTTCCTTGTCCTGGAAGACCCTTATCTTACCCTCTATCTTAATGGATAACTTGGCAGGGTATAGGATTCTGGGGGAGGCATTTTTATCTTTCAGAATTTGGAAGATGCTGCTCCATTCTCTCCTCCTCTTCATGGTTTCAGCTGATAAGTCTGAGCATACCCTTACCTGCGCTCCTTTGTATGTGACTGTCTTCCTTTCTCTTGATGCTCGAAGAATTTTCTCTTTTTCCTCTAAGTTGGATAATTTTACAATTATATGCCTTGGCGTGTTCTTCTTGGTGTTTAGCTTAGCCGGCGTCCTCTCTGCTTCCTGTATGAGAGTCGGATTCTCCTTTGTTAGGTTGGGGAAATTTTCTTCCAGGAATTCCTTTGCTATCTTGGCGGTCGATTTGTGTGTTATGTTGTGTTCCGGTAGACCGATTATTCGAATATTATTCCTCTTCATAGCATCTGTCATTGATCTCAGGCTGTCTTCTGTTTCTTTAATTTTCCTATCTGATTGTTTTTCTCGCTTGCTTCGTTTGGTTTGAGCGTCCTCGAGTTCACTGATACGGTTCTCAGCCTCCTCAAGCCTAGATATAGCTTCTGTGACCTTTTGTGTGGCCTCTGCTACCTCCTCTGTTAGTTTCTGCAGTTCCTTTTGGTGGATAGTATTCATCCCCTCTATTGTGGACTTCATCCCCTCTATTGTGCATTTCATCCCTTCTATCGTTGCATCCTTATTTTGGTTTGCTTCTCTTAGCTCCTGTATTACTGCAAGCAGAGTTCTGAAGATTTCCTTTTGTGGCTGGTCTATATCTGTTTCTTCTATGAGTGACGTTAGGTCTGTTAAAGTGCCTCGTTTTTCTGATTTTTTTGTTGGGAGTGATGTGGTCTGTTGATTTTTCCTTGATCCTTTAATAGGCCCCATGCTTCTGGGAGACAGGAGTAACCTTATTGTGTGGAGGCTCAGGCCACTGTGCCGTCTCCTGGGGTGGCTGGGGCGGGCTGCGGCAGGCTTAGGGCTGGCACTGGGGACCCAACAGGGCCCCAGGTGGTGAGAGCTGGCTGGAGCTCACTGACGGCTCCTCAGGGACTGCAAAGCCGAGACCCAGGCTCCACTGCAGGTGGAGTGTTTGATCTGCCCAGGCTGTGAGCGGGCGCGGGGAGGCCCCTTGGATAGCTGTGCAGGCAGCTGCGGGACACTGCGGGGAACAATGGTGTTCGCTCTCCGCCCTTTTGGCGCGAAACCGCTGGGGGTAATGGCGCCGGCAAAGGAGGCTTGGCGCGAAACCGCAGGGGGCAATGGCGCCCTTCTTCTGCTCAGGCTCAGAGTCGCGGCTGCCGGGGTCCCCTCAGCACCCTGGGGAGGGCACCTACTCTTGTGCCTTGCGCAGGGGGGGGCCCTTGGTGGGCAGACTCAGCAGCGCGGGGCGCGGCGCTCCGCGGAAGCTCAGGGTCCGGGACAGGCGCGGGTTGGGCTATGGCTCCTGTTGGCGGGAAGTGCTCAGCGCAGGGTCCCCGCCAGGAGTGGAGCTGGCGCTAGGCTGCCAGGGGCTGGCGGGGGCGGGCAGGGGTGGGAGGCCAGCGCACGGAGGGCAGGTGGAGAGGTCCGTGGCAGCGGTGCGGGTGGATGGTCCCCCGTGGGGGTCGCCAGACAACCCGCGGGTCCGCTCCCCTGAGCTTGGATGAATGGAGGGAGGGACGTGGGCCCGAGGGCAGATCGCTGCCCTGCGGGGAGAGGGGAACTGCGGGAGAGGAAAGCTTCTCTCCCCGTGGAGATCCGCGTATGGGGAGTGGGGAGTGGGCCGCTGGAGTAGGCAGGGCAGGCAAGTGGCTCTGGGCTGGCGTCCGTTTGGGGATGGAGCCTAAGCCGGTCGCCAGTGAGCTCACGGCAGCTTAGTGGCCAGAGATGTCCCACTAGTCCGGTCCTCTTTGACCTAGACCCCTGCTCCGGACAAATACGTGGGGTAGGACTGGGGTGCTGTCCCAGGGGGATATTTCACTCACCAGACTCTTACTATTCAGCTACCTGGTCGCCAATCCCGCTTTGTTTGGAGGAGCTCTCAGAGTATGCGGGTGTCCCTGTCGGCCATCTTCCCCCTCCGAAAATAGCCTTTTAATAGACGGAAATTTTTAATAAGTAGATTACTAGGTGTTTCCTCCTTGGTCTACCCTACTGATATTTGAAATACTGATCCAACCTTATGAGAGCATGCAATCGCTACACAGAAATACAAACAGATGAGCTATGGAAGAATAAATTAGTTTGTGTTAATCTCGGATCAACTTCTTCATTCTTTTAGCTTATATTTATCTTGTCTTTTAAATTTTTACTGCATATTCCATTTCAAGTGTTATGGATACAAAAGATAGAACTCTTATTCTAAGAGTTCATCTTTGAGGAAGAAGGTCAACAATGAACAGACTTTCTATATGTTAAGTGCCGCCATGACTGAGCCTGTATGCTTAGTTGTGTTCATGTGAACTGGTGAGGACGGAAATGTATTTCAGAGACCCATGTCACTGACTACAAAATAGGGAAATGGGAAAGATATCCATTTGACGTGTCTTAAAATGATCCTGAAATGCTGGCAGTCTAGAGATCGGCACCAAATCCATGCTAGACACATGGTCATAGCTCAGCATTTGCAGTTAAGATATGCCGAGGATGTGTTCATGTAGGCTCAGATTTCCAATTGAAAAGATTCATTTACATGTACTCAAAAGTTGTTATGCAGGACCAATTAAATAATAAAATACCTCTCTTCACTTATGGATGCTACCAAGCAATGCCAGGACGGACATTCTTGCAATTGACAATGCTTGATTGTATATTGGGATTTTTGGACTTTGGTTGGTTATGTCATCACTTGAGTATTATTTAAATATGTTTCTCCTTTTAATTCAATTTCCTGTTTTGTTTTCTTACAACCATAAATCGTCTTTTAAGAAACTTTACCAAATGCATATTGTTCTCCCATGAGGTCTGTACTGCTCCTCAGCTGGGCATTGCCTGCCAAGTGACATTTTTTTATGAAAAATTTTCCCTTTATTGGTTTTGCATAATGGCTGCAACAATTTTCAACTAATGAAAAGAGAATGGAGAATGCATATCCTTTCCAGCACATAACCACAATGTTAATGTTAAAAAAAGCAAAGCAAAACAAAACAAAAACCCACCCTAAACGTGGGTTTGAACACCCAGTCTTCCTGCACTCAGCTCCCTTATTTAACTTTAAGATGTTTTATATCTTTTCTCCTCTTGTTCAAAATAAACTAGTTAAGCTCAAAGAAAATCTGTCATGTAGAACATTTGTAGTAATGTTCTTGTGTCTGATTCTGAGCTTCACTCCCCTTCTTTCTAACGGAGACCTACTGGAGATGTGACGGAACCTCCCTGGATCTCTAGTGCCTTGTTTGTAAAACAGAAACAATAGGGTTCGCTGAGTCGAGTCGTTTTTGAAGATTAAACAAGATGAGGCATGTGAAAGTGTTCCATACAGCTTGAATGGAAGTGAAATAAGAATCTATTGTCTCTCCTGGGGCTAAAACTGCCAATTTCTACGCTTAGGCAATGCTACTCACTAGAGTCCAAGAGGAGGGCATGGGAGATGGGTATTGATGAAAAGCCAAGAGGCTGTGGAGACATGCTGAGAAAGTATTTGAGAGAGAATTCTGCTTGCCAGATGCCACCAGGCTGGATGTCAGGAAGGGAAAATGTATATGCATAAACCTCTGTTTTAACTGAATTCTGTATTTACAGCAGTACATAACCGACACTAATTAATGTCTGCTGAATTTTTTGTTGTCCACACGTAATATCGTGTACAGTAGCCAATAGTAGTCGTCGGCACACTATAGCCTATGGGCCAAATCTGGCCCAACATCTGTTTTTGTAAATAGCCTTTTACTGGGATGAAGCCATGCCATGTTTTGTGCTACAGAGTCAGGGGGATGTATTTGTGACAAGGCCCTCTAACCTGCAAGGGCAACGCTGGTGACTCTCTTGCAGTAGCCCTTTACAGAAAGAGTTGGACAAGCCCCGACCTGTACAATTGATGGGTTTCTCACACCTGACTGAATAGGGGTTCTGATGAACAGGTGCCTCGCTGCTGCTTGTCTTATTCTCTGAAAGTTATTTCTCAATGTAATGTTCCGTTCACATAATGGAAATTATAGATCTACTCCTCATTTCAAGGAAAACCTGATTTATTAAGTGTGTGTGTGTGTGTGTGTGTGTGTGTGTGTGTGCGCGTGTGTGTGTGTGGTGAGTGCCTACAGCATCTATGCAGGAGCACGTTGTTGGTGAAGTGGAGGACTTGCCAAAGATCATAAACGATATGGAAACACAGAGAATGTGCTGAGATTCCTGGTGCTGGCCACTCCATGTGGATCGTTCCCATCATGGTGTCACTTCAGTCCCCATGGGATGATGAATGAATATCATTAACCAATTTCCATTCCCAGCCTTTATCTGGAGTGGTATGTCTCCTTTGGTTTCACAGGGGGTATAACTACACAGAACCACAGGACAACAAAATGGCAAATGATTCAGGTTGACTGACACCTAGACTTAAAGCCTGGTTCCACTCTTCTACATGAAAGCTCAAAGCTCAACTTTCGCAGACACTTGTATACACACGCCCCTAATTCTCCATGGTCCTATTCCAGATGCCAGAGGGCTTTATATACTTGTGGTCGGCTTACCTCCAGTGGGGGAAGGCTGTCAAGCCTTGACTCATCTTCTGTCTATCTGACAGGTACTCGTACTGTCCTTACTGTGCAAAAGAGACCAACTTGACTCTCTCTGCAAAATCCATTTGGATTTTTTCCTTCATCTCTGAACTACTATCAACTAGTAAGGGCAAAGGAGAAATCAGCCCTAGGAGTGTGGAAACCACTGACTTAAAACTGTAGGGTTTGCTTATTTGTCTCGAGTAAAAGGCCACACAGACACAGAAAGGTAGCAGGCTCATGAAATGAGATTCAAGTTCCATTCTGGTTAAAGGGTCCTTCCTGAAGCCCAATCCTTGATGCTGTTCCCCCCTCTCAGTCTTGAAGAATTTCCAAACCTTCCGTGCCCAGGGGAGTTTCCTATGTTGAAAGACTGCAGAATGGGACCCCATAACAATCCCCAGAAAGTTCAAGCTGAAATTACATTCAGGCCAAGTCTGTATGGTACACTCTTCTGTAATTGTTGGGCCTCTTCCAGAAGGCTCTCAACACATGGGACTCCGGCGAAGTTCAGCATGTGGAAAGGACTGAAGCCCGAAGCCTGTGTGTTTGTAATGGAAACACAGCGGTGACCCCATGATCCAGGTCTGTATCTGTGCCGCCATAAAATGTGTTTCTCTAAACAGAGCAGCAGGAGGGCCTCGGGTAGATGGGATTGGAGAGGTTTCACTAAAGGCTCCCTCAGGTAGGGAGGTAGCAGGGCCTCCTAATAAGAAAACCATGCTCTTAGAAAGATCTTTATAATTTGAAAATGTGCTTTCACATTTAAGGTTCTCAGGCCAAACCTCTATAGTTGGTAACACTGTTATTATTTTCTCTCCCTTTTCAGAAGCAGCAATTGAAACAGAGACGCCTACTAACTTTCTCAAGACCACGCAGTCTTTCAAAAAGTCGGAGCTATTGTCCAGTCTTTCTAATTAACAATCCTGCCGTGTGTGTTCCCGCGTTACTATCTAAATTGGAACGAAATATTCAACGACAATCATTAGCTGGCCTTGAATCCTTTCCAACTCGTACAGACCCTACGACAACAGAACGCAATGCTGGTGGATCCTGTGCCATTCTCACATTGCTGCTATGTGTATGATGGTGGAAGCCACTGTGGTGATCCGTCTGACTGAGGGGCTATAGCACAATACCTGTTTCCACGGGCCAGAGTCCTAATAACAAGTCCCACGTTGGTGTGGTTGTCACTGGGTGAGGTTAAGTCTGTTCTAGCTCACAGTGACCCCTTGCACACCAACATGGGTAAGCTCCTGGTCCTTCGCCGTCCCCACAGTTGTTGTATTTGAATCCATCATTGCGGTGGGTGTGTCAATCCCTCTCACTGAAGGTCTTGCTGTCTTTGACTGTCCTCCTACTTCCCATGCACTTTCCCAGGAACTGCCCTCTCCTGACAGCAGGTCCAAAGTCTCGCCATCCTCTTCTAAGGTGCACTTTGGATGAACTTCTTCCAAGACAGATTTGTTCATTCTGAAAACCATGGCACCTTCACTGTTCTTCACCAACCCCAAACGTTTAATGATTTCAATTTTCTTCAATCTTCCTTATTCATCGTCCACCATCTACATGCATATGAGGTGACTGAAAATGTCATGCTTAGGTCAAGCACTCCTTAGTCCTCCCAGTGACATCTTTCCTTTTTAACACTAGCAGATTTGCACAATTCTGATCAACAAAAGGTTCCTGTGTAAATGCTCTCAAAGAGTTTATCATCTCTGAATGTGAATCAGGAAAGTGTTCAAAATAATTGATCATCTCAGAGGTAAACAAATACCTCTATAACAAAATTCATCGTATAAAAAAGAATCTAGGTGTTGCAAATGATGAATGCACACACAGTTGTTAACTAAACCGTTGAAGCTTTGAGTTCACCCTGGGGGCCTCAGAGGAAAGGCATCTCAGCTATTGAAAACCTGTGGGGCATAGTTCCTCTCTGACACAGATGGGATTGCTAAGAGTTGGAATTGACGAGCTAGCAAATGGTTATTTGGTTGTTGTTAGTTACTGGTGAGTTGATTATGAGTCATGGAATCATGATGATTCCATCTGTGCAGCACAGAAAGCCAGAAGGTTTTCAAGAGTGCTTTGACAAGCAGACTGACAAGCACGTCTTCTGAGGCTCGTGTGGATGGGTTTGCAAACAAACTCTTGGCTGGCAGCTGGACATTGGACCATTTGTACCACCAGATATTGCAGTTGGTTGGCTTGTGCAACTGAAAGCTTGAAATTGCCCCCATCACACCTTCAGTGAAGATCATTTCAACATTAGGGATGACCAGGAAACAGAGCCAATTGGTTACTGTTAGTAAGTAGTTCTGCCACAGCCAGTAGCCAGTAACAAGGAACTGTGAGATGCCTAAGAAGTGCCACAATCATGACGATATCAGTAATTAGGAGAAGTTGAGATTAAAGTAAGGCTCAGATGAAACACTATTTAGTGAGAAGCAGAGAAATATTTCTTGTCTTGGCACACAATGCACCGAATCTTAAAATAACCAAGTTACAAACAGACAAGCTAATTAACTAATGTTAGCCTGCAGAGTTCTTCAAACCTGCAGCCTTTCATGGGCACTGTGGCCAGGTGCCTGTGTCCCACAGTCTTCTTCCAGACACCAGGCTGCCTTCCCCTCATCAAAACGCCAAGTTAAGGAAGAGGACATTGAAAGTATAGAGAGTGTCTTATACTCTGACTTTTTCAAGAAGACTTTTCAAACGTGCTGGACACCATTACCTTAAAACATAGACGATATCCAAATCACTCATAAATGGGAAATGATAAGAGCCAGGCCTGGAAAACATTCATCGTAAATTAGGGTATAGAACCAGGATCTAGGTTAGCTGAATGTTTTGTGTAAGCCTTAGGAGCATCCTTTAAAGAGACACAGACAAGGCCCCTTATTTATAATGTTCCAGAAAGTACATGCTACCATGAATCATCACTCTCATAAGCTTCTGGTAAAAAAAAATGCAAATAATCAAAATATAACCTTGTGGGGGGTAGTTATGATAAAAGGACACCCCATTTAGTTTATATTATAACTTAATTGGAATTAAACTCATGGAAAACAGTATTAAAATGTATGCCCCAGTAAAGTTGATTTAACGCATGAAATTTCCTTACAAGACATATCATAGTCTTCTTGAACTTTAGAACACTAGCCAGCACATCAGAAGCACACATGGGGCCTATTGTTTAAAAGAAAAATCACCCAGAAAGCACAAAAATGCAGTAAATATGGAACCAACTCAACATTGTTCATGGAAGCAGCAGTCTGGGAATGAAACAGTACATTTCAATGGATGAATGTACTACGCAAAGTTCCTTTACATTTTTCCAAACATGATGTCACTTTGATACGTAACATGTACCTGATCCAAGTCTTGGTCTTGCCAGTCTTCTGTGTGCACATGAGAGCTGGAGAGTGACAAAGGAAGACCCAAGAAGAATCTCCTTATTTCAGTCTGGGTTTTGACAAAGATGAGATTCTCCTTAGAAGAGAGATGAAAGACTTTGACTTTCTTAATTTGAACAAATCATCGGGAAAGACCAATTTCCAGAAAAGGAAAACATGTTTGGTAAAGCAGAAAACAAACGAACAAAAATCTCAACTCACTGCCATCGAGTTGATGCCAACTCACATCTACGCTATAGGACAGGCTAGAACTACATCTGGGAGTTTTTGAAACTCTAACTCTTTACAGGAGTAGAAGCAGAGGTTCAGCCAAATGGAGGGAAAGTCACAGTAAAATGGACTGACCTGCTAACTGCAACCATGGGCTCAAACATAACACGGTTCATGAAGATGGCATAGAATCAAGTAACGTTTTGTTTGGCTTTATCCAAGTATCAGGACCAACTTAAAGGTAACTAATAAGAATGAGAACTCATAAACCATTAAAATACTTATATGTATAATTATGCAGATACTTAAATATAGTATAAGAGGTCACTTAAGAAAGCAGAGAGTTACCTGGTTTGTCTCCAGTGAGAATGTGCATGAATTTATTCAAATTTTTGCCACTCTGGATATTACCATAAAGGTCCACACATGCTGGAAGTGGAGATTCAAGGGCTACAAAGAATTTTACAGAATAGGTAAATTTAACACCACAGTCTGTAAATATATTGCCAGCATTTGTGTTAACTCTATCACACTGTGGGTCTCTATTAGTGATCAATAGTATGAACATTTTGGATACTCTTCCCTTTTGTGTTTTTTAATATTGATAAAACTCCAATTTATGGGGCCATAATTTTACAAATTAAATACTTATCAAACTTTTCAATTTCCTGATGTAAAAGCATAGCATTATTACATTGACCCAGCAAAATGAAATAAAAGTTGCTGTGTACTAATACAAAATTAGTTTTAAAATAATTACTTGAAAGAGATTAAGTGGCACAGGGTCTTTGTTTGTTTGTTTTTCTGAAAGCATTCTGTAAAGAATTCTGCTCTCTTCCATTTACATGACATCAAAACGGCAGTTTTGTCATCCCTGAGGAACCCAAGTCTGGTTCATTTAAAATGTTCTTTGAGTTTGTGAAAACAAACACACAAACAAGAATTTTGGAAGGGTTTCAGCAATACCTCTTCATTACATAACCCTTGATCATGCCCTACCAAGCCCATGTGGGGACGGAGCATGGTAGTAGGAGAGGAGGAAAGTCAAGGGAAATAGAGGAAAGAGCTGGGAGGCAAAGGGCATTTAAAGAGGTCTGGACCCACATAAAGGAAGAATATCAGAGTCATAAAAGAAATTAAACTAGAAAATATATATCTCATTCTAAGTTGACCTAAACATGACTGTTTAAATATTAATGGCAATAATATATTGAGTGATTATCATGTACGGATAAAGAAAATAAGACACAAAAAATATCTTCAGCAACATAGCAAATTAAATCCAGCAATGTACAATTGGAAGTATTTATTAAGGTCAATTGTGAATAATACCAGATACTTAAGACTGAATTAGCATTGGAAAATCAATCAGTGTATATTCCAACAAATCAGAGATTAAATAAAAATAATAAAATAGGATTATATTAATTTATACAAAAATTGGCGCTCTAACAACAACTCATGAGAAAAACTTTCTACAAACGAGGGATGCAGTTGAACTTCCTCACTTCTTAAAAAACATCTATAAAGAACTATAGGTAATAGCACGCTTAACTGTGAGAAGAAGAACTTTCCCTTCTGAAATCGTTGAACTACACCCACTCCTCTTCCACATGATATTGGTAGAACTACCTATGGAAAAGGCGAGAAAAAAAGTTATACTGATTAGAAAAAATAATTTGACATGCAGATGTTATGATTGTCCATTTAGCTAGACTTAGATGTTTACCTATTTTCTTTCTCATTTCCTTTTTCACATTTTTTATTGTTGACAACGTTATAAGCTTAGAGGCAAACTGCTCAGTTATTGGGTACTATGTTACTCAAAATTATTATATGTTCAGTAATTAGGACAGTAGGACTTTGTCCAAGAAGATCAGAGGTGTGTTAGATATATTAGGACAGATATTTATATCTAGATATGAAGAATTGTATATCAGGAATATTTCCTTATGGTATATAAAAATAATTTCATATAAAATATTGTAGATACAAAAAAATAAAGAGGTCTGGACAAAGACATGTACATATGCAAATATATATATGAAGATGGGGATATAGATCTATGTGCCTATATTTATAGGTTTAGTATTAAGGTGGCAGAAGGACATTGGGTCTCCACTCAAATACTCCCTCAATACAAGAATACTTTCTTCTATTAAATTGTCATTCTATGATGCTCGCCCTCCCAACACAACCGCTGAAGACAAAGCGGGTGAATAAGCAAATGTGGTGAAGAAAGCTGATGGTGCCGGCTATCAAAAGATATAGCATCTGGTGTCTTAAAGGCTTAAAGATAAACAAGCGGCCATCTAGCTCAGAAGCAACAAAGCCCACATGGAAAAACACACCAGTCTATGTGATCAAGAGGTTCTTAAGGGATCAGTTATCAGGTATCAAAGAACAAAAAATATTATTGGGTGCACACCTCCATGATATGATCACTCAGGACAAACAGGTGCATAAACAAATGTGGCAAAGGAAGCTGATGGTGCCCGGCTATCAAAAGGTATAGCATCTGGGGTCTTAAATGCTTGAAGGTAAACAAGAAGCCATCTTGCTCAGAAGAAACAAAACCCACATGGAAGAAGCACCACACCAGTCTGTGTGATCACGAAGGTGTCGAAGGCATCATCAGAACAAAAAAATCTTACCATAGTGAATGAAATGGGAAGTGCAGAGTGGAGACCCAAAGCTCATTTGTGTGAGATCCCTTTGCAGAGGGATCTAAGAGAGGAGACGAGTCAGTCAGAGTGCAATGTAGCACCGATGAAGAATACAACTTTCCTCTAGTTCCTAAATGCTTCCTCCCCCACACCCACCCCCATCATGATCCGAATTCTACCCTGCAAGTCTGACTAGACTAAAGGATGTACACTGGTGCATATAGGAGCTGGAGGCACAGGGAATCCAGGGTGCATGATACCTTCAGGACCAGGGGTGTGAGTGGTGATACTGGGAGGGTAGAGGGAGAATGGGTTGGAAAGAGGGAACCGATTACAAGAATCTACATGTGACCTCCTCCCTGGGGGACAGACAACAGAAAAGGGGGTGAAGGGAGACGTCGGACAGGGCAAGATATGACAAAATAATAACTTATAAATTATCAAGAGCTCATGAGGGAGGGGGAAGTGGAAAGGGGGCAGGGAGGAAGAGGTCCTGATGCAAAGGGCTTAAGTGGAGAGCAAATGCTTTGAAAATGATGATGGCAATGAATGTACAAATGTGCTTTACATAATTGATGTATGTATGGATTGTGATAAGAGTTGTATGAGCCCCTAAAAAACGTTAAAAATATTTTGAAAGGACAAAGTCAGGACTGTAATGTGGATGAAGTATGATGCCCCAGAAAATTCTCATAGAATAGCTCTGATGCTACTGAAGACTGTGCAGGCACACTCTCACTGTGGGAGAAAAACATATCCTTTACCCAGACTGCCTTGCATCTCTCACATCCTATCAACAAAGGTCAGGCCTTTGAAGTTCCAAAAGGCAGTTGCTGCTCATATTTAAGTTCACGTTGAAGTTAAAAAAATTAAATCAACTCTATGAAAGCCAAAATACAATACTGAATATAAATCGCCTGAATTCTGAGGCTATATCAAGAAGAGATTTGACCCTTTAAACAGTAATGACAGAATACCCGAAGAGTTATAGTTTGGCATCAAGAACATCATGCATGAAGAAAATGAAATAAAGAAAAGATCAACGTGGATGTCAGAACAGACTTCAAAAATTGCTTTAGAAGATAGAGTAGCTAAAGTCCCGACACGATTGCTGAAGTAAAATGTAAGCATAAGCAAAGGTGGTGAAGAAAGCTGATGGTGCCTGGCTATCAAAAGATATAGCATCTGGGGTCTGAAAGGCTTGAAGATAATCCGGAGCCATCTAGCTCAGAAGCAACAAAACCCACATGGAAGACACACACCAGTCTATGTGACCATGTGCTTTCAAAGGGATCAGGTGTCAAGCATCAAAGAACAAAAAATCATATTGTAAATGTGGGTGAGTGCAGAGTGGAGACTCAAAGCCCATCAGTGGGTAACTGGACACCCCTTAACTTAAGGGTTGTGGGGAGGAGATGAGCCAGTCAAGGTGCAGTCAGGGTGAAGGGTAGCAACGATGAAACATATAACTTTCCTCTAGTTCTTAAATGCTTCCTTCCCCCCACTATCATGATCCCAATTCTACCTTACAAATCTGGCTAGATCAGAGGATGTACATCGGTACAGATAGCAACTGGAAACCCCGGGAATCCAGGACAGATGACTCTTTCAGGACCAGTGGTGAGAGTAGCGATACCTGTAGGGTGGAAGGAATGTGGGGTAGAAAGGGGGAACCAATTACAAGAATCTACGTATAGCCTCCTGCCTGGGGAATGGACAGGAGAGAAGAAGGTGGGGGAGACGTCGGACAGTGTAACATATGACAAAATTATATTAATTTATTAATTTCATAGGGTTAATGAGGGAGGGGGAAAAAGGAGGGAGGTGGAAAAATGAGCAGCCGATATTAAAGGCTCAAGTAGAAGGCAAATATTTTGAGAATGATGATGGCAACAAATGTACATATGTGCTTGACACAATGAATGTATGGATGTATTTTGATAAGAGTTATATGAGCCCGTAATAAAATGATTTAAAAAAAAGAACTGAATGGAAAATTTGAAAGAGCAGCTCAGGAATACAAAGTACAGTATTATCATTAAATGGCAAAGACCTAGAGTTAGAAAGCCAGCCAGGAAGAGTGACCTCAGCATTATCTGAAGCTAAGAAAACTGAAAATGAAGTTCAGCTAAATTGAAATATTAAAGTATTCTCTGGGAAATATTGAATTATTCAGAAAGCATCAAAAGGTGAAGGAATACAGACCGACTGTCCCAAAAAGAACTGGTCGACCTATTTTAATGGGCAGTATATGATTAAGAACCAAAGGTACAGAAAGAAGAAATTCAAACTGCACCAAAGGCATTAAAGAAAAGCAAGGCTTCAGGAATTTATGGAATATCAATTGAAATGCTTCGACCATTTGATAAAGCTCTGGAAGCATGCATTTGCCAAGAAAATTATAAGCTAGCTACCTGACCAACAGATTGGAAGATATTTAACGTTGTGCCCATTCCAAAGAAAGGGGACCCAAAATAATATGGACATTATAGTGCCATATCATTCATATCACATACAAGTAAAATGTTGCTGAAGGTCATTCAACAATGTATTGATTGCCGCAATCCATTGACAGTTAGGCTCCAGAAATTCAAGCTGGCTTCAGAAAAGGATGCGGTCCATGGATGTGCTGAAATCAGATGGATCTTGGCTGAAAGCAGAAAACTATGCAGTGCTTACTGACTGTGCAAAAGCATCAGGCTGTGTGGGTCCTAAAAGCTATGGATAGCATTAAAAGAAAGGGAATTCCAGAACACGTTATTGTTTTCATGGGGAATCTTCGCAATGGCTAAAGGGCAGTAGTTTGAACAGAACAAGGGAATGGTGCACAGTTTTAAATCAGCAAAAGTGTTATCAAGGTTGCATCTTTTCACCAGACTCACTCAGTGAGTGCTGAGCAAATAACCTAAGAAGCTGAACTAGATGAAGAAGAACATGATATCAGGATTTCAGGAATGCTAATTAACGACAGAGAACATGAAGATAACACGGTTCTTTTTGCTGAAGGCCAGAAGGACTTCAAGCACTTGCTGATGAAGATCAAGGACTAAGTCCTATGTGCAGATTACAGCTCAGAAAACCCAAATCCTGACCACCGGACCCATAGGCAACATCATGATAAATGGAGACACTTGGAAATTGTCAAGAATATCATTTTGTTTGGATTTTCAATCGGTGCTCATGCAAGACGTCTTCAAAGTGTTGAACAGGAAGGACGCACTTAAGGAAAGAAGGATGCCTGACTCAAACCAAGGTATTTCAATCGCGTCACAGACAATGACTAAAAAGACCAGGGAAGAATTGATGCACTTTAACTATGGTGCTGGAGAAGGTTGACTGTACTGTGGATTGCCAGAATAAACAAATCTGTCTTGGAAGAAGTACAGACAGAACAATCACCCATCTCAAGGATGGTGAGAAGTCACCTCCCTTACTCTGGGCCTGTTATCAAGAGGCCAGTCCCTGGGGAAGGAATTGATGCTTAGTAAAGTTCAGGGTCAATGACAAAGAAGCAGATCCTCGAGCAAGTGTATTAACACAGTAGCAGCAACAACAGGCTCCAACCTATCAACAAATGTGAGGTGCAGGACCAAGCGCTGCTTCGTTCTGTCGTGTACAGGGTGCCTGTGAGTCGGAAATAATCCCACGACACCCAACAACAACAGCATAGCCTGAGCTGTGCGTGCTGTTGACTGTAACGGGGCCAGCAGATGGTAGAGGTTATGCACTGGGCTGTGCGCCCAGAGGTCAGTTTAAAAACACCAGCCCCTCAGCAGGAACACATTGGGGTTTTCTATTCCGGTAAAGAGTTAGTCTCAGAAATTCAGAGGGGGCAGTTCTACCCTGTTCCACAAGGTCACTGTGAGTCAGCATTGAGTTTGGTTTTTATGGTTTTGAGCAGAACCTTCAGAAGCCACTGTTTCACTGCACATTTCTTTAGGCACCGAATGAAACCAAGCCAAGTGTGTTACCAAGGGAAATTGACTGTAGCCATGTCCCTGGTTGTAGAGATACGTTTACACATGTTTTTAAAATAAATCCATTCGTGTATGAACTTGAACCTTAGTAGCAATATGTTTGACTTATGTTCATATATGTTATAAAACACATCATTTCAGTGTTCTTCTCATGAAAAATTCAATGACATTACATGTGCTCATCATATTGTACAACCATCAGCACTACCTGTTGGAAATTTTCCATCACCTTTAGCAAGAGCTCAGCGTTTCCTATGCAATGGTTTCTCTCTCACCTTCCTTGGTAACTACTACTACACTTTGGTTTGTACACACCTGCCTATTGTAAATATTTCATATGAGTGCAATGCTACAAGATGGGTCTCTTTTGTCTGACTTATTTCACTTAACATTATGGGGACCATTGATAGGTTTGAGAACAGAAGAAAAATAGCATCTCCATATTAAAAGCATTGCAGTTATGGACATTGGGTTGCTAAACTTTTGGGTGTGTATTTTTACTGCAATAAAATAGTAAAAAAAACACCTCTCATAATAAAAGGGGTAAAATATTTGCAACATATATAGCAAGGAAAGGGTTACTGTTCTTGATACACGAACTTTTATTTTATATTAACAGGAAAAAGAGGAACACTTCAATTGAAACAATTCGCAAAGGATACAAAGAGGTAAGTTACAAAAGGAAAATAAACACATGAGTTATGAATAACATTACCAGCATCGCACAATGAGTTTCGTTTGGCTATCAAATTGGCAAAGGTTAAGAACCAAAATGAGCACCCTGCCATGGGAAGGTTATGAGAAATCAGGCGCTCTTATCCTCTGCAGGTTTAACAATATATAGCAGATACAATATTGAATTAAAAAACACAGACCCAGACGCTGTGGAGCTGAAGGTCTTGTGAGGACAGCATTAGAAATGACAGACACAAAGTCATTGCAAGACTCCCAGGTTTTGAATGCAAGGCACACCCTTGTTAGTCCATTTCTCACCAGCATGCTATGCTATTGCATACATGCAGGCAGATAAGGTTAGAATGGACTTGGGGGGTGGGGGTTGTGTGGGATGCATATGATTTGCAAAATTTAGGTCCATATTTACGTAACAAAACCAGTTTACTTCCAGTCCATTCTGACTCATGATTATGCCACTTGTGTGTCACAGTAGAACTGTGCCCCACTGGTTGGGGTTTGCAGTGGCTCATTTTCCAAAAATGGTCAGGCCTTTCCCTGAGGCATCTGTGTGTGAACTCAAACCCCCAGCCTGTCCTTTGTCACAGCAACTGGCTTGCTGTCAATTGGAGCCTCCTGGTTTTCATAGCAGAGCTTCTTGTAAGAAACTTGACCAGGTGGGCTGGGTCAGGAAATGGAATTTTCTTGCTCCTATTAATCATTAATAATAATAATCAAAGAAACAAACAAGCATAAAATTATTTCCACATTCATAAAGAAGAGGAAACTATAAATATGATGTAATAGAAATATTGACTTGACACATAATTTATTTACAGGAACCAAAGTAGATTCTTTTCTTGACAAAAGACCTTCCTCTCACCCTCAGTTATTATCAATTCCCTTCTCTTGTGCATAAAGTACATTTCTCTCAAGTGAGGGTCTTCAAGCACTTCCAGAAACACTTGAATGTCAATTAAATGGTTTCCAGTGTGGGGGGGAGGGGGGTGTCTTTATTTCTAGCTCAATTCACTGGCATATCCTTGACTGTTTACCACTGTCCACAGATGGCTCTGTCAAACACAAAGGGATAGAAGATCCCTGACCTGTGTTTTATTTTCCTCAAAAATGGTATCACAAAGCATTTGTAAGCTCTCATAACTGTCAAACTTGATTTCTGGCATCTGCAAAACTGGGAACATTGTCCAGTTTTGTGGCAATTCAACCATTCTTTCTGATCAGTTGTGAAACTTTGCCAAGAACTTAAAATTATTTTTTAATCATTTTATTGGGGGCTCGTACAACTCTTGTCACAATCCATCCATTGTGTCAAGCACATTTATACATTTGCTACCGTCATCAATTTGAAAACATTTTCTTTCTACTTGAACCCTTATATCAGGTCCTCATTTTTCCCCCTCCTTCTCTCACCCTCCCTCCCTCACGAACCCCTGATAACCTATAAATCATTATTTTTTCATGTCTTTCACTGACCGATGTCTCCCCTCACCAACTTTTCTGTTGTCTGTCCCCCTGGGAAGAGGTTATATGTAGATCATTGTGATTGGTTACCCTTTCTCCCCCCCACCTGCCCCTCCCCCTCCTGGTATCCCTGATCTCATTACTGGTCCAGAGAGGTTTATCTGTCCTGGATTCCCTGTGTTTTCAGCTCTTATCTGTACCAGTGTAGATGCTCTGGGCTAGCCGGATTTATAAGGTAGAATTTGGATCATGATAGTGTGGGGGGAGGAAGCATTAAAGAACTAGAGGAAAGTTGTATGTTTCATTGTTGCTATACTGCACCCTGGCTGCTCGTCTCTTCCTTGTGACCCTTCTGTAAGGTGATGCCTATAGGCAATTGAACTTAAAATTATTATAGCTCTTCTATTTCCCCTACCTGTCTGAATACAAATACAGACAGAGGATTGTAGAAATTAAGCAGAATCTCTAAGGCACTCTCTCCTCAAGGCACTTAACCTGTGCTGAGAAAGATAAATATTGAACAAGGATAGGTGGATTATCAAATAGAGTCAGTCTTTCAGGAGAATGTTTTTAATGGTAATACATGTCAACATATTTACACCATCTACACTTTGGCCTGCCATCTCGTCTCAGAAATTCATTCTAAGGAAATCATCTCAGTTACCCAAAATCGTATGCAAAAAAAACCCTTCCTTCAGAATGGTAGGTAGTGAAAATACTAAATGAATGTAGATCAATTTGAAAGTCATTTCTAGGAATTCATTGTAATATGTTTCTAAGATAATGAATAAGGAAGACCAAAGAAGAAATGGTACCTTTGAATTATTGTGCTGGCAAAGAATATTGAATGCATCATGGACTTCCAAAGAACAACAAAGCTGTCTTGGAAGAAGTACAGCCACAATGCTTCTTTGAGACACGGATGGCGAGACTTTATCTCATGTACTTTGAAGTGTCAGGAGAAACCAGTCCCTGGAGAACAACATCTGGTGTGGTAAAGCAGAGGGGCCCTCAACAAGAGGAAGGTCCTCAACAAGATGGATTGGCAAGCAGCTGCAAAAATGGGATCAAGCCTAGGGACAATGGTGAGGACGGCACAGGACCTGGTAGGGTGTCCTTCTATTGGTTCTAGGATCGCTATGGGTGGGAACTGACTCAGTGGCAATGATAAGAGCAACAGTATTTTTAGACACCGTGAAATGCTTTAAGTATATTTTAAATGCCTGTGCGATCACGAGGTGTTGAAGGGATCAGGTATAAGGCATCATTAAAAAAAATCTTAAAATAGTGAATGAAGGGGGAAGTTCAGAGTGGAGACACAAAGCCCATTTGGCGGCCACTCGAGATCCCCTCATAGAGGAGTCTAGAGGAGGAGATGAGTCAGTCAGGGTGTGACTTAGCACAGATGAAGAATACAGCTTTCCTCCAGTTCCTAAGTGCTTCCTCCCCCACCCCCACTATCATGATCCGAATTCTACCTTGCAAGTCTGGATAGAGCAGAGGTTGTACACTGGTGCAGAAAAGAGCTGGAGCCACAGGGAATCCAGGGTGGATGATGCCTTCAGGACAGGGGGTGTGAAGGGGCGATACTGGGAGGGTAGAGGGTGAGTGGGTTGGAAAGAGGGAACCGATTACAAGGATCTACATGTGACTTCCTCCATGGGTGATGGACAACAGAAAAGGGGGTGAAGGGAGATGCCAGATAGGGCAAGATATGACTAAATAATAATTTATAAATTATCAAGGGCTCATGAGGGAGGGGAAGTGGGGAGGGAGGAGAAAAAAGAGGACTTGATGCAAAGAGCTTAAGTGGAGAGCAAATGCTTTGAAAATGATTAGGGCAGAGAATGTACAGATGTGCTTTATACAATTGATGTATGTATATGTATGGATTGTGATAAGAGTTGTATGAGTCCCTAATAAAATGTTTAAAAAAAAGAAAAAGTATATTTTAAATAAAAATAGTGTATACAATGTCATGTCTCCTCTGAGGCAAACATTTAAGTATATGATTTCAAAATGTATATAAATAATTTTTATTATTATTTTTTAAGATCCCCAAGTACAGATGAGCAATGCCCGAGTTGGGAACAAAATCTATTCCTAAGTATTTCTTCAAATTTATAGATAAGTCACAACAGGTGTATATGGTTCTTATCTTATTTAGCCTTACTTAGTGAAAGAAAGAAGTAGCCTTGGTGTTTCAGTGGGTTCAGTATTGGACTGCTAACTGAAATGTCAGTGTTTAAACCAATCATTTGCTCCCCAGAAGTAACATCAGCCAATCTGCTTATGTAACAATGTACAAATTTGGCAAGCTGGGGAGTAGTTCCATTAATTCCTATAGGGTCCCTAGGCATTAAAATAGGCTAGCTGGCAGTAGATCTGGGTTTCCTGAAAGAAAAAATTCAAAAAATTTTCACAATCTAAAAGTTGCATGTGCTGCAAGGGAAGATGACTATGATGGCTATGATCTGTCCCAAGAAGGGCTTGTTTCAGTTATTCCAAGTGAGGAAACCTTTAACACTAAAGGGCATGTAGGACTTGTTTGTTAAGCAGACCCTAGTATAATGCCTGAACCTTAGAACACATGTATGTCCCACCCCCAGCCATTCCAGGGACTTTGGGGCTCAGCTCAAGGAGAGTCCCTCCGGGACGTGGGGGCACAGTGAATGGCCTGACCCTTTGCTTGGCATGCCTACACAGTAGGGTATGCTGGGCCCATCTAGGGTTTCCCAGATGGGCTCCCAATAAATTTCTTCCCTTTTGCTTAAAAAAGGAAACAAAAGAACATATTTATCACAAACATACATATTGGTAGAAATATGGATGGATTTTTAATTCTATCTTAATTTTTTAAGTATTACATGAATAGGTGGGAAAATAAGATTGTTTCAATTACTACTTTTGGAACTAAATATGTAATTCTGTTTGTCAATGTGATAAGGCATGTGCATATGATTATGATTTTCATGATATAGTTTAGGAGTTAATTATTGAAAAATATTTTTCAAAATATTTCTCTTCAAACAAAAATGTTTTAGTTTCATGGGAGAAAATGACAGCCTGGCTCCAGAAGCATATTGTTCCAGTCATTCAGGAAGATAAAGGCACAGAGCCCAACCAGCAACTCTAAACCACGATGCTCATTTCAGTGTTTAAGTAAGCCCTTCCCAGGTGTGGTGCAGTGTTACTACATCCTGTTATTTTCAATGAATATTTCTAGTGTTGTTTAGTATTTCTCAAAGAATTAATGAAATTTGGGAATCAGCTTCTACCTTACCAGTGCTTTGATCATTCATACATAATCTTTTGAAAGCTCTCCTTCCAAATATGGTATGATTATTTGTATTTTTTCAACATTTAGTTTACATTTTTAATTGAAATATTTGTAATGACACAAAGGATCAATGTGGAAAAAAGAAAATATAGGTAAGACAAACAAGAAAAATGTCCCATAGTCCTATAACCCAGAAAGAATCACTAAAATTACAGTATGCATATTTTCCATACATTGATTTTGGTTGTAAACAGGGCACAGTGTCAGTTTAAATTTTTTACGTGGATCATATTGTACAAATATTTCATCATCATTAACTAATATATAATATTTCCTAAGCATTCCTATCCCTCCCTAATCCCCCTTGCCCCTGGCAACCATTAATCAACTTTGGCCTCAGTACATTTGCCTATTATAATATTTCATAGATGTGGGACCATATAGTACATTTGCCCTCTTCTGAGTGATTGTATTCACTCAGTATATGTTCAAACTAAATTCATATGTACCACACGCCACACCTTGCTTCTCTTTATGACTGTAATACTACATTCCCTGAACTTATGACCTAAAAATTAATGCATTGGTTGATGGGTATTTACTTTGCTCTATTATTAGTCTGTCTTGAATAGTGCTACAGTGAAAACTGCTGTCTATACACAGATGTTCATATATACATTTTGTTCACAATGGTCACACATACAAAATTATAATTGAGTTTTATTTACTTGACAAAAATATATACAGATTTTGAAGTATAAAACCTATGCAACTGCATTATTTCCATTATTTATGTCACCCTCCAATGATAGCTGTTTCAATTGTTTCTAACTGTGGCAATCGTAAAGAGCACTGCCATGGAAACCTTTGTAGTCACAGAAACTGTCATCTATTTTCATCTAGAGTAATTTTATAATTACTGTAGCTGGACTGTTAAGTACAATGTTCAAAACCACCAGAAACTCCAAGATATAGAAAGATGAGGTTTTCTATCCCTGTAAAGAGTTACAGTCTCAGCGACCTACAAGGGCAGTCTGCTCTCCCCAAAGGTCACTGTGAGCCAGAATCATCAGCTCCATGGTAGTGACATCATCCATGTGCATTGAAAATCAGTGTTTCTTCAATTTAAGAGATGTTCAAATCTGTTTTTAAATAAACTTTTCTTTTAATTTGCAGGAATGGATTTGAATTTCGATGATTTTTAACTAGTGCTTCTTTATTACAAATGAGCATAAAGTACTTAGATCCTCCTAGTGTTGCTGCTCTGTATGAAAAAAGAAGGTGTGGCCCAGCGGACTATGACTCACAGTGGTGCAAAATGAGAACGTAGAGCTGCATTACAGGCCTGGAAACTGGTAAATCTTTACAGAACCAGACGGCCACATCTTTCTCCTACAGAATACCTGGTGGGTGCGAGGGCCTATTATCTCTCAGTTGGCGATCGTGCACTTTAATATCTATACCCCCGGGCTTCCACTTATAGCTCTTCTATGAGGGGGTTCAAAAGTTAAAGAAAAACACTAAATTGGATAAAGGACTTTTTTTACAAAACTTCTGAAGCTCCCTCGTAGACACGAACAGTTCTTTAGCATAGGAAATGGTCTTGCTTCGCTTGAACTAAGTGCTCGCAGAAGCACAGCACAGCACAGATTGCCTTCACTGAGCACACATGAGAAATAGGAAGCACCGTGAACAGGAGCATTCTTTCCATACGTTCTCCTTTTGAAGTGTGAACAATGATCATTCTTGCAGGCCTCGTTCAGTCTTCCACTTGTTTGTGATTGCTGCCAACCAATAATCAATCCCCACCCCCCACCCAATGATCACCATTGAACTCACTGCCATGGAGTTCACTATTCCAACTCAGAGCAACCCTAAAGGACCGAGTAGAACTGCTCCATGTGTTTCTGAGGCAGTAAACCTTCACAGAAGTAGAAAGGTTCACCTTTCTATTGTCGTGTGCCTGGGTGGTTTCGAGCTGCTGACCTTTTGGTCAATAGGCCAACGTGTAACCACAAGACCACCAGGGCTCCCAACAATAAGGTGAAGCAGCTTGACTTGACTACCAGCCCAATCTTAAGCATTAATAAAAATGTAGACAGAGAATTATCTTTATTAGGTGGAGACTAGGTAACTCAAGCTATCCAAACTCCTATGCTATCGAGTCGATATCTATCCATAACCACCTCAGGGTTTCTCAGGCTGTAAATGATTTCAAAAGCAAATCGCCTCACTGTCTCCCAAAGAGGGACTAGTGGGTATGAACTGCCAACTTTGCAATTAACAGTCCAAGACTTACCCAATAGCATTTTTTTTTCAAACGAGTTGCTTTAATTCCAGATGGTACAGAATTCTGGGCATCACAAAGACTGAGCAGCTCTGGCAGGTTCTGGACTGGGTTCACTCTGACCTCACAGCTAAGACAGAAATGGCTGAGTGAGAAGAACTAAACATTGTATGATTTTTCTTCTTTTTTACAAAAGTTTATTCTTAAATGTACAGCAGGCTCCAAGACAACACTTCATTCTAACTATAAGTGGCAACAAAAGTTTTAGTAGGGAATCCAGATGTTTACACATGAACGGGATCAAGGGCCATCATTGCCTCAGCCACCAAGAACAGCTCACATTTTGCCAGATTTCTTAATTCCACCTGTGGCCAGAGGCCCCTTCCCCGCGGCCTTCGCCTTTAGCTCCTCCAGTTTCTTTTGTTCTTCTTTCTGTTTCTGCTTGAAAGCCTTCTCTTCCTCATCCACCTCCTTGTTCTGCTTCTTGGGTTGTTTCAGGGGCTTCTTCTTGCCACCTTCGCGGCCCGACATGGCGCCTGCCGCCCCTTCCCCAGACCTGCCACCGAAAGCGCAGCTCAGCTCCCCGGCCAACACCTCCCCCCACCCCCGACAGCATTTTAATATATGATACCGATTTGAAAATAAAATTAATTTATCACTAAAACAAGACCTCTAGTTTGTGCAGAGCATTGTCTAATCTTGCGAATGTTCAAGTAACAAGAGCAAAAAAAAGGCATCATTGATTCAGAGATTTCTTGAGAACAGAAAGGTCAGAAGTCCCTCAAGGAAAGGGAATGCTTTAGACAGGGAGATGCATACAAAGTAAATACCACAAAGCCAAATTTACTGCCATCAAGTGCAGTCAGTGGAACCCAGGACCCCAAAGATCTGGGTCCATACCTCTTCAGGGGGGAATGTTAGCTAGTTAGAACAGGGCGGCTGGTTTCACACCGGTGGTCTTGTCGTTGGCAGCATAAATTTTAACCAGTATGCCAAAATAGATTTGATGGGAGTGAGTTTGCTTGTTTGTGTTTACCTGAACAATGGGTTTTAGAAGAAGACAACCAGATTTAAGACATAATCCCATTCTTATTTATTTATTTTTAAGGTAAATGATTCAAATTCTCTGAGATTTGATTTCTGCATTTGAAAATGCAGATAATACTAATCCCTCCTAAATTTGTTGTGGAGATTGAGTGAGGTTTTGTCTGTAAAGCTTTCCCATAGGACAGTGGTTCTCAACCTTCCTAATGATGTGACCCTTTAATACAATTCCTCATGTGTGGTGACCCCCAACCATAAAATTATTTTCATTGCTACTTTGTCACTGCAATTTTGCTACTGTTATAAATCAGGCGACCCCTGTGAAAGGGTCATTCAACCCCAAAGGGGTTGTGACCCATAGGTTCAGAACTGCTGCCATAGGGGAAGAAGACGCCCAGGATTTCTAGACTGATTTCTTCTTCTCCTCCTTCTCCCCATCCTCTTCCTCCCCCTCCTCTCTTCCTCTTCCTTCCTCTGTCAACATCTGTCAACTTGCAGATGGGTGGAGTCTAGAGGCCTCCCTTATGGGCCTGGCCTTCTTTGAGGATTCTAGGAACTCCAGTATTCCTTCCTGGGGGCAAGAGACACTCTCTGCTTTGTCTTCTTGCTGACAAACCACATGGAGCTACACTGATGCAGCCAGAGTCTTGAAACTGGAGGAGCCACTTGCAGATAAGGTTGAGATGCTTCCACCACCACTGGATCTGCAAGTCTTTCCCACTGGCCTGAGATGTTGCTGCATTGGGTGTTATTGCATGGATGCATGGAATTTGTGGACTAATATCAGACATAGGGGCTAATATTGGACTTATGGATTTGATCTGTACTGGACTGGAATGTTTTCTTAATGTGCAATTGTTCCTTGACATAAATTTCTCCTTACACACATATGAGTGTCTATGAATTGGTTTCTCTAGTCAACCCAGACTAACACACTTCTACTCATCCTCCTTCCTTGTTCCCTTTCTCCTTCCCCTCTCTTCCCCTCCTCCTCCTCCTCCTACTCCTCCTCCTTTTGCATTATTTCTTTAGCTAACTGAGATATCAGAAGTAATTTAAGCCATTTTTTTAACTAAGTAAATGGTTAGTAATACAAATTTAGTTGATGAAGTTGTCATAAACTAGAATGATATCTATTTTTTGAGGAGGTAGAAAAACAAATTAGAGATAGTTTTCCATTTTAAATTTCATGATTCCTGCTATTGAAATATTATTTGGAAGTTCTAGACTGACTAGTTTTTATTCTAAGGTGTTTTGGTATGTGTGAATTTCATATCTATTAGTATATACTAACACTTTTTTGGTGTCTAATTAGTGACAGTATAATTATTTATAAATTTTAAAACAATTTTTAAATCTCTATAAATAGATTTTGTACTTAATAAATATCAAATGAAATTTCTAGTCTGCTGGAAACCTACTGTTTAAAAATAATCTAGGGTGTTTTTTTAAACTTTTTGGACATTTCTAAGCATTTTATTACTTTTATCATTGATGTGACCTGAGTTTTAATTTTTTATCGTTAATGTGACCCGAGTTTTAATTTTGGCTATAGCTTGTACTGTTTCTGTGCCATGAAAACTTAATGTCTAAGATTTTTAATTTATGCTTATTTATATCATTATTTATTGTGCCTTTCCCTTCACCAGGTTTATATACCCAGCTTCATACATCTCCCTTTTGCTTGATGACTTCCTCTTTCTTCCCCTCTCCTTGATCATAACCATCAAAGAAGGCTTGTTAGTGTGGAACTTTGCTTTTTGTTTTTATTTTTTATAACTGCAGTCTCATTCACAATTCTGTGGCTGACTAATTGTCCTCAGTGTACTATCTTCCAGGTTCAGCTGTGTTATGTTTCATACATCGATCATTACTCTTTGCTGAGTTATGCGTATGTACTATGGTTTCTTTATTCAGACTTCTCATTGATGAGCATTTAGGATGTTTCCATCTTTTGCGAATGGTGCACATATATCTCCTATTGGTGTCATGACTCTTATTTCTCTAGGATACAAAGCAAGTGGAGGTTGACTGACCCTTTGGTGCTGCTATTTCCGACTTTTTATGTGTGTGCCATGGGTTTTGTCACAGCGGTTTCACTATTTCCCAGCCACACAAGCAGTGCATGTGGATTCCAGTCAGTCTACATCATAGCCAACATTTGTTACATTCTGTACTTGGCTTTAACTTTGCTCTTAATGCTGGAGTGAGCTGGTTGATATCTGATTGATGCTTTGATTTACAGCTCTCTGAGGTTTTCATTTTACTATACTAGTGTGTTAGGCAGGGTTCTCTAGAGAAACAAAACCAGAACACATATAATTATATATAAATAAAAGGATAGGTCTATATAGCGAGAAGGAATGCTACAGCTAATTAGTCCACACAGCAGTACTAAAGGCTGTTCATTCACTTTCGTGGAACAGTTACTATACTGAAGGTCCTTCAAGTCATGCGGGTTGCCAGTCCAAATTCAAGAAGCAGACATCCGAATGTGCCCTGAGGCAAGACATGTAGCATAGGGACGCACAGCAGGAAGATGAGAAGGTGAGGCATAGCAGCAGCCAGTAGCTAGGGGGTGTGCCGCAAAGCCGTCCATTAGGCTCAGGAAGTGTGACGAAGCAGGTCTGGAGGGAACTAAAAGCGAAGCTTTCATGGCAAGGTTACACGGTACACAAGCTGGCTGGGCCACAATAGCACAGCACGAGGTTGAGGCAAAGGACTGGCTCAGACAGCAGAGCACTGGATGGTCTGATCACCAGGGAGAAGAGACAGGATGCCTGGTCTGGCAAAGTATTCATTTCAGTGGCCAGCCAATCACCCTGCAAACTGAATAAACTCCTCCCACGTGCTCCTATGTAGGCCTAGTGGGCAAACCTAACTGTCCCAACTAGCATGTTCAAAATCTTTCTGCTAAAATTTGACATTTCAAACCTCTTTCCTGTCTCATGGATTTTACACTTTCAGACAGACAAAATGTGTGGAGGGCCACACCTGGACACCCACGGTCCTTCATGCATGTTTCATGGATGGCCAGCTTTGCTTTGGCAGTCACACGGCCCAGGACAAACCTATTTCACACACAGCAGTTACTCCTGTATCCAGGATCTATGGAGACATCATTTCTGCCTAGAAGAGTCATTCTCTCACACACATGGGATTTCTCTGTGGGTCTGTTCCCCCAGAACTGTTGACTTTCTTTCAAGGAGATTGTGTATTTGTTTGCTTATATTTTATTGCCTCGCTCTGGGGCACTGTGACTATTTAGATATCAAGATCCAGAACATATAAATCTCTGATATGGATAATAGTAAGATAAATTGAATTCTTATCACATGTTCAGCATTGAGATAAGCGCTCTAACCAAGGAGAGCATCCAGAACAGTAGCTCTGGCCTGGAATAATGGAGGCTCTATGAGACCATTGTAATATATTATCATATAGAAGACTCAAGCCTTTTAATTTAAATTATGCTATCTCTTTCCTTTTAACTATAAGGACAGAAGAGTTTTCAAAAGTCAACAGGATCAAAATGATGATCTGAATCTTTACTTGCTCCATTGGATGATGTGACAACTTCAGTGAACAGTCTCGGGATTGCACTGGCTTAGCGCAGTAATCCACCTTTCAATGAGGGTCTTGTCACGTTAGTCAACCACACAGTTTCTTTGCTTTGTGGTGCTCGTTCCTCGTCCATGCCTTTGCAGCTGTAGTCAAGTTGACCCCTGGCACAGGGCCACCCTTACCAGTTCTACAAGCGTAGAATTGCTCTGTTTTCTTGGCTGCAATCTTACTGAAGCATCAAACTCAAATTCACTGCCATCTAGTCATTGCGGACTAGTAGTGACCCTCCAGGACAGGCTGGAGCTGCACTGTAAGTTTCTGAGAGTTACTTTATGGGAATAGAAAGCCCCTCTTTTTCTCTGTGAAGCTGCTGGTGGTTTTGTACTGCTTGCCTTCAAATCTTACCCTAATGCATAAGCACTACTCTCCCAGGAGTCCTGTTGTCGGAAGCAGAGCACTAGCCTTTCTTCCTCAGTATGGCTGGGGAGATGTGAATCACCAACCTTTTCGCTGACAGTGAACTGCAAACTGTTTGTGCCACCTGAGGGCCTTGTCCTCCCTTAGACACCTGGATTCCTTTACATTCAGCCAACAATTCCACCAAAACGGTCAAAATGTTTCCACTGTCTCTCATTTCTGCTCTTAGCTATTCCATTACAAGAGTCTAACCACCTAATGCAAGAGAGCCTGGCAACTACAAACTGAAGAGAAGATCATGCTTATTGATGAGTGCTACAGTGTCTGTCATGTGGTTGTAATACTATTTAACTAACATAAATCTGAAAATATATTCTGCCTGGGAGAGTTCTTCCACACCAAAGAGAGCTATCCCAAATTACCCATGTATAACTTTAGCCAAGATTAAGAATTTGCAATGCAATTGCTCAGTTTGTGCGGTATGAGTTGGAGGTGCCAGCCCCACCACTAATCATGGGTTCAGTAAGCACAATTGTATTGTTGAGACTATAAATGTTATATTAAAGTCATTAAGAGCACGAGATAAAAGAGATATTACAATAATGGAGTCAGACATATTTCATGGTAGCATTGCTCACCTCAGCCCCACTTGATGGTCCACGTGTAGAGAGGGTAGGGAAAGAGGACAAGGGGAAAGGGAATGGGGCAGCAAGGATGGGCAAGGGGGAGCCGAGAGAGTGAGAGAGCCTCTATTGCTAACCCAGGCCTATATACCTTTGGGTGCGTGCAAGCCCACTAATTACAGGTAAAGACATATGTCACAGGAAGGGGTTGCACTATAGGTTATACAGCAATAAGAAGGTGTGGTCTAGGGACATACACACAATAGGAAGAGGAGGGATTAGGGGTATAAATGTGACAAGATGGGTGGTTTCTAGATTTAAGATGACAGCTTAGCTTTGACCTGTTCTCTGGATCTCCATGGGGACCATTATCAGTAGGGTGTAAACCCCACCTACAGGAATCAAATAGATGACTGCAGGCCTGTCCATTGTTCCCAGCAGCAGGGAGCAGGCCCACTGCCCTCTGGCAACTGATTACCCTCAGGGAGGATGCCTATAAGCATCTGACCTCCCCCCACAACTCTCCTTTTTGTTTTATATATATAATTCAAAAACCACATGGGCAACATGGTTATTTTCTATACATTAAAAGCTGTCAAGACAAATTCATGATCCAATTAATATAGCCAAAAATACAGGCCTATAAAGTCATTTAGAATCCAGACACTGGGAAAAAATCCCCTATGCCCATCTGCTATTAGAGGAAGGTTTGAAAGCGATTAGATGCCAAATCCGGAAGAAATAGGGCCAAATGGGCATGTCTGCTTCTATAGGGAGAATGAATTAACCATGTGCTCACTTTAAGGCAGCACAGCTTCAAGGAGAAACTGTGGAAATGGCAAGCAGCTGCAGGAACATGTACTTGGACCATATCTCCAACTACCAGAGTGGCGGTCTTTCAGCCATGGAATACTAGTCTTCCAGACTCCCTCCATACCAGTCAGGGGAAAAGTCCCAGTGTTGTTCCCCTCGGTGCTAATATCCCACATTTCCCCTTTCTGCATTACGTTTAAGATTTAATAGTGTCACAGAGGCAGCATGGTCTCTCTTCATATATCTTAGCTTCCTATAGAAGTGACACGAGACTGCAAGCATCAAAATTATGATGAATAGCCAATGCAGTCAGACTAGAACTTAAGGTATGTGAAATACTTTGAGCCCAAGCTCGAGGATCCAACCCTTCCATGCCACCCACCAACTGCTTAATCACAGCAGAGCCAGGAGATGCCTCAAGTCTGTTTTTGAATGTATAGAAAATATCCTTTTTAAGCTGATCAACATCAAATGAAATGTTTCCCTCAAACCCTTGCAAATGTTTCCTAATTAAATCCCAATCGTGCAATGTTACATTATATAGGTAAGGTTACACAGAAATCAGTTACATTCCAATCACATTATAGCATTAATTAACAAGTCCAAAATCTTGATCTTTCTGTAAAACAGCTGTCTGTAGCAATAGTCCAGTCACTATTGTATAAAATGTTCAGCTTTGATAAGAGTCCCAGAGTTTCTCTTAGACAGCATCAGCGATGGAAAAAATATCTCAGCAATCGCCATTCTCAGGAATCTGCAAGGTTTTCTTGATGTTTTGAATAACTTCAGTAACAGGCCAGGAGGCTCAGGTCACACATCAGCTTCCCTCCTTTCTTCTGGGCCTTGCTGGCTGAAGAGAAATCCACCTATCCCCTTTGCATGTGAAAATAGAAACAAATAGCCCCTCCCTTCAGGGTGTCATTCACCTGAAAAAGGATTTAGGATTAAACTTTTGTGGTTCCTTCGTGTCCTTCATGTCCATCTTTCTCCAAACGTGGTTGTGTCCTTCTAAAGGCAGTCTATCAGATATATTCTGCAGAAACATAAATGTATGTCTCTTTCTCCGGGTGACAAATGAATCTGGATCATCTTGGGACTCTTCAGGATCAGCTTTCTCTGTGGAAGTGAAAACGTGTTTATCAGTCCTAATTTTGTTACAAGCTTCTAGTAAGGTGAACAATTTTGGGGTAAATGACTAAATGAACTTGGTCATGCTTAAGATTCCCCTTCTCCCCCTTCAGTTTTAACAGTTCAGATTTCAAAGCACTGCTAGCAATCTCAGGTAACTTACTAGGCTTTGACCAAGTATAAGGCCTAGTTAGATAGCTTTCATTGTTATGTAAATATTGGCTCCAAGAGAGCTGACTAATTCAGGAGGATTTGAAAGACTGAAAAAATTCTGAATAAATTTTTCACCTGTCCTTGAAGTAACTTACCAAACAGGCATGTTTTTCCTCCAAGTTTACCAATAAGGTTACAGACTCATTAAGCCACTTTGCCCTTCAGGTTTCTTATGCTGTATGATTTTACAATCTTGCAATGTCTCTCTTGGTTAACTTCACTCATTCCTTCCATGCTGCATTTGGAGGAAGTTAATGGTGGGTCTTAGGCCCTTGTGAATGCCCTAAAGAGATGAACCCTTATCCAGAGTTTCAAAACCTTTTCCCTTCAATTTCTAATTCCATGTGGGGGCGCTGCTGTTTCCCCACACAGCATTCCAAAAGACCCCTTGATTTAAAGGGTGGTCAGGCTTCTCAAGTACTCTTTCCTGAGAGTTGTAATTTTTAACTCTAGGAACGCAAGGAAGCGAAAATTGGCTTAAGCAATCTTCCTTGTTTATAAACCATGGTATATCAGAACTTATCACTGCCTTAATTTCTTCATAATCCTGATCAATAATTCCAGCAATAATCTGAACACCTTGAGAATTTAGATTAGACTTTCCTAAAAAACATCCCATAGTTCTTTTAGGTAGTGGACCCCAATCACCGCTTTCAATAATTTCTGATTCAATTACAGCTTTAGGCGTTTCCTTACAATTCTTAGCCACTCCAGTATCAATTTGAATTTCTTGAATGCTTAGGTTAAATCTTCCTGATAAAAATTGGATTGCTCTTTCAATAAGAGGCTCCTGCCTTTTAGAATGAGCAAACTGCTGGGAGAGTCTCTGAGCCTTCTCTTGGTTAGCCAAGTTTAGAGCAGTGAGAACAGAGACTGGGGTTTTGAGAGTTGGGTTAAGTCTGGTCTCCTGCCATGAGGTTGGGCGATACCTGAGGTCACTCTCTAAGATCTTCTTTGCTCCACCAGGCAGACACCTTGCATCCCATGCTTTGCTGGGTGGGGTCTGTATCAAACTCCTTCCATTATTTCCCCACCCGGAAGCCTTTGCTAATGGCAACCCTTCACTGTTGAACTTTGAGTGACATTGAATCATCCAATGAGTTCCTTTATTACAGGGGGGCAGAGGTCAGGGTCTTTTAAACCTGATCTCTATGGCTGCAGCCTGCTCTCCCTGCAATGTCTTTGAAGATGACCTGTCTTTCCCTAACTAAGCCATCTTCTTCTTGGTTTGATGTAATTTACCAAGGCCGCTGCGTGAGGTTGGCTTTATATTCCTCTGTCTCTACACTCCTACATACCATGAGATAATCTAACAGTGTGCCCTTTTCCCTGTAGGGACGCAGGGCATTTTTACAGTGTTTACTGGAGAAATCATAAGATAGTTTATGCACTAGTCTCTTACTGCCTGGACATTCTTTGCACACTTGGAAATAGCACAAAGTCAGCATAGGATTCATCATTCCACTGTCTTATAGCCATGTAACTCGGCTTTCTCTCTTCTGATAGAATTATCTTTCCCAAGTCCTTAAGCAAACCTCATGTATCTGTCCTGTCTGTTCAGTAAACTGTAGTTGAGACTCAACTGTGACATAGTTCCCATCCCCTAGCAATGGATGAATCCCTGTATCTATGCCCTCTTCTGCATTTTTGCATGTTCATGCAAGAGCTGCTTCCTTCCACAGCGTTTGATTTTGCAAGGATTCTGAAGAGTAAAGACAAATTTTCCCTAAAGCTCTCCAGGCTGTAGGGGTCCAGCTCTCAGACTCTGCAATGCCCTCATCATGCTGATTACAAAATTCGATTCTGGCCCCTAATTATTGACTACTTGCTTGAGATCTTTTCGCAACTTAAAGGGAAAGGCACTGTGAATTCCTTGTGGGTGCTTCCAGTAAGGCTGTCTGCTAACAACTTTAACAGGACAAGACATTCTAAATTCTAAATCTCCGTCTTCTGCAATCCCTCTTTCTCCTCTTGAAAGAAAAGGTGCTTTGCTATATGTTGCTTCTTTATTTTTATTCTCTGAACTAGTTTTCTCAACCAGTATATCTTGAAGCTGCACTTCCTTAACTTCATTTTCTATGTTAGGTCTCCTATCCTGCATTTCTGTAGAGCTAATCTCTCTACCTCCAGCACTGGCTTGCTTAATTATTTTACAATCTCTAGTCTTTCTCACACTAAATTCCAGCAGGCGAGCAGATGCTTTTTCTATTTCCCCTTCTGACTCCTGTGTAGTGTTTTCAGCTCTGCCTATACACTTCTTACTGCCTGAAATCGATTCTGACTGCTCACCTGATTTATGTTTGGGCATGTTAGATGCTCCTCACTACTCTGCTGGTCTTGTTTCTTTGCTTTCCCTAACTTTGAAAGCAAGGGAGCTTCCTTGGATTGTTTAATAGCCTCGCTTTGGATCTTGGAATTTGCTTCCTCTAATGCTTTAGTACCCTTAGACCTTCAGAGGCTGCAGTCCCCCGAGGGAATATAGGCTTTGGCCACAAGGTTCCATTTAGAATCAGAGGCCTTATATAACAAATCAATCTCTGCTTCTTCAGCTTTTTCTAAAGTTTCATCACCTAGTTCGTGCTCATTCACAGAGGCTTTACCTTGCTTTTCTAAATTTGAATAGACACAAGACTTCTCACTAGACTGATCATCCTCATTCTCTTCCTCCTACAAAAGTTTTAAAACCATCTTAACTTGAACCCACAGAGACCACATCTCCATAGGGATACTCCCCCCATCTCTGTGTGCTTTCTTTAAATTTACAATGACCTCCTCCCAGGTCTCTAGATAAAAAATTCCTCCCTCTGGGAACCATGGATTATACTCTTTTATTACTTTTAGAAAAAATGCATCTTTTTCATTATTTTTACACCCTGTCTTTTTAGTAAGTAGATAAGCATAGTACCATAAGTTTCAGGTTTACTTTTACCTTGCCCCATTGTTCTCTTTAAAATACTCATTCACTATTTCCACTACTTATCTGCCAATCCCCATACCAGATTCTTACTTCACACAATTATCCGATTCACTCTACATTCCAGTTCGGCCATACAATTGTTACATGGGATACAATTCATATTGCCCCACGTTGGGCGCCATTTGTGGTACGAGTTGGGGATGCCAGCCCCCCACCACTAATCATAGGTTCAGTAGCATCATTGTGCAGTTGAGACATATAAATATTAAAGTCATCAAGACCATGAGATAAGAGATATTGCAATAATGGAGTCAGACACATTTCATGGTAACATTGCTCACCTCAGCCCTGCTTGATAGTCCACGTGAAGAGGGGGAAGGGAAGAAGGGCAAGGGGAAATGGAATAAGGGAGCAAGAACTGGAGAGGGGAAGCCAAGAGAGTGAGAGAGATCTCTATTGCTAACCCAGGCCTATATACCTTTGGGGCGTGCAAGCCCACTAATTACAGGTAAAGACACATCACAGGAAGGGGTTGCACTGTAGGTAATACAGCATTGAGAAGGGGTTGTCTAGGGACATAAACTCAATAGGAAGAGGAGGGATTGGGGGTATACATTTGACAAGATGGGTGTTTCCTAGATTTAGGATGGCAGCTTAACTTTGACCTGTTCTCTGGATCTCCATAGGAACCATTATCAGGGTGTAAACCCTACCTACAGGAACCAAATAGATGACTGCAGGCCTGTCCATTGTTCCCAGCAGCAGGGAGCAGGCCCACTGCAGTCTGGCAACTGATTGCCCTCATGGAGGTTGGCTATAACTATCTGATCTCCCCTACAAATTTAATCTTTGTCCAGGTACAATTTACCATTTTATCACATATGCTACAGATTCCTTTTTACTTGTTTGTTTCACCTTTTACTGTGAATTAGTTGTAGCGTTACAAGGCAAATCAGATTTCCAGATGGTATTTCATATACATTTTGCTTCATGTCTTTAATTGTATTTATTAAAAATATAATAGCATTCATCCCAGATTTTGTTCCACATGTTTGTCCTAGCCTATAAAGACCTTCTAATGCAATCCCTTTCAGAGAACCAGGTAATGGTAACTGCTGATCATCTAGTTCTGGACTCAGGAATATAAGGACGCATTGCAAGTGGACTATTAGAATTGTTTCCATGTGCTTTTTATGTTTCCATTCATCTTTGATCTGAGAGGGAGACCAGCAATCCACTTTACATGGCTGCTCACAAACTTTGCACATCCCAGTTATTACTCACTATGAAGGCAGGCAGTGGGGCACTCTGGGAACTATGCTACACCAATTGACGTCGATGTCCCACACACTTCAGTCCTAAGTTTCTTGTATAGAAACTCATTTGTTCAAGAGGCTTATTTATATCTAAGAATTTTTCATACTTTTGTCCCCTATTTACTCTAGTAGGAGCCCTGGTGGTATATTGGATACCCATTCAGCTACAACCCACATGGTCAGCAGTTCAAAACCACCAGTAATTCTGAGATTGGACTTTCTTCTCCTATAAATAGTTACAGTAACAGAAACCTCCAGGAGTTCTAGTGTAAGACAAGAAAGAAAAATGAATTACTCTAAGGTAGGCTACACTTCATAAGGCAGGCCTAAATTTAGTTTCTCTAACAGCCTTAAATTTTATTTCTCTAATAAAGTCACCTTCTTCCCCGAAATGATGCTGCCCACACCTGGAAAAGTCCCGAGTGACCCTACCTGGAGAGTCTCAAGTGACCGCACCTGTGAAGTCCTAAAGGGTCCGCACCTGGAAAGTCCAGAGAATGGAGCCAGCCAACCAAAGACCTGCATGACCAATTGTCTCCAGATGAAGTCATTGAACAAAGGAAGGGCAAGGGGGATGGTTTTACTCAGCTATGTAACCTGTAAATAGTATAAAAGCTTGGCTTGTGGCCCAGGCCGGGGTCCTTGTCTTTGGTGGCCACTGCGTTGGCACCTTGGGACTTGGGCCCTAGCTCGAGCTAGTCAATAAACTCCTTTGTTGTTTGCAGACTCGGTGACGCTGCCTCTCTGTTCCTGGGGCCAAGGGATAGCCGGCAGTAACACTAGATGAGTCAGCATCAACTCAATGGCAGTGAGTTTATTTGTTTTTGTTTTTTGATATTTACTTTACTAAACGTATGATATTTACTTTACTAAACTAGAATGTCCAGCTTTTGTGTCTAACAGTGTAGATGATTGTTACTACTGTGATTGCAGGGTGGTGTATAAAACAATAGTTGTCTTTGTTGCCTTGACTCATATATTCTCTCCAGTATCTTTGCCTGGATCACTTTTTATGATCCCCTATTATTTTGTGTTCCCCTTCACCCAAGTTTTGTGTCTATCCTCAAGTTGTGTTTTTTCCTTCCACCTTTGGTAATCATTTGTGTGAAAACAGATAGTTAACTTTTTATAATGATATGCTTTGGTGCTGTTGAGTCTGCTCCAAATCACAGTAGTACCAGGTAAACAGAATGAAACACTGATGACCCCATGCCATCTTCACAACTGATGTCATGTTTGGAAGCATTGTTGCAGCCACTGTGTCAATCCTTGTTAGTGAGGGTTTCACGTGTTTTATTGTTGTTGTTGCTGACCTTTTATTTCACCAAGCCTAATGTCCTTTTTCAGGACCATTTCCTCCTGATAACATGCCTAAAGGATGTGAGATGAAGTCTTGCCATCCTTTCTTTGAAGATGCATTATGCCTGCCTGACTATCAAGACAGATTTGAATGTTCCTTTGCATTAAGAATCCTACTTTCAGTGTTTTTCTCCAGTACCATAATTCAAATGTGTTAATAATAAGAAAAGATGGTTAGTGTAGTCTTGGAAGCCCAGATGTGCATTCTACACCATCCTATAGGGTCACTATGGGAATCAATTTGATTGCAATGAATTTGGTTTTTGATTTGATTTTTGCTTAACTTTATGATTTTATTAAATATTTTGAGTGTATAAATCCTATTGCTGATAGATTATTTTATTCATTTATTTCAAACTATTTCTAGGATAAGTACTTGGGAAAAGGCAGACAAATGGCGACACAAATTCACAATTTTGACAAGAAACTTTAACGGTACATTTTAAGCTGTTTCCAACTTTCTACAATGTAACTATGAATTTTTGGTGTCTGTGTAATTGTTACTTAGGATATATTTCTAGATTTGGTTTTATTACATTGAATAGTATAAACATTTTTAAGGTTTTTGACAAAAATGCTAAATTATCTTCCAAAAACTTTATACAATTTATATCTCATGCCGCAAATGAGCAAGCCTGACTATTTCAACAGTCTCAGACAAAGAGTATTTTCCCCTCTCTCAAATAAAACAAATAAATTAATCCTGGTATAAACTAGGAAAATAAAAATTACACAATTGTAATTCACATATGTAACCAAAAATAGACTGAGTTTCCAGTTTCAGTACATTTGTATTCCATGTGAGAAATTCAAAACTACTCTTCATCATCTTTCTAACAGTGAATCCTAAAATACTCAAATTTAATTTTAGAATAACAAACATAAAATAACAACAACAATAAGAATAAAATCGCATGGGTAAAATTAAGTCATTCGCATATTTTGAGAAAATGAGAAAACAGGCTACCTCCTACAAATGGTGATTCATTGATACTAATTAGCACTTTTTCCTGTGCAAGGGAGAAAACTCTTGTAGAGCCAACTCATTCCTCATGACAGGAACAGCAGGCTGCATTTAATCTGCCGCTCAACTTTTCAGTTACAGAATCAGCTGACCTATAATGACAAGACATTTAGGTTCGAAGGGGAAGGGAAAACAATTCTTAAAGACAAACAGATAGCCATCCAAAGCCTTGCCTTCATCGGCCTTGTCCACCCACCTCGGCCATTCTGCTGACAACTCGACTGCATTCTGTTCAGGGAAATGGCAAATCTGCTCTTTTTCCATTCGAAAGCTCAAGTGTAAGAATGAGGATGTGTACAAATGTTCAAATAGACACCAATACCCATATATCTTATGCTGGCACTATTATACTTTTCTCTTGCTGTTTGATATTATTTTTAAATAAAATGTCTTGCATAGAAAGACAGCCCCTTTATTAACAGCCCCTGTGGCACCGTGGATTAAGCATCGGGCTACTAAGGAAATGTCAACAGTTCAAACTACTGCTGTCGGCTCCAATAAGGATTTCCAGTCTCTGGAACCTCGCACACGGGTTCTGAGTCAGAATCACATCTATTGCAGTGGGCTTGGTTTTGGAATAGTGTCACAAATAGTATGTGCTCACCTTCAAACCTAAAGGTTGGCAGCTCAAACAGTAGGACCAAAAGGAGAGCTTGGCTTCTGCCATCCAGAAACCCCTTTGTAAAAGTTCTACCTTGAAACACATAGGGTTGGAATGAGTCAGGACAGGACTGACTTGACAGCAATGGGCTTGTTTGGTTGGTTAGGTTTTTGGTGGAGGAGGCTTTGGGGTTGTTTATATTATCATATTACATGGTTGTACCATATTGATAATTCCCCTTCATTTTGGACACTTCATTTTCAAATGGTCGCCATAACATATACTATAGAGAACCTCCATTTTCAGTACCTTTGATTACTTTTTAAAAGACATAGGAGGGAGTTTCAAAAAGTATTTAGAAAATGTCCATTTACCTTTTATTCCATTTTCCATAAACTTTTTGAAGATCCCTTGTATTTTGATTTAGAAAAATGGAACAAAAAGGATTGAACTGTTAAACACCTTAATGCTTATTTTTCAATGGTCTTCCTAGAAGTTATATGCCCCTCTTCTGTCCATCTCAGGAAGGCTATTGCTGGCTTCCTATAGATAATGGTTAATGTCATAGTATAATCTTTTTATTGTTTCATATGTTTAAAAAAATCTTACTTTCCTTTAATTTGATATTGCTTTATATATTTTTTTAAAAACTGGATGTATTTAATGATGTTAAATGTCACTCTTATCACACATTTGAATGATTTGTCCTTTAACGACATTTTGCCCAATTTTCTGTTGGGAATGCTGATTTTTAACTTATTGATCCATAAGGTAGTTTTATTTATCAGATATATTTTGTTTTTTGGATTAAATGATGAAAATAAATTGAAGTGCTTTTGATAATTAGCCTTTTTTAGGGGTCTTTTTGAGGTAATGAATTATAGGTAGTTAAAATCAGTCATTTTCCCCCCATTGGTTTTTGTTTTGTATTATTCATATTAGCTGCTTAATCATAATTTTAAATCTTCACTTGAAAACAATAAACATAACCAAGTTAATTTTGATTTTTATCCAATGAAAGTATAACAAATACAGTCTCATCTTAATACAAACAAGAAAGCATACATTGTTATTAGCATATGGGTACTTGTTACATCTAGGGCAAAGTTTTTTTTATCATAATAGTATTTTATTATATGTACTGATAATGGAAGTCAAAATAAGCAACCTGTATCAATCTCCAAAGATAATTTCTTAATAGAGTCTCTTCTTGGTGTGTGAAAGAGAACATACAAGTAGTCATCTAAATTTATCTTAATACTGGAGACTAAGTTGGCACATAGGAGATGCAATGGCTCATGAGTGAAATGCAGTCTAGATTCTTTTTTTTACAAGAACAGTTGCTACCACTAACATAAAATAGTAGTAGCTTCAGGGATCCAGGAATTGTAAACAATTCTGAGACTGTGACAGGCTGACTAGTATGGTGTTTCTTGGGAATCAAGTAACGGAATGGTGTGTGTGCAAACAGAACATTTGTCACTGGCTCCTCTAGAGTCCATTCTGTTACCATGAATTTATGAAGGAAGTCTTTTTAATGCTAAAAAGAAAATAAAAACAGCCCGTTTGCTGGGACAATTTTGAAAAAGGACAAAGGAAAATGACTATACTTCCAAATTGTAAACTTACTACAATGCTACAGTGATAAAAGCAGTCCAGGACTAGGCTTGACCTTTGTTGTTGGGAGCTTGGAGACCTTTCTAACTTTTGGTGACCCTGTGTACAACAGATTGAAATGCTGCAACCCTGTACCAAGCCTTCAAACGTTGTTATGGTTGAGCCAAATATTGCAGCTACTGTGTCCCTCAAGCTCAAAGAGGGTCTTCTATTCAAGTAGGACATCCTTCCCCAGGGAGAGGTCATTCTTCATAAAAAGTACAAAGTCCATTAGAAAATGTCTCACCATGCCTTGCTCTATGGAGCACTTTGCCTACACTTCTTCCAAAACAGAGCAGTCAATTCTTCTGAAAATCTGCAATATACTCTATATTCTTGACCAATATCAGAATTAACCCTCATCCATTTTTCTTTGAGTTTCCTTATTCCCTGTCCGGTTTGCTTGGGTGGGTTTTCTTTCAACTTCGCAACTTCTCCCTAAAGTCATAGTCTGATGGCATGTCTTTAGGGGGTTGGCTTATTTGCTATCTATGAAAAATGTTGCCAAAAAATCAAATCCTGCTTTTCTTTTATTGCTTAGTGGCTGCCATGCAGAGGTATGATGAGGTCCCCCCACACAGGGGTATGCATCTCTATCACAGGGATAGGGAGTATTGATGGGAAAGTCAAATTGAGAGAGGGGAAAGGGAGCAGACATGTCTGAGAGAATACAAGTAGAGAAAAGGGGGAGGACTGACCTCCAAGTGGGGGGTGGGGTAGAGAGTGCCTTAAAATACTTTTAAGGACCCTAAAGGGGAATATCTCTGATAATATGCACCAAATAAGCCACATTGGCCCAAGTTTCTGGACACACACCCTGGGGACCCTGGCCAAGTGCCATAGAACACTGGGGCATTGAATCCTGGATCTTCAAGGCACACAGCACGCTCCAAATGCCTCACCAGAGAGCTCCGATGTGGAAATTCCACTAGGTCTATTGGACTACTTCCTACACATCGATAACCTGAGGACTTTAGACCAAAAATTGATGGTGTTTGAAGAAGGCATGTGACAGCTAAAGCAAGAGTATTGAATTGTCCGGGGTGGGTAGGGGAGGGGGTAGACAATCATAGGCTTACTACATGAATGCCCTCTATGCTGTATTAAGATATATATTATTTTGGCAAACCCATGGCTGACAATATCATTGAATATTATTGGAAATTTTTTCTTAAAACTAATTCATTGTTTGTGTAAATAGCATCCAGCTATTGAAGGATTTATTTTATATAAGTTAGTGATTGTGACATAGTTAGCCTACATTGGTCCAATATCCCTCTCTCCCTAGTGTTTTAAAAATCAATCCATGACAGTATTTATAAATGCTCTTTAAGCTCTAAGTGAGATTTCATTTGAGTCCACATGGAAGAAGCACACCAACATCAGTGACCAAAGGTTTATAAATAATATAATCCAAAGCCAAAGGAGGGAACAGTACTAGAGTCAACATTTTGATATTCTGGTTTGCAGAAAGCTATGGTGACAGTCAAAGCCCAAAATACATTTGTGAGATGTACACAGGAAATAAACCTCTGGTGATTTCCCTTAATTTATATTAGAGAGATGAGAAGAAACCAGTTACCTAACAGTGCACTGAAGAGATGACAACATGATATCAAAATGATAAACCTGACTTGAATGGTAAAAACCTTATTAGTTGAGCCTCACCTCTGATACTTATTGGGACTGATCTGATTTTCAACATTTTCTGTATATATATATTTCCCCCATATTTGGATTCTCTTATGTATTTTGTCATTGGGATGGCTTAATTTATTTTTTGTTATATGTTTTTCATTATATGAAAGCCACGGTTGATGAACCTACAGGGACAGCAAGTGGAGAATCAGTTCCTTCAGGGTACAGGGGGAAGAGGGCAAAGAAGAGCTGATATCAAGGAGTTCAAAAAGGAAGAGAATATTTTGAAACTGATTGCGGTAGCAATTGCATAATGCTACTTGAGGTGATTAAACTATGGGATGATGTGATATCTGTATTAGCGCCCAATAAAATGGCTTTGGAAAACAAAATCCTCCTTTTCTCTCATTCCTGCTGCCTGGGATGCTGTTTCTGGTCACACAGGATGTATGTTTGTGTCTCATGATAATGCTTGCAGATCTTGAGAACTATTTGTGACCTGCCCTAATATCTGATTGACACTGCATCTCTCCTCATCCTGGTTTTCCAGCATCCCCGACCCACATATCCAGCAGAAACAAGAAAGCCCTCAGCGTAACATCTGGCATCCAAACTACAGCCATTTTTCTTGGCATAAGCATATGTAAGTATATATATATATATAAAGAAAAAATGACTGTAGTTTGGTTGTCAGATATGTGTGTGTGAGTGTGTTGTGGGTTTTTCTTCTCTAGAAGACTCAGCCTAACTTATTGGACATATGCGGCTATTAAAAATACCAAAAGATGGGTTAGACATACCTTCTCAAAGAGATATCTTTGCTTTTTAACATTTCAAAGAGATCTCTTGAATCATATGTGCCCAATTCAATATTTTGTTTTATTTCTTGACTGCCAATAAATAGGAATCAGAATGGCCAAATAAACTCATATCACTATGAAAATTGATTTTCAATGCAATTTAAAAATTATGCTTTCAAAAATAAAGCACTGATTCTGAGACAATTGGACTCTACATGCAAAATAATGAACATATATGTAGACATGAGAATTAGAATCATAAAATTCTTAGGTAAAAACATAAAAGGAAAAATTTGGAATTTGGTTTTCAGCAAAGTATATGACACTAAAAGTACAACAAAATAAAATGTGGGTCAGTTGAGCTTCATAAAAATTTTAAATTTTTGTGCATAAAATGTTATCAAGAAATTAAAAGATGACTCATTTAATGGGAGAAAATATTTGCTATTCCTATATCTGGTATATATACAGAATATGCAAAGAATCCCTACAATTGAATAACAAAAAGAACAACCCAATTTACAAAGGCAAAAAATTTGAATTAAAACAAAACAATTAAAGATTTGATAGATTGCTGAGCCCCATGCCGTGCCTGTGTCGCCCTGTCTTGTGCTGTGTGCAGCACTGCCACAGGGGGCAGGCTGGAGCCCTCCCCACTGGGTGGGCAGGGTTGCCCTAGGCAGAGTGTAGGGGTCTGGAAACCAGCAGTGGCATGTGGAAGGAAAGAGAGGGAGAGGAGAGAATCATAAATGCAGAGAGAGAGGAGAAGAGAATGAAGAAAGAAAGAAAGAAAGAAAGAAAGAAAGAAAGAAAGAAAGAAAGAAAGAAAGAAAGAGAAAGAAAAAAGGGGGAAAACTCAATTGCTCTAAGATTGGCTGTGATGGTAAAGAGGGAGGAGAGAGAGAAGGAGGAAATAAAGGATAAAGAGATAGCTGATCCCTGATTGCTTGAATGTGGGGCCAGAGGGGTTTAACTCCTACCCCACAATGGCCAGTTGGTGTGCCTTTTAATGCAGGGACCCAGTGGTGCCCTTGTTGATGAGATTGCCTTAGAGGTCTGACGGAGGTTTCCTCAGCAGCACAGCACACTGTAGATGTTTATCACAGCTGCCTCGTGTGGTGTACATCATTCCCACAGAGGGCAGGTTGGAGTTCCCCTGCTATTTGGGTTGATTTGCCCTAGGAGGAGGTAGTGACCTGGAAACCAGTAATGGTATATGATAAGAAAGAGAGGGAGAGAAGAGGAGAAAGAGGGAAAAATAAGGGGGGAGTGGAGGAAAGAGAGAAAAACAAAACAAACCTGAGCTCGTTGAGACCGACTGCATTGAGAAAGATAGAAGGGCAAGCGAATAAAGTAAGAAGAAATAGAGTGGTAAGTAAGGAGCTAATTGAGACTTGATCACCTGTCCATGGGGCTGGAGGAGTTTCAACTCTTCCTCAAGGTAGTGGGGTCGTGTACCCACTTGATGTAGGGGTCCACAGATGCAGGGTGGGATTACTCTCAAAGGCAAGATAGCATCAGCAGCAGGTGTCAATTCCCACCTGAGCTCTGGAGTTCACTGATATACCTGCCTCGCGCTGTATGTAACACTACAGCAGGGGTGGGGCGGGATTTGTGAGGTAGAATTGGGATCAGGATAGTTGGTGGAGAGGAAGCATTTAGGAACTAGAGGAAAGTTGTATGTTTCATCATTGCTACCCTGTACCCTGACTGGCTCATCTCCTCCCTGCAACCCTTCTGTAAGGGGGTGTCCCATTACCTATAGATGGGCTTTGGGTCTCCATTCTGCACTCCCCCTCATTCATAATGATATGATTGTTTGTTCTTTGATGCCTGATACCTCATACCTTCGACAGCTTGTGGTCACACAGGCTGGTGTGCTTCTTCCATGTAGGCTTTGCTGCTTCTGAGCTAGATGGTCACTTGTTTACCTTTAAAACCCCAGATGCTACATCTTTTGATAGCCAGGCACCATCAGCTTTCTTCATCATATTTGCTTATGCACACATTTGTCTTCAGTGATAGTATCGGGAAGGTGGGAACACAATGATATGATTTTTTGTTCTTTGATTTGGGTTGTTTCCATCTCCTTGCAATTGTGAACTGTGCTGCAATTAACATTGGAGCACATATGTCTGGTTATGGTTTGTTTCTTGCCTCTTCTGGGTATATGCCCAGTAGGGGGTTTGCTGGGTCGTATGGTAGCTGGGTATGTACTCAAAAGAATTGAAGGCAGAAATTCAAACGGATACATGCACCACAATTACAACATTATTCACAATAGCCAGAAGGGGGAACAACAGACATTTCCATCAACATATGACTGGATACATAAATGTAGCTTTAAACATGGGAAGTTATTCCGATGTCAAAATGGGAGATCTCCAATGCATGCTATGACTTGAATGCACCTTGAGAATATTTGTTGAAGTTAAATAAACCAGACACAAGAGGGAATGTTGCATTATTTATTATACATAAAATGTCTAGAATAAACAAAGAAAATACACAGTGAGTAAATTAGTAGTTACCAGGAACTGATTGGCAGAGAAAATGGAGTGCTAATGTCCAGAATGTCAGGGAGAAGTATACCACCGATGACACATACAACTTTCCTGTAGTTCTTTAATGCCCTCCCACCCCCCCACCCCACTATCATGATCCCAATTCTCTACCTTACAAATCCAGCTGGTACAGAAAGAACTGGACCAGATAGGGCAAGATATAACAAAATAATAATTTATAAATTATCAAGGGCTCATGAGGGATGGGGGAGCAGGGAGGGAGGAGAAAAAGAGGACTTGATGCAAAGAGCTTAAGTGGAGAGCAAATGCTTTGAAAATGATTAGGGCAAAGAATGTACAGATGTGTTTTATACAATTGATGTATGTATGGATTGTGATAAGACTTGTATGAGACGCTAATAAAATAAAAAAAAAAGAACTGGAAACACAGGGAATCCATGACAGATAAACCCCTCAGGGCCAATAATGATAGCAATACCAGGAGGAGAAGGGGAAGGAGGGGGAGAAAAGGAGAACTTATCACAAGGATCTACATATAACCTCCTCCATGGGGGATAGATAACACAAAAGTGGCTGAAGGGGGACATCTGGCAGTGAAAGACATGAAAAAATAATATTAATTTATAAATTATCAAGGGTTCATGAAGGATGGAGGGGAGGGGAGGGGAGGAAGAGGAAAAATGAGCTGATACCAAGGGCTCAAGTAAATGAAAATATTTTGAGAGTGATGATGGCAACAAATGTACACATGTGCTTGACACAATGGATGTATGTATGTACTGTGATAAGAGTTGTATGAGCCCCCAATAAAGTGATTTTTTTAAAGAAAGAGAAAAAGATGATGACATATGCAAAGGTTTGTTTGACAAAATGAATATATGTATGGATTGTGGTAAGAACTGTAAGAGCCCCTGATAAAATAAAACTAAAAATAAAATAAAATCAAAAGAAATAATCAAGTTTTATGTGGTATGTATTTCATCATCAATAATAATAGTGATAATAATCAAATTGGCCACTTCTAAGAACAGGAAAATAATGTTCGCATTAGCTACACACCTCTCCTACCAGAATCAGAGTAATAAGAAATATGCCTCTTAGGTAAGAATATACTTGCTTAGTCTTCTGGATTCTTCTCTAGAACTAGTTTTGCATTCAATTAAACAGTATGCACATCCTTGTCATTGTTAACCTGTCTTCTACTGGCAGATGAAATTTTTGTATGGGTAGGTAGCTGTTTAGGGATCAGTTAGATTATAGATAAGGACATCCCCTTGAGATGAGCCAGTCAGGATACAGTGTAGCAATGATGAAACATGCAACTTTCCTTTAGTTCCTAAATGCTTCCTTCCAATTCTCCTTTCCCCCATTATCATGATCCCAATTGTACCTTACAAATCTGGCTAGACCAGGGGATGGATGTACACTGGTACAGATAGGAACTGGAAACACATGGAATCCAGGACAGATGAACCCCTCAGGACCAGTGGTGAGATTGGCGATACCAGGAGGGCAGAGGGAAGGTGAGTAGAAAGGTGGAAATGATTACAAAGATTTACATATAGCCCCCTCCCTGGGGGATGGACAACAGAAGAGTGGGTGAAGGGCAAGATGAGACTCAAATCATCTTTACAATATGTCCCTAAGACTTGGGTACCAACATTGGTTGGGGCTCATGTGCTGTAAGAAAAGTTACAATTTCTAGACACCGGCTAGTTTTCAGATATTATGCTACCCCTGTATACATTATTACACATTAAGCATACAATTTGAATAGTAGATATATTTAGTCCCTCCCACTGCTGCCCATTTACATATGATAACATAACAGTGTAGTTACAAAGCTAGTGCAATGTTTTTTATCACATACATATGGCCCTTTTACTATGATGTCATAATCCCTCCCCTTACTACAAACCTAAATTAAACTCAATTTAAGAAAGCACGAAGTGGCCTAATTAATAGTTTAACCACCTTATTCATTAATTCCAAACTTATTCCACTAATTTAGAGAAACAGAAAAATGAACCAATAGTGCTTAATAAAAATGAATCATCTTTCTACTCAGGATATGAATCTATTTTATCCTAAATAAACATTTTAAATCTCTTCACATTGTTTCCAAATGGAAGTCTTATTTTATTTTAGTGAGGAAGTTGGGTTATTTTGAGTTGCTATTCTGGTTGTCTATATAAAACCTGCTGAAAGAATTGAAAAGTATTTTGTTTTAAAAGAGTAAAGCATACTTAACTAGCTTTAATTCAATTCATTTTATTAATTAGTATGGAAAACTCTTTCTTCACAAAGGCAGTGGGTAATCTAGCTTCTTCATGTTTCCAACCAAGTTGGAATTTAAATCTTTTGCATCCTAGTTTAGCTGTGAAGTACATTTAATATTACCAGAGAATTTGTTGGTCTATTTTATATTTTCTGAAAAACCACAGATTGGCTAAGAGTTGAATGTGAGCACAAAAAAGACATGTAAAAGCCTGTTCACACATACAAATATTTTCTTATTTGAATATAGCAAAAGAAGATTTCTTACAAATGGTTTAGGAACAGCATTGTCCAAGTTTAGAATGCACACTAATCTTGTTGGCTTCTTGTTCTAAATCAAACCTTAGTTTTGGGGGGTTTATAGGAGAGTTATTTTTTTTCTCTCCCACTCTATTCTTGGCAAAATAGGACTTCTCGTTTCTAAGAAAACCAGTAATAAAAATCTTCTTGGACATCTAAATTGTTTTACAAAACTTTTTGATGAGTTCAGTAGAAATGAAAAAGAAACACAAGGATCACATTTCCCTAGAGCACACGGAGGATTGTAAATAAAGGGAAAATGTTCCTGGAAACATATTTGGGGAATGCTTATGCTCTGAAAAATAGTTAGGAACACTTGATGGGCCAAAATGCATCTGGAGCTTGCTCATCCATGACCCCTTTAAAGGTAAGGGATTATAAATGAACACGTGTATTAATAATTCACATTAGGGATGTTAGTAAAGGCAGAGGAAAAAGAAAGCCTTTACATTAGTCATCCAGATGGGAAAAGCCCAGGACAGGTTTGACGAAATAAAACATGAGAGGACTTCAAACTTTCATCTCACACAAAGCACAGTTGCTTTTCATACAAAGCACAACACATTTGCAAAACACAGAGAATGGAAATATTGATGATTAGCTGAGTATAAGGTGCAGCCATCAAATGGAAGAGGTTCTTATTCTCTTGTGGTCCCACCTGAACGACACAACTGCTCCCACTGGGTCACATTGAATAGTTGGATATGTATTTTTCAATCTTTACAGGAAATCCAATTAAATTCTCAAAGTGTATTTGTAGCATTTAAGACAATAAAGAAATGGGTTCTTGGGCTTTATCTCAGATATTCTACCACTTAAGTTAATGCTTCTCACACAATAAATCTCATATATTCTTAAAAAGCATATCATCAGCTTGCCCCTACTACTAAGAATTTTAAAAAAGCATTATCAAGTTCTTTGGAATTAATAAGCAACTGAATAACAAGACATTCCTTGAAAAGAAAAGCAATAAATGAATCTAGTCCTCTAGATATTAAAATGTACCATAAAATATCCATAATTAAGAGAGTATGGTTGACTGGTGGACATGTAATAGATTAAAAACTGAGGTAAATAGACCTTTAGTATAAAAATGTATGTTAATCTGCTAAGACATGTGCTATGTTTGATGATGTCTGTCACTCTGTATGTCAGAGAATTTGATTTTCTCTAGTGACATATAATAATTATAAATATAATAGGTATAATAGTTAAGGAAGCTCTTTAGTCACATAGATTTAAGCCACTTGGCAACTTTTCTGGAAAACTGCAATAATGGAACCAGTGTTCAGTATTTTAAAAACGTAATTACTTTTCTATACAAATACATATTTTAATGTCCCTCAACTGACTATTACTATGAATATTGTGTATATGTTTTTATATTTATAGTCTTTAAATTAGATGTGGCACATTGTCTTTTTTAAAACTTAACATTGAACAATTTAAAATCCTTATTTATTCATACAAAATAATAAAATCATTACAAGTTAACAAAATAACACTTTTTTGTGACTATGTGTTTTAAAAGTAAATAAACTTTTGAAACAAGCATGGCATTGTTTATATTTTTGTGCAAATTTCTGTAATTTTTGGTATAAAAGAAGATAGTTGGGAAGGTCTCCTATTTACTTCTTTTAAAAAATACTTTTATTGGGGACTCTTACATCTCTTATCACAATCCATACATTCATCCAGCATGTCAAGCAAATTTGCACATGTGCTGCCATCATCATTTTCAAAGCATTCTCTTTTGACTTGAACCCCTGATATTAGCTCCCCATTTCTCTCTTCCCCCTCCCACCCTCCCTCATGAACCCTTGATTAGTTATAAATCATTATTTTCATATCTTACCTCATCCTCTATCGCCCCTCACCCACTTTACTGTTGTTCATCCCCCTGGGAGGGGGTTATAGTTTGATTCTTGTGATCTATCTCCCCTTCCCCCCCTCCCCTAATCTTCCTGGTATCTCTACTCTCATTGTTGGCCCTGAGGGGTTTATCTATCCTGTATTCCCTATGTTGCAGGCTCTTATCTGTAAGAGTGTGCATGTTCTGGTTTAATCTGATTTAAAAGGTAGACTTGAGGTCATGATAGTGGGGGGAAGGAAGGACAAAAAAGTTAAAGGAAAGTTGTGTTTCATCTATGCTATACTGTACCCTGACTGTCTCATTATTTCCCTGTGACCCCTCTGTGAGGGGATGTCCAATTGTCTACAAATTGGCATTGGGTCTCCACTCCATGCCCCCACCCCCCTTCACATTATGTATGATTTCGTTTTGGGTTTTAGATGCTTTATACCTGATCCCATCTTAGATGCCTTATATATAATCACACAGGCAGCTGTGCTTCTTCCATGTGGGCACTGAAGTAAGCTTAAAAAAACAATGGGGCACATAGGAGCTACTGTATACATACATCCCTGGGGTGAGGTGCAGCAATTATGGCAGGGGCCAAACCCAATCCAGGGATACATACGGCAGCCAACTAAATAAGAAGGGGAAAGAAAGAGAAAGGAAATACATTGGTAGTGGGGGAGCAGGGCACTAACCCAGCCGAGGGGAGGGTCTTGTTTATATCTCCACAGGAGAGGGAAAGAGAGACCAGGCTTCAATCTGATGTGCCAAGATGTGAACACCACATACCAGCATGTACCAGGGAACCAATAGAGAGGCTTGTGGAACCAGCCCCAATTCCAACTATGTGGACAACCCCTCCACCCCTGCCCCCTCAGAAGAATGCACTTCAGAGGACAGCCCTGGGCCTACAGCTTGGGGAGAGGGGTGCGTCAGATTATAGCACATGGGAGAAAATAAAAGGGATAGAGAGGGAGGGAAGGACATCCTGGCCCACCTGCCAAGCCCTGAGGATGATATTCCTGCCCAGAACAGACAACTCACAGAGATCATAGGGCTGCCCCACTGTGAGACAGGACATCCTTCACTAAACCATAGTGCTGCGGGGTATAGCACTGGAGACACAGGGCAGGAATTGTGCACAAGCTGACCCCATCACAGTGGGGTGAAACGCTAAGGGCATGCGACAGAGCAGCAAGGGGGTCAAAGTGATGATATCCCCGGGGGAAAACCAAACATAGACTTTGGAGACTGTGGCACCCCATCAGACTCTACTGGAAAACACTCATACAAGGCCAATAAACCTTTGAACTATTTATAGGCTTTTCCATTTTTTGCCAGTGGCTTGCTTTTTGTTGTTGCTTTGTTTTTTGTTTTGTTGTTCTTTTATTGGTTTGTTGGTTTTGACTTCCTTTGTTGTTTTATTTGGCTTTGCCTGATTTTTGTGCTTATTAATGTGTCTGTATTTCTATCTAGGTAAGATAGGTGGAATAAATAATTTGGAGATGAAAAGAATGGTACCAGTGGTTCTGGAAGGATATGGGAGAGAAGGGGAGGTGGGAGAAAGGAAAGGGGCAGAGGGAAACCAACCCAGGGACAAGGGAACAACAAGTGAAATGAAACCAATGGAGAGAAGGGCATAGGATGCCTAGTGAGGCATAATAAAGGGCATATTGCCTTCAAGTAGTGTTCATGATTTTAGTTTTCTTTAAACCACATTTAATCCTTCTTAGCAGTGGTAATTAAAAACTTTAAAAGAGGCTTGTCCCAAATAAGATCAATATTTCAACAAAATATTTTATAGTGCTTCCAATAATGATTTAATGATATTCTGAACAATGCATTAAAAAACTGAATTGGAAAGTACATTTGTGTGACTTAATACAGATATACATATAAAGAAATTATAGTTATTACAATTCTATTTAAAGGGTGTGCGACAGTTAGCATTGCATTTCATGACATATATTTAAGTATGCCTTATATTTAGAATTATTAATTAGAAGAAAGTCTATTTTATTTATGTTTTAATAGTGTTTTCTCTTGATAATTTAAAAAACAAAACACTGGAAAATAGAGGAAAATCAGAGAAATAAAAACATTTATAAAATAAATAATTAATCCCAATGTCAAAACACAAAAATATGCACCATGGAAACAAAGCATATTTGATAATTATGTTTCTCAAAGTTTTAATGTAGACAGAATAATAACATAAGTATGACTTGGTTTCCTGCTCTCTTCTCCAACCTTATTGCATATGTATTTCATAATTTTAAAAATATGAGATGAAAATAGTTATTTTTCTCATTGAAACTGCATTTTGCTATATATGAAAAATACAGTTAAGTAACTGGGATTAAGTCAATTCTTATAAATATGTATATGGTAAACTAATCTATAGAGTTTCTACAGCTGCAAATCTTTGTGGGTGGGAATTGCCACATCTTTCTCTCAGTGTAGCTGGTGGATATTGACTGGCAACATTTTTTGTTAGCGGTGCAGCATTTATTGTCTGTGACAAAGAATATATAGGATTTAAATTAATTTTATAAGTAGACAGTGAAAAGGATGATGTTATAATAATCTTTATTATAGGCAACCATTAAATGTGAAGTTGTCAATTATAAGCGATGATTTGAATTTTTAAGGCATTTTTCATAATAAGTATAAAAATTGATTGCATCAGGAGTGAGTAAGAATATTGCAGCTCATTAGCAGGGGAGAGCTCAATCTAGATCACTGGAAAGATCAAACAAAATATATGAGGCAAAAATGCATAATTAGTAAACATAAAATTGAGACATAGAAATAAAATTGGATAAATACTGGGATAAGTCAAAAAGTATTGCTAGTAGCAATCCAATTCATACATACATGAATTTATTTCAAACAAAAGACATTTGTACAGGTCTTGGCATTCAATCGATGGTTGAAGACAGGTTCTGTCAGTAATATGCATGTGTTAGTCTCTTTAGGTTGTTTTAATAAAGAGATATTAAATCAAAGTATTGGCTTCCAAGGAGATCAACTGGACCAGTTAAATTCAAGATAGAAGTCAGCTTAGAAGTCTATAAAAACTATTTTTAAAAATATGCAGCCATAATCTTGATAGAAAAATGGAAACTTTTTCCTATCCACTCTACACACTGATCTTACCCATTGAGATTTCTGTTTGCCCCTCAAACTCAAAGAACATTTAAAAAGAACACAGATTGAGGCCCTCAAGGATGCCACAAATGCAGTTTTGATGTGGTGTAAAAATAGCGCATAGAATTGGGGGGGGGTATCAAGATAAAAACTGTATCTTATATTGTTTAATAAAGGTTTCTGTGATTTTATAATTAGGCAAAGGCCGCTATGTGGACAATAACAAACTTTGGATGGCCCTGACAAGAATGGGGGTACCAGAACACTTTGACACTTTGCTGTGTTCATTCTTGTGCTGTACATGGATCAAGAGATAGTTGTGTGGGCAGCACAAGAGAATACTAAATAATTTAAAGTCAAGAAAGGTATTCACTAGGGTTGCATCTTCTCCGGGTTATATATTTATTCATTCTGTATTCTGGGAAAATAATCAAAGAAGCTGAATTAAATGGAGAAGGATGTGCTATCAGGATTAGAGGGAGGTTTACAAGTAGCCTGCAATATACAGGTATAATATACAAGATGCACAATTTGCTTGCCCACGTGATGAGGACTTTAAACACTTGCTGATGCAGATCAAGATTAAAGACTTCAGTATGGGTATGGATTACAATTCAATTGAAAGAAAACCAACATAGCTGTATATTGTCAAGGATTTTATCTTGGGTCCATAATCAAAGCCCATGAGTGCAGCAGTCAAGATATCAAATGATGCACTGTATCGGGTAAATCTTCCGCACAATATCCCTTTAAACTGTTGAAAAAGATAGATGATACTTTGAGGACTAAAGGGTGACTGACCCAGGCCATGGTATTTTCAATAATCTTATATGTATATGTAAGTTGGACCTTAATTAAAGAAGACCAAAGAAGAATCTATGCATTTGAACTATTGTACTGGCAAACAATATGAAAGTACCGATTACAAGGATCTACATGTGACCTCCTCCCTGGGGGATGGGCAACAGAAAAGGGGGTGAAGGGAGACACCAGATAGGGCAAGATATGAAAAATAATAATTTATAAATTATTAAGGGCTCATGAGGAAGGGGGAGTGGGGAGGGAGGGGGAAAAGAGGACTTGATGCAAAGGGCTTAAGTGGAGAGCAAATGCTTCGAAAATGATTAGGGCATGGAATGTACAGATGTGCTTTATACAATTGATGTATGTATATGTATGGATTGTCATAAGAGTTGTATGGGCCCCTAATAAAATGTTAAAAAAGTACCATGGACTACCCAAAGGACAAACAAATGCTGCTTAGACACAAGGATGGCAAGACTTAGTCTCATGTCCTTTGTATGTGTTATCAGAGTGGATTAGTCCCTTGACAAGGACATCATGCTTAGTAAAGGACAGGGGCAATGAAAAAGAGAAGAATCCAGACACGATGGATTGACAGAGTGAATGCAGCAATGCGTTCAGCTCGCAGTTATTGTGAGGATGGTGGAGGACCAGGAGGCCTTTCACTCTGCTGTACCTAGAACACTTGTCAACCACAACAATGATTTTTGTAGTTACACTTTTTGCTACCCTCAAATGTAGCTGCCTATGAAGAGGAGAGACACTTAAAGTTATTCACAATGCACATTTGAAAAATGAAAACACTGAGAAGTAGAAAACAAATAAATCCACACTTGTTTACTCTATCTTAATTCACATGGTCTATGTTCTCTGAATCCTTCAAAATTTGAGATTTTTTCTAATATTGTCATAATGCATAAAAGAAAACTTTGGTGGTTGGTGCTATGGCCTCAGTTACTACTCAGAATAAAGCAATAGGTCACTTTTTTTGCGTGACTCAGGCTTGATTCACTCTCAAATTCCTTGTTGTGTTTGAGCTCATTATTGCCATCAGAATTGTCAATTCATCTTCTGGATAAATTGTTTTATAAAATATGATGTTCTTTTCCATGGACTGGGTATCTCATGATAATATTTCTAAAGTACTTGAAACGAAGTCTCAAAGAACATTTTGACTGTACTTGTTTGAAAGATTCTGAAAGGCCATGTAATATTTAATACCCTTTGCCAATGTCATACTCAAAGGCATCCATTCCTTTTCTTAATAGAACAATAGTCTGAAAATGACATATTTGCTTATTAATCACCCATTCAATACAACTTTTTACTTGCTGACTCACAGAGTGAGTGCTGATTGTTGATCCCAGCTAAGTGAAATAATTGACACTTCAATAATTTCTCTATTTGTCATGATTCTACTTTTTGGTCAAGATGTGAGGATTTTTGCTTTCTTTATAATGAAGGTAATCTTGATTGAAGGCTGTGATTTCTCTGTCCTCTTCTGCAAGTGCCTCAAATCCCCTTCCCTTTGAGCAAGCAATGTTGTGCAATCTACACGTTGATAATGAGACTTCATTCAATCCTGATGTCACATCTTCTTCATATCGTCTACCTTTAGCAATTATTTGCTTAGCAAACATAGTGAGTAGATATGGTGAAAAGATACAACCCTGACACATACCTCTCTTAGTATCAAACCAGGCCTGATTCCCTGGTTCTGCTAAAATGACTTCCTCTTGATCCATGTACAAGTTCCACATGAGAAAAATGAAGTGCTCTATTCTTTCAATGTTATCCATAATTGTATTATGATGTACACATTCCAGTGCTTTTGCATAGAAAATAAAACAAAGATAGGGCTCTTTCCCACCACTTGTCTATCAGCTTACCCGTGGTACTGTGGTGACTTGCATGTTGCTGCGATGCTGAAGCTACGTAACCAGTAGTTCCAATGCCAGCAGGGTCCCCCAGAGTGAACAGGTTTCAGTGGACCTTCCAGACTAAGAATCAACCAAGAAGGACTAGGCCTGCAACTCCAGAAGAATAAACCACTGAAAACCTTCCACGTTGTTTCAAAACATTACTAGAGATGGAAGGCCTAACGAATGGAAGGAGAGCATCGTTAGAGAGAGTGTTGGAATGGGCCCCTCAGGCCGGGGTGCACTCAAAATAAAGCAGAGGAAAGGCTGATTTCTGGGAGTGGAGTCGACTATGATGCTGTGAGTCAGGTAAAGCCCATGGGAACGGAGCTTTGGGGAGCTTCACTTGCTGATGGTACATGATGCAAAGTAAGGTGAAATGTGTGTAAAAATCTGCTAGTGATCAGAACTTAGAATAGGAAAACTGGAATTTGTTAAAATGAAAAGGAACAGGATTTAAAATCAGGACAGGAATGTGACAGGGGTGTATCCTCCACTATACTTATTCAATCTGTTTGCTAAGCAAAGAATGTGGCATCAAGATTGGAGGAAGGCTTATTAAAATTTATACTATGCAGATGACACAACCTATTTTGCTGAAAGTGAGGAGGATGTGGAGCACTTGCTGATGCAGAACAAGGACTTCAGCCTTTAGTATGGATGAGAACTCAATGTAAGTAATGTAAAGAAGACAAAAATACTCACAACTAGACCAAGAGGTAGCATCCTGATCAATGGAGAACAGGTTGAAGTAGTCAAGAATTTTGTGTTGTTTGGATCCACCACCAATGTTCATGGAAGCATTAGTCAAAAGATGAAAAAGATACAGCGCATTAGGTAAATCTGCTGCACAAAACCCCGTTTAGAGTATTGAAAAGCAATGATGCTATTTTGAGGATTAAGGTGCACCTGACCCAAACCATGGGATTTTCAGTAGCCTCAAATGAAAGTTGGGCATTGACTAAAGAATCAGTGCATTTGAACTGTGCTTCTGGAGAGACATATTGAAAATACTGTGGACCATTAAAAGAACAGACCAATCTGGCTTGGAAAAAGGGCTGCCAGAGTGCTCCTTAGAGGCCAGGAGGTTGAGACTTCCTCTTACATACGTGAGTCATATTGTCAAGAGACACCAGTCCCTGGAGATGGGCACCACGTTTGGTAAAGCAGTAGGGCGATGAGAAAGAGGAAAGCCTTTAAGGCAATGGATTGAGGACATCTCAGTAACAATGGGCTCAAGCCCAGGAACAATAGTGAGGATGGAGCAGATCCGGGCGGTGCTCAGGGGTTCATTCTCTTCTGCGTGGGTGGAAACCAACTGCATGGCTCCTAGCAACAACAAGGCTCTGTTTTAGCCACAGTCTAACATCAGTAATGACATTGTCTTTGTTCAATATCCCCTTTTGAGTCCTGCTTGAATATCTGGCAGTTCTTTCTCCATTTACTGCTGTAATGGTTTTGAATTATCTTCAGTAAACTCTTTTATATCACTCATCTGCACGTGCATCTCATTTTATTTCTTTCACTCAACTTATTGATGTCTCTAATTTTGAGGCAGTAATTATCAGATGCTCTTTTCATTAATGATATTGCTTCTCTCTGAACCATTTAAAATTTAAATAATTTGTTTTTAATTAGGAGTTCATAGATTTATCATATCATTCCATAGTCGAATCATGTCAAACAGCTCTGAACCATTTTTTTCTACTCAGATTCCATTTTCTTTTCATTTTTATGCATCTACAAATAAAGAGACACCTCTCTATATGTGATGGTTATCAACATTCAGTGTAGGTTGATCATGATTTCATAGTCTACCTGAACCAGAGCTGGCAGTCCCCATTCTCTGTGTAGAGTTGGAAGATTTCAACATTTTGCATTATCTGCCCAATTTTTGCCTGCATTTATTTTCTATATTAAGCTTCTTTCTATTCACTGCCTATTTTTTCATAAAAATTATATATACCTACATTTTATGCCCAAATTGCTATTCTCTTCCAAAATATTTTATGTTTAAATTTTTCTAATGCCTCCACTCCAACTCCCAGGATGTGATAGATCTCAAATAGTGTCTTCTCAAGTCTTCTATGGTAGGTGAGTGCCAAGAGAGAGGGTGCAAGAAGTCACTCTGGTTGATTCGGGAAATAAAGAATGATGCAGAAGGGACACTGCCATCAAGATTTCTGGTTATTAGAACTTTTAAAGAAAATGTCCAGCAAACAAAGAAGTGGAATATTATTTCAAGGTCTTGGAAGAACATACATGTATGTTATTTATTAGACAGAAAATAGGAGACATTTATCATAATCGATCGAATTTTAAAACACATGGTCTCTCAAAAGAGGATATTAAATTCAATCAGGAAAAAATAAATTATCAGCAGGAAGCTCTTTGGAGAGAGACCTAGCCATTAAAACAGTTCCTATCAAAGTAACAGGAACGTTGTCTTCTGGAGCTGCAAATCATTTTAGATCCTAGAAATATGGTTAGTCAAACATTTGAGGTTGATGGATTTTTAAACGTTTCACTATCTGCATAAGTACTTGAGTGCGACTTGGACATGGTAAATTAGAAACTGGTGCCTAGTTGATTGTGTACCCATATTTTTCCTTTGAATTCTAAGCTGTATCTTTAGACAAAGCTAAGTATGTTTGTCTAGCAGAAAACATGAAAAAGAGTCCAAAAGTTGCAGAACCAATTACATTAGGACTTCTAACCAACTTCTTGTCACAACGATTCTCTACTGAGACCAGAACTGGACCCGGGTGCTACCGATCCTGGCAACATGGTCAATTATGTATTGGTGTGTGTGTGTGTGTGTGTGTGTGTGTAAAGAACCTTGAAACAGGGACTTTTGGCCAGCTACTCCCCATAGTTAGATCTTGATTATTGTATTATGGTAATTTTACAGCACAACTCTTGCTCTGCTTATTTTTCAGGGGTACTGTGAGTACAGACTAAGATCCAAGTAACCTTTAAATAATAATGAAAAGAAGCTGTAAGCAGACAGTTTTCTTATTTGGATTCTAAATTTGGTGTTGAAGCCAATTCTAAGAAGACAATCAACCTGTGACCTCTCAGTCATTTATTAAGCAATCTGGTAAACACTCAATTATTAAAAATAAATGGGATGTCAAAGAACATTTTCCTACTTATACATCTAACTAATTGAAACATTAAAATTCTGATCACTGAATGAGAAAAATACATACTGAATCAACTGTGTACTATCATCAATGAGAAAATAGAAAAGTAATAGAAATATATGTATGCATTTGTTTTCAGAGGGGAAAAATAAAATTTCCACTAATTCATTACTGTGTTGTTTCATTGCTTATGCTATTGTTATGGTTATGTACTTTCAAACCAATTTCTACTCGTAGAGACCCCATGTGCAACTGAACAGAGAATTTCCTGGTGATATGCAGTTCTCACATAATTGCTGTGCTTGAGCCCCTTGTTGTAATCATTAGGTCAATGCATCTCATTGAGAGTCTTCTGTTTTATTTTTTATAACCTCTATTTTACTATGATGTCCTTCTCCTTCCTGATAAAATGATCAAAGTACATGAGATGAAGTTTCGTCGTCCTCGTTCCTAAAGAGCGTGCTGGCTGTTCGTTTTCAAGGCAGATTTGTTTGTCCTTCTGTCAGTCCATGATGTTCTCAGTGTTCTTTGTCAATATTTTAATTCAAAGGCATACATTCCTCTCTACTCTTCCTTATTCACTTCCAAACTTGCACAAGCATATGTGATGCTTGAAAATATCATTGCTTATTCCAGGTACATGTTAATCCTCAAAGTACTATGTGTGTTCATTAACACGGTAAATAAGTCTTCTGCAGCAGATTTACCTTCTGTAATAAGTCAGCTGCGTTCTTGACAGCTGCATCAATTGGCATTGCTTCTGAAGCTCAATCACATAATATGCTTGAGAATGTCCAACTTTTCTTTGTTAATCACGATGTTGCTTCTGGGTTCAGTTACGAGAATGTTTGTTTTCTTTATTTTGAAATGTAATTTATACTGTAGTCTTTGATTTACTTTATTAAGAAATTCAAGTCCTCTTCCATTTCAGGAAGGGAGATTGTGGAATTTGCTTATTGAAGATTGTTAATGGACCTTCCTCCAATAGTGATGCCAAATCCTGTGGATAGCAGAGACTCTCAGATTATTTGCATACAAGTTTTATAAGTGTAGTGAAAGGGTAAAATCTTGATATATACCTTCTTGATTTTAAACCAGAGCATTCCTATTTCCATTCACACAATTACCTCTTAGTGTGGTTACAGATTCAGCATTAACTGTGTAATAGGTGATACTTTTCTAGAATGTTTGTTCGGTGAGTTTAATGATTACAAATCACACTGTGAGAAAAGGACCTGAGCCACAGGGTGGTAAATGGCCAGTCCAAACCTTAAAAACCTGCATGTTATGTAATAACCTGGAGTAAGCTCAATAGCAAATTCAACTACAATAACATCTGAAAAGTGTGTAATGTTTTTATTCTCACATCTGTGATTTTATCACTTATTTGGTGAAAATGGGTATAACTTTCTGGTTTGATTTCTATTTCCTTTTCATTGTTTATAATTATTTCTGTGGCTTTAATCCTAAAATATTCTTAAAATATGAGTGAAATGAACCATTTGTATGACTTCAACTAAAATAAATGCGTATATTATTATTTCACACAGGTTTTCAAAGAAAGGCTCACTTGTTTACTTTTTTCCTGACATTTTGAGAAAATAGTATGCCTGAGGAGTATTACCTTGTATGAAAACGAAAGCCTGAGTTTCAGGCATAGGATGTTTGTCATCTACCTCTCGTCTGTCAGTTTGTCATACTGTAGTGGCTTGTGTGTTGCTGAAAGCTATGTCCCTGGTATTTCCAATCTCAACAGGGTCAGCCAATGTAAACAGGTTTCAGCAGAACATCAGACTAACAAGAGGCAACAATGAAGGACAAAGCTTTCCCCTTTGGAGAAAAGAGCCACTGAAAATCTTATGCATAACCTCAGAGCATTGTCAGATACTGAAGGCCTTTTGAGTGTATGCAAACCATTGTTAGAGAGAGTACGGGATGACGGGCCCTCGAGTCTGGGGAAAATCAAAATGAGACTGAGTAGGAGTTACTGTACAGAGTGGAGTCACCCAAGGTGACATGAATTGGTTAAAGTTTACAAGAGTGGAGTCTTGAGGATCCTCACTTACTGCTGGGACAGACTCAAGGTGAAGAGAAACAGCTGCAAAAATCTGCTGATGATCTGAACTTGGAATGTGCACAGTAAGAATCTGGGAAAGCAGGACGTTGTCAAAAATGAAATGGAGCCCATTAAGATTGATATCCTAGACATTAGTGAGCTACAATAGACTGGTATTGGTTATTTTTCATCAGAAAAGCATATGATTTGATGTGCTAGGAAAACACCATGAAGAGGAATGTCTTGACATTCATTGTCAGAAAGAGACATTTCAAAATAAATCATGAAGTGCAATACTGTCTGTAGCAGGATTATATCTATCCACCCTTGAGGATTTTAATAAGTACAACTATTATTCAATTTATGCACCAACCACAAAAGCTAGCCTTGAGGAAATTGAAGCATTCTAAAAATGATTGCGCTCAGAAATTGATCACACATTCAATGCAGATGTATTGTTCACTACTGTCGATTGGAATGCAAAAGTTGGAAACAAAGAGTAAGGAACAGTCATCGGAAAATATAAACTTGGAAGCTGAAGCCATTATATAATTTTTTCAGACCAATGACTTGCTCGTAGAAAATACCTTCTTTCAACAGTATGAAAGGCGACATTTAATTCTTTAGATAATATACACAGAAACCAAATTGACCACATCTGTGGGAAGAGATGTTGGAGAAGCTCAATGTCAACAACTAAAGCCAGGCCAGGGACTGACTGTGGAAGAGACTGTCAATTGCCCATGTGCAACTTAAGCATAATACTGAAGAAAATTAAAACAAGCCCACAAGAGCCAAAATACAACCTTCAGTCTTTCACCTGAATTTTCAAAATATCTCAAGAACAGAATTGACACATTTGAGCACTAATGAAAGAAAACCTAACGATCTGTGAGAGAACATAAGGAACAACCTTCATGAAAAAATAAAAAAGCTAAATGCCAGTAAAAAGAACAGAAGGGAAGAAAAGATCAAAGTGGATGTCAGAAGAGGCTCTGAAACTTGCTCTTAATGTTTCACCAAGCTGATGAAGCACAGGAAGAACTCTCGATTCCATGCCAAGGAATTTGGAAGGCAGCCTCTTGGCAACTGACTGGAAAAGATCTATATTTGTACCCATCCCCAAGAAAGGTGATCCACATAATATTCAAGCTATAGATCACTATCATTGATAAGACATACATGTAAAATTTTAATGAAGCACTTCCAACAATGATTGCAGAAAAATATTGACAGGAGCTGCCAGAGATTCAGGCCAGACAGAAGAGAACATGGAGCAAGAGATGTTATTGCTGATGTAAGATAGATCTTGGCTACAACCAGAGAATACCAGAAAGATGTTTACTGGTATTTTATTGACCATGCCAAGATTTTCTACTAGATGCATCATAACAAACTATGGGAGACCTTGAGAAGAATAGGAATTACAGAGCACTATCCTTTTTCTAATTTGTAGACTTTTGTTTTTTGTAGGTTTTCATAACTGGTAAAGTAAATCATTATTTTCATTTTTAAAAGTTTATCAGTTTTGTTGGGCACAAACTCTTCAGATTACCTTTAGATTTAAGTCTGAAAATCATTTTACAGATCTTGATTGGAATTATACTGAGATTATACTGACATGTTTCCATTTAAGAACATGCTAGATCTATTTATTTGGGGCTTTCCTGTCACTTAGTGAAAGTCTTGCCCACTTTTCCTAGAGTATACACTTTAAAAAAATCATTTTATTGGGGGCTAATACAATTCTAATAACGATTGATACATACATCCTTGTGTCGAGCACATATGTATATTTGTTTCCACCATCATTCTAAAAACATTTGCCTTCTACATGAGCCCTTGATTTCAGTGGCTCATTGTCCCCTTCCCACCCTACTCCCCCAGACATCATGAACACTTCATAATTCATAGATTATTTTTTCATATGTTACATTGTCCGACGTCTCCCCGCACCCTCTTCTCTGCTGTCCATCCCCCAGGGAGGAGGCTATACATAGATTCTTGTAATCAGTTCCCCCTTTCTAACCAGCATTCCCTCCACCCTCCAGGCTTCACCATTCTCACCACTGGTCCTGAAGGAGTCATCTGTCCTGGATTCCCTGTGTTCCCAGTTGCTATCTGTACCTATGAACATCCTCTGGTCTAGCAGATGTGTAAGGTAGAATTGGGATCATGATAGTAGGGGGGAGGAAGCATTAAAAACTAGAGGAAAGTTTTATGTTTCATCGTTGCTACCCTGCACCCTGATTGGCTCATCTCCTCCCCACAACCCTTCAGGAAGGGGGTGTGCAGTTGCCTACCGATGGGCTTTGAGTCTCCATTCTGGACACACCCACATTTACAATGATATGATTTTTTGTTCCTTGATGCTTGATAACTGATCCCTTCGACAGCTCGTGGTCACATAGGTTGGTGTGCTTCTTCCATGTGGGCTTTGTTGCTTCTGTACTAGATGGCCACTTGTTTATCTTCAAGCCTATAAGACCCCAGACAGCATATATTTTGATATCAGGGCACCATCAGCTTTCTTAACCACATTTGCTTATGCACATGCTTGTCTTCAGTGATCATATCAGGAAGATGGGCATCCACTGATAGGTATTTTTAGTTCTTTGATGTCTGATAACTGGTCCCTTTTACCCCTCATGATTGCACAGGCTGGTTGCTTCTTCCATGTGGCCTTTGATGCTTCTCAGCTAAATGGGTGCTTGTTTATCTTCAAGCCTTTAAGACCCCAGATGCTATATCTTTTCATAGCCGGGCACTATCAACTTTCTTTACCACATTTACTTATGCACATATATTTCCTCAGCAATCATGTCAGGAAGTTGTGCATCCTGGGATGCCAATTTAATAGAACAATGTGTTCTTGCATTGAGTAAGTGCTTGAGTGGAGGCCCAATGTCTATCTGCTGTCTTAATACTAAACCTATAAATATATGCACATAGATCTGTTTCCCCACACTCATATAAATATATTTACATATGTACATTCCAGGCTTTAGACTTCTATAAATACCCTTTGTCACCGAGTTCTTTCTGTTATTTCCTTTTACTTTCCCCTTGTCCCTCTATTATGCTCAGCCTTCATTTGGGTTTCAGTAATTTCTCTTGGTTACATTTCCCTTGCTGAATCCCTACCAGGCCTCTCACATCCTCCTTGCCACTGATTTTGGATCACTTGTTGCTCCCCTGTCCCTGGGTTGGTCAGAACCACCTCCTTACCCCACCTCCTCCTTGCCTGTGTCCCCCCAGAACCATTGGTCCCATTGTTTTCTCCTCAAGACTATTCATCCAGTCTCTCTTACCTAGATATATCTGTAGAGATAATAATATGCACCAAATATCAAGCCATAGCAAGATAGGCAATCAATGAGAACACAGTGATGACAACAAAAAAGGAAACCAATTACCCATAGAAGAATAAATTAATTAAAAGAAAGAAAAACCTGTAAAGAGATCAAGGTCTGATATTTTATCTCTAGGTGTGTCCTTCAGTCAGGTCCCATGGGGTACCATGCTCTGGGCCCAGAGTCTGTCCTTTGTACTCCCTCAGGGGCTCCCTGCTCTCCTCCCATGGTTGCTCTGCCACATGCTTTTAGAGGTTTGCCTCAGTGTCACAAGGTCATTTTGGGCCAGTCCTTACACTGAGTCTTCAGAGTTGCCCCCCTTAGGCCCCTGGGACATCAAGGGACAGCATGGCGCATAGTGGCTTCAGCCACATTGTCCACTCTGTCCATTGGCTCTTCAGAGAGGGGATATCATCCTCCAGGTCTGTTGGGTCAGGATGCGCTCTATTCTCTCTTCCTCCCCTTTCATTTGCTCCCATTTGCTCTGATCAGGCATGCCCCTCTCCCCTAGCTGCAGCTTCAGTGCCCAAATTCTTCTGGGGAAGGGCAATTGTCCATGTAGCTGCTATGGGAGCCGAGCCCTCAGGCCCCTCCACTGGCTCCCCACTCCTTGCCAGCATGCTGCATTCATCTAGCACTGGCTTTATATCTGGTCCCTCTTTCCCTGTGGAGACACAAGCAACACCCTCCCCTTGGGTGAGTCAGTGCCTTACCCTATCCCTCCCATCACACATTTTTTTCTTTCCCCTTTCCTCTTTCCACCCCCTTTTTAGTTGGCTACCATATGTACCCCTGGATTTGCTCTGGCCCCTGACATACTACCTGGGCCTCAACCCTGGAATGTTTGTAGACAGTAGCTTTTCCCGTGTGGCCCTGTTGCATTTATCTTTCTGCTCTTTCATATATTTATAAACTTACCTCGGTGGACTCATGTTATAATTGTCCTTTTGTCCTTGGCTTACTTCACTTAGCATGATTTCCTCCTGTTCGTCCCATGCGGCGAAATGCTTCATGAATTCATCACTGCTTTTTAGTGATGCATAGTACTCCATTGAATGTATGTATCACAGTTTTTTAATCCATTCGTCTGCTGTTGGAAATTTGGGTTGCTTTCAACTCCTTGAAATTGTGAACTGTGCCGTAATGAACATTGGAACACAGATGTCTGGCTGTGGTTTGTTCCTTGACTCTTCTGGGTATATGCCCAGTAGGGGGATTGCTGGGTCCTATGGTAGCTCAATTTCTCTCTGTTTTAGAAATCATCAAATTGATTTCCATAGTGGCTGTACAAACCTACAGGTCCACCAGCATTGGATGAGAGTTCCTATCACATCACAGCACCTCCAATACTTGTTGCTTTCTGATTTTTTGAATTGTTCTATCTTTGAGGGTGTTAGGTGGTATCTCATAGTTGTTTTGATTTGAATATCTCTTATGGCTAATGATCGGGAACATTTTCTCATATGTTTATTGGCCATTCGAATTTCAGACTCTGTGAAACTTCTGTTCAGGTCCTTTGCCCACCTCCTCAGTGGGCAATTATTTTTTCTCTTATTGCAAGCATGCAAAGTATTGTAGATTTTAATAAAAAGGCCTTTGTCTGATGTGTCATTGCTAAAGATGTTTTCCCAGTCGGGTGACTCTCTTATTACTCACTTGGTGAATTCCTTCGATGTACACAGGTGTCTTATCTTCAGTATATCCCACTTGTCTATTTGTGACTCCCCTTTATTTGTATCCTTCCCTATTTCTGATAGCCTATGTATTCCCTGGGCCAAGGTTGTCAGGTTTGTCCCAATTCCCTCATTAATGGCCCTAATTGTTTGGGGTTTTATCTCAAGGTCTGTGATCCACCTTGAGTTTATTCTTGTGCTTGGAGTGAGGTAAGGGTCTTGCTTCATTTTTCTGCAGGTAGATATCCATTTTTTCCAGCTCCATTTATTAGAGATTACATCTGCTTCCCATTTAATATTTTTGGACCTTTATCAAAGATCAGTTGCCTGTATGCTGATGTTTTTATTTCTGGGTCTGTAGCTCTTTTCCATTGGTCTGAATATCTGTCATTATGCCAGTACCATACTGTTTTGCATACTGTGTCCATATATTATGTGCTAAAATCAGGTAGAGCAAGCCCTCCTACTTTGTCCTTCTTCTCGAGGAGTTCTCTGCTAATTCTGGAATCCTTGCCCCTGCATAAGAAATTAGTAATCTGTTTTTTCAATTCTTTGAAGAAGGATGGTGGTATTCATATTAGGATAGCATTGAACTTATATAGTGTTGTGGGCAGTACTAACATCTTTACTATATTGAGTCTGCCAATCCATGAGCATGGGATATTCTTCCATTTGTTGAGGTCACTCTTGATTTCTTGAAGTAGTGTTTTTTAATTTTCCTCATGCAAATCTTTCATTTTTTAGTCAGATATATCCCTAGGTATTTCAATTTGTGCTTGGCTATTGTAAAGGGTACTACCTTTTTAATCGTCTCTTCTGTAGTCTTGTCTGATGTGTAGAGCAGTCCAATAGACTTCTGTTTGTTGATTTTGTATCCTGCCACTCTGCCATATTTCTCTATTGCTTCCAACACTCTGCTTGTGTTTAAGGGATCTTAGATATACAGAATCATATCGTCTGCAAATAATGATAATTTGGCCTCTTCCTTCCCCAGCTGAAAACCTTTAATGTATTTCCTTTGTCTTATGTTGTTAACTAGGACCACCAGTACAATGTTAAATAGGGGTGGGAACAAGGGGCATCCTTGTCTGGTCCCCTTTTTCAGTAGAATTGTTATCTTCTTTTCTCCGTTAACTACCATGTTTGCTATTGATTTTTCCTATATGGCTTGTATAATATTGAGGAATTTTCCTTCTATTCCTATCTTCTTGAGTGTGCTAAACAGGAATGCGTGTGGATGTGTCGAATACTTTTTCTGCATCTATCGATATTATCATGTGGTTCCTATCATTTTTCCTGCCACTGTGTCAAATAATGCTGATGGTCTTTCGCATATTGTACCATCCCTGCATCCCTGGTATGAATCCCACTTGGTCATGTTGAATTTTTTTTTAAATAATATTTTGTATTCTATTGGCCAGAATTTTGTTCAGAATTTTTGCATCAATTTTCATTAGGGATATTGGTCTATAGTTCTCCATTCTTGTTTTCCATCTTTTTCTATGTTCTGGAAGAGTTAGTGTAGGATTGTTGTCAGTTCTTCCCTGAATGCTTGGCAGAATTCTCCTGTGAAGCCATCTGGCCCAGGGGATTTTTTGTTGGTAATCCCTTGATTACCTTGTCTATTTCTTCCTTTGCTATGGATCTGTTGAGGTTCTTGATGTCCATCCGATGTAGTCTAGGGAGAGATTGTGTTTCCAAATATTTGTCCATATCTTCCAAATTGTTGAATTCATTAGCGTATAGACTTTCATAGTACTGTGTAGTTATCCTTTTGATTTCATTAGGGTCCTTTGTAATGTCTACTGTTTCATCCCTCATCCTTGCAAATGTCATTTGTTTCTTCCTTTCTTTGTTTAGGTTTGCCAGAAGTCTATCAATTCTGTTAATTTTTTCAAAGAACCAACTTTTAGTGGCATTAATTTTTCCCATAGTTTTCTTGTTTCCCTCTCCTCTATCTCGGCTCTGATTTTTATTATATCTATCATTTTGCTATTAGCAGGGCTCTTTCTGTTGACTCTGCTCTTATTCATGTAAGTTTTCTGTCAGCATATCATCCATGAGTCTCTCCTCTTTTTTAATGTGTGAATTTATTGCTATCAGACTTCCTCTGATAAATGCCTTTGCTGTGTCCCACAGGTTTTTTGGTATGTCATTTTTTTTCTTTCTCATTGTTTTCTAGGAGCTTGCTGATTTCATCTCTGATCTGGGTCAATACCCACTCCTTTTGCAATAGGAAATTGTTCCTCCTCCAATTGTTTGCCCTAGTTTTCTTCATCATCCTTCGGTTAATTTCCAGATTTATGGTGCAATGATCAGAGAGAGATGTCTGTATAACCTCTATGTGCTTGAATTTACTCAAGTTTGACTGTGTCCCAGCATGTGGTCTATTTTCAAATATGTGTCATGTGGGCTTGAAAATAATGTGAATTTATTTGCATGTGAGTGGAAACGTCTGAAAATATCTATCAAGTTATGTCGTCCAATTATGCTATTTAGATCTGTAGCTTCCTTGTTGAGTTTCTTTCCCAATGATCTGTATTTTTCAGAGAGTAGTATATTAAAGTCACCAATTATCCTTGTTGAGCCTGTGATCTCTTTTTTCATCCTTTGGAATGTTTGATTTACCAATTTCGCAGTTATCTCATTAGGTGCATATAAATGTATTATGCTCACTGGTTCTTGGTCTCTTGCTCCCTTCAGCATTATAGAGTGCCCCTGTTTGTCTCTTGTGGTGCCGTGTATATTGAGGTCAATTTGGTCAGATATTAAGATCGCTATCCCTGCTTTTTTGCATTGATATTTCCATGGTATATATTTCTCCAGACTTTAATTATCAACCTGTTTTTGTCCAGAGCACTATTTTGTGCTTATGTGGAACTTAATGGATCAAGAGTCAATTGTGTTAACTGAACAATGGAATACTGCATGGTTTAAAATCAGGAAGCTGTGCTATAGACTTATCCTCTTAACACATTGATTCAATCTGCATGCTGATCATATAAACAGAGAAGCTGGCTTATATCAGGAAGAACGTGGCATCAGAATCAGAGAAGGGCTTGTTAGCAAACTGAGAGATGCAGATGTTACAACGTTACCTGCTGAAAGCTAGGAAGACTCGAAGCAATTGCTGATGAATATCAACGTTTGTAGCCTTCAGTACGGGTTACTATTCAATGTAAAGAAGACCCAAATCTACACAATCAGACCAATAATTAGCATCATAATAAATGGAGAAAACCTGGAAATAGACAAGGATTTGGTCTTGCTTATATCCAAAATCAATTTCCATAGAAGCCGTAGTTAAGGGTTGCATTCGATAAACCTAAAGAGATCAGAAGGGTTGCATTACGTAAGAGTTGAAAAGTAATGGTGTATTTTGAGGACCAAGGTGTGGCTGACCCAAGCCGTGGTATTTCCAATTGTCTCATATGCCTGTGAAAATTGGACATCGAAGAAAGAAGATCAAATAAGAATTGATGCATTTGAATTGTGGTACTGGAGAAAAATATTGAAACTACCATGGACTGCTAAAAGGACACACACTCTGCCTTCAAAAAAGTAAGGCCAGAGTGTTCCTTAGATGGTAGAAGGAGGAAACTGACTCTTACCTTCTTTGGATGTGTTGTCAGGAGAGATGAGTCCTTGGAGAAGGACGTCATTTTCGGTAAGTTACTGGGGCCATTAAGTAGATGATGACCCTCAAGGCGATGGATAGACAATGTCTGTGCAACAATGGGTTTCAGCATAGGAACCATTGTGATAATTGCACAGGACAGGTAGGGTTTCTCTTGTGCATAGGGCCACTATGGATTGGAGCCATTAATGGCACCTAACAACAGCAATGTGTCTGTCATTGTTCATTTACTTACTTTAATGCACGGATTTACTACAATGAGACTTATCTCAATGTAAAGGAGAACAGATATTAACTTATGATCAAAGAAACAAAATACACAAGGTTTCTAATCTGGTTCTTTATATTTTATTTATTGAAAGATATTTGTTGTTGTTAGATATAGCTGACTTGGCCCCCGACTCTAGGCAGCCCTGTGCATAATGGGACAAAAAGCAGACTGATTCTACACCACTAAAACTTATTTAGGCATCGTTACCTATGTGGCATACACCTACTGTGACCCCTATAGACAGGATCTGGGAAAATAGGAATGCAGTCGTTGTGACAGTCAACATGTTCTTCAGGAATGATATAATTTGAGGAGAAAATGAGCAACAGTTTGAAAATTTTAAGAATGCAATCTAGACATCTAAGCGTCAATCATTCTCCTAAATTTTAATGCTTACAAATGTATTTTAATACTTATAAAATTATAGATTTATGATTTATTGAACAAGAGTAGCTACTTTAAAAACCTAATTATATGTGGGTCTATTCTATATATTCAAGCAGAAATGACACAGGCAAACTATTAGAAAGTATGAACATAGCATTTTTAAATGAAAATAAATTAAATAGTTCAAAGCTCTATTCTTTTATTGAAACACCTCTGGAACAAAAATCTACCCACTCGATCCTGTCACTGGGAACAAGCAGTTGAAACCTCCTTGCCTTCAAATAAATTCCCCTTTGGGTTTTCAACTACCCCATTTGCCAGTTCACAAACAGTTCTTTTAATGTTTGCCCAAATGAGAAAATCCTCGCTACTTTTTCTGCAATCTTATCATGCTAAGGATAAGGATATACAGCATATCCCCTTGGTAAGCTGATACTGCACTGAAACAAACCAGTATTCATTAACAGCCCAGCAATTTAATTTCATTTCCTCCTCTTATACCAAAGTTATAGTTATAACATTTAAGAGTTCTCTTACTGACTACGTTTCCCTGCTAGTCACTGTTTACTTTGCACATTCCCCGGAAAAGATCGTTGGCTACAATTCTTGTGGTGTTACTAAAATATTTCTTTAACGTCCCAGACTAATACAGTGTATATGAATAGATGACTAAGACAGAAGCTGAATTTTCATATAGTGCTTCATCATATGGTACACAGGGATTCAACATTTGGCAGGTTTTAGTAAACATCACACATGCTTCATGAGTGTAAGAGTTTTGCTTCTCTTCAATGCCCCATACACAATTTTCCCATTGCTCCACATTTAATTAAATTTCATAATTTAAGTTGATGTTTGCTCCAAGCCATTAAAATTCCAGCTATATTTTACATATTTTGGTAAGAAAGCAGAGCACATAATCTACCAGCATAGTTTCCATCAATTATATTTGTCAACAGAAAAGGATGCGATTGAATAAAACTTATGTATTCATTCATCTGCATTTGAAAGTCAAACTCATCCCTACTGAAACTCTTAATAATTGAAATTCTGATTATTTTTAACTTCATTTATTCTTTCAGCCTGAATATTTAATAGATTGCTAAATATTTCTGAATTAAAAATTAGAAAATTCACATGAAAATAAGTCACTGGAGACCTTTAATCAGGGCAGAGTGCTATGCATCACAGAGCAAGATAAGTTTTGAGCAGGCATCTATACTTTTTATTTAATGTAAATATTGCAATTATTTTCTATCACAGTTCTCAAAGTTTTACCATCTTTCTTCAATTTTTTACCATTTAGAGCTAAGGGGTGGGGTGTGGGGAAGATGGTTCTGAAAACTGAAAACAGACACACAGAACTGCATCATAGATACTCAAGAAATTGTCCTTGAAAGCAATGAATTATCTTGCATGATAATTCAAAAGAAACACAACAATCATGCCTGATTTATAAAATAATCCTGTCTGATATATGAATATAAATCTAAATATTTCATTTCCTGATACTTATAGACATCACTGATTGGAATTTAACACACTTATGATATTCATGGGGGAAATGAAAGATGCTTTAACAATTTATGTTCTTTAAATTTTTATATCTGAAGTGAATTCTATTTTGAAGGAGTATATCTAATTCTAAGAAAGACAAAATTTAGAAACAGTGATAAAATTGTTGTGGGTTTTAACAAATGCTGACAGTAGCTGAACCCAAGATATCTCCTGAAAATATCCTAATGGAGCTGATCCTTTGAAACTAGTCACCATTAAACAATTAGGAAATAAACTAAAGTATACATTAATTTGACATCATAAGGAATGCTTCAAGGTGCCCTGGGGTTAAAAGTAATAAGAACATAGAGAAATGCAATTAAGTTATGGAGCCGATGACCACATCACTGGGGAAGTGACTTTAGCTGAGACTTGAAGAATGAAATAGCTTCAGCCTTTTCAAGAGCATGGACACGAGTGTTTAGGTAGAAGAAACTATGTTCATATACTCAGACATTGACATAAAAAAGAACGTGATTAAAGAATTGGGAAATATCTAGCCATAGGTGTGTATGATCTATGGATTAAGTGGTAATAAAAAAGGTAAATAACTTGTCACAAACTGTCTTATAAATATGATGTGTTCACTTTTTGTCTAGGTTCACTTATTTCAACCTAAAAAATAAAGGGAATAGTTAATTAAATAGCCGGGGAGGGTGGTGGTGGTGGGGAAAACAAGTTAAAGAATATATAATTTTTAATTTAATGGATCAGAAATATTGGTGATTTTTTCTGAAGCCACACACATGATGAACCCCCAGTCTGGAGAGAGTGATGGCTGAGAATTGGCTTCCTGTGAGGTGAAAGTTACTCAATGTTGTGTGTGAGGAACACCGCAGGAGCTCCCTGACAAGATGGAGGGGCTGGATTCTGTTCTGTAGCTCAGGAAAGCGGACTGACACAGAAACTGCTGACCATTCCCTGGGAGTGGCTGTGAAATGAAAGACATGCTGTCCTGCTAAAGGCAAGGCCAGCAGTTCAAACCACCAGCTGCTCTATGGGACAGGAAGGAGGCTTTCTCCTCCTTCAAAGATTTACAACCTCAGAAACCCACAGGAGCAGTTCTGCTTTGTCCTTAGAGGGTCACCATCAGCCAGAATTGACTTGATGGCAGTGAGTGAAACCACATATCTAAATGCGAAGGAAGACAGCCCAAACGCCCTATGAACTAATCAATGCTCACTGGCTTGCTAAGTGGATCTGTTATATATTTTATATCACATGGAAGGAGTACTAAACAGCCTTTATATTCCCTGATTTGGACTTAAAGCCCAAAGAACTGAGAGAAGGTAACCACAAAGTCGCTACTTAGCACACTCAGAGAAGTAAAGAGATTGAACAAAACTTCTCAAAAGAAATAAAGTCCTACTAGGATATGTTCTATAACTCTTGGAGAATTAAAATAAAATGCAGATAGATGGCAAGTACAATCAATAATTATATATTTCTAATGATATATTTCTCCATAAAATTTAATTTGTAGAACTTTGATAAAGATTTTGATTAAAATATGCTTAATATCTTCAAAGTCATAAATGAATCACTTCTATTTTAAAGTTAATACTTATCATATAGAATAGGCAGAATTAAAATGAAAATGAAAATTTAAAAATAAGAAATAGACTCATTAGAAAAGAAAAGAAAACTCAAAAGATGGGGGACTAGAAAAGTCATGCATAAACAGATAATTGACAAATTAGAAAAAACAATTTGCTTAGAAAGCCTAGTGAAATGAAGATAATAAATATATACATACATGCATGCAAACACATGTGCATATTGAGTAGATGTTCAGTACTAAAACCACATAATAGAAATTTCAAATAAATAATGGGTGCCCAATAGTGTAGAAGCTATAGTTAAAGCTCTAGTAACAGTCCCAGGTCCATGGACAGAGAGCTTCCAGTTTCTGACTCAGATATTAAACATTAAATACTCAAAACATATAGGAGTGAAAACTTTAAAATTAACATACAAACCCACAAAATAAGCAGTGAGCCAAACTATGTGTACAAAATGAATACCACGATTGAATGAAAAGATTCCAAACAAGACAGTAGCGAAAATGCTGGAGTATGAACCACCCAAATTTTTATTCCATAAAAGCAATGAGAAAAAGAGAACAAAAGCAGTTCCGAATCACCTTTTTCAGAATTCCAAAAATTAACCAGAAGCTGTAGTAATCTGGGGAGGATTCAGTCCAGGAAAAAATGGTGCCATTTTAGAAAAGCTTGTGACATTTTACCTTTCCCTATTCCCATTGCCATTTAGCGACTCAGTGACACTCAGGCCACTCAGTGCCATCGAATCAATTCTGGCTCAGAGTGGCCCTGTCGGGTGGAGAAGTCCAGCTCCTGCGGGTTTCTGAGACTGTAAATCTGTATTGGCAGAGAAATCTTCATCTCTCTCCCAGCTTTACTCTACAAAAAAAAAAAAAGAGTTCACAGTTTTAGTACCTGAGGAAAGGAACAGAGCTGAAACACTTTCAAAGCCTTGTTTCTGAAGGAGTGTAATTATTTTACCAGGCTGACGGTCCCCTGGAAGATAGTAAGCACAATGCTTTTCTGTATCTTACTTCCCTCAAACTGGTCCAATGCTAAATCTGCTCTCTGGGAGAAATCTGTTGATGGTTTAAATGTCACAGTTGCTTTAGATATTGAAAATAGTTGTAATAAACTATAGGCTATCTAAAAGGTTTAATATTAAAAACAATTAAGGGGATGTTAATAAATTCATTGAACAGTTCCAACATATTTCTGGGATTCTAGAAGCTCACGTAAATGCGTAAAGCTGTGTAGTAAGACCTGCAAAGCTCTCACTGCTGATTAACCAGAGGTTCTGTGCACGTAGAAAGTGAAGACCTGGGAAGGGCTATAAACTCCCTGCCCAAGTTTGAAGGCATGCCCAACACAAGCCTAGAGTCATTGGGGAAAGACTGGAGGATGTATTTTTTCCAGGTCATTAAGAAAATCCTGTTTAATCATTTGCCAACCACCAACTGAAGAGAGATTTTAATTTTCACACATAATACAGATACATAATTTAGAGGATTAATAAAGAAAAATTCCCACACAAATACACAGCAATAACTAGTACAACTGCAAGCATCAACAAATTCTGGGGAAAGGTGAGAATCTCTTATCCAGAGATGTCGCATTCTAATTTTTGCCATCAAGTTTTCATAAAAATTATGATACATAAAAAGAGTTAAGGAGTGAAACCCCGGGCTCAGGCTTGCAGGGGTGCAGGCAATCCGAACTTCATGTTGTCTCATAAGGCAGAGGACACCTGAACCAAGATTGTTGAACTGTTGGTAGGCAGACAGGTTTTACTACATCAATGCCCTATTCACTGTCTGAAGATGTGTATTATTCTGGTAAATCTGTGCTGATCATTCCATTTTGTTTCTGTTTGTTCATATTAGGGTGTATCTCAGAGGTACTATACCACTGGGGGTCATCCTCTTAAAGTTGTGATATATATTTTTCTGTTTTTTTGGTCATTGAAAACCAGGATTGATGAACATACAGGAACATCAAGTAGAACAAGGATGTGGGTAGGAGTTGGGGTATAGGAGTGGAGTGTGGTTAAAGGGAGATCAAGGAGTCCAGGAAGAAAAAGTATGTTTGGAAACGGATTATGGAAGCAATTGTATGATTGATGTGATTGAACTATGGAATTATATGACATATGTAACAACTCTTATGTGATAATAAATCAAAAGAATATAAAAACAAAAAAACAACAACATAGATCCTGGAATGGGTTTGGAGCTTACACTAAATCCTAGCTATAACTTAAGAACAATCATGTAGTACTTACACCTTGGCCCTGCTCAATACTCACCCTCAAGAAAGGAACACAGAAAATACAGGTGCTATAGCAAAATGTAGTGAAGACATTAGATGGTGCCTAGCTATCAGATAAAATATTGGCGGGAGTCTTGAAGTCTTTTCTCCAAACAAGCAATCATCTAAGTGAGATCTCAACTAAGTCTACATGGAATAAGCACACCAATATCAGTCACCAAAGGATTTCAAATCATATAATTGACCATCAAAGGAGGGGAATAGGATGAGAGTCTACATTGTGAGAATCTGATTTGCAGAAGGCTATGGATGACAGTCGGAGCCCAAGATACATGTTTGGGAACCGTATAGGAAATAAGCCTCCGGTGATTGCCCTCTATCCACAATTGAGAGACGGGAGGAAAGGAGTTGCTAAGCAGAATGCATTAGAGGGATGAGTATGGAAGATCAAAGGCATAAAGCTCGCATGAACAGTTCAAATTTATTCAGTTTAATCCCTCCTGTGAAGCATGCTGAACCTGTTCTGGTTTTCCAACATTTTCTGTTTGATGGGTTTTATTGTTTGGTTTGGTTTCTGTTCTTTCATATGGAGCATATCTTAGAGGAGTTATGTGATTGGAGGTACCCACTTGAAACAGGGTTATATGTTTTTCACTATATGACATCCAGACTTGATGAACCTAGGGGGAAGCAGATAGAATAAGGGTTGGGGTGGAGGGAAGTGTAGTGGAGGTGGTGGGATAAGGGGGAGGTGATATCAAGGAATCCAAGAAAAGAGAATGTGTAGAAACTGTGGTACCCATTATAAAATTCTGCTACACATGATGGAACTATGGAATTGTATAAGTATTAATCCCCTATTAATATAAAATAAAGTGCAACTCATGTATAAGGAGGGTAAATCGCACTCAAAGAGCACCAGATATTTTACCCCATGAGCAGATTCTCAGTTATTTTAATGCTGTGCAGATAGCCAACGAAAGCCATGGCTAAAGAAGTAAATAAAAGCACAAGAACATTTCACTAAATTTAATATATCAGTAAAGAGATAAAAATTATAAAAAGAAAAATTCTATAATTGAGTAAAATGATTTAGACAATTCACTAGAGGATCTAAACAGCGGATTTGGGTAAACAGAAGAATGAACCAGTGAACTTCAGGAGAGGTCAGTAGAGAGTGTCCATTCTGAGGGACAGAGCAGAAAGAAAAACGAATAGCGTAAAATATACCAAGCCTCATAAACTTGTTGGACAGGATCAAGTGTAGCAAAATATGTGGAATGTGAGTACTAAAGAAAAAGATAAATATTATTTGAAGAAATAATGGAACAATATCACAATTTTGATGAAAAATATTAACCCCCAAATCTCAACACAAACTACAAAGAGTAAATATATTTAGACCCATTGTTGTTGATAGGTTCTACCAAGTGGGTTCCACCGCACAGCAGCCCTGTGCGCGATACAGCAAAGCACTGCCTCTTTCTGTGCCATCCTCAGAATTGATCCCTTTGAGCTCATTGTTGCGGTCACTTTATCAATCCATTCTAAGCATAATGTTCTTCATTTCTGCTGTCCTCCTTCTTTACCGAACGTGATGTCCTTTACCAAAGACTGTTCTCTGGTAATAGTGTAGTCGAGACAAAATCTCACAATGCTCTCTTTTAAGAAGCATTCTAGCAGTTTATAGAACTTTTGATATTCTTCACCAGTACCATAATTCAAATGTATCAGTTCTTTTTAGGTTTTCCTTATACAAGATCGGCATTAGTCAGGGTTCTCTAGAGAAACAAAATCAGGACACTTATGAATATATGTTTAGTCTATATAGCAGTATAGAGGGCTCAATCCAACTCATTTTCATGAAATAGTTAATATACTGGAAATCCTTCAACTCACTTGTGCTGCCAGGTCCAAGGTCAAGGAAACAGACAACAGAGTCTTCCCTCTGGCAAGGCAGTCAGAGTCTGCCCACAGGAACAGACATCAGGGTGAGCCAGCAACAGTCAGTAGCTCAGGAGCTTAGCAAAGCAGGCCCTGATGGGATGTCAAACTCAAGCACAGTGACAGGATCCACCAGCCTCAAACTCAAGAAATGTGACTACTAGCATTGTGGAGAAGCAGGTCTCAAAGGTCCCTGAAGCCCCAGCCACACGATCCATGGGTTGACTTGTCCCACAGGTAGTGCAGCACACAGGTTGAGGCAGAGAACTAGACAAAGCAGCAGCTCATTGGTCCAATCCAATAACCAGGAAGCAAGAGGGAGATAGGATGCCGGCTGTCTTTATTTATTTCAGTCATCCTCCACTTAAGCTGCAACCAGACCAAACTCCATCAACATGTTCCCATTGGCCTAGTTGGCACAATAACTTCAACAGCCTCAAGATCCAAATTTCAAAAATTGCATATGAAGTAATTGAAAATACCCTGGGTTTGAGTCACACATAATTTTAACATCCTAGCTCTTTAACACTTTCAAGACATCATGTGTAACAGATTTACCCAAATTCAAAGTGGTGCTTCCATGAGTGCTGACTGGGGATCCACAAGATGAAATCCTTGAAATTTCAATCTTATCTCTGCTTATCATGTTATCTATTGGTCCAGTTGTGACATTTGAGTTTTCTTTAAATCTAGTTACAGTCTACACTGATGGCTACAGTCAATGATCTTCATCAGCAAGGGCTTTAAGTTGGTTTTTTTTTTATTTTAGTTAACAAGGTTTCGTTATCTGCATATTATTAACAAGGCTTCCTGCAATCCTGATGCTACATTCTTTTTCCTATAATCCAGCTTCTCAGATTATTTGATCAACATACAAATTGAATAAGTGCCTTGTATGGTGAAAGGGTACAACTCTTTTGCTTACTTTTCCTGATTTAAAACCATAAAATATTTCCTTATTTAACTTGAATAGCTGCTTTTTAGTCCATGTACAGGCTCTGCAAGAGTACAATGAAATGCTCCAGAATTCACATTCTAATCAAAGCTATTCCTCATTTGTTTGGCTGTATCATCGAATGCTTTTTCATTTACTGTGTCAATCAAAAATATGAAAGCATCTCTCTGGCCTCCTCTACTTTCAACCTAGATCCACCTGATGTCAGCAATGATATGACATCCCTTGTTCAAAATTCTCTTCTTATCCTGTCTCGATTTTCTGGCAACTCCCTGTCCATGTACTTATGCAACTGTTGTTGAATAATCTTTAGGAAAATATTATTAATATGTGATATTAAGGATATTTAAGATAATTTCAACATTCTGTTGCCTTATCTTTCTTTGGAAGGGGTACATATGGACACCTTTCAGTCAGTGGGTCAAGTAGCTGTTTTCAAGTCGTGTTGTTGTTGTTTGTTTGTTTTCCATTGAGACAATATGCCTGCTTATTTTTCAAGGGTAGCAAGAGCTGTTCTCTGAGAATTCCATTTAGAAACCTTCCACAATCATCTTACAGCCCTGATCTTTAACATTCAGACTTCTTTTTGTTTATTCCAAAACAAAAAGTGCATTGTTTATTTTTCAAAGATATGTAATTAATTTTTTTTTACAAAGCAACCCTTTCACCTTCAAAGAACTCTCTAGTACACTTAATACATTTATCAAATCTGCGATTCCCATTCTTGAAAGCGTTTTCCATACTCATCTGTTTGGGTGGCTGGCCATGCCTCACCTCTTCTATGTAGTCAAATTGCTGTCCTTTCATGTCTCTCTGCATTCGCAGAAGCAAAAAGAAGATGCATGGAGTGAGGTCAGGTGAGCAAGGTACATGGAGCAGAAGAGGCATGCTGATTTTTGCCCAAAACTGGCACACTGAGATGACTTCAAGAGCAGGTGCATTTTCATAGTGGCAAAATTAGTCCCCCATCTGCCACAAATCAGGCTTTTTTTCTTGCACACTCTTATGCAATATTTTCAGAACCTCTAATTAGAAAACTTGAGTAACAGTCTGACCTGGTGGAACAAACTTCAAATGCACCATGAATGGACATTTTCATTTGTTCAGGAAGTTGATGGATGTCCAGAATGAGGTGTGTCATCAATCGACATTTTGCCTTTTGTGAAATGAGAAAACCAGCCATACACCTGAGTTTATCTTATAGTTGTCATTGTAACTGGATTCAACATTGCAACAGTTTATGTGACATTTTTCTTGAGCAGGAAGCAAAGTTTCACAGCCACATGCTGTTCTCTTTATTTGGCCATCACCAAAAAAATGAGGTTCTAGGGAAACTGCTTTTACAAAAAAATTCACTGTGACCCAAAAGAACCTACCCAGGTGACACCACTGGGTGCTCTAACTCAGTGTGGGTTGCTCAAAGCTTGACCAGCACAAAAGTCCCAATTTTCTCAGTGCAATGCTGGTTTGGGGGTGGGTACCCCCCGTGTGTGTGTGTTTACACGTGAGTATATACACATATATACAAACAATCCTTAATATATGCATATATACATATGCACATATGCATTCAAATATATGGACAAGCACAAAAATTAGTGATGAAGAAATGGAAGAATGATGCCAACATACCTCAAGGCAACTTTCTTGACTTTTTTCTCACTAATGTGCCACTGATTCTTTTGGAAGCCACTCTGTTGACCAGATCTTTTTTTCTTGAAGACACCCTAATGAGTGTAAGGAAGTGTGTAACAGCAGGAATTCATATCCAGCCATTCATTCCTCATAGATAAGTGTTTAACCATTTTATTTGTATTAAATCAGTCCATGCATACATTAGATCCTAGTAGCAATACTTTTCGACTTACACCCCATCTCCTTTGTCAAAGTATGTATTTCTGGGAAAAGAAAAACCAGTCAAAGAGGGTACATTTGGGTGCTTTTAAGAAAGTAAACCATATTAAAATTATCATTTAGATTACATGAATATATATCCAGACCAAACCCACTGCAATTAATTCTAACTCATATTGTTTTTTAGACTTAATCTATTTTTAAAATTTTTTATTCTGAAGTAGGTGAAGATTACTAATTTTACGTTTAACAATTTGAACATATTTTTCTATTCTAAATCTTTATGGGATCTGGAAGCCTTATCTTAATCCTGAGAATGTGTTGCTGATACAAATAATTACTTAAAAAGAAACAACAAATTAAAAAATAAAAGATAGTAAGACACAGAGAGAGTGGGGAAGACAGGAAGAGGAATGGCCCAAATTTAGGAAAACATGCAACATTAAAATATCCCAGAGCTGAACTGGAAAGGGACCTGTGTTCTCCTGTTGGAATCCAAGTGACAAGCAGCTATTTTTTAAAACTATCTCAACCATATTCTAAATCATCATCGCTCCTTGAAATGTTTCTGATTGGCTGCCTTGCAGTTTCTAAACTCCTAGTTTTCAATTCCCTTTCCTTCTCCTGACATCTCTTAAATTCTGAAAACTTGGGTCAAATTCTTTTCTTTTGTTTAAGTTTGTCCTCTTCCTTCATCCTTTTTGCCTCCTTCTCCAAATTATGGTTTTCTGGAGTGTTTTTCTTAATTGTATGTGAGAAGCCAATTATAGAAAAACAATACTATGGATTAGAGTTTATTATAGCAATATTGAGGGACTATATTTAAATGCGTATTGCTTTCCATTTAAATATTTCCCATCAATAAAAACTAATGTTGATTGCTAAGTATTGCATTGCTGTCTGGTTATGAAACAGAACTATGGGAGAATTTCTAAAACCTTACAGGAGGGGTAAAGCTCAGGCCTTTGGCTAACCCTAAAGTGTTATTCACTATTTACATTAGTGACAGTCTCCTAATCCTTAATCCTCAGAAATGTATGCTCAGTAAAATCAAAGAACCATGCCCTGATTAAATACAGCTGCACAGCTACCCAACGCTCAGCGTTTGCAGCAATCTTCTTGTCATCACTCAGAGATATTTTAAAACCTCAAAACAAAAGTCTACAAATTAATTATTTGTAATGTCCCAAATCCTATTATCAAATATCCAAAGCTCCCACACTTTTTAACCCCACTTCCTAATAAGGACAAAAAAAATGAATCCTAGAAAAGCGTCATTAATTAGATACATCCCCATTTTTGTTTTCTTTTCTTTGCTGATTTACGCAGCCATCTCCTTCCAATCCTTGTCTTTTCTGTGCTTTCCCTTAACCTTGCCAATGACGTCCTTTTTCCCTCGGGCCCTTTGAAATGGAGCATTCACTAAAGCAGCGAGGACATAGAGCATTAGCCCTTCCTTGACCTCTCATGGACACATTAAAATGCATTAAATGTTCTTTTTCTCCCTTAGAACAGAACCATATCATTGCCTGTAATACTAGTTGCTTAATTTGTCTGTCATAAAATCAAGAGGCCAAACTTTTAAGAACCAAGAGAAAGCAATGTGAATCTGTTTTAAAGGACATCTCTTTTCAATTTGGGTTTCTGCATTTACTAACAGATGTTGATTAAAAATGAAGAGATTAGTGCTGAGACCTTAATGCCACAGAAACCAATGTAGGTTTGAATAAGTTCAAAAATCGAATGCTAGCATTTCAGTTTGAGTTATTCCTTCAGAAAGCAACTTCTTAGGGAAATTTGATCTGCTAGTTTTCTGGACATTGCAAAGATTTTATGAGGCATGATGATGAGTTAGCTATAAAAGCATAAGAATTTACAAATCCTACTTCCTATTAAATGCACATCAGTATAAAAAGGAGGGAAGAGTTGGGCTGCAAAATATGCATTTCAAATTTTGCTGAATCTAGATATTTGAAAACTGGTTTAAGGTGTTCGCCAAACCAAAAATGCAGTTAAATCCACTCAATCTGATTTATACTGCATGTTTAAGCCACTTCCCATTGGGTTGATTCCCAGAGTGTACATTATCTGTTGATTGCTTTAAAATGTAGACCAAGGTCAGCAAAACATTGTATAAACAGAAAGGAATTACTTTTCGTCCTACCTCAAGTTGTAATGCAACCAAACATACAATTTCTATCTTTGAGCCTGCTGCTCATGGAGGTCAAGAAACAATTATATTTTAAATATTTGAAAATCTACAGATTTTTATATGGGGTACTGCAATGCGTTATAATTGAAACATTGACCTGGCCATGGAAGAGAATATAAGTTATTGTCAATGTACTCTTAATGGCTTTGATCTTGTTTTCAAGTTTCACAGATGCTACAGCTGAAGAGTAATTCTCTAAAATGGTCATAAGCATCTTTGTTCTTCATCAAGTAAAAGTTAACCAAACATTTAATTTTAACTCTAGCAAATTTAATGATAGGAGGAAATTTATGTGTGTGTTTTTAATTTATGAAAGATTAATAACTGAATGTTTGGTATTAATACCTTATAGTGAGCATCCAAGTAAACAGTCTCCGGGAGATGGATTGTTGATCGGCCTGGTTTCAAGAACAACCCCCACATTGAGATACGTATTTGAACATTTTCATAATTCTTCAGCCTTCCTTTAATTTCTGATTCAAGTCTGAAAGTCTCAAGAGAACAGATGATCTTGTAGCTTCCCCTGGCTTTCTACATCCATCGTGAGAACCAGGCTTCCACAGTCATTCTTAGGTGCACGAGATGTCTAAGTGCAGGATTCCTGGGGGCTTTGCCCCAATTCAATGTAAAGTTTGCTACTGTTCTTATCCAGAGGAAACTTCAGTTATCTTTCTTCCTGTCCTAAGTTTCTGGTGGTTTTGACCTAGATTTTCATCTGGAAATGTTCCTCCGCGGTCTTCATTATGGCATTTGTTTCTCCTGGTTGTCAGTCTATCTTTCTGGCCAACTCTTCTCAATTTCTATTTTGACTTTTTCTTCTTTTGAATATAGTTTGATTGTTTGGAATCTACCAGGCATTGTATTCACATAGTAAATATATTTTGAAAATGTTCCATAGGCCTTGACATTGTTATGTGCACTAGGGCTACCACAGAAAACAAAACAGACACAAATAAAACCCTGATTCCATGGAACTTACACTATAGCATGGGTAGAAGGTGGAGAGGGCAAAAAGGTAAAAACCAATAAATACCTAAGATTTGAAACAGAGTAAGTGGATTTAGGTGTTATGGAAAAGAGTAAAGCAGAAGCATGGGGTGGACCTGGGAGCAGTGGGGGTGTAAACAGGGCTTTCAGGGAAGATTTTCCTGAGACTATAACCTTTGCACAAGGGCCTGAAGGAGCTGAACACACAATCATGGGATATGTGGGGGAAGGCAGGCAAAGAGAACAGATCTGCAAAGGGACTAGAGTCTGCATAGACCTGATGTGCCTCCTTAGTTTATGTTTCTATTTTTTTTTTTTAGTTTTTTTTTTTTTTAGTTTATGTTTCTTCTCACTCTGCTGTCAGCTGCTACTGAGTCAAGTCTGATCATACCTGAACATATAGCAGACAAGTGTGGTCAGTCCCTCCTCTATCTCCACTATCACTGGTCTCCTTGCTTTTATGAGTGAAGCCATTCTTCTCAACCTACACGTTGCCTACTCCCTTGGATTAAGTTACTAACAAATATGCCTATCACTCCCAAATCTGCATCTTCATTTACGCTATAACTTCTCTTCCTTAGGGTTTTATGAGCATTTCACACTCAGCACATGCTCAAACCTAATGTATGTATTCCCCCTTAGACTACGTTTTCTTCCTGATTCCCACTCTGTTTTATCACAACGTCCTCTTAGCACTCCAAGCCCACACCTAGGCATCCTTGTAAGTTTCTTTCTTGGCACATCTAATATGCTTTTACACTTGACACTAATTATTAAGAACTTATTTTTGTGCCAGTCTATGCAACATATTGTATTTAAAGTCTCAACATCCTGATTAACTACCTACGGAATCCTTTTTTCTTTAGATTTTTCTCCTTCATCAGCTACTGCCTAAGCAGCTGATTAAAGCGGTCTCCCTGTCCATGCACCCCGCATCCCATCAATTTAAAATGAGCAAAAGAATAGATAAAATCTATAATAATATGAAAGAAAATTTCTTGGATCTTGCATTTGGAAAACTATTTCACTTTAACTTTTAAATGGAGAACTTAAAAAATAATCACAGTTCTCCGGATGCGGCTCTAGAAAGGTCATGAGGAGGTCGTATATGAGTGTGCGGCCACGGACCAAGGATCTTACCTGCCTCAATATTCTTTTCTGAAAATGCGTGGGTGATTAAGATCAAAATTGCATGTGCAATAATTGTCGAACAGCTAAATATTATAGATTAGATCCTGTCTGCAGACACTTCCAATCTTTTCAATAGAGAGAGTAAATAAAGTGGGATCCTATGATAACACTGGTCTCTGATGAAAAGGTAGCATTTTTCAAAATGGTGTTACATAATATATATATATATGTCAATCAGAATTTGTGATATAGCATTATAACACAAAGACATATTTGTTCTGGAGATCAATATCTAAACTGTTTTATTATACTGGAGAATGTTCCAAAATATGACCGAGTGGGATTAAATTTCTAAAAAGTGAATAAAAACAAAATTTTTAAAATGACAGTTTGAGTGATAAAATGTCTATGTCAAACTAAGAAAGCCTACATTAGTTTTGAGATATTAAAAAAATGAATGTCAGAGCAAAATAGAAATGGATGAAAACGTGAAAAGAAGGTGCCCCCACCACAACCTGGTCATCCCAATACAGCTACCAACCCTGCCAAAAAGCGAGAAGATGGCTGAAGGGCTAGGAAAGCCCTACTAAAATTTAAAGCACACTTCTTCTTCTCATCTTACAAAAGGAATTTATTGAAGATCTGAACTAGTTGTGGAATGATTTCTTAAATGTTTTGATTTTCTTTTGAAAATAAGGGAATTACCAATGACCAAATCTCTGATATTTAAAACATACCTCAAAGATGACATCTAACAGAGCTCTCTGCTCTCCCTACCTCTGTCCCACCTGCTCCTCCCTCAGGCTCTTCCACTTCAGTGAATGGCAATTCTGTCTACCCAACTGCTCAGGCAATCTAAGTACATAAGTATCCTACTTGATCCCTCTTCTTTTACTTTCCTGAACACCAGAGAAAGCCCACCAGCTCTAATCCATAATAAAAACAGAATATAAATCCATTTCAGATGCCCTATCACCACAGTCTAATCCACTTTTACTTTATCCCTTTACTACCTTCACAGCTTCCTTCCTAAACTGTGTCCGTCTCTCCACTTTGTCTGCTATCCTTCGCACTTAAGTCAGAATCATCTTTGATTTTCTTTTTAAAATTTAATTCACACAGTAATATATCTCTGACTAAATCTTTCTGTTAGAATAAAATCCAGACGCCTTGCCAAGGTCTACAAAGTCCTACATGATTCGGCCCCTTTGTTCATTTTTGGTCTCGGGCTCACTCACTAAACCATACTATTGCTAGAAATGTTTTTTAACTACAAGCAACAGAATGCCTGAAATTAGTAGTTTAAACCACAAAGCCAGTTTTAGTTGACGTATCAAAAAACTCTGAGAAATTACCTCAGGATTCATCTCAAAACTCTGACTCGGGTGACTCCACGTCTTCCGGAGGAGAGCCATGTTCATCGAGTTTTCAGCATCTAATTTTGCAGAAGTAGAGCATCAGGGCTTTCTTTCAAGTTTCCTCTGGGAGGATGAGAACCCTTAGCTTTAGAGTTAACTGCCAAGCATGTTGACTCTTTATACCTCCCTACCTCCCTCAGCATGCAGGATTTTAATCCTTGTAATCCATCTACTGCCGTGCAGGTCTGTATATCCTTATTTTAGGCAGAGAGAAGGGGGAAGGAAGAGGAGTTGGAGTAGCCAGCAATTCTCCCTTAGGTGTCATTGCACGGAGACAGACTTCTCTCTAAACACCACTGCCTGGAAGAAGGTAAATTGATCAACCTTAGAGATAAAATATGCCGGGGGAAAATTTTTTAACTTTTAACCACTTATATTGAAAAAAAAAAAAACTAAAAACAGAAAGAAAAATAAGACAGAACAAAACTCAAGTGCCATTGAGTGGATTCTGACTCGTATGGCTGTATGGAACAGAGTAGAATGGCTCCTGTGTGTTCCCAAGACTGCGGAACTCTTTACAGGGGTAGAAGCTTCGTCCTTCTCCCTCAGAGGGCACAGTAGAACGCTCGTTTGGGTTTCCACTGCTGCACATCTTAACAGGAGCAGAAAGCTTCATCTTCCCCCTGCAGAAGGCCTGATAGGTTCAAATTCCAGACCAATGCATAACCCACTGTGCCAAGAGGGCTCTTCATATTAGGAAGAAGCAGGGCAAAAAAAAAATTCTCAGTTTGGTAAATCAAATTATATTGGCTGTCATGCTGTCTTTCCTCTGTTTCATAAATACACCAAGCCAGTTTCTGCTTTGAGCCCTTTGTTCAGGCTGTCCTTTCTGCCAGAAGCGCGGCCCCACAATTCACACATGAAATTCTGAGTTTTTCCTTTTTGCCACCAGGTCTTCTTTCAAATACAATTTCCTTAAAGAGATTCACCTTGACTACTCAATGTGAAGTTAACACCAAAAGTCTAGTTTTATTTCCTATTCTAGTACATCATATCTGAAGTATTTATTCCTATGTGTATGGATTTATGATTTAGCCTATTTATCTGTCTCCCAGAGAATAAGCTGAGAGCAAATGATACATGCTGTTTAATCACACCTAACTATCTCTATGACTTGAAAGAGAATTTGATATTTGACACTTAGCCATCACTCAACAAAAATTCTTTAGGGGTGTTTCAGTCAAGGAATTCCTGAGGGAAAAAAATTCTCACTGTGGCTGGGTGGAACTAGAAGCATAGAGACTATGTCACTAGCTTTCATCTGGGCCTTTCAGCTTCTGCTGTAGAAAAAATAGTATTACATACAAATTCATTTTATATTTATATAAAGATAGGAAATAGATTAGTAGTTTCCAGGAAGTAAAGGTAAAAGATGATAAGTAGTTAATTCTTATAGGGATAAAGTTTCCATTTAGGGTGATGAAAAAGTTTCAGGAACCAATGGAAATCATGGAGCAATATTATAAAAACAATATCACTGAACTATCCTCTTAAAATGGTTGATAATGATAAATTTGCTATGTACGTTACCACTTCATACATGCACACATGTATCTGCCAGTTACAATAACTTTTTACGGTGTCACTGAACTGGCAGCACTAATGCTCTGGAACATTTTCATGACCTCAAGTAGAAACGCTGTTTCTATAATAATTAACTAGCCAGTGCCTCTGCCTCCACTTCTAGGAACTGCTAACCTACTTGCTGTCTTTATGTATCTGTCTACTGTGGACATTTGACATCGTGGGTAATAGAATACATACCTTTTGTGTCTTATTTATTTCCCCTAGCATATTTTCAAAATTCATTTTACAGTTAATAGTATTTCATTCTACTCATTGCACCATTATATGTGTGTATAAATTAGATGAATGAATTAAATAAATGAATTATTTCTTAACCTGTTGTGGTAGTCTAGGTACTTTAGAGAAACAAATCCACAGAAACTCATATGTATAAGAGAGAGTTTTATATAAACGGTAAGGGAATATCAAGAAAACATCCCAACCCAGTGCTGCCCAAACCCACAAGTCCAACATTAACCCATTAACCCGTATGTCCAACACTGATCCACAAAGTCCTCCTCCATCTTACAAAAGACATGCAATGATGCCGACTGCAGGAGGAAAGTCGAGTCAGTGAATGTGTAAGCATCTCAGCGCTGGCTGGGTCTCCACATGGCTGCTCCAACATCCAGGGCTGCATCGAGGTAGGTCCATGCGGCTTCTCTTCACGGATGTCTTGCAGGAAGTGAGCCTTGCCAACTAAAGCAGGGAACTGGCTAAGGCAGCTGCACCCTGGTCCTACTATCAGAAAGCAAGAGACACAAGAACTAGATAGGCGAGGCTCACCGAGTCATTTATCCCTCTGCCCTTCAATTAACCCCACGTCTTTATCTCCCAGGTTGGCACAATAAACTAACTCACCTGTTAATGCACATTTAGGTTTTTTCCATTTTTTTTTACTATTGTAGCTGCCAAAGCAGTGAACATAGGTGCACAACTACATCTGGTTCCACTTTAAGTGAAGACCTGGTCTTACATGAAAAAAGAAAGTATTAAACTGTGATATAATTGGAGAATACATAAGAAACTCTCAGCATCTAATCATTAATATATATATATATATATATATATATATATGGCAGATTGCAATTTTATGGGACAGTATTTATCTGATAGTTGCCTGGCTAGCTCACATTGTTGAGTAACATTTTTATAGCACAATTATCTTTTCAGAGCACTCGTCAGAACTATAATTGAATAATATGTTCTGAAGGGTTGAATGAAAACTTTCCACCATCACAATCTTATCGCTATAAACTCCTAGGGCAGCGGCTCGCAGCCTTCCTAACGCTTTGGCCCTTTAATACAGTTCCTCACGTTGTGGTAACACCCCCCCCCCAATCATAAACTTATTCTTGTTGCTACTTCATAACTGTGATTTTGCTACTATTCTGAATCAGGTGACCCCTGCGAAAGGGTCGTTTGACCCCCAAAGGGGTCGTAACCCACAGTCTAAGAACCGCTGTCCTAGAGAGTGTCTGCATCTGTCTTATTTAGATCTAAATGTCACCAAGTTTGTTCTCAATGTGAAATTAATGAAACAAGAACTTATTTCTACACTAATGAATTGAAGTTTTTCTTTGGTATAGAATAACTGCATTGCTTCAGTTAGTGGCTAGTTGCTTGTTTGTGCTTGTCTGATTTATCAACACAATGACATTAACTCTCACGTATTAAGAGCTATACCTTGAATATAAAATTGAAAATTTTAATAGCTCTATAACAGGAGGATGCAATCCTTTGCTTTTCCTTTGTTGATGAAGAGAATGATTTGTACCCAACCACTCACTCTTTTCCATGCCCTTGAGTCCGAAGGCTTCAGATGCTTAGCTGGAAGGGGAGTGAAGTTCATGGCCATGGAAGTTCCCTCACAGGCAGTGATTACAGTGGTTACAATAGCAAGCACTGTGACCTGGCCAGCTGAGCAAACTTCCAGTATGCTGCACATGCACAGATCCAGTTAGACTGGCTGAAATCCAGGAGGAATTTAGGCAAACCTTCCTGTGGTTTGAGTTATGGTGGAAGATAGAAGGAAGATGGGCCAGTGAAAAGAGAAGAATGAAGAGATGTCAGGATGGGAGGGAAGCTGCAGTTTCACTGATGGGAAGTGAAGGAATAACAAAGGACATTGCATTTGTTATGAATTGAATTGTGCCCTCTCCCCTCCAAAACTGGTTGAATTCCTGCCTCTTGCACCTGTGAAGAAGACTTTGGTTATAAGTAGACTTTTATTTCCCTGTTGTTAAATACGTGATACCAGAGGAGCATGAATCCAAAACCTAATCATGTCTGCGTTCCAAAGAGACCAGAGTAGACAGAGGAGGGCAGAGGCCATGCATGAACCATCTACAAACCAAGGCAAGCTGCGGAATCAAGTACACCCAGGACCCTATAAAAGGAAAGAATAGACACAGTCAATACCTTGATATGGACTTTTAGCCTCAGAACCATCACACAATAGATCCCTATTCTTTTAAGCTTGTGGTTATTGTGTTACAACAGCACCAGGCAACTGAGATAATCTGCTAGTTTGTAGAAGAGAAATTGAGCAAAAAAAATTAAAAACAATTAAAGCTTCTCATTTATCTCATTCCACATAACCATTGCACATTAGTGTTGCCACTTCCACATGATTGTCATATTATTCCACTCCCCCTCCAGAGCCTGGAAGTTTCTGATCATTTTGGGGGTGCAGAGCAGGCAGCATAAAGGTTGACTGAAAAGGGGGTGCTGTGTGCTCACCCACCGCAAGAGAGCAAGTGTCGCAAAAGGAACGCATGTTTCTGGCATTTTATTCTAAAATTGAGACACTTGACTTATCTGCTTCCAAAGCCTAAATGATTGGCAGAAATAGCCGAAGTCTGTCATTTCAGGGCTCATGTGTCCAAAATCTGGAGAGCTGGGAAACACTAGGAGTCCCAAATTGGTGTCCATTTTGGAATAGTTGGCCCAGAAAAATGTATATTCTCCTGCTGCGGGAGGTTGGTTTGCAAAACGAAGCTGATTTGGAGCCAAAAAGCAAGCAGCATTTGCCAGAGTGTGGATGAAATGGGATCGTTTGCTGCACAAAGTGTCTTTATAAAAGTTATTTGCAGCTGCCACGCCACATCTTTAAAGTTGTAATATGCAGAACCGATCTTTAGAAATTCCAATGGAGGAGACCTATCTCAATTGTTTACACTTAAACACGATGTAGTGAGACACTGAGGTATAATTGTAAACAAATATTAGGCAAAGCAGCTGAGTTTTAAGTGGCCAAAGTAAAACTTTAAATTTCATGTTCATAAGCAGCTATATTTGTTATTCACTTCCCTAACAGTATTTCTTATGGTGTGCGGAAGGGCATGTATTGTCTCAAAAATATTTGGTAAATCAAAGTAAAAAGATGATGAGATTCCACTAATTTGAATACAAGGTTTGAACTCTTAACGAAGCCAAACCAAAACAATTCCCTGCCATCGAGTCGATGCCCACGTGTAGTGTGTGCCACCTGTGAGTGTCTAAGACTAACTATTCACAGGAGTAAAAAGCCACAACTTTGTCCTGCAGAGCAGCTGGCGATTTCGATTGTCAACCGTTCAGCTCACAGTCCAGCTCATAGGACTGTGTCTCCCTAATTCTTCACACTCAGGAATAAAACCTCATGACACTTTTCACACCTGCTGACGATAGAAACACAATCATAGACACTCATTAAGTGATCTCAGCTAGTTAAAATAAAGATCATGAAAAGTTTCATTAAAAAAATCAGAAACTATATGGAACTGAGACTGGACTTTTAGAATAGATTAACATGTGTACACTGGCTAGGAAGCAGAAGGTGTTTGCAGAGATGAAGTAGGCAAAACAAAAAGACGACACAAAGAAATCAGTAAAGAGTGAAACGCAGCAAAGGGGACAGACTGCATTTTGTTCTTCTGTTTGCTCTATTCAATCAGAGTGACGGGTTGCACTTTCCAGAGCTGTGTTTTCTGTTCTTGGGTAGCGTAGCAGCCAGTTAAGGATACCTAAGGACAAGTCTTATCAAAAGCTTGTGTCTGCAGGGTTTGTCTGAAATCAGATTCATCCTCCGAGAGATGGTAGTAGTTTTTATTACTTCGTGCTGCAACAACAAAACAATAAGGCAGGTGTGGGTACTTTTAAAGACTAGAAATGTATTTCCTCACAGCTCTAGAGGCTGAAAGTTCACACTGGGGTCTTGGCTGTGTTATTTCTTAATTCTGATGTCAGTTGGCCACCTTTTAAAAGAAATCACTCTTGTAGTGTTAGGACCCACCCTGCTCTGGGATGACTGCATTAACATAACAAAAGAAAATTCATTTTTTACAAGCAGAGTCACCTTCCCTGGTTCAGAATTGGGATTTCAGATATATTTTAGGGGCCACAATTAAACACACCGCAGTAGTCAATGGTAGGGAAAGCTTTGGTGTCTTCACCCCCTACCTATTCATCTATGTGAACATTCTACTCGTGTGTGGCCCTTTCTAGGAGAGGCTGTTGGGGGCAGAAATGTAACGATTAAGTAAGAATAAAGCCACTGTCTGTGCGAGTTGCTTTCGCTGTCTCTTAATGCTCTCCCTCATGAAACATAAATACAGAAGTTCTGGAGCCAGACTACTTGAGTTCAAAATTAGGTAGTCTACGCATTGAGCCGGTGAACTCGGACAAGACATTAAATATGCCTTGCCACAGTTTCTCCAAACTGTAAAATAAATACCTACCTTGAGGGAAATAAATGAGGATTAAATTAAATGGATAATGCCAGGCCAGTGTTAGAATGGTGTCTGAAATTTGGGTAAATCTTCAGAAAGTTATGACAATAATGATCACCTTATTTCATATAAATAGACTTCTGCTGGGTCTCTTTCCCTTGTCCCCATATCAATAATGCATCACATTAGCCATTGTGTCACCTCAGTCTTTAATGTAGCACAAATATTTTCATCTCACCAAGCAGTCCCTGGGTTTCCCTATGTTGCCTTGCCTCCTTTGTTGCTAAATTGAACTATGTATTAACAATATGGCTCCGGAAATGAGGATGGAAGCGACGGATGGTACCTTAGACTTAGTCATGACTCTTAGGCTTTCTCTTTCTCAGCCATACTAGCTGGGGATACCTTACCTTCCCAATGGTAAAGTCAACACATGGAGAGGGGTCTCATTACCTACATTAGACGTGTCACAAATAACAAACAAACCATTAAGACATTAATCAGAGGCAATTTGAGGTTTGTTTGTCACTGGCACGACACCTACCAAATTTCTCATTACCACATAACAGATGTGTTAACATTGAAAATATATGTATATTGGATAATCCTATATTGGTGGCCCTGAAGTCTCTCTTATAAATTAAAAAAATCAACAATCCTTTTTATTCTTTATTTACCAGACCAACACAGTGATAGCGCTTGATCTACAGTACGTTTATTGTATTTGTGGTAGTATGATGGTCTTTATCTGAAATCTGAGAGAAACTGTACGTGTGGCCTTACCTCTATAGATTGTTTTTTGTGGGAGCTAAGTGTATGTGTGTAATATTTTTGTTGTAAGCCATCAAGTTGATTCCTACTTAAAGTCACCCTACTGGGGACATAGAAGAAAGGCCTTCTTGGGTTTTCTCCTTGTCATCTAGGTTGTAAACTTTACAGGACCAGTTCATCAGCCCTTGCTTCTAGGAAACCACCTGTGGATTCAAAACTGTCAACCTTTTACACCACCAGTGCTCATTCTCAAATATACATCGAACTGCAGAATTCCTGCTGATTCCCCTCATGGAGAATGCAGAACACAAAAGAATTGGTGGGAACGTCCTTAGGGTGCCTGCAGAAACAGTGATGGTTCAGGACTGTGAGACACGTGAGCCCTACAGGGAACATGCCCCCCCCTCCCTCAGTGCCGCCTCACTGGTTAATGCTGATCTCAGGTGGTCCTCCTTTTAGATTCCTTGTTCATGATGGCCTGTGACTATTTTATAAGCATATATTTGAGGCACTTGTGGATTTCTGTTTAATGAAAAGATAAATATACCATGATAACACTAGACCATTAACCTCCTTTGAAAAGCTTTTTAAGGGTGGCAGTGCCCTTCGGAGCTCTAAAATGCAGTAATAAAATCCAAATTCAAAATTATCAAAAAGACCAAAGACCTCCCTGGCCCTCGCCCTCCCCCAAAGCCAGAGCATATATCTAAAGCAAAGCAAACAAAATAGCAGACTGGGAAAGGAGAAGTCAAGGACTACCAGTTATAGTCATGACATGCAAGTTGATTTGTGTGTGCTGAGGTTTGTGGGGGCAGACATTGATAAAACAGAGATTTGCCTTAGGGACTCTAATCGTTTTATAATCTAAAGCCCAGAAACTCTTTTTGGGAAAGGAAAAATTTAAAAAGTATATCCTGAAAGCCACATTGGGTAAGGTGTTCTTGGTATTTGAGATCAACTTTGGGAAAATGAGTGCCTGATGCTAGATCTGTTTTATGATATTATTCAATTAAAAAAAACTTTAAGACAAATCTTTGCAAACCTATTATCTATATTGTCAATGGGAAGTAGGCCAACTAAGAATCAGTTTCTGATACTTTTAGTGGAAATTAAAAATACAGTAATTACTATTCATTTAAAATTATAGATTTGTATAGACAGGAGAAGTTAAGAGGCAATAAAACATGCTCTAAAGGAATAGGGAAAAAATAAAAGGAATCACATAATTTAGATCTAGAAAATACTTCTTAATATTGTTCTCTAACAAAGCATTGCACTGCTTAACAGAAGCAGGAAAAAACACTTCTAGATTTTTTTTATAGTTTAGTTTTTTCCCATCTAAATAATAATTACATGCTAAAATTTTAGTTGCCATTTTTAAAGTATTTTAAGTTACTTTCTTTGTAGTATGTCAACAAGAAATATATTAGCAAAGGAAATGAAAGAATTAAATAATTGCATAGATAATCTCATCCCTAGAACAATTTTTGTATCTAAAATGTTTAAGTAATTCAAGCTAGCACATTTTAAAAAGTATCTTTGCAAAATAAATTACAGAGCTAAGTTCAACTATTACCTGCAAAATATCTGTGTAGTAAGCTACCACAAAACCTGGATAAAGGAATTTTTGGTCTGATATAAATTATCCCCTTTGCCTGCTGATATAGCTTCTTTACATTTTAGCTCTGAGGATGCAAGTTACAGGAAATTATACCTCTGTGGGGATTTTTCTAACCACTGTGCCTTTCTCATAAGGTATCCTTCGCTCGTAACTTCACTCTGTTTAGGAATTTCCTGGTCTTGATAAACCCCCAGAAGAATAGTCTATGCTTAAATATCCTTTAGAAAATTAGTAATTCATTTCACATCCATCTTCTACATGTGAATTTGGTGGAGAAAATTAGCCTGAAGTCTGCTTGGACATTAAGTACAGAGCTAGAGAAAGGTTATCCTGATCTATCCCTTGAGGACAATATATTAGCAGGTGAGTATGAATCATCCCCAGCAGTCTCCCTGTGGCATTATTATATTTTTATAAGAAAAGCCAGGCTGTCCAAACCATCTGTGATTTAAAAAAAATCCATCGGGTCTTTTCATAAGATACCTCAAATTAAGCTCTCTCTGAACCATGGGATGCATGTCCTTTTTTAGCTTCGATCCAAACCCTAAGGAAAATGGAAAGCAAATAAATTTTTATTTAAAGCTTCTGATGAAATATCGGCATAGGAAATCCTAGATGATCAAGCTAGCTCTGTTGAACTTTTCTTGAAAATGAACTTTGGCCACAAGCACATGCTGAACCTGTCCTTAATACACAGAATATCCTCCTGAGGATGGGGAGTTGACAGCAAAAATCAAATCAAGTAAATGCTCAATTCATGACATACACCTTCCCTTCCATGTTAATTTTTTAATTAGAGGACAACAAGTAGGGGATGTTCTAGTGAGAAAAGCTACCCCAAATTCAGCTATAATTGATAGGGGCCCACATAGTAAGTTTCAAACAGGATCAAGTAAGATAAAAACAAATTATTCGGATAATGGAGACCACCAGCAGAAGCCATAATGACTTCCTTGGATTCGCAGTTACATGACCACTTAAATAGAACAAGTAATACAAGGGAAACTATCACAAAAATCTTGGTTGGTGGCAGATCAATTCAACAGATTCATAATGTTCTACATCGCAAGAGAGAGATCGTGATTGGGATGGGCACCCTTTGCAGATTAGAAGAGTTAACATATTGGTTCAGGAACCTTCATGGTTGGGATATGACTCGAGATCACATGACCCTAGTACCCCAATTTCCAGGAAGGGTACAAGCAGGCAAGAACCTGAGAATGGGATTGCCCCTCCCGGAGCTGACTGGGGAGCTGGCAGCAGACTTACTCTGGCTGAGGACAACACTTATTTATACATTGCCAGTTAATAGTAAGAACTTAGTAGAGGCTGGATCTACATAGAGACTCAAAATTGATTTAGGGATTCCACTGTAAACTGTAGCCTTCTGTAAACTTGGTGCTCAGAATGTAACCACTCATACAAGGGTCAAGTGAGGTGGAAAGATTCTATAGTCCTAGTTGAAGGAAACTTTAAAAACAAACAAACAAACAAAAACCGTGTTGGTAAAATCATTATAAGCCCACCTTGTCTGGAAAATCTTCAAATATAAAATATGAAGCCAGAGGCTATTCCAAAAGTAGCAACATAAAATAATGGCTATCTTTTAGAACTTAGAATAACTGAGATGACTGGACATGCCAGGAAGTGTGTGTAAAGATTGGCACTAAAAATGAATTTGTTCATTCACTCAACATTCATTAAACACCAGCTGTGTGGGGGGACAGGGTGGGGGAAACAAGTTAAAATGATAAAATGTACCAAATTTGGGCCTGGATGAACAGGCCCAATGCCTGGTAAACATAGGTATCATTTTTCTCTTTGTTTACTGTTAATATGTGTCCTAAGTATTCCTTTAAGATATTTTACTCTCATTGTTGGCCCTGGGGGTTTATCTATGCTGGATTCCCTGTGTTGTGGGCTTTTATCTGTAGCAGTGTACATGCTCTGGTCTAATCTAATTTGTAAAATCAAATTGAGGTCATGATAATGTGATGAAGGAAGCACCAAAGAAGTAGAGGAAAGTTGTGTGTTTCTTTGGTGCTGGACTGCACCCTGATTGGCTCATCTCTTCCCTGTGGCTCCTCTGTGAGTGGATGTCCAATTGTCTACAGATGGGCATTGGGTCTCCACTCCATACCCCACCTCATTCACCTTGGGTATGGTTTTTTTCTGGGTCTTAGATGCCTTATACCTGATCTCATTGACACCTTGTGATCACACAGACTGGTGTGCTTCTTCCATGTGGGCTTTGTCACTTCTTAGCTAGATGGCCGCTAGTTTATCTTCAAGCCTTTGAGACCCCAGATGCTACATATTTTGATATCCAGGCATCATCTGCCTTCTTCATCACATTTGCTTATGCACCCATTTTTTCTTCAGCAATCGTGGCGGGAAGGTTTGCATCACAGAATGCCAATTGTTAGAACAAAGTTTTCTCGTGTTAGGGGAGCACTTGAGTGGAGACCCAATGTCCACTTGCAACCTTAATTCTTAACATATGGGATAGTGGGGACAGAACAGGGGAATTGGTCACAAGGTTCAACTAGAAGCCCCTCCCAGGGGGATGAATAATGGAAAAGTGGGTGAGGGGCAATTGAGGATGATGTAAGATATGGAAAAAGTCATCTAGAACTTATCAAGGGTTCGTGAGGGAGGGAGAGCAAGAGAGGGAGGGAGGGAAGGGGAAGAAATGAGGAGCTGATATCAGGAACTCAAGTGGGAAGAGAATGCTTTGAAAATGATGATGGCAGCATGTGTGCAAATGTGCTTGACACACTGGATGAATGTATGGATTGTGATAAGAGATGAAAGAGCCCCCTATGGAAGTATTTAAAAACAAAACAAAACAAAGATTTGTTTTAATGACTGTTCATAGAATCAAGGAGTCCAGGAAGGAAAAGAATGTTAGGAAACTGATTGTGACTGCACTTGTACAACACTGCTTAATATTACTGAGCTAGGGAATGATATGATACATGTATTAACTGCCAATTAATACTTTTTTGTAAACATGGGGAAGAGTAGATTTAATCAATAAAGCAAAATTCTGTTCGTTGGGAGAAAAAAGATATTTTACAAGATACATTCCAAAACCAAGAACAAACCATGGCCACGAAATCAATTCTGAGTCGGTGATCCTGCAGGACTGCTTCAGTGGACTGTAACCTTTCAGGAGTGGCTACCTCATCTTTCTCTCAAAGAACCACTGGTGGCCTCCAACCACAGGCCTTGGTATTGACAGGGGAGCTTTTTAACCATTGTGCCATGAGGATGCCTAAAAAGTCACACACGGCATTAATATTCTCATGAATGAGTGAGTTATATGAGTTTTGAAGGAATGCATCAATTTGGAATGTATTTCTAAATTAATAGTAAGAATCTATGAAGACAAATGGGCAAAGGACCATAATATGAGAGTAAAACAAAAGGTGTTGCTATGAAGCCATAGAAACCTTTGTTAAACAAAACCTCAGACATTTGCAGCTATTTCTCAACATATCCTCCACATAGGATAATACAATTTGAAGGTGAGGCACCCATTTCTCAAATATTCTGCACCCGCTGGTTTATACCACATCAAAGCAGCACATTGGCATCCTCAAGTGACTTGAATCGTGTTCCTTTTCACTGTTATTTGGGTTTAGCTAACACAAAGGATATAAAGGTGGAAAGGACAGAGCTATAGGGTGGATGGAGTAAGGTCTCACAATAACATTCAACAGGATTATCCTTGATACCCTCAGAAAATGGTATCTTCTACCATCATAGGCTGCATTTCTCTTGTCTAGTTCTTTGATATTTGGTACACCAGAGATAAATCATTATTGCAACAAATATGCAGGTACTACATATTTTTTTACTATTGTTGTATATGTGACATGTTAAATAAAGAGATAATCAATAAGTGAGGAGTAGGTGTAATTAAATTGCAACTATAAAATATTTGTGACAGAAATTTGTAGTTATTTAACCAATTTCTTTCTCCCCTTGTTCTTTATCAAGAGAATTTCAATTTTATCTGAGACAGTCATAGCCCTCAACATAGTCTTCCTCTTCCAAATTTCTTAGAAGCAGTTAGTGACCTAGAAGCAAAAATCAGCAAATAACATTTCTGCAAAGCTGAGGAAAGAAACAATCTCGGCTAGTATATGTGTCCCCTAATCTTTCAACCTTCCTCTTTTTCCTCCTCCTCCCCCTAGAATGTTACCACATTGATGGATAAAACGCCAGTGTTATGGGTTGAATTTTGTGCCCTCCCCCAGAGGTATGTTAAAGTCCTCATCACTGTACCTATACATGTGACCTTGTTCAAAAGTAAGTTTGGTTTTGTTATTAGTTAATTATGTGACACCAGAATAAAGTGGACCCTAATCATTGGATTGGCATCTTACAAAATGGTAGAAAAGATGTAGAGACACACATGGGGGAAGGTGCAAGCCATGCCATGTGGATATGGCTGTAAGACAAGGAATTCCCTCAAAAATCTGGGACTAGAAGAAGTTGGGAGACACTAGGAAAGACATAGTGAGAGAGCTTGGTCTTATGGATTCAACGAATTTAAACTTCTACCCACCTGCACTGTGGGAAAAAAAATGCCGTTACTTAAAGCCATCCATTCAGTGTTGCTTTGCTATAACCGCACTAGGAAGCTAAGGCATTCAGTAATTATCTGACAATCAGGGTTCGTGTTGAGAATAGGTGACCATACAGATATTGTGGGGGAAAGATATAAAGAGCCTGAAAAAAAAAAACCCCACCAATCTTGGACTGCCTAGTTCTACATTTCTTCTTCATGAAGTTATGTTACAACAGACAAATATTTATAAGTAGTGATTTTTTTTGGTAGCTGAAATCCATGTTTGGCAAATGTTAAGTCAACTTCCCAATATATATATATATATATATATATATATATATATGTTGCAACTTAAATTTGACCAGGGTGGGGAGATATATTTAAGTTGCAACATGAAGTCCCTGAACTGAACATGCAGCGTGGAAAACATACACACACAAGCACCACCATTTCCAGGAATCAGATGCAGTGGCATATGTAAAATGAAGAACACATATAGTAGTAAAATGGCATGAAATGATTAGGAAATGATCGAGTTTTAGTAACTAATAGCTATTTTTAAGTATTTAATTATACATTATAAAGCATTATCTCTAATAATGGCTATATGTAAGTGGAATCACGAGCTTTCTCAGAACCTGGTAGGAGTGGACTCCAGTACACCATTCTTTGTAGTCATTATGTTAGAATGACAAGTCAATATGCATTTAGTTTTGAGTTAGTCTCAGTCATTTCTCATTGTCTTTTAACCTATTTCTGCATTTGACACCTGACTACATTTCATGGAGATCCACACTTTTCTATGTTGTCCCATTTTAAAGTGACCATATCCTTATTTTTAAATGAGGCAATTATAATATGTTCATCAATGTCCAATTAGAACAGCATGGAAAAAAGTATAAATAAAAAACCCAAACAGCATGTCAGCGAAAGAAGTTCTGCATTCTATGCAAACAGTATATCATGTGCAAGTTGATCTCCCTGAAAGTTAAGGCAATATTAACATTAGAAAATTAATGTCACTTACAACAGTAAGTGACACCAGAGATGTTATGCAATCTCAACAGTGGTAACACAATATAAAATTTAACATCTTTTCGTGATCGTAAGAAAACTATCCATAAGCAAACAAGAAATGGAGGGAAAGTTCATTTCCCTGGAAAGGGACCTTCTCCATCATGACAATGCTCTTGTCCTTTCCTCTTTTCAAACAAGGGCAATTTTGTAAGCGTTTCCATGGCAATGCTTTTAAGACAGTCCTGAATTGGCTCCTTCTGACTTCTTTTTGTTTCTCAATCTTTAAAAATACTTTCGAATTGTTCTTCAGTTAATAATGTAAGAACGATGGCACAGATGTAGCTTACTTTCCAGGAACTACAGTTCTTTAGGAATGAGCTAAATGATTGGTCTCAATGCTTACAAAAGTGCCTTGACCTCAATGGAGTCTATGTTCAGAAACACAACTTATACTTTTAAGTTTTTAATTCTATGTTTAAATCATTTTATTGAGGGTTCATACAGTTCCTATCACAATCCATACATCCCTCTCCACTCCCCACTCCCTCATGAACCCTTGATAATTTGTACATTATTATTTTATCATATCTTCCCCCTCCCTTCACTCACTTTTCTGTTGTCGGTCCCCCAGCAAGGATATATGTAGATCCTTGTAATTGGTTCCCCCTTTCTACCCCACCCTCCCTCCACCCGCTGGTATTGCCACTCTCACTACTAGTCCTGAAGGGATCACTGGTCCTGAATCCCCAGTTCCAGGGGAATCATGATCGTTGTATTTTTAAGGTAGAATTGGAATCATGATCGTTGGGAAGGGGAAGCATTTAAGAATTAGTGGAAAGTTGTATGTTTCATTGTTGCTACACTGCACACTGATTGGCTTGTCTCCTCCCCATGAGTCTTCTGTAAGGGGGTGTGCTGTTACCTACAGATGGACTTTGGGTCTCCACTATGCAATCCCCCTCATTTACAATGATACGATTTTTTGTTCTTTGATGCCTGATACTTGATCCCTTCGACACCTCGTGGTCACACCGGCTGGTGTGTTTCTTCTTTGTGGGCTTTGTTGCTTCTCAGATAGATGGTCCCTTGTTTATCTTCAAGTCTTTAAGACCACAGACACCATATTTTTGATAGCTAGGCACCATCAGCGTGCTTCACCATATTTGCTTATGCACCCATTTGTCTTCAGCGATCCTGTTGGGAAAGTGTGCATCATGGAATGCCGATTTAATAGAACAAAGTGTTCTTGCATTGAGTAAGTACATGAGTGGAGGACCAACGTCTATCTGCTACCTTAATACTAAACCTATAAATATATGCACTTAGATCTATTTCCACATCGTCTTAGATAAATATATTTGCATATGTCATGCATGTGTTTAGACTTCTATGAATGCTCTTTGCCTCCTAGCTCTTTCCTCTATTTCCTTTTACTTTACTCTCCCCCATTATCATGCTCAGCCTTCATTTGGGTTTCAGTAATTTCTTTCAGTTGCATTGTCCTTGATGAATCTCTACCAGGCCTCTCACACAGCTCCTTGCCACTAATTTGGATCATTTGTTTTTCCCTTGTCGCTGGGTTGGTCAACACCAACTCCTTTCCCCCACCTCCCCCTCTTCCATGTCTCCTGAACCATCAGTCCCATTGTTTGCTCCTCCAGACCGTTCATCCAGTCTATCTTATCTAGATAGACCTACAGAGATAATAATATGCACAAAAAACAATGCAAATCAAGACAAAAGAGAACACAATGACAATAGCAACAAAGAAAACCAATGACCAAAAATATATAAATAAATTTTAAAAGAAAGAAAGAAAACTGTAAATAGATCAAGGTCCATTTGTTGACCTCTGGGAGTGTTCTCCAGTCAAGTCCGATGGGGTACCCTGCTCTGGCCCAAAGTCTATCCTTTGCACTCCTCGGGAGCTCCCTACTCTGCTCCCCTTGCTGCTCTGTCGCAAGGACTTAGTGTTTTGCCTCGGTGTGGTGGGGTCAAGAACCTCAACAGACACATAGCAATGGAAGAAATAGACAAAATTATTTAAGGTACTACCAACCAACCCCCCGGGGTGGGGTCAGATGGGTTCACAGGAGAAGTTGATCATATCCTATTTAAAAATAAATAAATGGTTTGAAAATAGTTCACATTTCCAACAATATAATAGTTAAAATTCAATCTTCAAAAGATAGTATTTATCAATACATTTTTGTATGTTGTTAGTAATTCACAACATGATTTGGACAAAGAATCCTTTAAGAATCAAGAAATCTGGGAACTTCTTAGAAACCTGTAAATGTGCACAGCACAGAGAATATCGCATGAACTTTACGATGAACACCCATGGACCCTTGTTAAAAACTCACCTCATTTATATATGATATCTATATGTATGTATCTATTCAAGTTTATGGATGATGACTATTTCCAATAAAAATGGAGTTGTCTAAAATTATTTGTATGCCTTGTAAATGTGTATGTAAACATAAATTACATGTATTTTAAGGTACATATTTGTGTGCTCAAGCTTCAGCTACATCATATTGGGCCTTTTAAGGCCTTCTTGATTACGACGTAGAAAAATAATTGCAGAATTATTATCAGTTGAAAGATTTTTCATTTCCCTTTTGATTTTGTTTGTTTGAATCTAGCTCATGTGACAGAAAATCACTGAAGTCCGTTTCAATCTAAGCTTTCCTCCTTTTATAACCCTCTGACCAGTCTTTAGATCTAGTGGGCAAGGAGCCTGGAGAGTTTGAAGGCTGTGACCCCCTTTTTGAAAATGAAACTAATTTACTTACGTATTTTTCCTTTTATTTGTGGCATATGCCTTATACCTAGAAAAACATATTGTATGTTGTCACCCAGTAGATCACATTAGAACAGTGACAGTATATCAGTAAACTGTTCTCTCTCATCTCGATCTCTATATCTTTTTTTATTTATTCCCATCCACCCTTCCTACTTCCTACTCTGTTCCTCCCCTCTTCCCCGATCCCCCATCCTCAGTCTTGTCATAGTTTTCAGTCTTTTCTTGGTTTGAAAAATCCCCCTTTTCCCTTTATAACAAAAAGTGTCATGAAATATTTATCTTTGTGAGATTAATTAACTTGGATGAGCATAAAATCTACCAATTTTGCCCACGTTATGAGGTGTCTGAGAGTCTTGTCATTATTTTTTAGGAGTGCATAATATCCACTGTGCTTATGTAACAGAGTTCATCTATTCCTTTACAAAGGGGCTTCTTGCTTGTTTCCATCATTTTGCTATTGTGGAGATTTCTGCAATAAACGCGGGTGTGTATATACCTATTCTCTCTTCATCCTTTATTTCTTGAGGGTATAGACCGTGTCGAAAGATAACAGGATCATCAGTTGTTTCTGTTAACATCTGTTTATGGGAGCATCATCCTGTTTTCCATAGTGTCTGTACAATTCCGCAATCCAACCAGCAATGTATGAGCATTCAAATCTCTCTATAGCCTCTTCAGCATTTGCTGTTTTCCGGGTTTATTTGTTTTTTTTAAATTTCTACGATTGCCACTGTGAGGTGGTATCTCATCATTGTTTTAATTTTTATTTCTCTTAACACTTGCATAGATGATTATGTCTTCAAATAATTGTTGGCTGCCTAGATGTCATTTTTAGTAAATTTTCTATGTCTTGTGTCCATTTTTAGATTGGGTTACTTGTACTTTTCTGTTTAAGGTGTTGTACTTTCAACAAAATTTTGAAATTAGCTCTTTATCTGATATATCATTGCCAGATATTTTTTTCCTAATCAGTGTGTTCTCATTTTATTCTTTTGATGAAGTATTTTGATGTACATAAATGTTCATAATATTGTATGTTTGAAGTTCCCAGTCCTCTATCTATACTTCTGTAATGTATTTTTCATTGTATCTGGTAGTATATTTATGCCTTGTATTATGGCCCCTCTGTTTGCTCCTATGTTTTCATTTATGAGCACTATGGTTCTAGGATTTTTATTTGTGTCTTTAATTAATCTTGAATTAGCTTTTGTGCACATTGTGAAGCTTGTGTCCCTGTGTTAGTCTGGGCACTTTAGAGAAACAAATGCACATAAACTCATGTTCAAGAGAGAGTTTTATATAAAGGTAAAGTACGCATCAAGAAAATATCCCAACCCAGTGCTGCCCAAGCCAACACGTCCAACAATAACCCATATTATGTCCGACACCAATCTCACGAAACACATGCAATGATGCCTACTGCAGGAGGAATGCTGATTCAGTGAATATGTAAACATTTTAGTGCTGGCAGGAGGCTCTGCACGGGTGCTCCAGCACCCAGGGCTGCATTGGAGTAGGCCAATGTGGCTTCTCCTCATGGATGTCTTGCAAGAAGTGAGCCTTGCCAGCTGAAGCAGGAAACTGGCAAAGGTAGCTGCACCCTGTTCCAACCATCAGAAAGGAAGAGCCCCAAGAGCTAGAAAGACAAGGCTCACGGAGCCATTTATCCCTCCGCCCTTCAATTAACCCCATATGTGTTTATGGGCCAGGTTTGCACAATACTAACTAACCTACTCAGTCCCGTTTTATGCTTTTGCAAGTAAAGATTCCATATTTTTCCAGCCCCATTTATTGAAAATACTATATCTTCCCTGCTTAATGTGGTTTAGTCCTTTATCAAAAATCTGTTGTCTGTTAAGAGCTTCATTATATTTCTGTGTTCTCACTTCTAATCCATTGAACTAAGCTGTTACTGTGGTTGTATTCATTTTCTTTTTAGATAAGCCTTTTACTGTACATTATTATCTATTTCCTACTATAAAACTATTCTCTGGAATGTACAAAATCATTAGATAATAGATATTTATTAGGAAGTGGCAGCTGGGTCTAAAATCAATACAGCTGCTATCTCACAACAGTCTTCTCTATGTAAGTCTGTGTGTGTAAGCTCCATGACTGTTTACTTGGGGATAAAATTTCATTTTCTGAACTACATTTCCATTTAAATGCCATGAGGTTACAAGAAATCTATCCTAATTTACATTCTATTTACAATACCAGAGCCAATGCTAAACTTATCTTCATGATATGCTATAGCGAAATTCCAAAACCTACCTATTCATCAGAATTATCTTTAATTGAAAGTTCCCAAATATTCACCCAAATCACTGAATTCGTGTATCCTATATTCCATTGTCACCAATTTTTATGCCCCTACAAATCGTAGACGACCAGACCCATACTTGTTTGTGGACTCCTCTGTACTCCCCACAATCACAACACAGCTGACGGAGAAATTCTAAAGAATAACCAGGGTCACACCTTCAGTTTCAATTTGTGGACGAACTACAAACATTAGTTTTGATGTCTTGGCTGATCATTTCATCTGTTTTAGCATAATATTTGGAGATGCTGAGCCACGTTTTTATTTTGCAGTTTATTCTAGAGAGTCTGCCTCAACCCATCACACTATTCTTGCCTGTATGTAGCACGTCTGTCTACTTCTCCCATCCAGTGTTCTCAATTCCTGTCCCATGTGTGGAGAACATCCAGATGTTCTCATGTAAAATCCAATGAGCAACTGGTAGGTGCTGGCAGCAAAGTAATGCCAAATCTATAGAAAAATAGAGGAATCCTGATTACAAATGTACAGAGAACATTGACTTCAAGGCCTGAGGCCGTTTCAGAAACCAGGGAAAACAACAAAGTGCTGTTAATAACTCTCAGTAGATGATATCACATGAACACCCAAAGACTTAGCATATTTTACCAAGCAAGTCAAGATACCACAGCAAGATAGTGAAAATTGAATCCAGCCAATCATCAAACCATCCTCAAAGCCACAATTTATCAAGGCTTACACTTGACCCTGGATGTAAACTAAGAGCAGGAAAGAGAAGATGGAGAAAAGGGAGTCTTTAACGACCGTTAAACCAAAAGAAGAGACTACAGCATATGTTAAAATATTTAAATTAGCTCTAATAAGATACCTTATTTTAAGTATTATACTTTCTGTTTACAAGGTGAAAGCTTTTGTTGTATAAAATTGTTACATTGTCATTCAGCTTAATGATTTGATAATGTTTGAATTTTCAAATCATTCTGAGCCATTGATTTAATATCTATTAAGTAGAAGGACAAACTTCTGAGCAGACTGGCAATCCTAGTATTTCTATGGCTCTTTGCTTTGGTCAGTGTTAGGGCCAACATAGCACTAGGAAATTCTCCTGGCAGCAATTAAAGTGGGAGCAGGAAGATGATATAAAATTATCTCACAGGATTCATAGGGCAGACATGGTCTATTTCCACTTTATTTTAGGAGCTAAAAGATGAAAGTTGCTCGGCTCCTAATAAGTGATATTAAGCAAGATTTTTTTTTACCATGGTCGATTTAATTTCTAATCTTCAACATGGAGAAAATCAAACAATAAATGAGAAGCTGATTTTAATAGATCAGATCACGTTGAATGCAGGATGATGGATCTGTAGAAAAGGTAAGAGCTGTGTTTGGCCCCGTGTCCTTTCTGAGGGCAGTTCTCTGCAAGTGCGGAGCAATCCCAGCAGTCTGGCAATGTCACTGAGCTGAAGGGAAAGAGGTAAGATTCTGGGAAAGTCTAGGTGGCAAGGATATTTGAGACAGACTAACCGTGAAGAAGGAGTTACGCAGACAGAGAGCAAACTCTGGAGATCTGCACAGGGCCCCACCATGTCTTTGGCTGAGTACTAATTTGCACATGTGTGAGGGTAAATTATTCAAGCACTGAGAGAGAACAACTGGAAAGAAGTAAGCCAAACATTTTCCAGAGTTCACACAGGGCTGGAAAGAGTTTGTGTGAGTTTCCACTCACCAGCTGAGTGGAAAGACTTCATAACACATAAGGCATCAAAAAGAGTCTGCAAAAGAGTATCTCATTAGTACTAATGGGGATAAATTAGACCAAAAATATAGGCTGCTCTGAAGTCATATTAATAGGAACAAAAGAATCAGAGTCCAGGTTAATTAACTGTTTGACAGAACAAATTCCAGCGCCATTTAAAATAACACAACAAAATCTCATGCCCCAAATAACACTACAGATTCCAAACTGCTGTTAGGCCAGGTAACTAGAGAAGCACATCTGGTGACACTCATATATTTTTAAGAGAAAGCTTTATATCAAGAAGAACTGTATATCAAGTAAACATCCCAGCTGAGTCCAGATCAAGTCCATAGTTCCAATACTCATCCATAAGATCCTCTTCAGACTCACATTGTCTCAAGCAGTGATGCCAAATGCAAGAATATCACTAGCTGGTGGATGAAAAGTCTTGTGGATCCAATGGTGGTGGACACATTTCCAGGACTCTGGCAGGTCTCCACATGGCTCATCAATAGGAAAGTGTAGACCTAGGGGTGGGGGGGGAGAAAGAGGTTCCCTGGACTCTCCTTACTCCCACAAAGAGGCACCCACCAGGCCGTGACCTGTTCACAGACTAGACGCCACCACTAAACTTTTATATCTTCAAGTTGACATGAAATTATTTAATTACCACAACCATGAAACCAAACGCACTGACATCAAGTTGATTCTGACTCATAGTGATGGTTACAGGACAGGGCAGAACTATTTCTTTGGGTTTCTGAGACTAACTCTTTATAGGATTAGAAAGCTTCATCTATCTCCGAAGGAGCAGCTGATGGTTTTGAACTGCTGACCTTGTGAATAGCAGCCCAACTGGTAACTACTACACCTCCAGGGTTTACATTGAAGGAAGATTATGATAATTTTTTGATTTATATTGTAAACCATTAAATTATACAAACAAAGAGATATGGCTACTAGGTCAAATGCCAAAATAAGATTAAAGCCTAAAATATACACAATTAATTCAATGAGATAGAAATAAACAAAGACAAGGTATGATAACTAGAAAACAAATAGGAAGGTTGGAAAATGTAAACATCATTATGTCAATAATTACACTAAATATGATTTGTCTAAATATGGCAATTAAAAGTTTAGATATAAAATAAGTTTTAATATTGAAAAAGGAATAAATGTATGAAATGTAGGCTACAAGGGTCCTAAATGTGTGGTATAAAATGCAACAGAATTTCAACACATATGAAGCAACAGTATATATATAGAATTCCAGAATTCATTCCGTAAACTATAGACTAAAGAGAAAATCAGTAAACTTAAAAAAAGAACAATAATATTAGACAATATGACCAAATAGATATTTATAGAATACAGCACTTTAAGACTATTCTTTAAAGCAGAATACTACTATTTTAAATAATAAGAAAATCATCTATAACCTGGACTGTAAAATAAAGTTTGGTAAACATAAAGAATACTGAAATTATATAAAGTAAGGTTTTTTAGCATAACAGAATTCAACTACAATCCAATAACATGAAAATCCTAATATATATGGAGAAAAGCAGTACTCTTTGGCTAAAGAAAAAACACAAGGGAAGTGAGAGACATTTTGAACTAAGTAAAATAGCGGTCCGAGAACATTAGAGCAGTAGACAATAAACAGAAACCACAGCGATAAAGTGAAGAGGGAAAATTCAATGTAAAAATATCAACTTGCTAAAGATTATTACCTACTACAAGGTGTCCAAAAGAATACTGTCCAACACAGAAATAAAGAATTCAGGAAAAATGACTGACTAGATGGCGGAGGAAGGACGCATAGACAAGGAGCGTAGAAGGAGACAGCATCCACAACGCATCTGACCTCCAGACTTCACTGGGGAGAGCGCGACTGCTTTCGGAAACCGCAGCCTGCCTGTTGCGGACACACTTGCTAGAGCTCTTCCTGCAGCTGGATCTGGTCAGGAACGTTCAGTTGTGTATCTAGAAGATGCGGGCAGACTACGGATGGTCCATATAAACTGTCGGAAGAGTGACCCAAAAGTTTGCTGAAGAAAAATAACTGGCCAAAACTAGTTCAAAATAGCTTATTTGCTGGTCAAAAATGATGCTGTATGATTCCAATAGGGATAGCGGACCTGCTGGAAGCACAGCAGTGAGTTGTAGAGAAATATCCTGCAATATTGATTAGGGGCTGGGCTTTATGGAGAAGCCCCATTTTGATGTTGGAAGCCTGGGGTTACTCCACTGGAAGTAGACCATTGGAATGCAAAAGAGCCTTCTGATGATCGCGTGCTATCAGGCTTCTCTCATTCACTTGTTGCTAGGGGAGAAAAACTAAAATCACTTGAACCAGGAAAAGAAGGCCATGCAATAGCTTGCAATGTTCTTCCCACACTCACTACCAAAAAAACACAACTGTGCGCTAGCTGGAGAAGGTAGCACACTCACAGGGCCCACAGTGTAGTTTCCCAAAGTACAGCAAAGAAGGGTGGATGAGGAAATGAAAAACAACAAGTTAATAGCCAGTTCAATAACAAATTAAAATTTGTGAGCTACAACTAAAAGTAGAATTAAAGCATAGCATAAGATGCCTATGTACCCCCCCCCCAAACAGCGATGTGAGTTACTCTTTTATGAGAACAAATTAACTCGTTCAAGCCTGAAATAACATCTGCTTTGAATTATTTTGTTGAAACCACTTAGATCAGTAATGGAAGACTTTTGACTAAAATGAAAAAAAATTTAGTTAGTTAATGTGAATTTTTATAGAATTAAATGAAATACATACACATCCCAAGGAGTATCTGATGCTGAGGTTGGTGGGATGAGTTTCATTTATTCAGACTCACACATTATAGAGGCCCTCATCAGACAACAGCGGACACCAAAGTGGGGTACCAGTTTGTCCGCTCTCCAGAGGTTGGAAATGTCAATGGTCACATGTTTCACAGGCCTCAGAAGGGTTAAACCCAAAGGAATTCCTAAAGTAAATAAATACAAGAAAAGTATTAGGCAACTCTCCACAAAGTTGGGGGTCCAAACCTACCAGCTTCTCAGCAGAAAGACGATGGGACTACTTGTTCTAATCAAGAGCTATAGCCTCAGAAACCCTATCGAGGGTTGCTTTGAGTCCGGATCAACGTGATGGCAATGATTTTTGTCCTGGTCTGTCAGAGGGAGAACAAACACAATGGAACATAAAAGAGAAAGGATCAGCACAGAAAAGTTTAAAAGATAAGAAAATATTATGAGTATAATCTGTGGTCATTACATAATTTCATGTCAACTTGATAAGTGTAAATTTGAATCTAGCCTGTCAATCAGGTCACAGCCTAGTGATGCCTCCTTGTGGGCGTGGACTTCTCAGGAGTATTCTGGGAACTTCCTCTCTTTCTCCCTGCCGGTGGGGCCCACCCTCTCTCTGCTTTCCTCTTCCCTTGCAGCAGCCCCTCTGGGCTTCATCTTGCTATTGAAGAGTCACACTCGGGAGCTGGAGGAGTCCAGTGGAGACTGCTCCAGGACTGAGATGCTTCCACTGCCACTGGATTCATGAGACTTTACACCACTGGACTGTGATCTCCTTGCATACATCATTGCATGTGCTGTGTGAATCTGAAGAGAGATTTGTGGATAAGTATTGGATTTATAGGATAATATCAGAATTAAGGACTTGATCTGGACTGGTCTAGGATGTTTTCTTAATATATAATTACTCTTTGATATAATATTCCCATATATTATATGAGTGACCCTGAATTTGGTCCTCTAGTCAACCCAGTCTGACACATTAATCCTATATCCATAATAAAATAAAATAAAATTTAAATTTTCACACTTAAAAATCTAAGCCAAAATTGTTTCCCTGATGATTTTTTTAAATGTCTTGTTAGGGATTATTAATTCTTCACAACCACTTCTACAAAATTGAAGATGGGTTTTTTTTTCCCCCTTTCAACTCATGCTCATAGCAACTGGTCTAGACATCATAGCATCCATAGTTCAATCATATCCAGCAATGTTGTGCAATCCCTAGCACAGTTTCCAAACATTTCCTTCCTTCTTGTACTCCTTGATATCAGCTGCACATTACCCCCCACCACTCCCATACCATACCTCCCAGGAACCCTTACTCCAGTTATAGTTATGGATTTATACATCCTGGGTTTCATATACTGAAAAACATGGCAAAATACATAACAAAGAGTCAAGGAAGTTACCAACAAGGACAAAGTAAGACAGAGATAAACCCCAATATGGGGGGAAAACCACCGGCAAATATTAAAAAAACAGATCAATCATAATGAGTATCAAGAGGGAGATCAGATGACCAGGTTTTAACCATTCGGATCAGATTTGTGATTTTAATCTATTCTATTCATCTCTATATTACTGTCTGATTACCAGGTTATTCTCATCCCTCAATTTTGGTTAGAGCGAAACTACCAGAGGCTTAGTCCCTGTGTAGATCTTGCAAGCTCATATTGAGGAGAGTTGGGTTATGCTAATGAGATAGGTTGAGAGTCCTCATCTTACTCGAAAGTGTGCCTCACTCACCACTCTTGGTCTCCTTGGAAATGTGGTCTGTTGAAAGCTAAAAACACATTTCATCAAAGCCATCTTCATTACCTCCCACCCAAATGAGTATGTTCAGAAGAAAATGAAATATGTTTTATGTTTGATGTTTTGTTTTCTTGCCCTGGATCTTGCAACTGACTTGCCTCTTCTTGACCTCTAGCTTCTGAGACTTGATTTGTGGCCTCTTACCTGACTTGATTCCACCAGCTTTTTCATCTTTTGGATGAGTAAGATCATCCAGACAGATGTATGAATTTCTGATATGGAACTTACCAGCAGCTGTAAGTCATTGCCTTTAACAGTTCAGGTGTTCTGTGGAACATTGCAGCCATTTGCATAACCCTAGGATGTGGGGAAAATACCAAGTGGTGGTATGGTAGTTGATATCAAGGATAAAAGAAGAGTAGGGTAGTATTTTGAAAAAATGTGGACAGTGGGACATTTTTATCTCTATGTAATTTGGGAAAAGTCTTGTATAAACCTTTCTAAAATAAGCTAATTTGCATTCCTCCTGCCACTGACAGTAAAGTATGAAAGGAAAGCAATGGTCTTTAAAAAATGAACTGTGTCAGATTAAAAACAGAATTTAAAAATTAATAAAATATTGTTGTAAATCTAAGGACACATAGTGTCCAATAATATTCACCAAGGATGAAGGTATACATTCCTTTGTTAAAGATAGTAAGCCTGTAACTGATGGAGCTGACCAACTAACACAATAGAAAGTCCACCAGCTTAGAATTAACGGAACAGAGAGTGAACTTAAAATGAAACAAAAGAAGAAATAAAAAATAAAATAGTTGCCTGCCTCTTACAATTCTAGAGGCAGAAAATAGACAAAAGGAGTTACATCTGCTGGTCTCTAAGAAAAGCAAAGGACCACGCCTGGTTGCAAATTGAAAATCAACACAATGGATGGAAAACATGGAAAGCAGAGCCTTCTCCGTTTAAAAGGGTGGTGCCTCCACCCAGAATCTGGAGGCCATGGTCAACAGGCAGTCTAGAGGAAAAGCTCAGATTGTCTCGGGGAAGAGAGGACTCTATCTGAATCCTGAGAGCTAATGTGGTTTGTTTTGTTGAGTTTTGGACTTGTGGGTGCCTTTAATCCCTTTGTTCTCTCCAGTTTTCTTTTCTCCCAATTTGTACTGGAAATATTTTTGTGCCTATTTTCCTCTATAATGCTTTTTGAAATAATAACATATTCTAGATTTCATATGTTCACAGATGAAGATCACTTTTCCCCCAGGAGGCATTACGTCGAATGTTTCACTCAGACTTGATGCTGATTTAAGACTTTGGGGATGATATAAGATGCAAGTATTTTGGAAGTGGCCAGGACATTAATTTGAAGTTCTAGAGTATACTGTTGTGAATATAATTATACCCCTCAATATATATATTGTAAAGCCTAATGTATATGCCTATGGTGATAATCGCATTTGAGAGTGGTTTGTCATTGATATGTTATTGGGATAAAATGAACGAGGTCAAACAAGTGAGCACAGAACACATGGGGTAAGATTAATGCTAAGGTACATGGAGACCTTCAAGTAATCAGGAAGTAGAAGATAAGAACAAAAAGCTAATCCTACCAAGCCAACAGAGAGGGAAAACCTTCAGACATTTAGAATAGGAAATATGTAGAAAGCATAATATTTCATGATTGAATGAATTTATATCAGGAATGATGTCTTTGGATTTAAAAATCCCCCATATAATCCACCATTTATTGAAAGAAAGAAGAGGAATCCATATTCACATATCAATAGATACAGCAAAATCATCAGACAAATTTCAACATGAATTCATGATAAAAATTCTAAGCAAACAAACAGTAGAAGGAAATTATCTAAAATTAAAGCAAGACTATGTCAATTTTCGCTACTACTAATATCAGAATTATTGTTGCAAAGCTAGAGATTTTTTCTTCAATAATCAGTCCCCATTCATAATAAAAACTCTCAGAAAATTAAAAATCAATAGAAACTATTTTCATATTGAGAATAGCTTTATAAAACCTATTTAGAAATAGATATTCTGTTTATTTTTTAAGAACACGTTTTTCAGATATCATCTCAAATTGATGCTCCTCAAATTATCTTCCCACATTTTTCATTAGGTTTATTTATGCAACTTCACAAGGTAATTTTAAATTTATATGGAAATGCCAAGGACCTAGAAACATTTTTACAATTTTAAACAAGAAGTACAAATAGTAACTACATTGATTTCAAAACTTAAAATAATGGTATGGTAATCAAGATATTGATTACTGATAAAAAGGTAGTTATATTTTATGGACTAAAATGGCAAGAGCAGAAATATATTTGGTAATTTTATTTGTAATAATCAATTAACAATCAAGATATTCCAAGGTATTTCAAAGGAAAAATGATATTCTTTTCAAGAAATAGTGAAAATAATTGATAGTTATAAAAAAATAAAGAACCAAGCAAGTGAGCAAGAAAACAATCAACTTTATTTCATAAGCATATACAAATCCAAGCCAAATACATGCTAAAGTTAAATATAAGACTTAAATCTTTAAACTTCTAGAGTAATACACAGACTTTTGGGTCATCATTACTAGAAATATTTCTCAAGCAGAAAGGAAGAACACAAGTTATAAACAATAAAAATTTGACTTTACTTTTTTAATTTGCTTATCAGAAGATATAATTGATAAAATAAAAAGGCTAGTTCAGCACTGGGATGCCATATTTCTAAAATATATATCTGATAAAGAGTTGTAGAATATAAAGACCCTTATAATTCAATAATAAGATGACAAATAATTTAAAAACAAGGAAATATTTGAAAAGAAAAAAGTCATCAAAGTTACACAAATGCCAAATAAAAAAAAATGAACATTTCATAACATCAAAAGTGACCATCTGTATTAGGTTGGGTTCTGTAGAGAAGCAAAACCAGTGACAATTGTATGTGTTTGTATATAGAAAGAGATTTTTAGCAAGAAATAGCTTATAGAGTTGTAGAATTAGGGAAATCCAGTCTGGTTCAAAGATGTGTGGCAGATGTAAGCTGGAAGCCTCTACTGGCTCCTATAGCTACAGAAGCTGATGAACGAACATGAAGTAGAAAGATGACAAAGGAAGGAGCCCACAGGCTGGTGAATGCAGAGTAGAATTAATCTGAGGGCCAATAAATGAATCCCAGGTCAGCGGTCTGCTGATAGTTCCTAGGATCCCCAAGCAACACAACAGATCTAGGACCCAGATCCAGCAGATGGTGAAGGATCAAGAGGGAGCTCATTTCTAGTCAAGGTCTCTCTGTTATAAAATGCCACAACCCCAAGCAGGTATCATCAGGCTGTGACCTGATTAATAAGTTGGGCCCCACCCTCACTTACCCACCCTGCTAGTCTAAAAAGCAACAACAGCAACAAAAAGAAAATCCATTGTAATTGGGTCGATTCTGACCCTATGTGACACAGTAAAACTACCCGTGTGGGTAACCAAGACTAATTCTTTATGGGAGTAAAAAGCCTCATCTGGAGGTTTCAAGCAGATGACCTTGTGGTTAGCAGCTCAATGTGTAACCACTATCCCAACAGTTGACATAATATCTAATCTTTACGCCACCTAAATCTACCGCTGACTTATTGCAACACACGCGATCATAGTGAGAACTACGTCCCAGGATTTCCAAAGCTCTGAATCTAATACTAGCACATCTTTCCCCGGTAGAGCACATGGTGAGTTAAAAGTTCTGACCTTTCAGTTAGTAGCCAGGGCTTTAATCATTGCATCACCAGGATGCCTTAAATATTGACCAGAGAAAGGAAAGTATAAAGCACAATGACCTACCTTTAAGTACCCGCTAAAATCACTAACAACTGATGATTCCAAGTGGTAAAAAGAATTCAACAACAGAAAATTGAAGTTCTACTTTCCAGCATTTTTACTACTATATATACCTCAAAAAGGGTATGTTCACATATATGTGAACTTGAATATTCATAGAAATATATTTTAATTGCAAACCAGAAATATCCACTGAATAAACATATAACTAACTGTTATGTCCATTTAATGAAATACTATTCAGTCCTAAAAAAAAAATTAACTAATGGTATGTGAATGGCAAGAAACATGCTAAGAGGGGGGGAGGGGAAGCACAAAAAATATTATATGATGGAATTCACATGAAATTTAAGAAAGAACAAACCAAGTAGCAGTCACTGATAGAGACTAAGGGTTTAGAATACGAATTCACTGCAAAGGGCATGAAAAATGTTTTTGTGGCAATGGTAGATTTTGTATCATACCAATGGTAGTATTTAGACAAATGCATTAGTAAAACCTCATTAAATTGACTCAAGTTATGATGTAATGTTATCTGTGTATGAAACCTCAATTGAACTGCAAATAACAAGAGAAGTCAATATAATCTTTAATTATTTTAAACCTCCAAAAACTGTCAAGTTGGAAAATTCAGATTCCCTTGTTTCTTGATTCACCAAGTTGTATATGTTGCTCTGCTGGTGAAATTAAATCCCCATATTTCCCTGACATCTTTTAAAATTTAACATTTTAGCCTCAGTTCCTATAACTTAGAGCACTTGTTGGAATTGTTTAGAGGGACAAAGAGACATTAAATATCTGACAAGATCAATATGTTTAGTATAATTTGAAATGATGATTTTCAATATTATCGTTCTGTAGACAAATATATAATTGATTTATGTACACAATTTTATAATAAAATATTTTTGTTTATGTACTTTGTCATTGGTTTGTGGTTTCACTGAAGAAGTATTTGTTTTTCAAGTTCTTTTTACTGAGTGTATCTGAAATTTTATTCTGATAATTAATTTGGACAGTTTAATCCTGAAGTCTAATAAGCCTGTTTTCTTCATGTTCAAAAGTATTATATATTGCATATATTTAGCTTATATTCATAGTAAACACTATATAGCCTAGTTTACACATATTATAAAATTTCAAATTATATACCTCCCAATCTAATTCATAGATCTTCTTTTATCTAAAATACTTTTATTAAATCATATTGTGAATTAAATGATATCTGTAAAATATTTAAGGTAAACAATTTATGAATGTATATAGTAGAAAGAAATAATTTCTTAAACTTTGTATTAAAATAAAGTTAATCAAAAATGGCTAAATTACATCAAAGTTCTGTTTTATTGGGTGTTTTCTTCATCTTACCTTTTCTTAAATTAATCATTTTATTGTGAGCTCTTACAAATATTATGACAATCCATAACGCAATTAGATCAAGCATACTTGTACAATTGGTGCTACCATCAGTTTCAAAACATTTTCTTGCTCCTTGAACTCTTCATAGCAACTTCCATTTATCCCTCCCTCCCAGACCCTGCCACTCAGGAACTTTATTATTATATTATATATTATTATTTTTCCCATATCTTACACCATCCAATGTATCCGTTTATCCAAAATTCTGTTATTCATTCCCCTTGCATGGGGTTCTAGAGTCATCATTGCTCTCACTTTCCCCTTCCCACCTTCCTCCCCTTCTCATCCCATACACTCAGGGAACTACTACTCCCATTACTGTTTTTGAAGGGTTATCTAATTTGGCTCTCATGCATCAAATGATCTTTTTTTAAAAAATTATTTTATTGTGGGCTCATACAACTCTTATCACAATCTATACATCCATCCATTGTGTCAAGCACATTTGTACATTTGCTGCCCTCATCTTTCTCAAAACATTCACTTTCTGCTTGAACCCTTGGTATCAGCTCCTCATTTTCCCCCCTCACTGTCCCCTCCCTCCTCCCTCATGAACCCTCGATAATTTATAAATTATTTTGTCATATCTTACAATGGCCGATGTCTCCCTTCATTCAAATGAACTTAATTATTCAAATAAACATAAGCAAGTCTAACAAGATTAATGAGCTCAAAGACCAATATTAAAGAACTAGAGGATAGTTTTGTGTTTCATCAGTGCTATTCTGCATCCTAGATATATCATCCCTTCCATGTGACCTTTCTGTGAGGGATTGTCCAATTATCTTGGGGATTTAATATCTTGAGTTTGGGGTCTCCACTTTGTCCATGCTTCTTTACGTCAGTTTTATAGCTCATTTTTTTTAACTTCTGATGTCTATTCCCATCAACACCTCATGACCACACAGGCTGGTGTGCTTCTTCCATGTGGGCTTTATTGCTTCCCTGCTCTATAGCCTCTTGCTTAACTTCAAGCCTGTAAGACCCCAGGCATATGTCGTTTAATAGGTGAGTATCATCAACTTTCTTTGCCATATTTGCTTATGTACCCATTTTGTCTTCAACAATCATGTCTGGAAGGTTAGTATCATATAGAGCCACATGATTAGAACAAACTATTCTTGTACTGAGGTAAAATTTAAATAGCGAAAAAGTCTATCTGCTTCCTTGTTATGTGTGTGTGCGTATATATATATACATACACGCACACACATACATAAACATACAAATACACCTATCTTTATATATAGTTACATATATAACTATCTGTATTTATACCTATGTATAATTTTTACTTTGTTCTTATTTCCCCTTTTTCTTTTTTACTAATTAAAAGATCATTTTATTGGGGGGCTCTTACAACTCTTATTTCAATCTATACATCAATTGTCTCCCTGCCCCCATGGTTTCTGTTGTTTTTCACCCAGGAGTGGGTGTGTGGTTATGTGTCAATCATTGCGATTGGCTCCCCCTTTTGCCCCTATTTTCTCCCCTCCTTCCCCCTACCCTTCTGGTACTGCTGTACCCGTTCCTATTCCTAGATTACATGTGTTGTGAGCTTTTATCTCTTATCTATACCTGCATACATGCTCCGGTCTAGTCCAGAGTGAGAAGCAGCACTGGGGTCATAATTGTTGGAAGGTCAGGAAGCCTGAAGAAACCAGAAGAATAATGTGTGTTCCATCAGTACTTTACAGTACTCTGGTTGGCTCATCCCTTCCCTGGGACTCCTCTGTCAGGGGATGTTCCATTGTCTAGAGATGGGCTTTGGGTCTCTGTTCTGACCCCCATCATTCTCAACAATTTATTTTTGTTTGTTTGTTGTGGGTCTTCTGATGCCTGTTGTCTGGTCCCATTGATACCTCATGATCATACTAGCTGGTGAGTTTCTTCCATATGGGCTTGCTGCTTCACTGTTGGATGGCTGCTTGTTTAACTTCAAGCCTTTAAGACCCCAGATGCTATATTGCTATATATTTTAATAGCTGGGCACCATCTACTTACTTCACCATATTTGCTTGTGCACCCATTTTTCCCTCAGTGACTGTGCTGGGGGTGCGTGGGGGTGATCATCGCAGAATGCCAGTTTGTTAGAACAAAGTGTTCTTGTATTGAGGTAGGGTAGGAGCTAAGGCCCAATGCCAATCCACAACTTCACTGTATTGTTATGTAAATAAATAAATAAGTATGTCAATAACTATTTTTATGGATTAACATATTTATGAATGTATATACGTTACCTTTTTAATACAAGGCAAAATTCTAAGACTGAATGAAAATGTAAGTTGCTTGTGATTAGGCTCTTCCCATTAAAATTTCTACATGGATACTTTGTGTCCAATACCTCACATGCAACAGTACTGTAAGGATTCTTTATGCCTTATGTTTACATTTTCATGAAACAAAAAATGGATTATGAGGAAAAGTAACACAGACCTAATTACCTGCAAGTTTAGTACTTTAATGACCTATTCATGTATTTCTTCCTCTCAAATATTGGCTGCATCTTGGTATAGAGGTATTGTATCAAAGGAAATTTGATATCGAGGCTAAATTTGTACCCAGACACACCGATATAGTTACTATAACTGTAATTTTTTCTTATTTCCCTCCTTCCCTACTTGTATGCTCACTTGCTCAAGTCTTTCCTCTTGGACAGAATTATCCATATTCATCACGCTAATAAATCCCCCCAGTGAGAAATGTCTTATCATTGTGTCCAACTCAGTTACACCAACGTCAGACTTATCCTGAACCTGGAGTTCACACACTGTGTGGAATGCCTGAGGTGTAATCACGCAAGGCCATTTCTTGTTTGAATGGGCCACAAGACATCAGACACAATGGGCCTTTTGAATTAAGCGAACAGCCCAAAGAAAAGTAGACTTGAGAAGCTGACCAGGAGAGAGAAGGTGGAGAAGTACTTGGCCATGAAAGCAAGCCAAGTGGACTGGTGAAAGGTCGCGAACCACTGGGAAGGTGCAATTGAAGTATAAGCAAGTTCACCCTTAGATTGAAGGTGTGGACGCAAAGCTAGGCTGCCCAAAGCAACAATGATGTTGTCGTTCCATCACTTGGGGTGAGAACAATGTCAGGATTTTAATGTTCAGTAAGAACAATCTTGCCATTTTAAACAGATCAACATTCACAAAAGATCTCCCTCCCTGCCCATTATTCATCTGTTCTGTGCAAACCTTCAGTTACAAAAAGCAATTCAGAATTTTTTTTAAAAATCAGGCCAGTTGTAAAGCCTTCTTTCACCGAGGCCCAGCCTCAAGACTAAATGGGAGCATTCTGCTGGCCATCAAACTTAACAGCCTTTAAACCTGTGCAACATTTCTCTGAGCAAATTGGTTTCTTAATATGGTAAAAATGTGCGGCACCCAAGGGGAAATGCAGGTGATCTCATAGCCCAAAACTGATGGAGTCACAACACGGTATTCCTAAAAGGCCCTCATACTTTCCACTTTGATGAAACCAGAAGCAAATATGAAACTCAGGAGGGTCTGACATCCATTGTTCATTTGCACTGAATGTTCCTCCTATATCACATAGCACAGTGGTTCAATTCAGAACTTCCAAGATTTTAAAAAATATACACTATACCTTTTTTATATTAAACGTTGGTTTCTAAAGATCCACAGGGATAAATAAACCAAGTTGGCAGGGGATTTTTGTGGCACAACCACTAGTAGTTATAAACAGTAAACAAAACATAGTAACCGTTTTAAGCACAAAAGATTCCTGTATCACAAGAGGCATAAATCATTAGTTTAATCATTTCAGCAGCAGTGTCTCCAAAGCAAAATTAAGCCAACAGTTCCCCCTATGGCAATAATGAAGTACTGTAATGCTAAAAGGAAAAATAAATAAGAGAGAGAATACACGATTTTGCCTTGGAAATATTTTAAAAATCAGGTTTAACCAGGAATTGGGAACCTTTGTTCTCTGTGCAGCTCTGTTGAGCAGGGAGAGAGGGGCCAGCTCAAGCCCTCAGTCCATTCTTGCTGACAGGGACAAGCATGGGGGCAGCCCCCCATGGCCAGCACGTGCCGTAGGTAGGACATGAAAGTGATGACATATGACAATTGAGAAGATGACAAATTTATCTCAGCTCTACAGGCAGACATTACTCACAGACCTAGAGAGAGACAAGAGAGTGTTAGACTCAGAATAGAAAAGAGATGGCAAAACTCTTTCCCCAAGGGCTGCCAAGCACAATGGCCAACTATTGGAAAGAAAGCCCTCTCCAATATTGAACTGGGCCACTGGACACAACCACAAGAGAAAAATAACTTTGTCTTCTTCATGGATTTCACAGTGATAATGTCATATTTTTAAAACTTGACTAATTTATTGGTTTTGAAAAGTATACTTGACTCCAGGACAGCATAAGACAAAGGAAGCTCAGGGAGATCTAGTTTTAATACTGCATAACCTTCATTTTCACTCTGATGTTTTAATTTAGATTATGAGATCAATAAGCCCTTTCACTTTTCCTACATACATGCTCCTTGTCAATCCATATATGTGCCCATTCCAAAAGGCAAAACAAACAAGATACAGATATTATGAAATAATATCAATATAACACAGAAGTAAAATTGTGCTGAATATAATTTTAAAATGATTGTAGCTATAAATGGACAAGAAACCAATAGAAATTTGAAATGGTTTCAGAAGACTCTGGGCTAAAAGCAGAGAATATATTGGTTATGCAAAGGCATTTTCATACCAGATAAATTGAATCAGAATTTAACTTTTAACAATATTACCAGATGATTCTTGTATATTCTCATGTGATCCTTATGCATGTATAAATATATACATTTTTTGTGGTGGAAAGTAAAGCCTCAGCAGTTAGCTAATGGAAATGAGTCGAGTCTAATCTCTGATCATCTGCATATTGCAGGCTGTTCATTAGCTTCCTCCAATCCAATGCCAGACTCTTTACAGGAACATGTAACGTCTTCTTTATGTTGCATTTCAACCGGAGACTTTGCTGTTAGCAGCCCGATGCTTACCCAGTAGCATCCCCAGAGCTCCTTGATTGAATGAGTATAGTGAAAGGACACAGCCTGGATGCACACGTTTCTTACTCTTAAACCACACAGTATCTCATTCTGTGTGAATGGTGATCGGTCTACGCACAGTATGATGAAGTATTTTAAGAGCCCCATTCTTCATAATGTTATACGCAATTGGTGGGATGCATAGAGTCAAATGCCTTTGCATAATCAGTAACAGACAGGTCATAGCCTTTATGGTATCCCCTTGCAGTCAAGGTCTATGTGATAGTAGCAGTGTATTCCCACATTCCCTCTCCTCTTCCGAATCGGACTGAAATTTTTGGAAACTCGCTGTCCATGTCAAGCTGGAGCCAGTGTTCAACTATCATTAGCATAATGCTCCTTGCATCTGATACCGTCTTGTTAAATAATGTCTGTGCTCGGTTGGATCACTTTCTTTGGAGTAGGCATACGCATGGATCTCTTCCAAGTCAGGCAGCTGTCTTCCAAATTTCTCGGTAGAGATGCGGGGAAAAAAACGTATACACCTTTTCCTTTTTACGCATTACTTGTAAACTTTCTGTATACTATTATGCCTTTATCCTTACCACCTTAGAGTAATCCTTCTTTATTTCCAACTCATATTCTAATCATCAGCAATCACCAGTGAATTTCAATTTCACATTTGATCAATTTCAGACTGCAGATATTATTTAAAAATTTTAATGGCTTCAATTTTGTCACTGTAAAGAAGCCCTGGTGACACCATCAGGTGGACTTCTAATCCTGATGTTGGTGTTCTTCAGTATGATTGTTCTGAGACAATTAACTCCATGTCTGAGGGGTTTTGTATGTTCACACTAGAGTTTGGTGCATACATTTGGACTATAGTCATATTACGCTGGCTTTCTTATGAATTTAAATCTTGATTCCCTAAGGCTGCTATAGAAAAAATATATTTTATGCTTTCATATGCAGGAATTTATTCTCTTACAGTTCAGAAGGCTAGAACTCTTAATTCAGATCGCCAGCTGAAGAGGAAAGCTTTCTCTGTTTGCTCTATGGGAAGGTTCTTATCTTTTTTAACACATGGGCCTGGCATTTCTCAGAGATCAGAGTGTGTCTTGGCATTAGTCTGCCCCTGAATTTTGTGAGTTCTAGCACAGGACACCTGAGGTCCAAGGGAGCTTGTTTCTAAGGACACATGCGGACTACAGCTCATTTAACATGTACATTTTTGCCAAACAAAACAATCCATTGCTCATTATTTTATTGAAGTGTGTCTTTGGGTTGATTTCAACTCATACTACTAACCCTGTATGACAGAATTTCCCAAAGGATTTTTGGCATACTCTTTACAGAAGCTGATTTCCTACACTGTTTTTTTGATTTTTGAAGGAGCTAGTGGGTGGGTGCAAACCAACAGCCTTTCATTTAGCAGCACAAATTTTAATTATTGCACCACCAGAGTTCTTTATTACATATTAACAAGGATGTGAGTCCTAGAATGTAGCTTCAGGAAGAAGTTAAGTGAGGCTAGTCACACTGATCCTCCCTAACGATCTCATTTCTGACGTCATGCTTTAAGTTTGACCTTAACATTTACTTAGATTTAACATTTTATTGACATATAACTCATATACCATGCAGTTCAACTGTTAAAGTGTCTTAAAGATCCTTGCAGTCATTACCACAATCAATTTTACATCCATAGCTTTCAGCAAACCAAGTGCTCAGAATGCAAACTTTAATAAAGTGTCTTCCTCTGATCTTAAATTTTATTATTTCCAGTCCTTGGACACACAGGCTGATGTGCTCCTTCCATGAGGCTTCAGTGGACGCCTCACTTAGATGGCTGCTTGCTTTAAGACAAGCCTTTACATCTCCAGATGTGATGCTCCCTGATAGCTGAGCACTACCTGGTTTCATCACCACACCCATCTCTTCAGTATCATTTCATGAAGGCAAATATGGAATGCCGCATTGTAACTACTAATGATTTTTAGAAAAGGATTTATGATTCAGTGAGGTTCAAAATCCATTCATATTTCTACTTTACATATGTCCCTATCTACTTTAGAGGCAGTATTACTAATTTATTGAGAATTAATTTGAGTAACCTCTATGAGATATTTGTTAATTCTAATAATAATATCACTAATTTAGCCAGTGGGATAGAATGAAAAGTACTGTTGAGAAAAGGAAAATATGCGTAGATAGGAATGACTTTTATATTAAAATGCATGGGATGTTCACTTACACAGATTGAAACTTAAGCAACGGAAGCCTGTTTAAGAAAGCCATCCTATTACGCAGAAGGCACAATTTCAATCACATTCATTCACTAAGGCAACACTGTGTCTGTAGGACTAAACACATCGCAAAAAGCAGGGGGAAAGTATGAAAATAGCAAGTATATGGTATTTTTTAATAGTACTGAATTATTTTGCCTAGGATGTTGCTGGGCATTTCTGTTTATCTTCATAATGGATGTCCATCTGTGGTGCTCTGTCCTTGTCTGTTCGGGTCCATTATGCTTGCTGCCTAAAGTGAGTCTGAGGCTGAGCTGTCCTTTTCGATATTCTGCAGTAGTCTTGGTGAAATTGATGAGAGCTCTTCTCTGGACGTCTGGCAGACTTCCCCGGGAAGTCATGTGGTCCTGGGCTTGGCTTGGTGGTAGACTTTGTAATGGCCGACTCTAGTTCTCCTTTTGTTTGAGAAAACTTTGGTTTTCCATGTCAGTTTGCACTCACTGGGTGGATGGTGTGCTTCATCTAGTCCAGCTGGCCACACTTGCTGGAGTGCAGTTTTTCCTAGCTCTTGTTCTTCTTCTTCTCATTTCATTTGGTTCTGTTGCGATGTCACCATTTTCATCTCCAATTCTAGATAGTTGAGCTTTCCCTTTATTGTCTTTTGTTAAGTTTGTCCGTGCTTTGTCAATGTTCTTAGTCTTTTCAATGAAGCAACTTCTTGTCTTGGCTATTATTTCCCATTTTTCTCATTTTCCAGTTCATTTTTTTTCCTACTCTGTTCTTTATGGTTAATTTTCTCCCTTTGGAGGAGGGCTTATTTTGTTTCTCTTGTTTCAGCTGTTTAAGGTGTGGTGTTAAGGCATTGATTTGGATTTTTCTCCTCTTTTTTTTTTCACATGTGCAATGATTGCTATAAATTTCCTTGTGATAACTACTAAGATTTACTTTTTAATTTTATAGGGTATAGTTCTATGCTGAATTATTCTCATTCATCTGGTTAATTGATAGCCATTTCCTCCCTCTTTGCTGTCTATACTAATTCTAGAACTATCCCATTCAATTGTCTCTCAAACAGAAAGCGTTAAAGAACTGGATGAAATGTAATTTTAAAAATCAATGATGAGATCATTTCAAACATGCAATGTCTGGTTGCACAGCTATGCTCTGCAAGACGGAGCCCTTGATTCTACTTTCTGGGCCACCAAGCAAACGGAGGATGGCTATTCTTTTTGGCACTTCTATACCCGATGCTCACAGGCTGAGTGTGCAGGATTCGGTTATGGCTTATTTCCATTTAAATCTCTATGATGTCACCTGAATAAAAAAATATTTGGAGCCAAAAATGTAGTTTTGCCGTAACCCCAAATACCCCTTAGTAATGGTCTTGATGACAACAAACATCTGGATCTTTTGAGTCATCTTGATGATTGATTTCATTTTTCCACTCTTCACCTAGCGTTTGGCACTGCCTAGTCAGAACTGTATCACTTTGGGCTTTGGGCCTTCGCTTGCTTCCAGCTGCCTGCACTACACTCTGCATTGCCTCTCTTCTTGGCTTCACTCATCCAAAGCTCCATGTGTTTTCCCACAGAACTGTCATTCTAGCAGAACTGAGCTCCAGGTTTCTCTGTATTCTCTGCCCATTACATACATCTTTTTTCTGAATCCTGCTCAGGATAAGGAAGTCTGGCGTGGTTAGAAATTCTATGTCTAATGAATTCTTTGTGGGTTTTAAAGGAGATGACAATCGGGGAAACTGGTCACTTGTCAGTTTGTCATGCTGTCGTAGACTACATGTTACTGTGATGCTGGAAGCAAGTCACGAGTGTGTCAAATAGCAGAAGTGTTAGCCAGGTTTCAGCAGAAACTTCACACTAACAAGTTAGGAAGAGATGATTGACAATCCAATTCCGAAAAAATTCAATGAAAACTGTATCAATCATAGCAGAATATTATCAGATATAGGATAAACATATACAGTGTGCATATCAGTGACTGTGGCAATGTTGTTAGACTGATTAACACATCTTACAATGGTACGGGAAGCTACGGAGTACAAGCTAACTTGGTGATAACTAAATAGTAATGTGCTAAATCTGGTATGTTTAGAAACATTCTAATCTATCAACCAAAAAGTATTTATTTCCTTTCTTCATGTTTAGTATGCCAACACGTCATGAAGCCTTATGCAGTTTCACTGTCATCTATATCTTTCTCTAGTGTGATCAGTCAGTGGAACCACACAATTATATTTAACAGTGTCTGACTAAATGCCTACTTATCGAAAGGCATACTGCCAAGGGCATCAGAAGTTATGAAGATAAATGGCTGATACACTTTGCCCTCAGGCCGGTTCCAGATTACATTTCAAAGAGATTCTAAATTATAAAAGTCTTTAAACTGTGGTATTAAATAAATAATTGTGCCAAACTTTGAAGTGATGCAAAATAGGTTTCATTGAATTTTGCAAACATTTGTCATTTGAAAACGGAGTTAGTGGCCAACTGTGTTTAGTTACTGCTGTCACCTTTATTACTGTGAAAAAGAGGCACAAACCTTTCTTTGTCAGCATAATAAGAGCCACTCTCAATTGCAAGCATGAAACACTAATTGTGACTTTTGGTTATATAATTTAAGCAGCCACAGCTACTGTCATGTCAAGGATTATTTTATATTTTAACAATCTTATTCAAGTTCATTAAATGGTGCTACTAAATCTAGTACTTAAAAACAAATCCCAAATCAGTTACTTAGGAAAAGAAACAAGATGCGATTCTCACTGTGGAGAGTAACCACTACCAATATTAATTTAGAAAAGAGCCTTCAGCAAAATAGTAAAGAAAATTTAAAAAGCAATTTCAAAGGGAATGTACACTAAAATAATTGTAAGTTACAAAAATGCATTACCCCTTTGGGGAAATTTGTTTTGAATTATACGAGTTTTAAGTTATGCAAAGTCTCCAGGAATAACACTTCTCTCATATGAAAAACAAGTGCCTTGCACTTAAATTTTATTTCCCAGTGCTCTACCTTACAATCCCTACAGTTTAGTCAGAAATGGTTTCTTTATTATTCCACACATCCTCTGCCAAGGAAACCAGTACTGCTCCTTTCACTGTTTCTTTTATTATACTCCTCTTCCTATTTTAAATATCTTTGTTCTTCCTATCCAGTAATCTATGCTCTATGGCCCAGACCCAAAGCTGCACTCAAGCCTTCTCTCCCTCTGCAGAAATGGGAAGAGAACTCTAAGTGGGCAGCAGAACCTAGCAGCTACTTGCTCTCTTTAATCCAGCATTGCTTACATCTTTGTAATTATTCTACTCTTCCATAAAAAGAAATCATTTTAACAATAGGTCACAGAGTTTTAAAGGGGCAGGGCAAGAAACATTCCAGACAAAACTGAGCTAAAATCCTAGGGTCTTTGAAATCCCAATTCAGTTATACTGATTTTCTATTTTCTTTATCATTAAACGACTTACAACCTAACCACTGACAATTGTCCATTGACGATTCCACCATGGTTTTTGTAATGTTTTCTTAAATGCACATGCCTTGTTTGTGAGTATGCCTATACCTAGATGCATCTTGTTGTTGCAAATTGTCTTCGAGTCAGCTTCTATTCCTGTCACCCTCATGGACAGCAAAACAGATTCATTGATATACTCAGGTCCATTGTTATAGCCAGCAGGTATTTTGAATGCCTTTGCACCTAGTTTTGGGTGGTGGGGTGGCAGGGGAAGCTGCTCATCTTCCAGCACTATGTCAGACAATACTATGTTGTGATTTAATAGCTCATTTTGGAAGTAGTTCACCAAGAGTATTTTCTAGTCTGTCTTTGTAGAGAAGCTCCAGTGAAGCATTTCACCAGGGGTGAGTCTGCTAGCATTTTAAAGACTGGAGGCAAGCTGCCAGTACCAGAGCAACACTCAAGCTGCCACAGTTAAGACAAAGCGGGAGATAGGAGGTGGAGGTGGAGCTTACACCTTTCTATTCTCTTCTCAGCTGTGCACATGGTTCTGAGAGTACATGTGGTCTGATTTGCCTTCCCAAAAAAGAAAATAGATACTGTTGATTCATATTAAATTTAGTCTAAACAGTATTTTCAAAACTGACACTAGAGTATGGGTTAGAATACCATACATGGCATCCTTTATAAAAGAACCTTCTCTCTTCCATTGCCAAATTATATTTATTAATGCTGACATAACTTTTCCCATAAGAAAATAATTAATATTTCTGCCTTGATTTATATTTTTACCTCCATTATTGTTACAAAAAATCAAACCAAACTCACTGCCATTGAGGTAGTGCCAACTCTAAGCTTAATCGGGTACTTACACACCTCATTCTAAATGGTGCTCTATTTTTAACCCTTGAATCACTATTCTAACAAGATAGTTGACCAAGAAAAATAATACCTATTCTTTTCTTCCCTTTTATGTTTCATCTTTGGAATTTCTTACTCTTTCTTTGGGTGAGCTTTTAGAAAAAGACCTGCCCTTGTTACATCAACTCCCAGCTACAGTTTGGATTCCTATACTGCCCACCTCTTAAATGTAACTTTTCCTGATCGCTCCTCCTCCTTCCTCCTCTATACACTCTTCAATTTATTCCATGAATGTGTTTGACTCAAAATCTACTTGTCTAGACATGTCTTCTCAGAGCTTCCTTTGGGCTGGTGAAAAAGGAGTCCATTCCTAGATTTCAGGCTTTAAACACCTGTTTTTTACCTCACAATCTGTGCACATGGACAGGCCCACCTAGATTCTGTGCCTTTCCTTTTAAACTTTTGTTGGGTATCCGGAACCTCAGACTTCCAAATGCAATCCTGAGCTTGCTTTCAGGGCCAAATGGGCTCTTGGTGAATTCTGGACTCCACTCCTGATGTGCACTGTACTCCGAGGGGTAGAGGTGACCAAGAGTGGTTGAGACCATGGGGGAAAGGGAGGAGGAAGAGAGACGTCCTATTTCTCCCACCCTTTAGTAAAGGACTAGCCAAAACTTGGCCTTCTGGGTTGATATAAAGATATATAAGTTTGGGACTAGATTTATGTTTTTTTCAGTTTAATATTTGGCATGTGTTCCTCAATCTGTACTCTTGTCTGAGGACCCACAAATCTTAGAGATAGGACTGAGCAGTGTTTTTCTAAGGTCCAATTAATTTCTGACTTTAAACTTGTCTCCTCCTTAAGAGTGTCACATTATCATTTCCAACTTAAAATATCAAGAGATAATATTAATGTATCCTATCTCTTCATAATCCTGCTTGTCCTAGTTCACGTCTCTTAATGTAATCACCATAGACTCAGCCGCAGTTGAAAATCTGGGAGTCATCTTCAACATTCCTCTTTAGTATCCCTCATTATAGAATCAGAAAAAAGGAGATATCTTATATCTGAAATATCGCAACTCTATCTTCCCCTTGAAAGTGCCATCTGTCAGCTCAATCATTCAAATAATTATTCAATTATTACTCAATTATTCTGTTTTTCTTTCCTTAATCCATTACCCATACTTCCATCAAAATCATTATGTTGAAATTCCTCCCACAACTCTCATCACTGTCCCACTTTCCAAAGACAAGAGAACAGTCCTTTTTTTATAACTTTCCAGGTCTTCACAATCGGATCCAGACTCTCTCCCAGCATGACCTTTCACTAACCTTCATGTCTCCTATTCTTCACACGTATCCACTGAGCTGACCATTTATGCTCTCTATTCTCGCCAATGTTGACTGCTTCCTCATTCCTATAGCTGTCATAAATTTTCATCTGGATGAACATTGCTTTATGCCATTCCTTTCTGAATTGCTCAATTCCTATTCCTCGGAATCCCATGAGTTATTCTTTTGCCTTGTCCTCTTTAAAGCTTCCTACAATTACCCCATCAGAATTTTCTCTTCCATGCCACCGAGCCTTTAGTTGCAACACCACTATGCTATTGTAACTTTGAAAATCTGTATAACTTGGAAAATCAGCTTATGAATAATCCCGCTTCAACTACTGTAATACAAATATATTGCTTACAAGAATCATTTTGCACTAATCCATGAATATGCATGTCTATAACTATTTTTTCTATGTAATTGAGCCTGACGCATGATGATTCCAAATATATCAATTATATGATTCCAATATATATGATTCCAAATATATCAAATATATGATTCCAAATATAACAAATATATGGAATTTGTTCCATAGGACATTTAAGGCTAATGTTTTAGAAGTAGATCATCAGGTGAGTTGACTTGCATCGCTAAGCTTTCATTTAGCAACCAAGTTCTTAACCATTTGCAACACCTTTAGAAGAATGTGTATCCCTAGTATTTCACATACACGTACTATCATATACATAGTATGCACTCAGTAAATGATTACTTAATTTCTGAGTAAAATTTATACAGAAATTGTTCACTCACTCCACTTATGATAATCAGGTCAGAATATGAAAATCAATACTCTACAAACATAGAGATCACTTTATCAGAGTAAAAAATGGAGGATGACTAAATTAGCCATTATATAGCTGCCAAATTACATTAGTGCATAGCCGCCAAGCCATTGATAATTATGCCCCAGCCAAATTAGCAACTAACCTTAGTCAATCCAGGGAGCATGACTCTCACCTCTCATCTTGGTGTTTGCTTGTTACTACTCGTTGCAACATTGATTCAGATAGATTTTTTAAAACAATTTTCATAACAGTGATGTGTCAGAGAATGAGATAGCATATTCACTTAAAGAGGAGCTTTGTTCAATTCCAGCCCATTGTTAAACTCTCCTTTCCTTTATCACATGATTCTGAAACTTCTGCCCCAAATGCGTTTACCATTCTCTGGAAACTTTGCAGTGGTGTGCCTGCAAAACCTGTCAGGAGCGCCGATGAAAGTCGGCAGAGACGTGAAAGCATTATGACAAAGACAGGTGTGGTGCTCGTTCCAAGACCCACACCTGTGGGTCCTTGGTTTTCAGAGATGAGTCGCACATGTCGGACACAGGTTTCCCCAAGTCACTTATCACCCCATGCAAAAGGCTCCCGAGATGGGGACCATCTGGTATTGCAAAGCTTCCCAGTGCAAGCGTCTCTAATTCTTTGGTCACCTGCTCTGACATAAGCCTGGCTTTGTTTCGTGTTTATAGCCTGTCTCCTGAGCAGTTTATGGATCTGTTTCTGGCATTTCCCCCCAAATCATCTTGGGAATTACAGAAGAAAGCTAGGGGGAAGATCTAAGCTAGGCTGTTTAATTTTCTTTCATGGGATTTACAAATCCTTTTGGTTTTTAGAACTGATGACACCAAAGTGCTCTGTCTTTAACCAGTGAATGTGCCTGTGAATAAGAATATCAAACATCTTCATCAACTTTCTCTAGCTCACTGTAAGAACGTTGATTGATTATAGCTCACAGTGATCTTATAGGACAGGGTAGTACTTTCCTCATGGGTTTCTGAGATAGAACTCTTTCCAGGAGTAGTAAGTCTTATCTTCTTCCCCTTTGTGATCTCGAACTGCTGACCTTGCAGTTAGCAGCCCAATATGTAGCACACTATGAGACCAGGGCTCCTCACAACGAGAGTATTAACAAACGACTTGATAGTTCAGAGACATCATGAACAGTCTCAGGTAATCTAATTCTCAGGAAATCATTAGGGATATATGCTTAAGAGTAAGAAACAATGATACTTATTTTTGTCTTGTTTGTCTACAAGTCTTCTGGATCAAATCCTACAATCTTTAGTTCAATATAATACACAAGAAATAGCCAAATAATTAAAAATAAATTTGAGCAGTCTTCTGATTAAGTGATGTAATGTTTTTATGGATATATTCTGAAAGTTATTCATAGAATTGTTTCAATCCTATGTAATTAAGTGTGTGTGTAAAAGGATAGTTCAATGAGAAGAAAACAAAAAATGTAATATTTTAAGTTAGTTTTAGTGCTCATAATTACTGAGTACATGATACACTGAGAAGTGGATAATAAATAAAATAAACAGAATGGATAATATTTTTTCTTTTCTCTAGTGACTGTATCTTACTGCTTTTTATCTAATTCCTGGAGGTTTGAGGTTAAAATGTTTATTTAATTTTTTATGTATTTATTACTATAAATTACTCACCATCTGCTGTATATATTATTGTATGTTGTGTTTTCACTGTCATTTTATCCAAGGGAATACTAGAATACTTATTTTTATATCTATCTACTATTACACAGATTTTTAGCAAGGTGTTATTCAATTGCCATGCTTTTTCTTTGTCCCCGTTCAGTTTTCAATTGTTGATTTCTAATTTTAAAGCATTTTGCTATTAAAAGATATTGTGTAATATTTCAATGTTTTTAAATTCATTGAAGTTTGCTTTGTCGCCTAATATGATCTATTCTGGAGAATGTTCCATGTGCCCTGGAAAACAATGTATATTGTGTTGTTTTTAGGTGGAATATTCTATATATGTTTATGGGTTCAACTTGGTCAATTCTGTTGTTTACTTCTTTTGTGTCTAACTTCTTTCCGATTGCTCTGTCCTTTCTCAAACGTAGTGTATTAAAGTCACCTACAATTATTGTAGAGTATCCAGTTTCTGTCTTTGTGGTAGTTACATAATTTCATGTCACCTTAAAGATATATAAAAGTATAGGGGTGGACCTAACCTATCAGTCAGGTAACAGCCTCATGGTGACTTCTTATGGGCATGGCCTTCTCATAGGAGAGTCCTGGGAACCTCTGTTCTTTCTTGCAATCTTTTCTTTCCTGCCGACGAGCCACCCTGAGACCTGGGAGAGCCCCGGTGATGTGTCCACTGCAATTACATCCACAAGGCTTGGCACCCACCAGCCTGTGAGTGTTCTGAATGCTGCATCATTGCATGTGACTGTGTGAGTCTGAGGAGGGAAGTGTGGACTAGTACTGAACTTATGGACTTGACTTGAACTGGATTGGTATGTTTTATTGATGCATGATTACTTCTTGATATAAATCCCTTTCTTGTACTGAATTTGTTTCTCTAGTCAACCCAGTCTAGCACAGTCATTAATTCTGTTAGGGTTTGATTTATGTATTTTGAAGCGTTTTCATGGTGCTCATAGATATTTATTTTGGCTATGTCCAATTGACCCTTTAATAATTAGATAATATCCTTCATCATTTCCTAACCTGGTTTTTCCATTTAATGTGAATATTGCCATGCCTGCTCTTTTTGGATTGCCATTAGCTTGATATTATTTTCCCTGTTCATTGATTTTCAGTCTCTTTGTCTTTCTCTCTACGGTGTGTTTCTTATACAAAGCATATCAGTAGGACCTATGTTCTTATTCATTATGCTAATCTCTGTCTCTGGACTACTGCATTTAATTCATATACTCTCAGGGTAACAGGTACATATTTATTGCATCACTTTGCTTTTCTTTCTCTGTGGTGTTATTTGATTTTTGTGTGTCACATTACTTTTGTCTATCATTTCTTCTATTACTTCCTTCAGTTGTCTTTAGATGATTTTGTGTAGTGAACTAATTTTTTCTCTTCCACTTGTTTTTATGTTTATAGGTTTTATTAAGGTCATCAAAGGATTACATGTAAACATAAGACTACATTTTGCATCTACATTTAAAATAGCCTAGCTTAAATTGATGTCAATTTAACTTCAATAATTCACAAACTCTATTCTTATACCACTTCTCCCTCCTCTTTCTGTTGTTATAACAAATTATATCTTTATATACTTTATATACCATGTGTCAAATAAATTAAGTTTATTATTATAAACATCTACAATCCAAAAATTCCATAAGTGTAGCTTTTATATTTGCCCATAAAATGAACTTTATTGGAGACCATTTTTCCTTCTTCTATGCGTAACTTAGAGTCACTGTATAATTGTCTTTTATTTCAATCTGAACAGCTTCCTTCAGAATTTCTAATTAGAAAAACGTAGTTGTAACAAAGTCCCTCTGCTCTCTGTCTCGCTGGAGTTGTTCCAAGTGCCTAACTCCAAAAAAGAACACTCGCTCTGGTTCTTCTTAAATGATGAAGCGCTAACTACAAGCTCCAGGCACACTTTTGGTTCTAAGCAAACGAAAGCAGTCACAGCCTTCAGTGATTGCTCGGTGCTCCCTCCAACATCCCATATTAGCTCTGAGAAAGGACAGGTGAAGGAATATATCCTGTGTCAGTCTTTCAAGTCCCTAAACATATAAGAACAGACACACATGGTATGCTCAGTACAGACTCAGAGATCTGGACTGTCTCTGAAAGTATGGGCAGTGATTCACCGTCTATATTATCACTGTGAAGTAGTTAGTTTATTTTGCCAACCTGGACGATAAACACCTGTGGAGTTAATTGAAGAGCAGAGGGATAAATGCTCAGTGAGCCTCACCTTTCTAGTTCTCGGGTCTCTTGCTTTCTGATGGTTGGACCAGGGTGCAGCTGCCTTAGCTAGTGCCCTGCTTCAGCTGGCAAAGCTCATTTCCTTCAAGACATCCCTGAGGAGAAGCCACATGGACCTAACCTGATGCAGCCCTGGGTGCTTGAGCAGCCATTTGGAGACCCCTGTCAGTGCCGAGAGGCTTACACATTCATTGACTCAGCTTTCCTCCTGCAGTCGGCATCATTGCGTATGTTTTGTGAGATGGAGGAGGACTTTGTAGATCGGTTGGACATATGGGCTAACGTTGGACTTGGGCAGGACGGGGTTGGGATGTTATCTAAAACTCTTTCTTATACATATGGGGTTCTGTGGATTTGTTTCTCTAAAGTACCCAGACTAACACATTCTGCCTGTGCTTCCGCCAATAAGTTAAAGGGGGCAGGACGAGTATAAACATTGACAAATATTTCCTTACCGTTTGAAAGTCACCTTTTCTTGAAGCAATGCTATTTAGTTATCACCACTTCTGATTTCTTACCAAGTGTAGTATACCGGTGGTTTTCCTCTATGAGCATGTAGGGAGAGAGGAGCATAGAGATGCTGCTCAGGCTGTCATCTCCCAGGAAGGCCCATAAGTCCTATGAATTCTTTATATATTCTTATATAAGTCACTATCATGTATATGTTTTACACACATATTCTGCTCTGTGGGTTGTCTTCTCGCTTTCTTGATAGAATCTTTTGAAGCACATATGTTTTAAATTTTGATGAAATTCTATTTATATATTTTTTGTTTTGTCACTCATTCTTTTTGTGTTATTTCTAAGGATTTTTTGGTCAAATCTCATGTTAAGAAGATTTAACCCTATGTTTTCTTTTCTTTCCTTTTTAATAAATTATTTTATTGGGGGCTCTTACAGCTCTTATAGTAATCCATATATCAATTGTATCAAGCGCATTTGTACCTATGCTGCCATCATCATTTTCAAAACATGTTATTTCTACTTCAGCCCTTGATATGTTTCTCCTTTTTCCCTTCCTCACCACTTTCCCCTGCTCATGATCCCTTGATAAATTATAGATTATTATTATTTTCATATCTTACACCATCCGCTGTCTCCCTTCACCCATGTTTCTGTTGCTTGTCTCCCTCGGTATAGAGGGTACATGCCCATCATTGTGATCTGCTCCCCCTGCTCCCCTGCTCTCCCTTCTCCCCCTGCCTTCTTCCTACCCTCTTGGTATCACTACTCCCATTACTCTTCCTGAGGTTTTCATTCTAATTTATAGTTATAGCTCTTATGCCTAGCTATTTCATCTTTTTTTTAACAATTTATTGGGGCTGATACAATTCTTTTCACAGTTCATACATATACATACATCAATTGTATAAAGCACATCTGTACAGTCTTTGCCCTAATCATTTTTTTCTCTTTTCTTCTTTTACATTTTATTAGGGACTCCAACAACTCTTACCACAATCCATACATATACATACATCAATTGTATAAAGCACATCCATACATTCCCTGCCCCAATCATTCTCAAGGCATTTGCTCTCCACTTAAGCCCCTTGCATCAGGTCCTCTTTCCCCCCCCCCTCCCTTTTCCCCCCCTCCCTCATATGCCCTTGGTAATTTATACCTCGTTATTTTGTCATATCTTGCCCTATTCGGGGTCTCCCTTCCCCCCTTCTCTGCTGTCCCTCTCCCAGGGAAGAGGTCACATGTGGCTCCTTGTAATCAGTTCCCCCTTTCCAACCCACTCACCCTCCACTCTCCCAGCATCGTCCCTCACGCCCTTGGTCCTGAAGGTATCATCCACCCTGGATTCCCTGTATCTCCAACCCTCATATGTACCAGTGTACAGCCTCTGTCCTATCCAGCCCTGCAAGGTAGAATTCGGATCATGGTAGTTGAGGGGAGGAAGCATCCAGGATCTGGGGGAAAGCTGTGTTCTTCATCGATACTACCTCACACCCTAATTAACCCATCTCCTCTCCTAAGCCCCTCTATGAGGGGATCTCCATTGGCCGACACTTGGGCCTTGGGGGGGGTATTTCATCTTTCTTTTAGTTTGCTTGTTCTTTGTTGTGTTTTATTTTATGGTAATGAACAAGACTTCAACTTTACATGTGACTCTCTAAGGCAAATCTGTTTTGTTCTATAGGGACCTCTAGTCAGAACTGACCAGGGAAAGCAACAAAAAAACAAAATCAGGTTGTTTTAGTATCTACTGTTGAATTTTCTATTTAATGGTCTTGACACCTTCACTGAAAATCAGTTAGCCTAAAACATGTGGGTTTATTTATGGACACTGAATTTTATTACATTGATTTTTTTTTTGTCAATCATTATACCTGAACCACAGTCCTATCTAATGAGGCTTTAAATAAAGTGTGCCACAAAGAAGTGCGAATCCCCTAATTGTTCTGTGTTTTTAAGGTTTATTTGGCTCTTTTTGGAAACCCATATAGTTCATATGGAAATAACTATCAATTTTGCAAATAATACATTTGGGGCTATTGGTCATTTAATTTAATGTACAGATAATTTGAGAAAATTGGTTTAAAATTATAATGAATTGATTTTATTAAATCTTTCAATTCACAGATTGTATTTCAATTTATATAGGTATTCCTTAATTTTTTCAAACAATGGTTTATAGTTTTGTACATTAGCTGCATTACAAAATATGTCATTTAGAGGAAAGTATTCCCTTGTAAGTAGAATTATTTTCCAATGCCATTTTAATATTATTTATTATAAGTGTATATAAATTCAATTTATGAATATTTCATCTCTGAGTGTGTTCATTAGTTTTACTAGGCTTTTGTGAATTTATTTCTCTACATGTAATATCATGTCATCTGCAAATAGAAAGAGTTTCCTTCTTCCTTTCCCAGCTGTTGCTATGTATTTTTTGTTTTTGGTTTCTTTGATAATTTCCATGAGTACAATACTGCAGAAAAGCAGCAAAAATTGGCATTATTTGTTTACTTTTATTTTCCCGCTGAGTAGCTTTTGAATGAAAAAAATAAAGTTTACAGTGTTGGATTTTGTGAAAAATTTCCCCCCCAGTTAATTATTAAAGCCTCAAAATGAGCACTGCAATTGTGATTACTTTCCAGTTTACATATGTTTATCTTCTCCCATGTTTACACCCATTTATGTCACCATTGCTTTGGAGTTACAACCCTTTTCTGTAGCTTCCAGCCTGCCTGTGTGCCCAGTGAAGCAGAACATGTTTCAACAAATATTTGTGAACAGCAAAAATCACTATTGTTAGGATTTTTAAATGCCTTTTGACCCATTCACTCACTACTAAATGATTGATTGGATCTAGACCTTTATATTAGAATTTGGTGTCTTTACCACTAATTTAAAGAGATGATCCCACTGTCTTCTTGCTCCTCCTTTGGCTTATGAGGAGTAAATTACCATCACTCTGACTTTCCTTTGTAGGAAACTTTCTTTTCCCTTTTGTTGTTTTTAATATGATCTCTTTGAAGTTGGTATTCGGAACCAAATTTAACTGCATTGTGCATTGATGTGAATTTGCTTTTTCCTCAGGGAATAAGTTTGCTTTTCAGTCTGAGGTTTTAAACTTTTCTTCAATTTCAGATGTTTTTCTGTCACTGTTTACTCAAATATTGTTTCTTATCTAATTCTTTCTATCCCTGCTTTCCAAAAGTCTTTCCAAATAAAATTATTTCAGTATTACCACATTGTTACCTATGTCACTTGATTTTAATTCATAATTTAAAATTTTTGTATGCTGAATTGAACATTATTTTCTTAAAACTGGTTACTAATTTTCTCTTTGGTTATACAGCAGGGCTTTTAACAGTTCCTGGTTCTTGACATTGAAAGATAGCAGAATTTTCCCAGGAGATTTTTGATGCCTCCTCATTTATTATTTTAAAAATCCATTAAGATTTTGTTTTACCAAGGGCTATATTTTTATCTCTAGTTGTTTCATTTTTGTTATTTTTATATGCACATTATGCAAAAAAATAGGTGTTATGTGAGGAAGGCCACACCAATTCACCAAATGGAGGTTGACATCTAAAACACTAAGCATCATGGCCCAGCTAGGTAACATGTAACCTTCATCATCTGAATCATTGCTAATGTTGCCTAGCACCTTGGCGCTCATTACTGCCAGACATTGGTCATTAAGACAGAACACAGCAGATATTTCAATGCTGTTATAAATGTGAAAGATCAGAAAATAAAGTAGCCAATTAAGGTAGCTTGTTTATTTAGCATCTGTGACTTGTTATTACATTAGGTTAGTCTTTTTCAAGCATTTTAAATTCAATGAGAGAAACTCTCATCACATTAAATTCACGCATCATCACTTTATCTTAGAGCAACATTGTCATGTGTGCCTCAGTTAACTCAAGAATATCCTTGGCTGGAAAACAATGCCTGCAAGGATGGATGTGAGGTTTTCCCCTCTCCTTTTTGTGTTCCAAGGATCTAGGGATGTGAACTTGTCCCTATGGAAGGGTGGTGAATCTTTGTTTGCTGAAGGATGGGCCTAGGGAATTCCTCTGACCTTAGGCATTTGTTATTGTTATCACTAATTCAAAACTGCTTGCAATTCCTAATTCATCTAAATTTGACTTGTTATACTGTCAAGTTTGACCTGCTCTGTTACAAGCTCGAAGACTTGAGCTTTTACAAGATTATAAAATCCTTTTAGAGCCCGAGGAACCAAGACGGTTTCTTTGTACTTCCCTGCGGCCATCTGCAGGACTCTTCACATTCCTGCTAAGGCATCATTTCAATCGTCCTTTTTATTTGTCATTTCTTTCCTGGTACATGGAAATTTTCTTTTTTATTATGTGAGGTTGGCTTGAGATTGTCTTAATTAGTTTGTGTGACATTGAATCTAGCATTTTTTTATGTGTACAGCTGAAGATTTACCACAATGAAAGGATTCATGGGACAATAGTCTGTGTTCTTTGAGGATTTAAGTAAAATCATTAAATAGGAATGGCTTGGACAACTATTTCTATATCTTACATACATTTTACAGGGTAATTAATTCCCTGTTGTAGCAAAATATACAAAGCTATGTACTCTTTAATCATCCATGCAAGTTTCAGTCAAAATTTTCCCTCACTTTTGTACCAGTGAGACGGCTTGCTCTTTATTTATAGCGAGGAATCGGCAGAGTTGAATGAGAATAAAACATGTGACCTGTACCAAGCCAGAACCTTTTACTATTGCCTTCTTGCCTACTCAAAAGTTGTGTACTCCCTAAGTGTCTTTATGCACCGATTGCTTTTATCATGATGAATCAGCAATGATTTCACTACTTTCCTCCCTCTGGCAGCAGCCACGGTGCCCCTCTTAAAATTCAAATCTAATCATGTCACTCTCATCGGTTTTCCATCTCATTTAGTGCAAAACCCTTTCCATGGTCCCATAAAAGCCTGTAAATCTGGACCTCTGATATCTCTTTGTTCTCATTCTTCCTGTAGCTCATTCCCCTACAGCATTACGAACTATCGTTGTTCTAAGCCAGATCTTCTCTATAGACTCTGCACTGATTTCTTTGTACTTTAAATGTATTAAGACAGGTTTCCAAACTGATTTAGCATGCCTTAGCTGGGCTCCCCGAGACAATGAAAACCTGCTCATAGTGTAAAGTGTAGGTACATGCTTTTGTAGCATCCCCTGAATCTTTCCTGGACCCCCAGGGAATAGTATCACCTACTTTGGGAAACACTGCATTTAAATGAGCGTCCTCCAACTAGTGTTCCTTGGGAAACACACGGGAGTATTTTTGCTCTGTCCTATAGGGTGCTTATGCATTGGACCTTTTCAATGGCAATTAGTTTGATTCTGGATACTTATGGAAGCACCATTCCAGGAAAGAAAAGTTAGAAGAAATTCTTGCTGCTGATACAAATACTGATAAACAGGGCATTGCTGTCTAGGATTCAAAATATGCACTTGGATGAAAATTGCGTGCTAAATAATCTGAAGCTTTTAGTAAGGTATTTATTTTTTAAAAATTCACTGCTCTGGTTTCAGTGAGACACAAAGCGACCCTATAGGATAGTATGGAACTTCCTGATTTGAGTTTCTGAGATTATTTTATGAGAATAGAAAGTTCGTCTTTCTCCTGTAAAGTGTTGATAGTAAAGGAAAATGTGTTCTCTAGTGCACATGCTTTTATTTGTCTGATGTAAATTATGACAAAGTTTAAATACTGAAAAATTCCAGAGAAAAACTAGCTGTATAGTCAAAGCATAAGAGTACAAATAATAAGAAGCAAACAGCAGAGAGAGAGATGAAGAATGTCCTATTTCAAGTCCTGATGACCTGTGAGTGCTTGAGTTTTAGTTTTTATTAATTGAAAAAATTGTTAAATAAATTGTAGGTGTTTGAGGAAAAGATAAATTAGAAAAGAGATACCTTTTAATAATGAATTTTCTGGTTCGGTCAATAAGATCACCACAAAGGATGAAAAAATATTGACTCTAAATGAAAAGGATAACTTCTTACTGGTTTAGGGATGTCAGTTATGGATGTCCATCACTTTTCTGTCAGTTTCTCACTGTAGCGGCTTTCGTGTTTCTGTGATACTGGAAACTATGCCACAGGTATTTCCATTACCATCAGAGTAATTCATGGTGGACAGGTTTCATCAAAGCTTCCAGACAAGACAGACTAGGAAGGAATCTCCCTCAGTCTCTTCTGAACCAATAACAGCAGCAACAACAACAACAACAAACTGGCCACTGAAAACTGTATGAGCAACAGTTGAAGATTGTCCCATACCATGCCAGTAGATGAATCACCTAGTTTAGGAGATATCAAAATTTACTAAGGAAGATCTACCACCTCAAAGTAGAAGTGACTTTAATGACATGTTTGAGAACAGAGAATACCAGAAAGATGCCTACCTATGTTATATTAAATTCATAACAATATTCAACTGTGCAAAGCATAACAAATTATGAATAACACTGCAAAGAATACGAATTTCTGAACACTTCATTGGGCTCACGAGGAACCTGCCTATAGACCAAGAGGCAGTTGATTTAAAAGTGTAAGGCTAGACTGTATGACTTAAAATCAGGAAAGGTATGTGTCAGAGTTGTATCCATTCAACAAATCTATGTGCTGGCAAATAATTCTAGAAGTTGGACGATATGAAAGGGAAGACTACTCAAAGCCTTTATTGATGAAGATAAAAGATGATATCCTTTACTATTGAGTTAGGCTGGGTTCTCTAGAGAAACAAACATATACAATTTTGATAAATTGGTTGCTGGCCAAGGAAGAGATCTCTCTGGGATGAACAATTGTATCCTTGCTTGCTGATCCTGAAATTTGGTAATCTATTGGCTTCCCGAATGAAACCAGACTCGCTGCCATTGGGGTACTCCTCCTGCACATTGACCCTATAGGACAGTGTAGAACAGTCCCTGTGTACTTCTGAGACGGCAACGCTATAAAAATAGAAGTCTCATCTTTACCCTACCGAGCGACTCATGGTCTTGAAGTGTTTATTTACCTTGTGGTTAGCAGCCCAATACCCGACCAGTATGCCATCAGGGCTAAATTCCCTTAATTGTCTTATCTGTGGAGTCTGTGTGAGCACGTCAGGGAATTATCAAACCCAGCAGAGCTACAGAGTGACAGGAGAGGTCTGTTAGCTTCAGAGGAGTCAAGGATGCAGGAGGAAGGAATGTTTGACAGCTGCTGGTGGCAATAGGAAAGCCGGAGGAGATGGGTCTTAAATAAATTGTAAATCTGCTGATATAAGATGGGAGAGTCCTAAATTGGCAAAAACAAAAATTAATATCAACAATTAGTCCATTTCTAGATTACTTTTTCAGAGCTATGGTGGCATAGTGGTTAAAATCTTAGCTATAGGTGGTTGTTCGAACCCAACAGTGACTCCATGGAAAAAGGACGTGGGAGCTGGTTTCATTAAAACGTTAGCCTGGAAACCCCACAGAGCCATTTTATTCTGTCCCATAGGGTGGTTCGGGGTCCAAATTAACTCCATGGCACACAACACATTACTTCTAGTCAAAATATCATCACAGTACCATTGTGCTTAAGTTTGAATGCACTACTTAAAGCACACAGAGTTCTATTACTAAGTTGGCAAGCCAAGAAAATCCTAAAAATGCTAGTTTTGAGTGACTTGAAACTAAATATATTTAGGATGAAGTTAATAGTTACATACATACACATGTATATGCATGGTTGGTAGAGTAAACTTTGTACATCAACGAGAGTACAGATTTTCCACTGCAAATTAATAGATTATAAAATCAGTGTACTTTTCATGAGCATAATTAAGAAAAATTGACCACAAACAGATATTCTTTCAAGAATATTTTTGTGTTTAAAACAACCTTCTGTGAAATTACCTAAAAGGAAATATTAGTTAGTTCAGATTCTATGAGTGTAGTGGAGTTAAAATTAACTTGAAAACATCTTTCATTTCTATAGCTACTTTATTATATTTATCCAAGACTACAAAAAACTTAATTGGGTGATTTAAGTGAGTCAACTGTCACGTATATTATGAGTTCTCTCTGTGTGCATGTGTGCTATGAAGCAATGCTGGCTATGAGTTCAGCCTTTTACCAACTTATTTAGCCAAGGTTTCTAGAAGTTATTTAATGAGCATGAACACACAAACTGTCAATAAGCCTACAGAAGGAGAAGGGGCCCGTGACCTAAAAGAACCCCTCTGTGCAGCCAGGGAGATGATGAAGTATGTTAAGTCACCAGGCCCCCTCTGTGAGTTGGTTGTTCACGCTGCCAAAGCACGTGTAGCAAATCTGCAGCATTGGGGAGTGGGGCAGAAAAAGGTCACTTTCTAAAACTTCAACTTGTAGCATGTATCAACGGAAAACTCTGTGAGAAGTTCTTTTTCCCAATTAAAATGTAATAATGAAAGAATATTTGTAGCAGCACTCATTACTCAAGTTATCCCTTAATTACACTTAGCGATCTACATAATTCTGCTGTAAAATGTTAGAATTGGGGTGAGGGGACAACAGAGAGATTTCTGATGGAATACATGAAAGGATTAAAGCTGGAAATTCAAGCAGCATGTAGATTTGGTTTGACCCATAGCTCCATTATTTACAATTTAGGGGGTTCTAGGTTAACTACTAAATCATGAAATCTTGGTTTATTTGTCTTTTAAATGGGGCTCACAAATAATACTCTTACAGAATCCAGTAACTTACAAAAAGACAATAAGGTTGAAATTTACACTATCTTGCAAGCCAGCTTTAATCAGAAAATGAGTAAATGCCATTTATCAAATAAACAGAATGAATGAAGATATATATTATAAGTGAACAAATAATTTACACAGTTTAACTCATTCATTTTAATATTGCTTACCAAGCAGTAATAGGAAGGGATTTTGCTAGGGAAGCAGTGGGAAATTTTCTTTAGAATCAACACAAGTATGGCACATATTACAACTTTTTATTGAACACCCTCCTGGAAGTACTAGCTAGTATGTAATATGAGAAAATCCAAATAAGTGAATAAAGATGAGGAAAAAAATACTAAATTTTCAGATGATGTTTCTGTGTACATTAAAAGTGTCAGTGAATCAATAAATTATTAGAAATATTCCTTTTAATTAGGTTTAAGAAGAGAGCTGGCTATAAGATCAATACGCAAGAATAAATTTCATTTCTATGTATCATCAACATTTTGGAAAGTTACTTTTAAAATATGTTGCTTTCATAACAGCAATGAAAAAAATAGAGTATCTAATAATACTTTTTAAGAGTATAGAAGAACTTCAGAATATTGTAAAATCAAACAAGGTAAACCTTTTCTTAAATATGGATATAAATCAATTTGGGAATAGGGTGGCTTAAAATTGTAAAAATACTCATTCTTGCCAGAACTTAGAGTGGAGGCAAGTTGAGTTTGACAAGCTAATTCTAAAGTTCACATGCGAGAGCCAAGGATCAAGAATAACCCATCCAAAACAAGAGCAAAGTAAGCACATTCCTCCACTGGATTTCTTATACAACCCTAAAGTACGACATGAGTGCAAGAGATGAGTTTGCAAATGGAAGACCTTGGAGGGACCAGAGCAGGTCCAATATTGATGGATGGGGTGCATGGAGTGAAGAGTGAAGAGTCAAGAAGTACTTTGTACTTGTCATCAGCTCAGTCACCATCATCTTCAAGAGTAAATACTTATTATAGTAATAATCTAATCCAACAGACAGAGACTGCAGATGCTAGCAGAACCTGCATCAGGTGAAAGGGGACTGGCATTACCCCAGCCTCAAAGTTTGCCTAAGTTATCCTTCCCCAAGGCAGAAAACTCTGGTGGTTGTGTGGGTTATGCAGGGGGGCTGGTAACTGCCGGCTCTGCAGTTCTAATTCCTCAGCTGCTCTATAGGAGCAATATAGAATCTCTGTTCCCTTCTGGACCTACAGCATTGCAAACCCTCAGAGGCAGTTCTGCTATGTTCTGTAGGCATTGGAATCAATTCCATCTCAGTGGGTGAGTTTCCAAAAGCAGTGTCGGTCTTAAAGCTCTCATTCCTATGTGATTCAAGAGTCCCATCAACATTTAAATGGCTTTTTTGGACCCTGACTGACCTAGCTCTCTATTTCTCCACTGGTCTCCGAAATCTTTAGAATTTCTGCAGCACAGGACGCTATCACCCCAGTCACCACCAATACCCCCCACCCCCTCACGCCCACCCCTACCCCCGTTCCTCACTTCTGTCTGGAACATTACCTGGGTCTCTTTGCCACCACTCCACCATTGCCACTCCTGGTGGCAGATGTGAATTGTCTGGAGAGATTTGTTTACTAGCTCTAGAAATTATTTAATTTATCTGTGGGGAAACGTAGGCCTTTGAATGGGATTAGAGCAGTCCAAGAACTGACAGTGGACAATTGCAGGTGGAAACTCCCAGCTGCTACCTTGATCCCCAGACACACGTCTGGCCTGATAATATTTCTCTTCTTACGTCCTCAGACCTCAGGCTTTCCCAGCAATCTGTTTTCTCAGAGACATCCTGGACTCCTAGGAGATCTCTACTGCCAAACACTTCGAAGCATCGAATCGGGTATCACATTCTCCCTTTCCTTGCCGTGTGCCAATCTATATCTAACGCTACTTACTGCCTCACAATCTCATTCTAATCTTACTGTTTGCCCACTACGCTTCAATTCCTTTTACAGTAACATTTGAAAGTCATCTGCAGTCTTGTAGTCTATTCACCCTACATCCAAAAAGAAGCCTATATGTCCTTCTATGGAAATACTTAAATCTTTATTTTGTCTTTGTATACATCATTCTTTTTGCCCGAAAAGGAAAAAAGCAGCACAGAGGAAAAAAAATTTTTTTTGATTCTCAGATAACTGGCTTACGAACCATTCATTGATGGTTCACAGATACAGAGAAGGGGCATTTGGGGTAAAGTTTAGACCAATAAGTAAATTTGGAGTCATGACATTCTAAATGGAAACTGAATGCATGAGAAGATTGTCTACATAAAGAACATAGAGGGAAAGGAGAAGAGGGAGTAGGTGAAATCTTTTGAAATTAGTATATAAATTGATTGTCTGACTAGATGAAAGGACCTGAAAAGAGGTGTCTGTGTAGTTTGTAATCTGTAAGCTATTTTTTCATATTAGTGTACAAATATAACAAACAAGTCTAAGAATTTCAGAAACATTTTAGTGGTTACCCTTTAAGAGTCTCTAATTTAGGGATTTGCAGAATGCATGTATTTTTATTCAAGCAGCATAAAAACCTAATAAAGCCTTAGTGGTGCTGCTGGGTAACTGATTTACTAACCGCGAGGTCAGCGCTTCAAATGCACTAGCCTCTCTGGAGAAGACAGATGCAAATATCTGTATTCATGAAGAATTACAGCCTCAGAAACTCCGCATATGGTTGCTATGAGTTAGAATCAACTCCGAGGCAGTATATTTGTTTTGGGTCAGTATACAAAAATTACAAGTGATAGTGACATGATTAATTTTATGTGAAAGGGCACAGAGGTTATTTTTTTCCATTCAAAATTTCACATTTTAGCTCTTATAGATGTGTTTATATGTATTGAGAGTTTATGTATATTTAGACAATTAAGTTTTTAAGAATATTCCACATTTATTAGAGATAGCATTTCTTGCATGCAGTTTAATACAAGCCAAATATTTTGGCAATATTTCTTTACAAAGAATTCACAGAGATAAAAATAACAGTACAAACATGCAATAATAAAAGTAATGATTATGGCAACAAACATACATATGTGCTTGACAAAGTAGAATTATGTATAGATTGTGATAAGCGTTGCATGAGGCCTCAATAAAATGATTTTTTTAAAGAATGAAAATAATGAAAACAAAGATGAGTACATCAATATTTACATGATAAGGTCTCTGTTTCTGGCAAAGATGGAAGAGCAAGGAAGATATTTGCCCTCCTACCTGAATTGAAAAGAAAGAAATAGATGAGACAGAGTTTAAGATGGTGGGTATTAGACAATGAGGCCCAGTGATCCCTGAAAATCAGGAAACAAATAAGATGAGCCTCCTTTAGTTCCAACTTATTTATTAACAGTTTCCCAGCTTATGGCCTAGATTGAATAACCCAAGTGGAGCCTTCTGGGATCCCTGACTTCGAATGCAGAGTTCAGTATCTGTGGAGAAGAGGGCTTTCTAGACAGCGTACTAAAGAGGTTAGAGATAATCCCAGAGATCTGCAGAAGGGTCTATTTAAAAACCAGCAGAGTGTTAGTTAGCACATGCACAGGAGGAAAGTACTCAAGGTCCAGGAAAGAAGTATCTAAGGAATTTTTTTATTGTGGAAAAATATTCACAATATTTGTGAATTCAATATATTTGCATGTATATTCAGTGACATTGATTATAATCTATACCTTATAATCTTTAGTTTGTGCAACCATGACACTACCCTTTGCTAATCTATTCTACAACCATTAGCTTATTCTCAGTGACCTCTAAGTCATAACTCCTTGTCAGCGCCCTCTAAATCACAGCTCCCTTTTGCCTCCTCCTCATGCTTCATAGCCACTATTAAGCTTTGGGTTTTATCTATAAAACAGCTTCAAAGACTTGTTAAAAACAGAATTGAATGATAATGTAATGTTCTCTTTGTAAACTTTTTGAAATAACCTTCTATTTGCCTACTTAATATTGCACTCAAAATAACGTTTAAAGAAATACTCCCAGGTACCTTCACAGGGCCAGAAAAAGTATTCTTTTTTGTATGTGACTGATTTTTAAAATTAATAATCATTTTATTGGTAGCTCTTCCAGATATTGTAGCAATTCATATTTCAATTAGATCAAGCATAATTTTACAAATGCTACCACCATCGGTTTCAATGTTTTCTTTCTTCTTGAATTCTTTGATACTAGCTTTCCTTTATCCTTTCCCTCACTTCCCCTATCCCCCAGGAACCCTTATTATTATATATTGTTGTTGCTATTATTACTACTTGCCATATCTTACACCAACCCATGTATCTGTTCTCTTGCAGTTCTGTTATTCATTCCCCTTAAGTGGGGTTATACAATCACCCCTGCTCTCAGCTCCCCCTCCACCATTCCCCCGTCTCTCTTTTTATATCCTCAAGATATCATTACTCCTCCTACTGTTTCTGAAGGTTTATCTATCTTGTATTTCATGCATCAAGCACTCTTAATTATACAAATGAACATATGCAGGTCTAACAAGATTGATGAAGTAAAACAAAGACCATAATAGTACGGGGAGGAAATACTAAAGAACTAGAGGATAGTTATGAGTCTCACTGGTGCTGCACCATTCTCTAGATGTATCAGCCCCTTCCATGTGGCTCTTCTGTGAGGGCCTGCCCAGATATCTTACAGGTGGGCTTTGGGCCTCCACTTTGTCCATGCTCTTTTTATTCTTGTAGCTACATTGGACAACTCGCATTTCATAGGACATTGGATAGAGTACTCAGAAGTTCTCACTGGGGCAGTAGGGAATACTTTGCCCAAAATGAAATAGTTTGACATCTACCTCACAAATTATACAATCAAGACATGAAGGGATCAAATAGTTTCCTAATAACTTCAGATAATATCAAAGTTCATAATTTTTAGAGAAAATCAAAACTATTTAGCACCCAATAATTTATAATGTCTGGCAAACAATAAAATATTACCAGGCATATAAGAAGCAGGAAATCATGACTATAATAGTAATCAATCAATCCAAATTTGTCCAAATAGATATATTGCATTGCAACTAGCATACAATGCAATTGAAATAGATGTTAAGCTGCATTTAATAAATACAAAAATATAACTAGAGACAAGGCATAGATGATAGAAGACCGATTATAGATGATAGATCGATAGATTGTTAGATGGATAGATTTAAAGGCCTGCATTAGTCTGGGTACATTAGAGAAGCAAATCCACAGAAACTCATTTATGTAAGAGAGAGCTTTATATAAAGAATAAGTGTACATTAAGAAAACATCCCAACTCAGTACTGTCCAAGCTCACAAATCCAACATTAGCCCATATGCCTGACACCAATCTGCAAAGTCCTCCTCAATCTCACAAAACACACATCATGACACCGACTGCAGGCAGAAAGCTGAGTCAGTGAATGTGTAAGCATCTCAGCACTGGCAGGGGTCTCCACACGGCTGCTCCAGCACCCAGGGCTGCATCGGGGTAGGTCCTTGTGGCTTCTCCTCAGGGATGTCTTGCAGGAACTGAGCCTTGCCAGCTGAAGCAGGGAACTGGCTAAGGCAGCTGCACCCTGGTCCAACCATCAGAAAACGAGAGACCTGAGAACTAGAAAGGCGAGGCTCACCAAGCCATTTCTCTCTCCACCCATCAATTAAGCCCACATGTGTTTATCAGCAGGTTGGCACAATAAACCTTAATTATCTCAATCCACCCATTGCCAACTTGGCACTTGTACACAATCCTTTACACTCACAATTGCAGTTAAGTAACACCTACACCTTAATCCTATAATTCTATGAATATATTCCCTGAACTACTGAACTATAAAAGTTTGTAAGCCAACCACTTCCTGCCTTCTGCCCCCCCCATCCCCCAGATTTTGGGTATCCAATTTCTATACTGCCCACTTACATCAACCCAGTGCTCTGAGGAGACATTTTTCTGTGTGAAGAATCTTCATTCCAGCTTGTGAGGCCACATCCATAAGCAAAGTCAAATCAGGACGGGCTGTCCATGAAGTTTGCAGCAGTGTACACCAGTTCACAGGCTCAAGTAACTTCTCTTCATCTGGTCGGGTTTGGTAAACTCAATGTCAGCTGCCTCATGTAGCCTCCGCAGGGTGCCCATTGGCTGCCTTGACTTTAGACCATGGGCTCTCACCAATACTCAAAATGTGAAGACCTCTGTCAGTGCTGATATGTTTACACATGCACTGATTTGACTTTCCTCCTGCAGTTGGTGTCATTGTGTGTGTTTTGTGAGATTGAGGAGGACTTTGTAAATCGGTGTCAGACATATGGGATAATGTTGGACTTATGGGCTTGGGCAGCACTGGGTTGGGTTGCTTTCTTAATGTACACTTAAATTTTATAGAAAACTCTCTCTTCTACATATGAGTTCTGTGGATTTTTAAGACCCAAATAAAATTTGCAGACTAAACCTACTTTGTATGACATGAAAAACACAGAGGAAGATGTGACTGGTAGATTAGATATTACTGAAAAAAATATTTGTGAGCTTGAATAGCAATTGAAACCATCCATCGATAATGAAACATAGAAAGGAGAAATTTAAAGTATCAGTGAATGAACAATGAAACACCTTGAAGATACATAATGTGTTTGATTAGCATTCTGGAAAGAGACAGGAGAATAGAGGAAATTAGAAAATACTTTTGAGGAAATAATGAGTGGATAGATCTAAGTTTAATAAAAAACTAATTCACTCTTTAAACTAGAAACTCAATGAATCCCTAGCATAGGAACACAAACACCTCACACCAATGTACATCAATATAAAATGGCCTAAAATTTGCAATACAGAAAAAAACAAATACAATCAAGAAAATCACATTTGCTATGTAGTAAAAATGATAATCATTACAGCATAGCTATCTTTAGAAAGAAGGCAGGAAGACCATAAAGTAATATCTTTAAATAATTGTCAGTGGTGAAAAAAACAAAACAGCAAACAACTTTTCAACCTAGAATTCTATAACCAGAAAAAATAATTTTTGAACATAATTGACCGTTTAACCAAAAATCGTAGCAATGTTTAAAATATAGTGTAAAGGCCATATGTGACTTCCTCTGGCCATATGAGGGTAAAGGGGAATCAGTCCCATTCTGCCCGATTGATTTATATGTGGCAAAAGTCAAACTTGCTTCCACCCACCAACCTTGTGTACACTATTCTGACACTGACTGTCCCTGCTGGACACCCTATTTCTCTTGAGTTAGATAATTCTTCACAATGTCATATAGAACATACGACATTCATGAGTATAGAGTTTATTATGGAGGCTAACAGGTTACAAGTCAAGATCAGAAATATTAAGGATGCATTTCTTTTGCCCACAGATTTGCTATGAGTAGCCAATAAATTGAAATTTCCTTTCCATTGTAAATGGATTCTGTGAAGAAGCTTGCTTGTCTATTTTGTAAGTCTGGATCCTGCATCTAACTAGTTGACCTTCGGCTCTCTGGATTTGAGCCAGTGATCTGCCATATTGCCTGTTGATTCTATGAGTTGTCAGTGGCCTGCCATTTTACCCATGATTTTGGATTAATTCATCTCTGCAGTCCCAAATCTTGTCTTCCTGCTGATCTTAGGTATATCAGTAACCACAGCGATGCCAGTTAGAGGAGGAGGGCATTGAGGGGGAGGCTGGGCTTCAACTCCAGTAAAGAGTCGCAGTCTCAGAAACCCACAGGGGCAGTTCCACCGTCCTATAGAGTTGCTGTGAGTTGATAGCTACATGATGGCAGTGAGGTTTTTGGTGCTTTATTTTGTGGTGGTTGTTTTTCTGTTTTCTTTACTTGTTTTTAATAATTGAATCATTTTATTGGGGACTCATTTAACTCTTATCACAATCCACCCATATATCCATTGTGCAAAGAACCTTTGTACATTTGTTTCTCTCATCATTCACAAAACATTTGCTTTCCACTTGAGCCCTTGGTATCAGCTCCTCATTTCCCCCTCCCTCCCCACTCCCCCCTCCCTCATGAACCCTTGATAATTTATAAATTATTATTTTGTCATATCTTACACCATCCAGTGTCTCCCTTCAACCACTTCTCTGCTGTCTGTCCTCCAAGGAGGAGGTAATATGTAGATCCTTGTAATCTGTTCCCCCTTTATCCCTCACCTTCCCTCCACCCTCCGGGTTATCACCACTCTCACCACTGGTTCTGAGGGGTTCATATGACCTGGGTTCCCTGTGTTTCCTATCTGTACCCATGTACATCCTCCAGTGCAGCCAGATTTGTCCGGTAGAATTGGGATTGTGTTCTTGTGGAAACTCTGTATTTACCTGTAGCTGTTTTTCTCAGACAGGACAGCTGTCTCCTGGTTTGAATCAGGAAAATTGTGTACCAGGATCATATCCTCTCGGCATACTTATTCAGCCTATCTGCTGAGCAAATAATCTGATGAGGTGGACCCTGAGGAGATGAACAGGGCATCCAGATTACAAGGAGCCATATTAGCAACCAAGATTTGAAGTTGACAGAACCTTTCTTCCTAAAGGCAAAGAAAGCTTGAAGCACTTGCTGATGAAGAGCAAAAAAGACCACCTTCAGTATGGATTATAATTTAACATAGAAGAACAAACATCCTCACAAATGGAGCAATCAGTGACAACATGGTAAATGAAGATAATGGAATGATGCAAATAAATTAAAGGAGAAAAAATGGAAATTGTCACGGATTTCATTTTACTTGAATCCACAACCAAGGATTTAAGGACTAACGTTTACTAACTCATCCCTTGGTCTTCTCAGTTGCTTGAAAAGCTCATCAATGAACAGACTGAGGAAGAATTGATGGGTTTAAGTTATGGTGTTGGTGAAGAACTCTGAGCGCATCATGGGCTGTCAGAAAATAAACAAATTACCCCCATTCTAGGAATGCTTCTTAGTAACATGATGGGTGAGACTTGGTCTCAAGTACTTTGAACGGGTTATGTTGTTAAGAGGGACTAGTTTCTGGCAAAGGATATCAGACTGGGGAAATATGGGGCCAGTGAAGAAGAGAAAGCCTGTCAAGGAGGGGAACTGGTAGAGGAGCTGCCACGATGAACCCAAACAGAGGTCTGCCTGTGAGAACGACTCAGAAAGACAGCGTCTGTTCATTTTCTGTTGTACATGGGACTGCAATGTATCAGAATCAACGCTAGGACATCTCACAAAACAGCATAAATAGAAGGGAAATATGGGGGCTAGATAAACTTGCATCTGCTTTTATGATACACTTTCAAGCAAATATTTAAAGAGACAACATGGGTCACATATGTATTATGTCCTTTTAAAAGTACTACTCATTTAATTCTCCAAAAAATGACTTTATGAAGTAATACTAATCTTATTCTAATTTTCAAGCAGGCAAACTGAAGTGAAGAAAGACTGAGCAATTTTTCTAGATCCCCATAGTTAATAATCTGGAGGTGGATAGCTGGATATAACACTCACAATCTTAATCCCTGTGAATCCTTCATTAGAGCAAAATAAAAAACAGCCTCCCTGGACTGATAATGTTACATGAACTTCAGCAGGTCTCCGGTAGTGCAAACGACTAAACACTTGACCGCTACATGAAAGGTTATTAATTTGAACCTATCTCAGAAGAAAATACTGGTCATCTTTTGAAAGATCCAAACCCACTGCCATTGAGATGATTTTGACTCATAGCATCCTGATACATCACAACCACGCCAGGGAATGAGGTCATGTCATACCACATGTGGTGTTACTGTGAGTCAACCAGACAGAAATAGTATGTAGACAATGCATATTTCATGAAAGGTGAAGAGAGGAGCCATGACTGCTTGGAAGGAAGAGGGTGGCAGATAGAAATAATGAGTTAAGCAAGAAATTTCAAGAAAGAAATCACCACCAATGTTTTTTTAGCAACCAATATGTACTGAAAGTCAACCAAAAGGGAAAAAAACTGATAGTCCATAGATACGTTTTATTCAGAGATGAGTGACTGGGGTACACAGCGCAGCTTCACACATTCATGCTACGTGTGTGGCCCTTGAAAGCTTTAGAGGTCACAGTCCCTGACCAGGAAGATCTGAAAGCCTGCAAAGAATGAGAAAAACATCTCAATCCCGGGTCAGATTTCTCATCGTTGTTCATTCATTCATGTAATATTCCAGCCATCATGTACAGTGTCTGATGTCTGGGGTTTTCATTTCACAAGTAAACATTATACTACTCTTTAGACAATGAATTAAGTTCTATTGTTATAAGTTGTCATAAAAGGTAAGTTCAATTGCTGATGAAATAGTCACGGTTTTTAGAGGTTAATATCAAGAGTAATAAAAACAAGGTCTCAAAATAACACAAATTGGAGAAATGAGGGGCTGGAATGAGTAGAGAGAACTCAGGGAAGAAGTTCCAGAGAAGCAGTGCATCTTAAAGAAAGAGGAGATATTAGACAGAGGAAGATGAAGGAAAGTCTCAGTCAAAATTCCATATCCTCTTTCCACAAAGCCTCGGGAGAAGTATTCTTGGTCACAAGTTATATTGCTTTTCGAATATGTGGATTTGTCCCAACTGGAGTATCCTATGCAAATCCCTATGAATTCAGAAGAGTTTGTAGTTAAATGAGCACAGGAAGGGGGCTTGGGGGTTGGTGGGGAGCTTTGCACTGTTTCTTTTAATCTGGCAATTTAAGCTTTCTCTATGCCATGACTTCGAAGGTATCAGCAGCCTTATATATCTTTAATCTCACTAATAATCACTTGATTTTGACTCATAGAGACCCTATTGGCAATGCAAACCTGCCCCTGCGGGTTTCTGAGACCATCACTATTTGTGGGGCTAGAAAGCCCCATCTTTCTACTGAACAGCTGGTGATTTAACTGCTAGAGGAGACTGATTATTCTGTGACACAAATGAGTTATAGCAAGCAAAGCTTACCCATACCCTATTTATTGAACAATAGCAAAAAGGTAAATATCTTTATCAAAAGCATAGAAAGGTTAGATGATTGACATAAAGTACTGTACATGAAGGAACAGCTAAGTTTTAGGTTTTTTCATTTTATTTTCAAATGAGAGAGCATTCTCGTTGATGAGTAAAGACTGAGTTTCCATTTTCTGAGGGCTCCTCTGCAGAACAGTTTCTTTCAGCAGCCTCTGTTGTTGGCTTTTCAGGAACTCGGTCCAAGTTGCAAAGGCACGGAGCTGTCATCATTTCTCAGAATGTGTTGTTTTCAACGTGACCTGCTGATCTTCCCAAGTGCTCGCTGTTTTTGCGGAGTCATGGTAGCATGGCCCATCAACCCCCTTAGCTTACTCTTTGGCCACCGAATCCCTTGCCTTTTCTTTGACCTCCACCCAAATAGATAGCCTTGCATCATTCTTTTCTCCAGATGTCTCTAGTTTTTGGTTGTTGTTGCTTTGTTTTGATTCGTGTCCAACTTGAATTGACTTCTCCCAATAATAAAAGCTGCTGCTGAAGAAAGCCCAACCCTCCTCAGTGACATCGAGTTAGCAGAGCTCCTTCATGTGCAAAGCAACTGCACTTTCATATCACTAAAAATAGTGCTCCTCCATTTCGTTTACTCTCCATGGTGTTATTGACAGAGTCTAATGAGCTTAAACATGTACATTTATTTTTATTTGGTAGAAATGCTAGAAAGAATAACTTTACTGTGACTCTATTTAATTTACCTGTAATTAGATTTATTGACCTTGTAGACACACTGAGCATATGGTTTGTGAAGCTGTGAGGCAGATCAATGGATACACCTATTAATTGATTACAACACATGGTCTATTATAGGTGTCACCTGCTCTAAGAGCCTAATAAAAACACTCAGGCTAAACCAATATCTCATCTTGATTGTACATTACAATCAGCAGAGGAACTTTTAAAAATTCTCTCACCTATATATTTCAGAGCAATACATTAAAAACAGAGAGGGGTCCCTGGTGGTATCGTTGTTAAATGCTAGGCTGTGACTCACCAAAAGGTCTGTAGTTCAAGTTCACCAGTTGCTCTGGAGGAAAAAGATGTGATATTCTGCTTCCTTCAAGATTACACTTTTGGAACAATCTGGGGCAGGTCTGCTCTTCTCTACAGACTTCTGAGTTTATATCGATAGTATTGAGTTGGTTGATGCTCTGATATGTCCTGTGCAGATCTCTATCACAAGAGTTAATCTGTTGCTCCATATGTCTGCCCCACTCTCCAGACTAAAAATTCATCCAATAAAAGGGTCATATCCATTTGCTTCACTTTATTTATTTCATTTCATGTCTAGACCTTAGAACAGTGAGTAGTATACACTAACCATCAATAAGTTTGTGTTAAAAACAAAGAGAATTGTAAAGGACCCCAAATTTCGCTGGATGATTTTCCTATTAAAATGATAAGGGAAAGTAACAAAATACATGGGCAAAGATAATTTGAGTAAAAGTTGAATGTTCTGTTTGTTTTGAATATTTAACTATTAGCTATGAATTTTAAGAGACAGATGGAAAAGCCATACAAATGTCATCTCTAAAATAACACATCCTTTTGAGATGTAGTGTGTTGCTTTTAGGGTAAATGTTACTGAACCCCAAAACCTGATAATACATTTTAAAACAATTTTTAAAGAAATTTACTAGAGTTTTCTAAAAATGATTTTCTGTCAGAATTCTAAACCACTCATTTTAATACTGGAGGAAACATATATGGAGTTTAGTAAAAAATGCTGGAAAGGTAGCATTAATTTCAAACTTCTGGATTCAGGATATCTTGGGTTGAAGAAATATTTATGTAGGTAATTATTTTTTCCTTTACCTGAAGAACATTTTCTTCTCTGTACAACTTATACTATCTCAGGCTCCACATATGGCAGACGTGTAAGGTCAGTGTGATTACCATTTTAAAAATAATGTTGTTCAGTGCCTTTGAGTAGTTTCCAATTCATGTTAACCTCATGCACAATAGAACAAAACACTGCCTTTTCTTGTGTCATCCTCACCATTGTTATGCTAAGCCCGCTGTTGCAGCTACTATATCAATTAATCTCTTCCAAGGTCTTCCTCCTTTTCTCTGACCCCCTGCTTTGCCATATCTGGTGTTCCTTTTCAGATACAAGTCTCTCCTGGTAACATGTCTAAAGTACATGACATGACGTCTCCCCATGTTTGCTTCTAAGAAGCATACTGGCTGTATTTCTTTCAAGACAGACTTATCTGTGCTTTTGAGAGTTCAATATTCTTCACTAACACTATAATTCAAATTAATAAGTTTTCCTGTGGTCTTCCTTATTCATTACCTAGCTTTCATATATAATCATAAAAGACTAGAACAAGAAGGGAATTTCTAGGCACCTTTAAAAGTTTATACTGTGGTAAGTCTATGTATAGGAACTCATGGCACATAGTTAAATTGCTCAGGAGTTCAGATACATTAGTTGCTTCACAGTGGACCTGGCCTAAGTAAGTCACCTTATATTCATGTAGAAGTTTGACAAGGAATATGGAAGATTTCAGAATTGATGCACTTTAAAAAGGACCCATATATTAGTCTCTATGTAAAAACTAACTCCAGGTGTGTCCCGACCCGTGGGAACTTCAATGCGAACCCTGGAGTGGGGAGTGGGGAGTGGGGAGTGGGAATTGGTGGGACAAGAGACACGAGAAATGGAGACAAGACAGCAGTCTGATCAAGTCTTGTTTATTGAGTAAAAGGCTACAGCTTATATAGGCCAGGGAAAGAGAAACAAGCCGCGGGTGTTTCCCGGAGAACAATAAATGGGGGAAGCAAGCCGCAGGTGTTTCCCTGAGAACAGTGACGGCAGAAAAAACAATTCCTGTGGAAAGTTACAGAGCTCAGGCAATAAAGATCAAGACAATGGCCGGGCCTCATGGCTCTGGACAGGCAAGATTATGGCCGGGCCTCATGGCCCCCAACAGGTCTCCCTTTTTTATTTTGTAAAGCCAAAAGAGATCCCTTCGGGAACTGCGTCTGTCTTAGGTTGTCAGGCATCAAGAGTCATCCTTACCCGTCATTGATCAATGGAATGCTTTCATAAAATAAGAGCAAACCAATGTCTGTCTTAGGTTGGTATGTCTTGTGCCGATCTTACCCGTCATTGACTGTCCAGTTCAGCACACAAGGGCAGGGGGTCTTATCATAACTACTAGTATGAGCCACCCTGTTCGCACATCTCAAGGCGGTGGTAATGGACCTGTATAGGCTTTGCCTGGATGGCCTCAATCTGTTGCTTGATAATGCCATGAGCTTGTAAAACACCACAGGTCCCAGTGAGAGAAAGAGTAATAGGCTAACCAAGGGACCCAAAAGTGGTGAGAGATAGGGTAAAAGCCCGTTCAGCCAAAGACTCTAAAAGGGCTAAGCTGTATGGAGAGGTAGCCCCATATTGAGAAACAGCCTTTTTTAATTCCTTTATGAGGGCGAATTTGAGCCCAACATAATTTCGGACAGGCTCCCCCTGCTCATCTATGGTCTCGGTAACTGGGAAAGCATGTACAGGAGAGAAATCCCCCTCTTCTCTTTCTGCAGGCATTTTCTTTGTAGGAGATGTTGCCTAGGCTGTTGAAGTGGGCGGGCCATTTCCATCCCTTTTTCTGGTTCTGACACCCTTTGACTCCCTGATCTCAATGTCTGCAGCCTGGTAATCAAAGACTGATGTAACTCTTCTAGTTTTATCTGTTCTTTAAGCTGACTCATTTTTCTTTAAATTCCTCCATTATAGGAGGATCCTTGACCCCTCTTCATCACTTTCTAGGGAAATGATGTCAATCTCCTTCTCTGGTGGAGACTCTCTGAGATCTGTTTTAGAACTGACTTTTAATATATCTTCCGTCTGGGCAATGGCCGCCGTTATTTGCGGACAACTCTCCTTTCTATCTATCAAATCTTTAATTAAATTCCATTAAGAAAAAGCTGCATCAGGAATTCTATCTGGTTCAAAGACCTCATAATAATGCTCCAAAGCACTGCCAACCCTTTTCCATCTTTTTATATCAATCGTCCCTTCCTGCGGAAACCAAGGACAAGTATCTTTTATAAAGTCAACAAATTTAAATAAATCACAACGTTTAACCTTTGCTCCTCATGTCTTTAAAGCCTGTTTCAATTGTTTAACATAAATCTGATGCTGGCTTAATTCTTGTCCCATTTTCAGACGCTTTTACTCACCTTCAGTCTCCGCGCGGCAGGCTTCCACGGCAGCCGAAGGATTTTCCTTCACTTTTACTCACCGGCCTCCTTTGGCGCCTTCTTCCTCACAATATCCCTCATATCCGGGACCCACATTGGGTGCCAGAATGTCCCGTCCGGCGGGAACTTCAACGCGGACCCTGGAGGGGGGAGTGGGAATTGGTGGGTCAAGAGACACGAGAAATGGAGACAAGACAGCAGTCTGATCAAGTCTTGTTTATTGAGTTAAAGGCTACAGCTTATATAGGCCAGGGAAAGGGAAACAAGCTGCAGGTGTGTCCCTGAGAACAATAAATGGGGGAAGCAAGCCGCAGGTGTTTCCCTGAGAACAGTGACGGCAGAAAAAACAGTTCCTGTGGAAAGTTACGGAGCTCAGGCATTAAAGATCAAGACAATGGCCGGGCCTCATGGCTCTGGACAGGCAAGATTATGGTCGGGTCTCATGGCCCCCAACACAGGTGGATTAAAGACCTAAACATAAAGCCAAGAATCATAAAGACTATCAATTAAATAATGTGGGCAAACTTAAGGACCAAATACATGACAGAAACACTATAAAAAATAACAAGCAGAAGACAAAGGAGATCTCTTGGAACTCCTTAAACTAAGACACGTGAATGAGACATTTCAGCCAACAAGTGAAAAGAGAGCCCACAGGATGGGTAAAAATGTTTGGCAATGCCATATCTGACAAAGGATTAATCTCTAAATTCTATAGGAAATGTCCATGCCTCAACAAGAAACAATGAATAATGCAATTTAAAAATGGACAGATGACATGATCAGGCAATTCACCACAAGAGACAGATAGCAAACAAGCAAATTAATAAATGCTCATAAACACGTGATCCAAGAGATTGAAATAAAAATTACAATGAGCTGCGACTTCACTCCATCATTGATAACAAAGTTAAAAAAAAAAAACAATCCCAAGTGCTAGAAAGGACGTGGCGAGTTTGGAACCCTCCCCTAGTGCTTGCTGTACTGCAAACCCCCCTCTAAAGACCACCTTCCGTGTTCTGTGCCTTTAAGAAATCAGGACCACCGCCTGAACAGTTATCTGCATCTCCTCGTTTATTAGAGCACCATTCCCAATCAGAAGAAGATGGAAACAATCTAGCTGTCCAGTGGTAGAATAATGGATACATAAATGTAGGTACATACACATAATAGAACACTACATATCTTTAAGGGATAATAGGGAATCTATGAAACATCTCTTGGCATGAATGTAACTGGATATCATGATGAGTGAAATTAGTCAGTCACAAAAGTATGAATGTTGCATGAGACCACTGCTATTTTTCCCTTATTTTAATTGAGAAAAGGCCGCACACTAAAATAAACAGTGTCTGGTGGTTACCGGTCATGATAAGGGAGGGAATGGAAAACTACAGAAGAGTAGATGCATCTGAATTATGGTATTGGTCACTAATAATGAAAGGGCAATGGAATGCGAGAATGAACAATGAATGGATATGTTACCAAGGGACGCTCGTTCCTGACAAAAAAGACATGATGCTTGGTTTTTAGAAGTCAGCAAAAATATAAAATAAGCCCCTTCATATGATGGACTTAACCATGATTGCAACAATAGGTTCAAACATAACATCTGTGAAGATTTTACATAAGGTAGCTATGAGGCAGAACCAACTTGAAGACATCAGCACAAAAGCAACATGCAAAACAAAAACATCTGTTCTTTAGACTGTTTACATGTACAATTCAGCACCTGAATTACATTCATGTTATGCAACTAGTTGTACATCTTTCTGTCCTTAACAGAAGAGCAGTGGTCCCTAAATAATGTCCCTTCTCTCCTCTCCCCACTTTGCCTTGGTGATCTAATCATTTTGAAAAAAAAATTTCCAAGATCAATATCACAATCACGTTAAGACCTTAACTTTATGTGAAATAAATAAGAAGTCATGACCATGCAGATGCTCAGATAACGTTGCTGCCCATATAAGATGAATCTAAATTAGCAGAGAAGAGTGATTGCACCTAGGTTAGTATGTTCTGATCTGATGTACAGTTAACTGAAACAGTTTGTTCATAATGTGAATTCTGCAAGAGTAATTATCAGCATCTTTGGTGGTGGTAACAGAATCGACGCTAACTACTGTTAGCAGAAAGGGGTTATTATAAAATGTCAGTGGCTCACAACAGCATTGAGAGGCTGAAGAAACAGACCGTAGGCCAAATTCCAGAAAGGACTCCCAGAATCACACTCCAAACGGACACCCCCCCCCCTCCCCGGAAGCTAACGCTTCTGACAAAGTAAGAAGAAAATATTTTGAAACTGGTGGTGGCAGCAATTGCACAATTATTCTTGATCTAAGTGAATTATGGATTGTTATCTTATCTATAAGAGCTCCCAATAAAATGATTATAAAGACAACCAGAAAGCCACTATTACAGCACTGTCACCATTCACTCAGAAATGGCTGCATCACAGCGATCTTCATTCTGTGTATGGCTATGTCATACCAAGATATCTCTCAAATACATCTGATTACAGCAATAGAAGTCATTGTTTGTTCCTGGCAGGAAGGGAATCAACGTTGGAAAGTAAGACACACACTGTAGAGAAAAATGCACATATGATGTTCCACAACCTTTTGGTAGTTCATGTTCACTTTACAAGGTAAATCACTGCAGATTAACTGTGTGAATTATGAAAAAGTCCTTTATGCCTTTGCTTTTTCTTGAGTCCCCTAGGAGGAAACACATGCCTCACTAGTTTTTCCTCTAAACCAAACCAACCTCATTGCTATCAAGTTGATTCAAATACATAGTGACTCCAGAGCATAGGGTAGAAATACCCTGTGGATTTCTAAGATGGTAACTCAGTAATAAGCCTTGCCATTCTGCCATGGAGTTGCTAGTGGTTTCAAACTACTGACCTTGTGGTTGGCAGCCCAATGTGTAACCACTATACCACTAGGGCTCTTTCATAAGTATTTTTTCAATTCGCTTGAACTTTTCACGTCACCTTTAGTCTGGTTTGATCTTGTGAAGACAGAGCCCTGGTAGCACCATTGAAAAGACCTTGGCTGCAGATTTAAAGGCCAGTGGTTGGAACCCACCAACTGTTTGTTGCGGGAGAAAGGTGTGGTAGTCTGCTTCCATAAACGTTGTTGTTGCTATTGTTAGGAACCATTGGATTAATCCCAAATCATAGGAACCCAGTATACATCAGACAGAAACACTGCCCAATCTTGCACCATCCTCCGGAGTGTTGCTGTCCTTGAGTTTGGTATGGTAGTCACCAGATCCACACACCTCGTTGAGGGGTTGCCCTTTTATCCTGACCAGCTACTTCCCCAAATTTGATGCTTTCCTTTAGGAACCAGTCTCTCAAAGTAAGTGGGACTAAGTCTCACCGTGCTCACTTTTAAGGAGCAGTGCCTATCCTTCTTCGAAGGCAGATTTGTTCATTATTCTGGCAATCCACGGTGCATTCAACATTCTTCACCAACGTCATATTTCCAATTCGTCAGCTCCTCTCTAGTCTTTCTTCTTCATTATCTAACTTTAACACGTATTGGAAGTGATTGGAAGTACTGCACTTTGGTCACATGCAACTTTATTCTCAAAGCAACATTTTAAAAAATAATTTATTGGGGGCTCGTATAACTTTTATCACAATCCATCCATCCATCCATTGTGTCAAGCACATTTGTACATTTGTTGCCATCATCATTCTCAATACATTTTCTTTCTACTTGAGCCCTTGGTATCAGCTCCTCATTTTCCCCGTCCCTGCCCCTGCCCCACCCTCACAAACCCTTGATGATTTAAACATTATTATTATTTTTTCATGTCTTACACTGTCTGATGTTCCCTTCACCTACTTTGATGTTGTCTGTCCCCTAAGGAGGGGTATATGTATATCCTTGTAATCAGGTCCCCCTTTCTCCCCCACCTTCCCCTTCTCCTCCTGGGATCTCTACAATCATTATTGGTCCTGAGGGGTTAATCTGTCCTGGATTCCCTGTGTTTCAAGCTCTCTTTTTCTTTTTCCTTCTCTTTAAAAAAAAAATGGGGTTCATACAACTCTTATCACAATTCATACATACATCAATTGAGTAAAGCACCCTTATACATTCGTTGCCCTAATCATTCTCAAAGTTCACCTCCTGCTTGAGTTCCTGGAATCAACTCATTTTCCTTTTTTCCCTCCCCCTCCCTCCCTGCTCCCCTCCTTCCTCATGAACCCTTAATAATTTATCATTTTATCTTATCTTACACTGCCCGGCGTCTCCCTTTGCCCACTTTCCTGTTCCCCATCCCCCAGAGAGGAGGTTATATGTAGATCTCCGAGATCGGTTCCCACTTTCTACCCGCCCTCCTTCCTTCCTGGTAGCGCCTCTCTCACCATTGGTCCTGAGAGGTTCATCTGTGCTAGATTCCCTGTGTTTCCAGATACCAACTGTACCACTGTGCATTCTCTGGTCTAACCAGGTTTGCAAGGTAGAATTGAGATCATGGTAGTTGGGGGGCACGGGGAGGAAGCGTTTAAGAACTAGAGTAAGGTTGTGAAATTCATTATTGCTACACTGAACCCTGAGTTACTCATCTCCTCCCCACTACCCCTCTGTAAGGGATGTCCAATTGTCTGCAGATGGACATTGAGTCCCCATCATGCACTCCCCTCATTCATGATGATATGACTTCCCCCACCCCGCCTTTGTTGTTTGAAACCTGGTCCCTTCCATCCTTCATGATCACACAGGCTGGTGTGCTGCTTCCGTGTGGGCTTTGTTGCTTCTGGGCTAGATGGCCACTTGTTTACTTTCAGTCCTTTAAGTCCCCAGAATGCTATATCTCTCAATAGCCGGGCACCATCAGCCATCTTCACCACACTTACTTATGCACACATTTGTCTTCAGCGTTTATGTGGGGAAGGTGATCACACAACGATGGTTTTTGTTCTTTGGTGTCTGCTACCTGATCCCTTCAACATCTTGTGTTCACTTAGGCTTGTGTGCTTCTCCTCTGTGGGCTTTGTTGCTTCCGAGCTAGATGGCCGCTTGTTTGCCTTTAAGTCTTTTAAGACCCCAGACGCTATATCTTTTTGATAGCCGGGTACCATCAGCTTGCTTCACCATGTTTGCTTATGCACATGTCTTTCAGCGATCATGTCGGGAAGGTGGGTATCATGGAATGACCGTTTAGCTGAGCAAGGTGCTGTTATATTGAGGGAGTGCATGCGAGGAGGCCCAATGTCCACCTGCTAGCCTACTACTGAACCTATAGATAAATATATATATATATATATATATATATATATATATATATATATATATATATATACACACATAGGTCTATTTCCTCCATAATCATAAATATATTTACATATGTACATGTTTGTATTTAGGTTTCTATGTATACCTTTTGCATCCTACTCCTTTCCTCTATTTCCTTATGCTTTCCTCCTGTCCCACTAACATGTTCAGCCTTCATTCTGGTTTCAGTAATTCCTCTCATTTACCTTTCCCATGGTCACTCCCTACCAGTCCTCCCATCCCTTCCCTCCACTGGTTTTGAACCACTCTTTGTTCCCTTGTCCCTGGGTTGGCCAACACCTCCTCCTTTCCCCTATCTCCCAGACTCTGATGTCCCTCAGGGACTGTTGGTCCCATTATATTCTTCTCACATTGTTTGTCCAGCCTATTTATCTAGGTGGACCTGCAAATATAGTAATATGTGCATAAAAATATGGATGTCTTTAACAGTACCAAAGTGGCATATAAGAACATGATGTCGACAGCAGCAACACTGACATACTAACAAACAAAAAAGCCACTGACATACAAAATTTAAAAGAAGAGAAAAAAAGAGAAAAAAAACAAAACAAAAGACATCCAAGAAAAGAAGGGGAAAAAAAAAACAAACCTGTTAGTAGTTCGAGGTCTGTTTGTTGATCTGTAGGAGTATTTTCTGGATGAATCTGATGGGGTGCCACGTCCTGGCCCCAAAGTCCATCCTTTATACTCCCTCGGGACCTCTTTGCTCTGCTTCCTCTGCCACTCCATTGCATGCCCCCAGTGCTTTGCCTCAGTGTGGTGGGGTCAGCTCAGTAGCACGCCCCCCACTGTGTCTCAGGTGCTGTTCCGTGTAGGGCCATTGATCACTGCAGGATGTCACATCTCACCGTGGGGACTGCTATATGGTCCTCTCTGTAAATTGGACCCTTCGAGCTGGGCTATCGTCCTCTGAGCTTGGTGGGCCCGGGGGTGCTCCGCTCCGTGCTTCCGCCTTCCTTTGCTTCAGCTTCGTTCTGGGTGTGGTGTGGTAGGTCAGTTCCTTTCCACACCAGATGATCTAATTTTATTTTTTGTGGTACTCCCTTCGATTGTGGGGGTCGGGCTAATTCTGGTTGGGTTCGGCATATGGTCCAGTCTCTTTGTGTATTCCTCCGTGCTTTACATTGCCCTTCTGGTTTGGCTGTCATGGTGGGATCTGTATGCATGTTCCAGTTCTGTGGGGACAGAACCAATACTCTCCCCCGGGTGGGTTTGTGTCCTGTTCCCCCCCATGCCATCTACTTGGTTTCTTCCCAGCCCACTTCTCCCTCCACCTGCCCCCCTTCCCCTTCTTTATGCTAGGCTCTCATGTACCTCCCTAGGTGTGGCCTGCCCTCCCTCCAACTATCTATGCTTCCATCCGTTTATAGCGAGATAGGTGTTTATTCTTCTATTCCTGGCATGCTGATTGTACTTACCTCAGGAGACTCATGTTGTACCTGTCTCAAAGCAACTTTTGAAAGAGGTTTTTGATAATAGATCTGTATAATGCCACCTGTCATTTGAGTTCTTGATGGCTAATCAAATGGGTATTGATTGAAAATTGAAGTGAAAGGAAACCCATGAAGACATTACTATGTCCTTCGCTTACCATAATGTTTATAAGTATTGGCCCACCTGTGAGGTTTTTGCTTCCTTCCTGTAAGCTTCTTTGATTTGCATCAGTAGGTGCTTCAAGTTCTCCTCTTTCAGCAAGCAAGGTCGTGTGCTCTGCATGTCACAGGCTGTTAATGAATATTAATATCTAATATCTGAATATCTAATGCCATGCTCTTCTCTCTAAAGCACATCTCCTCAAATGATGTGCTCAATAGATAATAAATAAGATGAGAAATCCCAACCCTGACACATGCCTTTCCTGATTTTCAACCATGCGGTACATCTCTTTGTTCTGTTTGAAATACTTTCTTTAGGTTTATGTACAAATTTCATATGAGCACAAGTAAATGTTCTGGTTTCCAGTGTTGTCTACAATTTTTTATGATCCATGATTGAATATCTTTTGTATAACCAATAAGAGCTGGATGAATATCTCTCTGGAGTTCTTTTCTTTCAGCTGAGATCCATTCAACATCAGCAATGATATCTATGATTCTAAGCCCCTTTATGAATTCAGCTTGAATATATAACAGTTCCCTGTTGGTGTATTATTGTAAATATTTTTTAATTTATCTTCAGCAGAATTTTACTTGTACGTAATATCAATGGTATTGTTCCAATACTTTTCTGTATTATGTTGGTCACTTTTCTTTGGAAACGGCACAAATGCATAATTCTTTTACAGATAGTTGGCTAGATTGGCTTTCCAAACTTATTGGCAAAGACAAGTGAGTGCTTCTGGGGTTTCATCAGTTTGTTGAGGCACGGCAGTGGGTGTGCCATCAATGCCTGCACTTGTCCTTTGCACCAGTGTCTTCAGTGTAGCTCGACCATCTTCCTCCAAACTGTCTTCCTTCTTAGTCAGATGTTCCCTCCCAAACTGTTTGAGCATCTACCAATTCTTTATGGGACAGGCTCTGCATTTTCTGCCCACCTTATTTTGATTCTTCCTGTGTCTTCAATATTTGATTATCACATGGAAAACACCATGGGACACATCTAATTGATCCTATTAAGTTTGTATTAAGCCAGAATTACTTCTCTGACAACAATTTTTGGTTTTGAAAATATATTTTTCTCTCATTTGTGAACTGAGACTCCAATAAAAAAAGATGGAATATTGGGGGAAAGAAGTCAGAATGTGTTACAAAATGGGCTAAAGATGGAATAGTCGATGAAAGTATTTGTTAGTTCAATCATGTATACTTACAGAAAGGAGGACAAAATCATGTCAAATGTGACATTTCACCAACATTACCCTACATTTAAGGAGCCCGGAAAGTCTAGGAGCTCTCTCTGGTGGCGTAGGTTATGCGTTGAGCTGCTAACCAGAAGGTTGGCTACTTGAAAAAAAAAAACCCAGCCACTCCACTGGAGAAAGATGGGGCTTTCTACTCTCAGAAAGAGTCCCTGAATATCCCAAGGGCAACACCACCCTTTTGTAATGGGTCACCATGAGTCAGAATCAGCATGATGGTAGTGAATTGGTTTTGGGGTTTGATGGTGTAGTGAGTTATAAATTATTCTATGAACCAAGAAAAGAAGCATGAACCACCTCAAGGGGGACAGTGAGGCTTTGGGCTCCCCATAAAGATTTACAACCTCAAAACTTGCAGAGGCAATTCTACTCTGTCCTATGGAGTCACTGTGAGTTGGAGTCACCTGGAGTCAGTGAGTTTCTTAGTTTGGATCCTGAACACAACTATAGTCCATAATAGTAGGGACAGAGAAAATGAACACCCATTGGCTTTACCTTACACAAAGCCACCAGACTAGTGGGATGAATGCTAATGAAATAAACAGACTACATTCTGCCAAATCTGACAATTATAGAAAATATAGTCTACTTTTAAACAGACAAAGAGGTGGCTTGAAATTAATGCTAGAGTTAGCTCATTGCCTCTTTTTTGTGTGAATTGGATAATATAAATACAGTGTATATGGGGAATCTCTAAGACGCCATTATTATTTGCTATTGTAATCTCTATGTGATCTTGATGGAAACGTTCCAAACCCTCTCATGCAACCCAATCTGCTCAAATCTCATTTGGGTGAAAGATTTCTCTTCCTTTATTACATCAACTAGTCAAGATTGTAAGGTAGCATTTTTTTGAAAAAAATCTTAAGCACATAATATTTGAGTATGAAAGCCCTTTTTTATCCTCGAGTGGGTAGAATCTTTATATACCTACCTTATCCCTCATTCCAAAATTATTCCCTGATTTCATTCAGGGTAAATAAATAAAATTGACTAAAAGTGAAAATATTAATGTCTTAGATACAAACAGAGTTGAAGCCAAAGTTTTGAAAAATAGGGGCGGGGGGGCACTCATGGCAGTCCTAATGAATTCTACGACATCACTTAGTAAATAGCAAAATTTCAATGTGGCATTAGAAGAAACGTGGTGAATACCACAACCAGAAGGAAGCTGAAACAAAGGAAGGAGAAAGGACATAGTGGAGTACACCTGGGCCCACCAAGCCCACAGAACGACAGCCCAGCTCAAAGGGCCCATCATACAGAGAGGACCATACAGCTGGCCACACTGTGAGATGTGACATCCTGCACCAACCCATGGCCCTACACGGGACAGCAGTTGAGACACAGTGGGGGATGTGCGACTGAGCTGACCCCACCACACTGAGGCAAACACTGGGGGCATTCAATGGAGCAGGGGGGGAAGCAGAGCAAAGAGATCCTGAGGGAGTATAAAGGATGTATATTGGGGCCAGGAAGTGACACCACACAAGTTTCATCTGGAAAACACTCATAAAGGACAACAAACAGACCTTGAACTACTAGAGAATTTTTTTTTCTTTTTGTTTTATCAGATTTTTTGTTTGTTTGTTTGTTTTTACCTTGTAAATTTTGTATGTTAGTGGATTTTCTGGTTATCAGCGTGTCGGTGTTGCTGCTGTTGAAGCTATGTTCATATGTGCCACTTGGGCGCTGTCAAAGTCATCAGCATTTGTATGCACATATTACTATATCAGCAGGTCTACCTAGACAAGATAGGCTGGACAAACAATGAGAGAAGAAAATAATGGGACCAAAGGTCCTGGAGGGACATGAGAGTATGGGATGTAGGGGAAGGGAGGAGGTGTTGGCCAACACAGGGACAAGGGAACAGTGAGTGGTTCAAAACCAGAGGAGGGAGGGGATGGGAGGACTGGTAGGGAGTGACCATGGGAAAGGTAAATGAGAGGAATTACTGAAACCAGAATGAAGGCTAAACATGGTAGTGGGACGGGAGGAAAGTAAAAAGAAATAGAGGAAAGGAGTAGGAGGCAAAGTGCATACATAGAAGCCTAAATAAAGACATGTACATATGTAAATATATTTATGATTATGGGGGAAATAGACTTATGTGCATATATTTATAGGTACAGTCGTAGGGTAGCAGATGGACATTGGGCCTCCTCACGCACACTCCCCCAATACAATAGCACCTCGCCAGCTAAACGGTCAATGCATGATACCCACCTTCCCGACATGATCACTGAAGACAGACATGTGTTTAAGCAAACGTGGTGAAGAAAGCTGATGGTGCCCAGCTATCAAAAAGATATAGTGTCTGGGGTCTTAAAGGCTTGAAGGCAAACAAGCGGCCATCTAGCTCAGAAGCAACGAAGCCCATAGAGAAGAAGCACACAGCCTAAGCGAATACAAGGAACAAAAACAATCATTGTGTGATCACCTTCCTCACATAAACGCTGAAGAAGAAGGTGTGCATAAGCAAGTGTGGTTAAGAAGGCTGATGGTTCCCGGCTACTGAGAGATATAGCGTCTGGGGACTCAAAGTCTTGAAAGCAAACAAGTGGCCATCTAGCCCAGAAGCAACAAAGCCCACACGGAAGCAGCACAACAACATGGGTGATCATGAAGGGCAGAGGAGGCCAGGTCTCAAACAACAAAGGCGGGGGTGGCGTTGGGGGGTGGGGGTGGGAATCACATCACTGTGAATGAGGGAGAGTGCGTGATGGGGACCCACCATCTGTAGACAGCTGGACATTCCTTGCAGAGGGGTAGTGGGGAAGAGATGAGTCACTCAGGGTTCAGTGTAGCAACAATTAAACTCAAAACCTTTCTCTAGTTCTTGAACGCTTCCTCCCCTCCCAATTATCATGACCCCAATTCTACCTTGCGGACCTGGTTAGACCAGAGGATGTACAGCGGTGCAGTAGGGATCTGGAAACAGGGAATCTAGGAAGGATGAACCCCTCAACACCAGCGGTGGGAGTGGCGACACTGGGATGGAACCCTTTCTACACCCCTCTCTGGGAGATGGGCAATGGGAAGGTGGGTGAGGGGAGACGCTGGGCAGTGTAAGATAAGATAAAATAATTATTTATAAACTATTAAGGGAGCAGAGGGAAGGGGGGAGCGGGAAGGGAGGGGGAGGGGAAAAAAGGAAACCGAGCTGATTCCAGGAACCCAAGTGGAAGGCAAATTGTGAGAATGACGAGGGCAACGAATGTATAAGGGTGCTTTGCTCAATTGATGTTTGTATGAATTGTGATAAGAGTTGTGTGAGCCCCAATAAAAAGATTTTTTAAATAAATAAATAAATACTTTTGACTTACATATTAATAAAGTGTGACTTTATTTATAAAAAAGAATGTGCTGAAAAACTCAGTTTTTACATAAGTATATATGGTATATTGCATAAATAGTATGACTTTCATATAGATTTATGTTGTAAAGAGGTTCAATCATCTAAACTTACAAAATTTCAAATATGAATTATCCCTAAAAATGGATTTCTGTGTTAAAAGAGATGTGGATTTTTCCATTTTGATTGATACTAAACTATGCTCCTTCTTAACAATATTGAACAAGTCACACTTCAGCAATGAGAACATGTGCTTCATGGAACACTTCAAAACACTTGCTGTTATCAAGCTCTATCTTCTGGCATCCGGTGAATGAGCACTTTATCTTGTTTTAATTTTAATTTGTCTAGTGATAACTTTGAGTGAGTTATTTTTCATTAAGGTACTTGACATTTAGATTTTTTCTTCTTTGTCATTTAATTATTGATTCATAAGCAGTCATTATTGAATATTAATAAATTTCCTGTTATGTATGTTGAAAATGCCTTAAGAATTAAACCTTTATTACACCATAAAATATCATTGCCATCAAGTCAATTCTGATTCATAATGACCCTAAATAGTGTATCTGAAACTACAAATCTTTATAGGAGCAAAGAGTCTCATCATTCACTTACGGAACAGCTGGATGATTTGAACCACTGACCTTTTGGTTACTAGCCCAATGTCTAACCCACACCACTACCAGGGCTCCTGGGTAGTATCTGAATTTCAATGTAAGCTTTGTTTATTTGATATTTGATATGCTTAGTATTGTTATAGTTTATGTTATTAAATTTTCATGTTTTCAAGATTATGTAAAATGCTTACATCAGGGGAAACTTGGGCGAGGACATATGGAAACTCTGTACTATCTTTTCAACTTTCATGTAAATCTAAAATTGTTCCAAAATAAAAGCTTGGATATCATAAAAAAAAAGAAGAAACGTAAAGATATTTTCTCCAATTACATGTGAGCCTGGCCATGCTTACAAAAGTAACCCCAATGTGCAATTGCCTTTTAAAATGTCATAAAACATGTCTTTTTAGAAACAAGTTTATGAATACGAATAAGAAGGCACAAATGAGTATTCCTTTATTTCATTTCTGTTGCATTGTCCTGTTTTCAAGCATTAGTAAAGAGCATTCAGGACGGAAGAAGCATCCTAAGAGGATTCCAAGTTCACAGGGGCCCCATAAAACTCCCTAAGACAAATAAATAAAATATGTGTGATAACTTTTCAAAATTCTTACAGGACTCCTGATCACCCAAAGGATAAAGTCTAGATTTCTCAACATGACATGTTGTTTTTAGCTGCTGTTGAGTTGGACTCCCAACTCATAGTGACCCCAAGCACAATGGAAGGAAGCTGTCCACACCTGCACCATTCCTTGGATGATTTGTGATCCGGATGCTACACAGCAAGAATCTGACCCCTCCACAACCACCCCCTAGTGCACTATGCCATAGAACACTCTTTTATTAATAAATTAACAACCTACTTTTCAAGCCCCATCTCTTGCCATTCATCCTCCTTTTCTCTACTTGGCTTACCAACTCTATCAATCAGTCTTGTGCATTTCCACTTCTTAGACTGAGAAGGGAACTAAAGATTAATGTTGAAATCAATCTTGTCTTCACTAGCTATGCCTTCTCACCTTGGGTTATTTCTGATCAGGCACAAGCTCACAGACACCTCTCCACCTTCTCACTGACACCTCTCCCACTTAAGTTTCTGTCCACTCTTATTATTGTGTGTAAGTTTTTAATTTCTTATTTTTCCCTCTGCTTCTTCCAGAGTGTCTAACTTTCAGTCTTTTCCTGAAGGCTAAACATGATCTACTCTGTTGGAGAAAAGTGGAGCAATCTGAGTCTACAAATAGTTAAATCCTCAGACACCGAGTGAAAAGTTCTACTCTGTCCTATGGGGTGACTGAGTTAGCATGCACTCAACAGCAGTGGGTTTAATTTGGTTAAAAACACCTTAAAAACTTGTTTCACGAGTTGTATGATTGCACTTTAACTGCTGAATGGAGTTCTGGCCCGAGATGACTTTGTTGTCTTATCCATATTGAGACTTTTGCTGTTTATACCCAAAATATCACATCCCTTAGAAGATAGGCTTCTGCCTGGCAGACACAAATGGTTATGCAATTGACTATTAACTGAAAAGATGATCTATGAACCCACTCAGAGGTGACTTAGAGGACAGTCCTGCCAATATATTTCCAAAACGCCATGGCATTTAAAAGCCTCTCGAGCAGTTCTACCCTGCACACGAGGTCTATTTGACGGTGACTACCACCAGCAACTTATCATAGAAATGCCTGCCCAAATAGCATCAAGTTAGCTTTCTGAAGCCAAAAATACAGTGGAATACAGGTCCTTATGCTTAGCCCTAACTGATCCATGATTCTTTTCTTTCCTAGTATATTGTCATGAGGTTCCACCCTATTTTGTTCTAGTCCATATAACTTATGGCTCTACCATCAGGTCACTGTTTCTTGAAGGCAGCATAGTACTTTTTCACATGGTCCATGACATTTGCTTTTCTGAGAATTTCCTTACTTTACCCAATCAGCAAAGTCCTCTCTAGTCTTTCAAGTGTTACTTTTATGAAGTCTTCACTAAAATCCTAAAACTTCTTCCAACTTGGCAAATGCCTTGTTTATACAACTTCTCGATTGCATTGTTTTTCTGTTTATTTGTTTCTTTTTATTCTCGCATATGTTTACCCCAAACAGACTGAGACCTCTGTGAGAACTAGCTTGTCCATAACAACTTCTTTCTCACTCCCAGCTGAGGCCATATGTGCCCTATAAAAATGTCCCTGGGGCGACTCCAACAATGTCATGGAATATGGCCAGAATCCACTCCCAATCTTTTTTCCAAATTTCTTATTCTAGTCTAATACTGACTTGTCTCATATCCAAACTCCTTATTACTTGGTGAACTAGGTGTGTTCTGCCCTTCTGTCTAGCTTCTTTGGGTAAAACCCTTAGTTTAACTATATTTCTCAATTTGGATTTGGATTTTAACCTGGGGTCTAGATCTTCTTTGTTTTTATAACAGTTTTATTGGCATATAACTCACATCATACAATTCAATGACCTAAATATACTATTAAGTGCTGTACAATTATCACTATAACCCATGTTAGAACATTTTCTTTATTATTATACCAATTATTATTAGTTTCCCATTATCCCCAACCTCCCCTGCCATCACCTTAAAGAATTATTAATCTAGTTACTGTCTCTATGGATTTCCTGAACTTCAGATACAAAAAATCATATCAAAAACAAACATACAAACAAACAAAACCTTCCAGAACAACAACAAAGTACCCAAACCAAAAACCAAATTCATTGCTCTTAAGTCTAATCCAACTCATAGGGATCCTGTAGGATAGGGTAGAACTGTCCTTTTTAGTTTCAGAGACTAACTCTCAGGGAGTACAAAACCTCATCTTTCTCTTTCAAAGACAAAATGAATGGCAGGAAATCCTCAATGCAAAAGAAAGCAGAAGATAGTAGAAACTAGAACAAATTAAAAACTAGTCAAAAGGAAAATCAAAAGATAATATGTTAATTTTAAACTAATTTTATCTACAATAATCCACTTTTGAATGACTTTGAGAGCAAGACTGCTCATATCCCTCATCAACGGTCTAATTGATTCAGTGGACACTTAATCAGAGTGGAATCTGCAAATGGATGTTGGTTTTCACTCTCATGCACAGTCTTCGGCAAACTGAATGATAAGCATCTTGTTCTTGTACCCAGAGGTCAACCAGCTTGTTGCAGCCCAGCCTATATAGATTCAAACTTGAGTCCTATTTTTCCAGGCAAACATATCTGACATTTTGAACGTTTTATTTATATTCTGAAACAGAAAGGGCCTTACCTTCATATGGGGATGTTAATGATTTATGTATTAAAAAGTTGGGTAGGAAGATATATGCACTACAATCTCTCTTGTCCCATAATTTCCAGCCATACTGTTAGATCTCAAGTTTAAACCCAGTCCAAAGTGGTGTCAAAGGATGACCACTTCAGATTGTATTGGATTAAGTGTGGGTGATAAAAAGACCATAGAATGAAGTCGTAGAAATTCTTAATCTCAACTTCCCCTCTCATACTTCTACCCCCTTTCATACTGACTGCTCTTAGTTTCTCAACCCTGTCGTAGTTCTCATCTGCTCTAGTGCCTACAATAAGCTCTGCCTAGAATACTCTTTATGTTTTCATGATCATATAGTCTTAATTTTTAGGTTTAATATAAATATCACCATCCTCAGGAATCCTTTTCAATTTCCTATTAGTATTTAATTTTCAATGTAAAGTGTCCTGTATATTATTATTGTATTGAATTATATAAAACATAGCTTTAGTCTTAGGAAATACACAGGCTATTGAAGAGTAAAGGAGTGTGGTAAGTGCCACACAGGTAGATGTGGTTCAGAAAAATATAAGAGTGACAGCAAGAGCACACATGTAACAAAATGTTGAGATTGTGGAATTTGGCTAGAGTACATACAAGGACTACAGAGGTGATTGGGACTTTTCCTCCACACTATCATCGTATCCCTGTAAATTTCCCTCATTGCACTGGCGCATTACATGATTTTTTGTGCCTCACAGATTGTAGGTTTCATTTCTAGTCATCTCTGTATCTGTAAGACCTGTCATATCAGAAGATCTCAATTATAGTGTGAATGAGGAGTGAGGAATCCAAAGGAAGAGATCATCGTATGTACTGGTTTTTCCAGGCAAGGCATCTCAGAGGAGAGAAAACTGGAAATACGTCTTTAAAATTACTTTAATTAGGAAGGTGGAGGGGAAAGAACTATGAGCATGGAAAACAAATAAGAGCAAAGAAGGAGGAATGGGTATGGTTAAGACAGGAAACAAGGGAGTCACTGTGATGGGACCTAATGCATCATAAGGGAATTAACAAGAAATAAGTTTTGATATCTCGTAAAGAGAATCAGATTCTAGAGATCCTTCTAATAGAGGAAGGGTCTTCAGGGGATGCTAGAATCTCCCACTGAGCCTCATTGTAGGGAATATTGTAATATCCAAAACACTGATTTCTCTCAGTGGAGGAGAAATTAAGCCAATCTTGACTCATTGTTTTTCTCTCTCACATCGGTCATTGATCTTTAATTTCAAGCAGGCTTTACAATTATTCAGATCCTCTCTTTGAATTTCAGGCAGGAATCTAGACAGATGACAGCTTGGTTTGACTTTGCCATTACATAGCCACAGGAAAATGTTGCAGAGTTTTCTTTCTATGCTACGCTAACCACATTGTTTCAGGTTCTGAGAGATCTGGCTTGATGAAACAATAAGAAGAAGAGATAATCTTAAATAGGTTTCAACTTTCAAGTGCAGAAAATAAGAACTTTAGTTCTTATGATTAGCCATCTTAAGCATAGTTTATACTCTATGAGGTGCCAAAGCTTGACTTGAAAGATTTTAAATGCTTCAAGCTGTGCAAGCATGTGTTTCCTCAAATAGACACAGGCAAAACCTTAGCTGAGGAATGTGCATTGTTGCCTCTGCTACACGGCTTTTAAAGATCTACACTTTAGTTATGTTTTTATGTATGTATATTTTTATTTATTTTTACTGAAAATTCCAATATTGATTCATGGGAGGTATATCTTTATAAGGAATCCACAATTTAAGAATATGACTATAAAATACATACAATATTGAGCTCAGCAAGGTGTAAGTTGAGCAGAATAGTAGCCACTTAGAACTTCACATTGGCAGGCCCAGGCCACAGGAGCAAAAAGAAAACTCAAATTCAGAAAATGAAGTGATCACTCATTCTTTAATTAAATCAATAATATTAGCATAACAGGGTACAAATTCCTATGTGTATCTAGAAAACGTATGTCCAGAAAATATCCATAAGCATATTTTAGTATGTTCTATAGGGGGCAGTGGTAGTTCAGTGAGAGAATTCTCACCTTCTATCTTGGAGATGTGGGTTCAATTTTTACTACAGAATTGTGTGTGAAGCAGCCATCCAGCTTCCAGTGGAGGCCTGAGTATTCCTAAGATACTAAACAAGCTTTAGAGAAGCATGAGAACTAAAGAGGGTAGAACGAAAGGTCCAGTGGTCGACAAAGCTATCAAAAACTGCTCTATGCATTTGGAATATAAGCAATAAAAATTTCAAGAAAACATCTTGCCCTTGGGATCTTACATTCCAGTAGAGAGAGATTAAAGAGTGACTAGGTTTAATATAGTTCAATAACAAAAAGAAGCAAAGCAGAAGAGGAAGTATTGACTGACCCATCCAAAAAATCAGCTGCCATTGTGTCAATTCTAACTCATAGTGACCCCATAGGGAAGAATGGAATTGCCCGGTGGGTTTCCAAGAATGTACGTTTTTACGGAAATAGAAAGCCTCACATTTGTCTGACAGAGTGGCTTCTGGTTCAGAACTGCTGACTAAGTAGTTAGGAACCTAACGTGTCTCCCATATGCCACCAATCTGAACATTGGGTAGAATAAAGGTCAACCTTGCTCTAAAAGACATAGACTGGAAGAGCCTACGGAGAAAGGGAGCATATGGGGAAGAGAGGAAGCTATGTTCAAACGATCAATTTGAGGTTTAAGTTTTTCCTGGGACTGTGTAAAAGTAATACCACTCTTCAAAACAAACCAAACAACTTGCCACTTAGTCAACCCAACTAATGAATTCCCGCTTTGTGTCGAAAAAATATCAATCCCTCATTCTCAGAAGTAGATCACCAGACATTTCTTCCAAAGCAGACAGACTCAACCCTCCATTCTTGTGGTCAGATATTAAGCAGATTAACCATATGCAACATCCATGGATTTTAATACCTCTCTTACATTACTAGATATTTCCACTGTTTTTTGGATGAAAACATCTCCCGGAGAGCATGACAAGTTTCATGGGGCCTCTTTCTAAATCAAAGACGAAAGAATCAGAGAGAGAAAAACAGATGACTCTCAGAAATAGCAAGAAGTAAGAGAAAGGGGACAAAGGATTCAAACAGAAACAAAGGTGAGAATGTAAACTACATGAGTCAGGGCACAAAAATTGTCCCATCTGTTGTTCTCACATTCTTGGCCCAGAAGCATATACCAAACCAAGGGCATTCAAGAATGTGGGTTGATCTTCGAGGTAATTTTTATGACTACAATGATTTGAATAGTTTTATAAGTCTGGGGACAAACTAGCTGGAATATTTAGATAAAATTATGGACATATTTGTATACTAATGCAACAAGGATAAAATGCTTCATATTATCCTTGAATTATCACATTGTTTTAACCTTCAACTGTATTGCTATTGTCAGCTAGAGATATAGAAAAAATATATAAAAACAGAATGGGATGAAATTAATACCAGAACTTCATTGAAATTTTATTAATCTGATCAATGTAGACAACTAACCTAGATAATTCAAAAATCTAAGTGGATTTTTTCGATTAAGGAATCATACAAAAATCCCTTCCCCTCCCCTCCTTTTACCACTTTGAAATTATGACATGTTCATGCCAACAAACTTTAGAGAATGGATTTGAGAACAATGGTGCCGCTATACAACTAGCTACTTCATATCTTCCTTTCTACCTCCTCTTTTTTTATGTTGTATACTTTTGTTTCCCCATATCACATCTCTCTTTACTTATACCCCAAATCACCATTGTTTCTTCTTCCTGTTAAATCATTGCCGGATGGGAGCAATAATAGCCAGCACATCTGCACTTAATAAATGACAGACACTGTTTCAGTCACTTTAACTATGTTTAGTCATTGATCCTCATTTGTGCACTGTGCACGTTGATATGCATATCTTTGTAATAACTAGTCACATTTCTAAATAAGGAACTGCCATGCCTCTGCCAGTTTTCCGCACAATGATGGCTTGCATGTTGTGATGTGGAAGCTATGCCGCCTGTATTTTAAATTCCAGTAGCGTCACCATGGTGGGCAGGTTTCAGGAACGCCTGCATACTAAAACAAACTGCGGAGAAAGGCGTATTAATCTACTTCTTGCATTTTTCCATAAAAATCTTACAGATCACAGTAGAACATTGTCCAACTCATTATTGTTGGTCACATCGTGAAAAGTCATTAATTGCTAGAGAAGAGCATCATGTTTGGTGAGGGAAGGGGTCAACAAGTTCTGGGGAGCCCTTCATAAAGTGGGTTGGCAGAATAATCACAATGAGGGACTAAAAGTGGCCATCTTAAGGATGACACAAAATTGGGTGATGCATTATTCTGACACACTTACAGGTTTTCAAGAGTCAGAGTCAACTTGATCGCTGCCTCAGCTATCTATTTATTTTTAGTTGAGAAAACTGTAGCATTGTTAAGTAACTTGTCCAAGATCACAGTGATCACAAGGATCAAGCAGTCTGGCTGCAATCTATCTCATAAATAAAGGTTCACACTACTTCTGAGCAGAACTCACTACAGTTGTGTGCATGTGTCTAGTGTAGGTAAATATCTGAGGCATTTCCTCTGTGGGTATTTCTTTCCTGGTAGACTAGTAACCATCTACTACCTAGAGAAAATTTGGAGGTGGTCTCTCTCCCTAAGGCTTGGGGAATTACAAGTGCACCTCACAGACCTAAAACATTATGATCACAGCGATCAAGGGAGCCCTGTGGAGCTATGTGGAGAGAACTGGGAATCAGCAGTAATAATACTTTTGAACTGTTGTTTAATGAAACTCTCTTTTCTATATATTCTCAAAGGTAATGGAAGCACCTGAGGGACTAAAGGAGCTGTTGTAAGTTGCTGAATCAGATCCTGGTGTCCCCTTACCCCCCCCCCCCAAATAAAGCAATCACTGATTGATGTGTGCATGTTGATTCAGAGATCTACCTAAAAACTGGCACACAGAACTTGTGGGTTCAATCAAGATCATTAGTAGCATTGACTATGTGCCAGGCACCTCAGTCTGTTTCATTGCATAGAATTTATAGTTCATTTTTACCCTTGTTTCTTTCAATAATTCATTCAAATTTCATTAAGTATCTATTGGGTACATCAGAGAATGAGCAAAGTGAGATAATGTAAGGATCACTGAAATAAAATCCTTGGGCTGTAACTGCTCATATCAACTAAGGGAGTCTTGGCTTGATGATTCTGGGAAAACTCGATCTCTTTTTCTCATGGTAATGCATATGTCTTTGATCATACTAGGTCCCAGGAGTACCAAACTTATCACTAGGGCATACTTTTAATTTTAAGCTGCAATTGATATTTATGTATAAAATATGTAGATTTTCACTTTACTGTTTCTATCTTTCTGACATATTGAACCATTCTGCAATAAAAAATTGTTGAAGCAGGAAACCTAATAAAGGGTTTACATAGGAATGCATGTCTTAGAATTTGTCTCAACCCTGTTTATACCTGGATCAGTTTGAGAATTTAACCTTTGAACCCTCAGTTTCTTTATATTAAACATGGAATGTTCATTTTTGATTATAGGATTGCTATAATGATAAAATGAAATGATGTCTTAATGACTAATTGAAATTATATTATATGTGAAGGGGGCTTCAAAAATATGTGCAAAGGTTCCATTATCTTTTAATTCCATTTTACTACTCACTTTTTGAAGCTCCCTCATATAAGAAATGATAGAGAAGGAGATTGAAGGAGAATATGAAATAACATCAAAAGATGTGTAGAGTAAAAAATATTTAAATAGATATCCATGATCAAAGAAGTGAATGATGTTGATTTCTTGAAAGAAGAAAGGTGGTTTTTCTGGTTGTTGTTTTCTCTGGAATTTTTGCCTTGGAAACATCGCAACAAAGGGCACAAACTTTATTTTTTAAACCTGGCTCCTTCTTGCATTTCTGTTTCCTCTTACATAAATATGATTCCCCATATTTCTTGGAAATTTTTCAGTGGTCATTGTCCCTCTCAACACTCTCCCAGAAAGAATTGTTTTCATTCAGATGTGATTTACTGCCTTTAAAAACATGTCTCTGGGGTAAGCGATGAGCCCACAGAGTTTGTTTAATAAAAAAAACATTTCAGAAAAGCCATGGCGACAAACTAACACAACGTTAAGAATCTTGGTTTGAGAATCTCAATCTTATATTAAAGGTATTTGAAGCCAAGAAACCACAATGAAAAAGAGAAAACAATATGTATATGTTTAATCTAACTTAGAGGAAAACATATATACCTAAATATGAATTTAATAGCTACTTTGGAATAGAATAAAATTAAATAACTGACTTGAATCTGAAAGAAAACTCCTGATTTGTTTTCTGGAAAATGGTGGGACAATCCTTTAAAGAATGAAAAATAAGAGGAGGTCACAGACAGGAGAATATACAGAGATCTTAAATCAATGGTGAGGTTGGAGTAGAAATCCTCATAGTGGTGGAGCAGCTGTACTCTAGCCTGAGGAATTACTGAGAGACAAATGGGGGCTAAACTTGATAGTGGGACATAAGGAAGGTAAAAGGAAATAGAGGAAAGAACCAGGAAGCAAAACTATTTATAGTGGTACAAACATAGAGGTGTACATATGTAAATATATTAATGCATGATGATAGAGGTATTGGCCGATGTACATATTTTTATATGGCAATACATTGAGTCAGTGGATAGACTCTAGGCCTCTACTTAAGTATTACCTCAACACAAGAACACCTTGTTATAACGATGTGACATTGGGCAATACCCACCACAACACGATCACTGAAGACAAACAGGGTGCATACATAAACATATGTGGTGAAGAAATTAGATGATTCCGGACTATTAAAAGATAAAGTCTGGCATCTCAAAAACTTGGAGCCAAACCAGCAGCCATCTAGCAGGGAAGCAACAAAGCCCACATGGAAGAAACACACCAGCATGTGTGATCATGAGGTGTTGACGGGAACAGACATCAGAAATCAAAAAAATAAACAAAACAACCTCATTGAGGTGATAGAGAGGCTTCAAACTAGAGACCCAGAGCCCATCTGTAGATAATAAGACATCCCATGCAGAGGGGATGCACGGAGGGGAAAATGCATCCAGCGGCTAGTTTAGCACCGATAAAATACACAACACTCCTCTAGTTCTTTAATTCTCCCCACCCCCCACTATTATTTCAGTTCACTCTCACAATTCTCACTACACTGGTGTATAGACAGTGGAATAGACGAGAGCTTTCAATATAAGGAATTCAGGAAAGACAAATCCCCTCAGAAACAGTAAAAGAAGCAATGAATCCAGGAGGACAGGGGAAGGGAAGGGGGAATGGATAGCAATGATGGCAGTATAACCCACCTAAGGGGAAGAAAACCAGGATAGTAGGTGAAGGGCTAGAATGGGTGGTATAAGATATGTACAAATAATAATAACAAGACATAATATATTAAGTGTTCACAGATGGTAGCAGTGTGGAAGAAGAAGGGGAAAAAAGAGGAGCTGATATCAAAGGACTCAAGAAGAAAGATAATGTTTAGAAAATGGTTGAATCCAATAATTTACATGTCTGCTTGAGACAACAGATATTATGGTTTGTTATAATATATGTAAGAGACCTCAATAAAATGATTTATTAAAAGTAAAATAAAATTTTTTTTGACCCTCTTTATAACAAGAAAAATAGGGGAAGGAAATACACAATAAGAGAAAGAAAAGGAAAAATTGATGGAGACAGAGGACGACACTGTATGCTAGTGAGACTTAAAGACAACAAAGGCAAATATGGCTTAATGCACACTCCTGCAATAGTAATAATCTATGAGTAGAACCTTGGACACGGGCTGAATAGATGAGAATGGGGGAATGGGAATATGGCCATGAATATTTGGCAGATTATTTGTGCATGTGCATTAACTTCTGATGTAAATATATCCATGAATATGATGGAGCATGTAGGGATATTTGATTATTAATTATGAAAAGTAATTAGACATAACCAAACACCTGGAGGGAAAGAATCACTGTGCCAGGGCTCAGGACCATAGTCTTTGGTGACACCAAAGTCAACTGGCAGAACATACTTCCCTAAGACATTGTTTTGAAACCTAATTTGGTGAATAGCAAATGGGGTCTTAAAAGCTCATAAACAGCCATCTAAGCCACAACTCTGTATCTCTCATCATCGAGAAGGAAAAAACAAAGCAATGAAAATTCAAAGGCACATATAAGCAATTTGTTCAATGGACTAAAGAATCATGTAAATATGAGTTTCAACAATCCTGAGACCAGATGAACTAGATGGTGCCTGACTACTAGTGCTCTGAAAGGAGCACATTAGGAGGATAGAGTGGGGAAAATGTTGATCAAAACTTATAATCATAAAAGAGATGACGCTTATTGGTAGGATGGAGACTGTTGGGACCCTGAACACTACAGCTCTAACTTTCATATCTGGACTTGAATTCAACTTCATGTTAAATTAATAAACCAATCAAGATTTAAAGAACAGTATTTGCCCAAAGACAAAGATCAGAATGTTGGGAAAGGAGGGATGGGAACAGGAGACACAAAAAGGAAGTGAACTAGCAATGGAACACTGAGAGGATGGCGATGGATGAGTTGAATCAGATTATATGTAAAATGATAAATGTAAATTGATTATCTACTCCATCAACCTTTACCTCATTCACATCATTCACAATTGAAAAGTTTTAAGAAATTAAAAACTGGGGAAAATATTTAAGAAATTTCTTAATAGTCAGAAATTGTAAATGTCTAGAGTTTAAACTAATCAAGTAATGGTGACCTGGGTCATTAAACTGAAGTAGAGTGAGATATAAAAATTTATAAGTAGAAAGCCTTCAAAATTGTAAAGAATTCCCATGCAAGGGGGTTGGAGATGCCATGTGTAAAATTAAGCAAAAACAATGAAAGGGATTTCAGTTTCAACAATGAGTGGAAAGGATCAGGAGTCAAATCACTGGAAAATATTTTATTATTCATTAATTTATTTATAAATCATTTTATTAGGGGCTCATACAACTCTTATCACAATCCAGACATACATCCCTGTGTTAAGCACCTTTGTACATTCATTTTCCTCATCATTCTCAAAGCATTTGCTCTCCACTTAAGCCCCACGTATCTGGTCCTCATTTTGCCCTCCCTCCCAGCTACTCCCTCCTTCATGAACCCTTGATAATTTATAAATTATTATTTTTTCATATCTTTCCCTGTCGGACATCTTCCTTTACCTACTTTTCTCTTATCCATCCCCAAGGGAAGAGGTCACATGTAGGTACCTGTAATCGGTTCCCCCTTTCCCACCCACTCTTCCTCCTCCCTCCCTGTATCACCACTCACACCACTGGTCCTGAAGGGATCATTCGCCCTGGATTCCCTGTGTTTCCAGTTCCTATCTGTACCAGTGTACACAGGAAAATATTTTAAAGGAAAGCACTTAAATATATCCTCAGAAAAAAAGAACAAAGCCAAAAATTTTTCTCCCACCAAATTGCTAATGACAAATTAAATACAAAGGAAAAAGCACTGAAATGAAATTTTAAAAGCAGTGGAAAGACTGATAAGATAAGATAAATTATACATCGGTTCTTAATAACACATCACCATGCATGGCATGCTATTCTAATATATCAAAACCTTTATAATAAAGACATTGTATTAAAAAATCAATAAAACAGCTCTTTAAAACAATAAAGAAAATATTTTCCACATGTTTTAGAGTAAATTCAAAAATTAGTTCAGTTTAAACTTATTTGGGTGTTTGATGCCAGGTTATTAGAAATTTAGTAAAATTCAAAACAGAAGTAAACATTATTTTTCTAAAGTAAAGCTGAGAATCCTAAATCAAAGGAGTTCAAATAGTAGGTCCTGAAGATATGGAAATTCTTTCATTAGACTATTAAGGATAGTATCAAAATATTAAAAAGTAAAAAGTTTCCAATTAAAATTATCCTTGTATAATATTAATTGGGTATTATCAACAGTGCACATTGTGCTTTTTATTATAGCATAAGAAATGGTAAACAAGTGGCCATCTAGCTCAGAAGCAACAAAACCCACATGAAAGAAGTACAACAGCCTGTGTGACCATGAGGTGTCAAAGAGATCAGGTATCAGGCATCAAAGAACAAAGTATATCAATTTGAATGAGGGGGAGTGCAGATTGGGGACCCAAAGCCCATCTGTAGGTAATAGGACACCCCCTTAGAGAGGGTTGGTGGGAGGAGAGGAACCAGTCCAGGTGCAGTGTAGCAACAATGAAACATACAATTTCCTTTAATTCTTAAATGCTTACCCCCACCCCCCACAAACTATCAAGATCCCAATTCTACCTTACAAATCTGGCTAGACCAGAGGATGTACGCTGTACAGATAGGAACTAGAAACACTGGGAATCCAGGACAGATGATCCCTTCAGGACCAGTGGTGAGAGTGGTGATACAAAGATGGTGGAGGGAGGGTGGGGTTGCAAGGGGGAATCAATTACACGGATCTACATATAACCTCCTCCCTGGGGGACAGACAACAGAAAAGTGGGTGAAGGCTGGTGTAAGACATGACAAAATAGCGGTTGGGGGAAATGGCAACGTGACAGGACTCACCCTTAGGAGTTACTGCTGCCAGACTAGAAAATTGTAGGTAAGGCAAAGGAAACGAAGAGGTGGAGTCCTGAAATTAGAACTAGGATACGAGGGTCTCTCCTGAGCCCCTTTTTGTGTGGGATTTCCACTCACAAAGGAAACCAAGAATGCTCTAAAGCGCTCTAGATTTGGGGAGCCCACGGACACTGGCTGTACCCTTGCTGGGAGCAGTGATTTCTGCAGGCAGATGCCTGAGAGGGGACAGAACCCAGACATGAGGGGAACCCTATGCCAGAGCTCTCTGCTTGGTTGGCTGCCTTGAGCTCACGGCCTAGGGAGTGGTGTGGCGGGTAGCCATAATTTATAGTAGAAGTAATAGCAGATATTTACCTCAGGTAGATCACAGTGTGGGAGAAAATAGGTGGAAAGCCAGGAGTCCAGGGAGCGAATTTAATTCCAATTGGACGAGAAGGAAACAAACCCTTTGATAAGCTGTATCTCCCCCTCTGAGGGTCAGCCTGACAGTCCCCAAATTGGAGCACATCACAAGAATAATTTTTTAAAGGGTGAAATATATATTATTGGTTTAAAACTCAAACCCAAGGAGCACATAGGTGGGAGGCCCTTAATATAAATTAGCATAAGAAGAAACCTAGCTAAGGAATGCCAGAACTCAGCTACAGGGCCTGGCTGGGCTGTTTTTTGCATAACAAAGACCCACTGTAGCAAGTGTCGGCTTTAAACAGCACTGAGCTGCAATCCAGAGACTGTGAGAGAGAATTTTATTTGATTTTATTCTAGCTGACTAGGGGGATAAAAATGAAAAACAAAATCCTCTAATCTAGTAAACACCAGCAGACTAGATAGGACAATATGCCCAGGTTCCCTCCCAGTGATTCTACATATAGCTGGGGAGGCCCTGCCTGCCCTGGGGCCCTAAATGGGGCAGTGGGAATACCCCAGTCCCCCACCCCCAGCCCATGCTGCAGTGCTACATACAGCACAAGGCAGGTACACCAGCAAACTCCAGCACTCAACTGATGCCTGGCCACGGGTGTGATCTTGGCTTTGAAGCAATCCCACACAGCATCTGTGGAACCTTATATCAAAGGGGTACACCACCCTGTTACCATGAAGAGTTGGAACTCCTCCAGTCTCACAGACAGGTGATCAAGTCTCAGTTATCTCCTTACCTACTTTGCTATTTCTTCTCTATCTATTCACAAGCCCTTCTATCTTTCCCACCGCAGTCAGTCTCAAACAAGCTGAGGTTCTTGTTGGTTTTTTTCTCTTTCTTCTGTTTCCTTCTTTTTTTTCTTTTCCCCTCTTTCTCCTCTTCTCTCCCACTCTCTCCTATCATATGCCAATACTGGCTTACACATCACTACCCTCCGCTTAGGGAAAAATCAACCCAAAAAGCAGTAGAAACTCCATCCTGCCACCCGTGGGAGTGTTGTACACCACACAAGGCAACTGGTACAAAGATCTACACCACGCTGCGCTGCTGAGGAAATCTCCGTCAGACCTCTAAGGTGATCTCATCAACTAGGGCAATTCTGCCACCACCACAGGGTTCCCGCATTAAAAGGGCACAGCAACTTACCATTGTGGGGCAGACTCTAAACCCCTCTGCCCCCATATTCAAGCAACCAGGGATCACCTATCTCTTTATTTTTATTGCCTCAATCTCTCTCTTCTCCCTCTTTACCATCACAGCCAATATTAGTGAACACAATTGGTTTTTTTCCCCTTCTTTCTCTTTATTCTCTTTGTTTTTCTTTCCTCTTTCTGACTTTGTTCTCTTTGCTTCTCTCTCTTTTTGTAGGATTCACTCTTCTCCCTCTCATTCCTTTCACATGCCACTTTTGATTTCCAGACCTCTACACTCGGCCCAGGGCAACCCTGTCCTCCCAGTGGGCATCCTGACTCCTAAGACAGTGCTGCACACAGGATGAGTCAGTGCTACATAGCACAGCAGGGGGTCAGCTATTTCTTTATCTATTTTTAGAATTCCCTCTTCTCCTTCCTTTTCTCTTCTCTTTTATTTCTTTATTTGTGTTCTTTCACTTTTCTTCTTTTCTGCTCTTTTCTAGCTCTTCTCTATTTCCTACGACAGCTTCAGCAGAATTTAGTTCTTTCAAGTTGTATTTTTTTTTTTATTTTTTTACTGTTTTCACCTTTTTTTACTCTGTTCATTTTAGTTGTATGTGTGTGAGTGGGTGTCAGTTTGCTTGGCATTATTACTACAATCTGTGTCTTCCTCTTTCTCTCTTTTTCTTCTCCTTTCACTCTCTTTCCTGTCACAAGCCACTATCAGGCTCCAGGCCACTCCCCTCCACCTAAGGACACTCTGAAGGCCCAACTGGGGGAGCTCCCACCCTCATTGATTGGCTTGGCGAGCAGCTGGAGAATTCAAGCTAGTCCCCTTCAACACACCAAGCAGCAGGTTATTCTCCCCTACAAAAAGTCGGGGTGTCACCAGCCTAAATACTGAGGCCTTATAAATGACTGGGAGAAATCCCTGACCACCACTTGTGGGGCTCCACGCTACTGCAGGAACATCTACCCAAACTCCAACACGATATCTCTGTATATGGTAATTCCCCTGGAAGCCACAGGGCTCTACACCAAGGAGGTTATACCTGCACGACCTTCTCAGCACTATAGTTTCAGAGAAAAATACCACAGGCCAGCCAAGGTGCTCCAGAAACTGTGAAGTCTACTTAGAGATTGGCCAGGGAAGAGATCCCTCGTGGGACCACAACAATCTGACAAGTGTCACATGAGAGAAATATCCAACACACATTCCAATAAACGGAATACTGGACAGGTAGGATAAGAGTGAAACCACAGGAAGTTATAGCGATAGCCTGACCCCTTGGTACAGTTACCAGAGGGAATTCATAGACATACTCATACAAACCCCCAAGAGAGAGCCCAGGAACATGGCTCCAGGCACTTCCAAAACAACATGTAAACAGCAACTTATTCTAACACCTTCAACAAAAAAGCAGGAGAAACAAAAGACAATGCTGGAAGAAGTCATGAACCTAATGATAGGCATAGAAGAAGCAGATATTGACCTGCCACAAAAATAAATTTTCAAAATGCTGCTTGAAGTCATAAAGGATATGAGGAAATTTATGCAAAAAAGATGAAATGATAGCGGATATAAAGGCAATGCACCAACAGGAAATACAAGAGTTAAGGGATGAAATAACAAAATCCAGTGACAACTTGACAGACCTTGCCAATAGGCTTGAGGAGGCAGAGAATCGCACCAGTGACCTAGAGGATAACCAAGAAGACCTCAGTAAATGGGAAAAGCAGCCAAATAAGAAAATCAAAGAAAAAGAAGAAAACCTGAGAGTCATATATGAAATTATGAAAAGGAACAATATTAAAATAATTGGACTACCGGAAGAAGACACAAAAAAGAAGTCAACAGCGAAATTAGCAAGGAAATTCTTAGCAGACAATTTCCCCAGCTTAGTAAATGAACATCAGACAACCATTCAAGAGGCTGAAAGAACACCAGCCATACTAAATCCCAAGAAGAAGTCACCAAGACACATAATTGTCAAAATATCAAACTGTGAGGAAAAGAAGATCATAACAGCAGCTGGGGACAAACAAACAGTTACATATAAACATACCCCAATAAGAGTATGTTCAGATCTATCAGTGGAAACAATAAAGAGGAAGGAATAGAGTAACATATTCCAAATATTGTAGGAATACAACGCAAACCCATGAATACGTTACCCAGCAAAATTATCTATTAAGATAGATGGAGAAGTAAGAGTCTTCCCAGACAAGGACAGCCTCAAAGAATTCATAAAAAGAAACCCAGCCCTACAAAAGATCCCTGCCAATTCATTATGGGTAGAAGATCAACAATTACCAAGGGAAAATAAGGGACCATCGCATAGAACTACACCTATAGGGTGACAAAGAGGAAACTGCCCCCAAGATAGCATCAGTTCAATAGTGGAAATATGGCAAACATAAACCACACAAAAAACAAGCAGATAAGATAGGTAGATAGGAAAATATGCAACACAAGAGGTACAAGATGACATCACAGAGTCCACAGATGGATATAATAACACTGAATATGAATGGCGTGAACTTAGGAATTAAAAGACTGAGGGCAACAGACTGGCTGAAGAAACATCTGCTGCCTCCAGGAGACTCCTCTGAGGCTTACAGACAAAAACATGTTGAGAATTAAAAGCTGGAGAAAAATGTACCAAGGAAATGGTAATGCAAATATGCAGGGGTAGTGATCTTAATATCTAACCAAATTCACCTCAAGGTACAGGCCATAACAAGAGACAAGGAGGGGCACCATATAATGCTCAAGGGAACAATAGACCAGGAACCAGTGAGCATAATAAACATATATGCACCTAATAAGAGACCTGCAAAATTCGTAAATCAAACACTCCAAAAGATGAAAAAAGAGATCACAGGCTCAACAATTATAGTGAGTGACTTTAATACACCACTCTCTGGAAAAGATAGATCATTTGGAAATAAACTCAACAAGGAGGCTACAGATCCAAATAGCACAATTGGACAACCTGACTTGATAGATATTTTCAGAAGTTTCCATGCACATGCAAAGAAAATTCACACTTTTCAAGTCCACATGGCACATATTCAAAAAGTGACCACATGCTGGGACACAAGTGAAACTTGATTAAATTCAAGCACATAGAGATTATACAGACATCTTTCTCTGATCCTTGTGCCATAAAACTGGAAATTAACAGAAGGACAGTGAAGAAAACAATGGTAAACATTTGGAGGATGAACAATTTCCTATTGCAAGAGTGGGTATTGACCCAGATCAAAGATGAAATCAGGAAGATTCTAGAAACCAATGAAAATGAAAATATGACATACTAAAACCAGTGGGATACAGCAAAGGCATTTATCAGAGGAAGGCTGATAGCAATAAATGCACACACACATTACAAAAGACGAGAGACTCATGGATAATATACTGACCCAAAACTTACACCAAATAGAACAGAATTGACAGAACAACCACAATAATAGCACGAGGATAGACATAGTAAAAATCACCACCCAGATACAGGAGAGGGAAAACAAGAAAACGGTGGAAAATTTAATGCCGCTAAAAGTTGGTTGTTTGAAAGATTAACAGAATTGACAGACCTATGGCAAACCTAAACAAAGAAAGGAAGGAGCAAACGACATTTGCATGGATGAGCGATGAAATAGGGGACATTACAATAGACCCCAGTGAAATCAAAAGGATAATTTCACAGTACTATGAAAGTCTATAGTCTAACGATTTCAAAAATTTGGACCACATGGAAAAATATTTGGAAACACAATCCCTCCCTAGACTATCCCAGATGGATGTCAGCAACCTCACAGACCCATAGCAATGGTAAAAAAAGACAATGTACTCAAGGGATTACTAACAAAAAGAGTCCCCAGGGCCACATGGCTTCACAGGAGAATTCTACCAAGCATAAGGGAAGAACTGACACCAATCCTATACAAACTCTTTCAGAACATAGAAAAAGATGGAAAACTCCCAAACTCTTTCTATGAAGCTAGCATAACTTTGATACCTAAAGCGGGAAAAGATGCCACAAGAACCCAGAACTATAGAACAATTTCCCTAATGAACATCCATGCAAAATTCCTTAACAAAATACTGGCCAATAGAATAGAAAAGAATATTTTAAAAATAATTCACCATGACCAAGTGGTATTCATACCAGAGATGCAGGGATGGTTCAACATACAAAAGACCATCCGCATTACTCACCACATTGGCAGGAAAAAATGATAAGCACCATATGATAATATAGATAGATGCAGAAAAAGCATTCGACAACATCCAACATGAATTTCTCTTTAAGACACTTAAGAAGATAGGAATAGAAGGAAAATTCCTCTATATTATACTAGTCATATATGAAAACCAAGAGCTAATGTGTTAGTTAACGGAGAAAAGATAAAAACAATTCCACTGAAAAAGGGGACCAGACAAGGATGCCCCACTTCCCCACTCCTGTTTAACATCATACTGGAGGTCCTAGCAAGGACAAAGGAAAGATATTACAGGTATTCAGATGGAGAAGGTAGAGGCCAAATTATCATTATTGGCAGATGATATGATTATATATATAGAAGATCCCTTAAGCTCCACAAGCAGAGTGTTGGAAGCAATAGAGGAATATGGCAGAGTGGCAGGATACAAAATCACCAACAGAAGTCTATTAGTCTGCTCTACACATTAGACAAGACTACAGAAGAGACAATTAAAAAGGTAATACCCTTTACAATAACCAAGCACAAATTGATATACCTAGGGATATCTCCACTAAAAAACCCAAAGTTTTATATGAGAAAAATTATAAAACACTACTTTGAGAAATCAAGAGTGACCCCAACAAATGGAAGAATATCCCATGCTCATGGATTGGCAGACTGAATACAGTAAAGATGTCAGTTCTGCCCAAGACCCTATATAAGTGCAATGCTATTCCAATATGAATACCACCATCCTTCTTCAAAGAATTGGAAAAGCAGATTACCAACTTCATAGGGAGGAAGAAGAAGCCAAGAATTAGCAGAGAACTCCTCAAGAAGAAGGACAAAGTGGGAGGGCTTGCTTTCATTGATTTTAGCACGTACTATATGGCCACAGTAGTCATAACAGTGTGGTACTGGCATAATGACAGATATTAAAACCAATGGAAAACAGCTGAGGACTCAGAAATAAAAACATCAGCTGAGGACCCAGAAATAAAAACAAACAACTGATCTTTGATAATGACCCCCAAAATATTAAATGGGAAGCAGATGCCACCTTCAATAAATGGTGCTGGAAAAAAATGGATATCTATCTGAAGAAAAATGAAGCAAGTCTCTTATCTCACTCCATGCACAAGAATAAACTGAATCATAGACCTTGAGATAAAACCCCAAACAATTAGGGCCTTTAATGAGGGAATTGGGACAAACCTTAGAACCTTGGCACAGGGAATACATAGGCTATCAGAAATAGGGAAGGAAACAAATACAGAGAAGTCACAAATAGACAAGTGGGATATACTGAAGATAAATCACCTGTGTACATCGAAAGAATTCCCCAAGATAGTTATGAGAGTCCTCTACCTGGGAAAACATTTTTAGCAATGACACGTCAGACAAAGGCCTTACTACTAAAATCTACAATATTTTGCAAGCTTACAGTATGAGAAAAACTAAGTGTCCTCTGAGGAGGTGGGCATAGGACCTGAACACAAGTTTCACAGAATCTGAAATCCGAATGACCAATAAACATATGAGAAAATGTTCCCGATCATTAGTCATAAGAAAAATGCAAATCAAAACAACTATGAGATACCACTTAACATCCTCAAAGATAGCCCAAGTCAAAACATCAGAGAGCAAGAAGTCTTGGAGGGGCTATGGAGAGATAGGAACTCTCAGACACTGCTGGTGGACAAGTAGGTATGTAAATTGATTTGGCGATTTTTCAAACAGATGCAAGAAACCAACCACAGCCAAACATTTGTGCCCCAATGTTCATTGTGGCACAGTTCACAATCACAAGTAGTTGGAAGCAAGTCAAATTCCAATCAACAGATGAATGGATTAAAAACTGTGGTACCTCCATATAATGGCATACTATGCATCACTTAAAGCAGTGATGAATACAGGAGAATATCGCCGTATAGGAAGAACTGGAGGAAATTATGTTAAATGAAGTAAGCCAAGCACAAAAAGACAATTATGACATGAGTCCACTGAGGAAAGTTTATATATATATTAAAAAAGAGAGAGAGATCAGAAAGATAAGTGCAAAAGGGGCACAGGGAAAACGCTACTGTATACAAACACTCCAGGGGTGAGGGCCAAGAAGTATGGCAGGGGACAGACCAAATTCAGGGATACATATGGTAACCAACTAAAAAGGGAGTGGAGAGAGGAAAAGGGAAAGAAAAAAAAAAGATGTGTGATGGGGGATACAGCATTGACCCACCCAAGGGGAGGGTATTGTTTGTGTCTCCACAGGGAAAGAGGGACCAGATATAAAGCCAGTGCCAGATGATTGCAGTGTGCCAGCAAGAAGTGGGGAGCCAGTTGAGGGGCCTGAGGGCTCAACCCCCATACCAGTTACATGGACAACCGCCCCTCACCCCAGAAGAATTTACTTGAAAGGATGGCAATGAAGCTGAATCTAGGGGAGAGAGGCATCTCTGATCAGAGCAAATGGGAACAAATGAATGGGGAGGAAGAGAGACTGGAGCACATCCAGGCCCATCAGGCCTGGAGGACAATAACCCCGCTCTGAACAGCCAATGGACAGAATGGACAATATGGCTGATCCAACTATGAGACAAGCCGTCCCTTGATGTCCCAGGAGCCTAAGGGGGACAAGACTGGAGACTCAGTGTCGGGACCGGCCCAGAATGACCCTGTTACACTGAGGCAAACCACTAAAAGTGTGTGGCAGAGCAACCATGGGACCAGAGCAGGGAGCTCCTGAGGCAGTACAAAGGACAGACTCTGGAACCAGAGCATTGTACCCTATCGGCCCTGACTGAAGGACATACCTAGAGATAAAAAATCAGACCTTGTTCTATTTACAGGTTTTTCTTTCTTTCTAATTTTAAAATTTTAATTAATTTATTCTTCTATGAGTAAATGGTTTCCTTTTTTGTTGTCATTACTGTGTTCTCACCCATCACCTATCTTGCTATGACTTTATTTTTGGTGCATATTATTATCTCTAAAGATCTATCCACATAAGATAGACTGGATGCATAGTCTGGAGGAGAAAACACGGGACCAATGGTTTCCGGGGGGACACGGGAGTGGGGGAGTAGGGGATAAGGATGTGGTGCTTACCAACCCAGGGACAGGGGAGCAACAAGTGATCCAAATCAGTGACAAGGAGGGTGTGAGAGGCCTGGTAGTGATTCAGCAAGGGCTAGGTAACCGAGAGAAATTACTGAAACCCAAATGAAGGCTGTGCATAAGAGTGGAACAAGAGGAAAGTGTAAGGAAATAGAGGAAAAAACTAGGTGATAAAGTGTATTTACTGGGGTCTAAAGACTGGAATTTACATTAAGGCAGTATTAAGGCAGAAGATGGACATTGGGCCTCCACTCAAGCACTTACTCAATGCCAGAACATGTTGTTCTATTAAATTGACATTCCAGGATGCACACCTTCCAGACATGATTGCTGAAGAAAAATGTGTGCATAAGCAAATGTGGTGAAGAAAGTGGATGGTGCCCGGGTATCAAAAGATATAGCATCTGGGGTCTTAAAGGCTTGAAGATAAACAAGCAGCCATCTAGCTGAGAATAAAATCCTACATGGAAGAAGCACACCAGCCTGTCTGACCACAAGGTGTAGAAGAGACCAGTTATCAGACATCAAAGAACTAAAAATCATATCGATGGGTGTCCACCTTCCTGTTATGATCAATGAAGACAAACATGTGCATAAGAAAATGTGGTGAAGAAAGCTGATGGTTCTCAGCTATCAAAAGATATAGCTTCTTTGGTCTTGGAGGCTCAAAGATAAACAAGTGGCCATCTAGTTCACAAGCAACAAAGCCCACATGGAAGAAACACCAACCTGTGTGACCACGAGCATTTAAGGGACCAGGTATCAAGCATCAAGGAACAAAATAATCAAATCATTTTAAATGTGTGAGTGCAGAGTGGAGACTCAAAGCCCATCGGTAATGTGTGAGTGCAGAGTGGAGATTCAAAGCCCATTGTCAGCCAACCAGACACCCCCTTAATGAAGGGTTGTGGGGATAACTTGAGCCAGTTAGGGTGCAGGGTAGCAACGAAGAAACATATAATTTTCCTCTAGTTCTTAAGTACTTCCTCCCCCTACCACCACCACTATCATGATCCCAATTCTACTTTACAATTGTGGCTAGACCATTGCAACAGGAAACACAGGGAATCCAGGAGAGATGACAACTTCAGGACCAGTGGTGAGAGTGGCGATGCCTGGAGGGTGGAGGGAATATGGGATAGAAAGGGGGAGCTGATTATAAGAATCTACGTATAGCCTCCTCCCTGGGGGGTGGACAGTAGAGAAGAGGGCAGGGGGAGACGTTAGACAGTGTAACATGTGACAAAATAATAACAATTTATGAATTATGAAGGGTCCAAGAGGTAGGGGAGAGTGGGGAGGGATGGGAAAAGTGAGCAGCTGATATTAAGGGCTCAAGTGAAAGGCAAATGTTTTGAGAATGATGATGGCAACAAATGTACATATGCATTGCATGGCACAATGGATGAATGTATGGATAGTGATAAGAATTGTACGAGCCCACAATAAAAATTTTAAAACAAAACAGAAATAAAAAAATAAATAAAAGACATGACAAAACAATAATAATTTAGAAATGATTAAGGGTCCATGAGGGAGGGGCCCTGAGGAGGGAAGGGAATGAGGAGTTGATTCCAAGGGCTTAAGTGGAGATGAGAGTAAATATTTTCAGAATGATGAGGGCAACAAATGTACGAATGTGCTTGACATACAATGGTTGTATATATGATTGTGATAAGAGTTGTATGAGCCCCAAATAAAATGATTTAGAAAAAAAGAAATATGAGTATCCATATTTCAACTATTTTGTCAGCCAAATGAACACACAATAAATTGTACAATTCAGTATTTTTGTTACCTGGCATGGAGCTAGCCCTGACGCATGGCAACCACAAGCACAGAAGAAGAAAACGCTGTCTGACTGCTCTTGGCCATTCCCACGATCAAGTGAAAATCAGACCTTTGTTATTTGTAGATGTTTTTTCCTCAATGGCTAATTTAGGAAGGAGATCTCTGCTCCATACGTCCTAGTTGCTCTACTGAAACTTGTTCACCCTCACAGCAACGTGAAAGCATTTCCTGACAGATGGGTGATATCTGGGAGTCAAACCAGGGTCCCCCAAATTGAAGGTGAGAATCACACCACCATGAGCCACCACTGTCTCCTACCCTCAAAATACAATAAACACATTTTATGCAAATACTACATAGTAAATTTTGTGAATAATATGGTGAGCAAAATAAATTACTTTCAATCTAAATCCTGTAACTTATCCTTCCTCACAAAGAGCTTATGTGGTAAAATCTACTATAGTCCTTGTTTTTAAGTGAGAACACAGAGGCTTCACAATATGGGTGACTAACTAAAGATTACAGAGCACATTTCATTGATTTTCAGTAGTTTGGTGTCATAGCTTTTAAAACCAATATATTAAAACTGTTAACAGGATTAATATAATGCATATCCCACTGCCATAGAGTGGATTCCAACTTAAAACAATTTTATATAGGATTTCCAGGGTTTGAGTCTTTATAGGAGCACCCAGCCTCTTCATTTATCTGTTGAGGAGCTGGTGGGTTTGAACCACTAGCCTTGAAGTTAGCAACTCAACAATTATCACACAGCAAAATCCATGCCACAATGGCATTTCCAGCATCCTAAAGGGACTCAAGCGGTATGTCTTTAATAAATCTTTGAGCTTAGGAAACAAAAAGAAAATTTAAACCGCAGCAAATGGTCATTAAAGTGACAGGAAACAAAGAAATGACAAAAGTTGATGTCAGAAGATACTCTGAAACTTGCTCTTGAATGAAGAGTAAGTAGCTAAAGAATTGGAAGAAACGATGAAGAAAAGGAGCTGAACAGAACATTTCAAAGAGCTGATCAAGGTGACAAAAGCAAAGTCAAAGGTGAGAACATGCTGAGCATTTGCCAAAGGAAAGAACTGAAGAACAACGTCAAGCCTCCAGTCAACATATTTAAGGACCCTGTAGACAAAATAGATCCCCGGTGGTGCTATGGGTTAAGCATTGACCTGCTAATCACAAGGTCAGCAGACTAGGGAGAAAGATGAATCTGCCTTTTCCTGTAAAGATTTATAGTTTCAGAAACCCTAAACAATGTTAGTATGAATTAGAGTAAACTTGATGGTAGGAGTCTGGGTGTATTGTGCTTTTTGAGCACAATGTCGAATGATGCAAAAAAGGATAAAAAGAAGACAGAAGGAAATCACAGAGAAAGATGTTTATTGACTGTGTAAAGACATTCAATTGCAGATATACTAACAAACAATGGGAATACCTAAACACACCTGTGTACATTGAACAACAGATCATCATTCAGACATTTAAAATGATGAAAGTTGTGTGTCAGAATTGCATAGTTTCATCATACTTATTAAATCTGTGAACTGAGAAGAGCCAAGAAACTTGATTACATGAAGAAGAATGCAGTTTCATGATGATAGAACACTAACAAACAATATAGCAATATGCAGGTGATACAATCCTTACTACATGCTGAAAGTAAAGAGAACTTGATGTACTTATTGATGAAGATCGAACACACTTGTTTCAGTATGGATCACATGTTGACAGAACAAAATTCCTCCCAACTGGACCAATAGATGACATCATGATAAATGGAGAAAAGATTGAAGTTGTCAAAGATTTTATTTTATTTGGAGTAAGCATCAATATTCATGAAAGCAGCAATCAAGAAAACCAAAGGATGCATGGCATAAGGCTAATTCATAAAGGCCTCTTCGATGTGTTAAAAAGCAAATGTATCATTTTGAGGCATAAGGTATTTTCAGTTGTCTCTTATGCTACATAATCAATAAGGCACATCGAATAGAACTGATGCACTTGATTCTAGTAATGGTAAAGAATATTGAATATGCCATTGGTTGCCAAAATAGTAAATTAATCTCTCTGGTACAAAGTACAGATGCTTCTTAGAAGCAAGGATGGTGAGACGTTAGACATGATATCAAAAGAGACCAGATCCTGGAGAAAGAGCTGGTGTTTGCGAAAGCAGAGGTCAATGAAAAAGAACACCTCAATGAGATGAACCGACACGCTGGCTGAAATGATGGGCTCAACACAAAAGTTGTGAGGACGGCTCAGGATTGGGCAGTATTCTTTGCATGGGGTTAATATGACGTGGAATATAATTGACAGCACATAATACCAACATTGTATGTATTTATAGTTCTTATTATCCAATCAATGATAATATATATTCCTATATATAATTTTGCATGTCATATCCATTTAATTACATAATATATTTATATTATCATTAATTGATAATGAAAATATGTAATAAACTGTATATAATACATATATACTATATATGCATCTTTTATGTATGGATAATATCACATATAAAACATAATATACTACATATGCATTGAATGTTTTATATTTTATTATCAGTTCAGACTGATAATAATTGACGTAATTCATTTGGGGGACTTCTGATAGCTAGATAGTAATAAATTGGGGTTAATATTTAGAGGAAATCAAGGATAACAACCAACTGTGTTACAATATCTGAGGTTCTTTAGAAAGCATGAATCACTCAAGTCCTGTCCTATCTAGAATAAGTGTTTGAGATCTCATCAGTGGATTCTCTTCTTGAGGAATACTAAAATAGTTTAACAGGGCTTGTTTTTCACAATTTCATTCAACATCTACAAATTATAGACAAAAGGACTTCAATGATTTTAAGCATGAGAAGTTTATAGATTTAAAATTGTGAATAGTATAATCACTTTTACTCCTATGGTGTCATTTCTTATTTGGGTATTTATATATTTAACTGAACCCCAAATCAAATCCTCTGCCATTCAATCATGGTTGACTTACAGTTTCTGAGGCCAAATCTTTATAGGAGCAGACAGCCTCATCCTTTTCCAATAGAGTAGCTGGTGAGCTTGAAGCACTGAAAGAACACACTCATCTATCCCAGGCAATTTGGAAGACAGCTACTGACGGATTGACTGGAAGAGATCCATGTTTGTATTCCAACAAAGATGCCCCAACAGAACTGTGAATTATAGAACAATATCATCGATATCAGATGCAGGAAAAATATTGCTGAAGATCAGCCAACAACACTTGCAGCAGTATATTCATGGGCAGTTGCGAGAGGTGCAGGACAGATTCAGAAGAGGAGATTGAACAAGGGACATTATTGCTGATGTCAGATGGGTCTTGGCTGAAAGCAGAGGATAGCAGAAAGAGGTTGTCTTGTCTTTAATCGACTATGCAAAGACTTTAGACTGTGTGGATCATGACAAGCTATGTATAAACTGGAGAAGAATGGGGATTTACTCATGTGGAACTTGTACATGGATCAAGAGGCATTCATGGAGACAGAGTAAAGGAATACTTGCATGGAATAAAACCAGGAAAAGTGTGCAAAATGGTTGGGTCTTATGACATACTTATTCAATTTGCAGGCTGAGCAAGAATCAGAGGAGCTGGATTATATGAAGAAGATGTGGCATCAGGTTTGGAGGAAAGCTCATTAACTGCCAGCAATATGCAGATGACACACCTTGCTTACAGAAAGTGAGGAGAACTCGAAACACTGGCTGATGAAGATCAATTTTTTCAGCCTTCAATATGGATGATAACTCAGTGTGAATAAGTCCAAAATCTTCACAACTGGACCAATGGTCAACATCGTGATAAATGGGGAAAAGCTTGAAGTCAAAGATTTTATCCTACTTGGATCCACAATGAAGGCCCAGTCAACCACTGATCTGATCAAAGGATGCCGTGCGTTAGGTGAATCTGCTGCGCAAAATCTCATTAGAGTACTGAAAAACAAGGATGTTACTTGACAAGTAACTAAAGTGTGCTTGACAATGATCTGAAATGCATGTGAAAATTTGACATTGAATAAGGAAGAAAGAAGAAGAATCGATGCCTCTGAAATGTGGTGCTGGTGAAGAATATTAAAAGTATGATGGACTCCTACATGGACAAACCAAGACTGGTGAGGTTTTGTCTCTTGTACTTTGGACATGTTGTCAGGAAAGGCCAGTCCCTAAGAAGGATATCTTCTTTGGTAAAGTGGAGGGGTGGCAAAGAAGCGGAAGGCCCTCAAAAAGATGGACTGACAATATGGCTACCACAATGGGGCAAGCAGAGGAAGCATTATGAAGATGGCACTGGACGAGGCAGTGTTGAATTCTGGTACACCTATATGGTTTGGCACTTACTCAGTGGCACCTGATAGCAAACAAAACAACCTTTATCAATTCTATCTCTGGACATATGCAAGAGAACATTTCAGAGTAATCCCATCAGCAAATTACACACTGCAACTTTGTATGCATTACTAATGCTGTGGTGTACCAAAAAAAAAAAAAAAAGGACTTTTATGGGTAGAGCATCATAACTTGAATATATTTAAGTCAGTGTGTATGTGCATAATTACTACCTTTCTTCACAGACTGGGTGTCTGGAGCCTAGTCCCCCACTCTTCAGAGATATGCACAAGATCATAGTGTACTCCACTTTAAGCTGCCAACCTGGAGAGTGAAGCTACCATGACTTGGTTTTCTCAATAATGGGATTGAATTTATTTACATATATATTTCAGGTACCTAAATCCCTAGACACAACTACTGTCAAGGATCACAGACTCTTTAAAAAGCTCAGACACCAGGAATTGATTCCATCAGAGTTATTGGGTGGATGGTCAATGTGAGTTAGCATTTTTGCCTTTTCTAAGAAAGGTAATGTTTCCTAGGACTTCCGTAGCTAAATGCCACAAAGTTGTTCTTGTGTTTGAGCTCATTGCAACAGTCACTGTGCCAACCCATCTCCCTGAGAGTCTTCCTCCTTTCTATAGAGTCTGATTTACCACGCCTGGTGTCCGATTCCAGTGTCTGCTCTCTCCTGACAGGATGGCCCAAGTACAGAAGATGAGGTCCATCTGGTCATCCTTGATTCTAAGTAACATTCTCATTTGGGAACCCCTTAATTTTATTTTAGCATGCATTAGACGGTGATACACATGGTTGCTGGCTTGAACCCCCAGCAGCTCAGTGGGAGAAAGACTGGGCTCTCTACTCCACTGTGCAGTTAGTTAGCTTTGGGGACCCATTGGGGGTGGCTACGAGTCAGCATCGATGGCAGTGAGTGAATCATTTCATTATGACTTGGTCAATTTACCTAGTAATATCGCCAAAGCAAAACTTTGTTTCTCTAAACAAGTTAACATTGTCAGTTGTGTGGGTTAGAAATTGAAAATACATGTTTTAGGAGGAAATAACAACTCATAACTGGAAGTATATGATCGCTCCAGAATACCTGGAAAGCTTCAAAATGATAAGTACTGCAACAAGTGAATCTTGTTAGACAGAGATAAGTGCTTTAATGCATATCAATGACATAAATGTTCAGATGTTTAAGGCAGCAGTAATAGTTTGGAGAGATGAAGAGGTACAACATATTCTTTTCTGACACCTTCAATGAAGATTTCCTCTTCACTTGAAAAACTGATTTTGCGTTCAATTTAGAAGAAATGCAGAAATGTCTTCTCTCTTCATTATGCATTCTTTTTTGCATAATATTCTTTGTGATGGTTTTTGTTAGATGCCATTGAGTTGGTTCCAATTCACAGGGACCCTGTGTACAAAGGATAAAACACTGCCTGCTCCTCTACCATCCCAAAAATTATTCTCATATTCAAGTCCATTTTTGCATTCACCATGTCAGTCCATTTTGTTCAAGATCTTCCTCTACCCCTCTACATTACAAAGCATGTGTTCATCTCCAGAGACTGTCCAAAGTGCTTCAGGTAAGTTCCATCATCAGAAGAATTCTAGCTGTACTTCTCTCAGAAGAATTCTAGCTGTACTTCTTCCAAGACAAATTTATTGGTTATTTTGGCAATACATGGTACCTTCAATACTCCTCACTAGCACCATTGTTCAAATACATTGATTCTTCTTCTCTGTTCCTTATTTAATATCCAACTTTTACATGCATGAAGCAATTGAATACACCATGACTTGAGTCAGATACTTCTTAGAGCTTAGTGCTTAGCAGTGGTTCTCAACATTCCTAATGCTTTAATACAGTTCCTCATATTGTGATGACCCCCAACCATAAAATTACTTTCATTGCTACTTTATACCTGTAATTTTGCTACTGTGATGAATGGGGAACCCCCTGTGAAAAGGTTGTTCGACCCCTAAAGGGGTCACGACACACAGGTTGAGAACCGCTGGCCTGGAGTAACATCCTTGCATTATAACACTTTAAAAAGGTCTTATACAGGAGAAATGCCAAATGCAAGGTGTCATTTGATCACTTTACTGTTGCTTCCATGATCATTGATTGTGCACACAGTCAAGACAGAATCCTGAGCTACAAGTGCTTCAGGTTCTCCTCATTTTCAGCAAGTAATGTGTCTTCTCCAAATCCTAGATTGTTGATAAGCCTTTCTCCAATCCTGATGTGCCACATTCTCCTTCATCTAATCCAGTTCCTCTGAGTATTTGCTTAGCATGCAGATTGAAAAAATATGCTTAGAGGATACAACCCTAATGCACACTTTTCCTGATTTTAAACCACACAGTATTGCCTTGTTCTTTTCTCACAACTGCCTATTGATCCATGCACAAATTCCCCATGAGCACAATGATATATTCTATAATTCCCATTCTCCTAAATCCAGCCTGGACCTCGGACAACTCCATGGCAATCATCTTCAGCTAAATTTTACTTGCAGGTGTTATCGGTGATGATTTTCTACCATTAGAGCATTCTTTTGGATCACCTTTCTTTGGAATGAGTACAAATATGGGACTCTTCCAGTTAGTTGACCAAGTAGCTCTCTTCAAAATGTCTTGACATAGAGAAGTGCATACTTTAAAAGCTTCATCAGCTTGCTGAAACATTTTATATGATATTTCATTATTCCTGGGGCCTTGGTTTTTGTTAATGCTTTCAGTGGAACGTGAACGTCTTTCTTTAGTACCACTGGTTCTTGCTCATTACTAGCTCCTGAAATGGTTGAATGCCAATCAATTCTTTTGACAGTGACTCTGTATTATTTCCATTTTCTTTTAATACGTCCTGCATCATTTAATATTTTGCCCATAATTTTTTCAGTATTTTAACTCAATGCTTGAATTTTTCTTCAGTTCTTTCAGTTTAACACACAACACAATGAACAAATTCTTCCTATTTTTCCTAACTGTAGGTCTTTGCACATTTCATTAAAATATTTTATTTGTCTTTTTGAGCTGTCTTTTGATATTTTCTGTTCAGCTCTTTGACATACTTTATCATTTCCTACAAATGCCATAGCAACTGTGCGATTAAATGCAAGATTTAGAGGTCATCTGAAACCCATGTTGATCTTTTCTTTCTTTCCTGTCTTTTTAATTACTTTTTGCTTTCTTCATGAATGATGTTCTTCATGTCATCCCACAGCTCATCAGGTCTTCCATGATTAGTATTGAATGCAGCATATTTGTTCTTGAAACATTCTTGAAATTCAGGTGGGGTATACTGAAGTTTGTATTTTGCTCTCCTGGACTTGCTTTAATTTTCTTCAGCTTCCACTTGATCTAACATATGAGCGATTGTTAACATGTTCTACAGTTATCCCCTCACCTAGTGTTTGCTGCTGATATTGTGTTTCTCCAGTGTATTTTCCCACTGATGTAGTCATGATGTCCATGTATTCCAATATGGAGATGTCCATATATATTTTTTTTTCCATTTGTGTTATTGAAAATATGGTATATACTATGAACAACTTTTTGGTTTTGAAAAACTCTGTCTGGAAATCACCAAGTCCATATTTTCCTACTACTGTTCCTTCCTTTTTCTTTCCAAATTTTGCTTTGCAGTCACTAGTAATGATGAATGCATCTTTATTGCCTGTTTGATCAAATTCCCACTGAAGTAATTAGAATTTCTCAATTTCTTCACCACTACCTTTAGTGATTGAGGCATGCATTTGAATAATGATTGTTTTGAATGTATTTCCTTGAAGATGGATAGATATAATCCTAACACACACAGCATTGTACTTCAGATGCATCTTAAAATATTCTTTTGGACAACGAATGCAATTGAGTCTCTTGATTATGTCATTAGCAGCATATCAAAACCTATGGTTTTCTAATTTAAAATGACCAATACTAGTCCATTTCAGCTCACTGACACTGAGGATTTCAATCTTTATGTGTTCCACTTAGTGTTTTTTTTAAAGATCATTTTATTGGGGGCTATTACAGCTCTTATAACAATCCATATATCAATTGTATCAAACACATTTGGACATATGTTGCCATCTAGACATTTACATTTCATTTAAGCCCTTGGTATCAGCCCCTCTTTTTACCCTTCCTTCCCCAACCCCTCCCTCATGACTCCTTGAAAAATTATAAATTATTATTAATTTCCTATCTTTTTTAACATAGCTATTTTCTTCTTTAAAAAATCATTTTATTGGGGGCTCATACAGCTCTTATCACGATCCATACATCCATCCATTGTATGTCAAGCACATTTGTATATCCATTGTCTTCACCATTCTCAAAATATTTGCTCTCTACTTAAGCCCCTGGCATCAGCTCCTCATCCCCCCCCCTCGCTCCCTGCTCCCCCCTCCCTCATGAACCCTTGATAATTTATAAATTATTATTTGTCATATCTTACACTGTCTGATGTCTCCCTTCACCCACTTTTCTGTTGTTCGTCCTCCAGGGAGGAGGTCACATGTAGATCCTTGTAATTGGTTCCCCCTTTCCTACCCACCCTCCCTACACCCTCCCAGTACCTCCACTCACACCCCTGGTCCTGAAGGGATCGTCCACCCTGAATTCCCTGTGTTGCCAGTTCCTATCTCTACCAGTGTACATCCTCAGGTCTAGCCAGATATGTAAGGTAGAATTGGGATTATGATTTTACACCCAATTTTAGTAGGTACACATTTCATACATTCTGATTCCAATTATTAGTAATTTTTGCAACTGTTTCTTCTCAATCTGGGTCATGCCCAATCAGCAAATGCAGATCCCAAACGCTGCCCTCCCATAAGCTTTACCCCATTCATAGCACTGTGGTCGACTCGACTTTGAAAAGGCAGCCCTTCCTCTGTCACATTTTAAGTCCTCTGACTTGTGGGGTTCATCTTCTAGCACTGTCTCTGACAATGTTTTGCTTTTATTCATTAGGCCTTTGGTGTCTGACAATGTTTTGTTGCTGTGCTTAAGGCTTGTGGCACCTAATTCCTCTAAGTGGACAGCTGATTGAATCTTCATAATGTGTTCTTAGTCTAAAAGCTCTGCTGAAACCTACTCACTTTGGGTGACCCTGCTGGCATTTGAAATATCAGTGATATAGCTTCCAGCAACACAGAGAAACAGATGCCATCACAGTATGACACAGAGACAAATGGTGCATAATGTAACTCAGTGAAATAAAAAACACTTCCTGGAGGACCCTAAATACCAATGGACTAATACTCTAACCCATTTTTCCTTTACTTTTAGGATTGTTAATTTTATAAAAGCAAACCTCTCCTCAATAATTTCATATATATGATTACCTCCATCTTATTTTTAGAATGAGAAAATTATTATATTATTAACTATGTTAAGTTACAAGAGTAACTGCATGGATTTAGGTCACTTTCTCTACATGCTCTTTGGGGAGCAGAGCTTTTTTTATGCTTTTGAAAGGATGACTCTAAAATGAAATTCTACAATATTGCATGGAGCTGTGCATTAATATAATAGTAAAAAGATCGCATCTCTGAGTTTCTGATAATTTAACACTGGGTATGTTAAAGTCTTCTCTATTTCTTGAGGCATAGTCTATTTTAAAAAAAATATCTATAGTCTAAAAAAGCCTCTGAGACAATTTCTTAAATAGTACTACATATTGATTAATGTAGTGAAAATTGCTTCATGCATATATAGCAATTTAAATTCAATATATTGTATAACTTTGACTTCACCATTTCATAACCTTGCTTTTTTGTGACTGATCCGAAGTGCCTAGGGTTTTCAAAAACATACTTGGATTATGTCTAACCATAGCATCATGGACTAAGAAAAATATGATTATCTGGGATTACTGTAAAGGATATAGAGTAGGTGCGCTCATTATAATATGTTGAAATTACTTGTGGATTTTTATATGACATAAAACCCAAGTCTAAAACATTTGAGAAAACACACTATTAAAGTGGAATAAAATAGAATGGAATCAACAGAAAAGGTTAAACTATTTAGGTGGATTTGGGGTTTTACTAAATTCTTAAATATGTTTGGCCTAACACATTTCCCTTTAATTCCCTTAATATACCCTGCGGATTTCCACAGAAATGTGAACCGTATGTTTCTGATTCGTTTATACTTAACTCGTCAACATGTTTGGGAAGAATGAGTTGAAGCCCAACGCCTCATGAACAGTTTTTGAAGGCTTTTATTTTCGTTAGTAAACAACTGGAGCCTGAACCCAGAAATCCCGGGGCTTCATTTAAAACTCAAATTCCATCAAGAAGCAGAGAGTTCTTAACTCATTTAGGCACCGTGAGCCTTTGAGGACGCCTTGCTCCAAATCATGCAGCTGGGAGGAATTATTTTGATAATTCACTCTCTTTTGTGTCACTTTTATTTTTGAGGTTATAAGCCTTTGATGGTGCAAAACTTGTTTGAGTTAGGACCAGATGACACCCCACTAGCCTTGTTTGTTGACTCAAGTCTACCAGGGCAGGTAGCTCAGAAGAAAGACTCGTCTCTTCCAGTAGCAAGTCAAGACTTCAAGTTGAGCTGTGTTTCTGGGTACTCTCTCGTGACCTAGCCATTCCAACGTGTTTATTTGCTTATGTGGAGAGAGAAGGAAAAAGAGACATTGCTTTGTACACGGATCTCTCAGGTGTCTGAGGGAACAAATATATAATTATCTGTTTAATGATGATTGTCACCCAACTAATTTTCTTCAATTTTCTAGTCAAAGTTCAGTATCTCTCATAAAGCCTGGTAAACACCCATTTCCTTTCTCCACCAACTTGAGACAACACACTAAAGGTCTGTGTCTGAGTGTTTAGTGAAAGATTGCTGATCATTTGAACACTGGTTTCTCCCTGCCATTAGCCCATCCTACCATGGGGCTCTATTTTTCTCATGAAAATGGCTCACATTTTAATTTTGAAAATTTGCAAACACTCTTTTTGTTCTGCTCCTCCATGGGCATTCCCCCAGCAGTCATGAGATCCTGGTGTCCCTATGGAGTGTGTTTATAAAGACCCTCAACACTTTGCAAGGCCCTGGAGATCACCTGCTTATACTGATTGCTACTTAGATGCCCACCCACCTCCACACCTTCTTCATTATGAAATCCCATGTCTTCTCGGCACTCCGTTGGAAATGAGAACTTATGTAGAGAGCTCACCTTTCAGTCTCCTACCAACTGAAAACATGAATTATAAATCAGCTGACTGTCTGCAGGTTTTTTACATTATATATCAAGAAGTTGATAATGTTGCCTTTAGAGTAGAGCAGGGATATAGGTAAACCTTATATATATAAATGGATAGTGAGCTTACACTTCATTGTAAGCCTTAATTTAAGAATACTTATTTGTCCAGCAATCAGAAAGCATACTGTCTGGGATCTTAAAGGACTGTCTTCAAACAAGCGGCCATCTGTGTGTACTGTCAGTCAATTCTATTCGGAAGAATCCCACCAGACCTTGTAATCCAAGTATTTTAAATAATAAAATCCAAGATCAGAGTAGCTTAAATTCTAAGCACACAGTATTAGTCTGGGTGCTTTAGAGAAACAAATGCACAGAATCTCATATGTATAAGAGAGAGTTTTATATAAAGGGTAAGTACACATCAAGAAAACATCCCAACCCAGTGCTGCCCAAGCCCACAAGTCCAACATTAATCCATTAACCCATATGTCCGACACCGATCCACAAAGTCCTCCTCCTTCTCAGAAAACACACACTACGATGCTGACTGCAGGAGGAAAGCCGTATCCGTGAACATGCAAGCATCTCAACACTAGCAGGGACCTCCACACAGCTGCTCCAGCACCCAGGGCTGTATCAGGGTAGATCCATGTGGCTTCTCCTCAGGGATGTCTTGCAGGAAGTGAGACTTGCCAGCTGAAGCAGAGAACTGGCTAAGGCAGCTTCACCCTGGTCTGACCATCAGAAAGCAAGAGACCCGAGAACTAGAAAGACGAGGCTCACCAAGCCACTTATCCCTCTGCCCTTCTATTAACCCTGCATGTGTTTATCGGCCAGGTTGACACAATAAACTTTAACTATCTCAATAAGGGCATGGATGGTAGTGAAAGCCCCAAACCCATCTGCATAGATGAAATCTCCATTGAGCTCCCTAGATGCTTGACCATAGATGTGAATGGTTTTGTCCTAGACAAAGTAAATTGAAAAATTAATAACTGCAGGTATAATCAGCTTAAAATGTAACATCTTACCATTTAATTTCCTTTGTGATCCATTTTTTAATTTGTTCTAGTTTTTATTTTTTAATTTCTTTTGGATTGAAGCTCACTCTGTGTTTTATTTTGTTATTGCTGATATGTTCCTTTTTTCTTTGTTTTTGTTATGTATTATCTTCATTACACAAAATAAGGATAAGAAAGTTTATAGAGACAGTAATTAGATAAATAGATATTAAGGGTTATGATGAGGAACCTTAGTATTGTCAGGGTTACACATTGGGCTGCCAATTGCCAAAGTCAGCAGTTTGAGACCACCAGTTGCTCCAATGAAGAAAGATGAGGCTTTCTAGTTCACCTATAGGGTTGCTATGAGTCAGAATAGATGCAGTAGCAGTGAGTTTGTTTGAGATTTTTCTTTGTCTTTTTTTTTAGGGTCATGATGGGATATTTGGGGTAATAGGGAGCTAATAACAATGTATGCACAGATGAAAAAATTATCTAGAATTGCTTCTGGTGATGATTTTTAATATATTTAAACTATTGAATTTTATCATACCTGAAGTAAATGTCAATGATATGGTTTAAAAACACACACACTAGAAATCCTTTAGCTATGAGTTATATGTAAGTTCTTTAGGAGAAAATTAAATATCGATAATTTTCAAACTGAAATAAGAATCATCAGAAGGAAGTTCCCAAGGAGAAAAACCAGCTCATGTCCACCAATTCTCTTAGGATTAAGAAAGATTAAACAGATTTGTCTGGCATTTAGAATTTTTTAAAAAGTACCTTTCAATATAGAACATAAAACCTACATTATACATTGCATAAAGGAAGATCCTAATCTTATTTTTAATCTCACTAGAGTGGTATAACTTATCAGAGGATAAAAAGAATAAACACACTGAAATAAGACTGTAGAAATGAGTCCTAAGTCGCTCTTTTAATAACATTCCTAGACCAAGGTGTTGTGGAAAATAAGTCACTAGGGATGGAAGTATGTTACCCTTCATTTATAACCATTAAGGACTTTTTATTTCCCTGTTTACATAAATCATTCTGCCTTATTAAGATGAACTTTTTTTGTGGCCTCACTACAAAGTAGGAAGAAGAATAAATTTTTAAAATTTCTATAAATTATTTTGAACCTTATCTTTTAAAAACATCTCTTAAATTTATATTTTAAATGTAAATAATACAGTAGTTCAGTATTACAAGTACATATTTTACCCATAAATTCACAAGTCCTGGAAGAATAGGATTTTTGTTTGATTTTTGTTTTACTAATATATATGCATGAAAAAAAAACCCATTGAACCATCAAGAATCTGGGATTATTAACCAGGGATGTCAGGCACAGTGCCTGACCTATCACCGTTTAGCTGCTGGCCCTTGAGTAAGTCACTCACCTCCTTGAATCTCCATTTCAAGTTCCAAGTTAAATTAGACACTGTCTGAGGTCCTGATCAGAAAAAGGCCAGTCTTCCTTGTCTACACAGGCAGGACCATGATTCATCAACATTGCCCCTTCCAGCTCAGAGCAGGACATGTCTATTGTGACATGTGACTAAACATGTCCTTCAGAGATAACTTCCAGATACTTTGTTTGCTCTCCACAGATAAGAAGGAACTTGATATACATAGTACTTTGGACATACAGTACTCAGAAAAAGGTGCTAATACTTAAATTTATATGTACTTGAATTCATTAAAAATTATTTTAAAAGCTTGATCAATGATAGGCCTAATGTTTGTGCCCAGTGGAAGAATGCTTAGTAAGACAGATAAAATAGTATCTATCCGGGCAACACACAATACAACAACGGTGAAACTCCAGTCCCTAGAGACAGGTTGGTGTTGGGTGCAATGGAGCTGGTTCTGACCCAGAGCAACCATCTGCACAACAGAACAACACTGCCCCAGCCTCACCAGTGTTCTCATGTTTGAGCCCATTGCTGTAGCCACCGTATCAATCCATCTTGTCAAGGGCCTTCCTCTTTTTTCCCTCCCCATCTACCTCACCAACCATGATGTCCTTCGCCAGGAACTGGGCTCTCCTGACAAGTCCAAAGTAGTAAAATCAACCTTTGCCATCCTTATTTCTAGGAGTGTTCTGGCTGCTCTTCTTCCAAGACAAATTTGTTTCTTCTTTTGACAGTCCATTGTGAATAAACAACAGAAGGATAAAAAATAGATTATTCTTTCAAAACCAAGCTCATTGCCATTGAATCAACTCTGATTCACAGCAACCTTTTAAAACAGGGTAGAACTACCCCTGGGAGTTTCAAGACTGTAACTCTTCATGGGAGTAGAAATCCCTGTCTTTTTCCTAATTGAGTGGCTGGTGGTTTCTTGCTGCTAACCTTTGCAGTTAGCAGCCCAATACATAATTACTATGCGATCAAGTCCATGGTAAAATCAAAGCTGTAAGAAAACACACAGTTATGTATATATTTTTAAACCATGCTATGCTATAGTTCTGTTTTTGTTTGTTTTGTTTTACCCTTTAACAAGGTAGGATGATTATTTTTTAAAGTATGTAAGCTTAAAAAAAAACTGAAAAAGAGGAAAGTTCTTTGTAAAATATGCTCCCAAAGTAGTTTTTAGCATGTCTATTTCAGCACAACTAGCCAAGTATTTAAAATGAAATATGAATTATTTACTATCAAGAAAGTTCAAAGCCCCTCAACTCAATTTGTTTGACCCGCTTAGCTGCAAAATAAATCTGGTGGGTGGTCTATTTGAGGCACCTGTCCATGTCCAATCACATTAAATTTTCATAGTCTCAACATTTGAAAAGCGCCATCTCAATTTCATCAACAACAGGGCATGGTAACAACTCTCAAACACACGGCAGCCAGCACATCATCCAAACATGTTTACTCCATAAGGCAGAGTCTAGAGCTTTACCGACCTACAAACTCAGCAAGTGAGGGAAGGATTTTCATAGTACAGCTCAGCCCTTAGCCATTTGAAATGTGTTACTTACACTGGGAAGTAAAATTTCATTTCACGAAGAGTAAAATGACTTTACAAAATTATGGCGTTATTTTCCACCTCAAATGGCAGAGAAAAGGCTAAAGTATATTTTCTGACTTTAAAAGCAGTATATTTTCCATTAGTTTGAATATTTCTGAATTCAGTTCTTGGTATCATAGAAACATGGGATTAAGGTATTATCTATCGAGCAAATGCCATCTCTTTCCCCTGAGAGTAAACTGGGACCTATAAGAAAGGCAGCATAGATTCAAGCCCACAATTGTCCTACTAAGTCTGTGTCTTTAAGCAAGTCATTTAATTTCTCTCTCATCCAGTTTTCTTGCTTACAAGTAAACAGACTAAATTTAAGAAGTTTTGAAAAACTTATGTGAAGACGCTTGAAAACTCTATCAGCGCCACTCAAATTACTATTAATAATGATCATTATCTGAGGGATCAATACAAGGCTTTCTACTTCCATGAAAAATGTTAGTCTGGTAAACCCACCAGGGGAGTTCTACTCTATCCCATTGTGTTCCTATGAATCAGATTTGACTCGATGGCAGTGAATTTGGTTTGGGGTTTGATTAAGGCTAAGGATCTTACACATATTTATTCAACTAAAATAACTTGCAAATTTAGTAATAATGAGCAAACATTATTGAACACATGTTATGTGGCAAAACTGTACTAAATGCTCTGTGTGTATGAACAGATTTCATTTTTAACACAGCTACTAGTTATTATTCTCACCCATTAAAATAAATATTTGAGATCAATGGAAGAACCAAGATTTTATTTCAAGCAATCCAGCCACAGCAGGCCTACTCCTGGCCTATATTTATATGGTGTCTGATCATTTGATATTAATGATCAAAGGATAGCCAAAGGGGAAGTTCTCCCATATCCTGTAGGGTCACTGTGAGCCAGAACTGACTTGATGGTGGTGCATTTGGTTTGGGGGAGTGAGAACCAGTAGCCAGCAAATTTAACTCTGTTCAGGGACCACCTAGATGGAGCTTAGAGAATGCTAAGACACTTATAAAGCTTACGAGTAAGCCACGTGTTCTTTCATAAGTCTCTGCATTTCTCTGACTCCCAGTAAGCCTACTTCTCTGATATGTGTGAGGCCCAAATGAGAAAACACATTTCATACAGGTTTAAGGCACTATTAGCGATACTTAAGAAATAAATAAGTGTTAAACAGATAGGTTTGCTTGCAAATTTTATTTTCATGTTATCACTTTTTTTGCTTTGGATAAATATGTGGGTCCAGGTATAGAATTTGCTCACTGTGTTCCCATAAGAGTCAGGAGACTTTGGAAGCTATATGCCAGGGCAAGGACCGTGCCCAGGGTTCATCCATTAAATCTGTCATGAGACATGTGAACGCAGAGGGACAGCTCTACTCCCAGACCCCTGCCTGAGCCATATCCGCCCTGCACACTGTTGGCCACTCATTCCAACAGGCGCTCCCGTCTACAGCTGACAGCTTTCAACACGCAAAAGAGTACAAGCCAGAAACATTGTTACTACCTCTTTGTATTCGGTAAACAATGAGAAAACGTATGTTAGGCAATGAAGGTTGTGCTGAAGAGGCGAAGATGCCAAGGTAAAGGTGAGTTTAAATTGTGGAAATAGCAAGGTAAAGTCCTGGAGTCACAGTGTCTGGATGGGCAGAACCAGTATTTTCAGGTTGTACGGTCCTGTAATAGAAGCAAAATCTCCTTACAGCAAAAGCCATTTTCCCCTAGGCAGTATACTTCCAACTGATTCTAAAATAGCAGATGCTGAGAAGCTTCTTTCTATCAAAGTGAAGCTTAAAAATATTCAATGAAGTTGAAGGAAATATTTTAGGGGAAAATTATTTTCCCCATGTTGAATCAAATATTCATAGTTTTGCCATCAAACAACCATTTCCAGAAACATTTTCATAACTGAGCTACTACTGACCTGGCCTAGTTTTTAAAAAAATCTATTACACAGTAAAATCTCTTTAAAATGTTTGTTAATCTGCATTTTCCACAGCTTAAGCAACTAGAAATCATCAAAGATGATTGTTTAAAAATATTTTAACAGATTCTATTTATGCATGTTTGAATATTTTCAATTGAATTCTTACCCAAAAGGTACATAGGAGGGACCCCAAATTTTAACTTATTAGGGGAAAAAAAGGATTGTAAAAATTTTATGTTTGGCAATCAAAGGTAAGTCTCCCAGCATGGTGCCTGCTGCCCCTGTGCTGCTGAGACTAAAAAAAAGAAAAAAATCAGGTGTGATGAAATGGGCTTTTCCACATTATCCTCCCTTAAAAGTTTTTAATTGGAACACAGCCACCATTAACAGAACCTGTTTCCCAGAAGTCTTTGCTCAGAATGAGCCACCCAACGCCGGACTTATCCATGCCACGATGAAGCCTGTTACTGTCATCTCTCAGTGTGTACTGTTCTGTCACATGCCAGTTTTAATAAAAGAAACAGCATGGTGATATTTCTGTTTATAATCTTTTGACAGCTTGTGGTTTCATGAGATTTTTTTTTTTCTCTCACAGCACAAACAAGAAGCATGAGGGTGAATCTTGCAGGTAACCCTGCACGGCGGTCTTAGGCCTTCCACTCTTTCCTCTTCCAGCCTTCCAAATTCCTCAGTGGGAGGATTGTTCCTGGTGTCCCCGGCTGGAAAATTTAAAGCCATTTTAACTCTTGCTTCTGTACTGTCCCTCCAGCCAATTTCTCACAGATTCCTGCCATTTCTCCCCTGAAGCTGCCTGCATTCATGGCACAACACCAACTCTGAACACACCACTTCTCATGTCATTGAGCCTCCTTGATGATTGCTTTGGGCATGGGCTCCTCCCTTCTGGAATCCTTCACGTAGTGGCCACCCAAAACCAAAAAGCTCAAGTTCATTCCCATTGAGTCAACTCTGACTCACAGCAAGCTAGAGAATAAAGTAAAACAGCACATGGGTTTCCCAGGCCAAAATCTTTATGCTAGCAGACTGTCACAGCTCATGCCCAAGGAGTGACTGATAGGTGTAAAATGCCAGCCTTTCTGCTCTCCGCTGAGTGCTTACCTACTGTGCCTCGAGGCTTCTTGTCTGCCCAGCTAAAACACACTAACACACACGCACGTGCGCACGCACGAATGCACGCACACACACACTCACACACGCACACACATGCACGCATGCACACACTCACACGCACGCACGCACACGCAGGTGCGCACACACACGCACGCACGCACGCGCACGCACACACACACTTTCTTTGGTTCATGTCATTGCTTAATATTTTGTAATGATTCCCAACTTGAACTAGGTAAAAAGAGGTGCTAACACAATGAACTTTCAAGCCTTGTACAATGTAACTCAAGCTATCGGTCCATCTTTAGTTTTCTTTTAGAGTCCTGGGTGGTGCCAATAGTTAATGCACCTGATGCTACCTGAGAGGTTGGAGGTTTGAATCATTTTAGAGAAGAAAACCAGAAACCCTATATTCAAGTATAATGTTTAGAGACCTATTTAATATGTCTGAAATGTGGTAGACAATGCAAAGACAAATCAGCCAGATAAGGGAGGCCATCTGCACGAGGCCATATGGTATCCAAGGATTTAAAACATGTGGTAACTTAAATAGGACATGGACACAAAGGAAATGGTCCCCAAACCATAGCTGAGGCAGATCAATTCATCACAGTCATAGAAGCAGGAGAGTGACCATGATTGGGAGAGAGACACCATTGCAGATCAGAAAAGCTGACAAGATTGAGTCAGAGATCTGTGACCACCTTGACAGGGTCATGACCTACAAGCAGGAGTTTCAAATACCCAATTTCCATGAAGGGCACAGGCAAGTTCCTGAGGGCAAGATTGCTCCTCCCCGGGATGGCCAGGGATGTCCAGGCAACGGATGTTGAAACACACTCAGTCTAAGGGAAAAGCCTTTTACAATACTGGTCAAGGGTCAGAAAGAACTCCAAAGAGGATGAAACTACATGGAGGCTCACATGTGGATTTAGGACGCCCATGCAACCATAGTTCTTTGTAAGCCTGGTTCTCAGAATTTGAGCTCTGGGTTAGTCTGGGTAGTCTAGAGAAACAAATTCATACACACACTCATATGTGGATAAGAAAGAGCCTTATATACAAGAACAATTGAACATTGAGAAAACATCCCAGCCTAGTTCAGATCAAGTCCATAGTCTGACATTAGCCCATATGTCCGATATCAGTCTATAAGTTCCTCTTCAGACTCAAGAAACACATGCAATGATGCCAAATGCAGGACGATTACAGATCATTGGGTGGATAGTCTTGTGGATTCAGTGATGGTGGAAGCATCTCAGCACTGGCGTGGTCTTCATGTGTCTCCTCCAGGTCCAGGGCTCTCGCTGCCATCAGCATAGATCCATGTATCTCATCAGTAGAAAGTCTCTCAGTGGGTGAGCTGAGAGAGAGTGTGTCTCCTGAATTCAAGGAGAAATACAGGAGTCCCAGAATCCTCAGGAGAAGGCCATGCCCACACAAAGGCCTCATTGGCTATGACCTGATTGACAGGCTAGACTCCACCCCTTCACTCTTAATCCTCTCAAAGTGATGAGTTATTATATAACTACCACAAGCCCTAATCTATCATTTACCGAGAGACATCTCAGAAGTAATATCTGGCTATTTATTTCCCCCCAAAACGAAGCATGAAAATCTCTAGGAAGCATGTACAAAGTCATCACGAGTCACACGCATCTTGATGGCAACATGGAATAATGTTTTTTTTTTTTTCTTTTTAAACTCCAGCATACTGGTAGTGTTTCACAGAGACTGTTTTCCACACGGTTTCCTTTCTACCCTTTCTCTCTTCTCCATGTGCCCCAGTTTGTTTTTTACTTTAAGTATGGAATCTTCTTCTTTATCAACATTAAAACACCAGTAACTCTTAAAGATTTCATTACAGGTCATACTACGGTACATAATACTTTTCTGACTTTGAAATAATTACCTCTAAATGTACTTTTTTATTAAGTCATCTACCTCCCATGCCTCTCATTCCCTTACTATCACTAAATTGCTTCAGTGATCGAATCTGAGTTCAACAGCCATTTTCATCACACTATTTTTCAAGTCTATTTGCCATTTCTTGGCTTAATTCTTTCCCTATAGAGGCTATACAGTAATACATTCCCACCTATCTAAGCAACAACCTTGACTTTGTTTATTTCTTCTGTTTCTTTTTACAACACAATTTGGATGGCAATACAAATGCTATTGTTAGATGCCTTCAAGGCAGTTCTGACTCAGAGCAACAGATTATTCAACAGAAAAAAACAGTGCCCGGTGCTGTATCAGCCTCACGGTCAAGCCCATGGTTGAATCCACTGTGTGAATCCTCATTGAAAGTAGTTTTCTCTTTCATTGGCCCTCTGCTTTACTAAATGCTTTACATGATGTCTTTCTCTGAGGACTGGTCTCTCCTGCTTCTCATAGCATGTCCCCAATCTTGCCATTCATGCTTCGAATCGAAGGAGCATTGTGGCTATTCCAGAACAGATCTATTTGTCCTTGCAGCGCAGGGTATTTTCAAGGTTCTTTGCCAGCACCCTAATTCAATGCATCACTTCTTCCTCACTATTCCTTATTCACTGTCCAATGATTTCATGCAAATAAGGCCATTGACAATACCATGACCTGGTTCAGATGCATCTTTTCCTTTTACGTTTAACAGGTTTGCTCTTCAACACCTTAGAAGGGTCTTAGGCAGAAGAGTTGCCTAAAGTATCGTTATTCAGTTTCTTAATGGTGCTTCCTTGAGCATAGCTCACAGATCTAAGTAAAACAAAGCTCATGACAACTTCAGTCTGTAACCCATTTATCATAATGTCATATCTTGCTCCTGTGTTAAGGAGTTTTGTTTTTTCTTTACATCAAGTAGTAACCCATCATGAAGAATTTGATCTTCCTCAAATGTGTCAAGTGCTCCACTTTCAGAGAGCAAGATTGGGTTGTCTGCATATTGCAGGTTGTTAATGAACCTCCCTCCCTCCAATCCTGAAGCCACCTTCTTTTCCACATCGTCCAACTTCTCAGATTATTTGCTTAGCACAGGGCTAGAACAAGTATGGTAAAAGCATACATACCTGGTACATGCCTTTCGTGATTTTAAATCACATAGCTCCGCCTTGTTCCCTCCCAAGGACTGCCTCTTGGTCTCAATACAGGCTCTGCATGAGAACAGTATTCTAGAATTCTCATCATTCGCAATATTATCCATTATATACAGTGGATAAAACAGAAGTAAACATCTTTCTAGCACTCTCTGCTTACAGCCAAGATTCGTCCAACATCAGTACTGATATATCTTGTTCCACATTCTCTTCTAAATCCGGCTTGATTTCTGGCCGCCTCCCATCGATGTACTAGCACAATCACTTGACATTTTTTTTCCAGTAAAATTTGACCTGCATCTGAAATGAGTCATATTGTTCAAAATCTTCAGGTTGCTGATGGGTCACTTTTCTTTGGAACAGTCAAAAATATAGGCTTCTTCCAAATGGTTGGTCAGAAAACTATCTCCCAAATTTATTGGCAGAGACTAGTGAGCATTGTCCGTGTTGCATCAATGTTGTTGAAGCATTTTCATCGGTAATCTATCAATTCCCAGAGTCTTGTTTGTTGCTAATGTCTTCATTGAAATTTGGACTTCTTACTTTAAGACCATCACTTCTTTATCATGTGCTATCTTTCGAAATGGCTGAGTGTCAATCAATTCTTCAAAGTATTGTGATTGTGTATTCCTCTGTCTTCTTTTGATGTTTCCTTCATAGTTCAATATTTTCCCCATAGGATCCTTTAATATTCAAACTCAGAGCTTCAAATTTCTTCAATTCTTTCACCTTGAGATATTCTGTGCATATTTTCCCTTTTGGTTTTCTAAGTCTACATATTTTACATTAATGATTTACTTTGTGCTCTTGCGTGACCCTTTGAAATTTCCTGTTCAGCTTTTATTTCATTTATTTCGCTTTAGCTTCTCTATGATTATGAGACAATTCCAGTCTCTTCGGAGATCCACTATCCCCCATCCCACCCCTTGATTTCCTGTCTTGTATGGCCCTTTGCTTTCTTCATGTAGGATGTTCTTGATGTCATTCTCCAACTCCTCTAATCTTTTTTCATAGTGTTCAATGTATCAGATTTGCTCTTGAGATGCCCTCTAAATCAAGCAAGATACACTCAAGACTATATTTTGACTCTCGTGAAGTTGTTTTCAATTTTCAACATTAACCTGGAATTGCATAGGCGCAGTTTCCACAGACGGCCCCGGCCTCATTTTGACAGCTGATATTGAGCCTCTCCATCTTCTTTTTCCATAAAGGTCTTATGAAATTCACAGCTGAGTCTTTTCTGACTCATAGCAACCCATAGACCAGCCCCTGTGTGTCCCCAAGGTTTTCAGTCTTTACAGGAATAGACAGCCTTCCTTTTCTCCAGAAGAGTGACTAGTTCACAACAGCACCCTGTGGTTAGCAGCTCAATGTGTACCCCACTCAGCATCACAAAGTATCTCTTCCCATGGAGATATTCAATTCGATTCCTTTGTGATTCAGCTGGAAGGATCAATGTGTACAGAAGTTGTTCCAATCACAGCCTTTATGCCAACTTTCTTTTGAGAAGACAGCTGTTCCCTGCTTGGTTTTTGAGTGCTTTCCAACCAGAAGGGCTCATCTTCTGGCACGATGCCAGGCACTGTTCTCTTGCTATTCATAAAATGTTCAGTGGTTAACCCTTTAGACACTAACTGCATATAACTTCTCCCTGGTCTACCTGACCCTGTCCACCATGGCTGACCCTGCTGGTATTTGCTTCCAGCATCATAGCAGCACAGGAGCCACTCCACTATGACACACTGACAGATAGTTGTGAGCAACATAGGGTAGCACCTTTAAAATTTCTATTGCATTAATGCACACGTAGCAGTTTCCCCCATCCTCCCTTGGTTCCCTTTTTGTTTATATCTCCATAGAGTACCTAAACCTTTAACATTCCTCCAATTCTTTTTATTCTAAGCAAATGTCTACTGTTGGGTGTAAACTCCTCCATTTACCAGTCCTCACATTCAAAGTGACCTACATTTCCACACTCACTGTTCCTTCCTAGTCTGAAAGAAAAAGTGTTTACCCTCAGATTCTCTTTTCGTGCTCCCTCTCCTTCTACCTCTTTGAGTTCTTGCTGAAGCCACGGTTCAATTCTCTATTCTCTTTTGGCTACTCTCACCATTTCAAAACATGCTCATGTTACCACCCTCTTTAAAAATGTTCTTTTTCCAGCTCAGCCTTCCTCTTGTCTTTACAAGTAAGCGTTTACAAAGATTAGACTGTGCTTTGCTGTGTTGCTTACTCAGCCCTCCGCAGTTCTCACACACTCTCCTACTGAAACAAACACAGAACTCTTCCTAGTGGCCTTGCATCGATTTCGAAATCCAGTCATCTTATTTAGTCTTCAATTCATTTCGCATACAATTGTTTGCCTATTGTCTCCTTGGGTTTCCATAACACACTCCCACTTTAATGAAGTATTTTCTTCCACCAGTATGGTTCCTCCTAAGAGTTTTTCACCAATATATCTATACATCTTCCTAACCCTAGTATTTAAATGTGAATCTTCCAAAAAAAAATTCCTTTTTCTTCTACTACTAACTTTCCCCAAAACATTATTTCTTCTATTCCGACAATTTTATCTGGCTCCTTTATGCTGAGGAATCTCAAAGTTTACATCTATGCTCAATTGAAAGCTGTAAACCATATATTCCCAAACTTATTTGGCCAGTTCCCCCTTTTCAGGAAAAGAAAATTACTCTACATCCATTTGACAATGAAACATGTCTGTGCCATAAGCCATAATTCACAACTGAGTGTAGGGGTCTGCTTTTGCAGCCCCCTTTGGATCTCTCTAGCATTCCCCAGGGGTACAATCAGCTCCATTTGAGAACCACTCCCGCATGTCCCAAAATCTAGCTATCTACTGCGTTTGTCCTTTGGCACCTCACACAAATGGCCAGCTCAGCTATCTTTAGCCCACACTTACTCATGTGCTTTCTTTGTTACTAATTGTACCAGGACATTCATAAATTGTTGTTTTAGACTATGTCCTATCGCTCACTTCCATGTTCTAATTCATACTACCTTTCAGATAAGCCTTTTCCCCATTTTTGTAAACCTCAGCCTAAATAATACCTCTATCTAGCTCTATCTAGTCTATGGAGATATACTTTAAATTATACCTTCCTGTTATCCTCTTCTAATTCACCCACTGCCCTATTCTTAAATATACTTCTCTATTGGTAGGACTAGTTTATAATAACTAATTTATAATAACATGACTGCTCTGGGGGGAGCAATTTTGATTTGACATGTATTTCTAATTGGCAGCCTCCCCTTGTGTTTTCCCAAGTTAAATATAATTAGCGCTGAAAGGTTGATTGAAGAGGTCAGCCCATATGTTTTTTTCCATGTGGTTTTCTGGTCTTTGTTTTTTGCTTTTGTTTAGCTTTGTTTTTCTATTTTAAGTATCAGGTATTCTTGTTCATTGTGATTTTTATTCCTCCCCTTCCCAGATTCAGTTCCCTCTGCTCAAAATCAGAACTAGCCATGTGAAATGACTCCATATTAGTATATGTCACCAATGTGGCTCTTCCCTCGCATCCCTCAAACTAAAAACAAAAACAACAACAACAAATGTTGCCATCTAGTCTATTTCAACTCATAGGAACCCCGTGAGAGGGAGTCAACCGGTCTTAAGTTTCCACTCACTTTCTACAAAACATTTCTTCATCAAGCTAACACCATAACTAAAGAGAGGAGGAAAGTCACCAGGTTAAGAGATACAAATTTGTATGGTCACAGATGAAAGCCAAAATCAGCAGTGTGGATTTAATTAAATAACTTCAAAATTAAGCTGACGATAGTTTAGAGGTCTTTGCTCTTGATACCCTAAAGTGGTGCTTTCTAAGAGGCCCCACAAAACATACAACCCTATTATCTATGTGCACTGGGCAAAACAAGAGTAACCTAGCTATCTCCCATTCAGACAAGCTTGCTTTACAATAAAGATTAACACTATTTTCCTTCCAAATTATGAAACATTCAAGCATGGACCAAGTCTACCAGAATAAGGATGATGAATCATTCACTCAGTTTTTCTCAGATACACCAAAATCCATAATTTATGTGCTGTGAAAACCATCTGAGAAGATGGATTATATGAAGAAGAATGGAAGCAGGATTGGAGGAAGGCTTATTAACCACCTGTGGTATGCAGATGACACAACTTTGCTTCCTGAAAGTAAGGAAGAATTGAATCATTTTCTGATAAAGATCAAGGATTGTCGCTTTCAGAATGGATTACAGCTCAAGTAAAGAATGTAAAGAAAACCAAAATACTCATAACTGAACCAATAGATAACATCAACCTGGTGCTCTAAGACGTGAATGCAACATACTGGTATGAAGCAGGGAACCAGTGGAGAGGTCTGAGGGCCAGCCCCAATCCCAGCTATGTGGAAACCTGCCCCTCCCCCGAGAAGAATTTACTTCAGAGGACAGCACTGAACCTGCAACTCAGGTAGATGGACAAGTCTGATCAGAGGACACGGAGCAAATGAAGGAGGAGGAAAAGAGAGTGGAGCACATCCTGGCCCACCAAGCCTTGAGGACGATATCCTCGCTCAGAGCAGCAAATCCTCAGAGAGGACCATATGGCCAGCTCCACTATAAGATACAACATCCCTCACTGACCCATAGCCCGACAGGGGACAACACTGGAGACACAATGAGGGAATTTCACCCAATCTGACCCCACCACACCAAGGCAAAACCTTAAGGGCATGCAACTGAACAGCAAGGGGAACAGAGAAATGTAGTCCTCAGGGAATACCAAAAAATAGACTTTGGGGCCAGGGCTTGGCAGCCCATCAGAAGCAAGAGGAAAACACTCCTAAAGGCCAACAAACAGTCCTTGAACTAAATACAGGCTTTTCTTTCTTCGTTATTGTGTTTGTTATTGTTTTGTTGTTGCTTTGTTTTGTTTTTTTGTTGCTTTGTTTTTTCTCTGAGCTGTGGTTGTGCATGTTATTATCTCCTCAGGTCTGTCTAAATAAGATAGGCTTAACAATCTGGGGGAGAAAACTATGGGACTGAGGGTTCCAGGGGGACATGGGAGATGGAGAAGGTGGGGGAAAGGAAGTGGTGTTAACAAACCCAGGGACAGGGAACAACAAGTGATCCAAATCAGTGGTGAGGAGGGTGTAGGAGACCTGGTACAGCTTGATCCAGGGTAATGTAATTCTGAGAGGAATTGCTGAAACCCAAATGAAGGCTGAGCATGATAGTGGGACAAGAGGAAAGTAAAAGGAAATAGAGGAAAGGACTAGGAGGCAAAGGACACTTACAGAGGTCTAAATAAAGGCATGTACATATGTGAATATACTTAAATATGAGAATGGGGAAATACATCTATGTGCATATATTTATAGGTTTAGTATTAAGGTAGCAGATAGACATTAGTCCTCCACTCAAGTACTCCCTCAATGCAAGAATACTTTGTTCTATTAAACTGGTATTCCATGATGCTCTCCTTCCCGACAGGATCACTGAAGACAAAGTAAGTATATCAGCAAATGTGGTGAAGAAAGCTGACGGAGCCCAGGTATCAAAAGATGTAGTGTCTAGTCTTAAAGACTTTAAGGTAAACAAATGGCCATCTAGCTCAGAAGCAGCAAAGCCCACATGGAAGAAGCACACCAGCCTGTGTGACCACAAGGTGCCGAAGGGATCAGTTATCAGGCATCAGAGCATAAAAAAAAAACCACATCATTGTTTTTATGGGCTCACCTTGCCCATATGATTGCTGAAGACAAATTGGTGCATAAGAAAAAGCGGTGAAGAAAGCTTATGGTGCCTGGCTATCAAAAGATATTGTGTCTGGAGTCTTAAAGGCTTGAGGTAAATAAGTGGCTATCTAGCTCAGAAGCAACAAAGCCCGCATAGCAGGCATCAAAGAACAAAAAATCAAATCATTGTGAATGAGGGGGAGTTCAGATTGGGGACCCAAGACCCAGTTTTAGGCAACTGGACATCCCCTTACAGAAAGGTCACAGGGAGAAGATGAGCCAATCAGGGTTCAGTGTAGCAATGATGAAACATACAAATTTCCTCTAGTTCCTAAGTGCTTCCTCCACCCCCACCCCACCCCCACTATCGTGACCCCAATTCTAAGTTACAAATCTGGTTAAACCAGAGGATATACAGATGGGAACTGGAAACACGGGGAATCCAGGACAGATGATCCCTTCAGGACCAGTGCTGAGTGTGGTGGTACTGGGAGGGTTGAGGGAGGGTGGGGCAGAAAGCGGGAACCAATTACAAGTGTCTACATATAACCTCCTTCCTGGAGGATGGACAACAGAAAGGTGGGTGAAAGGAGATATTGGACAGTGTAAGATATGACAAAATAATAATAATTTTTAAACTATCAAGGGTTCATGAAGAAGGAGGAGCTGGGAGGAGGGGGAAAAATGAAGAGCTGATACCAAGGGCTCGAATAAAAAGCAAATGTTTTGAGAATGATGATGGCAACAAATGTACAAATGTGTTTGACACAATGGATGTATGTATGGATTATGATAAGAATTGTATGAGCCCCTAATAAAATGAATTAAAAAAATATATACCATCATGATAAATGGAGAAAAGGTTGAAGTTGCCCAGAATTTCTGTCTTGCATGTATCTGCAATCAATGTTCATGGAAACAGCAGTCAAGAGATCAAAACACTAGGTAAACCTGCTGCACAAGACCTCTTTAGAGTATCGAGCAGCAAAGATGTTACCTTGAGAACTAAGTGTGCTTGGTCCCAGCCCTGGCATTCTCCATCGCTTCACCTACATGTGACAGCTGGACATTGAACGAGGAAGACGGTAAGACAATGGATGCATTGAACTGTGGTGCTGCAGAAAAGCATCGACAAGACCAAGAACTGCTAGAAAGATGGACTGGTCCATACTGGAGGAGTAAGGCCAGCCCTGCTCCTTAGAGGCAAGCATGGCCAGGCATCACTTGACATGTTTTGGTCATATTGTCAGAAAAGACCAGGCCCTAGAGAAAGAATTCATGTTTGGTTAAAAAATAAAAGGCGCTCACTGGATTGGCACAGTGGCTGCATCACTGCGCTCAGCCGCAGGACCAATTGCAAGGACATCGCAGGACTATGCAGTTTTTCATTCTGTTGTTAATAGGGTCGCTTTGGGTCAGAACCGACTCAGTGGTACCTACCAATAATAACATAATTTCCAAGGCCACTAATTTTAGAGAAGCAGACAGCCACACGTTTCTCCACCAGAGCTCCTTTGTACTTCACCCAAACTGTTGCCATTGAGTCAGTTCTGACCGCAGCACCATGGCATGGCCTAAATGAGGGAATCTGAGCTCCAAATGGTTCTTTTGGGTTTTTTAATAGTTTTATTGGCATAGGACTCACATATCCTACAATTCAATGCTCAAATCATATTTTAAACATTTGTGCCATTATTATCACAAAAAAATGTTAGAACATTTTCTTTTTTTCTTGCACTCCTGGTTATTAGCTCTCCATTCCCCCCCAGCCTCCCCTGAGATACCCCAAGGATCCCTTAATGTACTCACTGCCTCTATAGATTATTTATCTTGCATTTCATAGGTAGGAAAACATGAAAAATAGTATCAAAGAGTTCTTTAAGAGAATTTATTTACTCTAAAGAATAGTATTTTTGCCATACAAAATTTCTAACATGCTGTTAACGTTTAACATTCAAACATGTATGTTCAAATGTCCAGCATCCTGGCTTTCCATGTAGAATAAAAAGATGACTTATGAATTAGAAGAATTCCCTGAATTGAATATAGGTCTGCAACTTCAGAATTACTTCAGAATTAAAAGGCACATATAAATTGTTACTCCATATTTTAGTATATATTTATACTACACATTTTAATTGCATGTGAAAATAAAATCAGCGCTCCAATCCAGGGAGTATCCGTTTTACTCTGGGTGCACATGATGGTCCTTTTGCCCTCTCAGTGACAGCCAGGTTATTATGATTATTTTCACGTATATATCCTGCTCACCTCCAAACAGGGACAATTTGAACATATTTTCCATACTTTGATTAGAATTTATGAAGACTCTTGGACCATGGTACTTTCAGTGTAAAGAATTACTTAGTAGAAGACTAAACACCTGGTTTGTGTTTATTTTTGAACCCTTTCAAAGGCAAGCTATTCACTAAATAAATATAGGAAGGTTTATCTGAGTTCACTTGTGCTGTCTCACATAAGACGGATCTTAAAAAAATACTTTATGAACCTCCTCCTGCTTGTCACATGTTAGGGTGTGTATGAAAACAGGGAAGAAGCAGCCAAGGATTGAGTTTGTTTATCTTTAAAGTTTTAGCTTGTAGTCGATCATTTCATTTTAATGTTCTGCTTCATGCTACAATAATTACTTGAACCCTTTTTCTGCGGGCTATACAGACCTGTCTACCAAAACCATTTGTTTTTCCTTTCTGAATGTGTTCTTCAGAAAACCAGGGGCAGCGAGAAGGTGAAGGAGCTATAGGAAAACTGTTTCACCTCTCGAGCTGGTTAAGGGGAGTTGGAGATGGCCGCTTTCTCCATAGGACCACTCCTTTGAGCATATCGTTCATGCACGCAGTTTTCCATCTAAAGACCCCTGCATCCAATAGGCCCATTTTTAAAAGCAACTCCCTTCTTCATTTTTCCTACAGGTAGTTGTGCAGCTGCTGATGTGTCTGGAGGAGAGTTAAATATGATAAACTGAATACCACATCATGGAGGTTTTGTGATTCAAAATCATCGAACTACAATGCCTTTTAAAATCACGAACAAAACCCTTCCCCCGCTCCAAAAAAAGCTATAAATTTTAGCCAATATAAACTTGTCAGAGTTGTCCCTCTCAATTTCACACCAGGGTGTGGTGCTGCACAGCTGGGGAGCTGAGCTAATAAGTGTTGAAAAATGAAAAATGCTGCTTTATGGTGTCACATAAACTGGCAAAAAGAACACTTTTACCTCCACCCCTTTTTTTGACAAACAAATACAAAAAATGTAGATGCTGTAAGAATAAGACTTTATGGTATTAGACCCAGGGGGCCAACAGAAAGCTAGTAGGGGATTTTCTTTTTATTGAATACTATATGTAACAAGAAGTGGCATAACATTTGCAAAATCTAATCGCTTTCAGTTCCTATTTGAACCTCAAAGGGGTCATTTTCAGAAAAGCTGTTGGAAAGACTGCCTAATGATCTATTTATCCAGGAGTGAAATGGGAGTGTCCATTTTACAAGGAGACCAAGCTGTCTTCAACAATATCAAGAGTTTAAGGTGGGTATACAGTAGGATTTGAGGAACATCATGTTGTACAAGTACTGAGTTGTTATCCTTGAGTACAAAAAATAATGCTCGACCAATTTGCATAAAATAACTTGGACCCAGCTATTTTTCTTGGGCTGGTTTGTTTCCTAACTGATGATGTATCCCTCACTCTCTCATTCAGTCCACTCATTAGCTCACGTCATTCAACATTCAACCAGCCAACTGTTGTTGCAGGTTCACAATGTACAGCTTCTGTGTTGTTCTTGTTAGTCATTGTCCAATGCATTGTGACTCATGGTGATCCCCAGGGTCCCGTGCAAAAGTGTCTGTGAGGGTTTCCATGGCAGTGACCTTTCAAAGAGAGATCACACCGCTGTCTTCTGAGGTGCCTTGGAGGGAGCTGGACGCATCAGCCTTTCTGCTAGTAACTGAACATAGTTGCAGAGAACGGCCTAGTGATAGCAGAGAGCCCCAATGATTCATGAGGAGAAATCTCTTTATTGAAGAATTTGAAATCAACTTGATGGAGCAAAACAGTAGATGGATGGAATGAACGAAGGAAGGAGGGAAGGAAGGAAGGAAGGAAGGAAGGAAGGAAGGAAGGAAGGAAGGAGAGAGAGGGTATTTTGTGAGGGATACAACCCTGTCCTGAGGGGAAACATTGAACTTCCAGGAAGAACAACTGATACACACACTTCTAGGCGCTGCTAAATATTGGTGGTTGGGACTTTATAGTTAGAGTATTTGGAGAACTGTGATTGTCTATTTTACATAGGCCTTGCCTGAATTTCTATGGCTGAAATTATTCTACCTTCTAGGTATATGAAAAAAAAGTACCTATACTTTTGGTTTAAGGGTTTTTAGTATTTTCTTTATAATTATGCACATTTTGTTTCCTTTAGCTATAATTGTCTTGTGAATAGGACAAAAACTAATTAATTTTCATTCAACATTTATCGTTTTGGTGAAATAAATGCTTCGATGGATTGAACTAATATATAATTTGATACCCATTACATGTGAATAATACTTATTGTAGTAGTAAGTCATCACACACACCATAATGTAGGTAATAATTAAGAAAACTAAAATCCATAACTATCACTTGCACAAATACTATTTAAGTAGCCTAAATTATTTGAAAATATTGCTATTATTAGAATGGAGCAAGGAAAGCAGGGTTCCACTTTGATATTGCAAACTTTAATATAAAAGTCACTGAAAAGTGGCCATCTTCAGATTCCCAAAATCATTTGAGTATATTTTATAGGGCACAATTGAACACAACAATAATGTGTACTAATCGAGCAACTATTTAAATGCCCTGCAGTGTTTTATTCTGTTGTGCATATGATTGCTAGCTGGTACCTAACAACAACAACATCATAAGATGTACCAGGTCATATCACTAGTCAATGTTACCTAGTTCAATGAAATACCTCACTGGACTTTTCTCCCAAACAAATTCCAATTCCAAATTCCAATTGCCAGATGATTTCCAGGAACAAACTTATTCTTTATCAGTGTGGCATCCATCTTAAAAACAACAATAACAAATATCCCACAAATCTTTTAAATTTCATAATCCTATAATAATAGTAGTAGAGATGGGGTCAGAAGGGAAACATTACCCAAACTGTACTTCAAAGAAATCCTTAGAGGAGCCTTTTGGGTCGACACAATTGGAAATGGCTGAGCAACCTGTGGAATCCAGTTAAGAAACAGTTACTGTGAGCAGAGAGTACGGCTAAACTTTTTATGTCCCACTGTGTGTGTCTTCTCTTCCTTCAAAATGAACAAGTCCATTTAATGATGTGGGAGAGGGACATGGTGATTTTACACACAAAGCACAAATTGTAGGAGAAACGCATGCACCTTGTGTTTATGGCCAGGGGCATGGGTCAAAATGGAAATCATGTCCTGTGTGAACTGAAATAATCAAGAGATTTCATTTTCAGGGCATGTTTTATGTTTTCTGGAAGTTTGTTTTAAAACAGAGAGTGTATTGAATGATAGCTAAGTCTTTTTGGCTGCCCTAATGAGTCGTTTAGAGACAACGATGAGATTTGAGCCCGTGTGTGTCAAAGGAGACTTGAAATTTGCCTTCCCTGCTTCCACTGAGGTATGTCTTTTCTGAATAAGCAACAAATTGGTGGTAGCTATTACCATTAGTGATTTCCAGATGTTAACCACGTGATTCAACTATTGCCTGACAAGAGTGTCCAGTGGGAAGGGGACTGCTAGTACATAGGATGATTGTAAAAGCCAAGGAGAATCCTCTCCCTCTCTATCACCACCACCTCCATGCAGCAACCAACAGCAACAAAAACTACCAGTGTAGGATATGTGTAGGGGAGAGGGAATTTGAACTCTATTATCTTTTCAAGAACTAATTAAATTATAAAAGTAGACTCTAGTTAATAGTTGTGTGTACTTATTTTTTAAATTATATATCTACATTCTATATGAAGGAGAATGAATCTCAAAGCCTATGTTAAGAACCAGCAAGTTCTCGTAATATTTTACAAAAGCTAAGGGGGAATATGTCATTACATTATTTTTTTTGCCAAAGTTGAATACTGCTATACTATAATTTGTTTTTAAAAAATCATTTTATTAGGGGCTCATACAACTCTTATCACAATCCATACATACATCAATTGTGTAAAGCACATTTGTACATTCATTGCCCTCATCATTCTCAAAACACTTGCTCTCCCCTTAAGCCCCCTGCATTAGCTCCTTATTTTCCCCTTCCTCCCCGCCCCCCTTCCCTCACGAACCCTTGATAATTTATAAATTAGTATTTTGTCATATCTTACACTGTCCAACGTCTCTCTTCATCCCCTTTTATGTTGTCCATCCTCCCGGGAGGAAGTTATATCTAGATCCTTGTAATCGGTTACCCCTTTCCACCCTCTCTCCACCCATAACATATTTTAGTTACTGCACAGAATTATCATAAATTGGTGACTACCTGTATTAAGAGAATTTAATCATTAGTGTGTTTGTAGTTGGACACGCATTACTCTTTTGGGAATTTTCTTGGAATTATGTTTTTATTAACAGCAAGTGTCTTCAGAAAATATGGATGGCATTTTTCCTTGAGGAACAAGATGTGAATAAATATTTTATTAGTCAAGTCACTTGTCTTTATGAAAAATATTAATGCTTTTCCATTTAGACTTTATTGCTGTTAAGAAGAGAATAAATGGTTTTCAAAGATCAGACTTGGGGCAATTTTTAAGCAAGCAGTTGAGATTGTCAGCTAATTATCAATTAAGGTTAGAGAAGTTGATGCTTAAATCAGCTAATTTAGGAATGAGGAAGATTAAGTAAATTGCTTGTATATTCCCTGTTCTTTTATGTTTTGCACAGTTTAGTTAATGTTTTTTAGTATCCTTTGTGTACTACTAAATAACGATCTCAATATAAACTAATGGGAATTCTGGAACAATATTTGTTTTTCTCTCTACACACACAAATATATATATATATATATTATATATATTATATATATATATCACACATACATACACACCCTAATACACAAACCCTTGTACCCTACCTTCAATTGAGAGGAAGATTGTCAAGGACTAAACACAATGCCTACACTACATGGAAGCTCTGCGGGTTTCTTTGTTGATATCATTGTTAGACACACAGTGTGGGAGTGGGGAGAGGGAACGAGGAAAGTGAAGTGTTAAAGTTAACAAGGTAAGGAAGCTCTTTGTATTGCTGCAGGAGCAGGCATGAAAGCGTACCAGCCTCAGTAAGGACTGACCCAAGGAAGAGAAGATAGAGACGTGGCGTTAAAGAAGAAGGAGGCAGGTGCAATATTTCAGGCCTGGCATCTGAGCTTCTCTGCTTTCACTGGGGTGGGGGGGTGGTGCATCTATTAATTAGCATTGGTGGGTGCACAAAACTTCTAAACTGCATTCAAAATGTGATATCTGGTCTGTGTGTGTGTGTGATCCCCTAATTTTTTAGATGAAATTTAAAGGAGATCGTGAACACCCCTGCCCACCCCCACATACCACCATCGCCACCAGTAATTTGAGAACTTATCCAAAGGACAGAGGTTCTCCTGGTCTAATTTACCACTCACACAAATCACATTTTCAGTTGCAAATCTTCCACATCTTTTATGACCTAGTTCTTCCTTTTATTCAGTGGCATGCCCTAGATTTGATTGGTTCTCACTACTACAATTCTTGGCATTGGATCTTGCAATTTATAAAAATAATTCTGTTTCCTAAGAAAACCTGGAAACCAATCCTGGACCTAGCCTTATTCAGGTTTTCTCCAAGTCTTGGCCATCCCCTCTATTTGCTTTGCCCGTGGATACCAGCATGCCAGAATAACATGTTGGTACTTGAAGGAGTATTCATTTTCACTCAGGGTTCATTCTTTTTCTTCAAAGTTGAACTCAATTTTGAGCATAATTGAACTAAGCAAGTAACATCCCAGACAAAGGATACAAAAATAAATACAATGGAACTTGTCCTTAAGAAAAGTACATTTCATAAGATCATAGAGCTAGCCATAGCAAAAGTAGTCATTTTTCCTGCTTCAGATCTACTGCTCTTCTCACCACGGCACACTAATGGTTCTACTTATACATAAGTTCTGACTGTGTGTAGACTCCCAGATTTTCAAAGGGTGCTTACTAAAGATACTTGTTTTCAATTATATTCATTTACCTGTTCACCATCCTGTGAAAATAAATAAGATTCATTCATATGGATGGAAATATATAACAACAAAATATAATAAATTGCATAATATATAACATTATCAGTGGTGCTGGAGGAACAAGTTCAAGCAACACTGAATGCATTAGCCAAAAACACGATTCCAGAAATTAACAGAATACCCAATGAAATGTTTCAGAAAGCTGAAGAAGCTCTGGAAGCACTCACTTGTTGATGCCAAGAAATTCAGAAAACAGCTATTTGGTCAACTGTCTGGAAGAATTCCATATTTGTTCCCATTCCCAAGAAAGGTTACTCAACATAACGCTTGAACTATAGAACGAACATCATTGAAGTCACACACATGTAACATTTTACTTAAGATCATCCGACATTTGCAGAAGTAAATTGTCAGGAACTGCCAGAAGTTCAGACTGGATTCAGAAGAGGACGTGGGTCGAGGGATATCATTGCTGATGTCAGATGAAGCTTGACTCAAAGCAAAGAATACCAGAAAGGATGATGACTTGTTTTTCATTGACTAGGCAAAGGCATTTGACTGTGTGGAAATAGGAGATGGTTCAAAAATCAGTTGTGTGAACAGAACAGAGGAATACCGCACAGTTTATTATCAGGAAGATGTGCATTAGCGTTGTATCCGCTCACCATACTTGTTCCATCTATATGGTGAACAAAGTATCAGAGAAGCGGGGTCATATGAAGAAGAGTGTGGCATCAGAATTAGAGGAAGGCTTATTAACAAACTGTGGTACGTAGAGAACACAACCATGCTTGCGGAAAGGGAAGAGGAATTGAAGCACTTGCTGATGACGATCAGAGTGCAGCCTTCAGTGTAGATTACAACTCAGTGTAAGAAAGATCAAAATTCTCACTAGTGGACCAATAGGTAACAGCATGATAAATGGAGAAAAGATTGACGTTGTCAAGGATTTTGTTCTGCTTGGTTCCACAATCAATATTCACGGAAGCAGCAATTAAGAGATCAAAAGACATTGTAGTAGGTAAATCTGCTCCACAGACCGCCTTAGAGTCGTGGAGAACAAGGATGTTACTTTGAGGACTCAGGTGTGCTTGATCCCAGCCCTGGAATTCTCCACTGCCTCAGATGTACATGAAAGTTGAGCGCTGACTAAGGAAAATCATAGAAAAATCGAAGCATTTGAACTGTGGTGTTGGAGAAGAATATTGAAAGAACCAGGAAGTGCTAGAAGGCAAATCAATTTGCACGGGAAGAAAACCGGCCAGAGTGCTCCTTGGAAACAAAGATGACAAGACTTTCTCTTACATACTTTGTACATATTATCAGGAAAGACCAGTCTTTGGAGAACATCATGGTTGGTAAAGTGGGTGGTGGTGAAAAAGAGGAAAGCCCTTGATTAGATGGATTGACACAGTGGCTGTATTAATGGACTCAGGCATAGGAACCATTGTGAGGATGGCGTAGGACCACGCAGTGTTTCGTTCTGTTGTGCCTGGGGTTTCTATGGGACAGAGCTGACTCAAAGCACCTAACAACAGCATAATTACCTAATAAATGACACATCACTTTGAAGAATCACTGTTTTAAACCCACGGGAGCTGACGTTCAACTTGCTCAGAAAACTTTGGGTATTGAATCCTAGGTTGTCCTATAAACCAGCATTTTATGACATAGTTCATTCTCGGAACGGATTGTAGAATAGAGGAATGCTGCGTCACGTGGAGTTCTGCGAGGCTCCTTTATGCTTTTGATGAAGTACCGTATATGCTGTGTGTAAGCCAGGTTTTTCAACACATTTTTAATGCAGGTTTTGTGGTAAATTAGGTGCCTTGCCTGATATTAGCTTTGGCTTATACTAGAGTATATACAGTACTTACAGGAGCCCTGGTGGTACAGTGGTTACTAGTTGGGCTACCGTCCTCATGGTCAGTAGTTCAAAACCACCAGCAGCTCTGTGGGCGAAAGACTGGGTTTTCTCTACTTGTAAACAATTACAGGTTCCTAATCTCACAGGTCTCTATGAGTCAACATTGACTCAGTGGAAATGAGATGATATAGAAAAAATGAAATGCTTTTACAGAAAATATTTCCTTTGTACACACAGAGAGAAAGAAACAGAGACAGACAGAAATTTTTTTTAAAAATCACTGCCATTGAGTTTATTGTGACTCAAAGCAACTCATATGAACCCTACAGGGCAGAGTAGACAGCCCTGGTGGGTCTCCTGAAGCGTAACTCTTTATGGGAGTAGAATGCTTCATCTGTGTCCCTTGGAGCAGCTGGTGGTTTTGAACTGCTAAACTTGTGGTTAAAAACACCACCAAGACCAGATTAATTGTACTTCTTTTGTTAATTCTAAGATCAACTTTATATTATATGATTTTATTAGGGAACTTATCTTTCAACGCTTTGTTTTGCTTGGGTTTTAGAAACTTCAGTACGGCATTGATTGAAATGCTAATTTCAGCCACAGTGGAAGGAGCATTATGCTACTAACGAGCGATTTATGTGGTATAATCAAGAAGTTTGTGGAGAGATTGGAACTCTCACACACTGCTGGTGGGATTACAGATGTGCATTATGGAACTTAATATGGCACTTCCTTAAACAAACAATAACAGAAATACTATATAACCCAGCCACCTCTCTACTCAGCACATATCCCAAAGAAACGAAAACACAACATAAATAGATATTGGTACACTCATGTTTATCACCGTGCTATGCACAATAGCAAAGAGAGGAAAGCAACCAAAATAGTCATCTATGAAAGCATGGATAAACAAAGTCGGGTACATGCAAACAATGGAATTTTATGGGTTCCTAAAACACAATAATGAAAGTGTCAAACCGCACAGTGTGGACATTTGGAAGACAGTATACTCTGCAAAGTTAGTCAATTACATAACGATAAATTCTCTAGAAGACCACTATTATGATGCAGGGAAAAAATGAAGAAGAAAAGTTTCCCCACCAATAGAAGTGGGCTTTGAAGCTTCTTGGGTGGCCAAGGGGAAAGGGAGAAAGTAAACAGGGGGAATAAACAAACAAAATTTTAAAAAGAGTTTTGTGTTAGGAGCAGATTTAAGTGCCTCTGGTGTATTTATAATGGAGGTACTGGTAACATGTTGAAATTATTTTCTGTTCCTAGAACAACAGAATTTGAGAGCTAATCAAGCTCCATTCTCTAATTAAACAGTTGTGAAATCTGATAAAAAGAGACAAACTGAACTGCTGTTATAAAACATTTTTTTCCTGAAATGGAAAGCTAAAATCCTGGCTATTACTTAAATATTATTTTGGTTGATAGACATAATTTTCATTTTCTCTTGAATGAATATGGAATAATGTACATGCTCACACTGGACTGATCACACTTTTAAAAACTCAAATTTTAAAAACAACGCATAGGGACCTTATAGGACAGAGTAGAACTCTCCCTGTGGGTTTCCTAGACTGTAACTCTTTATAGAAGCAGAAACCTCAAAGCAGCTAGTGACTTCTAACTTCTGACCTTTCCGTTCAAAGCCCAACACATAACCCCACTATACAAGGAGGGATGGGGTAATGTAATTATTTCTCTTTATTTTCTTTGTCATTGATATATGGAATGCAACCATTTGCCCTCATTCCATGGTTGGCGCCCTCCTTAACTGTAAGGGAACTGGACTCAAGAAGGAATTGTTAATAATCCTTATGATAGACATTCAGTCATCAAGATGTGTCATAGAAAAAGAACCTAATAGGGTTGGAGCTCATGGCAAATATGAAGACAGAGAGAGGCATGCCCTTAGTATAAGATGAGCATGAAGAAGAAGTTGGGAACCCCTAGATGGTGTACATGCGTGCTCCCCTTTAACTAACTGGCTGTTTGTTTCCATAGGAATTGTGTCTGCTGAGCTAATTTTGAATAGCCAGCCATTGAAACTCCTATGAAGCAAAGTTCTCTTTTGAAATAAATACACGGGGTTTCCAGGAGCTGGAGTTCACTGAGGGTCAACTGATTACTTGTTAGATGAAGTTGAATAGCAACATTCCCAGAGGGTAGCTTTGCACCTTGGGGTCTGGTAACGGGAACTTTTCAAATGGGAGAAGAATTTTTTTTTCCCCTGGGGAAGAGACAGATGGCATTTTAAGAACATTTCTCAAGAGATAAGGCATATACACTGCATTAGTCTGGGTTTTCCAGAGAAAAGAAATCAGGACACTTAAGATTTTATAGCTATAGAGATGATAGGTTTATACAGCGAGAAGGAATATAACTGCTAATTAGTCCACACAGCAGCACAGAGGGTTCACTTCAACTCACTTCTGTGGAATAGTCAATATACTAGAAGTCCTTCAATTCAAGTGGGCTGCCAGGTCCAAGGGCAAGGAAGCAGACAGCAGAGTCCTCCCTGGGGCAAGGCAAGCAGAATCTGTCCACAGACAGCAAGCAGCAAGGTGGGTCACCAACACTCATTAGCTTAGTGCAGCAAAGCGACTGAATCCACCAGACTCAAGCTCAAGCAATGTGCGAACCAGCAGTGCAATGAAGCAGGTATTGTAGCTCACATGTTGAAGCAGATAACTAGCTACAGCAACACCATGTATTCTCCAGCACCCCCTGATCACTCGTGAACAAGAGGCGGGGAGGGGATCTTGCGGAGCCTTTGACCTCTTTCCCCTCCAATCAAACTGTGACTTGATTAATCCCACATATTCCTATTGGCAAGGTTGACACAATAAACCACCTATCACTATCACCCCTTGCCAACTTGGCACCCCTACACATTCTTTAGCCATATATAATTTCCAGACATTAATGAAATCACACACCTAGCATCACACATTATCATACATATAAATGAAAATACACTGACTCTAATTATTTCTGGTACATCATACATGAAGAAAGAAAAGATATTCAATAAAAACATAAATAAGATAAACTGACAATCACAAACCTCACTCTGCAATTGATCACATAGTCGGTCATAACTGATAGGTAGAACTACATTTTTCTACTATCCATTCTATATTACCTTTGTCCTGTACCAGCACCTCAGCTGGCCATGGTTCTTTGCCTGGTGGGTGACCCAGACTTTCCTTCCTGAGGGGTCTGGGTCATTAGATGTCCTATCAGGATTGGATTGCGGAGGTTTACCATTTACTGTAATCACAGGGCATGGTAGTGCTAAGAGATGGCCTACAGGATCTCCCTGATTCCAGACATATCCTTCTTTATCTCTATTATATAGCACCAGTCCAATCAGGATCAATCACACCTCTCAGTGCAGAAACACACTTCCTGGTCTGTCGATTCAAAGGCATAAGGAGCCCGAAGTGTCAAGGGGGCATTTTCAGCTGTGAGTTCAGTGGAATCAGTGCTGTGTTTTCAGGGGCTGAGGGCGGGGTGGTGAGTTCTTCCCTTTGGGACCAGGACCTTCAGGCCTGAGGAACACAGGGTTGCTGGGACAGGAAGCAAAAATGCTGCAAGGGGATCACAAGGAGTAATGGTGAGTGGTGTCACTACAGCTTCCACCCCTTGGTTCCTGGACCCATGAGTCCTGGCTATTGGAGACACAGCACCATATATTGGCCGCTGGTTTAGAGCATATATAGCCTCATGACAAACACCGCCCCTGCCCCACAAGGTGTTTCCATCTAGCTGGTGCTGTGATTGTGTCTTTAAGAGGTAATTCCATCGTTCTATCAAGCCAGCTGCTTCGGGATGGTGATGAACATGATACAAGCAGTGGATTCCATGGGCATTGGCCCATTGCCACACTTCATTTGCTGTGATGTGAGTTCCTTGATCTGAAGCAAGCTATGTGGGATGCTGTGTCCTTGGACAGGCATTGTGTAAGTCCACGAATGGTAGTTTTGGCAGAAGCATTGCATTCAGGGAAAGCAAATCCATATCCACAATAGGTGTCTTTTCCAGTAATAGCAAGGCACTGCCCCCTCCATGACAGAAGTGGTTCTATGTAATAAACCTGCCACTAGATTGCTGGTTGATCTCCCTGAGAAATGGACCCATAGCTTGACTCAATGTTGGCTTCTTCTGCTGGCAGATGGGACACTTAGCAGTGGCAGTGACCAGGTCAGCCTTGGTGAGTGGAAGTTCATGTTGCTGCACGTATGCTTAACCTGTATCTCAGCCACCACGTCCGCTTTGTTCATGTGCCCGTTGGGCAATGACAGGAGTGGCTGAGGAAAGAGAAGGACCAGTTTCCACAGTATGTGCCATCTTATCCACTTGATTGTTAAAGTCCTCCTCCTCAGAGGTAACCCTTTGGTGAGTGTTTACATGAGACATGATAATCTTACTTTCTTTGTCCATTTAGAGAAGTCTATCCACACACTTTCCCATGCCTCCTTGTCAAACATTTTCCAATCATGGTCCTTCCAGTTCCCTGACCATCCAGTTGAGCCATTAGACACAGCCTATGAATCAGTATACAATCTCACATTTGGCAATTTCTCCTTCCAGGTAAACTGAATAGCAAGATGCACGGCTTGAAGTTCTGCCCATTGGGAGTATTTCCCTTCACCACTGTCCTTTAGGGAAATCCCAGAAAGGGGCTGTAGTGCTGCTGCTGTCCACTTATGAGTGGCACCTGCATATCGTGCAGAGCCATCCGTAAACCAAACATGAGTTTTCTGTTCTTCAATCAACATATCAAAAGGAACTCCCCAGGGAGCCATAGGTGCAGACTGGGAGAAGGAAGGTACTGGGACAGGAGTGGAGACTGTGGGCTTTTGGACCACTTCTTCATGCAGCTTACTTGTTCTTTCAGGTCCTGCTCTAGTCTGATCTAATATATACCACTTCCATTTAACAATGGGTGTTGTTGCACACGTCCAATTTTATGTCTGTGGGTCAGACAATACCCAGTTCATGATGGACTGCTCAGGCCTCATGGTGACTTAGTAACCCATGGTGAGGTGTTCAGTCTGCACTAAGGCCCAGTAATGGGCCAACAGCAGTTTTTCAAAAGGGGAGTAGTTGTCTGCAGAGGATGGCAGGATTTAACTCCCAAATCCCAAAGGTTTACACTGTGATTCACCAACAGACGCCACAGTGCATCTCTCACTACCATGGACACCTCTAGCCCCATCGGGTCATCTGGATCAGATGGTGCCAGGGGCAAAGCAGCTAGTCTAGCAGCCTGAAACCATTTCAGAGTCTTTTCTCATCCTGGGCCCCCTCAAAATTGGGGGCCTTCTGAGTCACTTGATAAATAGGTCAGAGTAGCACACCCAAATGAGGGATACGTTGCCACCAAAATCTGAAGAGGCCCACTAGGCGTTGTGCCTTCTGTTTAGTTGTGTTGGGAGGGAGTGGGGCAATAGTTTATTCTTCACTATAGTAGGAGCATCTTATCATGCCCCACACTACTGGGGCCCTAGAAATTTTACTAAGGTGATGAGTGCCTGAATCTTCATTGGGTTTATCCCCCCACCTCTTGCACGCAGATATTGTATGAATGAATCTAGACTCTTTGACACACCCTCCTTAGTGGGTCCAATCAGCATAATGTAATCAATATAATAGACTAATGTGACATTTTGCAGAAGAGATAGATGAACAAGTTCCCTGCGGACCTAATTATGACACAGGGCAGAAGATTTGATGTACGCCCCCTGGGGGAGAATGGTGAATGTGTATTGTTGCCCCTCCTCCCCCTCCCACGTCTAGCTGAAAGCAAACTGCTTCTGGTGGTCCTTTGAGACTGGTATTGATAAGAAGGCATTGGCCAGAGCAATAGCTGCATGCCAAGTACCAGGAGAAGTATTAATTTGCTCAAGCAATGAAATCACATCTGGAATAGCAGCTACAATTGAAGTGACCACCTGGTTAAGTTTACGACAATCCACTGTTATTCTCCAAGATCCATGTTTGTTTTTCTTTACAGGACAAATAGGTGAGTTAAATAGGGATGTAGTAGGAATCACCACCCGTGTATCCTTCAAGTTTTTGATGGTGACACTGATCTCTGCAATCCCTCCAGGAATAAAGTACTGCTTTTGGTTTACTATTTTCTTAGGCAATGGCAGTTCTAATGGTGTCTGCTTGGCCTTTCTTATATTAATAGCCATTATTCCACATTTCAGAGATCTAAATGGGGGTTCTGTCAGTCACTATGTATGTCTATTCCAATTATGCAATCTGGAACTGGGGAAATTATGACAGGATGGGTTCAGTGGCTCACTGGACCCAAGGTGAGGCGTACCTGAGCTAAATCTCCATGGATACCTTGACCTCCACATGCCCTCACTATGATTGTCAGACCTTCGAAATATTTTGAGTCTCCTGGAATTAGTGTCAGTTTAGAGCTAGAGCCTAGTAATCCCTGAAAAGTAGCCAATGCCATAAGTCCACACAAGACAGGTTGCTTTGATTACTATGGAAAACTTGCTGTCCATTACAATAATCAGGCTCACCCCATCTCTGTTGATTCAGTGCTGACACCTGTCCCCTATGACCACAGGGCCTAATCAGCCCCATTGTAGGCAAATGTTGGATTTCACTTAGTGCAGTTCTCACTGTTAATCCTGGTGCACATTAAATAGCAATCACAGGAGTCTTTAGAGATGCTGGGACCTACTTCACAAACTTGTTCCTTATGGTTGTGGTGAAAGGTGTGTTCTTGGACACTTATATGGTCTATGGAATTATCCTGATAGATACATTCCAACATACCAATTTTCCTAAGCTTTTAGATGCCCTTTTTCTACAGTGTACCAAGGTAGGTCAGGTACCTCAGGTTGGTCTAATCTAGGCCATCTGGCAGCCCATGTTTCAGTGAACCAACAAACTAAGTAATTAGATCCTTTCTTAACCTCTATTGCTGAGACAATTAAAGAGAATTTGTGTCTAGGGGACCCATATTAAGAAACTCAGACTGGTTTAATGTTCCATTCCTTGCATTCTTATCCAACACCCTTAGTAACCATTCTCAGGGATTTTTCCCAGTCTTCTGCTTGTATGTATTAGAAAACTAGTACAGATCTTTATGAGCAAAGTGCACTTCTTCCTGAATCATCATCTGAACCTCACCTTTAGGAACTTTCTGAGATTTAATTCTAGTTACAAGTACAGAGGAAATAACGGTGATGGGGGTGTTTCCTGGAGGGTCTCAGCAATATCTTACAAGGCATCTCCCCGAGGCAATGCTCCAAATGCAGCCCTACCTGGCATTTCAGCTTGAACAGTTTGGTTAATCTGCACATGTGTGAGTTCTTTTACTGATAGTGGATTAATCCCCTCAGCTGGGAGGGGTGGATCTCTGACTGGAGTGGCTCAATCCTCTCTAGAGGCTCAATATCCTCCTCTTCTGGAACATCAGCCCATATGTTCCCAACCCATGAGTCAGGGTCCCAATTCTTTCTGATTAATGCCCTTACTTTAATATCAGACACTGTTCTAGGCCTGCAGTTCAGCTGACGCTGTAATTCAGCTCCTCGTATGAGGAGACTCTGGACTTGCTTCTTGGCGATGTCAGCTCTCTGACTCGAGGAGAGAAGACTCTCCTCTGAGCACATGCAGAAGCTTTCAGGTCAGTTATTCGGCACTTGAGACGGGCTTCTGAGCTCCTGAGTTTATCCCTTTCCTTGATCACGTTTTCTATGGTAAGGAAGACAAGCCAACCGGCTTCCCTAGACTTGTCATCCTGACAAAACGGCAGGAACATCTCAAACACACGATCACCCAGAGCCTCTCCTCTCACCAGCACTTCGTCTATTGGTGCTGATACTGTGGATATTTATTACCTTTGCGACTTCACACCATGGATTAACACCACCCACTCTAGTAATACCCATGCCTTTAAGGGTAGAGGTAGCACCCTCAGTGCTATTAGGCTTAAACAGGCTTGAGAACCAATTTTGAGAAACCCATATTTCAGATTTTTTTTCTTCTTCTCTCGAACCCCTCCCAGTACCAATTGTGTTAGGTAGGGTTCTCTAGAGAAACAAAACCAAGACACTTATGATTACATATATATACATATATATGTATATATACATATATGGATAGGTTTATATAGTAAAATGGAATATAACAGCTAATGAATCCGCACAACAGTACAGAAAATCCATTTCAACTCACTTCCATGGAGCAGTGAATATACTGGACATCCTTCAACTTAAGTGGGCTGCTGGGTCCAAAGTCAATGAAGCAGACAGCAGCGTCCTCCCTGGGACAAGGCAAGCAGAGTCTGCCCACAGGCAGCAAGCAGCAGGGTAGGTCAGCAACACTGAGTAGCGAGAGAGCTTAGTGAGGCCGCCCTGGACGGGATATCGAACACAAGCAACGCAAGCCAAAGGAATCCTTAGCTTCCAGCTTCCGAACTTTATGAACCAGCAGTGCAATGAAGCAGGTCTCAAAGGAGTCTCAAGCTCTCGCAATGCAATCCACAGGTTGGCCTGGCCCACAGGTATTGCAGCTCACAGGTTGGGAAAGAGAACTTGCTACAGCAGCAGCAGCACGCTCCTGCATGCTCTGATCACCAGAGTAAAAGAGAAGGAGGGCAGCCTTGCGGAGCCATTTATCTCTTTGCCCTCCAATCAAACTACAACCTGATTAATCCAACATGTTCCTATTGGCCAGGTTGGCACAATAAGCCTATCACATATGCTTCCATTCAGCCCACTTTAAATGCAAAAGCTCTCACCTTACTGGCCCAGAGACTGCACAAGCATCACTTCAACTCTTGATAGCATCCTGAAGCGATTTTTGCACATGCTCTGAAACTTTGTTTGGAATGTTTGAGTAAATCATGTGCTTCTACTTCTTACACCACAATTCAAGCCTCAGACTCGAACAAAATGGTCAATTGAACCAGCACCCTAGAAAACAGGAAGAGGCATGAGCATCTGCTAGGGAGTAGTGAGGTGGAATGGAAGTAAGCCTCACATCTGTATTTGGAAGGATTCAAATGGAAAATGTTTAAGGCCATAGAATGGAGATCATAGCTACATTAAATTTTTTATCCTTAATGATCTAAATTCTACCTTGCAGGACTGAGTACGGCAGAGGTTGTACACTGGTGCATATGCGAGCTGGAGGCACAGGGAACCCAGGGTGGATGATACCTTCAGGACCAGGGGTGTGAGGGGAGATGCTGGGAGAGTGGAGGGAGAGTGGGTTGGAAAGGGGGAACTGATTACAAGGATCCACATGTGACCTCCTCCCTGGGAGAGGGACAGCAGAGAAGGGGGGAAGGGAGACTCCGGATAGGGCAAGATATGACAAAATAACAATCTGTGGATTATCAAGGGCTCGTGAGGGAGGGGGAAGCAGGGAGGGAGGGGGAAAAAAGAGCACCTGATGCAGAGGGCTTAAGTGGAGAGCAAATGCTTTGAGAGTGATTAGGGAAAAGAATGTACGGATGTGCTTTATATAATTGATGTATGTATATGTGTGGATTGTGATAAGTGTTGTATGAGCCCCTAATAACATGTAAAAAAAGAAAAGAAAATGATTAGGGCAAAGAATGTACAGATGTGCTTTCTACAATTGATGTATGTATATGGGTGGATTGTGATAAGAGTTGTATGAGCCCCTAAATAAAATGTTTTTTTAAAAAGTTTACTTTTAATGTCTTCTACAAATTCACATCAAATTTTTTCCCCTAGTTGTGTTTATTTTGTTTCTAAATTGATAGAAAAAATTTATAAAGGAACTTCTTTTGTTAATATTTGAAATATAAAATTCTCTAAAACAAAATGCTTTGTCCAATATGTGTATTCTATATGAATATATGTTTCTCTATTTTTTGAATACTGCAACAGATAAATACCCACCACTAGGAGAGAATACAAATTGAAACGAGGAGTTACAGAACTGCATGGTTTGCAGAAGGGAGGCTATCTCATTTAACTCTTATCACTTCAACATTCCAAATACACTACTGTCAATGACCATGCTTTGTTCAATAGTGTTTGGAAAGCCAAAAAAATGGACCCTAAATGATTTTCAAATGCACAGTGGACATCAAAACTAAACTCTAAAATTGCCATTTATATCTTTAGATCCTAATAGATACTGAAACTCCTCCAGTCCCCCCCAAAATGTGATGTGTCTAAGGCAGGGTGAAGAAAGAGAGACAGAGAGAGTAATGGAGATTAAAAGAATATATATATTGAAATCTTCCAGGGAAACATTTCCCCTCACATTTAATATGGCAAAAGATTCCCTATAAAAGAAGCAAGAAGCCACCTTGAAACTTAATTGCATTTCAAAGTAATGTTGTTACATGAAAGGAACAAAACATTCTCTTCAATAGTTTGTCTACCAGATGGCATTTCTAAATATGGCAATCTAAAACCTTATATTTGTTCTATAAATAAGGAAAGAAGAAAGGACTGGAAACAATTGTTAAGCTCCCAAATCGTTGGAAATAAAGGAGCACTTTGATTAGGCTTGGAAGAATCTGGCACAGTCTGATAATGCTCTGGTTCTGGGAAGACTCAACCCAGATGAAACTCAAAATCCCAGCCTTCTGAAATCTCCGCTGACTACCTGCTTACTTGGGCTGCTTTCTGTACAGTTGGAAGAGCAAACCAGGCTTTAGCACTCGAGGAGACCGAAGCAGAATGGCTTCTGGTAAAAGCAGATTCTGAAAGGCTACCAGTTTCCTGGCTGGTGCACATGGTTGTGTGTGGCTATTAACCTACAGTGGTGGTTCACCCCCAGTGAGTAGTACTGTGGAAGAAAGATGCTGATCCGTTTCCTTAAAGATTACAGCCAAGAAAACCCTATAGAGCAAATCTACTTTTTAGCACTTGGGGTGGGAGCCCTGGTGGCATAGTGGTTATGTGTTGGGCTGCTAACCATAAGGTCAGCAGTTTAAAACCACCAACTGCTCTGCTGAAGAAAATAGAGGCTTTCTACTCCTGTAAGAATTGGTCTCCAAACAACCCTCTTCTCCCCCCAGGGGGATTAGTTCTACCCTCCCCTATAGGGCCAATATGACTTGAAACCAGACTCAATGGCAGTGAGTAGAGTGAGAACACTTGAGGTGGCCATGAGTTGAATCTACTTGATGTAATAGGTTTAAGTTGATTTGGGTTTTGTTGTTATTTGTTTGTTTAAAGAGCTAAAGTCCAAATCCTAGATTTTTCTTAATGCCTAATTCTTTGGACTTGCTTTTACCTACATTTTTATGCACACATTACTTTTAGTATGACTAAGCGAGATTCTCTCTGATTCTCGTTGATAGAAATAACAGTAAATTCATATCATAATAGCAGAAAGAAATACAGCAGAGTTTTATCAGCAATTATTATGATAGGGCCAGGAATCTAGAAAGTCTAAAATGAAAGTAAGTTGGATTTTATTGCTATTATTAACAATAATATTCACTTTATTAAATAATCATCTTCCTGATATTATTGCTATCTCCAAAGAATGGCATAGTGCACAGCAAGATATTCTGGCAGTCAATGGAGTTCCAAGAGCGGAACTCAAAGCCTTTTCCAGCATATCTCTAGGGGCCTCTACTGGTAGGTAGCATTCTCTTCTCCCCTGACTTGTGAGAGTAAACCCATGAGGCAGAGTGTGTTGTTTGAGTTGGTTATCACATAGCTCATCGTCTTTGCTGGCTTTACTCAGCACTCTCAACCAGGAGAAATGACACATTTAGAGAAAGGACACAGAGTTAACATTAATTATGATTAACTGATTAATGCCTGTAGGCCCGTGCCTATAGGCAATGTCGGTACAGCCTTGTGAAAGTATCAAGTTTATCTTGGCAACTGATCCACTGATAGAAGCAGTTATCTAAAAAGTAACGTGATCGCTCCCAACAAATAGAAAATCAATCCTAATCACTTAAATATAATACTAAGCAATACAGACTACTGTGAATGGAAAGCGGGGGTTTAATGGCACGTTAGGTTTTCATGAGCTGTATTGTTGACTTTTACTTGAGGAAAGAGGTACTTGCTAGCACAACAAATCTCAGTATTGAAAGTTGATGGCTAGGCCTTTATATAGAAAGTCATTCCACTTATAATTCACTTCCAAAATTGAAATGTTCAAATAATAGCTACAAAGCTCAAACTTTTGCATTCAGTTACTCTGGTTATTCGTGAATAGATACAGATTAGAGATGTTCATTGTCAAGGATCTGGCTGTGGCCAAAACATACTTGCGGTCAGGGGGTGTCTGTGACCTCACGGAAAATTTCATAGCCTGCAGTCAGAAGGTCTGGATTATAACTCCAGGGTGCCACTTTTAAAACAATGTCAAAATGTGGGTAATTGTACCAAACAGGATTAATATAAAATTTTGATTAGCTTTGCAAACCTGTTTTTTTAAGAAGACACAAAGAAAAGCTGTTCTTATATGGCTTAGTGTCAATATAAAAATTTACAAATATCCTGAAAAAGTCTCAAGTCGGAAGGAAAAAAGGTTTACATCTGTTCAAATGTAAAAATGATACTAACACTAAATAGGTAATCTCGGATTGTATTATTACAGTTTAAAATCCTACAGTAAATATCTGCAATATAGACATATTAACTACGAGAGTTATACCTGTTGGGTTTCAGTAAAAACAAAGCCTTGGGAAAAAGACAACGAAGCTTGAACCCAAGTTACATAAGGCGCCTGAGCCAGACCGCGCCCGCCGGGCCACGCACGCGCGCTCTCGAGTGCGCGCCCGCGCGGCTTCTGCGTGCTGCGTGCGCGGGTCCGCGAGGCGGCCGCGGAGACGCGGAACCTGCGGAACCTGCGGAACCCCGGCGGTGGCCGCAGTGATGGCGTCCGGCTCGCTTCGCTTGCAGAGGAACATGGTGCTGCCGACTGGGAGGCACAGCGCCTCTCTGATCTTCCTGCACGGTTCAGGTGGCTTGCCGGTTAAGTCCTAGTTTCCTGCAGCGGGAGAAATGCCTACCTTCTGATCCCTGCAGGCTGCCCCGGAAAGAGGCGCCTGGTCCCCTAGCACACATGGGTTGCGGTTCCGCCCCAGCCGCCCCTTGTCCTTCCTGGGTTCCTGCTGGCTTCAGGCCCCTGCCCTGCCCCCCTCTCCGCTATGCAACCTTTACCACCCCCTGCTGTCTCCCCTACATTTAAACTGTTACTAGTGAGTGATTTCTTTGTTTCCTGTGTTATTGGCCACTGTTGTTCTGCTCAGGAAGCCTTGACTAATGTGAACCATTGAAAGAAACAGTTAAGCAATAATACTATGAAATATCTCTGGTTTTCGGAGCCACTGCTGCAGGGCTGGAGTAAGTCTGGTCCCTTTCTTGTGGTTTCAGGTCCTCCTTGCCCCTTTGTCATTGAGCCTTCAAGTTCTTGCGGGTGCCTTGGAGTTGACTTAGACTCATGGAGACCCCAGGTAGCCACAGCTGAACTGCTCCATAGGGTTTTCTGAAGCAGAGCAGCAGGGCCTTCTACAGTGACGGGGTAGGTTCAAACTGCCAACCTCTGCACCAGTAGTCCCGCACATGAGAGCTCCCAGGGGCACGCTGTGCTCCCATTGCCTGGCTGCCTCCATGTGCTCCTAATTATATATAGCCATTTTTCCTCTAATAGGTGTATCTGACCACCCCCACCCCACCCCCACTGGACTGGAGCTCCTTATCTCTTCATCCCTAGTTCTTATTTCAGGGACAGTTCTTGGGAAAGGTTTGGTGGAGGAATGGGATGCAGCCGGTGTCCTCAAAGGGCCTACCTAAAGTTGAAAACAAAAACAAGTCAATTAGTAGCTTGAGTCAGCAGTGGATGGGAGATCACAAGATGGTACATAAATTACTGCCAAAGGAATTGTAAAAATAAAAATCTGAGGTTAGGGATGATTAAGGCATTGAAAGATGAGCAACTTCTCAGAGTTTGTGGGAAAAGTGGTCTGAATTGAGGACTGTGTAGGTTGCAAGAAGACTGGAAAGATACAGGAGACACCTGGAAAGAGGCCATTCTGAGGTGTGTTACTGCACTCACAATGCAAGGGCAGTGTACGTGAACTGACTGCCTTGCCCAAGGTCTTGGTGGTAACTGTGAGTGATGGTAGAATTGGGATTTGAACCCAGGTTTAGCTGCTCCAGAGGGATTACATGAAGAAAACCTGAATGAACTAGTTTTTACTAGGAAAGAAGGATACAAAGATAGAAGGTAGGACTGGGGTAAAATATGTTTAGAAGGTGGGTAGTCCAACATGAAGGGTGGGTTTACATACAACCATGAGTCTGTATGTAGTACTATTCAGTTTTCAAACTATCTAGATTTTAAATTTATAAGCCCCTAGAAGTTCCCAAATACCATTCTCCTTCCCCCTGGGAGGCACAGTTCAACATTTGGCTACAGTTGGAAAGGTTGGTGGTTTGAATTCACCCAGAGGAGCCTCCAAAGAAAGGCTTGGCCATCACGTTCGTACAGGTCAAAGCCATTGACAACACAGATTGAAGTTCTATCTGAAACATGGTTACTGTGAATCAGAATCAACTCAAGGGCTACTGGCTTCTTTTCTCATAAAGCATTAATTTATAGTATCTTTTGGAAGAATTATTAGATTTTTGATGTCACTTTTCTCAAGACTGTCACTGTAGAAAATAGCTATTTCTGTTTTCCATGTGAAACAAATTATTGACTTTTTAAAAACGTGTAACTGTGTGTCTTTGAAGCCCATAGTTATATATTGTGTGAATGTGTGTGTGCATGTGTGCACGTTTGTGCAGGTATACATTCTTCCACTTGTACTTTGAAGGAAGAATTTAAGGAATTTTGCCAAGTATGTAGATATAATGCTTTTCCTATTTTTTCACTGTTAAAATACTCTGTGTTCTGTTGCTGTGTTTCCCAAAGCGGGCAATGCCACCCCACTAGAGGCACTGGCACAATCCGAGGAGAGCTGCAGAAGCAGACACCTACATGTCTTCCTGGGGTATGGGCTGGAGGGCAAAGGTCTTTCATTGGTGGATGCTGAGGGTGGGGTGCGATAGCGGTTTTTTTCTTCCTGAAAAGGAGTCAGTCAGCAAATAAATTTGGGAATCTATACTCTCTTGGAAGTTGGGCTTTATCACTCAGGTTTGATGTTAGTGATTTTACGTTAGTTTTGTGGACATGAATTATAAACTTAAGCCAACTTAATTAGAGCCTGGACTGCCACTAAAATACTATACACACACACACACACACACTAAAATACTATGTGTGTGTGTGTGTGTGTATACACACACAATGCAAGGGCAGTGCACGTGAACTGACTGCGTTGCCCAAGGTCTTGGCGGTAACTGTGAGTGATGGTAGAATTGGGATTTGAACCCAGGTTTAGCGGCTCCAAAGGGATTACATGAAGAAAACCTGAATGAATTAGTTTTTACTAGGAAAGAAGGATACAAAGATAGAAGGTAGGACTGGGGTAAAAGACACACACATATACACATATACACCCACACTTTTAGGAGGTAAATAATACATTGTTGTTTTATTAGCCTTGTTTAATCACCTAAATAAAAAAAATCCACACTCACTTCCATTGAGTCCATTCAAATTCATGGAAAACTTTCAGGACTGTTTAGAACTGTCTCTGTGGGTTTCTGAGACAGTAACTCTTGGCAGGAATAGAAACCCTCATCTTTCTCCCAAGGAGCAGCAAGTGGTTTTGAACTGCTAACCTTTTAGTCAGTAGCCCAATGGGTAAACCACTACACCAAGAGGGCTCCTGTTTACCCTCCTAGGTTAAATTACTTCAGTGTTACACAGTTCCTTAGGATCCTATGGGTCATGGTATTAATCATACTTGTAATGACCTAACTTAATGCTTGCATCCTACGCTGTCCTGTTCATGAAGGCCCATACCGTGCATGTATTGATGGCATTCTGTGCAGTGTCTTGTATACTCCTTAGCATATGGTAAGTCTCAGCATGTTGTCCGAGTTAACCATTGCTAAAGGCACTAGCAATTTCTGTGTCACTCATGTAATGGGCATTTTCCAATCTTTTCGTTTGACTTCTCAGAAGACTCACCCTCTCCCCATACTGTCATGGTTCCCTTCTCATCTCTTTGTTCCTTCTCTCTGTGGGGCACTCACTCTCTCAACCAGCAGAACTGAGTTGAGGCCAACTCATAGTGACTCTATAGGACCGGGGAGAGCTGCCCCTGTGAGCTGCCAATACGAATTCTATGGGAGTAGAGAGCCCTATCTTTCTCCTGAGGAGTAGCTGGTGGTTTTAAACAGAGGGCCTGTGGTTAGCAGTGAGCCCACCAAGGCTCCTCATCATCCTCTACCTGGCCATTAATGATGGATTTCTTCAAACTTTGGTCCTAAGCCCTCTTAATACGCTACATTTTTTTCTCCCTTGGTTAAACCCTATAGACACTTACAGGCTGTGTTTAAACCCATAAGAAGACACCTGTGTGTATCTTTAGTTAAAATCTTTGTGTTCTAGACATGTTTCTCCAACTGCCTAATAGACATTTATTCATTCTTTTACAAGATAACTACTAAGTAGCTACTGTATACTAGATACTCTACTATGCTCTGAATAAATAATTGAGGAGCAAAGCAAAAGCTATGCTCTTAAAGAAAGAGATGCTTGCAAACATTCAGATGTCTGGGGGCTGGTGCTGCAGTGAGTAAAGCATTGGAAGCGCTAACCAAAGTTTGACAGTTCAAATCCATCAAGTACTCCATGGGAGAAAGAGAAAGCAATTGCATTCCATGAAAATGTACAGCCTCAGAAGCCCCATGGAGCAACTCTGCTCTGCTGTGTAGGGTCAGTGTGGCTTGGATAGGGTCAGCTTGATGGTGTTTTTGTGGTTGCTGGTGGTGGTACCAGTGCGTCGCTACTGACTCAACTGAACAAAACGCTTCACGGTCCTGTGCCATCCTCACAGTCGTTCCCCCACCTGAGCTCACTGAGTCAGCCTCTGTGCCAATGATTTTTGTTGAGAGCCTTCCTCTCCTTTGCTTCCCCTCCACATTACCAAGCATGATGTCCTCCAGGGACTGGTGTCTCCTGACAATATGCCCAATGGATATAAGATGGAATTCTGGGCATCCTTGTCTCTAAGGAGCTTTCTGACTGTACTTCTTCCAAAACAGATAGATTTTTCTTTTAGCAGTCCATGGTACTTCCAGTATTCTCCAGAACCATAATTCAAATGCATCCGTTCTTCTTTGGTCTTCCTTATTCAGTGTCCAGCTTTCGCATGCATGTGAGGAGATGGAAAATAGCATGATTTAGTCCTCAATACCCTAAAGAGGTCCTAGGGCAGATTTACCTAATGCAGTGCATCGTTTGATATGGATGGGGGATTATAATTTTAGGTAAGGTGGTAGTGGTGACCCTGACTGTGAAGATGAAATGTAAGAAGGTGTCAGTGAGTGAATCAAGGGCATACTAGATTCACTTCTAGGCAAAAGGAAAGCAAAACTAAGGCCTTGAGGTGATCTTCAATGATGTGTTTATGAACTGGCTTTAAGATTAGTGTCTGCAGAATGAAACAGGATGGTAGAGGGTGCTGGGAGCCAGGTAGGACAGGACAGGGGTTGTCAAACCAAGCTGAGGGGTAGGAAGTAATCACCTGAAACCTGGTGAATCATTCTCTGCTGTTGGTTCTTTTTTCCCACCCCTCACTTATTTTCCCATCCCTTCCATTCACTCCCCTCCACTTTTTCTTCATTTCCCCTCTCTCCATTTTATTAAAGAACCCTTTTAAAAAGTAAATTCTATTCTTTAGTTTATGGCCCCTAAGGCATTTGGTTGAGCTTTGCTTTTGGCTGACTTAAGAATGGTTTGGGGGCAACATCTGACCTTTGACTTCACAAGGGAAAGGGAGAATTGAACTTGACACCCGCCCAAAGCTGATGTTATGAGGTTAAGGTCAGACATGCCTCCATCCTCCAACCTTTTTATCTATTCTGAAACCATCCATCCTTCCCATGGCACTCTGATTTTTGACTGGGCCTAATAATTCTTTAGGAGAACTACACCAAGGACACAGAAAATATTCACGATTTTGTGGTTTATTAGAGACATTAACATATCTCTCTGGTCCTCTGCCTCTCAGCAATACAGACCCTTTACCTCTGCCCGGAAAAGGCAGTGTTATAAAGTGCCGTTTGCCCCAAAGCGCCCGGCTCTAGCTCCCAGGGCCAGCAAACCTGGCTCCCTCTGATTACGTGCCTGGAGGCCACCCAGTCCACAAGTGGACCTCATGCCTGAAGCACTCAGCTTTCTCGTTCTGTGGCCAGGGAAACCAGCTCCTAGTTCTGCTGCTGTTATCGCCACTTCCCTGCCACTGCAGAAAGACCTTCCTCGGGGTCACAGCACTCTGTCTTCTGGATCGGGGATGTTCGGTTTACGGGATCTCCGGATCCAAATAATCATACTCCACTCCTGGCTCTTCTTTCCTGATGGTAGTGAACCCCCACCCTCACCCCTTTTCCACTTCTGGTTGGCTCATCTTAAATGTATCAGAATGACAAGCTGACCAATCTTATGTTCAATTTCTATGCATATCATTTGCATGCTTCTACCCAGTCATTTGATGGGAGTTAAGCAATTTTAAAAACTATCCTAAAGAGCCTTATTAATTCACTGTACACAGGCCACCTGCTGGCTCTTGTACTCATTCTCCCGTTAGTAAATGGCGTATTAGCCCCCGTTATTTCAGTTGCATCTTCTACAATTCGTTTTTCTATCGTAACCCCTGAATCACATATTCCTTTCAGCATCTTCTCCTTCCCTTCCCCAGACCCATCAAAAGAAGAGAGAAACCTAGTGGGGATCCCCCTATGTGTACCTCTCAAATCATTTCACTGTAAGCATCAGCATGGGAATCAACAGTTTGTCTTTATCTTCCCCCATTTTAGATAACCAGTTTCCAAACTGTCCATTTCTATCAACCCAGTACTCAAACCTCAATACTTCAGAATCTACCATTTCCAATGGAACTCAGAGCATCTGTACGCAGACGCAAAGTCCACTTCACCCCAGAACAAGGCATACAATTGTAACAACAGGTGCCCATGAACCACGTCCAAGTTCAGCCTATCTCCTTATTGCTCTGTCTTGCTCACACGCGTTAAGTGGACCCAGGTTGTAACCACAAGTGAGCGTGCCAGGTTGTCTGCTTGCTGGCTCCCTTTAACTTTCCGCTCTACAAGGCAGTTTTCTGTAATAGGCACAGATTTTTTCCAACCTTGACATATCCAATGGCAAACTACTTGCCCAACACTGAAAAATCAAGTCTTTTTATTTTTGAATCTTTCCTGAAAAAGTAAATCTGTTCTCTCAGCAGTTCTAGGAGGGTTTGGATGTCTTTCAACTGGAAATTTTCCGACTGATGTTCTAGGTCCAGCGTAGGTTTCCACTTCAGCCCCAAACTCTGCATACACTTAAAAGGCCTATTTCTTCTGGGAAAAGTCTAACTCCCTTTTTAGCATGTCCAATCAAGAACAGGCTAGAAGTGGGTTTGCAATTCTCTAATTATAATACCCGAATTCTTTTCTGTCACATATCCTGGCCGATTATGCACTAAGTTAGGAGAAGCATTCTTGTAGTCCAGGAACGCATGGCCCTTTTTAAGACCCTCGAGTTGACCTTCTCTTCGTCTATGGAGTGTCTCATCTGTAGGCTTAGGACCTTGGGTCTTGGGCAACATGGTTCCCACAGACCTGGCCTCTATTAGGCATCTTAGTTAACCAGCCATGCTTTTATCTCAGACCACTTCAGAAATTGTTTTGCTCCCCTTAGCCGCAGCATTACATCTCGCCTTTTCCTTTTAGGCATTGTAGGTAATAAAAACCAAAGGAATTACCGAAGCATCAGAAGTTTCACTTCTCAGGCCTCGTCATTCTTTCTATTGCAGAGCTCCCTGTTTTCATGAATCTGGAGCCATTGCAGTGAAGCCTGCATCCAGCACCAACGGTAAAAATGGGGGAGGGATGGCATCTGACCCCTGAATTCATAAAGGGGAAAGAGAATTCAGCATCAGGTTACAATTCAGGATCAAAATGCTCAGTGTCCAGTTCTTTGTTCAGAATCACCTTTTTGCTATTCCTGTAGGTATGCCTCTCGCTGATCGTTGATCTTTCTGCACCCTTGACCTTTGCCTTGCTTGCCCGACATCACAAAATTCCTTTAGCACCGCTGATAAATGCCCAAAGGGCGCCCACTCTATTCCATCACAAGACTCAATCCAAAGGCACTTGACTCCACTGTGCATCATCAAACCCAGCTCACACTATTCAGTACTTGCAAGAAACCCACTTCACAACCGAGCCTCCGGCCTGAAGCCATTTAGCTTTTCCATTCCATGGACAGAAAGCTCACTGCTGTGTCTCGTTTTCTTGGTCCTGCAATTTCTTCGGCCACTGCTGCTGATGTCACGGCCCTGTCTCCTAGATGCAGGATTGTTCGTTGTACAGGGATTTGGGGGTCCAAATTTGTATTCCACTCCTAGCTCATTTTTCTTTCCCCTTTGGTGAGCACTCCTTTGAAACCCGGCAGAATGGCCAACTGATCGATCTTACTAGGTTTCCATTTACCTTATTGTATCGACCCATCTAGTCATCCTGTGGGAGGTGGAAAAGACACGCATATGGTGGAGAAGCCCTGTCAACTAGTTCATTGCCCCACAACGAGCCATGCTCTGCCCACCCTCTGATAGCATCCCTTGTATGTGCTACACTAGGGGTGGTGGGCAGCATTTTATCTCCCGAGGGCCATTTGTATATTTATAACATCATTCTTGGACCATACTGGTCAAACAACCTGAAACGTGACGGCTGCCTCTTTGTGGTGACTTGTGTCGTGTTAGCTGGTATTGGTGATTCCTAAGGTCTTAGATGGCTCTGGGGCTGGTCGTTCCCCACCCTGCCCTCCATGTACAAGCCTGCTGACTGGGTGCTTCCTTTCTCAGTGTCCTTGCTTGGTACTTTTGTTCACCTAGTTGCTCTGGCTGTAAATGTAGCGGTCATCCTTGAAACCTTTCTTTCACCACTGACCCTTCATAACTGTTGTTGTTTTGTTTAGTTTTGCTGAATTCTATTTCCTATAAACTAAATAAAACAAAAAAACCCTTGCAACACCATGTGTCATTTGGCAGTGACCGAATTTATCCATCACATTTATTTATGTGACTATTTGATTAATGTCTGTTTCTCTCCCTAATCTGCCGACTCCCATCCTCCACATTATTTGGAAACTAATTTTTGGATTGATGGTCTTTATGAACTCCTTGATTAAAACTTTAAAGTTTCTGCTTTTAACTTTTCTTCCACTCATTAAATGGACCTTGGATTTCTTTCCTTCCTTTGTGAAAATACAGAACATCACTTTATGAATTATAGATATTTGTTTTGCAGCTTTGGGATTTATCATCATTATTTTAGGAAATGTAATCCTGTTATCAAAATAAAATTAGGATTGGGGGGAGGGGTAGTTAAAATTATTGTGAATCCCTGTTTTGAAATATGGTTACTGTTTTAGCCAAGTAAATTATTTTAGAAGCTCCTTTAGGTTGTTAATCAAACTTTAAGTTACTCTAGGAATTTACTATTTTTAAGAGTAAAATAAGAAATGGCAGTGTTTCAAATCATATATAGACTCCTTTTGTTGTTGTGGTTCGGAGCCCTCATTTTCATAGGGACCTATGGACAACAGAATGAAGCACTTCCCTTCCCAGACTTGCCCCATCCTCACACCTGTCCCTGTGATTGAGCCCATTGTGGCGGCCCTGGTGTCAGTCCATCTCCTTGAAGGTGCCATACTCCTTAGTTTGCCCTTTACCAAACATGGTGTCCTTCTTCAGGGACTGGTTTGTTCTGACAGCATGTGCAAATGATGTGAACAAAAGTCTCACCATCCATTTTTCTAAGGAGAGTTCTGGTTGTACTTCTAAGACAGATTTAGCTGTACTTCTTTCAAGACAGATGGTTTTTGTTTTGTTTTTTAAGAAAAAATAACTTAATTTTAGTTTATTATACTTATTATACCCATTATGTAAATGAGGAAACTTAAGATCCAAGCTTAAACAGGTTTTTCAAAGTGATCTCTGGTGAAACTAGAGGTAAATAAATAAAATTAATTGCTGTCTAAAAATGTCTGGTTACTTATATTAATAAATTAATTTTGTACAGTTATTTTTATATGATATATATGTTTTTTTACCTTTTGGCCCAGATTCTGTACGACACAAAGCATTTTTCTGCTTTTGAATGTGCTGTATTGTCAAAATATTTTTCTTAATCTGGAATTTGTGATTCACCAGGTGACTGTGGACAAGGACTGAGAAAGTGGATCAAGCAGGTTTTAGCACAAGATTTAGCATTCCAACACATAAAAATTATTTATCCAACAGCTCCTTCCAGGTATGAAATAATTTATTTCACTGCTTAATATAACTTTGTGGAAGAAAATGTATCCAAATAGAAGAGCCACTTAGATGTTGAAAAAAAATTTTTAGAAAATTTTTAGAAAAATTTAATTTTTAGAAAATTGCTATTTAAACTTAAATGTTGATTATTGTCTACTCTGCCTCATTCTCTCTTTTCCAGCATCTCATAGAAATGATCTTGGAATTCTTTAGCCTTAATTCTATACTCACAACATTTTAAATTGGGGTCCTGTGTCAGGTCAGGTCTAGAGAAACAAATTCAGTGCACTCATCTATGTATAAGAAAGATCTTTATGTCAAGAAGTTAGTGTATACAAATAGGCACCCAGTCATAGTCCAACTCCAGTCTTTAAGTCCATTAGACTCACCTAGCCACATGCTGGTAAACCAGAATGGTGCAGGGAAACCAGGGAGACCACAACTCGTGGATGCAGAGTTGCATGGCGATAGAGTCAGTGGAAACCTGGCAAGGTGTCAACAACTCTGAATCCGGTGGTCCACATGGGGCCACCCTTGAAGGCAGACACATGGTTCTAGCAGGCAGGAAGGTGGAGGGGCAGAGACAGAGAACAGTTCCCAGTGTGTCTCTCTTATTCCGAAGGCTCATGACATCAAGGAAGGGTCATCAGGCTACAACTTCATTGACAGTTTGACTCCACCCCTACACAGGAATGTGTAGTTGACACAATCCCCAACTACCACAGGTCCTTTCGTAGAAGATATTCTTTCTTTTGCAATTGCACTGTTGGGTTAAATTTGGCCGATGAGTAATTTTTTTTTCCCTCTGTGTCAGACATTCTCTAAAGCTCTTAATGTGAACAATGTCCCAAGCATGGCCCTAGGATTCTCTTTCCTCTGATCCTACAGATCACTTATCTTCTAAAATTTCTTCTTCCTCTTTTTTCTTCTCCAAGAGGGAATTTAATAATTCAAACAAACACAATCTAATAATTTAGTTAAGTCATAATTCATAACTTATGTAAAAATATGTATGACAATCATCGAAACTTAAAAAGGCCTCAAGTTGAAAACAAATGTTTTGAGAATGATGAGGACAACAAATGTACAAATGTGCTTGATATACAGTGGATGTATGTATGGATTGTGATAAGAGTTGTAAGAACCCCCAATTAAATTATTTTTTTAAAAAAGATTGGCTAGAAAAAATAATAACAAACAGAAAGATGATGGACTCAAACACAAGATAGTAATAAGTACATTAAATACAAACAGCCTGAACATTGCGTTGTAACACTGGATAAAAATAAAGAACTAATTATAAAAAAAAAAGAGACCTGAACACTGACTTGACCAATTCAATAAAAGTGCACACGTTATAGAAAAAAAAATAATATGTTGCTTGCAGAATCAGCAAACAGAATAAGAATGGGAAACTGACTACATAATACTTTTAGATTATGTAACCAGGAGAAATATAAGTCCAAAAATATTGCTACAAAAGCATACAAACCTTATTTTAAAAAATTAAGAAAATGCCAAATTATCATTTCTCAACCCATCCTCTTCCTAGGTCTGTACACTTTTGAAGAAGATGTTTCAATCTCTTTATTACTTCCCCTAATGATCCTGTGCTCTTTGATGTGCCCCATATAAAAACTGGAATGTTGGTGTCTTTGAGGGACTCCAGTCATGTGTTCCTTTGAAATGGTCAACTTTGGGGAACAAAGAGGTCCAAGAGGGTGAGAGGGCTGTACAGTGGATTTGACGAGACTTCCGAATGAAATTATTGTACAACAGACAGCCTTTGTTACCTTTGATCACATTTTCATTTTTCTGATAAATCCTTGTAATCGTTCTGTGTCCTTTGAGAAAACTCTGTAGTGATTTCCCCTTTGGCGTTCCCCCAAAATGAAACTGCTATAACCTGGTGAGATACCATGGGTTTAACTCTCCCGAATTTAACTGACCAGCAACTTCTCTCAGAAGCCACTGTTTTGACTGCATCTTTTTGGGTTTTTTTGAAGGTACCCCAAAGAGATTAAGACAAGTAATAGAACTTGTCTGCAGCCACCTAGTGATTAAAGCAACCTGTTGTAAACACATTTTGTTTGAAGTAAGCTCATGCATTTAGGAATGGGAACCCTAGGAGCAATACTTGATTACCCTCATATTTACACAATTAATAAGATTCATATACAAAAAAGATTCACAATACTATTGGTATAATTTGAAAGTGAAACTTCCTTTTAAATTCTTAAGTTAGCATCTGTACAGATTTTTAGTCTCTGCAAATATATTAGACTCTGGTTTATAAAACTTTTTATGTTTAAACAAACAAAAAATATGAAAACCTGTTCATCCCAATGTGATTTCACATGACCTGTTCTTGATTTCACAGGAGCTCTGGTGGCATAATGGTTGCAAGTTGTAATTACGAGTGCAGTAATGACAAGGTTGGCAGTTCTAAACCACCAGTTGCTCTGTGGGAAAAGGACAAGGCTGTCTACCTTATGAAACCCACAGAAGCAGACCTATAGGGCTGTGTGAGTTGTAAACAACTAGATGGCGATCAGTTTTGTTTGTTTGCTTGTTTATTCTTGATTTATTCCCTTTGAGCATATTACCACTTGTTCATGCAATATGCTTAGTAGTGTTTTTCTGCTAACAATATTAAAGAGAAATGGAGCTCTAGAACTCCAAGGATTTGTCCTCTGTCACAGTAAAATTCGACTTACCTCATTTGATAAAGGAGGTAGAATAAATTGATAAAGTCAGGTTTAAGTTTTGCTTTTTATAAATTTTTGATTTTAATATAGATTTAGAAGTGTCTAACAGTATGTTAGTGCATAGAGCACTAGGCTTGATCATCGATGGATCATTTGTGTGCTATAAAAGGGATGTCTGAAACTGTTGAAAGAGCTTGCTACTTACTATTGCTTTTGAAGGGGGAAGTTGGGAGAAGCAGACAGTGGTATTCCTTTGGCAGACGGAAACATGAATATACTCCGATCTACATATAGACGTAATTGCCCGAAAGATGAGTTTAGGAAGGAATGGCTTTCATCTTGTGTGTTACATTCTACCCCCAAATTAGAGTATGAATTCTAGACTAGGTCTCTCAAACCATGAGCCACACATATTTCAGGGAGTATAAAAATCTTCATCTTCACTAAATTATACTTGTATGCTGATGTAATTTAGTTAGGCATAAATTTTAATAGAATTTTTAAATTACTTAAATTAAGATGTTTCACTGAATTCATTTTAACTTTTTGTTATTATACAATTATGTAGCCAGTAGCTATTTGGACAGATGATTAGACATTTTACATCTGCTGCCCAATAAAATTATGAAATAAGCCAAATAGATAACTTCAAATTTTCTAAGAACCATGTTAAGAAAGAACAAAACAGAAACAATTGACATATTTTAATAGTGTGTTTCATTTAACTCAATATATTATTTTAGCATATATAAATATAAAACTATTGATAAGATAGTTTACATTTAAATTCATATTAAATCTTTAAAAAGTGAATATTTTGAAAGTATAGCACATCTCAATTTGTATACTATTTAGTTAACTCTAAATGAAATAAAAAATTCTACTGCTCAATAATACTAGCTACATGTTTGCCATGTGAAGCTAGGAGTTACTGTTTGGTCAATGTAGTTGCAGATTTTAAACAATATATTGGGAGTCAGCATTGTGATGAAATGAACATTTTCCCTTAAATATCTTTTAACTTATGGTTTTAAGGGTTTTGCTTTTTTTTTTTTTTAATTTAAGTGACAGGAAACTTTAAATCGCTGATTTTCACAAAAGATGATATTCATTTTATCCTACAGGGGACATGCGACAGTGTTTAAAATATGTTTAGATGTTGTAAGTAGCAAGTGGAGAATGGGAATCATAGTAACATCGGACATCTAGTGAATAGAGGCCGTGAAAGATGATCAACATTCTACAATGTACATGATAGCCCACGACAAAGGTGTATCCAGCCCACATGGGACTAACTCCAAGGATAAGAAAGCTGGCTTTGTATCCAAACAAAAATATTATAGTGGTTGCCATCAGGTTGATTTCCCTTCATGGGAATCTCATGTGTTTCAGACTCCGACAGTGTTTCACAGGGTTTTCAAGACTGTGAACCTACAGAAGCACATCGCCAGGTCTTTCTTCCAAGGCACCCCCGGGTGGGTTCAAAGCCAGGCACTCCTCCGACTACCCCTCGGTCCCATACATATTATATGATTCATCTCTTGTTTCTACTCAGCAAAAATACATAGTGTTTACTGGTCGCTTTATTCCTATTTTAGAAAAACAAAGATCTGAAATAAAATTAGGAATATTACTATGCTTTTGAGTCAGGAAAGTGGGGTTGATTTTATCTACAATCAGGCCTTCGTTTACTAGCCTCTGGGGCCCATTAATGGCAGCTTCTCACTTTCCAAGACCGTCCTGCGCTCAAGTTGATACTGCTGTACTCGGGGCTGTCGTCCTGTTTCTCTATTTAATGATTTCCAACAAGGAAAAACCCCATTATTCAAAACAATTTGTAATTATCGTCTGATAATGCAATAGCTGTCAAGCACTCGGTGATATTTTATTTTGTTTATCGTATCATGGAGCTTATATTGTGACAGATTACAGTTAATGTTCTACTCCGTTTGAGAGCCATTCAATAAAACAGTGACATAAAACAGGTATTTTTAAGGATAGTAATGCTGGTTACAATTTGCTATTAATATGCAAATAATGTTTGCCAAAATACTTATTTCAAGCCTAGTACCAGAAGTCTCAACTAATTTAGGATTATTCTGTTTTCAATACCCAATACGTTGCACATTCTGTGGGCCTGCCAAATGTCACTAATCATTTTCAAGCAGAATCAGAAGGACTACCTGTGGGCCCAGAACGTTTCACTTATCATTTTCTAAATGTCCTAATTTTTGTGACTGACACTTTCAGTACTGGAAAAATATATTTCATGTGGTGTCATTCTGGGTAGACTAGAGAAACAAATCCATGGACACACACATGTGTATAAGAAAGAGCTTTATATAGAAGAGCAATTGAACATTGAGAAAACCTCCCAGCCCAGTCCAGATCAAGTCCATAAATCCAATATTAGCCCATACGTCCAATACCAATCTATAAAGTCCAAGGAGGAAGTACCAGATTTCCCAGAATTCTCATGAGAAGGCCATGCCCACAGAGAAGTCTCATTGGCTATCTCTAGATTGACAGACTAGACTCCACCCCTACACTCTTAATCCTTACATTGACACCAGATTAGGTGAGGACCACAAATGCTAATGTAAAGTCACTTTTGTTATTGTAGAAATCACAAAGTTTTGTATTGTGTTAACTTTTTATTGTGGATTGTAATTTAAAGAGGACCCATTCAGCGATTCATACACTTTGTTTTCTCATTCACTGCTGTCCATATGATGTGATTCATCTTCACATGTGCCACTGTGTTTCCTGGTTCTAGTCTTTTCCTAAGACTTCAGAATTTTGTTCTAGTTAAATGCAGCTCCTTTGATCTCAAATGATTGATTTTTCTAAGGTGAGCCTTACAAATGGTACCGTTAACTCTTATTGGACTGCACATTCAGTCCTGGTGGTGAGTTAGGTTCCAGATACCAACGGCAGTAAGGGCCACTGTCTTGGGGATTCCACCAAGTCTCTCCAACTAGTAAGCCGGCCTCTTTGGAAGTTACAGAGGTTTCCTTCCTGTTTGTCTCTGAGTTCCAGAGGAACTTTGCAAACTTAACTTTTCATGTTATATAAAATTACATGGTTTCAAATATAAACAGTCTATTGACTAGATAGTTAACATTTTTAGTTCTTCTTACGACTCATTGTGAATTAGTACAGTCTACTTTAGCATATTTTGCAATTGTTATTTGCTATTTAAGTACCTTGGCATGAAAAGCCATTGTGTTGAAGTACTTCTATACTAGGATGATTGTGCAAACTCAGTATGAGTTTAACACTGTGTATTGGCAAACTCAGACAATAATATTCCATTATACTTCTTATATTGAGGCTGAGACTATTTGGCTTCTTGGCTAGTTAAAGCTAATATAGTGTACATGTTTTCACATTTCTAGACCTTATCTCGTATTTCACCAAATACTGCTTTTTTCTCATTATATTATATTCGAAAATCTTGTCTGAGGGAACTTGTAAATTTTGGGGGGGAAAGAATGCATTATCTTTTTATTTTCCATGAACTTTTTGAAGCACCATTGCCATATGACTTCTACTTACCATGACTTACTTCAGCCAATTCAGTTCAAATGCCCTCAAGTGATAGGGTTATTGTGGTGCTTAATATGAATATGGTTAATAAAACTTCTCTTACAGGAACAAAGTTTTATAAATCTTTTAATTTTGTTAAGTGAATATGAAGTTAAGACATCCTGGGTATTGAAAAATTGATGGATGGCCACTGTTATGACTCTCTATTTTTAAATGACTTACTAAATTTTATAAATATAGGTTAATACTGAGCATACATTTTTCCGCTAAAAATTGTTTTGCTGGTTTGTGAACTAAAGATTTCTCATGGAATTATCTCAGATACCTGTGGTTTTTTTATAACTATATTTTTTTCCTAATTTGTGATAGGCTAATTTGATTTTTATCCTCTGTTGTCTTTATGTAAACCTCTCTGTTCTGTTCTTGATTTTTGTTCAGGAACATTTTCTACAATATTTTTACCATATGACCTTATATAAAACTAAACTCACTGCATCAAGTCAGTGCTGACTCAGATGGGTGGGTTTCTGAGGCTATACTAAAGAAAAGAAAGCCAGTCTTTTTCTCGCAGAGCTGCTGCTGGTTTTGAACTGCCAACCATTCAGATAGCAGCCCAACTTGTAACCACTATACCAAGGGCTCTTGATAAGACCTCATAGTAACTTTATTTTTTATGTAATTAACTTTTCAAAATCTTTTCCAGCAACGAAGCATTTTATATTACAGACAGCAGTGTATCATAATCATTGCAGTGAACTTAAGTAACATTTATTTATCTCAAAAAATGTATTCTACTTTTATCACTGAAATGCAAAGGGCGTTCAGTCATCAAGTAACCAATGCTCGAAACACAACCAGCGAGAGCACACTGAGAGTTCTTTAGGTTAGGTGCCCTTGAGAAGGCTGTGACCCAGAGCAACCCTGTGCATAACAGAGTTATGCCATCCTCACAGTTGTTGCAGAAACGGTGTCAATCAAATGATAAGGTGTTAAATTTTAACAACTACATGTGCAATAAACTACCTTATCCACTACACAAAAAATAGGTGAATTCTTACATATCTGTTGTATAAATCCTTCTACTCAAGTTTTAAATCAAGAGGAATAATTACCATTCCATTTAAAACATTAAAAGTTTGCTATAAGAATTTAGATTTCTACTATTGATACATATTTATTTTTAAAAAGCTCAGAGTTTTTTTTTAGCTAGATACCTTATCTTTAATAGTATTAAGGATTTTCAAATCATGGGCGGAGTTTATGGTAGTGTTTATGGGCATACTGGTTTGTTGGGTTTATTTTCTGGTAATCTCTCTTTCAGATTTTCCTAAGTGGGCCTTACAGTTATGCTGACCTCTAAAAATGTGTTGGGAATGGCTCCTCTCTGTTTTCTAAAGATTTTGCTGCTGCTTGTTTTTTTTTTTTCCATTTTAAATGCTTGGCAATATTCACTAGTGATATCTTTTATATCTGGACTTTATTGAGCCAATTAAATTTAAATAGTAATTTCAGCTTTTTTAATAGAATCAGAGTTATTTTGGTTTTTAATTTTATGACTATCAGTTTGGTCACTTTTGTATCTCATAGATTGTCTTTTATATATTGTCATAAAGTTTTTTGTGCTATTTCTGCTGAATATTTTGAGAGTTTGTATTTATCCTTTAAGGATCCATTTCCTCTCCACCTCCCCTGCCATACTCCCAAGGAGCTGTTAATCCAGTTACTATATCTCTTTTTTTTAATCATACATAATGAAATTGTTTTTAATACCCATGCTCACATCAGTTTTCCTATTAACAAATAGCAAACAACCCAACAACCATTGTATTAAGACCACAGATTCTGTGGGATGGCATTCCTAAGGGCACAGCTTTCAGAGTACCAGGAACCTCCTCAGGGGAAAGGTGAGCAATCTGGGTGACCCCAGCTCATCTAATAGAGACTAGAATCATCTGCGGGTGCACTCACGTGTCTGGTAAGGTAATGCAAGACATTGAACATGGTCTTATCTTGATTTTCAACTGGAACACTTATGTGTACTCTGACCAAGCCATGTCTCAGGCTTGCTGACAGCAAAGAGAACCACTAGGAAACTCAGTTACCTTTTTAAGACTTAGCTGGGAAGTTGCATCGTGTTATTCCCTCTGTCAGTAGATTGCTCTGATTCAAGGGGAAAGCATAACTTTTATCATCAGTTATTTAGAAATATGCTGTTTAATTTCCAAATATATAAACCTATTAAGATGCCTTACCGTTTTTTTATTTTATAATCATTTTAGGGGCTCATACAACTCTTTTCGCAATCCATATACCAGATATACTTGAATATAAGTCGACCTGAGTATAAGCCGAGGTATCTAATTATTACCTGGGAAGCCAGGAAAACTGATTGATTCGAGTATAAGTCTAGGGTGGGAAATGCAGAAGCTATTGGTGAGTTTCAATAATCAAAACAAGTGAAAATAAAATTACTAAAGATTGAGACATCAGTGGGGTAATGTGTTTAAATATTTATTTTACATAAAAAATCAAAAGTACAAGTCATTTAACATTAGTAAACCAGCACAATAAGTGGAAAATAGGTTCAACAAAAACAATAAGGTATCAACAATGATGCCTTAAGAGTACTATTCCCTGAGCTCAATCAGCAACCAAACTAAAATGTAAAGAGTTAAAATCCTTCAAAACTGGATTCCTCATCATCATCCGTATCCCAATGCAGAGCTTCAGCTGGTATGAGATCATCATAGGCGCTGTCCTCACTGAGATCGTGGTCATCACCATCACTGCTGTCATTTTCATACAAAGCGCAGTTTTCACTGCCATCCCTAGCGTTACTAATACTACATTTCTGGAAGGCACGTCGTACCATGTCTTCTGGAATGTCTTCCCATGCATCTCGAACCCACTTTGCTATTAACTCTATGTCAGGCTTCATGAGATTTCCTCCTTTTGTTAGTTGGGCTTGACCAGATGACATCCATTCATGCCATATCCTTCACACACGGTCTTTAAAAGGCTTATTCAAAGATACACGTCATAGGACGGCTCTGATTGGTTAGATGTGAGTAAACAAACATTCAAAGCCCTGCAGTGTCAGCAGGGCTTTGAATGAACAGCAGAGAATCGGCAATCACCTGTGAGATAACGGGTGCTCCTCCCGTTACCTGGGTGGGGGGGGCAGTGAGATGTTACACCTCGCTGGGGTACCACCTACCCATGTATAAATCGAATCCCAGTTTTACAGCACATTTTGATGCTGAAAAACTCGGCTTATACACGAGTATATATGGTATACATCCTTTGTGTCCAGCACATTCGTACATATGTTGCCATCATTCTCAAAACACCTGCTTTCTACTTGAGCCCTTGGTATCAGCTCCTCATTTTTTCCCCTTCCCTCCCTGCTCCCCCCTCCCCCTTGATAATTTATAAATAATTGTTATTTTATCTATCTGACACCATCTGATATCTCCCTCACCCAGTTCTCTGCTGTCCGTCCTCCAGAGAGGAGGTTTATATGTAGAATTTGTCATCTGTTACCCCTTTCTCCCTCACCCTCCCTCTACCCACCCAATATCGCTACTCTCACCACTGGTCCTGAAGGGATCATCTGTCCTGGATTCCTTGTATTTCCAGTTCCTATCTGTGCCAGTGTACATCCTCCGGTCCAGCCAGATATGTAAGGTAGAATTGGGATCATGATATTGTTATTGACTTCTAATTTTGCCTGTGCTTATCAGAGAAAATATTTTTGTATGTGTTAAAACGTGTTTTATGACCTAACATATGGTCTACGGTGGTAACGTTTCATATGTATCTCTATGTATCTCTATGTATAACTGTCAAGTCAGTCCTGGCGCACAGCAACCTGATAGTGCAGACTCGAAATGCCCACAGTGTCCAGCACTGTGTCTTCATAGGATAAGACTGCTCCATTTTTTTCCATACAGAATGATGGGTAGGTTCCAACCACCAACCCTTTGCTTAGCCACTAGGGCTCCTTTATTTGTGTGCATGTCTATAAAATTAAAATAGTTGAAGATGATTGGTAGCACTAATCAATTTTAGCTAATTTTTAAAGATCATTAATTACTGAAGGAAGATTTTAAAATATCTAATTATAATTATAGATTGAGGAATGTTTTTCTTAGTCAGTTTTATGTTTATGTATCTTTAAGTTCTATTGTTAGGTACAATACCAATTTAGTGTTTTTATCATCATTAGTGTCTATTTTAATCATAATGGAATGATATTTTTAAATCACTGGTAATACTTTGAAGTAACAATATTTGATATTGTATATATCAGGTTTATGTTAAATATTTACATAATATTTATGCAAACCTTTTTACTTTCTTTCAATTAATGTTTGTGTGGTAAACAAGGGGGCTTCAGATAATATGTAGAAAAACTCTTATCTTTTTAATTCCCCTTTTCCATGAATTTTTTTGCCTGCTTGGGTATGGTTTTATTTGTTTACTTTGACCTTGTAAATATACTATTTAAATTGGGTTTCTCATAGATAAGTACTTGAACTGTGTTTTCCTTTAAACAGTCAATCTGTCTTTTAAGTGATAGGTATAGACCATTAGAACAAGGAACCCCTTGGTATTGTAGCAGGTACATGTTGGGCTGCAATCCACATGGTCAGCAGTTCAAAACCACCCCACAGCTCTGTGGGCGAAACTGGGCTGTCTACTCCTATAAGCAGTTAAAGCCTCAGACACCCACAGTGCATTGCTTTGGGACAGGATTGGGTCTATGGCAGCAAGTTTCATTTTGGAGGACAGCAGTAGTCTTAAGTTTCTCATTCATTATCTTTTATAACATACTAGTATGTTTTTATTAAAGGTTGATTAAAGTTTTGGCCATAAAATATTCCTTTTCTTAAACTATATTTGATAGATAATTCTAATCAATTTAGGAACTTATTAAGTAAAAGCTAACAATTTTCTTTTTGTATTGTTTAAGGAGAAGATATTGCTTCATATTCTGTTACATTAATTTGTACACTCTAATTGAAATACTCAGTAAATATGTTTATTTCTCTGGCATACTTTAATTATATTTCTACACAGACAATTGGAAATTTTCTAGTTTACAATTTAGCTTTTTCTTGTTTTGAATTTACAACGAGAATTTTTAAAGAATTTTTCATGAGCAATTTCTAATATATAAAATATAGTTTTTCTTGTCTTCAGATCTGCTAAATGTAATGCAGTTTTCTTAATTACTCTCATATTTAATCACTATATTTGTGATTTTTATTAAACATGTTTTCTGAAACAGAATAATGCCTTTTCTTTTTTAAAAAAATATAGATATAATGGCCAATAGGTTCCTTTTTTACACCATTACTTAGAACTTCTGTTTGAAGCAAGATATTAGAAAATCTCCCTACTTTACTATAAGTGAGCTGGTAGGATCTTTACTAAGACATAGTTTTGTGGGAGTTTATTCCTTCCATAAATTATTTAGATGGCACATCTAGTATGTAAAAGTGTTTATTCAGAAACATTTTAAAAGCAACTAAATAATCCTTAATCCTTAATGGAAATTATAAAAGGTTTTTTTTTTCAGAATTAAAGTCAAAAAATATTCAAGATAAATAACATAATTTAGACATTCTGTTATTCATAGTGGACACAATCTAAGTGATAAATCCACCACATCTCAGCCTTTGTTCTAAAGACTAGGGATATTATTATTAAAAAGCAAGTCACATAATGGCAGACAGCAAAAAGGAAATGAAAAGTGAAATCGGATAGTGATGAAATTATTAGGACAATGGGATAGTAGGTGTGTGTATATTACAGGGTCAAGGGAAGCATCTTTACACTGGAGGGTCAAAGAGGTCTCCCTTGAAGGGGGTACCATTTAGTCTGAGACCTAAATGATCAGTGAGCGCCCACCGTGCAGTCACAGGAGGGGAGCAAACGGAACGCTCCTAAGGCTATGATGGTGTGTCTGTCCTGAGAAAGAAGGCAGATGTGGCTGGGACATAGTGAATAATAAGGGACGTGGGATGAAATGAAGATAGATGAAAATTGGTTGTACATTTGTACGTCTTAAATGTTAGGAATGACCTTTGGGTTTCATGACATAGGGACAACAGATCAAAGCAGAATTTGGTATCTAGGTGAATGTGAACTCATTGTTTTTACCATGAACATTTTCTTTCAGCTTAATATTTTTGCCAGTGAATGAATGGTTTGTTGGTTGGTTGGTTGGTTGGTTGGTTGGTTAGTTGATTTAGGATCTATACAGATGTCCTTTGCCAAACATATTTGTTTATTATGGTAATCAGATCTGTTTTAAACTAGCTAATTAAGTAAGTGATCAATAGAGAAATGGTGAGTAGGTATAACATTGCAGTTTGGCTGTTTAAAAAATATTTTAAACATTATTTATTAAAATGTTATTTCAATATTTGAGAATTATGCTTTCTGAATTATGTTTCCTTATAAGCAATGCGATATAGATAAAACAAATAGATTTCAATTAATCTGTGTCCAATTAAATTTTATCAATTATGCCTCTTGAACATAATTTTCTTAGAGGATTGGGAGTAAAAAACTGTTATATTGATAAAATACTTACATTGGACTTCTGTCAATAAAGAGCATGTATCTGTACTTAAGACATTGTCAAGGAAAAATAATGTTAAGTGAATGTCATTTTTTCTATTAATGGTGGAATGCCCAGAATGATCCATATTTGAGCCCATGACATCACCCAGATTTAAGTGCTCAGACAGACGGAGAAATAGCAGGATAAAATGAAAGGGCAGTAGAAGTCATTCAAAAGGAGACCAGCCTTTATTTCAAACTTGAAAGTGTGTACTGACGTCTTCAGTTGTGATTCAGAAGTTTACTGTAACTTCAGTGACCGTTCGAGTGCAGTCTTGGATTTCATTTTTGTCAGATACTAATATGAATGCTTCCATTTTCAGAATACTTTAAGAAAGTTAATTCTGAGAAGGGATTCTGAGAAGAGAGACACTTGAATGCTTTCTGGCTTCGCTCCCTCTGATTCCAGTTTCTCGGCCTTTCCTGTGCTTACCAGCAGCTGGGATCAGAGAAGACACGTGGGAATGAGGAAGCATTTAGGCCCCATGAGTCTTGGTGCAGGATTTGACTTTCCCTACACCAGCCGAAGGAGCTCTGGTGGCATAGTAGTTATGCCTTGGGCTGCTAACCGCAAGGTCAGCAGTTCTAAACCACCAGTTTCTCTGTGGGAGAAAAACAAGGCTTTCTAATCCTGTTAATAGTTACCCTGGCCAATAGGACCAATATGAGTCGGTGTGAATTCAATACCAACGAGTGAGTTTATATTAGTTGAGGAAAGTGCTGGAAACATTGTCCTATATGCATTGGACTACTCGCCCCTGTGCCAGCAGTCAACCCAACTCTTAAGAGGAAAACTAAAGCTGTCTACTTCTGTAATGATTGACAGCCTTGGAAATAGTACATAGGTTTCTATGAGTAGAGATTGATGGACTTGAGTTTGTTTTTTTGGTACGAGTTCATCACCTGACCGTGTATATAGGACAAGTTCTAGATGAGGGTAAATATTCAGCATATCTTAGAGCAGTGATTCTCAACCTTCCTAATGCCCCGACCCTTTAATACAGTTCATGTTGTGGTGACTCCCAACCCTAAAATTATTTTTGTTGCCTCCTTCATAACTGTAATTTTGCTACTGTTATGAATCCGGCAACCCTTGTGAAAGGGTCATCCAACCCCCAAAGGGGTCGTGACCCCCAGGTTGAGAACCTCTGCCCTTGAAAAAACTAGTCTACAAAAATCAGTCAACCCTTCTAATGAAATCTCTAAGACTGGTCCTTAACTACCTTTTATGTATAAAATGAACCCATCACTCAAGAAAATAGGCCAATAATGGAGGAACAATAAAACTATTGAGGTATTCGAATTAGAATAGTCAACCATTTGAGATCAAAAGGGCAGCATTTACTACCCAAGGACAACATTCTGAATGCTTATGAAAGGAAGAGAAATACAAACAGTAAACACAGAGAGGAGGAAGACAAGTACAATGAGAGGATTGCAATGAATGAGAAGATGTAGAGAGATTGCTGAATAGGAAACTGGCCTGCTCTAAAGCTTCCCCCAATTCACAAGAAAAAGTAAAGTATATACAGTAGGAAAAAAATCTATCCACCTCTCAAATTGGTCATAGAATTGTGAAAAATTCTTGGGTAATATTAAAATATTAATTAACATCCCCAAAGCACATTTAAGGAGTCATAAATGCAATTATTAAAAAATTTGTAAAATGATATATGAACTTTGCAGATTAATAAAAATGGATCCCTGAGACCAAGCAGGACACATTTGAAGAATTTGACTAAGGGGATTGACTAGGGGATGGAAGTGGTGTAACTTACTCAATTTTAAAATCAACTCTAAAACCACGGTAATGGGAACAGTATGATATTAAATCAGGAACATATAAATAGATCAATAGAACACAGTGGGCCTTTCTAATGAGTCCTTTACCTGAATTGAGAACACGGAAAATATTTGGAGTGGCTATGTTCTTGATTGTCCCGAAGATAATACAGAATTTGTAACATTCTGTGTGTTCTAGATGGGTAGGAGGTGAATTGCTTCACTGTATAAAGTGTGCATCTTAGCTTCAGGCATCCCTTCTCTTTCCAGAAGCCATGTTGAGAAAGACTAGGGAAAGGGCGACACCTGTGAAACTTATCCTCACGAGGAAAGGGCGCTTCCAGGTGTTTGGAAATAGTACAGCCGTGATTAGTTGTTCATATGGAAGAAAACCAATTTGAGCCTTTATGTCAGCAAATGTATGGAGTAAAATTAGATTTACTGCATTTGCAAGATGTGATGTAAAAAAAGTGAAAAGGAAAATCTTACAAGAAAACCTGGCATTCAATTTTTAAAATAAGTGTCCTGGGAAAAGTTTCTTAAATAGATCGAGAAATACAAAATGACAATAGCCATCAAGATTCACATTTTTGAAAGCATGCTGCAAAGAGGAGTTAATGCCACGATTCTATTTACTAAATAAATTCTATTTACTCAGTCTCCTATGTGAGTTCTTGTAAGTTCACCCTTATTTTCAGGTTTCTTTTAGCTTCTATGTGAAACTTTCCCAAATGAACTCTCTTGACTCTCAGCCTCCAAAAGTGGGTATCATTCATTTTGGAATGGTATGGTCAACATAGAAAGCTGATGTTATCGTTCCCCGATTCCCTTCACCGCCTTACGCTTGGCTCTTCCCCATTCGCTGTTCTCTAGTGACTGCGCTGCTTCTGCACAGGCGCGGAGGCCTTTTTGAAAAGTGGAGGGGAAAATGAGAATTGAATTTTTTATCTTCTTGGGTTTGCTTGAGACAGTTTGGTTTCCACCAGAAAGTACATTGACACCCCAACTAGTCTTTCAATCCCAAACCTTCTTCTTATGACGTGATTGTAAATTGTATGCTTCATTGACTTTGGAGGGTAAAAGTATAAAGTAAATCTGAGATAGGAGAGAGCGACAGATGCATGAAACAAGAAGACTCCTGCACCTGTGATTCTCGATGGGAAGAGTTACTCATCATCGGTTTATAGTTCCTCAAATCATGAAGGATGGGCGCCTTTGGCACGGGTGTGTTTTCTGATGTACTCTTGCTTAGGGCAGGAGCCCGGCTTTTCACTCTCACAGAAGGAGAAAGCACAGCTTGACGAATGAGAAGGAGTGTCTTCATCAACTATGCTCCCTCGTCTTTGGAAAACCTTTGCTCTTCATATTTCTCTCTCTCTCTCTCTCTCTCTCTCTCTCTCTCTCTCTCTCTCTCTCTCTCTCTCTCTCTCTCTCTCTCTCTCCCTCCCTCCCTCCTTCACTCCCTCTCTTTCTTTCTTTCTCTTTTGCCAACACAAGAGTTCAATCTAACACACACACACACACACACACACACACACACTACCATCAAGTTGATTGCAACTTCATATGACAGAGTAGACTTACCCCTTGGGGTTCCCAAGACTGAATCATTACAGGAAGAGCCAGCCTCACCTTTCTCCCACAAAGACTCCTTAACTGTATTGTAATTGGTTAAAACAAAATATTTAGAGTGGCTATATATATGCATGCATACATATTTAAACTTCTAGAATATCTTCAAGCACTAGGCATGAACATATAGACAAGGAGTGGTTTAAGTATTAAAGCCTCCCATCAGATATAAAGCATTTTATGAGTCATAAGTTTCAACAGCATATCTAGTTCAAAACTTCTCATATTGTAACTAACAATGCAAACAGTAAGAGATATTGATGTGTTGAAAGGTTCCAGAGATCACTGTATCCCATTAAACCCTCTCGTTTCAAGATTCCTGAGAAGAAGAAAAAGAATTACAATTCTTGATTTCAAAAAACAAACAAACCAATGACCTGTGTTTGAAAGCTGTTCTACTTGAAGGTAGTCAGAGAACTCTTACATTATCAACTTACCTTTCATGCTTATATTTTAAGCACCGTATGCGAGTTTTTTAAATGTCATTTTTTTCCACACTAAGCATTGCTTTTTTAAAAACATTTTTTTGCATGGGCAAACATTATTTAGGGAGTTAACAATGCTTAAGCATTGATCTCATATTGAAAGAAAAAAGATTAAGGAAATTAAAGCTAAAATAATAATGTAAAAGAAAAACTTACCAAATTAACCAATGAATTCTTTAATTTGAAGGTGAACCACACAGAGAGTCATATGTATGCAGGCACAGAATTACACATCGTTTTTCTTTGTCAGTTGGATTTCCTAGAGAATTTATTAATCCTAAAAGATTGATAAGTAAAGATTAATAACTGACATTAGTAAATACAAATAGAAGCAAGCAGAGGAACATTAATGTCATGCCTTGATGCTACAAACTATTACTGTGCTAGGCTATTATCCAAAGGGATAGATATTTGATTCCATACAGTGGCACCTCAGAAGAAAGGCCTGATGACCTGGGCCTGAAAATCCAGCCATTGGAAACCTTGTAGAGCACAGATCTGCTGTGGACGCACAGATATTCATGATCTAGAGCATACTCGCACTGGCTAATTGTTGTGTTTGTTTGTTCGTACAATGGTTTTAATTTAGGTAAGACTTGAAGGATATTAAAATTATTCAAAACACTAATCTCAGAAATCAAAACACTTGTTTTATAACCTTTCTCTATTTGTTTCCTTTTAAAACAATGTTTGTTAACAGGCCATATACCCCTTTGAAAGGAGGACTCTCCAACGTGTGGTTTGACAGATTTAAAATATCCAATGATTGCCCCGAGCACCTGGACTCCATTGATGCAATGTGTCATATGCTCACAGAGTTGATTGAGGATGAAGTAAAAAGTGGCATCAATAAAAACAGGATACTAGTAGGTAAGAATTAAATGTGGGTAATTTTTTCTTCATTATAATTTTGTTTTTTCTTTTGTGTCGTCTGTTCCTTAGATTTTACTGGAGAGACAGGATACAGAAGATTGTATCATCTGGGATTCATGATTTCCTTTGCTGACTCAATTAATGTTCTCTATTTTACCTCTCTGTGCTCTACTATCCTTTGCACTGACTAAACAGAATTCACACACACACAATACATGATTGAAGGGTTTATTATAAAGTTTACAGGTTGTGAGTGAGTGCCAGTGAGAAATGCTCAAGAGTTGTTCATCAGGACATGTTACTAAGTTCTGTTTAGTCAGCTAATTAATCCCCAAAGGGCACACCCCTTTGCTATCGCTCTCAACCCGAAGACAGTCCGCTTAAGCGGCGCAGGTCAGCACACCCAGCTGGCTGAGTAAGTGCCCAGCGGCCCCTCACTCACCAAGCCAGCCTCTTGCACAAGAGCACGCGGCCAGCTTGACTTGCTCGCGAGGTTTGGAAGCCATTATGTTGTTCATGTCCTGGCTCTGGTTCTGCTGTGCTCTTCTATGTTATAGCTGCCATCTGGATCCAGGAGGTTCACTGCGCAGGAATTTGGGGTCCGGAGGACGTGCTACGCTCCGGGCTCTTGTTGGTAATGAGATGTCTCCTGCTTTAAGAGGGCTCATTTTATCCACAGCAGGATGGCACCCCCGAGACTCCTCTTCACACTCGCTCCACGTGACTCCCGTCAGTATCTCCCCGCCTTCTTACCAGACCAGTGCTGGGAGAGGGAATGTGGTGGGAGTTAGAGACCGACCAGAAGAGTCACATTAAATAATTCACTGCTCTTGCACAGATTATCTTTACATATTGGGCATTTCTGAACTATTATACTTGCAAACTGTTCGTGACACCTTAACAGTTCTCCTTGTATTTGTAATAATGTGTTATCGTAATACTGTAATAATGGAATAATGTATTTGGAGACTCTCATGGTAGTTAAACTTTTTATTACTAGCTATTTTTAATGAGGAGATTATGAATTTAAATTTTTTAAAAATTAATTATGGACAGAGTTTGGGTGAATTAAAAAGTTTCTTTTGTGTGTTTTTTTTTATTGGGCTACCATTCACAAGGTCAGCAGTTTAAAACCACCAGCTACTTCTCAATAGATAAACTGGACTTCTACTCTGTCCTATAGCTAGACTTTGATGACAGTGAGTTTATGTTTTGCTTGTTTGTTTATTGAAGCAGTGACCTTTCATTGAGTTAGGATAGAGATTTCTATGGGATAACAGATAGACTCCTTTATTTTCTATCCTGCCTTCAAGTCCATTATTGCTAGTTAAAAGCAGTATGACCTTCAGCGCAGTAACATCATTTTTTCTACGCTTCCATTTCCTATCTGTACTTAGCTCTATCTATATTTTTCTTTTTCTCTGTGTCATTGGTTAACTCGTTTATGTTTGGGGTATCTGTTTAACTATAATAACAGTACAACATAGGGTATTATGAGCATACTAGGGAAAGTGTAGGAAAACAGTAAAACAGTGGGTATTATGGTGTACAACCTGTGGGTCATGACCCCTTTGGGAGTCAAACCACCCTTTCACAGGGGTCGCCTAATATATCATGCATATCAGTTAGTTATATTATGATTCACAACAGTATCAAAATTACAGTGATGAAGTAGCAATGGAAACAATTTCATGGTTGGGGGGTCACCACCACATGAGGAACTGTATTAAAGGATCGCGGCATTAGGAAGGTGGAGAACCACTGCTCTAGGGGATAATGAAACAGTTCCAAAGAGACTGAGCTGTCCCCAAGAAGGTTATTAACTATAGATTATAAAATATGTGGCGGTATCATAGACTTTATCCTGCACCCATTGAGTAATTTTTTTTCACGTTCCCACTGTGTATCCAACAATATGTTAAATGTTTGAGAAAGCATGCAAGCAAAGAGCAAACCAAGTTAATGGCAACTCATAGTGATCCTGTAGGACACAGCAGAACCGCCCTTCTTTATGGGAGTAGAAGCCTCATTTTTTCCTGTGGAGCAACTGGTGGTTTCAAACTGGTGACCTTGCAGTTAGCAGCCCAACACATAATGCACTATGACACCAGGACTCCTCAGCAGGTAAAGGAAGAAGAATCTCACTCACTAATTACAACCTAGATGGGCATATGATGTACTTACAATGCAAATGGGAATGTCAGCCAGCCCCAAAGTGAATGCTAAAGTAGTATAACTAACAGCTGAAATAAAGCTGTTATTTATATATTAAATGAATATATGAATCATGTGTTTTCTTTTTCTAATCTATGTTATTGTTTGGAGCAGTTTTGCCACACAGAGTTTTCTCTTTTACATTGTACTGCAGTGTGGTACATACATTGTTATTTCGGGATGAATCTTGATGCATTAGTATTAACTAAATCTAGACCTTACATCAAGATCCCCTCCCTGGGTTCTGTAGTTTTCTGTGCTTTGATGAATGCACCATTGCCATGGTTCCACCATTACATGATAGGTAATCATCTCACTACCCTAAAAGTGCCCTGTGCCCCACGTATTCATCTTTCCCTCTTTCTCTTAAACCCCTTTCCAATCCCTGACAGTTTCATTGTCTCTGTGGCTTCACTTCCTTCCAGTATGGCATGTCATTGGGGTTATACAGTATGTAGGCTTTTCATTTTGACTTCCATTCACTTAATTATGCATTTAAATCTCTTTCATTGTTCATTCCTTTTTCATCACTGAAACATATTCTGCAGTATGAGTATACCACAATTTGTTTATCCATTCACCTAATGAAGAACATCTTGGTTGTTTATAATTTTTAATAACTATGAAAAAATTGCTATGAACATTCATGTGTAGCTATTTCAACTCATCCACATAAATACTGATGAGAACAATTGTTGTGTGATCAGTAAGACCTTAGGAGACTACCTTTCAACATGACTGTACCATTTTCATTTCCATCAGCAACGAATGAGAGTTCCTGTTTTTCTGTGTATAATTTTATTTTCCTGGACACATCCCAATGCCTGTAACAGAAAGTTCATAATGACATGTATGTCCTGATCAGTGACTTATTGAGTTAAGTAATAAGATGCCATAAGAATTCAGACAACGCAGAGGTCATAGGCTCTTTGGCTTTTTAGAGAAAGTTCGTCATAAAATGCTGTGGAATTTGAGATGCACAATTTTAAAAAAAATGTTAACTATCATAGTGTAAAGACCTTGCCCTAAAGAATAAATAGAAACAGTACTTTATAAGTAAAAAACAAAACAAAATAAATAGTGCTAGTTGTTTTTGTTTTCTTTGGCTATCACATGTCTCTGGTAGAAAGCTTGTTGTCTGAAAAATGCCTTGTTGACTATGCTAGCCAGACTGAGAGATGGGAGAACCTGATGATAAGCTCCCAAAAATGGGTTCCAAGATAAACCTCTCCCTTGCTACCTGGCCATGACCTAGCTGTTCACACTAATAATTTGCTCTCTCTAAAGTGAGAATGATCATACCTAAATTATTGGGAGATGATGCTTGTAAAATCTAGACTCATTCTAGACACTCAATAAATATTCTTTTGAGGACCTGCTTTATCCTTTATTCAGTAGATTGCTGGTCTGGAATCACTAGAGGATGTCTGAGTCAAATAATTAATTAAAACCATGCTTTAGGGAAATTTATATGCAAAACAGTCGAGTAAAGGGATGAGGAGCTAGGCATGGGGGAACCAGTTATTTAATGTATGGTAATGAGAGTAATGAGGCCCTGAACTGCCATGGCAGTGGGAGGAGATCCCCAGACTTGTTTTTCTTAAGGTTAGAGAGCTAATACAGAATCAACTCAGATTTAATTTATTCGAAAGTCCATGATCATTCCATCTTACTGAGCTTTCTTAGGTTACATATTATCAAATTCCTCTTGCAAAAAATAGTTTGCCATTTGATTCTTTTACCTGGTATACTGGAATGCCCATTTTACTACATCCTCGAAGAATATAGTCTTAAATTTTTTTATTAAAAATCCATAAAAAGTCTATGGCAGCACAACTACCCAGGACTGATGTGCGGTCACGTGCAGACTCAGCGAGAGCTCATTGTTTCTTTTCTACCAACTACTTATCCTTTTTAAATTTTTCTTCTTCGTGTTGTACCTGGTAAGCTGCCTCTTTGGTACTGTTCATAGGTTTTTATTTAAGTAGAAGTCTAAATAATTCTTTGAAGTTACCACTTAATCATTTTCTACTAGTTTTTATGGTTTTGTACAATGTCTTTTACACAGCGAGTCAAGTTGTTGAAAAGGATTGAAGAGCTAGCTTACCACTTTCCCGAAGGAGTGGTTCACTGGTAAATCAAAGGGCAAAGGCATTGCACATTCCAGATAGCTCCCTGCCCTGGTGAGGTTGTCGTTAAGCCGATTCCTATGCTTAGCACCTGTGGGACAGTGTAGAACTGCCCTGTGGGGTTTAACGGCTGTTCATCCTCACGGGCGCAGAAAGCCTCATGGTTCCCATTTGCAGGTGCTGCTGAGTTCAACTGCTGATGTGTGGTGAGCAGCCCCACCCATAACCCATGACACTGTCATGGCTCTTCAGAAATGGACTAGGAGGTTCTAGAAAATTAATTGTATAGGAAAAGTTATAAAATTAAGTAGAAAATGCGATAAAATAAAATCATATTATCCCTATTTATTTTATCTAATATAAACATAATGAAATCGCTGATAGCAGTCAGTATGTGGTCATGGAACTCTTATCCCCGGGGTAGTTGCAGCCTATGTATGCCACTTTGTAAACAAACACTATTCACGTGTGCATGGGAGCCAGCCTTAACCTGTGGTTTCATTTTGATGTGTTGTGTTTTATTATGTTGTACTCAATTTTAGAAATAACTTTTCTATGGTCTTGCCAGCAAACGTGATACTTTTAGTGCTGTGTTTGTTCTGTGAACAATAACAAAATGCTTGGATGTGTGTGAAGGGTAAAGAGAAAACAGGTAGATCTTTCTAGAAAACTGCCTCTCAAAAGAGGTGACCTTCAAACTGAATCCTAAAGAATGATTAAGAATTCAACTGGTAAACAAGGAGAGACACATCTATAAAATAAAGCAACCCCAGAGCATCCCAGGACATACTAGTTTGTTGTCCACCTCCACCCATAGGGACCACTGAATGAAGGCATTCCGTGTGCATTTCAGAAAGCTAACACAGCTCCCCTGTGAAGGCGGACGGCACACAGTCTGGGAGACCTCCTGCACACACGTACAGTCAGTGAGGGAGAAGGGCCAAAGACTCAGCTGTTACATGTAATATGTGTAAGACGGGGAATATGAGGGTGAATATGGTTATACTTAAAGAAAAGATGGGCAACTACTGATTTAGCTATGAAACCAAATTCTTTGTTTTCTAAGTTTTCTGCCTTGGGAATTCATGCTTTCTTAATGGAAAAAAATAGTGAACTTTTGCAAAGATAAGAAGTATGATCAGGGCAAAGAATGTACAGATGTGCTTTATACAATTGATGTATGTATATATATGGATTGTGATAAGAGTCTTATGAGCCCCTAATAAAATGTTAAAATAAAGAAGTACTAAGCCAAATGTTTGCCCCTCCTTCCCAATATCTGAAAGGAGATAGAGATTCCATGAAATGTGTTCCTTTGAGACATTCATGAATTCTCACTCCACTTTTATGATATCAGATATAATTGAATTTTATCTACTCATTTTGGTATATTTACACCAAATATGATTCTATGAAGGGTATGCAAAATCTTGGTCACTTTTAATTTTCTTAAAGTTAGCTATATAGTCATTGGCAGAACCAGATTTAAATCTTATTCTGAAAAAACATTAATTATTAGTTATATTGTCTTCTGAGTTATTATTCTCTGTCCAGTGTGCATAATATAAGCATATTTCATGGGTCAGCTATATTCTCCCTATCTGTTTTAAAGAAGAACTTAGACACGTTCTTTCTTATACTATGCTATCTAACATCAGAAATCAAAGTAGAAATTGGTATATCCTTTGGTACTTTTGTGCTTAGGAAGTACATTTAGTGCTAATTCTATTAATAATTATACTTCATTGATATTTATATAATATAGTGTTTATGTAGCTATGGAGTTGTTATGAGTTGGCACTGACTTGATGATATTGAGCTTGCCTTTTTAGGGGGAGAGTTAATGTTTATATTTAAATTTTTATTTATATTACTGAAAACTCACTGCCATTCAGTCAATTCTGATTCTCAGCAACCCTGTAAGGCAGGGTAGAACTGCCTTTATGGGTTTCTGATACTATTATGACTTATATAAGTTGTTTTCATATGTAATATTTTATGAACTTTAAAATAGAAAAATAGGAATTGTTCATCTCATGTGAAAAATGATGAAACTAAAATACAGAGTTGATTAACAAATGTATAATAGAGTTAGGACTAGTACCCAAATTCTTTGGCATAATCAAGAACTTTGTACCTTATCTCTTTTAGTTTGGCCACTAGGTGGTGATAATTTGTTAAGAGAAAATATCCAATACAATCTATCTTTAACTTGATCTAGAATGTATAGAACCCAACAAAATATCTGAACAATTTAGAAAAATTTGATACCATGAACATAATGTCAGATTTCTAAGTCAGGACACTCACGAGCTTCCTGAACTATAGTCAGTAATTTACATTGATGACCTAAACATCTGTCACGAAGGTAATGGTTAAGGGAATTATGGCCCATTGATAAAATGGAATGTTATGTAACCATTAAATAGTGTACACAATTAGAAGGCAACACACTTGCTTTTCAAGATCCTTAAAGAGAACTTGTCCAGCACATTTGCCCAATGGAATGCATCATTTGATCCCATGACTGCTGCTTCCATGAGCATTCACTGTGGACCCAGCGAAGGTGAAATGTTTGACGTCAACATTTTCTCCGTTTATCAGGATGTTACCTATTGACCAGTTGTGAGGAAAAGGGTATGTTTTACCCATTCTGGTGTCGGGTTGGACTTAGGTCTAATGGGAATGTCCGTACAAGAGACAGAAAAGGACTCACAGATAGAGAAGAATGTCATGTACAGACAGGTGGAAATCAGAATGACACAGCTGTAAACTGAGGAGCATCAAGGAGTACTAGAGACAGTGGAAGCAAGAAAGAGTTCTTCCTTGGAGCCTCCAAAAGCACCTTATTGGTGCCTCAGTTTTGTTCTTCTGGCCTACAGAACAGTGAGAGAATGCATTTCTATAACTTAAGATACCAAGTTTTTGACCAAACTTTTTTGATAAAATATTGTTTACCTCTTTTTGTCTTTGACAAAAACTCGGTCACTTCAATGGATGATACATTTTAATTATATCTTTTCTTGGGATTTCACTTTCAGATTATCTTAGTTTTTTACTATAGTTTATTTATACATGAATATATACACTTTTGTTGTATTTTAATGATGTTCGTAAAAGCCAGATGTTACTCCTAACATATCTATTCAGTTTATTAATCTGTAATGAAAGTTGAAATGCTATTTTTTTTGCATTTTAATATCTCTTCATCAATTACAAGGGTATATTATCATTATCTAAAATGAGATTCCTATTTAGTATTTACTTCTTGACTTGAATAATATCCCAAAGTGGGGGCTTTAAAATATGACAGGAAAATCTATTATCTTTTAATTCAATTGTTCCATGAAATTTTGAAGCCTCATTTCTTATTACGTTTAGATGCTGAAACTGAAAATTTAATTATATAGCTGGGGGGAAGCACAGTGTCCTTTTTCATAATAGTGTCCTGTACTAAAGGTATTATTGCAGATAAACAACACCAGATTATAAATTGACATAAGACTTTGATTAGATTTTAATAAGATTTAAATCCTTACAAGTTTCTTTACTACAGGGCAGTGATTCTCAACCTTCCTAATGCTGCGACCCTTAATACAGTTCCACGTGTTGTGGTGACACCCCTCCCCTCCAACCATAAAATTACTTTTGTTGCTACTTCATCACTGTAATTTTACTACTGTTATGAATCGGGCGACCCCTGTGAAAGGGTGATTCGACCCCCAAAGGGGTGTGCTCTCAGGTTGAAAACTGCTATAGGGTCACTATGAGTCAACATCAACTTGATGGCAATGAATTGATAATTATGGAAATAAATTATATACATTAAACCTGAGGTTCAGTGTTTTCAGGATGCTTTCGTGTGTGTTTGTACTGACATTCATTTGTGGGAAGATGCTTCCATTTTTCTGTGATTGAACTGACTGGCACCATCAGCAGACTCGAAAATCATATCAATGATTAGATCATCCTAGCCTAGAAAAATGTGATAGGAGGACTTTATGTTTAACATTTTGTTATTATGTATGCTTTTAAAATGATCTTTAACGTGAGTTTTTTCTTGCTAATCTTTAATTATATTATTCACCTCTTATTTTTATACTTTATCCCCAGCATGATCATTTCATAAATGATAAATTTTCTTTCTGCTCAGTTTTCAAATTTGAATCCTTTTTTTTCATCATTGGAGCAGCTTTAAATGATGCAAAGCATTGTCTGATATGATTGCCACTGGCTATTTGTGGCTGTTACAGTTTAAATAAGGAAGTGTTAGTTCCATTTCCCCAGTCATTCTGAGGGCATCCCTGGGAGAGGTGGTGGGTTCAGTTCCAGACCACTGCAATTACACAAAGATCACAATAAAGCAACTCATGCAGGTTATTTGATTTCCCTGTGCTTATGGAAGTTATGTTTCCACTCTGCTGTGGCCTGTTAAGTGTGCAACAGAACAGCGCAGTGCAGTGAATGAACCATCCTTTTGGCCCTTCTATCCTCTGTGTTTGTAACTCCCACCAAACCACTGGGAGACTGCTGATGTCAAGAGACGGTTAGAGAAGGTCAAGCTGCTCTGCCATGCCATTTGTACAGAACATTATGAAAAAGTCCGACATGTCATGAGAATTACTCCAATGTGACACGTGAAGTGAACACATGCTGTTGGAAAAATGCACCCACAGACTCGCTCTGTGCAGGGTTACTCCAGAACATCCATTTGCCGAAAACATAATACCTGCTAATAAAGTGGAGCACAATCAAACAAGTTATGCCTATAGTCACATTTTAAATGTCACACTGTGCCCCTCCTTTTCTACTTCTTAACTGTTCCCCTGCCAAATTCCCCATCACAGGAGCCCCTTGTGTTGATCTGTATGGCAGGGACAGTGTTTGGCACAGAAAAGATAATAAAAGTTTGGTAACTGAATCAATGACCTTTTTATTCAGACTCTGTTTTGAAAGGACATACAAGGCATATGTGTTTTATTTTTGTGATTGATACTGTTGTAAAACAGTTTGAAAACTAAAGTTTTAATCTAAAAATATCTTAAATTGCCCACCTCACTTTTGTTGACCTCTCCTAATTCAAAAACACTAAGCATTTATTATATATAAGATAATAGAAATACAATTTTTCAAGGAACTCACAGCCGGGCAAGAAACACCAAACACTCATGTTACTGTAGCTGCAGTATGAGGTCTCTGTAAGTATAAATGAAGCACAAGTGGACATTGGCCATTAAAGTGCCCTTGTGCCATGACCATATTTTTAATTAAGATAAACAATTGACAAACATAATTTCTCTGCTCAGTTAGTTCTAACTCCCTTTACAGCACAGATTTATTTACCAGTGATAATATGGATAAATTTATTTACTCATAGCAGGTAATTTTCTTTGCTATAAGACCTAAATTAAATTTGTTTTTAGCACTATCACGTTTTCAGAGCCTCTAGCTATGCTAAAAATCAAGTTGGAAGACAGAAGGCATTACCAGTTGCCTTTGAGTCAGTCCTGACTCACCTTGACCCTATGTGTGTCAGAGGAACAATGTGTTCCGTAGAGTTCTCAAGACTGGGAGCTTTGGGGTCCAGGTCCCCAGACCTTTCTTGTGAGGTACCCGTGAGTGAGTTTGAACTTGCAGCCTTTTAAGTAGCCAAGCACTTAACACGGTGTACAAGTGCTTTAAATTATTGTATACACAATTTGTTCTTTTTTCTGATCGGTTAAACACTTTGCTTTCAGGAGGATTTTCTATGGGAGGATGCATGGCAATGCACTTAGCATATAGGAATCATCCAGATGTGGCAGGAGTGTTTGCTCTTTCTAGTTTTCTGAATGAAGCATCTGCTGTTTACCAGGTAAGCACCCAAAAATAGAAGAAGAAAGTGTGAAACTAAAAACAAAATTCATAATTAAGCAAAAGCAAAAGATACACAAATCATCCCTGAGGATTCATGGTCAAATGAGTCATATTGATTACTTCCAGCTGGTCGTTAAGGCTCAGAAATGTTTTGTATGAAGAATAGTGTTAAGGAAGTCTCAAAGGGGGAAGGAGGATAAATAAATATCACACATCAAAAATGTGATTGATTACAGTGACTGCCTATTTTTCTCCTTGGTTATTGGAACTTTGATCATTGGAATATATGTGCCCTTTTTCTGTGTTCCCAGAATGATTTTCTAAAAATGATTTTCTAAACTTCACTATGTTTATATTCTTTTGCCTAGGCACTTCAGAAAGCGGATGGTGTGCTTCCTGAATTATTCCAGTGTCATGGAACAGCTGATGAGCTGGTTCTTCACTCTTGGGGGGAAAAGACAAATTCAGTGTTACGGTCTCTCGGAGTAAATTCGAAGTTTCATAGTTTCCCAGGTGTTTACCATGAGCTAAGCAAAACTGAGCTGGAGAAACTGAAGTCATGGATTCTCAACAAGCTACCAGGAGATACGGGGAAAATAAAATGAATACCAAAAATGATTTGTTAATATCTTTGTAATGCTTTTCTGAAATGTGATCATTACTGCCAAATTATAGTTTCAGACATGATCATTAAATATTAAGAACCTGTAATAATGGCTTCTGTATTAATTATTGAAAGGGTTAGACAACAGATAAAGTAGTATGATCTTACTTATGGTAAATATTAGTTGAAACAACCATCATTTTTCTAATTTGTATAATTTTAGTTTTCATATATTTTAATAATTTGAGAAATTCTCAAAAGTATTTTAACTTTAAGAAATAATGTATTTAAGAATACCTTTTTCTTACTTTTGGCCTTCCAATTCTATGCATATTTAATTATAACATTTGTCTCTGTCTTCTCGAGCTACCCATTGAAATTTTCTATTCAGCTCTTTGGCAAGAATACTTTGAAAAATGTAGCCTTTTAAAGAAAAATAAAAAATAAGGAAACATGAAGGCCTAGTATAATTTTACCTTATTGACTACTTCCATTAAATTGTCTTTATTAGTACTGATATAGTTCTGAGTACATGTTAATACTGGTGTATTCATGTTTATGTTGTTTTAGGTAAAGTATTACTAATTGGATATTGTAATATTCAGTTTATAAAGTGGTTTTTCATTTAGTCATTCGACCATCACAGAAGCTTGATGAAATCACCTAAGTATTATAATAAGTCCTAGATACTAGGAATGGAATAGCTAGAGATCTCTGAGAGCCTAAAGAGCTAAGACTAGACCCAAGGTCCCCTATTTTCAGCTCTCTCCTCTTTGTTAGCAATGACGTAAAGAATTTAACTTTACTCAAACAATTTGTTCTTTGTCCTTCACTCCTGACAGGGAACTTCTAAGGTGTTGGGATTTTCCCAGTGATTAAAATGTCCTTGATGAGGCCTCCAGAAGATACCTGAGCATTTAGACTAATGAGCTCCCTTTTGAGTAGGGATTGTTGGTCAAAGAAAAAGAGAAAAAGGAAAACTCATTATAAGACCCTAACCTCAGGAGAAGGGAAATGAAGATTGAGTAATCGGTCATACCTACATAAACTATGCCAAACCAAAACTTCTACCAGCAAGTCTATGAGGGGAGTACCCCCCCCCCAAAATCAGGAAACTCCACTAGGCTGAGCTTTTGTAGTACACATTTTTTCAGATTAGGTGAACATCGAACAATTTGCTCTTAGTGCACCCAGTGGCATCACCTGGGAAGATTCTGTCTGGTCACAGTGAATTTTTTCATGAAAGCAGTTTCACTTGAGCCTCATTTTTTGGGATGACTGATTTAAGAAAACCGTGAGTGGCTGTGAAATTCTGTTTCCTGTTTGAGATCGAGAAAAAACCCACAGAAACTTGTAGTGTTGAATACAGCTTACAAGGACAGCGCTGTGGGAAAAACTCATGTTTATGAGTGCTTTTCTCATTTCAAAAAAGATGAATTTGATTGATGACAAAAATCATTCCAGATGTCCGTCAACTTCCTGAATGGATGAAAATGTCCACTTAGAGTGTATTTGGTGTTTGTTGCACCAGATCAGAGTGTTTAGATTCTATTTAGATAGCATAGCAGTGTATGACCAAAAAAAAGTCTGATATGTGGCAGACGGGACTGAGTTTGCCACCAGGACAATGCACCCACTCACGCAACCATCTCACTGCACTGGTTATGGGCAAAATCCAGCCGTCCTCTTTCCCCACACACCTGATCTCACTCCATGTGACTCTTTTTTTTGTTGTTTTTATGAATGAAGAGGGACATGGAAGGGCAGCGATGTAGAAGAGGTGAAGAAAAAAAATGAGGGAGATGCTGTCAGCCATCCAAACAGATGAGTTTGGAAAATGTTTCCAAGAATGGAATTTCAGATTTGACAAATGTATTAAGTGTAATGGAGAGTACTTTGAAAGTGATAAGGTTGTTTTATAAAAAAATTTTAAATACATATCTTTGGGAAAAAATTCAGGTATTCTTTGGGTACCTTCTTGCATGCAGAAATTGTTCAATTAGTATATGTTTGGTTATGTATATTTTCAGTCCCTGGAGAAGGACATCATGTTTGGTAAAGGGGAGGGGCAGTGAAAAAGGAAGGCCTTCAATGAGATGGATTTACACAGTGCAACTAAGAGTTCAGGCATCGGAACAATTAGAAGGGTGGCCAGGACCTTTTAAGTGTTTTATTTTGTGTGTATAGGGTCGCTATGAGTTGGAACCAACTCAATGGCACCTGACAAGAGTAATAAATGCCCAAAGGGCATGCCACTTCTCTGTAAGCTCAACTGAAAGGCACTTGGCCCAGCTCCGTGAGTCAGTGAACCCAGATCCTCCAATTGGCCAGAGGCATCCAACTCTATAACCCAGCATCCTATCCCTAAGCACTCAGCTTTATTTCCTCTGTGGGTTTGGAAGTCCCCTGCTCTGGATCCTGGTTCTGCTACTGCTGCTCCTCCTCAGATGTAAAAGCTGCTTCTGGTCCAAGGATGCTCACTACACAGTGATCTTGGGAGTCCACAGAAGGTGCTCCATTCCTGGGTCTTGCTGGTAGTGAGATTCCCCCTCCTGTTTCTGATGTGGCTTATTTTTATGCCTAGCAGGAAGGGTAAATTATGTATTTATGATACTTATTATATATATAAATAGCATCATAGATAAAATGCTTCTATGTGTATTTTATATCTATAGTGCTTTTCAGTCTATCAAATCCAGGATAGGCACAGCAATTGGTCCAATAGTTTACTACACCAGTGGGAGGGTAGATTGGCAGGAAAAGGAGAGACAATGAAAACAAGAAAAAAATAACATTTTCCAAAATTGATTGTGGTGATGAATGCATAACTCTTTTCAATATGATTAAGCACTGAATTGAATGATAATGTGAGAATAGTGAAAGGGCAATGGAGTCTCAAAAGAACAAACAAATCAATCTCTCTCAGAAGAAGTCATGCCAGAAAGCTCCTTAGGGCCAAGGATGGCGAGACTTGGTCTCACGTCCGCGGACATACTGTCAGGAGAGAGTGGACCACGGAGAAAGACATCATGCTTGGTAAAGAAGAGGGGCAGAGTAAAAGGAATGCCCTTGACCAGATGGACTGACCGTGGCTACAACAATGGACTCAGCGAAGGACAATTGTGAGCCTGGCCCAGGAGTAGGCCTTGTTTCATTTTGCTGCACTTAGGGCCTCTGTGAGCTGGAAAGGACTGGAGGACACCGAACAACAGCAAAAACAACTGGCAAAAACCCTGTTAGCAAGCACAATGGAATCCTCTCAGTTACGTCCTCCACCTTCTCTTACCCAGACCCATCCAGAAAAGGTCATTTGGTGGGAGTTACAGAGACGATGCCTAGAAGAGCCATATTGATAGTAATATCCAACAGTTTTGTGAAGCAGTAACTTCTTCAAGGCTCATTCTTATTATGACCTGCAGTATTCACGGCAAACTTTAACCAAGATTGGTGACAGTGTAGTATAGTCTATGAACAGTATAAAATAAATATACTTTATGCTTTTCTGGTAACATATAGCTTGTATATAAACTTCAATTCTTAAGAAAATATTCAAGGTATCATGCAAATAAGAGGTAAATATAGCACACTTTAAAATTAATTTTTCAAAAATAATTACAAAGTTCTGAGGAGGTTATAAAGATATTATAGAGAGGTTTGTGTATCCTTGACATAGTCTCCCCAAAACGTTACCTGTAAGCATAATGCAATATCAAAACTAGAGAATTGACATTGGTACAATGTGTGTGGATATTTTTAATGCCATTTTATCACACGGATGCAGAACCATCCCATCAACCCAAAGATCACCTTTTTGCTTTCCATGCTTGGTAATACCCACACTTTCTTCCTCATAATCTAGTGCCTAGTAACCACTAATTCATCACTTCAAGGCTGTTCCAGAAATAGAATAATAGTAATACAGTATATGACCTTTCCAGTGTAGCTTTCTTTGCTCTTTCTTAATTGTAGCATCCATTAATGGTTTATTCCTTTAAATTGTCAAGTTGTATTCCAGGATATAAATGCATCAGTCTACTTACCCATTCACCTACTGAATGACATTTTGGTTGCCTGCTTTGTTTTTTATTGGTGCTTTTTTCCCTTTTGTTTATTTTCATATGTTTTTCATGATATAAATCTCAGAGAGGTAAATCTTTAGACATGAACTAGATTAATAGTTTGAGCTTTGGCAGTAGTAGTTAGGGGAAATGGGCAATGATCAAGGAAAATATGTTCTAAAATTGATTGCAGTGATGATTACACAACTTTAAAAATGTGTTTTAAATGATTGAATTGTATATTATGTGAATTATATGCCACTAAAATTGTTATTCATTTCAAAAAACAGAAGTGTCAAACTTTTCCAGAGTGACCACATTTTATATTCCCACCAGCATGATATGAGAAGTTCTGATTTTGTTAATCTTTTCCAGTCTTTTGTATTATCAGTATTTTTTTTGGAACTGTTATAATAAATGTGTAAAGAGCCCTGGCATCACTGTCAGGTAAGCATTGGAATACTAAATGCAAGGTCAATAGTTCAAGCCCACCATTCTCTCCTTGGGAGAAAAATGAGGCTTTCCCTTCACATAAGATTTACAGTGTCTGAAACCCAAAGAGGTATTAGTTGGTTTTGTTGGGGTTAGTGGAGTGTAATGATATCCCATTGTATTTCTAATATGCATTTTCATAATTATTAATAGACTGCTAACAAACCAACAAATCAGACTTGGAAGAAGTATTTCCAGAATTCTCTTTAGAGGCGAGGATGACAAGACTTCATTTACCATGCTTTGGACATGTTGTTAGAAATTGGTTGAATACTAAACCTGTACATATATGCACATAGATATAGTTCCACATCCTCATATATAAATATATTTACATATGTACTTGCCTTTATTTAGACCTCTATAAATGCCCTTTGCCTCCTAGCTCTTTCCTATATTTCCTTTTGATTTCCTCCTATCCCACTATCATGTTCAGCTTTCATTTGGGTTTCAGTAATTCCTCTCAGTTACATTACCCTTTGTCTCCCCCTACCAGGTCTCATACCCCCTCCTCACCACTTATTTGGATCACTTGTTCTCTTGTCCCTGGGTTTGTTAACACCACTTATATTCCCCCCCCCCTTCCCCTTCTCCCATGTCCCTCCAGAACTGTGGATCCTGTTGTTTTCTCCTCCAGATTGTTCATTCAGCCTATATTATTTAGACTGGCCTGCAGAGATAATAACATGCACAAAAACAAGACAGAGCAAAACCAAGCAACAAAATAAAGCAAAACAACAAGCCAATGACAAAAAACCAAAACAAAAAAACCCACAGCAACAAGAAAGAAAAGCATGTACTTAGTTCAAGGACTGTTTGTTGGCCTATAGGTATGTTTTCCGGTGGAGTCTGATGAGGCGCCAAGCCCTGGCCCCAAAGTCTATTTTTAGTATTCCCTGGGAACTTCATTGCTCTGTTCCCATTGCTGTTCTGTTACACGCCCTTAGTGTTTTGCCTTGGTGTGGCGGGATCAGATCAGGCAGAAACCCTATACTGTGTCTCCAATGTTGTCCCCTGTAGGGTTATGGGTCAGTGAGGGATGTTATGCACATATATGTACAGGTTTAGTACTAAGGTAGCAGATGGACATTGGCCTCCACTCAAGTACACCCTCAATGCAAGAATACTTCGTTCTCTTAAACTGGCATTTCATGATGCTCACCTTCCCAACACAATGGCTGAAGACAAAGCAGGCACATAAGCAAATGTGGTGAAGAAAGCTGATAGTGCCCAGCTATCAAAAGATATAGTGTATGGGATCTTAAAGGCTTGAAGGTAAACAGGCGGTCATCTAGCTCAGAAGCATAAAAGCCCACATGGAAGAATCACATGTTGAAGGGTTCGGGTATTAAGCATCATCAGAACAAAAAAAATCATATCATTGTGAATAAGGGGGAGTGTAGAGTGGAGACCCAAAGCCCATCTGTAGGCAACTGGACATGCCTTATAGAAGGGTCATGGGAAGGAGACGAGCTAGTAAGGGTGCAGTGTAGCAAGGATGAAACATACAACTTTCCTCTAGTTCCTAAATGCTTCTGCCCCCACACCCCACTATCATGATCCCAATTCTACCTTACAAATCTGGCTAGACCAGAGAATGTACGCTGGTATAGATTCCTTTTGAGCCATTTTTATAAGGCATATTGTTTAGACTGAGATGTGTTTTTTGCCTCTATAAAACAAGAAGCCCTGTTGGCATAGTGGATACACCTTGGGCTGCTAACCACAACTTCAACAGTTTGAAACCAGCAGGAGAAATCTGAAGCTTTCCATTCCTATAAAGAGATAGAGCCCTGGAAACCCACAGGGACAGTTCCACCATGTCTGATAGGGTCTCTATGAGCTTGAACTGACTCAATGGCAGTGAATTTGGTTTGAAGTTTGCATATAACAAATTGCTCCAATATGGTTTTCATTTTTGTATAATATTAGTTAGCTATTGCTTGTGTTGGTCTATCTCTAGGTTCTAGATTTTGTTCTGTTGGCCCATATGTTTATCCCACTATACTCTTGGTTCTTGTAGTTATGATGTAAGTCTTGAAATCAAATAGAGTATACTTCCTAGTTTATTAACAAAATTATTTTTTAACAATTATGTTTTCCATTTCCACAAAGTTTAGAAGAATCTTTATATATATACATATATATGCATATATATACTTGCTGTACTTTTAGTGGGAATTTTACTGCATTTTCATATCATTTGGGGAGAGAATTGCTTTCAAATAAGATCTAAATTAATTGAAGAACATATTTTATTCCTGAACTTGAAGACTCAACACAGTAAGGATGTCAATCTTTCCAAAATTTATATGCATGTTTAATAAAATTCCTATAAAAATTCCATAGCATGTTTCATAACTACAGGTAAGTTTATTATAAAATTTATATGTGAATGGAAAAGACAAGAATAACTGAAACAATTTTGGAGAGAGTCCTGTGCTCTGAAGATCCAGGATTCAATGCCCCACTATTCTGTGACACTTGGCCTGGTTCCCAAGGATGTGGCCAGAAACCTGGGCCAATATGGCTTATTTAGTGCATATTATCAGGGATGGTCCCCTATTAGGATCCTTAAAAGTATTTTTAGTAATTCTCTCCACACTGGGAGGTTGGCCCTACCCCTTTTTCTACTTGTGTTGTCCCAGACTTGTCTGTTTCCTTTCCCCTCTGCTGACTTGACTTTCCCATGAGTATCTCTCATCCCTCTGATAGGGATGTCTACATGTCGAGGGGAGACCTATCATAAATTTGCATGACAGGCACTTAGTAGTCAACATCTCTGACCCCTCCCTTGACAATTTGATCCAAACTGATGTGAGGAGCCTTCTGCCTAAGTGACCTTCAAGATAAATACCTAGAAAGTATGGTGTATGGTTCGCTGGCACCAGTCAAGCTCTCTACTAGGCTGTCTGACTAGGCTGTCTAGTGACTAGCCAGCCAGTAGACTGGATATCCTGAAAGTCTGAGCTTGTGTCCATCCTGTTGCTCTTCCCTACATCAGTGGGCTCATACAGTACTGTCCTTTTGTGATTGACTAATTTAATTCACCACAAGGTTTTCCAGATTCCCATGTCATGAAGTGTTTCATCACTGTTTTTTGGGGGGGATGTATAGTTTTCCATTTTGTGTATATACCAGGAGTTTTGTTTTGGTTCAAACCCAGTCTTCTACTGATGGGGATTTAGGCGGTTTCCCACTTCTTGCTGCTGTGAACTATTCTGCAATGGACATGGGGGAGCATCTGTCTGTGCATGATGTTTCTTATTTCTTTGGGGCATAAGCCCACTAATAGTATTGCTGAGTCATATGGTATTTCAGTTGCCATGTGTTTTAGGAATCTCATATTGGTTTTCACAATTACTGTAAATATTTACAAGTCCACCAGCAGTGTATAAGAGTTCCAATCTCCTCATACTTCTTTTTTAAAAATCGGGCTATGGTTATGGGTTTTAGATAGCATCTCATGTTTGTTTTGACTTGTATTTCCCATATGGCTAATGAACAAGAGTATTTCCTCATGTGCTTATTAGCCATTCACGTGTCATCCTTTGTGAATCATCTGTTCAGGTCCTTTTCCCTCCTTCTCAGAGGGTGGCAATTATTTGGGGTTTTTTTCTTGTTGTAGGATTATAGTATACTGTAAAATTTAGTAATTAGTCCTTTGTTCATTATGCCATTGCTAAATATCTTTTCCTAATCTGTGGACCCTTGGTTTACTCTTTAAATGAAATCTTTCAAGGTACACGGGCGTTTTATTTTTAATAGGGCATTTTATTTTTATCTATTTTGGCTTCCATGGTATGTCCTTCCTTTGTTATATCTGGTAGCTGTGTAGGCCCTGTATTAGAGCACTTAGATTTGGCCTAATTTTCTTGTTGATAATCTTGATAGCTTTGGGTTTTACATTTAGGTCATTGATACACCTTGGTTTTTTTCATGGGGTGAGATAAGGGCGCTTTTCTCATTCTTCTGCTCATGGATATCCAGGTTTTCCAGCACCATATATTGAAGTGGGCATCTGTTTCCCATTTAATGCTTATTGAGCCTTGGTTGAAATTCAGTTGTCTGTATGCAGAGTTTTTATTTCTGGGTGTTCTGCCCTGAACCATTGGTCTATGTAACTATCATTATAGCAGTACCAGGCTGTTTTGACAACTATGGCTGTGTAGTAAATTTTGAGATCAATTAATGTACGACCACCTATTTTGTTCTTAACTTTGAGGAGTTTTTGCCTATTCCAGGATTCTTCTTTTTCCAATGAAGTTGACAATATGTTTTCCCATTTCTATAAAGAATTATGTAGGAATTTGGTTCTGGGTTGCATTGAATTTATAGATTGCTTTAGGTAGTATTGACATTTTCATGATATTGAGTCTACTTATCCATGAACACATAATATTCATCCATTTGCATGAGTGCTTTACTTGTTTCAAAAAAGGTGAAATGTCGATGGATGACAAGTCTTGTTGTGGACATCTGTCAATTTTCCAAACAGATGAAAATGTCCACTTGTAATGCATTTGGAGTTCATTACACCAGGTAAGATGGTTAATAAAGTTTTCTATTTAAAGGTTCTGAGAAGATTATGTAACAGTGTGTATCCAAAAAAGGCCTGATTTGTGGCAGATGGGGGACTGGTTTTGCCATCATGACAACACACCTGCGCATGTAGCCATCTTAGTGCACCAAAACAGCATGCCTCTCTTGTCCTATGCACTTACCCACCTGACCTTGCTCTGTGCAACTTATTTTTGTTACTCCAAATGCAGAGGAACATGAAGGACAGTGACTTGATGACTTAGAAGAGGTGAAGAAAAAATATGAGGGAGATGCTCTCAACCCTCCAAACAGATGAGTTTGAGAAATGTTTCCAAGAATGGAATTACAGATATGACAAATGTATTAAGTGTACTGGAGTGTACTTTGAAGGTGCTAAGGTTGTTTTGTAAATAAATTTAAATACATAGTTTGAAAAAAATTCTGGGATTTTTGGGAAACCCCCTCATATACATACCAAATGTACTATAACTTAATATAAATAAATCCAGATTTTTTATGAATTCTAATGATGCCACTTAATTATCATGTATTCTAGTATAAATATCACTCTGATGAAATTGTTTTGCATCAACTTATATAGTATTTTTGGAAGCACTTGGTAAAATGGAAGGTATGACTAGTATTGTTCCACTCGAGATGAAGGAGTTTGTTGTATGTAGACAGAATGCAAATTCTTCTCCACAGACTGTTATGCATGGAAGATATATCTAAATATGCTATTTAGATAATCTTCAGTTTATTTCTGGTCTTTCACCCAGGGAGTTGATAAGACATTCAGTATGTTATCATGAACTCTTTACTTCACTCCACATCATTTGTGGGGTCTCTGTGCACAAGGTAAATATTCTAGGGATGTCCTCCTTTGCTCACTTATTAATATTGAGATACCTATTGTCCTAATGTGTGTGTTTTCTAGAAGTCAGGTAATTGAATTTTAAAAATTGATAAGGTGGAGAATACCAGGGATAAAGTTTTTCTTTTCCTAAGGAAATCACTCAACCAATCTTCTCATGCCCCACCCCAATGCTTACTGTTGCTTTACCCATATGAACATGTGTTCAGGTATAGGAGTTGAAGTTACCTTGATACTTTCTAATACAGAAGCAGCAAGAAGCATAAACCAACATCATAATAAAACATACATATTTATATGTTTGCAGGGGTATAATTTGGCAAGGGAGGAAAAATAAAATTTAGAATGTGAGAAAATAGAAACCTTAATTTTTACTCTATATTTTTTAGGTTTGAATTTTTATACCAAGCTTCATATCTTTGTAATCCTTGAAAGGGAATGAAATAATTATCGCTGGAATTTTTCCTTAACTGAAGACTTAACAAGACTTAATCAATTTTAGAAATTATGTTCTATCATAGAAAATGGAGTGATTTAATTGAAGTACAAAAAAATGAAGCAAACTGATAATTGAAAGTGCTTATACTTTGTTATGTAAAGGAAAATGCCCCAACATTAATTGGACAAAATATTTAAATAAACATCCATTGTGTAAAATACATTTATTGATATATAAAATTTTATTTTATACAATGAATGCTTATCTAAGTATATTTTGGCTCTTTGAAAACAGAGCTACTGAAGTCATGTCACTATATACTATGTTTTCAATTTGCTCTTTAATCATATGTTTCTCTGCACGTGAACATATTGTTAAATTCTACCATTAAATTGTGAATAAATAAGTCAATTTGTCTCATATAACATTGAACTAAGACTACTCTTAAAATGATATCAAATGCCAGGATGTGAACAGCTTCCAATACAGGCTGTAGCCATGCCCCATGGTCCTAATTTTATACAAGTGGACAAATTCCAGAGATCTCTAGAATATAAAATTTTCAGTTGTTTTTCTTTTTAAATTCATATATAGACTCTCCCAATTGGTCCAAAACATCAATACTGACAGCCAGTTATATGAGCAGGATGTATAAGAACTTACAAAAACTCTGCCTCGGTTGGCAAAGATAAACAACGCCATTATGTCCAATAATGATCATTGAATTGGTCTAAATACCTTCCAGGACCAAAATCTTTTTGGCAAAAGACAGAGAAATGTCCACACTGACATTTCTAATTAGATGACTCCTATTGTAGGAGCTACTGGTGATATTCTCCTAAACACTTGAGATATCTTTTATGATTCCTCTGAGGTGACATCATCATGGTTTATGATGAGAGAGGTAAGTTTCCAGGTGGTTTACATTGGTAAGCCCTCTAAAATGGGACCTGTATCTATCAAGGGCACAGTTGACAGTACCTCCAAAGGGGCTTCTTAGCCAGCTGCACTGGTATTCCAATCTGTGTTGCTGTTGGCCCACACAAGAAAATAAATATATGATAACTATGGAAACAGGGGGCTGTCTGGGAATGTTGATAGGTGTGGGAGGTCCAGAAGCTGGGGTTATCCCTCACTATCACCATAGACTTCTCGGTGTGGGTAGGGGAACTATAATCGCATCATGGGCTCTCTTTTGAGGGACGACAGGCACAACTGTAAGTTAAATTTTAAGGCATTTGAAACACTCCCGATATCCTAATGTGTTAGTCTGGGTATAACTAACAAAAGAAACAAAAATAGTAATTTTACATTAAGCATCGCAACCCAGTCCAGCCCAAGCCCATGATTACAATATTAGCTCATATATCCAACATGTATCTACAAAGTCCTCAAACTTACAAAACACACCCAATGATGCCGACTGCAGGAGGAAAGCTGAATCTGAGCGTGTAAACATCTCAGCGCTGGCGGCGGTCTCCACGCAGCCTCTCCAGCACCCAGGGCTGCATCGGAGTAGGTCCATGTGGCTTCTCCTCAGGGATTTCTCACAGGAAGTGAGCCTTGCCAGCTGAGACAGAGGACTAGTTAAGGCAACCACAACTGATTCGACCATCAGAGAGCAAGAGACCAGGCAGGCCAGGCTCGCTGAGCCGTTTATCTCTCTGCCCTTCAATTAACCCCACATGTGTTCATCAGCCAGGTTGGCACAATAAACCTTAACTATCTCACTCCCTGAGAAGGTCAAAGCTTGTCTATAGCAGATAGAAGTCATTGCTACAACTGCACACACATACACAAAACCAGACAAAATCGTAATGCCACGTTCTTTTACTGTCACCATCGTTTAATCTAAGGTTGTCATTTGTAATGATACATTACAGAAAGGATCAAGCTGTAGGTGGCCAACCTGTTGCTGTTACCAAACATTATACACCCATCCTCTTCCCGGTGAGTCAGCCCGCTTTCTAGTGATTGACGAATTTCTGCTCATAGGGATTGCAAATTCCTTTCCTTTGACAGTCAATGGAAATATGGTTTCCGCAACTGTTCTCTTAGAGGGGGCAGGACCTTGCATCCGTCTAGAACAGATGCTACACTGGTTATAAAGGAGTCAACCTGACACTGAGGCTGACCAAGTATATCCAACAAGGAAGAAAATTAGCAACAAACAGGGCACCATTTAGATCATTGGTTTGTGGCCCTTTCCCCAATGTTCACCCTAAATTCACCTCCGTACTTCTTTCTCATTACTGGAATACAGAAAGAGGAAGATCATTTATTGCCTAAGTCACACAGTTCGGTCAAAATGTTCCCTACAGTTTCCCATGGGCTTCCCTTAAATTTTGTTAATCAGCCAGCAAGGATGTCATTGTTTCTCTGCAATACTTCAGAAAATTAGTATAAAATTTCATTTCAAATAGGGGGTGGAATTTTTTCATGTAAGATATTTCAAAATGTATTTGCCTTGTGCTATTCAGATTATTATGAATATTTGCTTTTGTAAGATTATTTAAACATTTAGTTTGTATTGGGGATTAGAGCTGTGTGTGATATTTTTATATTGGGAATAGAATTAATGGTTTATGATTAAGTGGGAATATCCTGTTTTGCAGAATTCCTATTTGGGGCAACTTGCCCATTATAGATTTCTATTTTTGCCAATAGTTCAGAGCAGTGGTTCTGAATTTTCTTCATGCCACAAACTTTTAATATAATTTCTCATATTGTAGCAACTCCCAAACCATAAAATAATTTTTGTTGCTACTTCATAACTATAATTTTGCTACTGTTATGAATTTGGTGACCCCTAAGAGGGCCTTTCAACCCCCAAAAGTGGAGAACCACTGGTTTAGAGCCACTGTAATCTAATTTTTTTTAAAGATTTGATGAAAAAACTTGATGCTTTACATTTGTCATTAAAACCATTTTACAGAAGAGACTTTGAAATCATTTGTTGCTTCATTGTTTTGTATTGTCACTAAATTCTTAATAGTTTTTATTTGTTTATGGTATTTTGCCACTTACTCTTTGTATTGCTTTAGTTAAAAATCACTGTTTTCATTTTTTATCTCTCACTTTTTCACTCTCCTTTATTTTTTTCTAGTCTTGGTTGGCTTGTCCAATTGTAACTGAGGATTCAGTTAACATACTGGTAACTTGACATATTAATTTTGGCAACTTCTTATATGCTTTCTTTTGCCAGTAAAAGTATTGAAATTGAAAAATTGAGTGGGAGTCTCTATGAAATACGGAAGTCTTTCTCTTGGGTTTAAAGTATGAAGCCAGCTTCTCTATCATATAACAAGAAAGAAAGAAAGAAGTGTTAAGACCAAAGTTCACGGCATGCAAGGGGCAGAAGCACATAAATGGTTCTCTTTAGAAACTTCACTTCAACAGCAATAAATCTCTAGTTAAGTCTAGCAGCAGGGTTATTTAATGACAAATGAAAAATATATCGATTTCAAATAGTAGCTGAATGCATTTTTTCCTAGTCTTCTTAATTATCCTGTGAAATATTTACAAGTGTGCTTTAGAGTAGCTGGTTAACATTGTCTTAGTCCTGCCATCAAATCAGAGAATTTTTATTGGTGGAAGGGAATTCAGAGATTATCATCTTACACATACGAAAAGTGAGATCCAAAGAAATTAAGTGGTGTACTCAGGGCGAAAACAGAATTCTCTCTGGGGTTCATTTCAATGTGCTCTACTGCCATGGTGGTAGTTTTAAGAAAGTGTAGCTAAAAATTCATGCACGATTCAAACACTCTCAACTCAGCTCTTTTCGTTACCTTGTACCCATTTGATGCCCATGCTGCTTTGGGATCCACTTGCACTGTTTTGCTACAGGAATATATGGATGGGTATGTCCATCTTCTTCAATGGAATCGCTGACTCGCTCCCATTTTTTATTGCCCTGGAATAGAATCATACATTTAAGGGTATTTAAAGATTATTGACTATTTCTTTCTGAGTTCTAATTTCTAAATCATGTGACCTGTTCCAGCCCTTGTCTCATTTCATGTCCTTATAGGAGTTAATATAATTAACCCCTGATTCTCAAATACCTAAACTTTCCGTCTAATTTTCCTCTTAGCCTCTGCTCTGCTGGGAGCCCTGATCACATAGTGGGTTATGCAATGGGCCTGCAAACCACCAAGCCAGCAGTTGGAAGTTCATGGGGGACGGGTGAAGTTTTCTATTTCTGTAAAGAGTTACAGTCTCAAAAATCCACAGGGGCAATTCTACGCTGTCCTAAAGGGACACTATGAGTCAGAATTGACTTCATGGCTCTGAATTTGTCTTGTTTTGTTTTTCTGGTCTGTTACTTCTCTCTCAATGACTCCTACACTGTAATCACTTAATGATTTTTGTTGTTAGTTGCTATTGAGTCACTTCTGACTCATAGCAACCCTTTGTACAATAGGACAAAACACTGCCAGCAATGCACCAGCCTCACAATTGCTCTATGCTTGAGCCCATTGTTGCAGCCCCTGCATCAGTTAATTTTATGAACGGCCTTTCTCTTTTTCTCTGCCACTCTGCTTTCCCAAACATGTCCCTTTCCAGGGACTGGAAATTATAACCATTAGGTTCCTTTAAATGTTCTTTTTTACTCTCTCCCTTTACCATCTTCTGGACATTCACGGTGTAATGGCTATTTTTTTATGCGCTACCGTAGCTGGGCTATGATATCTAGTGGTTTGGTCAAACACCAGTTTAGATACTGCCTTGAAGGTATTGTGTAGATATGGGTACCATGTACAATCAATTGAATCTAAGTCAAGGAGATTCTCCTTCATAACGTAGGGGAGTCCCATCCAATCAATGAGTACAAGTAGATGTCCTTGGAGAAAATGAATTTCATCTCAAGAATGACAAGCAGATTTCCTGCTGGCGTTTCCAGGCTAGACTCTTACTTAGGGATTTTGGACTTTGCTGACCCCCATGACAATGGTAGCAATTTTCTAACGTAAATTAACACCTCAAGACCAACTTGCCAGCCTGCCACTCAGCCAGCCAGAGTAAGAGGTAATGGTTGTTGTTAACTGCAATGGAATCAATTCTGACTCATGATAGATATGTCTTATTGCTTCTGCATCTCTGGAGAATCCTGACTGATACACATGGCTGCAAACTAATGGTCCTCATGAACACCTCTTGACCTAAACTCTCCTCCTAGCTTCAGGTTCAAGGGCTGGACTCACTCACCTAATTATCTGACAGCAACTTTACCTGTTAAAAATAATGCACAATTTTCATACTTACCAAAGAATTTGGGTTCAAAGCAAATATAAACAAATAAACAAAAAACCCAATCTCCAAATTTCCATTCCCTCATCTGTAAATTGAATTTGCGGTGAGATCAAATGTGAAGTAGCACTCAGATTTGGCTGAGATTTATCATTTTTACTGTTCACCACCCAAACTGCTTCTTCTCTGGTAGAATGCTTGAAATGACACTCTTTATCATAATCACTTTGTGTCACCTATCATTTCTCCCTCTCATCTTTTCATTATGTAAATAAATTTGGTACTCTACTGATGGTATACTCTGGGCTGCTAACCTCAAGATCAGCAGTTCAAAGCCACCAGCCTCTCTGTGGCAGAAAGATGAGGTTTTCTATTCCCAAGGTGGAGATTGGCTCTGTCCCATAGAGTTGCTGTAAATCAGAATTGACTTGATGGCAGTGGAGCCAAAGAAATAACTTTCCATTTTGACCATGAAATCATCTACATTACTTCTGCCTTAGTTCTGGTCTCCTCATTGATGAAAAATCCCCCACCTTTCTTTTTCTCTTCTCTAGGCTATTTATTCTCCAGTGTGACATCAGCGTTTATTCTCCTATCCTACTACTTAATAATCTCTATAGGTTCTGCACTCTCTTCAGAATGAAATGAAAGTCATTTAACTGAACAGTAAATCTTTTTCACAATCTGCTCCATACCTACTACTTCAGCTTCATCCTCTGCCATTTTCCCCATAACACAGTGAGGTGCATGGACACACACACACACACACACACACACACACAGTAATGCTTTTGACACACTAGAGATCCAGACCTACCAAATGTTTTCATGACTTTGCCTTGACCAGATTGTTACCTTAGTTTGGACTGTGCCTTCCTTCAGCTAATCAACTGACTGTTTAAGTGGTCCATTGCTTTGCCCAATTGCATCTGGCAGATTCTGCGTCTGCATTAATCATTTACTGTTGATCCTTCTTTGACTCCAAGTTTGAAACATTAAGGACAACATTGGTGCCCTGCTCATCGGCTAGTGCACAACATGTGGTTTGATTTCTTCAGTAAAGAGTGAGAATATTATTATTATTACTTGCTGGCATGTTAAAATATTTGATTTCTTTAGAGAATTAGTTTCATAAGAACCAGAGATGTGATTGTAACTCTCTCTCTTAGACTATTAGCTTCACCTAAAATTGGGTTTAAATTTTTAGAAAGATGATCTTTTCTAGTAAAAAGGTAGGCAAATATACAACATGCATTCTGCTCATACCCATCCCCCAGAAGATATGGATCAGTGGCTGGGCCGACAAGGCATCCTTCCCTTATGGGGAAGCCCTGTGGGTTCTCACGGTAGCACTCCCAGAAGCCGTGCTAAGTAGATGATGTTTGCAACTCATGGGAAACAAGTGCAATAGCAAGTGGCGGCAAAAACAAAGAGCCTGAATTTTGATGGCTTGATATTCTGGCCTACCTTTGTTGCCAACAACTCTGAGTCACCCTTCGTGCATTATGTTGCTGGTCCTAAATATACAAAAGCTACTTACTTTTTGTTTGTTAGGGAGGTTTGAGTCAGCTCTGGCTCATAGCTCTAGCCCCCTTATGTGTCCTGTGTCATTTACATCATCACTGGCATGTTTGGGTCTATTTTTATTCCTATTAAGTTCATCCAACTCATCACCTCTTCCCTACTTAAATGTTGAGCGCCTTTCAACCTCACAGGTTCATTCCCACCATTCTTCAGATAGTATGCTGTTGGGGTCCATAGTGGTTTCGTGAGCTAATTTTAATAAGTAGATTGCCAGAACTTTCTTCCTAGTTGGTTTTGCTCTAGAAGTTCCACTGAAACTTGCCAACTATTGGTGATCCTGTTAATATTTGAGAGGCCAGCAGCATAGATTTCAAAATCAGAGTAACATGCAAGCCTCCTCAGTACCAAAAATTGATAGGTAGCAGACATGTTTACTAGTATAAACTATGTTTTCTATTACATGCTGTTCTAAAGCATTCAGAAGACTGATAGTGTTCTTTTCAAAATATATATTATTCAAGAGTACATTATTATTTGGATAAATATGTACTGTTATCATCTAAGCAAATCAGATGATTTAAAAAGTGTGAAATAGTAAAATCTCTTTCCTTTCATAAAGTGTCTTGTGGCATTCTTGTGGAACTTTTTCCAAAACCATGATGTACAACAAAAGGTCTCTTCCTACAAAGGGCCACACTAAATGTAAGAAAGGACTGCTATTCAAAGCATAAGATGACAAAATTCTCAACACTGAAATTGACCTAAAATGAGCAAAAAGATTTAAAACTAGCAATGCAAATGTCAGTGCTTACAGAAGGGATGATATATCCAGGGTGCTGTATAGCACTGATGAAACATATAACTATCCCCTAGTTCTTTAATATTTTCTCCCCTTACTATTATGGTCTTTGTTTTACCTCATTAATCTTGTGAGATCTGTGTATGTTCATTTGTATAATTAAGATCTTTCAATGCATGGCATCCAAGATAGATAAACCCTTCATAAATAGTAATGTGAGTAACGATTCCCTGAGGGTATAGGAAGAGGTGGGTGCTGATAGCAATGATGACTGTATAACCCCATTTGAGGGGAATAACAGATTTGTAGGTGAATGGATACATTAGATCATATAAGATATGGCAAAATAATAATAATATATAATATATAATATATAATATAATAATAAGGGTTCCTGGGGTTGGGTGGGAGAAGGAGGGAATAATGGGAAGCTGATATCAAAGAGTTCCAAAAAAAAGAAAATGTTTTCAAAATGTACAATTATACTTGATCTAATTGAATCATTGTTGTTATAGTATCTGTGAGAACTCCCAATAAAATTATTTACTTAAAATATTAATGTTTAAAAGTATGACTGAGCCCAAGTTCATGTCAGAAGCTAAGAAATATTAGCCAGGAAAAATACAGGGCTGGTAAAAGTCAAAACAGATATGAGAAATCAATGACCAAGTCCCGTTTTTGAAAGTGTAAGGCACAATAGAAGGAATCAAGTGTAGGTACTGTTGAAAAGTCTGGCATGCTCTCCGGTCTTCTAATGGCAAATAGAGGTGCTGTTAAGGTGTAGCTGTCTTGAGGGTAGGAGCTCTTGTCTCTGCTGCTCAACACTCTGTCTCGGCATTTATTATAACACTTGATGAATATTTAGGCAACTAATAACTACTGTAGCTGACTGTTTAATGTACTATAAACTTGGTGGAATTGAGTCCCCAAATAGGATTGTGAACAAGTTTAGAAATAACATGGAATCCACCCACCACCCGCCCAGATATCATTCACTCAGAAGAAAGAAGAGTTGATAAAGCCGTCCAACTAATGAAATAAATCAAATTACAGGTTTATGAACCTCTAAAACTCCAAATGTCATAAATAGAACAAATATTTTTGAATCATACAGTAGTGGAACTCTCAAAGAATGATGGAGACATAAGAAAGGGGTATCAAAGCCAACTCAAAGATTATTTAATGGGCTGATTCTGGGACAAGTTCAGCATGCAAATAAGATGTCAGTGGCATAAGCAACTCATTGAATAAAATAGGAAATCATGAGTCTATTGTGATCTAATTAAACACATGAAAAAGAGGAGGGGGAGAAAATGGTGACCAGATAGGACTCATCCCTCCGGAACTCCTGCTGCCAGATCAGAAAATTGGGAGGTAAGGTTAAGGAAACGGGGAGGTGGAGTCCTGAAATTAGAACTAGGGTACCAGAGTTTCTCCTGAACCCCTTTTTGCGTTGGATTTCCACTCACAAAGCAAAAATGCTTTAAAGTGCTCTAGCTTTGGTGAGCCCGCAGGCACCGGTTGTGCCCTTGCTGGGAATAGCGATTTCTGCAGGCAGATGCCTGAGAGGGGACAGAATCCCAGACATGAGGTGAACCTCACTCTGTAGCTCTCCACGTGGTTTATTGCCTTGCGCCCACGGCCAGGTGAGTGGAAAAGGAAGGAGAAGGAGAGATAATTTTTAAAATAGTTAAAGAAATAGCTGACACTGTGCTATGCGTAGCACTGACTCATCCTGTGTGCAGCTCTGTATTAGGGGCCAGGCTGCCCACTGGGAAGACAGGGTTGCCCTAGGCCGAGTGTAGGGGTCTGGTAACCAGCAGTGGCATGTGGAAGGAAAGAGATGGGGCAGAGAATCATACAAGCAGAGAGAGAAGCAAAGAGATCAAAAACTGAAAGAGGAAAGAAAGAAAAAGAGAATATACAGAAAGAAGGGGGAAAACACCCAACTGTGTTCACTTATATTGGTTGTGATGGTAAAGAGGAAGGGGAGAGAGATTGAGGAAACAACGAATAAAGAGATAGGTGATCACTGGTTACTTGAATGTGAGGCCAGAGGGATTTAGACCCTGCCTCACAATGGCAGGTTGGTGTGCCCTTTTAATGCCGGGACCCAGTGGTGCTGGGCAGAATTGCCCTAGTTGACGAGATCACCCTAGAGGTCTGACAGAGGTTTCCTCAGCAGCGCAGCGCAGTGTAGATCTTTGTCCCAGCTGCATTGTGTGCTGTACAGCACTACCGCAGAGGGCAGGCTGGAGTTCCTCCTGCTATATGAGTTGATTTGCCCTAAGTGGAGGGTAGTTACCTGGAAGCAAGTAATGGCATATGATAGGAGAGTGGAAGAGAAGAGGAGAAAGAGGGGGAAAGAAAAAGAGGGAAAAATAAAGAGAGGGAAAAAAAACCAACACGAATCCGGGCTCGTTGAGACTGACTGGTTGGGAAAGATAGAAGGGATAGTGGATAGAGAGGAAATAGAGTAGTAGGTAAGGAGATAAATGGGACTTGACACACTGTCTGTGTGTCTGGAGGAGTTCCAACTCTTCCTCAATGTGGTGAGGTGGTGTATGCATTTGATGTAGGGTTCCGCAGATACTGTGTGGGATTACTTCAAAGGCAAGATTGCACCTGTGGGCAGGCGTCAGTTGAGTGCCGGTGTTTGCTGGTGTACCTGCCTTATGCTGTATGTAGCACTGCAGCCAGGGTGGAGGAGGGGCGCTGGGGTGTTCTCACAGCTCCGTCTAGGGCCCCAGGACAGGCAGGGCCTCCCCAGCTATGTGTAGAATCACTGAGAGGGAAGCTGGGATTATTGTTCTATATAGTAGGTTGGTGCTTACTAAGTCACAAGATTGTACTTTTAATTTTTTTTATCTCCCTGGTCAGCTAGAATAAAATCAAATTGAATTGTCTCCCACAGTCTCTGGGCTGTAGCTCTGTGTTTGAAGCTGACACTTGCTACAGCGGGTCTTTGTTATGCCAAAAGCTGCCAGGCCCGATGAAATGATGCCCAACGCAGGAAGATCACAGACTTGTGGGTGGAAGGTCTTGTGGATCCAGTGGCGGCGGAAGGATCTCTAAAAAAAAAAAAAAAAGCCGCCAGGCCCTGTAGCTGAGTTCTAGAATCCTAGGCTAGGCTTCTTCTTATGCTGTTTTATGTTAAGGGCCTCCCGCCTATGCTCTTCTTGGAGCTGAGCAACCAGACTTGGGTTTGAATTTTAAACCAATAATATATATTTACCCCCTTTTTTATTATGCTTGGGATGTGCTCTGATTTGGGGGCTGTCAGGCTGACCCCCAGAGGGGGAGATCCAGCTTATTAGGGGGGTTGTTTCCTTCTCAGTCAATTAGAACTAAATTTGCTCCCTGGACTCCCGACTTTCCACTTATTTTCTCCCACACCGTGATCTACCTTAGGTAAAAAATCTACTTTTTCTTCTACTCTAAATTATGGCTACCTGCCACCACCACTCCCCGTGCGGTGAGCTCAAGCCAGCCAACTGCGTGGGGAGCTCTGGTGTGGGGTTCCCCTGGTGTCTGGGATTATGTTCCCTCTCAGGTGTCTGCCTGCAGAAATCACTGCTCCCGGCAAAGGCAACGGCCCAGCAGGTGCCTGTGGGCTCGCCAAAGCTAGAGAGCTTTAGAGCGTTCTTGGTTTCCTTTGTGAGTGGAAATCCCACACAAAAAGGGGTTCAGGAGAGACCCTGGCACCCTAGTTATAACCTCAAGACTCCACCTCCCCGTTTCCTTCGCCTTACCTCCAAATTTTCTTTTCTGGTCTCAGGAGCTCCGGACTGGTGAGTCCTATCGGGTCGCCATTTTCCCAGCAAGTCTATACGTTTTAATTAAACTTGTAGTGCAATCTTATCAGACAATTTCTAATCCCCAATGTAATACTCTGCCTCTATCTGTAAGTATTGTAATTGTATTCTCTTATGCGGGTTTGTTCTTCACAGCTAATCAAAGTGCTACAAATTCTCAGCGAGCACACCTCTTGTTTGCTTTCAGTCACCACAGATTGGCTCTAAATGACTTTTGGGGGTGCTGGTAAGATGGAAGTTATTTTCAGTACTATAATAATTCTACATGGCTAGTGAATTTGTAGGGGAGTCATGCTGCAGCGAGCCCAATCTAATCTTTAGTGTCAAACACACTTGACAACCCACCCAAGTGGGCGCTGTATGGTTTCAGAAGTAATTTTCAAAAATTACTTGTCAAAATACAATTATACAAATCCTTGAAACAGCTAATAAAACCACTAACAATGACAGCTAATGTGAACAGAGCATTTCAAAAGAAATATCATTCTACTCTTAAAATGGTCCCTCTTGCTGGTATAATGAAATGCTTGGAATTTTAAGTAAGTCATCCTTAAGACCCCTTAACAATTTTGTACCGACGGAGAGCCAAGTGAGTGAATATCTTGACTGCATGGAGATGAGATCCAGATGACAAGGATGAAGAAAAGGCCATTTGAAACCAGTTAGGAGAGAACATTGAAAACATCAAACACACCGATTGCAAGCGATGGAAAAAACCGTCCTACACTTTAAAACAGCGCAAGGATATAGAGATGTTAGGACCCATGTTATGCTTACTTAGTCCTCTCTGGACTAAAATTGTTATTATTTTTTGTATATAAGAGATTCATTTACATGGCACATCATATGGGTATATTCACATACATACTAATAATTAAATGTTTTATATATGAGGAGGGTGTCGAAAATTAATGGAAAAATTCCATTACATTTCTATCCAGTTTTCCATGGAGTTTTAAAGTGCACACACACACACACACACATGAAAATTCATAGAAAAAGAAATGAAAAGGAATGTATGTGAAGAAGTTTTTATAGGATGAGTCAAAAGATGAAAACAAAAAGGATTACCATTTTTCAAACAGATGGGGAAAACACAACCCTCTGGGGAAGTCCCACCAGGCTGATGCTTTGTCTGCACCCATTTCCTTGTTGACTCTACTCTTCCTTAACAAGCTTGAACATCAATATGTATAGGCAACATATGTGTTCATGCGAGGGTAAAATGCTATGCCAAAACCACCACTGAACATGTGAAATTGTTTTCTATGCATCATACATTTTTATTAGTTGCCTCATCTTTACTACTGTTAAACTATGCTCCCCGTGACATATAATTGAAAGTATCTAGTATGGACTCTTCATGATACTGTGGAACATGTCTACACATAACTAATTTAAAGTAGATATGTTCCTCATTTATTTCCATAAACTAGCCATCAGGATTCAGGATTTTTTTTAATCTTGCACTTCTAAATTTTAATTTTTAACTGTCATTGGTTTTAAGGATCCCAGGGGGCTCTGTTAGTTAGATGTTGAGCTGCTGATGGCAGGGTTGGGGGTTTCAATCTACAGGTCACGGGGCAGGAGATGGTCTGCTCCTGTTACAGTTTTATAGCCTCAGAAACCCAACCTATGTGGCAGCTCTGAGTCAGAATCCCCTGGACGATGGTGGGTAGGCCATTTGTTTCAGAAAGCTAACTTTTCCTCTTTTAAAAACAATGCTATCTGGTGTCATTTAAAACAGCGAGGCTTTAAGAAGCTCCTTAGAGAGTGGTGATCAAACTGTTGGCGGGTGTCACTGAGTGGACTCTGACTTAGAGACGAACTGCCCCTTAGCATTGTCTAGATGGGATCTTCACAGAAATAGATCACCAGGTCTTTTCTCCCACAGAGGGAGCTCCTGGGTGGGTTCACATCCCCACCTTGTAATTAGCAGCCAAACACTTGGCCACAGTCACTGTTGTGCAAACTCTTGATTTCTATTTAGATCTTCCATACCTCATGCGTAAGGTCCAAGCCCAGGCAGCCTCTTCACGTTTCATTTAGAAGAAACCACATGCATACTTACACGCATGCATCCATTTCACTGCCATTGAGTCAATTCTCACTCATAGTGACCCTTTTTAGGGTTTCTGAGGGGTGAAATCTTTGTGGGAGTCGATACTCTCATCTTTATCCCGGGAAGCAGCTGTTGAGCGTGAACTGCTAAAGTTGTAGTTAGCAGTTCAACACATAGCCCACTATGCCACAGGGCTCCGTACATACACACAGTTTTAAAAGGGTAAAAAAATGCAATCAGGCGTCAGAGAAAAACACTATCAAAATGCTTTCCAAAGCACAGCTAGAATCTGCATAGGGGCACAGAGGTTATGGACGGTTAAGAAAGCAGTAAAGAATTCAAAGACAAAGCGGTAGCCTCTGGAGTCAGATGAACTAGAGTTGAACAGCACAAAATATTGTTATGTTGAACCAAGTTCTCTGGAGGTTTGGTCCTTAGGTTCCTGACATGTTAATGGAGGCAGTAATTTATGTATGATAACATTGCTACATGTGAGGATGTATGTGAATTTGTTAAATACCTAAAACATAGTCTGGGACATAGATAATACTAGTATCTCATATTATTATTGTCACATCAATTAATGAGCCCTAGTGACTGAGATTTAGACATTGGTTCCTAAATACAAGGTTGGTTCTTTCAACCAACCTACCAGCTTCTCCGAGTTGAAAGATAAGTAAAACTCCTTCACTACATGTTTATATTCTCAGAAACTCCGTGCAGCAGTCCTTATTCTTTTCTGTAAGTTTGATGTGAGTCAGAATTCACACAACAAATGTGGACTTGGGGGCATTACTGAAATTGATATTTTTCTTCAAATCAAAATATGTTTTAGCTCATTCAAAATTGTCTTGAGGTTTGGAAAATCATGTAATATTAGAAGTTATATTTATAGAAGTAACTCTTGTGTCTGAGTAGTTAAATCAAATATCTCTTGAGTCTTAAAAACTATATATATTTCTTTTAAGTAACTTTAAAAGATAATTCCTTCATTGATCAAATAACTAATATTAAAGGGAGAGAATTCTTGTGTGGAGTCCCACACTGACTGTGCATTATAGATGCTCTACAGATGTTAGCTGCTGTTCAGTCAGCCCTCTTCTCATCGGCACCTCATACATGATGGAACTGGCCATGGTGGCCCAGAGTTCCCATTGGCTGATTTTCCGGAAGCAGACGGCCAGCCCCTCTTCATAGTCTGTTCTAGTTGAGGTGTTTCTCTGAAACCGATTTAACATCCTCGCCACAGGTAAGCCTCCACTAACAGATGATAGTGCCTATGTGTGAAGTGCACTGGCTGGGCATCAATTGTGTGTGTTTTTCATAGCAGGCAATGATTCTATCATTGAATCATCACTACCCACAATTTAAATGTAATCATAAATATTATGGATTTCATATATCGAGAGAGACTATTGAAAGTTATGGAATACTCATATACAAACAAAAATGTTGGAAGTTCAAGTCTACCAAAGGGTGCCTTAGAAGAAAAGCCTGGTGCTCTATTCCTGAAAAATCAGGCATTTAAAATTCTTTAGATGACAATTCTACTCTGTGACACACACGTGTGTGTATACCATGAGTCACAATAGACTTAATGACAACCCCCAGTGGTACAAAGTTATACAACCCAATAAGAAAAACTTTCAAGCTAAATTAGAGGATATCGACTGCTCTGAGAGTTATACCTACTGGAACAAACACACATACACAATCTGCTGCACAAGACCTCTTTAGAGAATTGAAAACCAAGGATCTTACTTTGAGGACTAATGTGTGTCTGATCCAAGCATGGTGTTTCAATTACATCATATGCATGTAAAAGTTGGACATTGAATAAGGAAGACCAAAGAAGAATCAATGAATTTGAATTGTGGTGCTGGGGACGAATATTGAGAGCATTATGAACTGCTAAAAGGACAATCTGTCTTGGAAGAAGTACAACCAGTGTGCTTCTTAGAGACATGGACAGCAAGGCTTCATCTTACATACTTTGGACATGTTGTCAGGTCTGGCAATTATATAATCTCTTGCCAACTTGAGCAAAAGGGTAGAGTCTAGCCTGTCAATCAGATTACAGCCAGATTGATCTCTCGTTGAGGATCTCATGGGGATCCCGGGAGTTTTCCTCTCTTCCTCTCTGGAGGCGGGACACACTCTCTCTCTGCTTCACATTCCTGTTGACAAGCCTCAAGGAGCTACACTGATGACAGCCAGAGTCCCGGGAGCTGGAGGAGCCATGTGGAGATATACACCAGGACTGAGATGCTTCCACCACCACTGGATCCACCACTGGCTTGTGATTTTCCTGCATTCAGCCTCATAGCATATATTGAGTGAGACTAAAGAGGAATTTATAGACTGGTATCAGACATATGGGCTAACAACAGACTTATGGACTTGATCTGGACTGGCCTGGGATGCTTTCTCAATATATAATTGCTCTTTGATATAAAGATCTCCCTTACACATCTATGAGTGTCTCTGGATTTGTTTCTCTAGTCAACCCAGCCTACCAAAGCAGGGGAAAACAGTCCCTGGAGACAGCCATCATGCTTGGTAAAGTGGAGGAGCAGCAAATGAGAGGACGGCCCTCAAAACGATGGACTGACACAGAGGCTGCAACAATGAAGTCAAGCTCAAACATAAAAACAGTTGTGAGGGTGGTGCAGGACAGGGTAGTGTTTTGTTCTATTGTGCCTAAGGTCGCTTTGAGTCAGAGTCAACTCTGTGGCACCTAATAGAAATTTCCCTGGTGTCAGTAAATGTCCCTAACTCCATGGCGTTCTTTCTAAACGATTCCACCACACCTTGAGATATCATGTGGTGTCGAAGTCTTACTAATTTGTGAAATTTTATTTTATTCTTCAAAAATTATAGCATTTTAGTTCTCAAATTAATATGGTTATCACTTTAGACCATTTATTGAGTGCGCAATGTGTGGTCCCTAAATCAATATGTGACTACATACAAGCAATGTCTATTGCCTATGTTCAGCCTTATAGAATCTTTGGTGGCTCTGTGGTTAAGTGCTTGAAAGTCAGCCTTTTAAACTTAGTCAGCCATTTGAAGTACTCAGTCAGGCCTCAGGAAAAAGATCTGGGATCTCTGCCATAAAGAGCACATCCCACCTGGAAACTCCTTGGATGGGGCATTTCTCCTCTGTCCTATATGGCTGTCATGAGTCAATGGCAGACAATGACAAATCCTAATTCCTTTGCTTGATGAACATAAGAGTTTGATCAAGACGAGAAACACTTAAGGCAATAAAAAGATGAGAGCCACTTAAGATGATAAAAAAGTATTAAAATTTCTATGTATATCTACTAAGATAGTCTATGCATATCTAAAATGATTTTGAATTTGTGGGAAATATAATCCAATGCATAATTTATATATCTTGACCAAGATGTCCAAAAGGAAAAAAATGATTAAGCTAATTAAATATTACTGGAGCTAGACTGTTGAACATATGGTGTTTGGTATCTGACAAGATATTTTGCAGAGTTTGAAATAAACCACATCATTAAAGTACATGTGAAATGATGTATTTTTGCTTGGCTACATCTGTAAGCAAAAATGTAAACATTTGAGACATAGAGGTGACATTCTTGAGAGAGAAACATATTTTTCTGAAAACATAAATATTCTAAAGTTAACACTGAGATGTCTTTGATTACTACCAGACCACGGTGAATGAGAAAGATTGTTAAGCCAAGTCTTTTTTTGTTTACAGAACATAATCTAATTACCTATAGGCCCGGGTGGGAAAACATGACAGCCTCAAACCTGACATCCTTGTGCTTTTAATACTTCAGACACTAGTTGATGATCGGTCTTAGAGTGACATGACCAAAAATGTCTTTGCCTAGTAGCACAGGAACAAAGGCTGCCATTCCTACTTTCTAAGAACCTATACAAAATTAAAATTGCCTACTTCCTATTTGGTTCATTAACACGCAGTTATTACATAGGTGAGCCTCTGCATACAAGTGCACTCTTGGCACCAGGAAAATCTCTCAGTGCCAAGGTGGAGATTAAGTGCACCATACTTACTTTATATATATATATCAATTTCCAGCATTTAATAAAGTTCCTTTCTACTTTCAGAATGGTTTGTAGGGAGCCAGGAGACTAGGTTAACATCATGAAGTGCCATTATCAGGGAAAACAGCAAAGGCATGGCTCTAAGGTTCAACATTTGTTTGGAGTCTCCAACAATATTGTTTTCATTAAAGAAAGCTTAAATAAGCATTAGCAGCCTTTCTATCAAAGAAATTAGTTCTTATGTGAATGGCCTATAAAGAAAATTGTTATACAGTGGAATAATAGAAGCATATAACGGAACTTGATTTCCAGCCAAACAAACATATGGACATTAGGAATAAGAAAGGAAAATGTGCACTGTATGGTCCCCAAGGGAAGGGATTGAAGTCATCCACTCGCATGTGTGTCTGGATTCTATCCATTTAGGAGCACAGGATTCTTTCAGGCAGGGGGTGGCTCTCACTGTCTAGGGGTACGGCATGTGAGAAGATGTGGCTTCCTGTGAAAGGGGAGAAAAGGGTGAGGAGAAGTTTTCAGCAGCTACCAGTTTTGTTCAACACATTTTATTGGGTAGTGTGATGCTAAGCTTCATGACATAGGCAGTATTGGTAATTATAGCATTTACTATTATCACAGAGCAAGTCATGATGTCTCCCTTTTGTATGAAATGCTATGATACCAACGTCTTCATGGAGTCAATTGTGTGCACCGGACCTCGTGTTGACTTCATTTACATTATCAGGCATTCATATCCCTAAATATCTATTAACGATTAGTAGGCTAGCTGTCTAATGAGCAAAACAATGAGTAGCACTTTATCCACCAAAACAATGCATGTAAGCACAGAACCTTAGAAATAATATTTTTCATATACCTCACTGCTTCCTTTGTCTTCTCTGATAGTGAGAAGTGTATACAATTATAAACTGAATTATTAGCTGAAAAACTAACTTAAGTTTTTATGATTTTAAAATCAATAGGAAAATGTTTGAATATATGAGAAATACAATATGTATTTATTATAAATAAACTATGAGTAATCACTTAAGTTTTTGAAAATTGTATGCATTTTCCTTAGAAAATGCTCAGTAGAAAGTAACACTTTTAAATGGAGAAATTCAAACAGACTCTTTTAATAATAGAAAATTAATCATTAAAGCAACTTAAAATGCCAGGTGAGCAAAATATGAATTTGCATACTTACTGGAAATTCCTTACTATGAATTTGAGGTCAAAAAGTGACCAACTGAGACACTACTGAGTTGCAGGGTGAGAAATTTTGTTAAATAAGTATCAGAGAAATAAAACATAGATTAATATAAGCTTTCATTTTGCTTTTTAAAACATTTTATACTTTATTTTCAACACAAGATGAAACTATATTTTCCCAAGTATCATCATTTGAGAGATTATATTAAACAGTCTATAACTCTTAGCAAAGGCTCATATCTCATTCATGGTATGAAATAATAAAAGGAGGAAAATTTAAGATTCATAAGTGCAAATTTTTGGATAATATGATACTGAGTTTTACAATGTAGGCAATATTAATCATTGCATCCTGATATTTTCTCAGAACAGCTAACTAGGTCTGAATTTTGATAAATTGTTATCTTAGTTATCTTGTTGCTGCGTTTAATTTGATCATTAAATTTTCACAACTCTCATCTTTAGCTTCTTGTCTCCTTTGACTTTTTCATTATTACTATATTTTCAGATCTCACCTTGGACAGTCCTTGCTCCAGAAAGATTTCTGGGTTATTCAAGACTAGGTTAGTGTCCCCTGCACAGTCTCTTACTACCCTGCAATCTTTTGCCTTATTGTACTATATTGCATTCCTTATTGAGTATGTTTTCCACCACCCCAGCCTCCTCCAGCCTCTTCTAGTACTCCATTAAACCACACTACCATCAAATTTATCCTGATTTATAGCAACTTGACCACTGACCACTTGATTTCAGTGAAATCCTTGGCATATAAAATTGACAAAAATATATTTACTGAATGAAATGATGAGTGACTAGATAATGTATGAATAAGTGAAGCAACTGGGAATCTATAGATCTTTTTTCTAGATTCTGCCATTGAATGTTTGTATATCTTTTGACAAGTGATGTCACATCTCTCTGCTTTAGTTTTCTCATGTGAAAAATAAATGATGTGGATAATGTGGTTTTAAAATCTTTATAGTTTTGTGAAGAGCCCTTCAGAATAATTCTTCCTTCAATGAGACATTTCTTTTGCCTGGAAAAATTTTTTTGGACTTCATATGCCATGCTAAGTGAGAATCATTTCCATAAGCAAAGCAGTAGCTAGTAATCCAGATGTAAAGTATTTGCTTAACTTATGAGTCAAGGGCTTAATGCTAAAGTTTTTTGTATATACTATCTGCTCTACAGTGTTGAAGCAATCACAGAAAATAAAATGATAGATAATAAACTAAAAACAACAGCAACCCCCAAACAAAATCCACTGCCTTAGATTCCAACTCTGAACCCTATGGACAAAGAAAAATAACAATGCACATAACTCTCATCTCCCTCAATACTATCAAGCCTAATGCAAAAGAAAATATGTAATATTATTGTTAGTTAAAGATTTTTTAAAGATTGTTCATGTGAATTCAAGGTAAAATTAGGTGGAGTAAAGAAAGATAGTTTTAAAGAGGATAATATAGCAGCTGTCACTGAGAGCATAGACTAACTCAGGTTCTAATATGTCTGCATTATACACCGAGGCTGCATGTCCCAGGAAAATTGCACCTTACGAACGCTGTTTTAATAATACTTTTCCTTCTCTGCTGTAATCTCCTTTAGAGACTCTGCCTGAGCCACGGACATCATCAGATCATTCTAGCTAACATTCATTTAGAGTTTGCGTTGTGTCAGACACTGTCATGTTGAGTGTGCCACTGTGCCAGGAACTGTGTCATTATTTCAATTTACAGATTAGGAAACTCTAAAACAAATGGGAGAATTACTGTGCATGCTATCTCTGACTCCTGCTTGATCTTAATTGTATTCCCAGCATCCAGTCCAGCTCCTGGTATGGAGCAGGTGTACATTTTGTGTTTATTGAATTGATGAGTAAGTTGATAAAGAGGTAGTTGAGCAGTCAGGTTTCAGAAGAAGGTGGGGGAAAAATATCAAAAAACACCCCCAAAGTTCACTGCATTTAAATTAATGCCAACTCACAGGAACCTACAGGAGAGGCTAGAACTGTCCCTGAGGGTTTCCAAGACTGTAACTGCTTATGGAGGAGACCAAAAATATAGGTAAGTATACTTCATGGCAGTGTAGTTCTTTTATAATAGAAGAACTATCCTGAGGTATATAGAAAAAAAGTCATTTAAAGGTGTATCTGACTCGTACTCCGTGCGGATGTGTATGTGTGCATGTTTCATATCACCAAAGGAAGCAGCCCCCCACCATCTCCTGGATCCCAACTGATAGTGACCCTATCAGGCGGAGTAGAACTATACTCTGGATTCCAAGCTGTAAATCTTTATGTAAGCAGAGTACATGTTTCTTCTGCAAAAATAAAAAACAAAAACCTGATCGGTTTGATCACCAACCTTGGTTGGCCATCAAGCTTATTCACTACAATGGCACTGGTGTTCCCTGTTCCTATGTTAGCACCTATGAGACTAAAAATGATCAGGTCTAAACTTACAAGTGATATGTAGCTCCATGTTACAATTCATAGCCAAACTGAATGTGACAGAATATAAACTCCTGACACAGAAGCATTGTAATGGAAATCTTGGCAGGTCCTCAAGTGTGTGTGCTGTTAGAATACATCACAATAATATCTACACTCTTTCCATATTTAGGCATCGAATACAGTTAAATGACAGCATTTGCCTTCAGGTATTTGATTCCATAGTTATATGCTAATTTTTGCATCCAAGTGATTCTTGGATTTTTCTCTACTCATCAAGCAGGAATCAATGGAGTTGTAAAACAGCCACTATGATAAAATATTTTACTTGGGATAAAAACCTGGGGAGATGGTGTTGAGATAGAGTAGCCTGCCTATGACACAGAGATGACAAATGAGGAGGCAAATTCTTGGAATATAGAAGAGGGACCAAGAGTCTCAGCACTCCAGGACTATTTTAGACCTCCATCTCTGATTTTTACCCCAGAGATGCATGTGAGCTTGCTGTGGCCTCACCTCTCCCCTAGTTCAGTGTGATCAGCTGGGAGGTAAGTGCCAGCCTCCTCCCTTCTCCTCTACCTCAGAAACCCACCAAGCAGGTGAATATCCCATGCCAGACACCATCCCCCACCCTCCCAAATGGAGTCTAGACCTCACGCCCTTAAGGACCACTGGGATATCTGGAGGCTAGAGCTCACAGTGGTCTGCAGAACAGTCTTCAGCATTTCGTTCCCTTACCTGATACACTCTGCTCCTCCTCCTTGCAAGAGCTCAGCCCTAATGGCCACCAGACAGAAACTCACAGCTAACTCAACCAGGAAGCCCATCCCAAAGTAAGTCAGGAATACAACTTGAACTCTTTGTGGGCTTCAAGAGTATCTTGGATTTTTTCATAGTGTCTTTGAAGAAATAAAACCACAAAACTCTTTTTCCTGTCAGAGGAATCAGAACTTGGTATTCTAGTGTGTCTTGGTGTTCCCCCTCCCTTACCTAGGTCTCTGGCTATCACTGGGATTTACCATCCTTTGCAGGACCTCCTTCTGATTGGAAGTCCCCTCTCATCTCCAACCATCTTGGGCCTCCACTACAATAGCCTATTTCCACCCTGTGAAAGACATACAGTACTCAGTGGTAGAGAGACAAAATTCTGCTCCACAATAGTACACAGGACTTTCCCTCCTTGAAGACAGGGAATCTGGGTGCCACCAAAATAAGGGCCTTCAGTTATAAACACAATAATAGACTGGCTACACTCTCCCTATGTATTATACAGGGTCTATAAGTGACTGGCAGAGTCCTTAATATACCCATTCTAAGAACTATGACCTCAAGACCCTGCCACCCCGCCTCAATGACCCACAATCTCCCATAATCTACTAAGTAATAACAAACCTCTTATAATCCTCTCTTCCAACTCATCCAAAATCACTATACGTAACAGGAAGGCTTCCTATGATTAATGCCACCACTTAAAACCTAAACTGGAGCATCTATCTCCTATTTCATCCACCCCACACGCAACTATCTCTTCCTCCTCATCTTCACACAATACGATTTCCAACTCCTATCTGATTCTCATCTAATCTAAAGAGCCAACCCCTCCCCACTACACAATCCAGAAGCCTGTGCACCATCTATGTTGAACCGCTATGCTGTGCAAGCAACAACCATTAGCAGCTAATACACAAAAAAGAAATCTATATAAACAACAACAAAAACTAAATATTACCCAAGCCCAATGGCATACACAGAAAAAGAAGCTGTGGACCCTCCTGAAAGAGAATACAAGAGAGTAGTGCTCAGGGCTATTCAAGAGATCTGGGAACCAAAAGAAGAAATGGAGGTACTAAAACTCTCACACCCAAAGATAATTCAGAAATTAACTAATGAGAAGATAAACAAAAAAAACAAACAAAAAAACCACAGTACAAGATCTGAGCAATACAATGGAAGAAAAGGAAAATCAAATTAATGAACTCAAAGACAACCAAGCAGAGATCAACAAATATGAGAAACAACCAACTAACCAACCAACCAACCATACAAACAAAAAAAGCAAAAGAATTTAATGCTCAAGGGATCAATAGGCCAAGAACACATAGCCATAGTAAATATATATGCACTCAACAAATGACCCTCAAACTTCATCATCCTCAAGATGAAAAGAGAAATCACTAGATCAACAATATTTGTAGGAAACATTGATTTACCACTCTCAAAGAAAGATAAATCAAAGGTAAGAAATTTAATTAAAACATGGAAGTGCTGAACAACATAACAAAAAAACTCTAATTTCTATTTACAGAGCTCTCAAACCAACAGTAAAAACAGAACAAAAGATATATGTCTCCAACACAAATGACTCATATTCTAAAATAGACCAGCTGCTAGGTCATAAAGCAAGCCTGAAAAACATTCAAATATACAAAGATCTTTCAAAGCATCTTCTAAGTCCACAGTGCCATTAAACGGGAAATCAACACTAGAAAGAATAAAAGCACAAACACGTGGAGACTCAACAGCAAACTACTCAACAAAGATGAAGTATTAGCCCAAATAAGAGATGCAGCTAGGGAATTTTTTGGAAACCAATGAGAATGATAAAACAATATATTCAAACTCCTGGAGCACAGCACTCTATAGTAATTAATGCCCACAGAAAAAAAGAGGAGAGAATCATGTTCAACACCTTAACATAACACCTCCAACAACTGAAAAAGAGTCAACAGCATAAACCTTCTAAAAGCAAAATAAAAGAAATCAGAAAAATTAAAGCAGAAATAAATGAACTGGAAAAAAGAAAAACATTGGGAAAAATCAACAAAGCAAGAAGTTGGATTTTTGAAAGGCTCTTCAAAATTGACAAACTGCTAGTAAACTTAACAAAGGAAAAGAAAGAAGAAACAGCAATATCTAGAATTAGGGATGAAACAGGTATACTCACAATGGAAACAAGCGAAGTAAAAATGATAATAACTCAGTATTATGAAAGAGTGTATCCCATCAACTTTGATCATCTAGATGCCATGAACAAATACTTTAAAAATGCTCTCTTCTGAAATGAACACATGTGAACATTAGGAATTGACCAAACCCATAGCAAAAGAAGAAATAGACAAGGTCATCAAGAAACGATCAAACTAAGAAACAAAAAGCCCAGACCCATATGGCTTCACAGGAGAATTCAATCACGTACTCCGAGAAGAACTGACCCTAATTGTACACAAAGTAATCCAAAATGTAGAAAGGCACAACAAAATCCAAAACTCATTCTAGGAAACCAATGTTACCCTGATACTAAAACCCGGCAATGACCTCACAAAGATGGAGTAATTCAGACTGATATCCCGCATGAACGTAGATACAAAAATTCTCAACAAAATCTTGGCCAGTAGAATCCAACAACATATCAAAAAATTAATACGTGCTGATCAAGTGGCGTTCACACCAGGGATGCAGGGATGGCCCAATACTTGAAAAGCAATGGACATAATCCACCACATTAACAAGAAAAAGAATAAGAACGGTATGAACCTATCAGTTGATGCAGAAAAAGCACTTGACAATATCCAACTCCCATTTCTAATACAAACTCTTAAGAAGATAGGAATAGATGGGGAAATCCTCAATTCAATAAAGGCCATATATGAAAAACCAAGAGCCAATGTTACACTCAATGAGAAAAAAGCGGAAAACATTTCCACTGAATTAGAGAATCCAACAAGGTTGTCCCTTATCCCAGCTTGAAGTCCAAGTCAGAAACATGACAGCAAGAAGTCAAGGGAGTACAATTGGGTAAAGAAGAAGTGAAACTTTTGCTATTTGCAGACAATATGATTTTATATATTGTGAATCCTAAAGTGTCCACAATAGGATTGTTGCAAACAATTGAGGAGCTTAGAAGAGTAGCAGGATATGAGAGCAACAAGCAGAAATCAATTGGATTCCTATATATTAGTGATGAGAATACTGAGAAAGGCATCAATAAAATAATACCATTTATGATAGACAAAAGCTGAAATGCCTAGAAATAAACCTAGGACACCATGCCCCCCAATGAAAAAGACCTGTACAAAGAAAACTACAGAGCATCATTACAACAAACCAAAAGAGACCTACACCAATGGAAGAATATACAGTGTTTATGGATGGAAAGATTCAATATGTTAAAAAGTCAATAGTACATAAAGCAATCTGTAAATTCAATGCAATCACGATCTAAGTTCCAGCATCATTCTTTAACGAAATGGAAAAAAAAAACCCACCGAATTGCCAACTTGATATGGAGAGAGAAGCAGCCTAGGATAGGCAAAGAACTCCAAATGAAGAACAAGCAAGATGGTGTTTTACTACCTGACCTCAGAACTTATGATACAACCACAGTTGTCAAAACAGCCCAGTACTTATAGAATGATAGATGCACAGACCAATGGATCAGACAGAAACCCCAAAATATAAACATCTGCACGGAGACAACTGAATTTTGACAAAAGCCCAGTAAGCATTAAATGGGAAGCAGATGTTTTCAATAAATGGTCCTGGAAAACCTGAATGTCCATCAGCAGAAGAATGAAACGAGACCAATACTTCACCCCATGCACAAAAACAAACTCAAGATGGACCAAAGACCTAAATATAAAACTGAAAGATGTCAGGATCATCAATGAGAAGACTGAAACAAATCTATGGGCCTCAGCGCAGGAAATACATGGGCTACCAGATATGCTGAAGGGAGCACACTCTGTGGAAGATGAAATAGATGAGTGGGACCTACAAAAAATAAGACATTTGTGTACATTGAAAGATTTCCTCAAAAGAGTAGAAAGAGAGTCCACAAATTGGGAAAAGATATTTAGTAACTATGGGGGACCAATATCCACATCTGAATGAGCCCTGGCAGCAATTGTGTAAATTAAAGGAACAAGACAAGACATGCACGTTCTCTCCTCTCTCATGGTGACTGGAACCCGAGTGAAGGAAAAATGTATTCTCTCACAAGCTAATATAATCTCAGGCATGCAAACCATATCACACACATACATACTAGGGAGGGGTTGTATTAGAGGCATACAGGTAACAGGAAGGGGACAAGCTAAGGGTGTCCACACAATAGGAAGGGAAGCTACTAGAGGCATCCATGTGACAGGAAGGCACATGCATAGCAAGATGGGCAGGTTCTAGAGCTAAGATGGCAGTCTAATCTTGGTTGTCCCTGGATGGCTTCACCTTAAGTGTCCCTTAGCTTTTCTCCTGGAGAACAATCTATGATCCTTATCAGAAGGGAGTGAGTGGGTCATACTTAGGTTGGGATAGAAAATAGGGTCTGATTGTGCTCAGACAGCCTTCTGATTGGCAGACCACCTTCAGGCAGTAGCCTTAAAGAAGTACAGTAGCAACCATGTGCTTGCAAGCAGCCCCTTAAGAATGGCATTCTTATGGGGGACATTGTGGAAAACAACTTTACTTAGGAGGATGTGCCTGGGATGCATCTCCAACCCAGGAACCTGAAGGCCTCCCTCCACGAGTGTCTCAGACTCCCAGACTCCTTAAAATAGGAGTGTAGAGAAACTGTCTGCATAAACTCTCTTCCCGGTTCTCAGTTTCCCGCAAGTTAACAATATAATGGGAAAAGGTCTAGTTGCTAAAATTTACAGTATACTACAAGCTGACACATACAAAAAAAACAACAACAAATAACCATTTAAGAAGGTGAGCAAAGGACCCGAGCAGACAATTCACAAAGGGGGACGTCCAAATGGCTAAGAAGCATATGAGGAAATGCTATTGCTCACTAGCCCTCTGGGAGTTGCAAGTCGAAAGAACCACGAGACAGCATGTAAAACCCATAATCATGGCTAAAAAAAATTTAGCCAATTTTTAAAAATTGAGAACAACTAATGCTGGAGAAGGAGTTGAGACTGAACTCTTATCTACTGCTGGTGGGATTGTAAATACATAAAGCCACTGTGAAAAATGATATGGCGATTCGTAAAACAGATGGCAATTAAAATACCATATGACCCAGCAAGCTCATGTTGGGCTTATACTCCAAAGAAATAAGAATACACTTTGAACAGACATATGCCTCCCCCCCCATGCTCACATGCATCACAGTTCACAGTAACAAGAAGTTAGAAACAGCCTAAATTCTAAGATTGGATAAAATGACTCTGGCATATACACACAATGGAATAATACACATCCCTTAAAAACAGGATGAAACTTGAATCAGCCCATGACATGAAAGAATCTGGAGGATATGCTGAGTACAATCAGTCAATCACAAAAGGACAAATACTGTGTGAGTCCACCACTGTAGGAATGAGCAACAAGATGAGCATAAGCTACAGCTTTTAGGGCATCCGGTTTGCAGACTAGGGTGACCAGGCAGCCTGGTAGAGAGCCTGACTGGTGCCAGGGAACCATCCAAGGTCCACTCTTGGTAAATACCGTGGAGGTTACTTTGCCGAAGGGGGCCTCACATCAGTTGGGGTTAAATAGTTAAGAGGAGGTTGACTACTGAGTAGCTGCCATGCAAGGCTGTGACGAGGTCCCCCTGCCAGGTTGAGAGCTTATCTGAGGGATGAGGGATACTGATGGGAAAGCGAGCCTGGAGAGGGGAAAGGAAGGAAACACATCTTGGAAAACACAAATACATGATTATTGGGAGGAAAAACAGGAGAACTGGTCTCCGGGTTAGAGGAAGAATGATGGAAAATTCTTTTGGGGACTGTAGGGGGTAGTGTCTTTGGTGGTATCTGCTGAATGGGCCACGTTGACTAGGGCTTCTGGGCACATCGTAGACCCAGGTCAGGTGCCGTGGACGGCTGGGGCATTGAATCCTGGATCTTCAGGGTGCACAGAAGCTTGATCAGTATGATCTGATGTGGAAAATCCCCCAGGTAAACAGGACTCTACCTGAGGCTTAAGACTGAAATTTCATTGTGTCTGGGGAAGCAGAAGACAGCTGTACCGAGATTGATGAACTACTGATCAGAAGACAATTATGGTCTTGCTACCTCAATGCCCTATATGCTGTATTAAGATATATATGGCAACATATGTGCAAATGTACATGATACAATTGAGGTATGGATTGTTATAAGAGCTGTAAGAGCCCCCAATAAATTTTTAGGTTATGTATTATTTCAGTTATGTGACTGATATTCTCTCTAAATATTATTATAAATTTTCCCTCAAAACCAGCTCCTATTTTTTATATAAATAGCATCCAGCAAGGAAAGGATTGGTTCTGTACCAGTGAATAATTTTGGTGTTGTGATATCTAGTTAGACTACATTTGCCCAATAATCCTCTCTTGATAGGGCTTTAAAAAAAAGAGCATAGTACCAGGGCTAATCAAAGACAATATTAACAGATGTTCATTATATCCCAGGCGGATGATCAATAAGACTCTCTGCCATAAATTAACATGGGGGTTTGAAAGGGAGCCAAAGGCAGATTAAAAACAAACAAACAAATAAACATAGATCCTGGAATGGGGTTGGGACTCTCACTAAATCCTAGCTCCAATTAAGAATGGTTAGTTCTGACATCATGGCCGTGCTTAACACTCATCCTCAGGAAGGGAATGCAGAAGATATGGATGCTGTAGCAAAATGTGATGAAGAAATATTGCCAGGCTATCAGATAACAGCATCTTGGGTCTTAAAATATTGTTTCAAAAAAGCAGTCATCTAAGTGAGATGTCAACTAAGTTCACATGGAAGAAGCACACCAACATCAGTCACTGAAGGGTGGTAAATTATATAATCCAAAGTCAAAAGAGAGCATAGTATCATACACTAAATTTTGAGAAACGGGTTTGCAGGAGGCTATTGATAGTGGAAACCCAAGATGTATTTGTGGGATCTACAAAGGAAATAAGTCACCAGTGATTTCCCTCTATCCACAGTAGAGGGACGGCAGACCTGGTTACCAAAAAGAATGCATTGGAGATATGACTATAGAAGATCAGAAGTACAAACCTGACTCGAATGGTTATAGCCTTGCCAGTTGATCCTCCTTCTGATGAATGTTAGGGTTGACCTGGTTTTCAACAGTTTCTGTATTATTTTGGTTTTGTTTGTTCATATTGGCATTCATCTCAGATGTGTTTTGTCATTGGTGTGACCCTCTTGAATTTCTATGTTTTTCTTTTTCAGTATATGAAACCCAGGATTGATAAACGTATAAGGACAGCCAGTAGACTGTGGGGTTCTGGGTGGTATAGTGGTATATGGGGGTGTGGGGAAGGGAAAAGGAGTTTATGTCAAGGAGTTTAAGAAGGAAACGACTATTCTGAAACTGATTGTGGTGAAAATTGTACAGTACTTCTTGATGTGACTGAACTATGAAATGATATGACATTTGGATTAACTGTCACTAAGTGATTTTGATAAGTAATTAATGAGATAGGGATATTTGTTTGATTCTCCTGAAAAAGACTGAAAAAAATTTTATTGGGGCAAATAAGAATTTCACATAGTAAAAGACATGATAATACAGTCTCAAACTTTGAAGACCTAGTTTTAAGATATCTGGAAAAATATAAACTTTATTTCAAAATATGCTACAAACCAGTTGTGTTTCATAGTGTGTTGGAAGAAAATTTGCTCCTGGAAGACTTTAATAATACTGCTGCAAGACCTTGGCAACACTAGTTCTGTGTGCATCTTCCTAGATGATGGGAGTCAACGAGAGGCTTTCAGCATGAAAAAAAAAAAGAGAGAAAGAGCATATGTTAAAAACACACATTTTAAATAATATTGGGAAAATGGTAGATTGAGTAAGGTTTGGACTCTTTAATGAAGGTGTTTCTGACATAATGAGAAGTCTAGGATTTTTTGCAATGTTAAAATGTTTTCTGTAAAGATGTACTGGAGTAAAATTGCTTCCCTAGTGGTACAACTATACCCCAATGCCCACCATCAGACACGGGCAGACTCACAGAGTTATTTGCATATAGGCTGATTATATATTTTCACTTTGTATGATTTGAAAAATCATTCAAATGTAAGCAGAGCAGGAATGTTAAAAGAAAAATTAAACAAAACCTTTTCCTCCCTGTGCTTTTAAATTCTGAAAGTTTTTAAAATGTGTGCACACTGCTTAAGCAATAGCTCTGTCAGCTGAAAGGTTGACGCACCACTGACAGCAGCCACTTTGCAGGGGAAAGACGTGGCAGTCTGCTTTCTTAAAGGATTACACCATTGGAAACCCTCCTCGGGGCACTTCTACTCTGTCTTCTCAAATCAATTTGAATACACTTGACATAAGTGAATTTTGGTTTGGAACTTCCTGTTAGTTTCATTGTTTTCAATGAAATGCTTTACAGTTAGCTCTAGTAATATTGCCAGTTACATAAAAGGATGACTGACCTAAAAAAAAGTACTTAGGATATGGGATAGTTTTTTGTGGTGGTACCGTGGCTTAGCCAATTGGTTGCTAACCTAAAGATTAGCAGTTTGAGTCCACAGGCTTCTCTGGGGGTTGTGGGGGGGAGGTGAGATGAGACTGTTGGCTCCTGCTTTGATTTACAGTCTCAAATGTGCTATATAGGGTTACAATGAATTAGAATCTGCTCAATGGTAGTGGATTTGATTTGATTTGGGTTTGTGGTAGAAGCTGCCTAAATTTATGTAATTCTGTATCTTTTGGTGTATACAAGATGACTCTATGCAAAGCTCATCAAAAAACGAGGGGAAAACATTCTGCACATTTCTAGTTGCAGTCAGTAGAATCCCATGAAATCATGTGTAATCTTTCCCCTACCACTGACTGAAGCTGGAGTGTGGCACGGAGTGAGTCCCTGTGAGAAAGATCCTGCACCTCTCAGTCATCACTTGCAGGAGAATGACCAAGGCAAAGCCGCCTGACTCATAGAAATGTTTAAGGTAAGTGGTAGTGGGTATTACTATTGATTAAGCCATTGAGACTTGGGGGCAGGGGGTGACTTGTTAAGAGCACTTAGTTTCAATAACTAAACCATATGCAGGCAAACTTGTATTTAGTGAGGTTGACGGTGAAACAAAATCATAAATTTTGTGGCATTGACCTATCCATTGCCCATGAATTTTGTAGACACTCAAGAGGCTAGATACCAAAGAATAAAAAATGGTACTTCAGAGCCAACCTGGCTCAGTAAACCATCTTCATTTAATACATTGAATGAGTGCTGGCAAAAGAAGACTTCGCCACTCAGAAGTAAAATAAAACAGACTGAATTTATTGCTTATTAGGAAAGGGAGATGAGTGATTGTGAAATAGTTTGTGAGGAAAGCAGAGAACTAACCTTATATAGGATTTGGGGGAAAACATGAAATTCAAAAAGTGGTAGATTTTCAGAAACAGATGTTGAAAATTTATTTTTAACTTTAAAATAAGTAAAGCTGTGTTGACTGGCCGTGTTTCAAAAGAATATTCTGAGAAGCAAGAGTATCATCAATTGGCTGGTGTGCCTTTCAAAGCACAGCTTCAAATGTCACATTACCTTTAAATAGGATGGATATAAAATCAGCTCAATGTTTTTCTTCTTGCTATCATCAGAAAACTATCCATCTTCCCATAGGGGACTAAAGACTGTTTTCAGGTCTAAAGCTTAATTAAGGCTATAGTTATCCCACACAATGGTTCCAGGTTCTTCTAAAACTGCCATTATTAAGAAAAACATAGGGGTGAGGAAGTGAAATAAAGCAAACTTAATAACTGTGTCTGGGAATCATGCCACCAAGATGGAAGAATAAGAGGTCCCATGTCTCTGTCCCTCAAGGGACACACACACACACACACACACACACACACACACACACACACAGACACACTACTATTACTACTCTACCACCACAAAGTAAAATGAAAAAGAAATATTAGCAGTTAGGACCAATATCATCAGAACTCTAGGAAGCAGTCATAGGCCCCTGTCATCGAAGCTAATGCTGAATCAAGAAGCACTGTCAAGTAAACAAGAGGAAACTTTGTGGATTTTGTCACTGAAGCATGCCCTTCCCCAGTTCTGGCACCGTAGCTTGAAGGGACAGCCTCTGCCTCCGACGTGGAGTCTCAGTCCTACAGTCTGGATGGGCTCTTAGTCACCAGTTACTGTGTCTGTGTTTGAACCTGTGGGTGATTACTTGCATGTATCACTCTTTTGCATGTCTTGGAGGTACTAATGGCAGAAGAGCACCAGGTTGACCTGTAGCTGCCAGAGACAACAGACGGTCATTGAGATAAAACAATGTAAAGAGAGTTACAATCAAGGAATGTGGATGATATCTTATTTGAGAAGTTAGAGCACTCAGAAGCACCTGTGTGTACAAGGGGCTTCTAAAGCCGCACATTTACCGGAAGTGAAACATATGCCAAGACAACACCTGAGGAAACCCTAAACATTCAACTTTGAGTAGTCTCCAGGCCCAAAGTAGGTCTAGCAAAGTGTTAATGAGGTTCCCAGAATACAACTTATCTGTAAACAGCAAGCGACATTGTTTTTATTAGTTTGTCTCCTTTCCATTGTTTATTTTGTTGACTTGTTCTCTTTTCAACTCTTGAAATTGATAAAAATAATTGTCAGAAAAGTGGCCAAATACAGACCAGAGGAGTAGAGACTTCAATGAACCTACTGGCCAAGTTATCCATTCTTTTCAAAAATAGTTTGGATACAATTTAAATCAGTGGACTACTAAAGTCTTAATGAATAAATAACCTGGATAACATTACCCAGAGTGAATTTGGTCTATCACAGAAGGACAAATATGATATAAAACACTACTATAAGAAGAAAGAAAGAAACACACATAAAACTCAAGACAAACACTTGTATATCATGAGCACAATAATGTGTTCTAGAATTCTCCTTCATCTCAAGGGGAATTTTATTATGGTCCACACAGTCAAATTACTCTGCATTGTCAATGAAACACAAAAAAAACATCTTTCTGGTAAGCTCTGCTTTGAGCTAATATCAGTGATTGAATATTTTCTAAGAAAAATATCAAAATGTGAAGCTATTGTCCCTCAACATACCCTCTGTGTAGGTCTCTGCATCTCTGAAACCTTTCCTGAGAAATTACATGCTTTATTTATTGTGCTCTTGAGGAACTTGTGTATGGATCAGGAGGCAGCTGTGAGAACAGAGCAAGGGAATACGCTAAGATTTAAAACCAGTAAAGGTGTGCATCAGGGGGGTATCCTCTTACCATTCTTGTTCAATCTGTATGCTGAACAAATTTTCAGCGAAGTTAGATTATATGAAGAAGAATGTGGCATCAGGCTTGGAGGAAGATTTATTAACAAACTATGAAGATGACACAACCTTGCTTGCTGAAAGTGAGGACATGAAGCACTTGCTGATGAAAGTCAAGGTTTGTAGCCTTCAGTATGGGTTACAACTCAATGTAAGGAAGACCAAAATTATCAGAACTGCATCAATAGGCAGCTTCAAGATAAATGGAGAAAAGTTGAAATTGTCAAGGATTCTGTCTTGCTTGGACCCACAATGCTTTTGGAAAACAGTAGTCAAGAGACAAAAAGACTGGTGCATAAGCAAATGTGGCGAAGAAAATGGACAGTGCCCAGCTATCAAAAGATTTAGCATCTGGGGTCTTGAAGTTAAACAGGCAGCCATCTAGCAGGAAAGCAAATAAGCACACATGGAAGAGGCACACCATCCTGTGTGATTATGAGGTGTCAACGGAATCAGTTATCAAAAGATCCAAAACAAACAATTATATCGATGTGAAAGAGCGGGGTTGAAGTGGAGACCCAAAGCCCATCTATAGACTATTGAACACCCCCTCACAGAAGGATTATAAGAAAGGCATGATTCAACATGGGTGCAGCATATCACAGGCAAAACACACATCATTCCTTTAGTTCCTGGATGCCCCCCACCCCGTTACCATGACTCAGTTCTACTTTAAAATTCTGATTAGTCCACTGGTACAGATAAGAGCGCTCTCCACACATGGAATTCAGGACAGATAAACCCTCAGGAACAGTAGTGGAAGTAGTGATACCATGAGGGTAGGGGGATAGTGGGGATGGGGAGAGAGAGGAAACCCATCACAAGGTTGAATCTCTAGGCCACCCCTGGGCATTGAGTAACACAAATGTGGGTGAAGGGAGACAACGGACAGTGTAAGACACAAAATAGCAATAATAATATACAATTGATCAAGGATTCACAAGGGTGGGAGGGTGTAGAAGGGAGGGTAACAAAGAAGAGCTGATAACCAGGGTTCAAGTAGAAAGAAAATGTTTTGGAAATGTTTAAGGCAATAAATGCACAAGTATGCTTGATACAATTGAATGATGTTTCGTTATAAGATTTGTAAGAGTCCCAAATAAAATGATTAATTAAGAAAGAGAGAGAGACCAAAAGACTTGTTGCATTGGGTAAATCTGCTGCACAAGACCTCTTTAGAGGATTGAAAACCAAGGATGTTACTTTGGGAACTAAGATTCGCTTTCCAAGCCATGGTATTTTTCTTGTTTCACATGCATGTGAAGATTGGACACTGATTACGGAAGCGCCTAGAAGAATCGATGCTTTTGAATTGTGGTGCTGAAGCAGAATATTGAAAGTACCGTGGACTCTGCTAAAATGACAAAACAATGTCTTGGAAAAAGTAAAGTAAGAATGCTCCTTAGAGGCAAGGATAGCAAGATTTCATCTGACATATTTTTGGATATATTGTCAAGAAAGAACAGTGTGTTAGACAGGGTTCTCTAGAGAAACAAAACCAGAATGCTAATAATTTTTTTATATATTTATACCGATAGATAGATAGATATATAATATAAAAATAAACAGTTAATTAAATTATAGAGCAGTATAAATGGCTCAGTGCAACTCACTCCTGTGAGAAAGTTGTGAGACACTGGCAGTCCTTCAAGTCTTGAGGGCCACCAGGAAGTCCTTTGTAATGCAATCCAGACTATCCAGGCACAGGTAGCAAACAGCAAGGCAAGTCACCAACAGTCTGCCAGATGACAGGGTCCAGCAGTCCCCAGCTCAAGAGATACAAATTCCAATGGTGTGGTGAAGCAGTTTTCAAAGGAATCTGAAATTACAGCAACACAGTCCACGGGTTAGGTGTCCCACAGGTAGTGTAGCTTGCAAATTGAGGCACAGAACTGCAAGGGAGCCACACACTGGTCAGATGATCAAAGAGCAAGAGACAAAAATGGCAAGGCTCGCGGAGCCATTTATCTCTCCCCGCTTCATTTAATCCCACACGTGTTTATTGGCCAGGTTGGCACAATAAATTAATTACCTCAACCAGTCTATAGAGAAGGATATCATGCTTGTTAAAGTGGAGGGGCAGTGAAAGAGGGAATAATCTTCAATGAGGGGAATGGACACAACGGTTACATCAACAGACTCAGGCATGAGAGCAATGTGAGAATAGCACAGGACTGTGCAGTGTTTTGCTCAGTTGTGGCTATAGGCTTACTGTGGGTCAGAGCTGAATTGATGGCACAACAACACGATTCTGTAGCAGTCCTTTTTACTTACCCTCATATTTGAAGGAAGAATAGCTGAAAACTTCTCAAATTTGGTTTTAAAATGAATCGATATGTGCAGAATGTTCAAAAAATTCTAAGTAGTGTAAACCCAAAGAGGTCTATATTGAGACATCTTCTAATAAATCTCTCAGTAATCAAAAATAGAGAATGTTTGAGAGCAACAAGAGGGAAGTCAATCATTATATACAAGAGTGCCCCAATGAGATTAAGTGCTGATTTATCCTCAGAAATCTAGGAGGTCAGAAATCAGGACATTAGATATTAAAGCATCAAATAATAATGAACACTGTCAAATAAGAATTCTGTTCTGTATCCAGAAAAAAATGGCTTTTTAAAATTGAGGTTGGAATTAAGTCATTCCCAGGTAATGAATGCAAGCTGAGGGAATCGGTTACCACCAGAACCGCTCTACTAGAAATGCCCAAAATTTTCCTTAAGGTTGAGGTCAAATGGTACTAGATAGTGCTTTGATTTTTTCATCCACCAGGCTGTGTTCCTCCTGGTTCATCTCCATGTTTTCTGGTTCATCAGCCCCTACAGTTACATGAACCAGAAGAAGCCTATAGCTTACCATCTGACCCATGGGGTTGAACCAAATGGAATTTACCCCTTCTACATCTCTGTGAGTCATTTCTTGATATAAATGCCTTTGCACACACACACCCACAAGTTCCACTAGATTTGTTTCTCTAGAGAGCCCAGTCTAACACAGAAGTCAAGTTGATGAAGCCAAAGAAAACAGGGGGGAAAAGTTACCTAGAAGAAATGCTCAAATACTGAGATTTTAGGCAGGCTGAACAGATATGGTGGGGAAAACTCAACTTGGAAAATATACTAACTTTGGCAAGAGAAAGAGATAGATTCTATGTTTAGACAGTAGCATCCTTTGAGGGATGCAGAGTCCATTCCTTGACACTTTCTGAGGGGGTGCCATGACATTGACGTTTCGGTCTATGGTAGCCCAAAGAATGGCAGATGGATTGTTAGCACAGGGTGAAGGCAGTACACAGTACAGTCACCCACCATCCAGAATATTCCCTACTACTCTTCTACCGCTACCACCACCCACTGTCGCCCCCTCCCATCACTCAGTGCCGTCACTTATCCTCCATCCTCATCCTCTGTCAGTAGAGGGTAGGCCAAAGGAAGATCTCTGCTGTAGAGAATAGAAGAGAAATTGACCTGGGGAGCCATGGGATCACACTCCAAGACACTGTGATGTACACAGGATGGAGTACGCCAGCCATAGGGGAATGGGGAAAGTTCACCTGCTTGTTCTTCTCATGGCAGGGGTGACACCATAGGAAGCCACACTAATCCTAGTGGTGTTATTGAGTTTATCTTTTTTTTAAAATGAAATGGGAAAAAAGAAAGATTTTTTGTTTGTTTTCTTTTGTTTTCTAATTAGTAACAAATCAGACATAATTTCATTTCATTAGTAACAAATCAGCAAGTTCTCAGAAAGCAGACTAAAAATAATCTTTCCAGAAGAGCATCTATATGGTTTCTTTAAAAGTCATTGGTAATGTCCATAAATGCAATGGGAAACCAACTCCTGAGGACTGCAGCTTATTAGGAGACCTATATTGTGACATAGCTTTTATAGACAATCTTCAAAACTCACCGATCTAGTTGGCTCTGGCACTTAGAGACCCTATCGGCCAGAGTCTACCTGCTTCTGTGTGTTTCACAGACTGCACAGGGATGCAATTACTGACTCTGGCTAGGGGGAACGTGGCCAATAAGAATGACAAAGGAAGGTACCAAGAAATTGAAAATTCTAATAAACACCAGTCAGAGAAGTGTCTGACAGGTCTCGATTAGATAGTGGTCCAATGGAAAGATTCCTCATCTGAAGAATTATTCAACCTCTGCTCTTGGAAAAGCAAAAGTTATAAAAGACATGGAATGTTCCAAAATGGAGGAGGAATTTTAGTTTGACACACACAACACCAAATAGTTGTTTTGGCCTATTCCTAATAGGAAGATACACGACTCTGAACCATCAGCAAATGTTTCAGTGAGGAGTTGTAGAAGAGGGGAGGAGTTCCTAGCTAGTACACATGTGAAGACCTAAGAATGGAATTTAATTGTTCTTAAATTCCCCTGCTATAGACCAAGACTACAACCATACTATAAGTCTGAAGAGGCATATTTGTCATGGAATTTTTCTTTCAGTTTTAAAGTTCTCCGACCTTACAGTCAATATTTGCTTCATGGCAATCTCATGTGACTGAAATTGGAGTTGCAAAGCCACAGGCCAAGGGAGGTCAAGGGTTACTAGGGTGTCCAGAAGTTAGAAAGAAACAAAGGCAGATTCTTCTCTAGAGACTGCAAGAGGAGGATGGCCCTCCAAAACTGTGCTTGTAGACTTTTTGCCCGCAGGGCTCTGACAGCATAAGTTCTTGGTGTTTAGAGCCATCAAATTTGTCATGTCTTGTTATGAGGAGTTGTGATCTGATGATTTCTTGGATTCTAACTTCGAAAGGAACTCTGCTGCAGCGGTTAAACCCAAGAGCCTGGAGATTTTCCTGTTAATGATTTCCTTCCAAATATTACTACAAATAAATGCTAGTCCTTTTTAATCAAGTCTTTGTTAAAAAATAATTACTAGAATCCAAAATAAAAATAGGTTTGTTTTATATTTAAATAAGAGTACCGTACAAAAACGAGATGTTTAGTGATATTTATCAAACTCTGCTAACCACAAATTCAGCAGTCAATACCACCAGCTGCTATGTGAGGGAAAGATGGAAGTTTCTACCCCCGGAAATCCTTACAGCCCCAGAAACCCACAGGGGCAGTTCTACTCTGCCATGTAGGTCACTATAAGTCAAATGGACTCATGGCAGTGAGTTTTATAAGGATAGCTATAAAACTCTGATGAAATTAATAAAAGAAAATTTAACTAACGTGGTATATTCTATATTTATTATAGGATACATTAAAACATTAGCTCTCCCCAACTTAATATAAATTCAATGAAATCTCAATCAAAACCCAAGCAAACTATTTGGTGAGTATTAAAATTGTATCCTAAAGCATCTATGGAAAGTCAAAAGCCTAAAATTCTTAACACAAAACTAAAAAAGAACAAAGTTGAAGGACTTACATAGTACCCAAATTTAAGACTTACTATAAAATTACAGTGATCAAAATAGTGTGGTGTTGGGAAGACAACAGACACATAATGGAACACAATAAAGAGCCTAGGAAACAACATGATATCAAAAGGTCAATAGAAAATGGAATAAAATTTAATGGTAGTTTTCCATGAACTTTTTGAAGTTTCCTTTTAGGCCCACAGATATATTATCAATTGATCTTTGAAAAGTTAACAAAGACAATCCAATGATAAGGATACCTGCTGCCAACAAGTCAATTCCAACTCATATAACCCTTTTAGAGAGAATTAGATTGTAAAGTTTATGGGAGCAGAGAGCTTCATCTTTGTCCCATGGAGCTGCTGTGAATTGGAACCTACAATCTTTTGATTAACATTCCAATGTGCAATGCATAGCGCCACCAGGGTTCCTTATGATATGAATAATCTTTTCAATAAATGTTGCTAGAACAATGTAACGTCCCCATGCAAGACAAAAAGCAAATAAAACAAAATACTTAAACTCTGTAGACAATGACCTTATACTGATCCCCAAAATTAGCTCAAAATGGATTCTAAACCTACAGGTAGGACTCAAAATTATAACATTTCTAGGAGATAAGATAGAAAACTTAGGTTACTTTGGTGTCAAGAATGAGATTTAGATACAACACCAAAAACACAACTCTTCTAAGAAAACATTGGTTAAGATAGAATTCATTAAAATGAAAACTTATTCTCCACAAAAGATACTACTAATCGACTGAACCAATTACAAGGATCTACATACAATCTCCTCCCTGGGGTATGGACAACAGAAAAGTGGATGAAGTGAGACATCAGACAGTGTAAAATATTACAAAATATAATAATTTATAAATCATCAAGGCTTCATGAGCAGGGGGCACAGGGGGGGAAGGAAAATATGAGGTGCTGATACCAAGGGCTCAAGTAGAAAGTAAATGTTTCGAGAATGACGATGGCAACAAATGTACAAATGTGCTTGACCCAATGGATGGATATATGGATTGTGATAAGAATTGTAGGAGCTCCCCCAAAAATAAGTTAAATAATTAAGTAAATAAAGAGACTGAAAAGAAAAGGCACAAATGAGGCAGAAAATATATTGTGAAACATATAACTCATAAATGATTTGTATCCAACATAGACAAAGAACTCTTAACAACTCAATAAGGAGAAAACCCAATTACAAAATATCTGTACAGCTACTTGACCAAAGGAAGCATGTAGATGGCTGGCTAATAAGTTCATGACATGCTTGGTGAAGCATCATCACTGCATACATGTTAGGCTTTAAAATCTAGAACACCGACAGCATTGAGTGCAGACAAGGATGTGGAGTAAGTACAATTATCATTGCTAGTGGAACTGCAAAGTGGTACAGCCATTTGGGAAGACAGTCTGGTGGCTCTTACCAACTAATGCAGGCTTAGCATGCCATGAAGCAATCATGTTCCAGCCAGCCAAGTTGTGTTCATGGCTAAAGGAGTTGAAAACGTGTTTCCACACAGGAACCTGTACATGGAGAGTTACACTAGCTTTATTCATAATTGCCAAAAATTGCAAGTAACCAAGCTGTTTTTCAACAGTCAATGAGATAGACAAACTATAATATGTCCATATGATAATTATTCAATGAAACAATTAATGAGCTTTAAAGTCACAAAAGACTCATGGAGGTATCTTAAGGGTAAGTTTCTAAGTGAAAGAGGCCACTCAGAAAGGCTATATACAGGATAATTCCAAATACATGACATTCTAGAATTACAGAGACAGTAAAAGATGAAAATAAAATCAGCAATTGCCAGAAATTCAGGGGGAAGGAAAGGGGATAGAATGGTATAGCTTTCTCTGTCTGAACTGAAATGGTGGGCGCATGACATGGTGTGTTATCAAAGTCTAATGCACTTTAGTAATGGCAATACAGAGCCCTGATGGTGCTGTGGGTGAAGCACTGGGCCGCTAACCCAAGGCGGTGATTACAACTACTTCCCTGGAGATGTATTGCCTCAGAGCCTCTGTGGGAGCAAGTCTACTCAGGTTTATAGCATCACCCACTCACCAGGCAACAATGGGCTTAATAATAATACTGTATCAATATCAGTTCATGAATTCTTAAAACAGAATATTGCAACTGTGCACAGCACTACTAACAGAAGAAACTGTATGCAAGGTGAAGAGCTAACACATATGGGAATTTGCTGTGTTTCCTGCACTTTTTTCCCTTCTAAACCTAAAAGTGCTCTAAAAATAAAATAACATCTATTTTAAGACATGTGGTGCAAAATTTTAGAAAGCATGATCAGTTGAGTGGAATCCATAAGTGTCTTTTACTTGTGAAAGTTCTAGCTTGGGCTTCATTATTGATGGTGCAGATATAAGATCATGGGTAGGCCAGCCGTTCCTCCTGTGGACCAGTAGTCCTGGGTCTTGCACGTGTCTTAAACTCAAAAGCAATCGCTCTTTCTCCTGCGATCTAATTCAAGAGGTAATTAGAGGTAGCTGGAACAAAAGTCAAATATGGCCACAAACCAGAACGAGGCTTTACTTTCCCCCGTTTGCATGCTTTCTGTGGTTTATAATGCGATTTGGTACCTAGAACACTCATTATAACCAGCTCATTGCATCTCAGTTGAAATACATGCAGAAGGCAGAGTGTTGGCCCTCGCCTCATATTAGGAGAGGCACCATGTTTATTTAAGAATATGCCATGATAGCAATGCGGCAACCGGCATGCAATTTCTTTCTTAAGCTCCCCCACCAAAAACATATCAGAGGTTTTTCACTGAAGCCCCATGAATGTGCTGCTTATTTGATGTTTCTAAGAACTCAAGGAGAAATACAGGTATGTAAAAAAGGGAAAAGGAGGTCGTTAACCACAAACAAAAACTCATGTGAATAAGTAATCAACTTGAAGATTATTAATATTAGTTTTAACCCTGTAAAGGACCAAATGATATTCTCTCTATAAAGAAAAGTATACCATTTCTGAGAGTGTTTCTTAATGTACATCTAAAGTTTCATTGTTAAAGAGTCAAATTTTCCAAATCAGAGAAACGTATTACTTCATGGTTCCCTCGTTTCCAATCACTTACCATGTGAAACTCTGAAGTTCAGAGTCAAAGTCTCTGAGGGAAAGGCGTCTGTTTGATGTCCAGGCGGTCTCGGACACATTCCCTTTCAGGGCTAAAGGACTCTTTGAAAATATATTGCTTTAGAATAAATCTTCAGGCTCTGACACACTCGGTGATGAGGTTTGCTTTATAGACTGATGCAAGAGGATATGTTGGCCACACCTGGCTCACTGGGAGAGGAGAGTTGCAGATTTTTTCATCTAAATGCACATTGATCTCAAGTTTAGCAGCTGAGCAAGCTGCCTTACTTTTCTTCGCAATCAGGATTTCTCAGAAGAATAAACTCCTTTCTTCTCTACTTCTGGAGAAGATGCCACATTATCAAGCAGGCAAGAAATCAAAGCTGTTAAAATATCGGTTACGAGAGCTGCTGCAGTGGGAGGCGCATTGGTGGATGGTGGATTCAAGTTTTCAGCCACTGGGGTAGCTGGGTGATCTGCACAGAGAACACATTCAAGGTACAGTGATCTGTTTCGTAGTTGCTTCAGGGCATGAAGACTATACAGTGAACATAAAAAGAATCAAGAAGAGAGAAACACATGAGGTCTTAGTCAGCATTGAGAAGTATTCTGGGAGTGAATTAGATACCTAGATATAAGATCTTTCAGAAATGCGTTTTTGCATTATCGGTTCACTCAAGAACCTTTGGGATCCTAGAGTCTTATTGGGTTACACATTAAGCTGCCAAGCTCAAAGTCAATGGTGTGAATCCACCAGCCCCTTGGTGGGAGAAAGATGAAGCTTTCTGCTCCCATAAAGATTTACAGCCTTAGAAATCCCAAGAGGCAGGCTGACTGTCCTGTGGAGCTGGTATGAGTCAGAATCCACTAGATGGCAGTGAGTGATTGAACTTACAGGGGAACCCTGGTGGCTCAGCGGTTAAGCGCTGGGCCACTAACCAGAAAGTTGGTGATTCAAACCCACCACCTGCTCGACTGGAGAGAGGCAAGGCAGCCGCTTCCTCAAAACATGTATAGCCTTGGAACCCTTATGGTTAGTTGTACTCGGTCCTATAATGCGTGATTCGGAATAGATGGCAGTGAGTTTTATAGACACTGCCCAGCACAGTTATGTCCTATGAAAACAAGTACCCCACCTGGAGATCACCATGGGAACCTGACGGTGCCCTAGTGGAAGGCTTGCCTTCATGCAGGAGCCCTAGGTTTGGTTCCTGGGCAGCTATTTGTTCTGCAGGGGGCTGATGCAGCAGCATCTGAGAACAGGGACCGCCCCTCTGAGGGCACATTACTTCTTTTGCACATGCAAATGCACACACATGAAGGTATGCACATGTCTTTAAATATATATTAACATAAACTTCCTCAGACTTCTCAACCATTTATCATTTTTCCTTCTTATTTAGGGAAATGAGTAAGTATCCCAGGCTTCTGTCTACAATTTGCCACCTTTATTAAAACAGATTTTCACATGCTCCATGGAACATTTTTCTTGGTATTTGGACTTAATTCAAAGGAATGTCCCACCTACAAACCAGAGACCTGCTCCAGGGATCTGAGCATCCATCGGTAGATTCTAAGGAGCCAGAGGACACTGTAGCTTACATTGATACAGTCCTAGAGTCAAAACACACTCTGTAGAAGTTAAATCCAAAGAGATTTTTGAACATGCAAGGAAAACCTACAGTAGAAAAATGACCAATTCACGGAGGGAAGAAGGTAACTCCACAATAAAGAAGCAAGTATTCTTATACAGGAGAAGTAAGTAGGGGGCAGGAAAGCTAAGAAATCATGATAGGCTGGAAGACAATAAGGGAAGCTGAAGGCTGGCTGGTGCATGGTATATACGTCGGATTCCCTGGCTCGTTAAAGGTGCAGAGTTGCAGGGTACATGCTTTTCAGTTAATTGCTGAATGGACACAGGACAATGGCAGGGCCTACTTTTCTGGGATGTACTATTGAAATTGCTTTCTCAAGCATGCCTTTTCTTAGGGATCCAATGTGAAGTCGCCTTAGAGATAATATTGGCTGTAAGACCCTTGGGGCATAGACTATCACAGCCTTCATCTATCTGACCAGATGCCATAGAGGAACGACTCACTGGTTGTAACATCTTGGATCTACTTGATCACAAAGAAAACGCATTTCTTAGAGTATATAGTAGAGGCAGCACAACACAGGATTAATGAAAAACCACTGCTTAGAAAGGGCAGCATCAAAATTCAACAGCAAAAAGGTTTTTAAATTGATGGTTGGTAAAAATGGTGGGATAGCTAGCATCTCACCTCCACTTAACTTCAGGCAGTGGGAGGAGAATCAGCATCAGCAACACAAGGTTAATTCCTATGTGATACAACCTACAAATACCCTCCATATTCTCCCAACTTCTGAACATTTGTCCTTCCATGCCATGCTCTATCCGATTAGTTAGATCGTTCATTGTAACAGCCATACTGTACTCACCAACAATACCACAGTATGAGGTCATCAGGACCCCTGATGATGTAGTGGTTGCCTATTAGGCGGTGGTCCACTTGGGGGGCATTTTGAAACCGCCAGCAGCTCCACAGAAGAAAGACTGGGCTTTCTGCCCCTGTAAACAGTTACAGCCCCAGAAACCCACAGGAAGTCGCTGTGAGCCACCATTGACACGACAAACGTGAGAATTAGTGAGATGGCATTCATTAGGGAAGTTATCAGGTTACAATTCATGACCAGGAATGACTCAGGATATACTTCTTTAACCAGTACAGCCTCTCTTCAGTAAAGCTTTCTGGCCCTTGCCCCTCAGTTCCCCAGTCCCTCGGTTTGGTCTCTCCCTTGCCCAGACACGTGTTACACAGTTCTTTCATGAGTGCCCAGTGGAGCACTTGGTCTTTAGGCATTCAGAGCACTCCACCTGGTCAGCAAGCCTACCTCCTAGCTCCTTCCAGGGAATGTCAGAGGCACCCCCTCCTCCACAGAGCCTCCTTCCGGAAGGCAGTCTCACTCAGTAGGTCAGCACGCCCACTGTAACTGCCTTGTTCCATGGACCAGAACCCATTGAATCATCTTGTGCCATTGGCTTGGTTCCGCTGCTGCCCTGTCTCTGCCTCTGCTTCTCACCATCTTGCATCATTGATTGTGTAACAACTCACTCTCTGCATCTCAGTTCTAGCAGGCCCAAAGAATGTATTCTCCAATTTCAGTCCCTTGGTGCTAAAAGTACCTTATTTTTTTAATCCCAGCCAATCATTTGGTGGGAGTTACAGGATCATGACTGAAAAGCCATATAACATACATCCATTACATCAAAAAGATCACCTAGCTTACTATCTTTTTAAATCTACTCAATATTATCTATATTTTTGATATTCATATTGTTTTAATATTCACATTGAGTCTAATTAAATCCTAAGTAAATTCTGTGGTGCTAAAATGTCCACTCCGCACTAAATGGTTTTGAGTTCTGTCTCATACATTTCTCCCACTCTGTCTGGGACTTACTAATGTGGTCCTTCTCAAAACGATTTGTAGTGGGAGGCGGACACCATCTAATTCCTCTGCTCTCAGCGTGGTAGAGATCATGTTTTGTGGTGTAGTTCATTGGACTCGTCGTTTCCATGTAGCTTTAACTCATCACTCTTCCTCTGACTTTGAGAGACCAACAGTTGCACCTTAGATGGCTATCCATGAGCTTTTGAAGGCCCCAAGCTGCTCACCAAAGTGGGAGGTAAAACAGTGCCTTTGTGTACTACTGTGTGCCAATTGTACTTGCTGTCCCCCAACATTAAGGCCTTCCTTCCCCAGACGCAGTGACTCATTCCCTCCAGGCAACTGGTTATATCTGAGATGTTTTCATAATGTTGTTGTATTCTCCACCACATTCATTCACAAATATCCTCTTTCAAATAGCTATATCTCTGTTTTTGTATGTATATATGCATATATATATACATATATATAATCTCCTCTCTCATTTATTTAGCTTGTTTGTTTATCCAATCATCTACCCACAAAGTCCCAATGCACTAGGAGTGTGTCTACGACTACTTTTGTCTCTGTCACCTTTAAATCTTGCACATGTCTCAGTGTCTTTCCCATGACACCATCAAGTGTTCTTAGCCTCCTTCTTTCGCTTAAGTTATCCCTTTTGAGCTTCATATTTTCTAAGTTTTCGTTTGCGTTGTGATTTTGTGGGTGTGGCATTGTGCATTTTCATTAAGGCTTGCGACATAGAGGACCTTCCCATATGTTTTTCAGAAATTAGAACACATTCTTTTGTGAAGTGCCTGCTCATGGTTTTTGCCCATTTTGTGACTGACATTTTTCTTTCATTAATTAATTATAGGCATTTTTTACAAAGGAAAACATATTCTGAATTTGTTTCTGAATAAACTGGTGCCAAATACTTTTTCCCATTATATCTCCTGACTTCTCACTTTCTTATTGCTGTCTTTTTTTAATGATCAATCTCATCCATTGTGCTAGTTTGAACTTTGAGAGAAACAGCCCTTGGCTTTGTTGATCTTTTATTGATCTTTCTAATTGAACGTGTATTTTCTATTTAATTACAACCTGTGCTGTTTTTTAAAATTTTACCTTCTTTTTTGTTTGAATTTGCTTAAGATATATATTCAGTTATTGATTTTAGCAATTAGTCATTCTTCTTTGCAATACATATGTTTAAGGTTATATAATTTCCTCAATGGGTAGCATTGGCTGCATTCTATAAGTTATGATATGTTATATTTTAAGTAATATTTAATTCAAATTATGCTGTAATTTATATTTATACTTTATTATTTTACATTTCCAAATAATATCCAATTACAGAGATACAACATGCTTTCATTATCCCTCATGAGGTGATGGATGTTTGATTTGTTTCAACTTTTTGTTCATGAAGCATAAGGTTTATATAAACATTAATGTCCAAATTTTCATATGTACATACATTTTAATTTATATTAAGTATATATTGAGGAGAAGGAATAATAACTAGTTCATATGGTAAGTTTAATAGAGTATCCTAGTGACACAATGATTAAGTGCTAGTTATTAACTGCAAGATTGACAATTAGAATCCACCAATGGCTGTATGATTGAGATGTGATATTCAGCGTTTTTTATTATAGCAGACTAGGAAAGTCAGTCTGTGGGAAATGCTAGCATTTCTGAAGCTGAAGAACTGAAAATTCAATCTGGATGTATTTTGTTAGGTGCCATAAGTTGGCCCCGACCCGTAGGGACCCTATGGACAACAGAGTGAAAAGCTGGACAGTGTGTGCCATCCCCACAATTGTCCCTGTGCTTGAGCCCATGATGCAACCACTGTGTTCGTCTTGTTTGTTGAGAGCCTTTCCCTCCTTCTTTGCCCCTCCACTTTACCCACCATGATGTCCTCTCTAGGGACTGGTCTCTCCTGGCAATATATCCAAGGTATGTAAGAAGTCTCGTCATTCTTGCCTCTAAGGAACACTGTGGCCTTACTTCTTATAATACAGATAGAGAAGTTTGTCCTTTTAACAGTCCATGGTGCTATCAATATTCTTCTCTAGGATCACAATTCAAGTGCTTCTATCATTCTTCCTTATTCAGTGTCCAACTTTCAAATGCATGGGATGCAATGAGAGCACCTTGGCTTGGGTTCGCTGCACCTTAGTCCTCAAAGAACTATCCTAGCTCTTCAATACTCTACAGAAATTTTGTGCAGTGGATTTGCCTAATGCAACTCATCTTTTGATCTCTTGATTATTGATTCATTAGCACTGATTGTGCATTCAATCAAGATAGCATCCTTAACCACTTCCTTTATCATGATGTTACCTATCGGTCAATTTGTGAGGAGTTTCGTCTTTAAATTAAGTTGTAATCCATACTAGAGGCTACAAACCTTGATCCTCATTACCAACTGCTTCAAGTCCTCCTCACTCTTAGCCAGTAAGGTTCTAGCATCTGCAGACCTGAGGTTGTTAATAAGCCTTCTTCCAATTCTCATGCCACAGTCTTCTTCATAGAATCCAGCATCTTCAGTGATTTGGTCAGCATGTAGATTAAACAAGTATGATGAAAGGATACAACTTGATGCACATATTTCTTGATATTAAACCCTGCAGCATTCCCTTATTCTGTTCCCACAGCTGCCTCTTGATCTGTGTACACGTTCCTCATGAGCACAATGAAGTGTTCTGGAATTCCCATTCTTCTTAAGGTTATCCATGTTTATTATCCTCCACACAGTCAAATGTTTTGCACAGTCAATAAAATACATGCAAAAATCTTTTTGGTATTCTTTCTCTGCTTTGATCCAAGATCCATATAACATAAGCAATGATATTTCTTGACCCACATCCTCTTCTGAATGTGGCTTGAACTTCTGGTAGTTCATATCAATGTACTTCTACAACCATTGTTGAATGATCTTAAGCAATCGTTGTGTGAGATATCAATGATAATGTTCTATAGTTTGAATATGATGTTTGGTCACCTTTCTTTGGAATGGGTACATCTATGGATCTCTTACAATCAGTTGGAAAAGGAGCTGTCTTTCAAATTTCCAGCAATTGTCTGTCCATTTGCTGTCCTGTGGTGGGTGTTATGCTGGAGGCTATTCACTGGTATTTTAAATGTAAGCCCAAGGTGAACAGATTTCAGCAGAGCTTCTGGACTAGTAGTTCTCAATCTTCCTAATGCCAAGACCCTTCCAGACACTTTAATACAGCTCCTCATTTTCTGGTGAACCCTAACCATAAAATTATTTTTGTTGCTGCTTCATAACTGTAATTTTGCTACAGTTATGAATTGCAATGTAAATATCTGATATGCAGAACGTGTTTGCATGGTTACAAATTGAACATAATTAAAGTATAGTGATTAATCACAAAAACAACATGTGATTCTATATTGTGAAATAGTTATTTCTAATTACAAATCAACAAAATTTTCTCTTGAAGCATGGTGTAGCATGGGTGACAGTCTTCACTCTAGGTACTCATATTTGCATGTGGGTGGACCCACCTGAAAGCGGACAGAAGAGCAGTGTCTCGGTGTCTCAACCAATGGAAATATGTGTTTTCCGATGGTCTTAGGCGACCCTTGTGAAAGGGTCATTCAGCTCCCAATGGGTCATGACCCACAAGTTGAGAACCACTGTTCTAGACTAAAAACAGATAGTGAAGAAGTACATGGCTCCCCACTTTGAAAGAAGAACCCATTGAACATCTTGTGCATAGGTTTGGAATATTTTGAAATACTGAAAGCCTAAACAAAGGAAGCAAAACATTGTTGGAGACTCTACTGGCTGATGGACCTATGAGGGCAGAATCCACTCAAAATGTGACTGAAGAGGATATGATGTCTTGAAGGGGGGTCAACCACGGTGACATAAGTCTGATAAAGTTTGTGGTGGGAGTGGAGTTTTCAGGATCTTCACTTGCCGATAGGGCATGACTCAAGTAAAAAAAAAAAAAAGCTGCAAGAATGCCCTAATCAATCTGTATACCGAGCAACTAATCCAAGAATCTGGACTGTGAAGAGTAGTGTAGCATCAGAATTGGAGGAAGTCCCATTAATAACCTATGATATGCAAATTACTCAAACTTGCCTGTAGATAGTTTAGATTTGATATACTTATTGGTGGTAATCAAAGGCTATAGCCTTCATTATAAACTATACCTCAACATAAAACAGAAATCTCAAACTGAACCAATAAGCAATATCACAATAAACAGAGAAATGATTGAATTTGCCAAGAATTTCATTTTACTGGAAATCATGATCAACACCCTGAAGGAGTTATGAAATGACAAAATCAAATAAAGAGGCAGCCAATCACAAAAAGACAAATATTGGGTGAGACTTATGATAAAAGAACAATCAAGATGAAGGCTTTTTATGCCAAAACAAACAGATTTTGCTGGCTATCAGGAGTAGAAGGAAAACAGCTGGAGAGGATGGTATAGTCTAGAGGGTATGAACTAGGTATAGACAGGTGTTAACTAGGATAAAGAGAAAATAATATTCTGTAAGAGAAAATGTCAGGGAAAAGGGGTCATGTCATGCTATTAGAAGATGTGATATATTGTTTAAGTTATTGAATTAAAAAAGGTGATCTGAAATGTAAACTGCCCCCTTAATACACAATGAAAGTTTTTTTAAAGCATTTATAGTTTGAGAAAACAAACCAACCAGAATATCAAATGAGATTGCATTGGGAAAAAGATGTGCTACAAAACGGATGGTCATAGCGTCTTGCTGACTCATGGCAACACTATAACAAGGTAGAACTCTCCGTGCGGGTTTCTGAGAATGTAACTCTTTTTTTTTTTTTTAACAATTTATTGGGGCTGATACAATTCTTTTCACAGTTCATTCATATACATACATCAATTGTATAAAGCACATCTGTACAGTCTTTGCCCTAATCATTTTTTCTCCTCTTTTCTTCTTTTACATTTTATTAGGGACTCCAACAACTCTTACCACAATCCATACATATACATACATCAATTTTATAAAGCACACCCATACATTCCCTGTCCCAATCATTCTCAAGGCATTTGCTCTTCACTTAAGCCCCTTGCATCAGGTCCTCTTTTTTTTCCCCCCCTCCCTCCCTTTTCCCCCCTCTCATATGCCCTTGGTAGTTTATACCTCATTATTTTGTCATATCTTGCCCTATTCGGGGTCTCCCTTCCCCCCTTCTCTGCTGTCCCTCTCCCAGGGAAGAGGTCACATGTGGCTCCTTGTAATCAGTTCCCCCTTTCCAACCCACTCACCCTCTACTCTCCCAGCATCGTCCCTCACGCCCTTGGTCCTGGAGGTATCATCCACCCTGGATTCCCTGTATCTCCAACCCTCATATGTACCAGTGCACAGCCTCTGTCCTATCCAGCCCTGTAAGGTAGAATTCGGATCATGGTAGTTGGGGGGAGGAAGCATCCAGGATCTGGGGGAAAGCTGTGTTCTTCATCGATACTACCTCACACCCTAATTAACCCATCTCCTCTCCTAGGCCCCTCTATGAGGGGATCTCCATTGGCCGACACTTGGGCCTTGGGTCTCCACTCTGCACTTCCCCCTTCATTTAATATAATGTATATATACACATACATATATACATATACACATAAATACACATACATACACACACTTATATCTTTTTTTTTTTTTTGCATAATGCCTTATATCTGGTCCCTTGGGCACCTCGTGATCGCACTGGCCGGTGTGCTTCTTCCATGTGGGCTTATTTGTTTCTGAGCGAGATGGCCGCTTGTTCACCTTCAAGCCTTTAAGACCCCAGACACTATCTCTTTTGATAGCCGGGCACCATCAGCTTTCTTCACCACATTTGCTTGTGCACCCATTTGTCTTCAGCGATCCTATCATGGAGGTGTGCAGTCAATAATATGATTTTTTGTTCTTTGATGCCTGGTAACTGATCCCTTTGGGACCACTCGATCACACAGGCTGGTGTGTTCTTCCATATGGACTTTGTTGCTTCTGAGCTAGATGGCCGCTTGTTTATCTTCAAGCCTTTAAGACCCCAGTCACTATCTCTTTTGATAGCCGGGCACCATCAGCTTTCTTCACCACATTTACTTGTTCACCCATTTTGGCTCCAGCTGTTGTGTCGGGAGAGTGAGCATCATAGAGTTCCAATTTAATAAAAGAAGGTATTCATGCATAGAGGGAGTGTTTGAGTAGAGGCCCAAGGTCCTTCCGCCACCTTAATACTTGACCTATAAATATAGACACAAAGATCTATTTCCCCAACCTCCTATATATATTTGCATGTACATGTCTTTGTCTAGACCTCCATGAATGCCCTTTGACTCCTAGCTCTTTCCTCCATCTCCCTTGACCTTCCTCCTGCCCTACTACCATGCTTCATTGCCACCTGGGCTAGAGTATACCTCTTCTCTAAGCAACCTTACCCTTGATCATTTCCCACCAGGCCTGCCACTCCCCCTTCTCTACCCTTTGGGATCCCATGTTTTTCCCTTGTCCCTGGGTTTGTTAACACCACTTCCTTACCCCCCCACCCCCCACCCCAAGTCCCCCCGGAACTGTCGGTCCCGTTGTTTTTCATCCAGATAGTTCATCCAGCCTGTCCTATTCAGACAGACCTGTGGAGTCACTAACATGCACAAAAACTAGACAGAGGAACACAAAGCAACAGTATACAACCAGACAACAAAACAACCAAAACAAACCACTGAAAAAGAACAGAACAAAACAGTTCACAAGAGAAAAGCTTGTAGTTAGTTCAGGGATCTTTGCTGGCCCTTAGGAGCGTTTTCCAGTCCAGTCTGTTGGGGCACCACGCCCTGGCCCCAAAGTCCACTTTCAGCATTCCCTGGGGACCTTGTCACTCCATTCCCTTGCTGTTCCGCTGCACTCCCCCAGTGCATTGCCTCGGTGTGGTGGGATCAGTTCAGGTGCAATTCCCACACTGTGTCTCAGGTGCTGTCCCCTGTATCGCCCTTAGTCACTGAGGGGCATCATGTCTCATAGTAGGGCCAGCCATGTTGTTCTCTCTGTGGACTGGCTGCTCTACTCAGGAACATCATCATCACGGCCTGGTGGGCCAGGCTGTGCTCCACTCTCTCCTCCTGCCCCTTCATCTGCTCCCGTGTGCTCTGATCAAATATGTCCATCTCCCATAGCTGCAGGGTCAATGTTGTCCTTTGGAACAAGTTCTTTTCGGGGGAGGGGCAGGAATCCACTTAATTTATGGTGCTGGGGCCTGCCTCCCAGACCTCTCCACCGGTTCCGTCCTCCACGCCGGGATATTGCATTCACACCTTGCGACACTGGGTTGAAGTCTGGTCCCACTTTCCCTGTGGAGATATAAACCATACCCTCCCCTTGGGTGGATTAATGCCCCATTTCTGTCATGCTGATTGTACTTACCTCAGAGGACTCATGTTGTACCTGTCCCTTTGGGACTGGCTTACCTCGCTTAGCATAATTCCTTCCAGCTCTTCCCATGAAATAACGTGTTTCATGTGCTCATCGGTGCTTTTTAGTGCTGCATAATACTCCATTGTGTGTATGTGCCAAAGTTTGCTAATCCACTCGTCTATCGATGGAAACTTAGGCTGTTTCCAAGTCTTTGCTATTGTGAATTGTGCCGCAATAAACATTGGAGCGCATATGACTGGTTGTGTTTTATTTGCTGCTTCAACCGGGTATATGCCCAGTAGAGGGATGGCTGGGTCGTAAGGTAGATCAATTTCCATTTTCTTTAGGTATCGCCAGATTGCTTTCCACAGTGTCTGTACAAATCTGCACGACCACCAGCAGTGGAGGAGGGTTCCTATTTCACCACAGCCCCTCCAACACTTGTTGCTCTCTGATTTACTGATCTGGGCTAGCCTCAGGGGTGTTAGGTGGTATCTCATGGTTGTTTTGATTTGCATTTCTCTTATGGCAAGGGACTTCGAGCACTTTCTCATATATTTATTGGCCATATTGATCTCCTCTCTAGTGAAAGTTCTTCTCATTTCTTTTGCCCACTTCCTTAGGGGGTTAACTGTTTTCCTCTTTTTGCAGGTCATGATGGTGTTGTAGATTTTAGTAATGAGCCCTTTGTCTGACGTGTCATTACTAAAAATCTTCTCCCAGTCTGTGGGTTGCCTTGTCACCCTCTTGGCAAAGTCTTTCGAGGTGCACAGGTGTTTTATTCTTATTAGATCCCATTTGTCGATTTCCAGATCACCTGTGTGTGTCCCCTTCCCTGTTGCAGTGAGCCTATGTGCTCCCTGGGCCAGTGCTCTGAGATTAGTCCCGATTCCCTCCTTAATGGTCCTGATGGTTTGGGGTTTGACTTCTAGATCTGTGATCCACCTTGAGTGTATTCTTGTGCATGGGGTGAGGTAGGCGTCTTGTTTCAACTTTCTACATGTGGATATCCATTGTTTCCAGCACCACTTATTAAAGAGGGCATCTGCTTCCCACTTGACGTTTTTGGGACCCTTGTCGAAGATCAGTTGTCTATATGCTGATGATTTTACTCCTGGGCTTTCTATTCTTTTCCACTGGTCTGAGTGTCTATCATTGTGCCAGTACCATGCTGTTTTGACCACTGTAGCTGTGTAGTAGGCATTAAAATCAGGCAGGGCGAGTCCTCCAATTGTGTCCTTCTTCTTGAGGAGTTCTCTGCTAATTCTGGGTTTCTTCCCTCTCCATATGAAGTTGGTGGTCAGTTTTTCCAATTCTTTGAAGAAGGTTGATGGTAATTGGATTGGTATAGCATTGAACTTGTAGAGTGCTTTAGGAAGAACTGTCATCTTTACTATGTTCAGCCTACCTAACCATGAGCAGGGGAGCTTCATCCATTTGTGAAGGTCACTTTTGGTTTCCTGTAATAGGGTTTTATAATTATGCTTATATAGGTCTTTAGTATTTTTTGTTAAGTATATTCCTAGGTATTTCAGTTTGTTCTTGGCTACTGTGAAGGGTACTTCCCTCTTAATCGCCTCTTCCATGGCCCTGTCCGATGTGTATAGAAACCCTACCGACTTCTGTTTATTGATCTTGTATCCTGCTACCCTTCCGTATTCCTCTATTGCTGTAAGTATTCCAACTGTGGAGTTTTGGGGGTCTTCAATGTATAGGATCATGTCATCTGCAAATAACGATAGTTTCACCTCCTCCTCTCCCAACTGGATCCCTTTGATGTCCTTCCGCTGTCTTATGTTGTTAGCCAGGACCTCCAAAACGATATTGAATAGAAGAGGGGACAGGGGGCATCCTTGTCTTGTACCCTTTTTCAGTGGTATTGTTCTTGTCTTTTCTCCATTGACTATGATGTTGGCTGTTGGTCTTTCATAGATAGCTTGTATGAGCTTGAGGAACTTACCTTCCAATCCTATCTTCATGAGTGTTTTGATTAGGAATGGATGCTGGATGTTGTCAAATGCTTTTTCTGCATCTATGGATATTATCATATGGTTTTTATCCTTTTTCTTCTCGATGTGGTGTATGATATTGATGGATTTTCGGATGTTAAACCATCCCTGCATCGCTGGGATGAATCCTACTTGGTCGTGGTGAATGATATGTTTGATGTTCCTTTGTATTCTATTGGCCAATATTTTGTTAAGGATTTTTGCATCTATGTTCATTAGAGATATTGGTCTATAATTCTCTACACTTGTGGGGTCTTTTCCCTGTTTGGGTATCAAAGTAATGCTGGCTTCGTAAAATGAGTTTGGGAGCTTGCCGTTCTTTTCTATGTTCTGGAATACTTTGTGGAGGATCGGTGTCAGCTCTTCCCTGAATGTTTGGTAAAATTCTGCTGTGTAGCCATCTGGCCCTGGGGCCTTTTTCCTTGGTAGGTTTTTGATGACACTCTCTATTTCTTCCTTCGCTATGGGTTTGTTGAGGTTCTTGATCTCTGTCTCAGATAATCTAGGGATAGATTGTTTTTCTAAATATTTATCCATGTCTTCCAGGTTTCTGAATTCATTAGAATACAAACCTTCATAGTACTTTGTGATTATCCTTTTTATCTCATTGGGGTCTGTTGTTATTGCCCCCGATTCATCCCTCATCCTGGCTATTGATGATTGTTCCTTTCTATCTTTGGTAAGCTTTGCCAGGGGAGTGTCAATTTTATTAATTCGTTCATAAAACCAGCTTCTAGTTGCGTTAATCCTTTGCATTGTTCTTTTGTCTTCCCACTGGTTTAACTCCGCCCTGATTTTTATTATTTCTTTTCTCTTGCTATTGGAGGGGTAGTTCTGTTGACTCTGTTCTAGTTGTTGGAGGTTTTGTGTTAACATATCTGTCATACGCCTTTCTTCTTTTTTCATGTATGCATTCAGTGATATCAAGCTACCTCTGATAACTGCCTTGGCAGTGTCCCATAAGTTTTGATATGTTGTATGCTCGTTCTCATTAGTTTCTAGATATTTCCTGATATCCTCTCTGATCTGGACCTTAACCCATTCATGTCGCAGGAGATCGTTGTTTATTCTCCAATTGGTGGCCCTTGCTTTTCTGGGTGCCCTTCTATTAATCTCCAGCTTTATGGCATGGTGGTCTGAGAAAGACGTCTGGATAATATCTATGTGTTTGAATTTACTCAGGCTGGCCTTGTGCCCCAGCATGTGATCTATTCTTGAGAAAGATCCGTGTGGATTGGAGAAGAATGTGAAACCTTTTGCTTTTGGATGAAAGGCTCTATAGATGTCTATCAGGCCCTGTTGCCTAATTACATTGTTTAGCTCTCTGGCCTCTTTGCTGAGCTTCTTTCCCTGTGACCTGTCTTTCTCTGATAGTGGAGTGTTGAAGTCCCCCACTATTATTGTTGTTTCCGTGATTTCTTCTGTCATTTTTTAATAGTTTGTTTGACGAAATTTGCCGCACCATTATTAGGTGCGTAAATATTCAGTATGCTTATTGCTTCCTGGTTTACTGAGCCTTTGAGCATTATGTAATGTCCCTCTTTGTCTCTTTTTATGTTTTGGATCTTGAGATCCATTTTGTCGGAGATTAAGATAGCCACTCCTGCCTTCTTGGAGTTACCATTTGCTTGGTAAACTTTCTGCCAGCCCTTTATTCTCAGCATATGCTTGTCTGCTTGCTTAAGGTGTGTCTCTTGCAGGCAGCAGATTGATGGGTTATGTTTTCTAATCCAATCCTCCAGCCTCTTTCTTTTAACATATGAATTGAGCCCATTTGTATTCAAAGTGATTATTACAATCTCTGGCTTCATGGTTGCCATATTCTGTTTTGTGTTTTGGGTCTTTGCCTATCTTCCTTCATATCAGTGTACTGCGTTTGAGTGGAGGGTTTCTATCCTGTCCTCTTTTCCATCTGAGACCGTGTTGTCCTGGTACGTGTTGCTGCCATGTTGGCTTCTAGATGGAGATGGGCTATATGGTGGTCTCCTGGTGGTTCTAGTTGGAGCTTGATCTTCTGGCCATAGTGAGTCAGCCAGTATGTTCTGCAGGGTCGGGTGACTTGCAGTATATTTTTTGAGTTCTTCCTTGTCCTGGAAGACCCTTATCTTACCCTCTATCTTAATGGATAACTTGGCAGGGTATAGGATTCTGGGGGAGGCATTTTCATCTTTCAGTTTTTGGAAGATGCTGCTCCATTCTCTCCTCCTCTTCATGGTTTCAGCTGATAAGTCTGAGCATAACCTTACCTGCGCTCCTTTGTATGTGACTGTCTTCCTTTCTCTTGATGCTCGTAGAATTTTCTCTTTTTCCTCTAAGTTGGATAATTTTACAATTATATGCCTTGGCGTGTTCTTCTTGGTGTTTAGCTTAGCCGGCGTCCTCTCTGCTTCCTGTATGAGAGTCGGATTCTCCTTTGTTAGGTTGGGGAAATTTTCTTCCAGGAATTCCTTTGCTATCTTGGCGGTCGATTTGTGTGTTATGTTGTGTTCCGGTAGACCGATTATTCGAATATTATTCCTCTTCATAGCATCTGTCATTGATCTCAGGCTGTCTTCTGTTTTTTTAATTTTCCTATCTGATTGTTTTTCTCGCTTGCTTCGTTTGGTTTGAGCGTCCTCGAGCTCACTGATACGGTTCTCAGCCTCCTCAAGCCTAGATATAGCTTCTGTGACCTTTTGTGTGGCCTCTGCTACCTCCTCTGTTAGTTTCTGCAGTTCCTTTTGGTGGATAGTATTCATCCCCTCTATTGTGGACTTCATCCCCTCTATTGTGCATTTCATCCCTTCTATCGTTGCATCCTTATTTTGGTTTGCTTCTCTTAGCTCCTGTATTACTGCAAGCAGAGTTCTGAAGATTTCCTTTTGTGGCTGATCTATATCTGTTTCTTCTATGAGTGACGTTAGGTCTGTTAAAGTGCCTCGTTTTTCTGATTTTTTTGTTGGGAGTGATGTGGTCTGTTGATTTTTCCTTGATCCTTTAATAGGCCCCATGCTTCTGGGAGACAGGAGTAACCTTATTGTGTGGAGGCTCAGGCCACTGTGCCGTCTCCTGGGGTGGCTGGGGCGGGCTGCGGCAGGCTTAGGGCTGGCACTGGGGACCCAACAGGGCCCCAGGTGGTGAGAGCTGGCTGGAGCTCACTGACGGCTCCTCAGGGACTGCAAAGCCGAGACCCAGGCTCCACTGCAGGTGCAGTGTTTGATCTGCCCGGGCTGTGAGCGGGCGCGGGGAGGCCCCTTGGATAGCTGCGCAGGCAGCTGCGGGACACTGCAGAGAACAATGGTGTTCGCTCTCCGCCCTTTTGGCGCGAAACCGCAGGGGGCAATGGCGCCCTTCCTCTGCTCAGGCTCAGAGTTGCGGCCGCCAGGGTCCCCGCAGCACCCTGGGGAGGGCACCTACTCTTTTGCCTTGCGCAGGGGGGGGGCCTTGGTGGGCAGACTCAGCAGCGCGGGGCGCGCGGCGCTCCGCGGAAGCTCAGGGTCCGGGACAGGCGCGGGTTGGGCTATGGCTCCTGTTGGCGGGAAGTGCTCAGCGCAGGGTCCCCGCCAGGAGTGGAGCTGGCGCTTGTCTGCCAGGGGCTGGCGGGGGCAGGCGGGGGTGGGAGGCCGGCGCACGGAGGGCAGGTGGAGAGGTCCGCGGCAGCGGTGCGGGTGGATGGTCCTCCGTGGGGGTCGCCAGACAATCCGCGGGTCCACTCCCCTGAGCTTGGATGAATGGAGGGAGGGACGTGGGCCCGAGGGCAGATCGCTGCCCTGCGGGGAGAGGGGAACTGCGGGAGAGGAAAGCTTCTCTCCCAGTGGAGATCCGCGAGTGGGGAGTGGGGAGTGGGCCGCTGGAGTAGGCAGGGCAGGCAAGCGGCTCTGGGCTGGCGTCTGGTTTGGGGATGGAGCCTAAGCCGGTCGCCAGTGAGCTCACGGCAGCTTAGTGGCCAGAGACGTCCCACGAGTCCGGTCCTCTTTCACCTAGACCCCTGCTCAGGACAAATACGTGGGGTAGGACTGGGGTGCTGTCCCAGGGGGATATTTCACTCACCAGACTCTTACTATTCAGCTACCTGGTCGCCAATCCCGCTTTGTTTGGAGGAGCTCTCAGAGTATGCGGGTGTCCCTGTCGGCCATCTTCCCCCTCTCCTCGAATGTAACTCTTAAAGGAATAAAAATTCTCATCTTTCTCCCGCAGAACAGGTCATGGTTTTGAACTGCAGACCTTGCAGTTAGCAACCCCATTTGTAACCACCAGGAAACCCATCTGCCACAAAGACCTTTTGCGAATGTTGGAAAGAAGTGTCACTTTGATGGCTCTAATCCATGGCATTTTCATTCACCAGCATGCATGTGAACAATAGACAACTAATAACGAAGGCTGGCGAAGACCTGATGGACTTGAATTATAGTGTTGGTGAAGAACCTTGCCTATCCTGTGGCTGCCAGAAGAAAAATCAAATCTGAAGGATTACTATTTGCTGCCTACTGTGTATTTCCAATTCTGAATGCACAATAAGATTACTAGTGTTGTTTTTAGAGTCTCTCAGATAAGTTCCAACTTCGGCTGTCCCCATGCACACCTGAGCAAAACACTGCCAGGCTCAGTGGCACCCTCACAATCATTCCTGTGATGATCCCACTCGTGAATCCACTGTATTGATCCTGCTAGTCAAGAGTCTTCCTTCTTTTTCAGGACTCGGTGATTTATTCCTTCCTGTTGCCATGTCTGTGGTGAAGTGATATGTCCCATCAACTGACTGGGTAAGAGATACAAAGAGGGTCAATGGGACTAACACACACAAATAAAATTTGTCTTGAGGTAAGTTAAAAATCCCTTCAACAGTGCATCTCTAGGGAAATGCCAGAAATTCAAGCTAGACCTAGAAGAGGACCTGCAAGGATGCTAGATGCCAGATGGAGTCTTGGTTGAAAGTCAGAAAGCTGTTTCCATGTGCTTTACTGACCATGAAAAGGGGCATTCAATTGTGTAGATGATAGCAAATTATTGATAACAGTATGAGAAATGGAAATTCCACAACACGGAACTGTGCTCATGCAGAACTGGTGCAGAGGCCAAGACATAGGCTACAGAGCAGTGAATTATTTAATATGACTCCTGTAGCTGTGGTCTTTGTAACTCCTACCAAGTGTCTGGGTAGAAACATGCAAACAAGTTGCATGGAATCCTACTGAGGGGGTTCCACAGTTTACCATCCCATTTAAAATGAGCTGATGAAGAAGCAGAAACTGGGGTAATTCACTACCATCAAGAAAGAAGATCCAGAAGTCGATCCATTTGGGGGACTCCAAGATCCCCGTGTTGAACTCCTCTATCAAGGAGCCAGAAGGCTGTGAAGCAATACAAAGAGCAAAAGGCAGAGCAGCAGGTTTCTAGATCTGAGAAAGTCGAGGGCCTTCAGATAGGAGGCTCCCTTGTATAAGTGAAGTAACTGCAGTTAATTGAAGAAGGGTTAAGGGCTAAGTTTGCTGATCCAACTAGCTAGAGTGCCTTCAGGTTGTGGCTTATGGTGGAGTGATATGTCCTTTCAGTAATTGTCAGCTAAAAGAGCTTTCTAACACCACCCAGAGCAGGGTAGAAACCAAGGGGTCACATGAATGAGGGGCAGAAGACAGAAAGATGCATGCCTGTAGGCATGGCTGAGAAGAGGTGCTGTCTAGAGAATGGCTATAGCCCAAGCATTTCTGATCCTGAATTGTAACCTATTAACTTCCATAATAAACCTCATATTTGTGAGCCTTGCCCGTTAGCAGCTATTGCAATGGAATACAAATTCATCAGAGAGATGGAGAATGTCTCAGGAAGGATGGCTGGGGTTAGAGTTGGTATAAAAGGATGGGAAGCAGAGGCAGAACTAACCTCCACTTCCTAGGCACTAGCCGCCAGCTGATGTGTCATTTGATTCTCCTTCCTGCTGCTGCAGCTATAGGAAGCGCGATGCTGCCCTCATGCCCCACTGCACAGTCTTGAGAACAGATCAGGAGATACTACACACCACAAAAGGTGTGTGCCAGGATCGTATCCTTTCACCACTCTCATTCAATCTGTAGGCTCGGCAAATAGCCCAGGAAGCTGGATTATATAAACAAAGGAACACTGCATTCACAACCTGTACTCTGCAGACAGCATGCCTTTCCTTGCGGAAGGGAAGAGGACAAGCAGCCCTGGTTGATGAAGGAAACAGGAAAATGCTAACATATGATGCTCATGCAGGGAGAAGAGGAAGTGGACAGCCACCAGAAACCTATTTCTGAACTTTGCTTAAGAGGGAGCTTTATAGTTATAATACTCTTTACAAACTGTACGCACTTAATTTATCAGTCTGACTTACGCCTCACTCTTCAGATTTCCTATATTCCATTTGTAAAGTGAAACGTAGCATTGCTGTCTGAGGCAGTTTATTGTGCCAGCCTGGCCGATAAACACAAGTGGGGTTCATTGAAGGGCAGAGGGACAAACGGCTCTGTGAGCCTCGCCTTTCTAGTTCTCAAGTCTCTTGCTTTCTGATTCACAGCGACACATCTCACAGAGTAGTAATGACTCCTATAGACAGCCGAGGCTGTAAATCAGCACAGGAGTGGAAAGCCTCCTTCTCCCACGGAGGAGCAGGTGAATACAAACAGCCAAATCCATGGTGCCACTCACTAGTCTTCCTGAACGACTAGTTGTGGATATATAAAGCATGAACCCAAGCCTGTTATATCAACCACAGCCACTTCATAGAGTAGCACTGAGCTTCACTGGACTGTAACTTTTTCAGAAGCAGACCTTCAGGCCTGTCCTGCGCTGCCCTGCAGAAGGGGCTTGAGCTGCAACCCTTTCCGTGAGTAATTGAGTGCAAACTTCAGCACCCAGCGACGTCCATGAGTATCAAGATGTAGATGCATCATTGCCTCACGTTGGGCATATCTGACAGTTTCCAAACAATGAGAAGTATATTTTCCTCCTTGGTAAAAATCATTTTAGGAACAGTTAGAAAGGGTTTTTGTTAATTAGCCCATACTAAATGTAGATTGCACTATACAAGCCAAATGTTAGTATGTCTCCTAAAGTGGAGAAAGCAACTCCACAGCCACTCTGAAGTTGACTTCATCTTCACCTGATGGTTTTCATTCCATAGTCCAGCCCTGATCTCATTGTTTTGGGGTTTCCCTCTGACGAGACAAATGTCCTGGTGGATAGTGGGCAATGTGCTGGGTGGGTGGGATCCTGGACCGGCTCAAGCTTTTAGTTGCTCTCCTCTTGTTTGCTTTTTAAAAGGTCAGTGTGTGAGCCACTTCAATGACTCCCACTGTTTTCCTTTGCTTTTTATGATGCCTGCGTGAGCTCTGGGGGAGAGCATATTTATTGTGCATGCCATTCGATTTAGATTCTACTGGAGCAAATGATTACAACAACTCAGAGGGGGAAAACTGGAAAATAAGTCCCTGAGGCAAAATTGGTCACAGGGCCAAAACAGTAGTGCCAATTATTATTTCAGTGCCTTACACATATTGCTTTGCCAACAGCTTTTTACAAAATATATAATTTCAATTATTGGCTTATGGAGGCATATTAAAGATTTTTTTTTCTCGAGGACAATTGTCTTTGTATTTAAAGCCATATTGAAAGTTCTGATTCACTATTGCTAATTTTACATTTTGTTGTTGTTCTTAAAGGAGGATTATTAACGGCAGTAAGCAGAGTGGAAGAGAAAAGATACCGGAAGGGCTAGCTCAGCATGGGTGTGGCCCTGAGGTATATATAGCACTTTCTATAGTTTCCTAGCTAATGTTCCTTTGCTTGGCTACAGGGATTAAAGTGGCATGTTGTTATATCTGGCAAACCAGTCACTCAAACAATAAACATTTATTACATTCTTCTTATATTGAAGTCAGGACTGCAATTCTCATGAAAGCCATAATGAAATAAAGAATGCGCTATCTGCTCCTATACAGAGCAACTTTGGAGAAGACACATTATAAACAATAAGTGTTAGATCATGATTCAAGAGATCTACAATGGTCCAGCATACACTGGCTAACATTTTGCAAACCTGCTTTTGATTGTCAAATAAACATCCTGCACAAGTATTAAAGTGTAATTGAATGATCTTTGAAGACAAATAATTGTGTATGGATGGTCCCTGTTAGTGACTGCACAAGAGTTGTATCCAAGTGAATTTATGGATTAATTAATTGATGCTTACAAACTTCTCACAATTAGATGAATAGATTACACCATGATAAGTGGACAAAAGACTAATGTCAAGCCTTTCTTTGCGCTTGGCCCCACAATTATGGCTCATGGAGACTGCAGCCGTAAATCGAACAATGCAATACCCTGAGTCAATCTGCTGCACAGGATTTCTGTGAAGTGTTGAAGAGCAAGGATATTGCTTTGAGGACTAAGGTGTGCCTACCACATGCCATGGCGTTTTCTTTCTTTCTTTTCTCAACCCCATTTTATAGGGGGTTAATCAAGATCTTACTATTCAATTGTTCAATCACATCAAGTATTGAACAATTGCTACCAAAATCAGTTTCAAAATATTCTTTTTCTTCCTGAACTCCTTGCCACCAGCACCCTTTCATCCCTGCCCCCCACACCCACCTCTGTTCCCCCTAGAAAGCCATGTTCTACTTACTTTCCCTAGAGGTTCATCAATCCTGGGTTTCATATTCTGAAAAACAGGAAAAAATGTAACAAAAATTCAAGAGGGTGACTCCCAATGACATAACACATTGGAGATAAACACCAATATGGACAAACAAAAAACATGCAGAAAATGTTGAAAACCAGATCAGGCCTTACACGCATCAGCAGGGCAGGGTGGGGATCAACCGACAAGGTTTTAACTATTCTAGTCAAGTTTATCCTTTTGATCTTGTGTAGTAATCTCTTCAATTCACACTGTTTAGTAAGAACTTTCTTCCCATCCCTCTATTAGGGATAAAGCCATCGTATTTTCCATCACTTCATATGCATGGGAAAGTTGGATATTGAATAAGTAAGACTGTAGAAGAATTGATGCATTTAGATTATGGTGTTGGAAAAGAATCTTGCAGGTACCATGAACTTTCAAAAAGAATAAACAAACTTGTCTTGGAAGTAATATGGGTGGATGCTCATTAGAAGTGATGATGGCAAGGCTTTGGCTCATGTACTTTGAACATGTCATCCAGAGAGACTGGTCCTTGGAAAAGGACATTGTGCTTGGTAAACTAGAAGGGGAGCAAAAAAGAGAAATGTCCTCAATGAGATGAATTGACACAGTGCCTGTCACAATGGGCTCAAACACAATGGGCACAATTGTGAGGACGACACAGGCCTGGGAGGTTTTATTTTGCTACACAGAGGCCAGCTAGGAGTGGGTACCTACTGGACAACACCAAACAACAACATCAACGCCCCCTAAACTTGGAACATTTCCCCGACAAGCTAAAGCTATATAAATACCAGCCAAAGTCACTAATAACAACAAATAATCTGCCAGCCTCAGCCTACCTCTCTCTACTCCAAGTAGAATTAAACGCTTCAAGACTGGCTGAAGCTCCAGTAGACTGAGGCTTAGCCAAACAAAGAGAGCAATGGAAATGGACTATTCTGCTCTTCTTTGTTCGATACAACCATGACTTGTGGAAACCAGGATATTAACATTTCTGAAATGTCTTCTATGCTCCAGGGCCTGTGATATCTCATTTATACATTATCACTTTAAGGTCCTCTGATCCATTTATTCATTCACTATCTTATGGATAAGGAAACAATTTTCTAAAACTGAAACATTAAGGCTCTGTCGTGTAGCTCATTGTGACTCATAGGGGCCATATAGGGCAGAGTAGAACTGCCCCTGTGGGTTCCCAAGCTTGTAAATCTTACGAGGGTAGAAATCCTTATCTTTCCCCCTTTGCGGGACTGCTGGTTTCAATGCCCCTAGCAGCCCAGCAAGTAACCAGCATGTACCTTCAATATTTGTTCTCATTTTACCGAGAAGGAAATAGGTTCTTAGGTGATAAGTAATTTGCCCAAATTCAAAAGGGTAGTGAGAAAATGGCTTGGCGAGGGTCATGCCTGATGTCCTCCAGCAGATCCTCCTGACGCAAGCAGGGAGGACAATCCAACTTTACATATGTCAAAGAAGGATTTCTATGAGGTGGGAGTCAGACCTGCTTCTACCCTTCATCCTTCTTTGTCCTATTCTGACACCAAATGTCCCTCCCCAGACGCTCGATTTCCCTGCTGGGTCGAATAATTTGTTGCAGTGCTGCACAGAACCCATAGACAATCCTCACGATTTGGGAAGTTTATTGAGAAAGTGAACTGTTTACCTTGGATCATTATAAAGACACAGTCCTTTTGTCCTCAGCAGGGTCTCTTAATCATGCCAACAGACCTAGAGCTCTTTGGAAGCCGACCCTAAACTACTGGTTCAGGATATTCTGGTGTGACAGAAAGCTGAAACCCGGGAATCCTTGTGAACAAGGGTTCTGTGTGATTCTGATGTGTAGCCAGGTTTGGGAACAACTGAACACACCATGCTAGTTTTCCATCTCCTAACACAGGAACGAGGCCAAAGCACTTACTCAACAAATAATTATTCATTTGACAAATATTTATCAAGCAATTACTATATGCCAGGCACTGTTACAGACAAGGCAATGAATCAAACAAACAGAAAGCCCTGCCTCGTGGAACTTGCGCTCTACTGTGGAGGTGGATGGTCCTGAAGGGCAGAAATTTTAGTTATACAGTACACTTGGAGGTGAGCCGTGCTAAGGGACTAATTAAAGAAAGGGCAGGGGATCAGGAAGGTCTTTGTGAGGATTTAAAGGGAGTCAGATTAATCTTCCCTGGAGAATGTGACATTTGAAACAAGCCGTGTGTACAGCTGGGGAAAGTAACCAGGGAGATGGAACAACGAGTAAAAAGGCCCCGAAGCAAAACTGTGCTGGATACATCCAAAGACGTTTGCGTGGGTTGAGGGAGTGAGGGAAATAAGAATGAGCATGAGACAAAGAGATCAAAATCTAATTAGAAAAATAAGAAGGAGAAGCATTTCATGAATCCATGTGGGGTGTTATAGGCCATTGTCGGCATTTTTGCTATTGCTTTGAGTAAAATAAAAACAAATGTCAGATTTTGAGTCCAAAATAAAAATGATATATAATTTGATTCTTTCCCCCCAAAATGGACTAGAAAGACTAGAAAGTCCAGAAGCCTATGTATGTAAAGGTTAGGTGTGTTTCTACATTATTCCAGAAGGGCTGTTTTAATTTTACATGAAAGCATGCTTCATTATTCTTGCATTATCTATGGATTTAATTCAATTTTTCACTAACCAAATATTTTTAACCCCACAGACTATTCTGTATTAGACTGTATGTAAACTGCAAAGGCTTTAATGGGACTTATCTCTTGGATCCCAAAGTACCCATGGGCCTCAGTAGCAATTATGTGGCCTAGGTCCACAATGGAGAAATTGCTTATTTCCCACCTAATTACTTCCATTGTGATTAAACTCCATTTTTTTGGGGGGGGGTGGTTGGTTTTCAAACAGATGACAGAGTTTATCAAGGTGGTTATTTGCCCCAAACTGTGACACACTACAGCTTAGTGTTCTATTCTGAAGTTTGCTGGGAGGAATAAAAGGTGTTATATACATCACCAACTCATCTGAATAGAGAGAGTCAAGGGCTATTGGCAGGGAGGATAAGAAATTGAGAAATCAGAATCATCAAAAGCTGAGAAAGCCCTGTTTTTCAGAGAGCTGGTGAAGGAGAGAGAAAAGGTGCTGCTTAAAAAGTTGAGGGGGGAGAAGGTGGCTGCATGAGTCAAAGCTGGTTGCTTTTAGCATGTAGTCATTCTTTTTTAACCATTTTATTGTCATTTAATAGGAAACTGCGTTAGAGCAATAGCAAAACAGTCAATGGTGATGTGCCAAAAGAAAAATCCTAACATAGTGACTAATTTGTTTAAATGATTCAGTGGGCAGACTTCACAAGTAGTGGAAACAGTGTGGTAATGCATCGCATAGCCGAATCAGAGTCCCCAGCTTGCTTACTCAGTAGGCAGGGAACAAAAATAGGATTAAAATCGTAACTATGCTTTAATGCAAAGATATTTCAGTGACTATGTTTAAAATATTGTTCACAGTGTCATTTCTCCAGGCCGATGGTGACATAATTTTTCTTTATGACATAATTTTTCTGTTGTATAAATATTTCACCCTACAGAATTGTTGAAACACACGTCACATCTCTTGTTTAACTCTTAAAGATGTAAACCCATAACCTTAATTTGTATTTTGTGTAATGCCTCTTGATTTTGAATGTAGCCCCGAGTGAAGCAGCAACAAAGGTCCCCATTGCTGCTCCATCTTCAAGTATGGAGAAAAGCAGACATACAGCTAGAAGCCATGAAAGTACGAAAGCTTGTTGTCTTATAATGGCAAGGGAGCATGTGAGTCAAACTAGAGAGCTGCATGGTAGATAGTTCTAGTTCAAGGCAGAACAAAACTTGTCTAAATTTAGACACAGCTGATGGGAAGTGGACTATAAAGACCAACGTTAAATTAAAGTCATTGCCAGAGTCCAGCTGGAAGAGAGGTCGAACAAATTCAAAGAAGCTCCGAACTTACCTGTTGCTGCTCCTTTACGTATTAGGAACTTCTGAATTATATACTATGAAGATTCTATTGGTTTGACAAAACCAATGGGCTTTGTCTTGGAAGTTAACCTGTGCAAGATTAAGGTTGAGCTTGCATTCTCTGATTCATGTTTCTTGATGTGTTTCTTTTCTGAAGGCATTTTTCCTCCAGCATTTTCTATAATCCTAACTAGGAGGTCAGCTGTATGAGAACAAGGGATTGTAGTGTTTTTTATTTCCCTGCTGTTCATTACATTAAAAGACTATACATTTGATTTAGAAATAGGGAATTGATTAGCTAATGCTCATCTTTTCATAGTTTACAAAGTTGAATTTTGTCCCTTTCTGACCTTACTACATTCATGATTATAGTAGACTGCCAGGATATCTGACTGTTTTTATCCAATACAGGGGGGTGTAGATACCAGTCAAGAAATTATGTCCAATGGAACAGATAAATCAAAGATGACCCTCAAAGATGAATATCTTGAAAGGTCAAGGTTCTATGGTCAGAAACGAGGTAGTACTTTGACTCAGGAAGAATATAGATCACCAAATTATTTCCACCTGAAACAACTACAAAATCCTGATGGTACTGTCTGTGTGTTGGGCTTTTGGCTGCTGACCTCAAGATCTGTGGCTTTCACCTACCAGCTCCTCTGTGGGCGAAAGATGGAACTCTCTGCTACCATGACTATGTACAGTCTTCCGAGCTCTAAGGTTGTTATGACTTGGAATTCCCTCAATGGCAGTGATTTTGGTTTGGTTTTTAACTGAAACGATATAAAATCAGACAAATTCAACATAAAGGATTATTGCAATGATCTGGAAATGAATGTAGGGCAGTGTGTGAAATTCACATTTTGCTTTTGGAGGGAGTTGGCTTTATTATGGGAACAAGAAGGAAAATATACACTCAGTAGCAAATATTGAAAGATTGCTTTTTCTATCCTTTGGCTTCAGTCTTTGCTCAGATGAGTAGACTATTATAGACTAGCCACAGAGAGCCTACAAAAGAGATAGTTGTGGAAGAAATTGATCAATATTCCACATAAATCTGGCTGTCTGGAACTCTATTTGCTCATACAGGGAAGACCCAAAGGGACAAAACCCCAGCAGTGAAGCAACAACAACAAATTTCAGAAGGAAAAATAAAATAGAAAACAATAATAAAAGTTGCTAATAGTATATTACCTTAAATGTTTACTTTTCCATAAAATTTGTGGGACATACCCAAAAAAGACAAATAATGAGATTTATAGCCAAGAGGTAAAGAAAACAGTCCACTCAACTAGCTTCTGAGAGGTCCAATAATTTGCACTTAAAAGATTTCAAAGCATGTAATATTAAAATGTATATGTTCCATTAACATATTCAAGAACCAAGAGGGAATATGATAAGAATTTTTCAACAAATAGAGAGTAGTAACAAAGAAATCAAATTTACTAAGAAAAACCAAACAGAAATTCTAGAAAATTAAAAAATGAAGTAATGAAACATAGTAACTAAACTTTAAAAAAATCACTAGAAGGGCTCAATGACAGGTGTGAGATGAAAGAAGAAACAATCCATGAAGTTGTAAATGGACCAATAGGATTTATCTGATTTAAAAATTGGAGAAAACCAAAAGTGAAGACAAATGAATAAACCTTCAGAACTTTCAGAAACACTAATGAGTATGCAGACTTATATGCAGTTGGGGAGTGCCAAGCAGGGTGGAGGGTAAAGGAAATGAACAAAGTAGATATTTGAAGAAATAATAGTTGTAAATTTCTGAAACCTTATGAGACACTTTTATAGCATCGATACAATTTAGGTTAAATTAATCCTGAATAGTATAAACACAAAGTGACACATTTAGACATACATAGCTAATAGTCAATACTGAGATCAAAAGATCAAGAGAAAATCTTTAAAATAGCAAGAGAAAAGGTACTCTGGTGTCGGGAGCTTAGTTTGATACCTAGAAGATTCACCACTGGTCAAGGGGCTGCAATGAATCTTGTTACATAAACATGTTTACACAGATCCCAAGGCTTTGCATTAAATATAAATTAAGACTTGTCATCATATAATTCATCTTGAGGCTTTAATGCATATCACTGAGTAACAGTTTGTGAAGTCTACAAGGTCAAATGCACTATAAAAGGGACAAGATGGAAAAACCCCAACTTTATCACTAACTGTGTGGCAAGGATCACCATGAATCTCATTCCCAGCTGGCAGTGAACCCAGAACTTAATTATCCTTCTGACTTTAACAATTCAGAATTAGATTAAATCTCATTTCTACCTCTCCTAAGTCAATTCAAAATGGTATTGATCACCGGAGGTCAGATCATCAGGAAAAGCCATAGGCTCAGGTATTTGCACAACTCCCCGCAGTTCAGAGCTGGCTTCTGTCTGTTGCTCTGTATCAATCCCCTGGGACTGGGCCATACATTATAAGGGTGCTATTCTTCTTCAACTGTGCATGGACATTTTCTCTATCACTCAGTCACTCAGGTGTCTCCACAAATTGACTGAGCTACCAGCTCCTACTGGCTCATTATCCCTGTGGGTTTGCTAATTCTCCATCATGAATGACTCACCAAACTAACAGAAACGATTATTAAACTTACAGTGACCCATTTATGATACACAAAAGTATGCAAGCAAATAGACACTAGGCAAAATCTGAGAGAGGTTTGAACTGGCTCTATGGTGGTGGGTTCAAGATGTGGTTAAGCCGAGAGAACAGTACAGCCATTTTCCCCACTTTGCTAGAGTTTACTGATTCTATCATTTGGAAATTTGCACTTAATAAGTTAGAAGTGTATGGTTGGTTGCAAATAAAAAGAGGAGATTTTTAAATGAACAAAATACTTAAAGCCAGATCTGTACCTACCCATTCAATATTAACAGCAACAACAACAAAACAGCCCGCTGATGTTTAATACCATGTGTTCAGATTACTTACTATATTTTTCTCTCCACATGAGATCACTTTGGGGATAATTGAAAAGTTAAGTAATTGCCTGGAAAGGTAAATGATTTTTAAAGTCCTTAAGAGGAGGCTTAACATACTTGATATAAGTGCAATAAAATAGTAGCTTGCATCAACATAAAATCCTTATATCTAGCATATGATGTCATGTGGAATTGGCAACACACATTTTTTGAGGTACTTACACTCCATTCATAATCAGTACCCTTTTTGAGTCACTCCCTTTTACTCAGATCCTTCAAAAAATAAGTAAAAGTGTGTTGACTGATATATCTGTGTTTTCTTAGGCACTGATGACAACATCTTGGGAAGATGTGATTTTGAGTGTGGAGTTGGGGTATTTTCAATTCTAAACTTCTTCTTCTTCTCATTCATTCATTCTTCTTCTTCTGCTGCTGCTGCTGCTGCTTATTCTTCTTATTCCTCTTCCCTTTTCACTTCTGGTACTCCCCTTTTCCATGTGATTTTTCACTCTCCCCTGAAGCAGCCACCTTCCAGAAGTCTTGTGTGGTCCCCTGCCAGCCTTGCATACTTTCTAAAGATGGTGTGTACTATGTGAGACTGTACAACCCAAAACTTCCCTTTCCATCATAAGAGTTTCTTGGATTCTAAAAATAAAAAGCTAGTGATTAAGAAATTGAAGAATTCTGCTAATGATTTAAGTCAGAAATTGATCAAATATGAAATCAAGATGCATTCATAGCTAATGGTAATTGGAATGCAAAAGTTGGAAACAAAGAGAAAAGAACAGCAGTTGAAAAATATGGATTTGTTGATAGAAATGAACCTAGAGATCACATGATAAAATATTGCAAAACCAATGACTTGTTTATAATAAGTACCTTTTTCCAACAACACAAAAGAAAACTGTACACATGGACTTCCCCAAATGGAATACACAGAAATCAAATTAACTATATCTGTGGGATGACACAATAGAGAAGCTCAATATCAGCAGCTAAAATCAGATCAGGGATTGACTATGGAACAGATCATCAATTACTCACTTGTAAGTTCAAGATAAAGCTAAGGAAAATTAAAACAAGTCCACAGGAGTCAAAGTACAGCCTTGAGTGTATTCCACTTGAAATTAAACATATCTCAAGAACAGATTTGATGCACTGAACACAAGTGACAGAAGAACTGACGAGCTGTGGTAGGACACCTAGACCATCACTGACGAAGAAAGACAAGAAGAAAACAGAAGATCATTGTATAGTAACTAAATCAAGTTGAAGAAAGAACGAAATCAAGGAACTAAATAAAAAATTTCAAAGGGAAGGTCGAGAAGACAAAACAAAATTTTAGAACAAAAGATAGTGATGTACATATGTAAATACATTAATCCATAAAAATAGAGGTATTGTCATATATATATATATATATATATATATATATATATGACAATACACTGAGGTAGGGATGGACTTTGGACCTCTGCTCATACCCTCCTTCAATACAAGAAAACTTTGTTCTAACCAATTCGCAGTCTGAGATGTTTACCCTACCAACACAGTCGCTGAAGACAAACAGGTGCATAAGCAAATGTGATGAAAGGGTGGATGGTGCCCGGCTATTAAAAGATATAGCAGCTGGGGTCGTGAAGGCTTGAAGTTACACAAGCTGCCAGTCAGCAGTGAAGCAACAAGTCCACATAGAAGAAGCACACCACCACTGTGATCATAAGGAGTCATAGGGACCGGGTAATAAGCATCAGCAGATACATAACAAACAAAAACATGTTGAGAATGAGGTGGGTTGGAGGGGAGATCCAAAGCCCATCTATAGATAGTGGAACAATCACCCCACAGAGGGCTCACAGGGAGGGGATGAGTCACCAAGGTGCAGTAAAGCATCGATGAAACACACTATATTCCTCTGGTTCCTTGAGGATTCCTTACCCCCAAATACCATGACCCCAGCGCTGCTTCCCAGTTCAGACTAGATGAGAACATGCACACAGTTATAGAAAGGGATGGGAGATCACAACACACATAATCCAGGAGTGGGAATGGTGATGCCAGAAGAGTAGGGGGAAGAGGTAGAGAGGAAGGTAAAAAGGGGGAATCGATTACAATGATTGACACATAACCATACACCCCTGTACAGGGGGAAGAACAGCAGAAAACACCAGGGAAGGGAGACAGCGGTCGGTATGAGAGATAAAAATAATAACAATGTACAATCTATCGGGGGTGGGGATATGAGGAGGAGGGAGAAAATAAAGAGCTGGTACTGAGGACTCAATAGAAAGTAAATGTCTAGAAGAGAATGAGGATAACATATGTACAAACATGCCTAATTCAATTGATGTATGGATTGTGATAAGAGTTTTACCAGCCCCTAATAAAATGATTTTTAAAATTTTTAACTTAAATTTTTTTTTAAAGAACTAGAATAAAACAAAAGGAACCTGAAAGGGAAGGACCCTCAGCATATCTGACACTGAAAGAACTCAAGAAAAAGATTGGGGCAGGGAATGTATGGATGTGCTTTATACAATTGATGTATGTATATATATATATGAACTGTGATAAGAATTGTATGAGCCCCAAAAAATTGTTAAAAAAAATCAAACCTCGGGTTGCAATTTTGAAAGATTCTATAGGGAAAATATTGAATGATGAATAAAGCATCCTGAGAATTTGGGTAGAATACACAGAGACACTGTATTGAAAAGAACAAGTTGGCAGCCCACCATTTCAGGAGGTAACATATGAGCAAGAACCCATGGTGCAGAAGATGAACTTCAAGCTACTCTGGACACATTAGCCAAAAACAAGGTGAGAGGAATTGATGAAATATCCTTTGAAATATTTCATAAAGCTGAAGAACCACTGGAAACAGTCATTCACCTATGCCAGGAAATTTGGAAGAGAGCTGCCTGGAATTGACAATTGATGGAAGAGATCTATTTGTGCTCATTCCAAAGAAAATTGACCCAAGAGAATGCTCAAAGTGTACGATTATCATTGATATTGTACACAAGGAACATTTTACTTATGATCATCCAACAACAATTGCTAAAGCACATCGACAGGGAACTTCCAGAAGTTCAGGGCAGAGTCAGAAGAGGATGTGGAACAAGGAATATCATTGCTCATGTCAGAGGTTGGCTGAAAGCAGAGTATATAATAAAGATGTTTACTTATGTTTTATTAACAACATCAAGGCATTTGACTACGTGGACCATAATAAACTGCTGATAACATTGAGGAGTATGATAATTCCAGAACACTTCATTGTGATCATGAGGAACTTGTACATGGATCAAGAGGCAGTTGTGGGAACAGAACAAGGGAATACTACATGGTTTAATATGGAGAAAGTGTGCATCAGGATCGCATCTTCTCACCATCTTTGTTCAATCTATATGCTAATAAAATCATCAGAGAAGATGGATTATATGAAGAAGAACGCAGTGTCAGGATTGGCGGAAGGCTTATTAACAACCTGCAATATGCAGGTAACACAACCTTGCTTACTGAAAGTGAGGGATCTTGAGCACTTGATGATGAAAATCAAGGATTGTGCCTTCTGTATGAATTACAACTCAATGTAAACAATGTAAAGAAAACCAAAATTCTCACAACTGGACAAATAGCTACCATTATGATCAATAGAGAAAAAAATTGAAGTTGTCAAGGATTTTATCCTGCTACTATCCACAATCAATGCTCATGGAAGCAGCAGTCTAGAGACCAAAAGACGTATTGCATTGGATAAGTCTGATGCACGAATCCTCTTTGGAGTGTTGAGGAGCAAGGATGTTACTTTGAGGACTAAGGTGCACCTGACCCAAGCCATGGTATGCTCCATTGTGTCATAATCATGTGAGAGTCGGACATTGGATAAGGAAGACCATAGAAGAATCAATGCTTTTGAATTGTGGTGCTGGGGCAGAATAATGAAATACCATGGCCTGCTGAAAGCACAAACTGATCTATATTGGAAGAAGTAAAGCCAGAGTGCTTTTTCGAGGTAAGACTTCTTCTGACATAAATTGGGCATATTATCAGGAGAGACTAGCAGGCACCCTGGAGAAGGATATCGTGTTAGGTAAATTGGAATGGCAGTGGAAAAGAGGAAAGTACTGGACTGACACAGTGGCTGCATCAATGGGCTCAGACATAGGAACAATTGTGAGGATGGCACAGGACCATGCAGTGTTTCCTTCGCATGTGGATAGGGTCACTATGTGCAAAAGCAGACTGATTGGCACCTAACCACAACAACACCCTGCAGAGTGCTTTGTGTGTGTTCTCTCAGTATTAACTGAGAGGGAATGGGGAAGAACTTAGGAGTAGGATTTGAACCAGGGCCCCCAAATAGGTAGGACATTGAACACAAAATGCAATGGTATAGGAAGGGGAGTCAGTTGTTTCAGACAATGAAAACAACAGGTTCTCAAAGTAAACGAAGTAAAGAGTACAGCTGTCACCATAGAAACAGCCAGATCTATTCAGGAGACTCACTGCCAATGAGTCAATGCGAACACTTTGCAACCCCTTTTGGGTTTATGAGACTGTACCTGTTTGAGGGAGTAGAAAGCCCGGTCTTTCTCCCAAGGAGTTTCTGGTGGTTTCCAACTGCTGATTATGCTGATTCCAGTCCAGTGAGGAACCACGATGCCACCAGGGCTGAGAATAAGGGGCAGAGAAGACCCAGAACTTATAAAAGGAAAATCTTAGTTTGCATCAATTTCCTGAAGGAAACTTGAATCATGAACATAGTTTTTCATTTGTCAATATCTACATTGATTTCGAATCCATGCCTCCTTCTGGGATCAAGTTCTATATAGCATTTCAAGGATTCAGACTTCAGAGCAGGTAAAGGAGTGAATTTGTCTGACATTCTCATGCCTTAGGATTGTAAAGACTCTGAAAGTTCATGTGCCCTCTTCTATAACAGACTTTGAAAAACAATTTTAAGAGTAGTAATAATAATTATTGCCATTTTATACCATTCTTTAATAGATGTTTTAGTCCTGGTAGACTAGAGAAACAAATCCAGGGAGAATCATATGTGTATAAGAACGAGCTTCATATACAAGAGCAATTGAATATTGAGAAACATCCCAGCAAGGTCCAGATCAAGTCCATAAGTCTGATATTAGCCCCATATGTCTGATACCAATTTCTAAATTCTTCTTCAGATTCACTAACACATGCAATGACATCAAATGCAGGAATATCACAGGCCATTTTGTATAAAATCTTGTGGATCCAATGGCACTGGAAGCATCTCAGCACTGGTAGGGGTCTCCACGTGGCTCCTTCAGCTACAGGGCTCTAGGGTAACTCCATATGTCTTGTCTGCAGGAATATCTCACAGGGAGTGAATGTGGGTCCAATCTTCACCAAGCTATTTATCTCCTTAGCAACTCCGAATGAGGTTAAAGCTGCAATCAGATTGACAGGCTAACTCCAGCCCTTCCCTTTTAAGTCTCAAATTGACTACAGATTATGTACCATATATACTCGAGTATAAGCCAACCCAAATATCAGCCAAGGAACCTAATTTGACCACCAAAACTGCATTAAAAATGTGCTGAAAAACTTGGCTTCTATACAAGTGTATACGGTAACTACCACCGACCATCCATTATCAATTTGACACTTTCACACAACTCTTTACCCACATGTAATTTTCAAACAAGCAATAATAAAATCATCTGTACCTAACAGGATAAAACTAAAATGCCTACAATTCAATATGTGCCAGTCTCATTTAAACATAACATTCTATAAGTGAACAAAACAACAATATCCTATGCCTAACAATTGCAGTTAAGTAGCACTCACACCTTAATCCTATAATCCTATGAATACATTCCCCTATCTAGGAAAGTTTGTAAGCAAGACACTTCATGCCTTTATCTTCCCAATTTTGGATATCAAATTTCTTTACTGCCCACATACAACAACCCAGTGCTCTGAGGAGACAATCATATTCTTTGACATGAAGAATCGCCATTCCACTTGGAACCTTATGAAATCACATCTGTATGCAAAGTTAAATCAGGACAGGGCATCCATAAAGTCAACAACTATATGCACCAGTTCTCAGGCTCAAATATCTTCTCTTCATCTAGTCGGATTCTGGTCAACTCAATGTGGGTTGTCTCACTTAGCCTCACCAGGGTGCCAATTGGCTGCCTTGCCTTTAGACCATAGCCCCATCAGAAATTCTCAACAAGACTAATCCCTTGGGCTATCTCATGAACTTCAGACTAGCAAACTGCTGTCATCTTCTCCTCTAGTTCCTGTAAATCAGGTCCATGGGTGTCAGTGGCCAGACTCAAATCTGTCTTTTTATTGCTGCATATCTCTCACTGCCACTCAGCAAGTAGATATAGGTGGTCACGTAGCAAGCATTTCAGCTTGCCCACAGGGTCCCTTTATCAGTTCAGTCCTAGAGAAGAGAGTTTCTTCAGGACTCCAGATTTTTTACAGCTTCTGACAAAAACCCCTAGTTCAAGATTCGCAAAGCCAAAGAGTTCTTTCTTCAAGTCTCTTGGAATACAAATGCCCTGAGTACTCCAAAACACTGGGTGGGTCTTATCTTTTCAGAGCCTTCTTGGCAGACCTGTCCTAAACCCATTTAAAGATCAAATTTTATTAGTCCCTAATAAAACGTAAAAGAAGAAAAGAGAAAAAAATGATTAGGGCAAAGACTGTACAGATGTGCTTTATACAATTGATGTATGTATATGTATGAACTGTGAAAAGAATTGTATCAGCCCCAATAAATTGTTAAAATTAAAAAAAAATTTAAAAAAAAAAGATCAAATTTTAATGGCTTCAGGCAAGTGGCCTTACAATCTCTCTATTTTTGTACTTCCCAATAGTCATTTTTATCAATCATTATATCAACAATCATAAGCAGAATAAATCAATATAAACAAAGTAGAATCAGATTCATAAAATAGTCAAGTTCAATCCTTATTTAGCTTATCTAAATCCTTATCTATTCTATTGATACAAAATATGGTGGTCAGTTTCTGACAGCATCAATCCAGAGCCAGGCTTTTTGTCAGCTGTTTTGATGTTCTGTCAGCCAATTTGACTAAATAGCTCTGAGAAATTCAAGGGTGATTTCTATCCTTGAGCTCAACATCTATATTAACAATATTCATTTTCACCATTTCAAACAGGAATAACCAAACACTACAATCGATGAAACTAATCAAAACCTTAACTTCCCATATTCTTTCCAGAAACAAACCAGTAAACTCCATGGACATATCTGACCTCTGGCTAGCCAAAGAAGAAACAATACCATGATGCAGAAGTCAAATAAATATCCACTATCCATCTTTATGATTTGTTTCTCTAGTACCCTACTCCCTAGGTACCATATTAGGAAACACTTCTTTTTGTTTCTGGATCCAATGTTGCAAGCTCAATAAATACAACATTTCCTCAGTCATTTCTGTTTTTCTTTCAATATTATAAAAATCTTGACATAAATCTAAAGTATCTAAAGCAAAATAATTATATTTTCAAAGGTGGTTTTCAGTATATTCTTTATTCTTCTCTCCTTTTCTTCTATACAGGTGGGCCTCAAACACTCTTCCTTATTTTATTTTGGAAAATTTCTTAAGAATTGCAAGATTTTTGTGACTAGTCTTACTCCAAAGCAAGCTTTGCTTCATTTAGAATATCCTCTATTCCAAAGTAACTCACCACACTGTCTTCTGCTTTCATCATGAGCTCTCTGGTACTCATTCTCCCACCACTTCAGGGACATCCCTCCAGCCATCCCATAAGTAAGGACTGTGTCCTTTACCCCTACCTTATGCATATACAATGTAATATCTGCATGGGTTAGACATAATGATTGATGAGATGTCAAACAAGGGAAAATATTGAGAATTTTCCATGGATTCAGACATATGGATGATATTGTATTGACACTAATCTTTTTTCTCATCAAATTTTAGGAAGCTTTTTCCATTATGACCAAATGGAAACATTTTCTTGAGTTCAGTGAACATTTTCTTCTAAAAGCAAAGTGAAAATGTATCACAAGTCTTAAGGGGATTTCCACAGAGTAGGGAGAACCTATATTGGTAGTTAAGGTGAGCTGTTCATGGGGATGGCATGGGGCTGGGCAGCATTTCATCGTGGGAATCAACTTGATGGCAGCTAACAATAGGAAAAGAAACTTGTGGGGATTTTTTCTTCCATATTTTTTAATAGATTGGTTTTACAGTTCAGAATTCTTGGCTCTAATATTACTCTTTGCCCTCAAGGAGTCAACGCACCTTTAGCTGAGCAGATTGCTGTACCCGTGAACTTTATCTCTTGAAGGCTAGTTCCAATTAGTTTTAAAAAATTAACACAACATTTAAATAGCCTCCTCCAAGGATTTGGAGAGTGCAAAATCAAAGATTTTGTCTATGGTCTTTCACCTAGACCAGCAGAATGGGGAAATTATAACCTTGAAACATTTATGATATGGAATGTATACAATAGATTTTACAGCACCCCTCCCATACCCCACCACCAAGCTGGTAGCCTCTAGCTCAGTCAGTTTGTCTTTCAGCTGAGCCCTCTTGAAGAAATAAAACATTACTTGAACTTGTTGTTTTGTCTTGGACATATTAGGTGACAATTTTCTGTGACAGGGAAAAATGAATTGCTAATTCGTGATTTTAGGAAATGAAGCCCTGTCAGCCTCACATCTGGTAAATTATAGCCTTCCTGCTCCTTGAGACAGCAGCAGTACACACAGCATTGCTTGGAATTAAGAAAAAGCAGGAGAGAAAATCAATTTTTACATTTACAGTGGACTGTAAAGAAAAAAATTACAAGTCAAGAACATTTTCTTTATAAAAGTATCCACTGTCCAAGACATAATCAAGTCTGTCTGAGGAGAAATTGAGCAAAAACCTATCCAGTATCTTAATGGAAACTCTGAGAGGTCACTGTACTGTTAGATCATGTGGCATAGATTCTTGTCCCCTTGGGGTAGGGCTATGTGTAAATTACCATACTTATGCAGATGTAGTAATACAGGATTTAGGCTTTTCAGGGAAATGACATATAAAGATATGTTTTACTTTGAGTGGGGATAATGTTGCCTATAAGATGGGAAATTCAGTTCAACTACACTTTTGCATGACACCTTTGCACAAAAAAAGTGAAAAGTGAAGATTTAGGGGGAGAAATTCCCCCAAAGGATACATGCAGGAGATGATATCCTTCACTGTGAACAATGGCAATAGTTCAAATATTAAAAATGATTCCCAACTTATTACTGTCCACGTTCATATGCTTGGTGGTATATGGCTATTATCAAAATCAATATGAGTATCAAGTTGTACTATAGATATGGTAAGTCATTCTGAATGATGGTCAAATTCAGCCCTATTTATGAAGTATGTTGATCAAAGCAGCACACTGGAAGAACACAGTGGTGGCAGGTGCAGTGAAAATAAGTTCAGCATCAGAGAAGATCCTTGGAGGTAAGGGACCTTTCCCTCCTCCACATCAGTGCCCATGGCAGTCACAACATAGGACTCACTCTCACCTAATACTCAGCAATCCCTCATTGGAACATGCTAGGGTTCCTGTTCCCTGTCTCTGGCATTTCTATGGAGAGTTTATGATGTGAATATATGTCCATTGTGATGCATTTTGACAGCTCCTTTCACTGGAACCGAGGAAATTCATTGATTTGGTCAGTGATTTCTGTGTTGTAAATGGACTGTAAGGGAAGTGCTTCTTTGATGAAAGGTCACAGAAAACAGCATTCGTTTAGGAAGAGAGAGATAAGCTGTGGATTTGGAACTTGTCTGCTTGCCTAAACCTAGACCCTGCTCAATGGAGATGACACAGAATTACGGTTAGGACCCTAGCAGGGCCAAGTTCGTTTGTCAAGTTCAGATCATGAAATTCCAGTGAGAACTAGAAGGTGCAGGATTTTTGGCTCAGAGGTTAAAAACAAAAGGCAGTCACAGAATGAGGACCTTAAGACCCTTGTTATGTCAGAAACCATTTCTTAGTCTGTCAGGTCCTCACACCAAAATGATCTGTTGACAGCTGTCTGCTCTCCTGAAGATACTTAACAAATTTGCTTAAATAATTGACATATTTTATCTAACCTCTCCCATGTCTTACAACCAGTAAAAGATCCTTGTGAATTTTAAATAATATTATAACAAGAGGCTAAAAATTAATTTAATGCCCAGGAACAAATGCAAGGACTTCAAATAAGTTATACTTTTCTCATTACACAGTTTTCAAGGATATGGATATATGCATCTACTTCGATAGAATTTATGTTGCATATTTCATAAACTCATGGAAAAATATCATTACCATTTTCCATGAAATTTTTGAAGCCCCTTAATATGTATGTGTGTACACACGGGGACTTCATAAATTCATGGAAAATTAATTAAAAGATAATGGAATTCTTACACAAACATTTTGAAGTCCTCTTATATATGTTCAAGTTTTGGCAACAATGTGTGAAAACAACATAAAATGTAATCATGAAAGTTCAAATCAGTGATAATATTTTGAATTGTTTTCAATTTATTTCATTTTAATTTGTCAGAGAACTTAGGTTTTGCTTATCAGAAAATCTGAGATGTATGAGCCAACTAACTAAGGCATCTCTCAAAGTCAGAACTAGACTATAGCACTTCAATCTGTCTTTAAACTGCATTACCCTTTTTTGTACGCGGGGCAGGAGATGAGAGCTCTAGGTATCTTAAGGAAGAAAGCAGTAAACACTGCTTACTATGTACCAGACTAGAGTCTCTGCATGGTACAGAAGCTTACTTACTGCTTAATAGAGGTCTGAAGGTTTCAGTTTCTTCAGAGGTGCCTCAAAAGAAAGGTCTTATCATCTACTTCCTCAAAACCGTTCATTGGGAACTCCATGGAGCACAGTAAGACTCTGACATGCAGAGAGCTGTCATGAGTTAGAGATGGCTCAACTGCAACTGATTGATGGGCTAAACATGCTCACATCACCTTATATATAACAGTTGATTTCATCATCACAACAAGCTTCTAATGAAGGCATTATTGTATCTCATTTTACAGATGAGATGATGATGCCCAAAAAGGCATCTTATTCAAGTTTCATAGCTCTTATAGAGATAGACCATGAACTGAGGAAGTTTGACTCCTGGGTTAGTGCTCTTACCTACTACATGTCATTCTTTTTCTAAATGCTGTGCAATTCCTTTGCGCCATCTGGGTAGTTAGTTTATTGTGCCAACCTGGCCAATAAACACAGGTGGGATTAATTGAAGGGTGGAGAGATAAATGGCTCAGTGAGCCTCGCCTTTCTTGTCTCTCACTCTTTGATCATCTGACCAGTGTGCAGTTGCTTTGCAGTTCTGTGTCTCAATTTGCAAGCAACATTACCTGTGGGACACCTAACCCATGGGCTGTGTCACTGTAATTTGAGGTTCCTTCAAGACCTGCTTCGCCACACAATTGGAATTTATACCTCTTCAACTGGGGACTGTCAGACCCTGACATCTGGCTGACTGTTGGTGACCTGCCTTGCTGTTTGCTGCTGTGCCTGGATAGCCTGAATTGCTCTACAGAGGACTACCTGGCAGCCCTAAAGACTTGAAGGACTGCCAGTGTCTCACAATTGTCTCACTGGAGTGAGTTGCACTGAGCCATTTGTACTGCTTTATAAATTAACTGTTTATTTCTTGTGTTATATAGCTATCTATCTGTACATATATATATATTACATATATATATAAATTATTAGCAATCTAGTTTTGTCTCTCTAGAGAACCCTAACACACCTCCCTTGATATTGAGCCCAATATTGGACATATAAAAGCACTTACTTAACAAGTATCTTATGAACCAAGAAAGAAGAGATGATGCCTTGTTCAATTTGTTTCCTTGCTGCTAGGACTAGGGCAGAGTTTTTCAACATTAGTGACAGTATTGACCTTTTTGACAGGAGAGATTCTTGTTATAGGGACTTTTCAGTGGCTTATAAAATATTAAGTGCCTTATGAGATATCCGTGGCCTCTCCGTATTAGATGCTGTAGTGACTGCTGCAAACGTGACATCCAAAAATATCTCCCAATTTTGGAAAATATCATCTGGAAGTGGGGGAGCAAAGTCATCGTAAATCTTGTTGAGAATTCCTAGCATATAATAAGAGTAGGTACAATTACAAGGGGGTATAGCTGGTACTGCCTTCCTAAGAGTCCATTGTCAAGCATTCTCCCATCTGACTGCATTTTTCCATAAACAAGATGGAGAGAGAGCTGTGCATCTTTGCCTCGTCTCTTGGTAGCTTTGAGGTTGTACTTGTTGTGATGACTTCGTATAATTTAGATGATATTTGGCTCTTGTGAGTCTAATCCACTTGATGTCTATCAAGATTTGGAGGTTTGAAATTTTGGAGAGGTGACAGTGTGAGGCATGGGCTTCATGAGTAGGAGATTACTTCCAAGATACTGAAGATCCCAGAAAACTTTATATTATATGCCCTCACATTTGGCACATTCCTGAAGATCAAAGAAAGGGGTAAGGCTCAACAAGTGGCAAAGGAACAGATGCCTAGATAAAATGGAAGAAAGGAAACTCCCCCTAGTCAGTGGACCTTGAGATGAGGTTGCCTTGCTATGTAGCTGTAAGGGATACTTGATAGAGAAAATCCAGAACCTGTTTTTTCCTTTCAGCCTGGGACACTTGTGCGTTTTCTGAGTCATCTGACACACAGGGGTAGGGCTTTTCTGACGGATAAGGATACCCAATGTACTTCTTTATTATAACAATGAGGTCATTCGAAAACCCATAAAACTCAAGTTTGCTATCCAAGTTAAGATCTAGTTTACTATTGATATAATGGTTCCAAGCAATTTTAACTAGCCAGTTTTGACAAGTTGAATTTCTTTATAGGATGTTTGTTTAATTGTAACACAGCCATCTTATCATAACAGCATTTTCAATTGAATAGAGAAAACTAGAGTCAAAGGGATTTTTCCCAGTGAGCTTCATACTTAATTCAAATCAGGGCTTTATGAGTCAGATTTTCAGCAGCGATATAAGAAAAGACTCTAAAATTTCCATTTGAATCACCTTCTTTTGTTTAATAAGTGGTGGTAGTACAGGGAGAAATTTCCTATAGATTTGTACTTTTATGAGGACTCAAGCTAAGAAATATCTAATTACAAATATAACAGTCGTTAACTTAGTCCTTTGAAGTGAAGTGCAGAATGAAGACAGATGAATCCCCTGAGAAATCACAAACAATTTCATCACTCCTTTTTGCATCTTGGAGTATGTGGCCTTTAGAGCCATCAAGACTCCAGTCCAGATCCTTTCTCTGTCTTCACCGAGCCTCATAACTTCCCTAAACCCCATTTCTACATGTAAACATGCAGATACCATATGTTGCATTAGAACTTTTGGATGTCAGCATATCACATTTTCAACGTTTAATATAAAAAAATAGGGGCTAGGAAAAAATACATGATTTCCATGGACAATACCAATGGTTAAGCATGTGGTTGTTGAAAGACAAGAGGTTAAAGCTCACCCAAATATCTCCTTGATAGAGCTGACCATACTGGGGGTCAGATGGTCATAAGCAAAGCCCTGAGTGTCTCAAGAAAGGCCCTGGATCAATATTATAAGTTCCTCTATAATGCATGTGCACCACACATGACCCAACGTCACCCTGGGAATCCCACCATTAATTATGTTATATTGATCTGCTGCCAACCATGTTTATGTAAGCCTTCTTTTAAATTCCCATGTCCTTTTCAAAGCCATGTGTCTCTCCCAGCTAACCATGGACAGACACCATTATGGCTTTGGGTTAATGATCTTCATGTGGATGATATATCTCTGTAGTTGTCCCATTGAAGACTTAACAAATATTTTCTTTATTATTAAATAAGAAGATGAAGAAGAAGAAAGGAAATAAAAATTAAATAAATAAATCCAGAAGTACTTCTGGAGAAAGGCCTGACACAATATTGAAAACTCCATGGATCACAGCTCTGCTCTTCACACAGGGGCCCCCCATGTGATGGAATCAGCTCAATAGTAACAAGTATTAGTGTAATATTAGCTCTGTTATCTTTATGACAGCATTAGTAGATAAATGAATGCCTGCATTTCTAGGATTTGTAGCCTCATTTTATTCTTCGTGTTTAACTACAACTTGGCCTATTTTACAAAGATGTACACAGATGGAAAAAAGAGGAAAGATGAAGGAAGGGAAGATGATATTTTCAGTTACTGTACTCATGCTAGCAAGTTGCTTATTACTGCATTAAAAATTTTGAACAATGGACATGTGTAATCTAGGAAATTGACATGAGTTAATTTCCATACACATCAAGCTAAAAATAATTACTGAACATCCTTTCTCAAATACACTGATCTTTTGACAACTTAAAAACAAAATACCAAAAAAACCCAACCCATTATTCCAGGAAGATTGGCACTGAGATAGCGTCCCCTGCCTTGACCTCCCCTTTTGTGACCCAGCGATTGACAAGTGAGGAGTCCAGTCCTGGGAATTAGGACAGAACCTGATTCTCAGCACTCCGGGAATATTTTAGACCTCTTTTTCTGAGATTCAAGCTTAGAGAATGCAGCTGAGCTCACTGCAGTACCCTTTATCCCCTAGATCAGTGGGTCAGCAGGGCAGTGAGTACCGCATTCTCCCTCTCCTCTAATTCTGTGCCCCACCAGAGTATGGAATATCCCAAGCCTTACTTACCCTCCAGTTGAGCCCCCAGCCCCATGCCCTTGCAAACCACTGGGATCCCTGGAGGCTGGCGCTCACAGAGGCCAGTGGAACAGAGGCTTCAGAGTTTCACTCCCTTGATGGGATCACCTCTCCCACACTCCTTACAAGAGTACAACTTTAATGGTCATCAGATCAATACTGCCAACTAACGTGAACAGGATCCTGCACTGGTAAGACAAGAACACAACTTAAACTTTTGGGGGGCTTCAAGTGTGTATTAGATTTCCCCCCTTATTTTCATTAGAGGAAGAAAACCACAAAACTCTTTTTCCTGACAGAAGGAAATTTAATCCAGCATTAGGGTGTTTCTTGGGGGCTCCCCCTGCCCTATCTGGACTTTTGGCTGACACCAAAACGTACTGCCCTTAGCAGCATCTCCTCCTGATTGGCAGTCCTCCTCGCACATCTTGGGCCCCACTTCTGTAACCTATGTCCAGTCTGGGATCGTGTGTGAAGGACAGATAGTAGTGAGTGGTGTAGAAATCCAAAACTGACCCACAGGACAATATGGTACTTTCCTTCCTTGCGAACAGGGGAACTGTGTGCTACCTAAATAAGGGGTATCTGCTATAAACACAATAACACACGAGCTGTACTCTCCCTATATAAACAGAGTCAATAAGTAACTCTGTTACATTTCTTAGTATACCTCTCACCATAATCACCATTACCTCAAGATTCCACATCCTCTACCCCAATAACACACATTCTTTCCTAACCTACCGAGTGACAACACATCTCTTAGAATCCTATTGTTCAACTTATCAAAAATTACTATATTTAACTAGACGGCTTCTTATGATTAATACCACCACTTAAAATCTACTCTCAAGCACTGATCTCTTATTCCTCCTACCCACCCAATGATCACTTCCTCCTCCTTTCCACACAATACGATTTCCAGCTCCTATGTGAGTCTCTAATCAAAAGAGCCAAACCCTCCCTGCCTACACAATCTAGAACTATATGCATCATGTACAGCTCGACCACCATGCAACACAGTTACTAGCAGCTACCACAAAATATCAAGAAAAACCAACAACTGAATAGTACCCAAACCCAATGGAATACACAGAAAAAGAAGCCCTGAATGTCTAGAAAGGGATTACAAGAGAATGGTTTTGAGGGCAATAGAAGAGATTTGGGGATCAAACCAGAAAAGAAGAAGAAGAAGAAGAAGAAGAAGAAGAAGAAGAAGAAGAAGAAGAAGAAGAAGAAGAAGAAGAAACAGAGATACTGCAAACCTCACAACCAAAGGGAATTCAGAAACTAAGTAATGACTTAGCAGAAATAAAAAAAGAAATATAACTTCTGATCAATAAAATGGATGAAATGGAAAATCAAATCAGTTAACTCTAAGACAACTAAGCGGACTTCAGCAAACAAGAGAAACAAACAAAAAATCAAAAGAATCTGAAAGAAGGCTGAGGATGGTGTGATATACCATAAAACGAAATAATCTTCAAATTGTTGGTGTCTCTGAGCAGAAAGAAACAAACACGTTCACAGTTAAAATATTAAGGGATTTCTTGGAAGAAAATTTCCCCAGTATCACAGAGGAGGAGACAATAACCACCCAGGAAACTGAGAACACCAAAGAATCAAAAGCAAAAGAATACACATTCTCCTTCAACACATGGGGCTCATATTCTAGAATAGACCACGTGCTGGGACATATAGCAAGCCTAAGAAAATTCAACACATAGAGATCATTCTAACCATCTTTTCTGACCACCGTGCCATAACACTGGAAATCAACAATAGAAAGTATTAAAACACAAACACAAATACTTGAAGACTCAACCACACACTACTCAACAAATATTGGGTACTAGCTCGAATAAGAGGTGATATTAGAAAGTTCCTAGAAATGACAATGATAACACAACATATCAAAACCTATGGATGGAGCAAAAGCAGTTATTTGAGGTTGCTCTATAGAAATTAATGCACACCGAAAAAAATAGGAGAGAATTGTGTTCAACACCTTAACACAACACCTCCAACAACTGGAGGAGAGTCAACGGCATAAACCTTCCAACAGCAAATCATAAAAATTGGAACAGAAATAAATGAGCTGGGGGGAAAATCAGCAAAGCAAAAAGTTGGTTCTTTGGAAGGATCAAAAAACAAAATAGACAAACAGCTAGCAAACTTAAAGGAAAAGAAAGAGCAGAGAACAATAGTATCTAGAATTAGGGATGAAACAGGTGGGGTCACAACAGATCTAAATGAAATAAAGAGTTGATAATGCAGTATTATGAAAGCCTGTATTACAAAATATTAGGCAATTTGTTTGACATAGACAAATACCTAAAAATTCACTCTCCTCCCAAATTAATGCATATTAACCTTCAGAACTTGAACAGACCCATAACAAATGGATAAATAGACAAGGTCATCAAGACACTCCCAACTGAAACAACAGCCTAGGTCCAAATGGCTTTGCAGGAGAACTCTACCAAGTGTTTAGAGAAGAGCTGACACCAGTCCTACAAAATCCATTCCAGAATATAAAAAGGAACAGCCATTTCCCAAATTCCTCTTAAGAAGCCAGCATAACCCGACACCCAAAGCCAGCAAAGACCCCATACAGATAGAAAACTAGACTGACAAACTTCATGCAGATAGGTGCAATTCTCAACAAAATTTTGGCAAGTAGAATGCATCAACTTGTCAAATATATGTCAATCATGACCAAGTGGAATTCATACCAGGGATGCAGGATGGTTCAACATTCAGAAAACCAATTAACGTAATCCACCACATTAACAGAAAAAATGATAAGAATCATATGATCATATCATTTGATGCAAAAAGATCTTTGACATTATCAAACACCCATTCCTAATAAAAACTCTAAAGAAAATAGGATCAGAAGGGAAAATCCACAGCACAATAAAGACTGCATATGAAAAATCAGTAGCCAAATTTACACTCAATGGAGAAAAGCTGAAACCCACTGAATACAGTACCCCAACAGGATGTCCCTTATCCCCATTTTTATTCAACATTCTGCTGGAAATCCTAGCCAGTACCATAAGACTACGACAAAATCTCAAGAGATTACAATAGAACATAGAAGAAGTGAAACTTTTGCTCTTTTCAGATGGTATCATTGTATATATTGAGAACCCTAAGGTGTCCACAATAGGATTATTGCAAACAATTGAGGAGTTTAGTAGAGTAGCAGGATACTAGACTAACAAGCAGAAATCAATTGGATTCCTATGTATCAGTGACAAGAATACTGAAAAGACACCAAGAAAACAATATCATGCACAATAGCCACAGTAAAGCTGAAACACCTAGGAGTAAACCTAGCATGCTTGCACACGTGCACACACACACACACACACACACACACACACACAAACACACACGTACAAAGAAAACTGTAGAACATTATTACAGGAAACCTAAAAGGACCTACACAAATGGAGAAATAACCCAGTGTTCAAGGATTAGAAAACTCTATTTTGTGAAAAAGTCAATACTACATAAAGAAATCTACAAATTCAATGCAATCCTAATCTAAATTCCAACATCAATCTTTAAAGAAATGGAAAAAGTAATTACCAACTGTATATGGAGAGGGAAGAAGCCCAGGAAAGGCAAAGAACTCGTTCAAAAGAAGAACAAAGTAGATGGTCTTGCACTACCTGCCCTCAAAACCTACTATGTTAGTCTGGGTTGACTAGAGAAACAAATCCAGAGACACACGTATGTGTATAAGAAATAGCTTGTTGTAAAGAGCAATTTTATAGTAAGAAAGCATCTCAGCCCAGTCCTGATCTAGTCCATAAGTCCGATACTAGCCCATTTGTCCAATACCAGTCTATAGATTCCTCTGCAGACTCACACAACACATTCAATAATGCCAAATGTAGGAAGGTTACAGGCCAGTGGGTGGAAAACCTTGTGGATCCAGTGGCAGTGGAAGCATCTCAGCACTGGCTTGGATCTCCACATGGCTTCTCCAACTCCAGGGCTCTAGCTCCATCAGCGTAATTCCATGTGCCTTGTCACCAGGAAGATGAAGCAGAGAGACAGTTGATCTGGTCTCCAGTGAGTCATTTATCTCCTTAGCACCTCCAAATGAGGTCATCAAGCTGTGACCTGATTGATAGGCCAAACTCCAGTCCTTCATTCTTAATGCTCTCAAGTTGACATCAGATTTTGTAACACCACAGTTGTCAAAACAGTCTGGTACTGGTATAATGGCATATACATAGACCAATGGACCAAGTTAGAAAACGCCAAAATATAAACAAGGAATACACGGGCTACCAGAGTTGGCAAAGGAAGCGCGCTCCTTGGAAGACAAAATAGATGAGTGGAACCTACTAAAAGTATAACACTTGTGTATATTCAAAGATTTAGTTTTAAAAAGTAAAAGGAGAGTCCACAGACTGGGAAAAGATATTTAACAATGACATAACAAAGGACTAATTACTAAAATCTACAGTATTTTACAAGCCAACAACAAGAAAAAAACTAACAATCCTCTGAGAAGGTGGTAAAAGGACCTGAACACACCATTTTCAAAGGATGACATCCAAATGGCTCATAAACACATGAGGAAATACTCTTCTTCATTAGCCACCCGGAAAATGCTAGTCAAAACAACCGTGAGATACAATCTAACACCCATAACCATAGACCAATTAAAAAGAAAATGGGAACAACAAGTGCTGGAGAGACTGTGGAGAGATTGAAACTCTTACTCACTCCTGATGGGCTTGTGAATATGCACAGCCACTGTGAAAAGTGATATAGCAATTCCTAAAACAGATGGCAATCGAAATATCAAATGGCCCAGCAATAAATACCTTTACTGGGTATATACTCCAAAGAAATAAGAAACAGATCACAAACAGACGTATGCTCCCCCATGTTCATTTCAGCACAGTTCACAACATCAAGAAGTTGAGAACAGCCTAAATTCCCATCAGTAGAAAACTGGATTTAAAAATTCTGGTATATACACAGATGCGATAGTTGCAGCCCTAAAAATCAGTGATAAAACCGTGAAACACCTCAAGACATGGAGGTCTCTGGAAGACATCATGCTGAGTGAAATTGTTCAAGCACAAAAGGACAAATGCTGCATGAGGTCACAATTGTAGGAACAGCAGCAGGATGAATAGCTGCGGCTTGCAGGGCATCCAGTCTGCTGGCCAGAGGGGGACAGACGGCCTGGGAGAGAGCCTGACTGGCACCAATGAAACACACACTACCATCTCTTGGTACATATTTTGAAGGTCACTTTGATGGAGGATATGTCTTGTCAGTTTGAATCAAATGGCTAAAGTTGGGGAGAGGGATGTCTGCTGAGTGGCTGTCACACAAACCTATGATGAGTCCCCCAGACATGTGGATAACCCTATCAGAAGGATGAGGGATACTGGTGGGAAAATCTAGTTAGGAGAGGCAAAAGGGATTAAACACTGGGCAAACACATGCATGACAGTTGGTTGGAAATGCATGAGGTCCAACCTCCAGTTGGCAGGGACCAGGGGGAGGGGCGGGAATTGACTAAGAATGCTTTGGGGGACCCTCAGGGAGAGAGTGTTCCTGGTGGTATGCACTGAATGGGCCACATTGACCTGGGCTTGTGAGTGCATCATGGGGACCCAGGCCAGGGGCTAATGAACACAGGGGCACCGAATCCTGGATACTCAAAGCACAAGGTGTGCACCAGGGCCTGCATAGGTGAGATCCAATGCAGAAAATCCACAGGGTGCCCTGGACTTTACCTACATCACACTTATAAACTGAGGACTTACAAAGGAAAATTCATGGTGTCTGAGAAAGTAGAAGGCAGCTTGCTACATCATTGTCCTATATGCTGCATTAAGACCTATATTATTCTGGGAGACATGTTACTGATATTCTCAGTGAATATTATTGTAAAATTTTCCTGAAAACCAACTCAAATTTTTGTCTAAATAGGATCTGGCCCAAAAGGTATGATTCTGCTCAAGAAAATAATTAAGGTATTGTGATATGGAGTTAGATACATAGACTAATATCCCTCTCTGAGTAGGGATTTTAAAAAAATTGGACCAGAGGATAATCAAAGACAAGATTAATGGATGTCGTTGTGATATGGGCGATGATCAATTAAGACTCTCTACCATAAATTAACCAAGAAGTTGTGAGAGGGAACCAAAGGTAGTTAAAAACAAAACAAAACTTAGATCCAGGAACAGGTTTTGAGCTTGCACAAAATCCTCACCAACTTAAGAACAATTATTTCTTATACCATGGCCCTGTTCTATGCTTGTCCTCAGGAAGCAAACATAGAAGATATGGTTGCTATAGCAAAATGTAGCGAAGAAATTACGGCTACCAGATAAAATAACATCTGGGGTCTTAAAAGTTTGTTTCCAAGCAAAGCAATCATCTACTACGTGAGATGTCAACTAAGTCCACATGAAAGAGGCACACAAACATCAGTGACCAAAGGTTTGTAAATCATATCATATGAAGCTGACGCAGGGCATAGTATTGGAGCCTAAATTGTAAGAATCCTGTTGGCAGAAGGCAATGAACGACAGTGGGAGCCCAAGATATATTTGTGGGGACGACATAGGAAATGAGCCTCCGGTGATTTCCCTCTCTCCATAATAGAGGGATGGGAGTAAGGTGGTGACTCAGCAGAGGGCATTGGAGAGATGAGTATAGAAGATCAAAAGAATAAACCAGATCTGAACCGTTAAAACCTTGTTTGTTGGTTCCACCTCTGATGCATATTAGGCTCGATGGGGTTTTCCACATTTTCTGTATTTTTCTGTTAGTTCATACTGGGGTTTATCTCAGATGTGTTATGTTATTGAGGGTCACCATCTTGAATTTTTGTTATGTTTTTCGCTTTTTTCAGTGTATGAAACACAGGAGTGATGAACCCATAGGGAAAACATAGAATAAGGACTTCTGGGTGGGAAGTGGGGGGGTACATTGGAGGTGGTAATAGGGGGCAGGGGGGAAATGGAGATAAAATAGAGATAGTGTCAAGGAGTTCAGGAAGGAAAAGAATGTTTGAAACTGAGGTAGTAATCGTACAACACTGCTTCACGTGACTGAACTATGGAATGATATGATATTTGTAATAACTTTTAAAAAGAAAATGCAAATAGCAAAGCACTGAAGGAGACTTTAGTATTTCCTTTTAGAGAACTCTTCAGGGTACTATTGTCTTAGGCTGAGTTCTCTCAAGGAACTATAGCCACCAAGCATATATGAACATATAAGAAGGGGCTTCAAAAATACAGAGTAAATTCCATTGGGTTTTTAGTTAAAAGTCTCTTGCTCCCTAAAGCTTTGTCTAACAGTATCTGTGTGATGGCAGTGCTGGCTAGTGTCTAGATTCCCATGACCCATCGCTTCTGTTTTTTCACACTTTTCTATAGTAGTTTTCTTCCATTTAGCCTCATCTGACTTATTTCTTTTTAATTGAATAAATTTATAATAGAATTGAGGGTGGGGCATGACAAGGGATTAGGACAGACAAAGAGAAAAAACACACTCTCATCTTTCCAGCTGAACAGCAAATGCATTAACAATAACACATTTACTGTATATATTTGGTAGGGAGGGTTAGTTTATCGTTTTGGTCTTTAGATAAAAATTTTGGTTTTCTTAACACAGTATCTGTACAGAAGTGATATTAGTCTCATTTTTTTGTTCCTCTAAAACTATAATCTTCCTCCCTTTCTTGTGAATGCAGGAACAGAGATTAGGAAGAATCTCAAGAACTTGCTTTCCAAAACCACAGTGTCCTGTATGAAAATAATTAAATAACATATTTAAAAGAAACTTAGCTCATTAATTTTATTATTTTCAGAATTATTTCTATTCCTACCTTGTGTTATTCATGAGATAGAGATGAATCTCTACCTCCATCCCCCTAAAATAAATCTTAAAAATCATATTCACTTTAGTAGACTTGAAGAATTAAATCAGTTTTTGCCTCTAAAAGAATGAGTCTGCCTTTAAATGTCATTAAACATTCTTTGAATTGAATAATTTTGTTTGAATTGGGTCAGAAAAGGTTATCGTCTTAAAGAATCTAAATGACAAACTTAGATTGTTTTCCTTCTAGGAAGGGAGGAGTGACATGTGTTATCTTTTGGTTTTCTTTGGCTGCTGAAGCCATCTTTTAAGACCTCAGGTATGTAACTGAGATGAGTTTCTGAGGGCACATGGTTATTGAGAAGAAGGAGGTAGAAAAGAAAAACTTGATAAGTATCCACAGCACAAGTTCAGTGCTGAAACCTGATCGTTCTGTAGTCTTTCCCCAGTCCAGTCGAGGTGATCTGAGAAGGAAGAAAGCCCTGGAGAGGCCACAAATATCAAATAAAGCAATGCATATGAAATTATTTTGTAAGTTATAAAATGCCATCTAGCTTATTTGCATGCTCATCCAGAGGGAGCACTCTGGAGAATCTTCATTAGGTACTATGGGAAGAGAGAACTCCGAGGGTGGTGCAATTATTGATACGCTTGGCTGCTAAACAAGAGCTTGGAAGTGCACACCTATCCAGAAATACCTCATAAGAAAGGCCTGGTGATCTACTTCGAAAAACCTAACAATTAAAAATCCAACAGCTCACAGTTATACTCTGATCTGCATGGGTCCTCATGAGTTGAACTGACGTGATAGCAACTGGCAAACTGGTATGGAAATAGAACATAAAATAAGAATGTGTTGCCCTGTATTTAAGAATTTTATAGATCAGGAGTTGCTGTGGAGTTTAATTGCTTGGTATGGATCTATACATAGTCTGTATAAATAGGAAACTCTAACTAGGGGATTGGCCGATTTTGCCATTCTGCTGAGTATAATTGTTAGTCATCTCAGAAGCATAAACAGAGAAATCTAACAGTCATAAAGAGTGAAGAGCCACCCACAGAGCACATGACTGAAGTGGCAGAAATAAGAGAGGCAGCAGAGGCAACCACACTGAGACCGTGAGACAGAGGATAGGAGTCTTTCAGAGACCACAAGGCAAAGTGAATGGACTTCCTTGCCCACAAAATGAGGAAAGCTACTTGCTTTGGGGCACAAGGCTGACTTGCCAAGTGGGATGCCCTTTGGATATTCAACAGAATTAAAGAACCTTTGATCAAGAAGGGTAGAGGCAAGGGACCACGTTAATGAGAGGCCTAGGACCAGAGAGACATGCCTGTTAGAGAAGAGATGCTCTAAACAAAGTAACTATATCCTTAGCATTTTATAAACTGTTAGCCTCCCTAGTGAACTCCGTAAGTATGAGTGCTATGAGTTCTGTGTGGTCACTGCAACAAATTGTTGACCTCAGCAGAGAAGTAGAGTGCTGTGTGAAGGTCATTTGGTGACAAAATAAGATAAAGAAAGGTCTTTGGAGGAGGAATGTCTGATCTGTTCTCATCCAGGAGCAGATATGAAAGCGGATTTTTCTTCCACCTTGTGTAGCCCGAGAATATCAGATTTGGCCTCTATGCCATTTGTTGAGCAATAGAGAAAATAGGACAAGAAACTAGATCAGCGAAATAATACATCACAAACATAGAAAACTATAGACACATAGGATATTGATACAGGCATAGTCAGAAAGATGCATTTTGTTAAGTGAAAAATATTTGGCTCTACAAAGACCCACTTAGTCCTGCCCTCCACATGCCATTTTATCTGTCTTTCTTCTGAGATCGTCAAGCTTGCTTAAGCACATTAAATATTTATAGGACTGGTTGGGTTTCTTTAAGTTGTTTATTTTTCTTTCTCGTTTTCCATTTTTTCTGTCATTTTTGTTTTTCTTTTTATCATGTCTATCCATATAGGATAGGTAGGATAACCAATTCTTTGGAGGAAACAATGGGACTGATGTCTCCGTGGGGACATGGAAGAGAAGGAAGTGGAAGAAAGGGAGAGGGAAGCCAACAAACCCAGGGACAAGGGAATAATAATAGATGTAAAATCGATGGTGAAGAGGGTGTCGCATGCCTGATGGGGTTTGATCAAGTGCAATGAAGCCAAGAGAAAGTACTGAGAGTTGAATAAAGGTTGAACATGATAATGAGACAGGAGTAAAGTAAAAAGAAATAGAGAAAAGACCTAAGAGGCAAAGGACATTTATAGAGGTATAAATATAGGCATGCACCTATGTAAAAATATATTGATAAGGACGTAGGTCTATGTATATATAGTTAAATGTTAAGTATTAAGGGAGCAGATGGGCATTGAGTCTCTATTCAAGTACTCCCTCAATGCAAGAACACTTTGCTCTAGCAGTCTGGCATTCTGTGATACTCACCTTCCCAACAGGATCCCTGAAGTTAAAATGGGTGCATAAGCAAATGTGGTAAAGAAAGCTGATGGTGCCTGGCTATTAGAAGATATTGTGTTTGGGGTATTTATGATTTGAAGTTAAACAAGCAGCCATCTAACAGGGAAGCAACAAAGCCCACATGGGAGAAGCACACCATCCTGTGTGATCACAAGGTGTCATGGGATAAGTTATCAGGCACCAGAAGACCCCAAACAAACAAATATATTGATGCAAATGATGAGGGTCAGAGTAGAGATTCAAGCCCAACTGAAGAAAATTGGACATTCCCACACAGAAGAGTCACAAGGAAAGACCAAGACAGCCAGGGTTCAGCGTAACACCAACAGAAAACACAACATTCCTCTAGTTTTTAAATCCCCTCTCCCCACTATCATGACCCCAGTTCTACCTTACAAATCCAACTAGATCAGAGCTGTATACCTGTACAGATGAGAGCTCCTGATACAAGGAACCCAGGACAGATAAAACCCTCAGGAACAGTACTGGGAGTAGGGATACCATGGGGGTAGAGAAATGGTGGGGGGAGTTGGAAGAGAAACAGGGAACCAACTACAAAGAATGATGTATAATTGCCCCCCCCCTACCAGTGGGGGGGGGGAGTAACAACAGTAAAGTGGGCAAAGGGAGGCAGTAGGTGGTGTAAGATATGAAAATAATAATAATTTATCAGGGAGTCATAAGGGTGGGAGGATACGGGAGGGAGAGAAAAAAGAGGAGCTGATACTAAGGGCTCAAACAGAAAGAAAATATTTTGAAAATGATGATGGAAACATATGTACAAATATGCTTGATACAATTGATTGTTATAAAAGCTGTATGGAGTTTTATAAAAGCTATAAGAGCCCTCAATATAAAGATTTTTTTAATTTGAGAAAATTTTTAAAAACTGGTGAAAGATGGTTAGTGTCATTCTTATTTCACAGATGAAGAAACTATACTTCACAGAAATTAGATAAATGCCACTGAGATGATATAGTTCAGTGGGAAAACTCAGTATTCAAACATAATTGACTTGATGACCATGGTTCTGATTTTGTTTTAAGTCTCTTTGATGTTTAAACAACTTGGCAAGCCCCACTTCCTTCCTTCCTATCTTCCTGCCTTCTTTCTTTCAACCAGAGTACAAAACAGCGTCTTGCAAGCAGCCCTCCTGATCCCGAGCCCTCAGTGTGCAAGACAACCACTGTGTCTCCATGAGATTTATAGGTGAGTAACTAGTGATGGCTCAGGACTTCTAATACTAGATGATAGAAAGAAAACACGCAAATTATTCTGATACTCTGCTAAGACTCATTTGAATGCTCTGCTGTGGTGTCTTGGTTCTTATGCTCCAAGAAATAAAGTGGAATAGGGGACATTTTTGTGACTCTCATGTGCATTGAACTTTATTTTGATTTTCTTCTCAAAGGAGTATGTACTTTTGAAGGCCTAAAACATATCTATGACCCTTACTTTGCTACCTAGTTTTTTGTATTCGCCATATCAGTTTGCACATGGTAAGCATGTACAAGTTTGGTTGAATTGCTTCCATTTATATGCAGCAGACTATGATGTAGAGCAGTGGTTTTCAACCTTCCTAATGCGAGACCCTTTAATACAGTGGCTCATATTGTGGTGACCCCCGACCATAAAATTATTTTTGTTGCTACTTCCTCACTGAAATTTTGCTAGTTATGAATCATAATGTAAATATCTGATATGCAGGATGTATTTTCATTGTTACAAATTGAACATAATTAAAGCATAGTGATTCATCACAAAATAATATGTAACCATATATCATGAAATATTTATTTCCAATTGCAAATCAATGAAATTTTGTCTTGAAAGATAGTGTGGCATGGGTAAGTTTTCACGCCGGGTACTCACATGTGGATGCATTTGCATGTGGGTAGAACCATCTGGAGACAGAGGAGCGGTGTCTTGGTTCCTAAGACCAACAGAAATATGTGTTTTCCGATGGTCTTAGGCGACCCCTGTGAAAGGGTCATTTGAGCCCCAAAGGGGTCACGACACACAGGTTGAGAACCACTGATCTAGAGGTTAAGAACAAGAGCCTCTGGTAGCAGAAACATGGATGAAGATCAAATCCCACACCCACCAGCCTCAATCAACTTGCTTAGTATCTTTCTCAGCTTCCTTATCTGAAACATAGGATAGGAGTATCGTCTAATTTTTATAAGGTGGCCGATCAACTAAATAAATGTGTATACAGCGCTTAAAATCTTCTTGGCACACAGGGAAATGCCATAGGGAAGTATGAGTCAGAATCCACTTGATAGCACACAACAATAAATACTGTATTATTTTATTCAAGAATATTTGGTGGCAGAAAAAGAAATCAATGATCCAAAAAGAAAAGCAATGCTTGCATATGTAAAAGATTAGCACATTATATCATTGTCTCTGATTTTCGTTTTGAGTGTTTGTCATTTGGGTTCTATTAAATGTTGTATGAATTGAATTGTGTTCCCCTGGAAATATGTGTTATAAATCCTAACCTCTATGTCAATTGAAGGAACCCTGATGGTGCAGTGAATTAAGCGTTGGGCTGCTAACCACAGCATCAGCAGCTCAAACCCATCAGCCACTCTTCATGAGAAAGATCAGACTGCTTCTTCCATAAATACTTAGTCTCAAAAACTCTGTCGAGCAATTACTCACTCAATCACTGTGCGCCATACCTGAGCGTGCAAGCCCATCTGAGAACAGGAGTTTCTTGGTTGTGTTAATGAGACCATATCAGAATAAGGTATGTTTCCAACCTATGATGCTATCAATTCTGAGATTTAAGAGAGGAGATTATAAGCAAAAGCAAGCAAGCATGCATGGGGAAGAAGAATCCAAGTGGTGACCCCAAGGAAGTTCTCTGAAAGGGCATACGGAAACCAAGGTAAGACATTCCCCTCGAGCGCACGGAGATGCTTCTCATATGGGCACTCTGGATACTCCTATTGGCCCCCTAAACTGTCAGAAGATACATACATCCATTTATTAAAGCCACCCGATTGTGCTGTTTCTGTTAAAATAGCACCACATAAATAAGACAGGAGGAAGGAAAATCCCCTTGTATTTATTTGGTTTATTTATTTTGAGGATTTGGTTTTAAATATAATAAGTAGCATATACTCTTATTTTAGTGCCCAGGCTGAAGGACTTCTAGTGGGACAGTGGGAGCCTCCTTCTCCCCTTCTGCTGAGCCCATTTGCCCTCTGACTGCCAGCTTTACAATAATAATAACACTTTTTTTGTGGGCTAACTCTAGCCCACTCCCTCCCTAATAGCTAGGTTTCAGCAGGTCTCCTGGCTCTTGGTTTCAGTTCATCTTTGTCAGCAGGCCTCTCTCTCCAGGTTCCAGGTCACACCAAGTCTTTCATGTCTATAAACCTAGACTAGAAATTGAAATACATTTTTCTAGGACACACATTTTCTCACACTACATTCTGATGTGCAGAGAAAGTGTAACTCCTTGAGTTTGTTCCCAATGGTAGCTTTGTCATTGTGCCATTCTCATCAAAAGGCTCTACCCAACAGAATCAGGTAGAAGCATTACAAGAAACAACAACAACCAGTTTTTAAATCTATGTAATGCTTTAGAGCTGTCAATAGTTCAATACAATAATTGAAAAAGTCTCTTTAAATAGAGACACAAATGACAGTTCTTCCTATCATTCTTGTTATTTATAATAAGATGCCTACATAGGTAGTGAATGACAAGAGCCCCATGATCCACAGACTGACTCTTGTATATCCTATTACTCTCTCTGTACTGTGGTGCCATCCCTGTTTCTCCTGGTTCTGCGTTTTGCTACTGTTTTCCGCTACTGAAGTCTGAGATTAATGAGAGTCCAGCCATCCTCCCTGTTAATCTCTACATCTCTTTTGCTGGTATGACCCTTAAGACCAGGGTATGACTAATTTGCTTATGTACCCATTCTTGAAATCCTCTTTGGTCATCTGAAATACTAGGCAATTTGCATATCCCATTAGGAGAAAGAAGCTTGTTCCTGCCCAGAGGTAGTTAAGAAAACAAAACTCCAACATTTTCATTGTCCTCTCAACTCATTTTATTTTATTTGGGGGACACTGGAATAACCATTACCACATGGTGGAACTGAAATTGGGTATATAGTTCTATAACACCTTACAGTTATCTAATCAAGCTTGCCTTCTATAGCCCCTCAACTCTTCTAGCTGCTTATTATTTCTAACTGAAGTTAAGTCAACTTCCAACTCCCCACAACTTTACATATCTCAGAACAGAACATTGCCCAATCTTGCACAATCTTCATTGCCATAGAAATGCTTGAGTCCATGATTGTAGCCAGTGAATCAATCTATCTCATTGAGAGTTTCTCTTGCCTTTGCCCACCCTCCACCTTACCAATCATGTGTCCTTCTCCAGGCTCCAGCCCTTCCTGATAACAGGCCCAAATTAGGGAGTCTAAGGCACAGAACATATTCTGGTGAGCTCTATGGTGTTCATTGGTTGACTTTTGAGAGTAGGTCACTAGTATGTTTTCTCTCTCTAGCATGGTTTTGTTTCTCTCTGTCTCTCTTTTTAAATCATTTTATTAGGGGCTCCTACAACTCTTATCACAATCCATACATACATCAATTGTGTAAAGCACATTTGTACATTCATTGCCCTCATCATTCTCAAAACATTTGGTCTCCACTTAAGGCCCTGGCATTACATCCTCATTTTTACCCCTCCTTCCCTGTTCTCCCCTCCCTCATGAGCCCTTGATAATTTATAAATTATTATTTTGTCATGCCTTGCCCTGTCTGACGTCTCCCTTCACCCACTTTTCTGTTGTCCATCCCCCAGGGAGGAGGTCACATGTAGGTCCTTGTAATCGGTTCACCCTTTCTGACCCACCCTCTCTCTACCCTCCCAGTATCACCACTCTCACCACTGGTCCTGGAGGGATCATCCACCTTGGATTCCCTGTGTTTCCAGTTCCTATCTGCACCAGTGTACATCCTCTGGTTCAGCCAGACTTGCAAGGGAGAATTCGGACCATGAAAGTGGTGGTGGGGGGGAGGCGGAGGAATCATTTAGGAACTAGAGGAAAGTTGTATGTTTCATCGTTGCTACATCGCACCCTGACTGGCTCGTCTCCTCCGCTAGACCCTTCTGCCAGGGGATCTCCCATGGCCTATGTTTTCATATGGAAGTTCCATTGAAGCCTCTTTACTAGGAGAAATCCTACTGGTATTTGAAATGTCTTTGGCATAGCATCTATCATCACAGCAACATCTATAGAGCTTAACTTATAAGCACCAGGTTTCTGGAAGGCTATAGTTTATGGTTGAAGCCTTAAACCCATGCTTAAATCTCCACTTAGATTTAGCCTCCAATTGAGTTCCTTTGGAGGTCATCATTCAGTAGTGTGAAAGGCTGTGTCCTCAACAGTGAGTTTGAAAGTGGACTATTGTGGTACCTCATTGTTGTTTTAATTTGTATTTCTCTTATGGTTCAAGATCGGGAATATGTTCTCATAAGTTTGTTGGCCATTCGGATTTCTGCCCCTGTGAAACTTCTGTTCAAGTCCTTTGCCCACCTCTCAAGTGGGCAGTTAGTATTTTTTCTTTTTGAAAACTAGCAGAGTATTGTAGACTTTATTAATAAGGCCTTTATCTGGTGTGTCATCGCAAAAGATGTTTTCCCAGTCCGTGATCTCTCTTATCACTCTCTTGGTGAATCCTTTCGATGTACATAGGAGTTTTATTTTCACTATATCCCATTTGTCAATTTGTGCCTCCTCTGTGTTTGTGTCCTTCCCAATTTCTGATAGCCTATGTATTCCCTGTGCCAAAGTTCTCTAGTTGGTCCCAATTCCCTCATTGATGGCCCTAATAGTTTGGGGTTTAACTTCAAGGTCTGTGATCCACTTGAGTTTATTCTTGTGCATAGAGGAGATAAGGGTCTTGCTTCATTTTTCTGCAGGTAAATATCCATCGTTTCCAGCACCACTTGTTAAAGAGGGCATCTGCTTCCTATTTGATATTTTGGGGGCCCTTATCAAAGATAAGTTGTCTGTATACTGATGATTTTATTTCTGAGTTTTTAATTCTTTTCCATTGGTCTGTGGATCTGTCATTTTATCAACACCATGAGGTTTTGACAACTGTGGCTGTATAGTATGTGCTGAAGTCAGGTAAACAAGCCCTCCCACTGTGTCCTTCTTCTTGAGGAGTTCTCTGCTAATTCTGGGCTTCTTCCCTCTCCATATGAAGTTGGTAATCAGTTTTTCCATTTCTTTGAAGAAAGATGAGGGTAATTGTATCGAGATTGCATTAAACTTACATAGTGCCCTTGGCAGAACTGACATCTTGACTCTATTGAGTCTTCCAATCCACAAGCATGGGATATTCTTCCATTTGTTGGCATGGGATATTCTTCCATTTGTTGAGATCGCTCTTGGTTTCTTGTAATAGTGTTCTGTAGTTTTCCCCATATGAATCTTTTGTTCTTTTAGTCAGGTATATCCCTAGATATTTCTAATTGTATTTGGCTATTGTGAAGGGTACCACCTTTTTGATCTCCTCTCCTGTAGTCTTATCCGATGTGTATAACAGTCCAATGGACTTCTGTTTGTTGATCTTGTATCCTGCCACTCTGCCAAACTCCTCTATTGCTTCCAGTACTCCCCTTCTGGAACTTTTGGGATTTTCCATATATAAAATCATATCATCTTCAAATAAAGATACGTTCACCTCTTCTTTGCCTTATGCTGCTAGCTAAAACCTCCAGCACGATATTAAATGAAAGTGGGGACAAGGGGCATCCTTGTCTGGTCCCCTTTTTTCAGTGGGATTGTGTTGGTCTTTTCTCCATTGACTACCATGTTGGCTGTTGGTTTTTCATTTATAGCTTGTATTGTCTTGAGGAAATTTCCTTCCATTCCTATCTTCTAAAGTGTCTTAAACAGGAATTGGTGTTGGATGTTTGTCAAATGCTATTTCTGCATCTATTGATATTATCATGTGGTTCTTACAGTTTTTCATGTCATTGTGACGAATAATACTAATGGTCTTTTGTATGTTGAACCATCCCTGCATCCCTGGTATGAATCCCCCTTGGTCATGGTGAATTATTTGTTTTATATACTTTTGTATTGTGTTGGCTAGCATTTTGTTAAGGATTTTTGCATTGATGTTCATTAGGGATATTAGTCTGTAGTTCTTGATTCTTGTGGGATCCTTGCCCGGTTTTGATATCATGGCTATACTAGCTTCATAGAAGGAGTTTGGGAGTTTACCACCTTTTTATGTTCTGGAAGAGTTTGTGTAGGATTGGTGTTAGTTCTTCCCTAAATGCTTGGTAGAATTCTCCAGTGAAGCCATCTGGTCCAAGGGATTTTTTGTTGGTAATCCCTTGACAACTTAACATCCTCAAAGGTAGCCTAATTCAAAATATCAGAAAGCAACAAGTGTTGGAGGAGCTCTGGGGAGACAGCAATTCTCATCCACTGCTGGTGGACTTGTAAGTATGTATGACCACTATGGAAATCGATCTGGCAATATCTAAAACAGATGGAAATAGAGTTGCCATACGACCCAGCAATCCCCCTACTGGGCATATAGCCAGAAGAGGCAAGAAACAAACCAAGGCCAGACATCTGTGCTCCAATGTTCATTGCAGCACAGTTCACAATTACAAGGAGTTGGAAGCCGTCCAAATTTCCATCAACTGATGATTGGATTAATAAACTGTGGTATATACATACAGTGGAGTACTACGTATCACTAAAAAGCAGTGATGAATGCATGAAGCACATCACTGCGTGGGAAGAACTGGAGGAAATCATGCCAAGTGAAGTAAGTCAGGCACAAAAGGACAAGTACAACATGAGTCCACTGAGGTAAATATTTTAAAAAATGATGCAAAAGGGGCATAACGAAAAAGCTACTGTATACAAACATTCTTGGGGTGGGGACCATGTAGTATGACAGAGACCAGATCAACTACAGGATGCACATGTTAGACAACTGGGGAGGAGGTGGGGGAAGGAAAGAAAAGGAAAATGAGTAAAGTAAGGAAGAAATGGGTAGTGGGGACATGGGGCGATAACCCCAGCCAAGGGGAGGGCATTATTTCTATCTCCACAGGGGAAAAGAGACCAAACTTCAACCCAGTGCCCCAAGGTGTGAATGCAGCATTCTGGCATGGAATAGGGAACCAGTTGGGGAGGCCTGGGGGGCTGGCTCCAGTCCCAAACACTAAGTGAACGCCTGCCCCTCCCCCCAGAAGAATTCATTTCAAAGGGCGGCATTGAATCTGTAGCTCAGGGAGAGGGACATATCTGATTGGAGCACAGGGCAGCAGATGAAGGGGGAGTAGGAGAGAGTGGAGCATGTTCTGGCCTACTAGGCCTTGAGTATGATGACCTCATTTAGAGCAGCCAGTCCACAGAGAGGACCACATGGCCAGCCCCACTATGAGACATGACGCCCCTCACTGAACCATGGCCCTGCGGGGGACAGTACCATTAAAACAGTGTGGGAATTGTGGCCAATCTGATCCCACCACACCAAGGCAAAGCACTGGGGGAGTGCAGCAGAACAGCAAGGGAATGGAGTAGAAAGGTCCCCAGGGAATGCTGAAGGTGGACTTTGGGGTCAGGGCTTGGTGTCCCAACAGACTGAACTGGAAAAGACAGCTAAAGGCCAACAAATGATTCTTGAACTAACTGCAAGCTTTTCTTTCTTGTTGTGTTTTGTTCTCTGTCAATGGTTTGTTGTCGTTGTTGTTCTCTTGTATATTGTTGCTTAGTTTTGTTCTGTCTTGTTTTTGTGCGTGTTATTATCTCCACAGGTCTGTCTAAATAAGATAGACTGGATGAACAAGCTGGAAGAGAAAACAATGGGACCAACATTTCCAGGAGGTCATGGGATAGTTGGAGATGGGGGCAGAGGAAGTGGTGTTAACAAACCCAGGGACAAGGAAACAACAAGTGATCCAAATTGGTGGTGAGGTGGGTGTTGGAGGCCTGGTAGGGCATGGTCAAGGGTAATGTAACCAAGAGGAATTGCTGAAACCCTGGTGGGGACTGAGTATGATAGTCAAGGGAAATAGAGGAAAGAACTGGGAGGCAAAGGGCATTAATAGAGTTCTAGATAAAGACATGTACATATGCAAATATATTTATATATGAGGATGGGGAAATAGATCTATGTGCCTATATTTATAGGCTTAATATTATGGTAGCAGAAGGACATTAGGCCACCACTGAAATACTCCCTCAATGCAAAAATACTTTCTTCTATTAAGTTGGCATTCTATGATGCTCTCCTTCCTGATAAAACCACTGAAGACAAAGCGGGGTGAATTAGCAAATATGGTGAAGAAAACTGATGGTGCCCGGCTATCAAATGATATAGCATCTGGGGTCTTAAAAGCTTGAAGGTAAACAAGCTGCCATCTAGCTCAGAAGCAACAAAGCCCACATGGAAGAAGCACACCAGCCTGTGCAATCACGAGGTGTTGAAGGGATCATGTATAAGGCATCATCAAAACAAAAAATCTTATCATAATGAATGAGGGGAGATGTGCAGAGTGGAAACCCAAAGCCCATTGTCAGCCACTGGAGATCCCCTTGCAGAGAGGTCTAGGGGAGGAGATGAACCAATCAAGGTGTGATGTAGCAATGATGAAACATACACCTTTCCTCTAGTTCCTAAATGCTTCCTCCCCCCACCCCCCACTATCATGATGCGAATTCTACCTTGCAAATCTGGCTAGACCAGAGGATGTACACTGATACACATAGGAACTCAAAACAGGGAATCCAGGGAGGATGATCCCTCCAGGACCAGTGGTGTGAGTGGCGATACTGGGAGGGTAGAGGGAGAGTTGGTTGGAAAGAAGGAACCTATTACAAGGATCTACATGTGACCTCCTCCCTTGGGGACAGTCAACAGAAAAGTGGGTGAAGGGAGATGTCGGACAGGGAAAGATATGACAAAATAATAATATATAAATTATCAAGGGCTCATGAGGGAAGGGGTAGCGGGGAGGGAGGTGAAAAAATGAGGAGCTGATGCCAGGGGCTTAAGTGGAGAGCATATGTTTTGAGATTGATGAGGACAATGAATGTACAGATGTGCTTTACACAATTGTTGTATGTGTGGATTGTGATAAGAGTTGTAGGAGCCCCTAATAAAATAATTTTTAAAACGGATAGTGGATTATTACCATCGCCTAACCAGCCCAGGGAGGGACAGTCTTGCCCTCTGGCACTTGTCTAGGTATGCCCTTGATGGAGATCAGAGTACTAGGGTCACCTCCCTATATGCTGATGCCTTGATCAGAAACAATATTACAACCTTTCTTATCTGCAACAGTCTATGTGTCCAACCACCATCCCTTTCCTGGTTCTGTAGTTCCTCCTTCAAATGTGAAAAATCTGCCTGTTGCTAGTCATTATTTTTACCATAGTTTCCTTTGTTCTCAGTGTTAATTGAACATTGTTTCTCATGGACAAGCTTAATTGGCGGTGCTTTTGAAAATCCTTGGGTATCAATATGATCTCATGCTGATTGCCTCCCTCATCCAAATGATTTGTCTTTTTTTGTCTTTGTCTTGCTAAAGAGTTAAGAAATGTGCCTCTACAAGTTATATTTGAATTTGGAGTCTCCTTTTTCCCTCAAGCACTCATAAAGCTACAATAGTGATGATGGGTGGTGGAGTTACACTTAGCTAAATTCAAAACTGTTTCCAAAACTGCTTCCATCTTTAGGATATCATTGACCACTTCAGAATTAGGGTCTACCAGAATTCAAACTCACAGATGCTCTATGGGAAGAAGATGAGGCTGTCTGCTCTATAAAGGTTTATGATCTTGCCCTATCCAAGATATGACAAAATAACGATGTATAAATTACCAAGGGCACATGAGGGAGGAGGGAGGGGGGAGGGAGGGGAAAAAAAGAGGACCTGATGCAAAGGGCTTAAGTGGAGAGCAAATGCTTTGAGAATGATTGGGGCAGGGAATGTATGGATGTGCTTTATACAATTGATGTATGTATATGTATGGATTGTGATAAGAGTTGTATGAGTCCCTAATAAAATGTAAAAAAAGAAAAGAGTAGAAAAAAAAGAAAATGATTAGGGCAAAGAATGTACAGATGTGCTTTATACAATTGATGTATGTATATGTATGGACTGTGATAAGAGTTGTATGAGCCCCTAATAAATTGTTTTAAAAAAAAGAAAGAAAATGTTTTGAAAATGATGATGGTAATCTATGCTATGTACAAATGTGCTTGACACAATGGATGTATGTATGGATTGTGATAAGAACTGTAAGAGCCACCAATAAATGATTTTTTTAAAGAAAAAAAGGCTTATGATCTTGGAAACCCTGTATAAGATTGTTATGAGTCAGAATCAGCTTGATGACAGTGAGTTTAAGTATATATTTGAGATGGCTACAACATTGAAGAAAGTCTATCTAGTCTCTCGGCCTCATATACTTGGGGGAGGATGGAGATCACATAGAGAAGGTACAAACACTAATGATTTGTAGCTAGTGTGTTGATAGAGGCACTGTGGTGGTATCGAGTGGTTAGTAGTTGGGCTGTGATCTGCAAGGTCAGCAGTTAAAAACCACCAGCTTCTCTGAGGGAGAAAGGCAGAGCTTTCTACTCCCATAAAGAACTGCAGTCACAGTAACTCACAGTGATAGTTCGACCTTGTCCTAAAGGGGTGCCATGAGTTAGCATCAATGGCAGTAAGGGGTGAGGTGAGGTGAGGTGTTGAGAGAGAGAGGCCGGGCTCATGCGCATCTATAGAAGGACTATTTCTTCAGCGTGTCAGGTGCAGGTTCAGAGAAGGCTGCCTGGAGTAGGAGAATCCGAATGTCCTTGTTAATGTTATCGGTGAACTCTGACCCTCCCAAAGGCCGAGAGTATAAATGCCCTACTTATCTCCTAATGCACCCATGGTCTGGAGACTCTCGAAAGCTTGGCCACGTTGAAATTATGATTCCAAATTCATTCCTATGTGATAGATTTCATGAGCTTGAAAGCGTAAGTCTATTGTTTCTGGCATTTGTCATTCTCACATTACAAAATAATTCCCTTAGCTTACATTTGGAGCAAGCAGCTCACAGGAGACAGCTCCTTGAGGGGATCCTGAACTTTCTTCCAGTTGAGGAGCTAGAAATTGGAACAGCCATTCTCCACAGAGCTTGACATTCCTGGTTCCAGCAAACTGTACAAAGGCTAAAAAAGAAAAGAGAGAGAGCAGATGGGAAAGAAAGACAATCAAATGAAAAGAGACTAGAACAATTTTTCCAACAACGAGTTGCTTGTTAGACTGTAGAAAAGAATGGAATAAAGAACCTTGTTGTAATTATTGTACCTCTGGCTCAGAGTTGAAAGTATAGTCCCTCTTCCCTCAACATTCTTCCTTCCCCCAATTTGGCATTGTAGTGAAATCATATCATTGGAGTCATTGTTTTTCTCATCTGTGACATTTTATGTTATTTATTTAAATATGGAATCAGGAAATTCACATTGAAATAAAACATCTTGTTTCCAGTGACTGAGAGCCAGGGAGATTTTTTCTTTGGAAATCTGATTACAAAACAGTGGGTTTTGTATAATGTCTTCCCTGCTTGATTTCACCAAGTGATTAGGAACTGGCTATGATGGAGCCACTAAACATGTGCAGATATGGAAACAAATAACATAAGGATGCTGGTACAAAATATGTCCAGACTAAAATGAATCCCTATCGAAGCAGCTTGAACTTCAAATATGGTGTCTGAGGTTATTAAGAAGCTAAAACTTCAAGTAGAAGGAAGATGTCCTGAGATTTGGGGATGAAACTTGCTTTCCTTTTCAGGAGCAGGATTTCTCTATCTGTTCCCAAGCCCAGTCCATCCTCATGTATCCTACCTAGCATAGAGCTATGCTCTTTCTCTGGAACTGATTTCTGGAAAAATCTCCAAACGCTTCTCAGAAAATGAGTTCAACTATTGCCTCATATTGTTGCCTAGACTTAAGGTCATTGTTGAAATGGTCAAATTTAGATATCTTATGAAAGAGCAGTTTTGAGGAACCATTTGTTAAGACAGAGATAATCTCAAACTAAACTATATCTAGATAAACTCAACTAATAAGTTGTCCCAAAGAAGATAAATATGTAACATTTATCTGGAATAGAACCTGCCTTTCTCCCTTTTGTCCGATGAGAAACTTTCTAGTCTCGATGACTGCCAATTTGCCCTGATGAGAGCCCTGGTGGTTCCATGGTTACATGTTGGGTGTAATCTGAAAGGTCAACAGTTCAAAACTGCCAGCCCTCAGAGGTAGAAAGATAGGGTTTTCTACTTTAAAAAAATTTTACAGTATCTGAAATGCAGAGAGACAATTCTACCCTGTCCTATAGGGTCTCTATGAGTCGGTGTTAGCTTGAGGCAGTATTATTAATGTTGTTGTTCTTGTTTCCCTTATTTAGTTAATCAAGACTGAGGTTTTTAGGGTTTTTTTTAACTGATTGCTTATCATGATTGTACTTAGGGATGGTCTAGCCAATAGGGACCCCATATCCAACAAAAAAAAAAACCTCCGCCTAGTCCTGCACCATCCTCACAACTACTGCTACGTTTGAATCCAAACTTGTAACAACTTTACCAGTTGATCTCTTTGAGGGTCCCTGGTCTCCCTTGATAAACTGTCCAAAACACCAGCTTAGACCAAGTCTTACCATCCTTGCTTTCTGGGAACATTTTTAACATTCTTCTTCCAAGATAGATGTCATTCTACTGTCAGTACATGGTATATTCAACATTCGTTGTCAGCAACATAATTCACATGCATCAAGTTTTCTTCAGTATTTCATATTCATTGTCCAGTTTTTGCATGCATATGAAGTGACTGAAAATACAATGGCTTGAGGTCAGGGCCACTTTAATTCTTCAAATGATATCTTGACTTTTTAATTCTTTAAAAGAATGATCTTTTGCAGTATATTTTCCAAGTACAATGCATTGCTAGATTTCTTGACTGTTGCTTCCACAGGCTGTTGATTGTGAATGCAAGTAAAATGAAACCCTTAGAAACTTTAGTATTTTCACCATTTATTACAATGTGGCTTATTGGTATAATTGTGTGGATTTTTGCTTTCTTTATATTGATTTGTAATCCATACTAAAGGCTACACTCTTTGATCTTCATCAGCAAAGTGCTTTGCATTCTCTTCCCTTTTGGTAAATTACATTGTGAAATCTGTGTATTGCAGGTTGTCAGGAGTCTTCCTCCAATAGCAATGCTACAGTCTTGCTGTAGTCTAGCTTCTCAGATTACTTGTTCAGCACGCAGATGGAATACAGGTGGCACACCTTCAGGCACACTTCTGATTTTAAAACACCTAGTATCACTTGTTCTGATCAATCAATTTGCTTCTTGGTTTATGCATAAACTTCACATATGCACAATTAAATGCTCAAGAACTTACATTCTTTGCAACATTATCCATAGCTTGCTATGATCCTCACAGTCAAATGCTTTGTATAATGAATAAAACATATTTTTGGCATTCTCTTCTTTTAATCATGATCAGAAATCATTGATGATATATATCCCTGTTTCAGATCCTTTTTTGAATCTGACTTGAATCTGGCCGATACCTGTTGATGTTCTGCTGCATCCATTTTTGAATTATTTCCAGAAAAACATTACTTGCATGTGATTTTAGTAATGTTGTTCAATTAATTTTATACTCCGTTAGATCATCTTTCTTTGGAAAGGGCACAACTATGGATATCTTACAGTGGGTTGACTGGGAGCTGCTTTCCAGATTTCTTGGTATAAGTGAGGAAGCTCTTCCATCATTGCATCAGTTTATTGAAACACCTCAATTGGTATTTCATAAATTCTGGGAGACTTCTTTATTTTGCCAGTGCTTTTAGTTCAATTTGGATTTCTTCCTCTAGTGCCATAAGCTTTGGATTATATGATTTCTTTTGAAATGATTGAAAGTCAGTAATTTTTGTTTTGTTTCTACCATTACTGCGTCTTACAGTGTATCCTTTGCATCTTCCTTTGATCTTGCTGTGTTGTTCAATACTTTCCCATAAAATCATTCAATTTAAACTCAAGGCTTGAAGTTATTTTTAATTCTTTTATCTTGAGAAATGCCAATCATGTTCTTCATTTTTGATTTCCTAATTTCATATGTTTTCATATTTCATTATAATACTTTATCTTCTTGATCTTCCTTTGGATATCTTCTGTTTGACTATTATATATTTCATTTGCTTTACCTATTCTACATTCAAGAGTAACTCCCAGAGTCTCTTCTAATTTCCATTTTGAGCTGGTCTTTCTTTCTTGTCTTCTCCATGGCCTTTTACTTTATTCATGTACGATGTCCTTGATGACATTTCACAGCTAGTCTGCAGTCATTAATGTTCAACTTGTCACATTTACCCTTGAGGGAGTATCTAAATTTAAATGGGCTCTAGCCAAAGTCATATTTTGCCTCTCATAAATTGTTTAAATGTTCTTCAGCTTCTACTTAAGTTTGCATAATAGCAATCAATGATCTGTTCCTCAATCAGCTCCTGGCCTTCTTCAGCTGGATGATATTGAGCTTCTTCATCATCACTTTCCACAGATGCAATCAAATTAATTCCTGTGTATTCCTTCAGACATGGAGCCTATGTGTAACCACAGCTTACATTCCTGAACGGGAACATTTTCAATGAATAAGTCATTTTTCTTGAAAAATTTTATCAAACAACCACTGGTGTCCTTATAATCACCAAGGACATATATTCCAACTGTTTATCCTTCTTTATTTCCAACTTTCTCATGCACGTCGTTAGTGATTATTAATAGACCTCGATTGTATGCTCGATCAGTTTCAAACAGCAGAAGTTAGTAAAAGTACTCAACGTGTTCATCATTGGCATTAGTTGTTCTTGAATAAATTTGAATAGTCACAACAATGGTTCCTCTTGTATGTATATGAATATTATCCTATCACTTTATGATAGATTTTGAATTTTTTTACCTTCCTCTTCAATTGGTCATTTCTGGTATAGTCCAGTTAAAAATGGCCAAAACAGGTCGCACTTAGGTTATCCATGTTAACAAATATAACTAAATATTTGTAAATTCAATTTTTTATGTAAACAGTTTAGTGACATCTCATCCTGTTGTTTTAATATTCATATTTCCCCTTCACTTCTCTTTGTTTTTTTCCCTTACCTTTCTTTTCTTTATCTCTGAAGATTATATGAAATAATTCTTTCAAAGCAGGGCTCAAAGCAAAGAGTTAAAGAAAGATATCATTACAATACGTATCACCCCAACTAGGATTTCTAACTGTCTTCTGGTGCCTTGTATTGTCATTTTAATATTTTCATTATGGCTCACCTCACAATTGTTCACCACACATCACTGTTGTCAACCATCAAAGTCATCTTTAATTCGTATAATGGCCGAGTTTTCACCTTTCCCCCATACATACACAAAGAACTTTCATCATGCTCACGGTTCTTGATTTGACATGATCCAAAATTAGCTTTGAAGTCATGCATTAATGAAGAAAGATACAAAACAAATCCTCCTGCCATAGTGACAAGCCCAGTATTTAAAGGACACCCACAGCCCCAGCTCTGAGATATTGCAGTGTAAGTGGCATTCACTGGAGAAGATGTTTCTTCTGATAGAGGTCTAGCAATATGTAATGCTGTTATATGTCCTTTATGTTCCCTAACACGCCTCTTTCTCTTAAACTCCATGACCACCATCTTAATTCAAGGCCTTTGGATTGGCATAGTCTTCCCCTTGGCTTCCTGGCCATCATATGTCCCTCACTCTATTTACCCTCTAAACTGCTGCCAATGTTATTTTACATCACAAATCTGATCATGTACTTCCTTTGTCGTTTGTTGCTTTGCTAGTGATTTTAGTTCAATTCATTGTGACCCTATAGGACAAGGTTAAATTGCCTTATAGTGTTTCCAAGGTTTTATAGTGGCAGATATTTCTCTCTTGGTGTAGTTAGTGGGTTCAAACCACCAGCTTTCCATAATTCAAATGCATCAATTCTTCTTGGTTCATCTTTCCTCATTGCCTAGAATTCCCATGCATATGAGGATATATGAAAATACCATAACTTCAGACAACACTCTTTAGTTCTCAAAGTAACATCTTTGCTCTTTAACATTTTAAAGAGGTTTATTTTCTTTGTTTGTGGAGCAGATTTACACAATTCAATAAATATATTTGATTTGATGGTTTGCCTGCTGTCACCATGAGTGTTCATTATGGATCCAGGTAGTATGAAACCCTGATAACTTGAATTTGTTTCCCCTGTTTACCATCACATTGATTTTGATTTGGTTGTGAGGATTTTTGTTCCCTTTACATTGAGGTGCACTCCATACTGAGCATCATAGTTTTTGATACTCATAAGTCATTTCTTCAATATCTCTTTGTTTTCAAAAAGCACATAGTCAAACAAACAAACCTATGGTCATTGAGTGAATACAAATTCATAGGAATCCAATACAGAATTTCTGAGGCTTTATTAATCTTTATGGGAGCAGATAGACTCATCTTTATCCCTCAGAGCAGCTAGAGGGTTTGAACCATTGACCCTGTGGTTCGTAGTTCAATGCTTACTCAACAGTATCACCAGGGCTTCTTTCAGAAAGCTCATACAACTAAAGGAACAAAAAAAAAATGAACTCACCACAATCCACCTGATTCCAAATCACGGCACCTTGTAAATCTTTCTGGGAATTGAAAGCCTCATCTTTCTCCTTCTAGAAAGCACATGACACAACAACAATAACAACAAATATCCAACCCACTTCCATAGAGTTTATTACATCGCATAGTAAATCATTAAGGATAGAATTGCCCTTGAAAGTGTCTGAGACTGTAACTCTTTATGGGAGTGGAAAGTCTCATCTGTCTCCCAGAGTGGCTTTGAATCATTGACCTTACGGTTAAGGGCGCAACGCATAACTCACTACGCCATCAGAGCTCCTAGAAAGTAATACTGCCATTGAAGTGATTCTAATGCATGGTTAGTGTTAAATCAATTTCTGATAGATAAATAAATAAGTAGAAAAATAATACAAGGTCATTTATATTCTAAGTTCTAAAGTGCCTCCGTGTCCATGGAATAAATTTAAGCAAGTCAGCATTTGAAAATACATGATTAAGTAGACAAATAACTTAAAAAGAAATAATAGCTGCTGAAAATGCAGCCCATACAAACAGCTGTTTCCAGATGGACTAAATTTTTGCAGGTTGGACCAGGAAGATGCTATTTATAGCTAGGCCATATGCTAGCTTCTGGTGTTTGTCTAAAGACAAAACTCTGTGCAGAATCTCTGACCTCTATAGCTGGGGAGATAGCGCATTCTTTAATCCCAGTGAAGTTGGGCATTCAGTTGGCATTCATATCTAAGGCAAAGAGTGAGGAAGGTGAATTTCTTGGTGTATAGTGATTACATTCTTTTTAAATTTAACCAAAGGGGGTGTTTAGGGTCTTTGAGGCACCTGAAGAGGAGGTTATCCATCAAGCAAGCACTTAAATGGAGTGGACAAGCTCATGAAAGAAAAATCTCCATCTGAGGGAAGGTAGTTTGCAGGAAAATGAGAGAAGCAAAGCAAACACCCTTCCTCTCTGTCACTTTTATAAGGTCTTGCTTAAATTTTGTTAAAAAAATTATGATTTAAAAGGTTCAAATAGCCCAGGGAAGTAAATCAATGCATACTTCCAACATTAGTTAATATTTACTAAGAATCATAGGTTACAACAAATTAAACATTTTGGCTCTCTTGCTGAGCTTTTCTGGCCAACCATGTTAGTGGCTGTTCCTACAGATAGTTTCTAACTCCTTTTCTTTTATTTTCTTTTTATTTTTTTACCCCTCTGGAGCAAATACAGTGAAAAGAATAGGGAGACCTCGGGGTTCATGTGATTCTTAAGCCAGGGTCTTTGGAAAATGGATTTGAGGTTGGGAGTGAATCAGTGTGAACAGGCAGACACTAGACGTGGCCACGAAAAACTGGGAAAAATGAGTTAGATTTCTCCTTGTTTTGAGATGGAATTCCTTCTTATAAACCTGGGCACCCTCAGAGAAAAATGCTTTATAGTCCAAAGTGATGTTTATTTTGGACCCAGTTCCTCTTTAAGCTTTCAGTTTGACCTTAAGAATGAGATCACAATTGGAAGCAAACCCGTCTTCTGTTTCTACTGTTAAAGAATTACCTACCCAGTGAAAACCACATAGGATTAACAATGGCATTGTCCCAAATGCACACTTCTTGGAATGGTATGAATAATATACATGATACCAGCAGATTTTTTCAACTACTGAACAGTTTCAGTAAGAAGATTGAGCCCTTTGTAAATAGAATGCTTTACTACTCAGTTTTGCTATATTGAATGCCCAAAGTTTGGTGGACTTGATCTATCACACAAATCTGAGATGGAAGAAGAGGCAGACTGTTTGATTTTGCTGATTTCTTTGGACAGTGTCTCAGGTTGAAAACTTGTGAATAAGAAATGGTTATCAGACATTACTCTTAAACCCTCGAGAAATGGGCAAGTCTTCTGACTGATTGCTCCTAGTCAACGTGTTGCCATCAAGTCTGTTCTGACCCAAAGCCACCTAATAGGAGTGTGGCTCCTCTTAGCTCCACAAAAGACGTGTCAAATCATGGTCCATGTCACTAGAGCAGGAACCTTGGTGGCACAGTAGTTGAAGAACTCTGCTGCAAACTGAAAAGACAACCTTACCAGCAGCTCCATGGGGGGGAAAGATGAGACCTTTGCTTCCAGGAGGATTTTTGCACACTTAGAAACCATAAGTGGGCAGGTCTATGTTGTTCAGTAGGGTTGCTATGAGTCAGAATTGACTTGACTGCTGTTAGTTTTGCTGTTTTTATTGTTATTGATTTGGTTTGATGGACTTTAGTAGAATTGATTCAAAATTTGGCAGATTCCATTAAAAATTTAGTTATGTATCTGTCAGAATCTGAACAAGCCATGAGTTGTACTAATTAGATGCTTTGGATATGTTCCATCATCTCTAATGTTACATTTAAAAAAATTCAGAATCACCGAAAACAGGGATAGCACTTTGGTACTTAATTGATGGGACCTTAAAACAGAATCCATTCATACACGAATTGACAAGCTCTTAATCTCTAAATGGAATAAAGAGACTAGACAGAATTAAAATTTATTTATTCATTTGGTTTTATCAGTCAATGTTAATTTGGTACTAGCCAAAACACTGAATGGAGAGCTTCACACATAACATCAACTTGGTACTTCGTAATACATTTATGAAAATATCACTATCCAACCCATTTTATAGATAAGAAAACTGAGACTTAGAGAGATTAAGTGACTTGGGAATGAAAAAGCTGGAGATATTCAATTCTATATTCAACAGAATTCTCAACTTCTATGCAAACAGTGAAGCTCATACACAGTATCACTCAACAGTCAGTAGAGGCTTGTGTTCTGCTCTGATGCTAAACAGTCTTCAGCAGCACTTTCAGACTAAGACTAGGAAAAAAGACCTGGTGAGCTACTTCCAAATATAAGGCCATGAAAATCCTATGATTCCCAGTGGTCCAACCTGAAACTGATCAGAAGCATGGTATAGGGTTGGGTGGCATTTCTCTTCGCTGTGTGTGGTAGCACAATGAGTCATTCACCAATTGAAAGGCAGCTAAGAGCAATAACAATAAAGGGAAGGAAGATGTCAATGAGAGACCAGACCAGAAGTTTAAGTCTAGGTAAGTCTTGCAATTACAAATAGCTAAGACTTTTCCATTAAACATGCCCCCTCGCGAAAACATGAACCCAGTTAAAGGAGGAGTGAACGATGTGATTTGGGAGCAATCAACCTCACTAGTCATTAAGGGAGTGAGAATATATTGCTGTGTTATGAAAAACACCTTTCTGCTCTTGGTCTCATTGAAGAACCTTTCTCTCCTGAGTATTTTCTCTTGCCTTTCTTCCTTCCAGCACACTAGAAGTGCCACGAACTCCCACAGCAGGCACTTTGGGGAACTTCATTCTGAAATTTCTTCTTAGGCCTGCCTCTTTCCTGTTTTAAATAACCTACCAACATTTCAAAAGAGGACTGGAAGGGAATTTTTAAAAGAATCAGACCTGGAGTTTCACAGCGGCAGTAAAGACATCTTTGAGGTAATCTTTTGTGTTTCTTTTTCTATACTGATGTATTCTCTCCAGAGTGATAATAATCTTTTTTGAAATGCAGGTCTAAGACGGAAGGAATTTTTATCTGGAAGAGTAATATAAATTAGCTTTGACTGCCAGTTTCCACTGATTATTACTTTCCAGGCGGAATTCCTACAAATTCTTGAGGCATGACCTCTAATGAAAAAATAAAACCCCTTTAAAAACTTGTTGAGAAATTCCAGATAACTTTCACAAGAGATTTAATTTTAGAGCATTAACACAATCTTGGTTGGGAAGATAAAACTACAATGTAGTTATTTGGTAAAAGTCATTACTTCTCAGTGAAGTCATTGGAGATTATTTTACTGTGCTTATCTGTCTCTCCTCCCCCTGTTTTGACTTTTTTTTTCTTTTAAGCTTGATTCCTTTCCCCCAAAACTAATTTTATTATGCATTACTCACTGCACTCTAGATTCACCCTTATAAAAAGGATAAAGCGTTTAGACAGATAGCCAATTGGAGACAGCCAACTTGAGAATCAACCTAGCAGGGCGAGCAAATGCTGTAATAGATGATTATATCTTAGAGATATGTACTATGCATTAGCATGCCCTTTTGGTTTTGAAGACCAGCATAAGGTAGGAAAATAAAGTCACCATGTGAAGTAATAGACTCCATGAGCTTGCTGTGGACTTTCGAAAGAGAAGTCGGTGTGAGAAAGTGAGGCCATTCATTCTAGGACTTGTTTTCATTGTTCCTAGCTCTCCTCAAATGGATTCTGGCTCATGGTACCTTTTTACATCAGAGTAAAGCTATGCTACGTAGGGTTTTCAAGGATGTAACCTTTTGGAAGCACATCACCAGGCCAATTAGCACTGACTGAGGGCCTGCTGGAACCCACTCAGTAGGGCTACAGAATAAAGTCCTGGTGATATGTGTCCACAGTGATCACTGCCAAGGAAACCCACGGAAGCAGAGGTCTGCTCGGACACACATGGTGTTGCCATGAGTTAAAACCAACATGATGGCAGCCAGCATGTTTTTTGTTTGTTAGTTTTATTTTTAATAATAAAGAGTGGGGTGATCTTATTCCCAATGGACAGATGGGACTACTGGGAGTCAGAAAGATGAAATGATTTGTCCCAAGACTCATGACTTCTAAATAGTGAAGCAGAAGCTATTCAAATCCAGGAATGTCTGACTGTGAAGTTGATTCTCTTCCCACTGCAGAGTATTGCCCTTTCTTGGGCTGGCTGAATCTTAAATGGGAAAACATGAAGACTGTAACCACATGTGCAAAATATATCAATATTTCAGAGTAGTTAAGGGGAAAAAATTCATCACTACCCACCTTTCTCCCCTGAAATGTTCACTTGAAGTGGACAATTATTATTATTTTATGCAAAGCTGATTTTTTCTTTATTGCAATTATTTTTCTGTAATCATAAGTAACAAAGGGGCTGAATGATTCCTATAGTTTGGTAAATTTATATGAAAGAATATAGCAAGCATGTGAATTTGTTGTCTTTGATGTAAAATTTCCCTTTTCTATAAAAAATAAAATTATTATTTATCTTATGAACAAGGTGGATAGAGATTTTTTAAAAGAAGAGAGAAGGGGGCTTTGTGAACCTATGAGAATTTCTATTCTAAAATTTTCAGTTCTCCCTGAATGCCTGGAATAAACCAGTCATGGAAATTATCTTTTAGACATTTAAATACTTTTTTCCCTTTCCAACAATATTTATATTTTACTATCAACCATTGAGTTGATTCCAACTCATAACTGCTCTATAGAGCAAAATAGAGTTTTGTGACAGTACATCTTTATGGGAGCATAGAGCCTTATCTTTTTCCTCTGGAGGGGTTCATGGCTCAGAACCACCAACCCTAGCCCACTGTACCACCAGAACTTCTTAAATAGGTTATATTCCAAGAATAATTCAACATTTTTAATTTTTTAGCATGTAACCTCATAGCATCCATCACATTATAAATATGTATTTATATTAAGCTCATTGATGGAGCACCCTCTTTGTGTCAGGTATGGTTCAAGGCACTAGTGATATAAAAATTAAATAAAACCTCTGTTCTAAGGCATCGAACATAGTCTAGAAGAGTCTTTACATCCCAAGGAAGGGTAGTAGGATGCAATGTGCTTAAGGATAAGCAGCCACATTTCAATATATATTTATTAATTTGAGAAATATTTAATAAGCATCTATACATGCCACGTAAGAGAAAGCTCAGGCTTTCTACCCTCGTAAAGGATGACAGCTGTGGATGTAGGTGCCACTGTGGCAGGTTTACCCTTTTCCATAAGGTCCTTATCGGTTGGCATCCACTCAATAGCAGTGAGTTTGGTTTTTATACTTTCAGTTGTATGCCAGTCAAGAGAAACTCTTTTCTCACTGACCTTCTATACACACACATACACACACACACACACACACACACACTAAAAGCCCCAGCTGATAGGGTTTGAAATTTGGTTTGTGTGTGTGTTTTTTAAAGAAACATTTTAAAAACTAATACATAGGAATGTCAAGGTATTCTAAATTCTCACATTCCCCAAAATAAAAATTATATTGAATGGTTATTGTCTAACAGAGTATAGGGAAAGTGTGATGATAGAATGTGAAGAGTACTAAAAGTTCCTTTTTATTTCATTCTAACCAAGTACCTTTCTATAAAATATCTGTCAATAAACCTTTCTTCCAAAAAAATCAGAGGCAATTTTACATGCATTATGCTAATAAATCTTATATTATTACAGATGTGGGAAGAGAATATTGTGATTTCTAATTTAGAGATGAATGTCTAGCATAGCTTCAGTTCCTCCCTAATGGTGATCACACACCCAGTTTAGTAAAATCTCTTAAGGAAAATTTCTTCAGGACATCTACCTTTCTTTTAAGAAAAGAAAAGAAATTAAGTTTTTATTTTTTATATTTTCCATCTTTTGTTTCAGTCTACATTTTATCAATTACAAAAAGAGGTCAGTAACTAATTTTCTTTCTTTTTAATTTCATAAACCAAATCCCAAACCAAACTCACTGTATGGAATCAATACTGACTCCTAGCAATTGCCTGTGGGTTTCTGAAACTGTAACTATTTGAGAGTAGAAAGCCCAGTCTTTCTCTTGAGGAGAGCTCGTGGTTTCAAAATGCCAACCATGCAGATCACAGCCCAATGCATAACCACTATACCACCTTGTGTATTTTGGAAAGAAAAATAAAAACCCTGCAAAACATTCCCAAGTAAAAGAAAAGACAAGGACACACACAGAGAAGAGTAGTTATCAGCAAACACCACCACAGGAATAAACAGAAGAGAATGGCTATAAATTGAGCCAAAATGTCGAATTTTTAGTTACATCTTGCTTTCCCTCTATAAGAAAGAACCAAGAAACTAAGTGAGACTGACAGAAATGATAATCCTGGAACTTTGTACTTAAAACAAAAGGTTAAAGATGTGAGTAAAGCACCGATTGAAAGAAGAAACTGAATAAATGCAGTAAATAAGAAGAAATAGGAAGTGAGGTATTTTCCCAGCCAACACTGCACAGTATCACTATTTTGAGTGATAGAAAGAAAATGCAGTTAAATTCCTAATAACACAGAGACCCCGTGTCACTTTTTTCATCTTGCTTTCTTTTTTTTTTGCTTCTCTTTCTCTCACACCCCCTTTTTGACACTATCTGATTGAAGATGATGATTGCATTCACAATATCTAGTCTCACCTGCTAGATCTACTACCCAATTGCTGAGTGAGCGCCACCTCTCACGCTACCACCATTGGATTGATGACAACCCATACCCATTCATCACTCCCTCAGCTACTTTACATGATCAGCAGATGGAGACCCACATCCACTCTCCCACCAGCTACCAAACACACTTGTATACAGGTGGTAAGTGCCCCAGTCTTATCAAACTAATGGCCGAGTAGCACGTCCACCAATTACTTTAACTACATAAAAACAAAACAAACATATAATCAGATTTTAGTTTGCCAAGAGAAACAGAATTAGATAGATTAAACAAATGTTCAAAATACAGGATCCCAAACTATTCTAAAGAAGAAGTAGTAATGGAAGCACCAGATAAGAATTCCAAAAAATTCTATTTATGACCCTTCAATAGATTAAGGAAGAAAGCAAAAAGCACAGACAAAATCAATATAGATTAAAAAAGAATTCAAAAGTAATTTAAAAGACTAACACAATAAAAATGAACAAATTAAATGAATAATTACAAGCTATATGTGATAATGGGGAAATAGATCTATGTATATATATATATATTTATAAATTTAATATTAAGGTAACAGATGAATATTGGGCCACTACTAAAGTACTCCCTCAATACAAGAACACTTTGTTCTATTAACCTGACATTCCATGATGCTCACTTCTCTACATAATCTTGAAGACAATGTAGGTGCATAAGGAAATGTGGTAAGGAAGCTGATGGTGCTTGGCTATCCAAAGATATAGCATCTGGAGTCTTAAAGGCTTGCAGATAAATAAGAGGCCATTTAGCTGAGAGGCAACAAAGTCCACCTGGGAGAAACACAACAGCCTGCATGATCATGAGTTGTCGATAGGATCGGATATTAGGCATCAAAAACCCAGAACAAAAAAATCATATCAACATGAATAAGGTGGGAGTGACATGGAGTGGAGATCCAAAGCCCATCTGAAGACAATTGAATATTCCCTCACAGAAGGTTTACAAGTAAGAGATGAGTCAGTCAGAGTGAAGTACAGAACTGATGAAACATACTAGTTCTTTAATGCTTCCTCCACACCATTATCATGACCTCAATTTTAACTTACAAGTCTGGATAGACCAGACCACGTACACAGGTACAGATAAGAGCTGGAAACACAGGGAATCCAGGACAGATTAACCCCTCAGGAGCAATATTGAGAGTAGCCATACCAGGAGGATAAAGAGAAGGTGGGGGAAAGGAGGGGGAACCAATCACAATGATCTACCTATAACCTCCTCCAAGGGGGATGGAAAACAGAAAAGTGGGTGAAGGGAGACAGTGGTCAGTGTAAGATATTAAAAAATAATAATAATTTATAAATAATCAAGGGTTCAAAAGGGAAAGAGGATGGGGGAAGGAGGGGGAAAAGTGAGAAGCTGTTACCAAGGGTTCAAGTAGAAAGAAACTATTTTTAAATGATGATGGTAACAAGTGTACAAATGTGCCTGACACAATGGATGGATGGATGGATTGTGATAACAGCTGTTCAGCTGCCCAATAAAACAATTTTTAAGTGAATAGAAATTTAGAAGATTAACAGGAAATTTTTAGAAATAAATAACACATTAGAGACAAAAAAGAGAATTTAATATAGAAAATAGAATCAGAAAAGGGGAAAAAAAAGAAAAATAATGAGTTTCGGGGACACATGGCACTAACCCACCCAAGGGGAGGGTATTGTTTACATCTCCACAGGGAAAGAGGGACCAGATTTCAACCCAGTGCTCCAAGATGTGAATGCAACATGCTGGCATGGAGTAGGGAACCAGAAGAGTGGTCTGAGGGGCCAGCTCCAATCCCAACTATGTGGACACCTGTCCCTCCCCCAGAAGAATTTATTTCAGAGAACAGCACTGAAATTGCAGCTCAGAGAGAGGGACATGTCTAATCAAAGCACACTGGAGTAAATGAAGGGGGAGGAAGAGAGAGTGGAGCACATCTTGGCCCACCAAGTCTTCACAAAGAGATTCCCACTCAGAGAAGCCAATCCACAGAGAAGACCATATGGGCAGCCCCACTATGAGACACAACATCCCTCACTGACCCATAGCCCTACAGGGGAGAACACTGGAGACACAGTGTGGGAATTCCGCCCGATCTGATCCCACCACATGGAGGCAAAACACTAAGAGCGTGGAACATAACAGCAAAGAGAACAGAATAAAAATGTCCCCAGGGAATACAAAAAATAGACTTTGGGACTAGGGCTTGATGCCCCATCAGATTCAACAAACAAACAAACAAACAAAAAAACACACCTAAAGGCCAACAAACAGTCCTTGAACTAACTACAAGCTTTTCTTTCTTGTTGTGGTTTGCTTTGTTTTTTGGGCATTGGCTTGTTGTTGTTTTGTTTTCCTTTGTTGCTTGGTTTTGCTCTGTCTTGTTTTTGTGCTTGTTATTATCTCTGCAGGTCTATCTAAATAAAATAGGCTGTATGAGCAATCTAGAGGAGAAAACAATGGGACCAACAGTTCTGGGGAACATGGGATGGGGGAGGGGAAGGTAGTGTTGTTAACAAACCCAGGGACAAGGGAACAAGTGATCCAAATAGGTGATGAGGAGGGTGTAGAAGGCCTGATAGGGTGTGACCAAGGGTAATGTACTGAGAGGAGTAAACATGAGAGTGGGACAGGAGGAAAGTAAAAGGAAATAGAGGAAAGAGCTAGGAAGAAAAGGGCATATAGAGAGGTCTAAATAAAGGCATGCACATATGTAAATATATTTATATATGAGGATATGAAAATTGATCTATGTGCATGCATATATGTATGGGTTTAGTATCAAGATAGCAGATGGACATTGGTCCTCCACTCAAGTACTCCCTCAATACAAGAATACTTTGTTCTATTAAACTGGCATTCCAAGATGCCCACCTTCCTGACACAATCGCTGAAGACAAATTGGGTGCATATGTAAATGTGGTGAAGAAAGCTGATGATGCCCGGCTATCAAGAAATATAGCACCTGGAGCTTTAAAGGCTTGAAGGTAAACAGTGGCCATCTAGCTCAGAAGCAACAAAATCCACATGGAAGAAGCACACCAGCCTGTGCGATCATGAGGTGCTGAAGGGATCAATTATCAGGCATCATCAGAGCAAAATATCTTATCATTGTGAATGAGGGGGAGTGTGGAGTGGAGACCCAAAGTCTATCTGTAAGCAATTTGACATCCCCTTACGGATGGGTCACAGGGAAGAGAAAAGACAGTCGGGGTGCAGTATAGCAATGATAAAGCACACAGCTTTCCTCTTGTTCCTAAATGCTTCCTCCCCCTCTCACTATCATGATCCCAATTCTACCTTATAAATCTGGCTAGACTAGAAGTTGTACACCGGTACAGATAAGAACTCTGGTTGTATACTATTGCTTTGTTTTCCTCTGTCTTGTTTTCATGCATGTTAGTGTCTCCACAGGTCTGTCTGAATAGGACAGACTGGATGAACTATCTGGAGGAAAAACAACGGGACCAACAGTTCAGGTGGGACTTAGGGTGGGGAAAGGGGAGGGGGTAAGGAAGTGGTGTTAACAAACACAGGGACAAGGGAACAACATGGGACCCAAAATGGTAGAGAGGGGGGAGTGGCAGGCCTGGTGGGGAATGATCAAGGGTAAGGTTGCGTAGAGAAGAGGTATAGCTGTAGCCCAGGTGGGGACGGAGCATGGTAGTGGGGCAGGAGGAAAGTCAAGGGAGATGGAGGAAGGATCTGGGAGTCAAGAGGCATTTATGGAGGTCTAGACAAAGATATGTACATGCAAATATATATATGAGGATGGGGAAGTAGATCTAAGTGTCTACATTTATAGGTTTAGTATTAAGGTGGCGGAAGGACCTTGGGCCTCTACTCAAGGACTCCCTCAATGCATGAATACTTTCTTTTATTAAATTTGCATTCTATGATGCTCACTCTCCCGACTATCAAAAGAGATAGTGTCTGGGGTCTTAAAGGCTTGAACGTGAACAAGCGGCCATCTAGCTCAGAAGCAATAAAGCCCACATGGAAGAAGCACACCAGCCGGTGCGATCACGAGGTGCCAAAGTGACCAGGTATAAGGCATCATGCAAAAAAAAAAGAATATATATATATATGTGTGTGTGTGTGTGTGTACATATATATATATGTATGTGTGTGTGGTATATATATATGTGTGTGTGTGTGTGTATATAATAGTGAATGAAGGGGGAAGTGCAGAGTGGAGACCCGAGGCCCAAGTGTCGACCACTGGAGATCCCCTCACAGAGGGGTTTAGGAGAGGATACGGGTCAGTCAGGGTGCGATGCAGTACCGATGAAGAACACAGCTTTCCCCCAGATCCTGGATGCTTCCTACCCCCAACTACCATGATCCGAATTCTACTTTGCAGGACTGGATAGGGCAGAGGTTTTTCACTGGTGCATAAGGGAGCTGGAGGCACAGGGAATCCAGGGTGGACGATACCTTCAAGACCAGGGGTGTGAGGGGCGAGGCTGGGAGAGTGGAGGGTGAGTGGGTTGGAAAGGGGGAACTGATTAAAAGGATCCACATGTGACCTCCTCCCTGGGAGATGGACGGCAGAGAAGGTCGGGAAGGGAGACTCCAGATAGGGCAAGATATGACAAAATAACAATCTGTGGATTATCAAGGGTTCATGTGGGAGGGGAGAGCGGGGAGGCAGGGGGAAAAAAAAGAGGACCTGATACAGAGGGCTTAAGTGGAGAGCAAATGCTTTGAGAGTGATTACGGCAAAGAATGTATGGATGTGCTTTATACAATTGATGTATGTATATGTGTGGATTGAGATAAGAGTTGTATGAGCCCTGAATAAAATGTAAAAAAAGAAAAGAAAGAAAATGATTAGGGCAAAGAATGTACAGATATGCTTTATACAATTGATGTACATATATGCATGGATTGTGATAAGAGTTGTATGAGCCCCTAATAAAATGTTAAAAAAAAAAAAAGGAACTGGAAACACAGGAATCCAGGGCAGATGATCCCTTCAGGACCAGTGGTGTGAGTGGTGATATGGGGAGGGTGGCGGGAGGGTGGGGTGGAAAAGGGGAACTGATTACAAGGATCTACATATGACCTCCTCTCTGGGGGCCTGACAACAGAAAAGTGGGTGAAGAGATGTCGGACAGTGTAAGATATGACAAAACAATAATTTATACATTATCAAGTGTTCATGAGGGAGTGGGGAGCGGGCTAGGGATGGGGAAAATGAGGAGCTGGTGCCAGGAGCTTAAGTGGAGAGCAAATGTTTTGAGAGTGATGAGGGCAATGAATGTACAAATGTGCTTTATACAATTGATGTATATATGGATTATGATGATAGTTGTATATGCCCCTATTAAAATGATTAAGAAAGAAAAGAAAAATGGAGAAAATAAAGATAAATCAGTTAATACTAATTTTTAGAGATATTATTAGAAAAAATAATCAAGATGAATGAAGAAAGCATAAGCATTTTGTGGGACATTATTAGAAAGAATAAAAAATGAAACATAAAATGGGCAAAGAGAAAAATGTTCATATTTGTTGGTAGAAAATATCCCTAATATTATAAAAGATGAAAAGAAATATATTCAAATTGCTAAACAAAATCAAAATATGATAATCCACAAAAAAATATCACCAGGAAACATCATAATCAAACTTTCCAAAATCAGACAAAGGAAGAATTCTGATAGCAACTACGGAAAACAAAACTTATCTACAAAAGAAACCTAGAAGCCTAATTCAACAAAACTATGTTTTTTCAGAAGAATTTATAGAGGCAAGAAGACAATGGGAATGACATACACAAGGATGGCCGAGGGTGTGGTGGGGTGGGGGGATAGGAGCTGATGCCAAGGGCTCAAGTAGAAAGAAATTTTTTTTTAAGAAATTGTTTTGGAAATGTTGATGGCAACATTTGTACAAGAGTGCTTAATATTATTGAATGATGGATTGTTATACGATTTGTAAGAGACCCCCTCAATAAAATCATTAATATAAACAAAACAAAACACTTTCTATACAAATGCAGCCACTGTTGTTAAAAAGAAAAAAAGCCAGGTATGGGTACAATGCTAGAGAGAACAATGGAACAGAATTCGGAACCCAGAAACAATCTCATCCATTTGTGAAAAGCTGATCTTTGATAGAGAATTAAAATTCATCAAATGGGGAAGAGATAGCCTCTTGAATAACAGGACTCATAAAACTGAATGTCCCTTTGCAGGACAATGAAACAATCTATTTCTCATATCATATATAAAAACTGACTCATCATAAATAAAAATTAAGATGTCTGAAAAGAACCTTAATGTAAGAAAAATAGGGGTAAACTCAGAGACTTATTAATATCATTAATAGACTTTCAAGCCTAACAGAAATGTACAAACAGAAGATATGCTAGACCAGGGGTTGCCAGACAGCGCCAAGTGAACCATATGTGGCTCCTTCAGAATGCAACTCTTCAGTAAAACTGAATGTTACAAAGAAACTATTGTAGTTACATTTTCCAGTATGGGGGTTTTCTTTGTTTGCAAAACTATATTTATGGCTCTAGAATAATTTTTAAATAGTTGTGAAGGACAGGGATGGCTCTCTGGTCTCAAAAGTTTGTTAAACCTTGTGCTAGATCATTGCCAAACATTTAAGCATGTATGTACCTTAAAAGACTTTTCCAAAGAGAGTAAAAAGAGAACCTGCAGACTGGGAAAAACTATTTTTCAATAGTCTATCTGACAATGGACAAAACTCTAAAATTTGTAGAAAATTTCAAGACCTCAACAAAAAAGGAAACAATTTAATTTAAAAATGGTCAAAAAACATGAGCAGATATTTCACTTCATCAGACATAAAGGGTTCCAAAAACTCATAAGGAAAGTTGGCAACCATCAACCACTAAATAAATCCAAACTGACTACCATGGAGTTAATTCTTGGTAGAGTAGAACTTCCCCTGTGGGTTTCTGAGACTTTAAAGACTTATATGAGCAGAAGCCTCATCTGTCTCCTGAAGAGCAGCTGGTGAATTCAAACCCCTCACCGTGTAACCCAATGTGCTATCAGGGCTCCTTTCCAAAGGGACTGCCATTAGGTTGTTTGCCTCATTGCATCCCTACAGGGCAGCATAGAACTACCCCGTGGGTTTCCAAGACTGGAAATCTTTACAGGAATACAAAGCCTCATTTTCCCCTTGTGGAATGACTGGTGGTTTCAAACTGCTGACCTTATGGTTAGCAGCACTGAACAAAACCTGCCATGTTTTTTATAAAAAATAATCTCTGCTGTGTAACAAGTTCTATAGTCAGTAATTCTGGTGCCTTTCTCTCTAGCATTGTCATCACATTCATTCCACCCTATGGCGTTGTTCCAGTGCTGGAAATAAAAAGGAGATGTGATCTTACCCCAGCAGTAATAGTGAAATTATATCCCAAAACAAACAAACAAACAAACAAACAAAAAACCAGAAAATAACAAATGCCATTTAGGTTGTAGAGACATTGAAAGACAATATCACTAGATGTGAAAAATAGAGTTCTTGCCTGAAAAATTGGAAATAGAAATATGATCCAATAACCTTATTGATAGAGAGGTGAAAGACCTTAGAGAAATAGAAGTAATGACATTAATAGATGTATGCATACCTATGTTCTCCCAGCATTACTCACAATACAAAACTCATCATTGAATGAGTGAACAAACTGTGATATATAATATACCTGATGGAATATGATGCACCGTTAAAGAATAGTGAATAATCCATGAAACACCTCACTGGATGGACAGGTCTTATGCAATGGGACCGACAGTTCTGGGGGGAAATGGAATAGGGGTGGGGGTGGGGGTAAGGAAGTGGTGTTAACAAACTCAGGGACAAGGGAAAAACAAGTGATCCAAATTGGTGGTGAGGTGGGTGTGGCAGGCCTGGTATGGCATGATCAAGGGTAATGTAACCAAGAGGTATTGCTGAAACCCAGGTGGGGACGGAGCATGATAGTGCGACAGAAGGAAAGTCAAGGGAAATAGAGGAAAGAGCTGGGAGGCAAAGATGTGCATATGGAAATATATATATGAGGATGGGGAAATAGATCTATGTGCCTATATTTGTAGGTTTAGTATTAAGGTGGCGGGAGGACATTGGGTCTCCACTCAAGTACTCCCTCAATGCAAGAATACTTTCTTCTATTAAATTGGTATTCTATGATGCTCAGCCTCCTGATACAACCACTGAAGACAAAGTGGTGAACAAGCAAATGTGGTGAAGAAAGCTGATGGTGCCCAGCTATCAAAAGATATAGTATCTGGGGTCTTAAAGGCTTGAAGGTAAATAAGCGGTCATCTAGCTCAGAAGCAACAAAGCCTACATGGAAGAAGCACACCAGCCTGTGCAATTACGAGGTGTCGAAGGGATCAAGTATAAGGCATCATCAGAACAAAAAATTCTTACCATAGTGAATGAAGGGGGAAGTGCAAAGTGGAGACCCAAAGCCCATTTGTCTGCCACTGGAGATCCCCTTGCAGAGGGGTCTAGGGGAGGAGATGAGTCAGTCAGGGTGCGATGTAGCACCGATGAAGAATACAGCTTTCCTCTAATTCCTAAATGCTTCTTCTCCTCCCACCCTCACCCCTATCATGATCTGAATTCTACCTTGCAAGTCTAGATAGACCAGAGGATGTACACTGCTGCAGGTAGGAACTGGAGGCACAGGGAATCCAGAGTGGGTGATCCCTGCAGGCTAGGGGTGTGAGTGGCGATACTGGGAGTGTAGGGGGAGAGTGGGTTGGAAAGAGTGGACCAATTACAAGGATCTACATGTGACCTCCTCCCTTGGCGACAGTCAACAGAAAAGTGGGTGATGGGTGACATCGGACAGGGCAAGATATGACAAAATAAAAATTTATAAATTATCAAGGGCTCATGAGGGAGGTGGGAGAGGGGAGGGAGGTGTTAAAAAGAGGACCTGAAACAAGGAGCTTAAGTGGAGAGCAAATGTTTTGAAAATGATGAGGGTAATGAATGTACGGATGTGCTTTACACAACTGATGTATGTATGGATTGTGATAAGAATTGTATGAGCCCCTAATAAAACATTAAAAAACATGAAACTACAGAAGTGAACCCTGCCTGGTGCTCTACCATCCTCACACCTGTTTGTAGATTTGAGCCCATGGTCGCATTCACTGTGTCAATAGATCTTGTTGAAAGTCTTCCTCTTTTTCACTGAACTTCTTCTTTTCCAAGCATCATGTTCTTTTCCAGGGACTGGTCTCTCATGTCAACAGGTACAAAGTTCAACAGATGATGTCTGGCCATCCTCATTCCCAAGGAGTACTCTGGCTGTACTTCTTCCAAGACAGGCTTGTTTGTTTTTTCTAGAATTTCATATTGTTTCAATAGCCTTCACCAGCACTATAATTCAAAAGCTCCATTCTTTCACATGCATATGACAAACTCAGGTCAGGTGCGTCTTAGGTAATGGACATACAATGAAGGAGATTTCCGAACAATATGATCAAGGCAAGAAGACACTGAGAGGTACACCAAAGTGAAAGACAACAAAGATTAATGCTATTACATACCCAATCCTGCAGTAATAGTAATTATATCTATGAATAGATACATGTACATAGGTAGCCATGTAAGCTTTTCCACAGATATATAAGGTGATTGAGTATATACTCCCATGTCTACATAGATTTGGTAGACTGTGCATCTACACATGGGAAGAAAATGGGGTTTTCTATTCCTTTAAAGATTGACAGTCCCAGAAACCCACATGGACAAGTCTCCTCTGTCACAGAGTGTTGTTAGGAATTGATATCAACTTAATGGTAGCGAATTTGCTTGTTTGTTTTAACTTCTACATATGTGTTTGTGCAAAAGTGGGCTTCAAAATGGCCATGGAAAAATGAAATTGAAAAATAATGGCATTTGAAGCCCCTTAGTAGTAGTGTATATGCAGTGATATAGTTTAGGCATACAGGGAATAAGACTAAAAATTAAATTGCTGAGTCACAGCCAAATACCTTGAAGGAATGAATCACTGGATTTTGATATTTAAGACAGTCTTAGGGTCAACTTATTCTCTATTCAAAATAGCTTCTGTTTCCCAAGGTCAAACCAATTATAGAATAAAGATTTACAGCCATTAAGGTTCCAGAGTACCTAATAGGTACAGCTGTAAATTACCTCCCCTCTTTCGAATCCTTTCTGCCCACTCATGGTATTTGACATATTTTACCTTTTATCATCATTATTTTTTCTTCTGCCTGAGCAGTGATCACTTCTTAATACTCTTTGTGGCATCCACTTAAAACAGAATCTCTTCTTATTTTAGGTGCTACATAATCAAAAAGAAACCAAAGCCACTGCCATGGAGTTGATTTTGACCCCTGGTGCCCTAATAGGTGCTACATTCCAGGTATGAAGTAAATGGCACGAGTGTCAGAGATTCTGAGTTCAGTTCAAACAGAAACAGGTGTTGTAAACTATTTTGAGAAAAGATAGCATCACTGGTGTCTATGGGTAGCCTCATCAGGTGGCTGCCTTGCCAAGGAAAGCATTCATTTGAATGTGTAAGTTATGGTATATCATCAAAAGCAACTAGTATAAATTTATCATTGTAGCACCTTTTTTCATAAGTGGCTCTTAGGGTTATTCCGTAAAGTGTACTGGATGCCTTTAAGGGCAGATTAAGAAGCAGCATAAAATACTCCCATATATTAAATTAGCAGTTAGCAGTTTAATGTAGCAAATTAGCAGTTTAAAGTGGGAAATTAAAATGTCAAATTTTAAGATATTATATAAGGAAATTCTATATATTTACTGAAAGTAACTGAGGTGGAAATCCAAGTCACGAGCGGGAAGCTCAGAGCAGTTCCCAGAGCCTTGGTTTCTGTGAAGGCACTGACCACTGTGCTTGTACACAGACCTGGACAGAAATGATAGTCTCCTCGCACAAGGTCACAACACAATGAACCAGTCAGAGGAATGACAAGCAAACTTGGCTTTCACTTTTCCTATCTGGGAAAGGACTTGGCTCGACACAATGCTGCAGGTTTAGAAATTCCAGTGTCAGATGTTGTTCCTAAAGAAGGAATATTCTGAGAACTTGTGAGAACACAGAATTGTCCTTGAACAGGAGGAAGTCAGCCAAGGAGCTCCCAGACATTACTCACTAGTTCGGTATATCCCACAACCTACAAGGCTGGCTGTGCCACGTCACAGAGACTGGAGGCTGTTCTTACAAGGATTCTGACTCTATAATACAGGAATGGGAAGAGATGGAACTTCTGATATGAAGTCACGAGGTACACGTACTAGACATAGAGATCAAGAAGAAAAATGCTAGAGGATCATAGAATGATGAGATTGGATCTAACTCACAGGAAAAAATGCATCTTAGAAGCCCATAACACAATTATAACCCCTCTCTCCCAGGATGCAAATTGCTCTTTAATTGGCATAAAATCATTTGCCATCAAGTGGATTCTGACTCATGGCTCATTTCTCAGAGTAGAACTGTGTCCAATAGAGTTTCCAGTGGCCAATTTTGCACAAGTGGATGGCCGTTTATTTTATTTTCCTGAAGCTCCTCAAAGATCCTACTTTTCAGTGAACAGTGACGCCTGTTATCCTTTAAATTTTCCCAGGAACCCCTTCACCTGAGATTCATAAGCATATGTGACATTTTAGCCTGGGGCACAAAGTTATGCACAAAGTTAGAGAATAGATAGACTGATGAAAAATGCCAACTACAGATATCTCCCACCTACGCTTCACCATTTGTCTAGAAAAATTGTTGTCTGGGCAAAATATTAGATGATAGTGCCAGGGACTTCCCAACATTTTCTAATATTGTCTACACCATAACTACTGAAGTAAAATACCAAAATTAGTGAGATGCCATTGAGTCACCTCCAATTCACAGAACCCTGTGTATAACAAGGGGAAACACTGCCCACTCCTGTGTTGTCCTCAATAATTGATGCTGCATTTGAGCCCTTGTTGCAGCCACTGTGTCAATGCCTCTTTTTGAGGGTCTACCTCTTTCTCACAGACACTTTATGATACTAGATGGTTTACAAGAGTCAACAAAACATAATCATAATTACATGCATTCGAAGCTTGCTATGATTTTGTAGAATAAGGACACTGTGGAAGATTACCATGTTCAGGGAATCAGCTATTTATTGGAGAAACCTAAAGATTATGCAGAGAAAAATGTTGTCTACTTCTATGAGGAGAAACCAGCTTATGAGCTGGGGTAAGTGTTGGCCTGTGAACCGGAAGGCCTTGCTTGGAACCCAACAGGCAGTCCTCAGAAGAAAGATGAGGCTGTCTGATCTCCTAAAGATTCACAGACTCAGAACCCCCACCCCCCGCAATTTACCTAAAACTGCTAAATTTATGGAGTCGTTTTCCTCTGTTGTATTTAGGATTGGTATGAGTTAGAATCAACCTGATGGCAATGGGTTTTTTGCTTAGTTTGTTTTACTATTTGTTGGTCTCCCCTGGGTTCTTCAGAATATAAGAAAGTGGAGAATCCATGATTCGAGTGAAGATTAAAACCAACTTTGCCAAGTTCTTGGTAAAACAACCTTCATGCAACTAGGATCATCAGTGCCAGTTCTGCTATCTCCGTCATCACTTGACTATTGTCGTCCTGCGTCGCTTGCACAGCATGTTCGCATTCAGACCAGAGTTGTTTAAGGTAACCTGTACTCACTCCCCGATTAAAGATGCTACAGTGGGTCACGTTACCATCACTCAAGCAAAGGAATTTATCTCTAGAGACTCTGATAGTCACAGCCTTTATTGTTGAGTTTAGAAAACAGATTGACACATAACTCAACCCATAGCAGTCACAGAGACACATAAATACAGTCACATGAATGTCTTCTTCAAGGTAAATTTTGAAAAGTCAAAATCAAAAATAATTTTGAAAAATCTCTTTTAAGATATTTTCAGAAAATGCATTGCAATTTTTTGACTGTAATGCTGCTACATATTTATTTGGTATATAAGTGGTCACAATTGTTGGGAGACAAGCTCATTGAATATATTGGTAGATAACCTGGTAGTAATTTGGGGTTCACGCTTCACCCCACACCCCAAGAAAAGAAATATCTACAAAAACACTCTTATTTTTCTTATAAGATCATAAACTGGCTTTAAAACTAAGCTCAAAATGGGAATTCCAAATTAGTCTTGGAGTAAGCACAGTATGTGCCCAAACCACCTGAAAATCACCAAATTCATTTCTTCCTCTGCTTGCAAATATGCCTCAACCACATTTCCTAACTGCCCAACCAGTTCTGGTTGAGACCACCTTCAGGCATGGCACATGACTTCCCATACAAGATTGTCCATGCGCTTTCCCATTCAGTGACAAGTTGTGTGCTAAAGATGGTAGGCCATGGGATGGAAGGAACTTGAGTTCTCTTATCAACTAGAGAGGAACTGATTTCAGAATACCCATTTTCATTTTATATGACTGAGAAATCAAGAGTTATGATATGTCGTTGAGATGTGGGGACTGTAACTGTACTCTAACTTGTCAAACCAAAACAAAATAAAATACAAATTCATTAGCATCAGGGTTTCTGAGGCTGTACATCTTTCTAAGAGCAGATAACTTCATCTTTCTGCCTCAGAGCAATTGTTGGATGTGAGACACTAATTGGGTGTCAGCAGCCCAATTGCCTGAAAATGGACCCAATGCACAGTCCCTCTCAAAAATGCGACCAGGTCCTGCCCCTTCCCCATTGCCACTTGCAGATTGGACTCTTGTGACCCTCAGAGTGCTCAGTGGTTGTATTCTAGAAGTAGACCACCAGGCCTTTCTTCCGAGTCTGTCTTAAATCAATAAAACACAATATTATTAGAATAATAGCATAAGTAAGTTTCGATGGTTCATAATTTTCTGATGTGTCTGTTTAAAATATTTATCCCAAGACATACAAACATCACATTAACTTGTTTTAATCCAGCTAGTGTCACTTGTTGATTTTCCTATAGATTAGGAATAGATAGCAACAATGATAAGGAATGATATCAAACTTGATTTGGTTTCATGACTGTGCATTCAATCTATTTTAGTTTTCTTCCTAACATTAAAATTCTGACTGGGGACCCAAGAGATTGCAATGATCCATAAACCTCAACTCATAAGGACCCATGTATTCTCCTAGGGAAGATGTTCTCAACCTGTGGGTCACGACCCCTTTCACAAGGGTCGCCTAAAACCATAACTTAACCTATTCTAACCTAACAACCATAACCTAACCTACGAACGAATCATAACCATAACCTAAGAATGAACCTTTCATAGGGGTCGCCTAAGACCATAAGAAAACACATATTTCCGATAGTCTTAGGAATGGAGACCCTGCTCTTCTCTCCGTCTCCAGGCGGGTCGCCCACATGCAGATGCACCCACATACGAGTACCTGGAGTGAAGACTGTTAACCATGCTACACCATGATTCAAGACAAAGTTTCATTGATTTGTAATTAGAAATAAATATTTCACAATATATAATTACATATTATTTTTTGATTAATCACTATGCTTTAATTATACTCAATTTGTAACTATGAAAATACATCCTGCATATCAGATATTTATATTACATTTCATCACAGGGGGAAAATTGCAGTTATGAAGAGGCAACGAAAATAATTTTATGGTTGGGGTTTACCCCAATATGAGGAACTGTATTAAAGGGTGGCGGCATGAGGAAGGTTGAGAACCACTGTCCTAGGAGCATGAATAGAAGACTGGAATTGTGACATTTGCCACAAACAGCATCCAGAAGCAAAATCAAAGAGAGCAAAAGACCAAGGCCAATGCGAAAAATTCATAGAATGGGGATACTTTTTAGGAGAATTAAGTTTCCACTGTCTCATTTTGTCCGAAACTGGAATTTCAGCACATTTGTGAGTTGGATCAACTAATTGACTGAGGTAGTTAGTTTATTGTGCCAAACTGGCCGATAAACACATGTGGAATTAATTGAAGGGTGGAGAGATACATGGCTCAATGAGCCTCATCTTTCTTGTCTCTTGCTCTTTGATCATCAGACCAGTGTGTGGCTGACTTGCTTGTTCTGTGCCTCGATTTGCAAGCTACACTACCTGCGGGACACCTAACCTGTGGACTGTGTTGCTGTAATTTGAGGTTCCTTTAAGACCTGCTTTGCCATACAATTGGAATTTACATCTCTTCAGCTGGGGACTGGCTTTTGGTGACCTGGCTGACTGTTGGTGACCTGGCTGATTGTTGGTGACCTGCCTTGCTGTTTGCTGCCTGTGCCCGGATAGCCTGAATCTCTCTACAGAGGACAACCTGGCAGCCCCCAAGACTTGAAGGACTGCCAGTGTCTCACAACTCTTTCACGGGAGTGAGTTGTGCTGAGCCATTTGTACCGCTTTATAATTTAACTCTTCATTTCTTGTATTATATATCTATCTATCTGTACATAATTTAATTGTTCATTTCTTGTGATATATATATATATATATATATATATATATATATATATATATATTTATTTATTTATTTATTTATTTATTTATTAGCAATCTGGTTTTGTGTCTCTGGAGAACCCTGTCTAACACAATGCATGACATCAAAGACCAATCTACAAATTATAGTGTGAGGAAAGGAAACAATGGAAACATCTTGAGGAAACCAGTGAAATGAAATAAAGTTGATCTTTCTATAATTTTCACATTTAGTGTGTGCTTCTCTTGCCTCTACAGGGAAGCATGATGACAATATATTTTGGAGTCAGTTCCTTTTTTAAAATTCATTTATAATTATCTTTATTACTACCCCTTCCAAAATCCAGGCTATTCTGATTCATAGTGACCATATAAGAGGTTTCTGAGATTGCAAATCTTATGCCTGTAGGTAGTCTTATCTTTCTCTCTTAGAGCTGCTGTTGGGCTTGAACTACTGAGTTTTTGGTTAGCAGACAATTGACTAACCCATAGTAGCACCATGAGTCATGATTTTTAGGAGTTTCCATTTCTGCAACAAAGGGAGAGTAATAAATTGTATGTTTTAGAATTGCCAAGAAGTAATAAAAAAAGGTGGATTGCTAGCACAATTCCTAGCATAATGTGAGGGATATTGGTTATTTTGGGTTTATCTTTGAATGTATTTTTGTTATATCCAATTTATATTATGCACCCTGTATAGATCTGTTCTTATCAAAAACTCAAAGGATAAAAGAGAATACCTCATCGTTAGTTGTCTTCTAATCCCAATCCAGGCATTTTCCTGACGCTCCACCTGCCCCGCCCCCAAGGTATGAGCATGGGATGGGGTCACATTCTCTTGTGCCTAGCCAAAATATTTCTCTCCCAGTCAGAGAGTGAAGGAGAGAAAGTGGGAAGAGCAATATAGTTTCTTGAATTAAAAAAAAAAAAAGCTGTGAGAGGCAAGTGATCACTGAAAGATGATGAATTGTGAACTAGTGTAGACTCTCTTTTATGCTATAATTCAAACCCCTATATTACCATGTGTTTGTTGACCATCAATAAATATTTCTGAAAGTAATTTTATAAATACAATCAACGTTCTCTTTTGGAATGAGGATTGTGGTACATTTTACATTGCCACAATATAACACTTTTACCTTCAATCCCACACTAGTCCAGTACTTTGGTATCATTTACATGTGGTTTGCCTTCCATTCTATGTCATCATTTCCATGAAGGGTAGACACCATGTCTCCCTCCACCCGCCCCCAGACCCCCGCCCCCCGTTGTTCTATCAGGCTCCTTCTCTCATAAGGAGTGTTTGCTGTCTAGTCAATTCTGACTCATGGTGACCTCATGTACAGCAAGAGAAAACATTTCCAGTTTCATGGATTGAATTGTGTCCCCAAAATTATGCATTATAAATCCAACTCTTTATACCTGTGACACTGTCAGGGGAGAGAGTCCAAATCACAAGGTGGGTGGTTCAAACACATCGACAGCCCCACAGGCTAAGAAGATGAGGCTATTTACTACCACACAGATGGGAATCCTGAGCAATCCTTGATAGGGTTACCATGGCAGTGTATGGTGTGACTTAAGTTCATCTGTTTTTGAGAGAGAAAAGAGCAAGAATAGCCAAGCAGAAAGGGGAACAGAGATACAGGAAGATAGATGGCAAGCCACATGGAGATCACCCAGAAACGAAAGACAGACAGGGCTTCCACCAGAGCTGTCAGAAAGAGAAAGCTTAGTGTAGAGGCAGTACCTTGAACTCAGACTGCTAGTTTCCTAAACTGTAAAGGAATAAATTTATATTAAAGTCATCCATTTATGCTATGTTTATTATAGTAGCACTAATTAACTAAGACAACCAGTCTTGCAGCATTTCTCTGATTTTTGGCACGTTTAAGCCAGAGGTGCACCTATTATGCCTCTCCTTCTCACTACAGGTCTAGCCTGCCCTTCATGGATCTTTACTTCACCAAACATGAGGTTTTCCTGCAGTAGTTGATCATTCTGATAAAGTGTCCAAAGCAAGCAAATCACTTGTTCTTTAGTGATCCATAAGGTTTTCATTGGCTAATTTTTGGTAGATCACTAAGCCTTTTTCCTGCGTCTGTCCCAGTGTGGAAGCTCCTGCTGAAACTAGCTCACTTGGGGATGCTGCTGGTGTTTGAAATACTGACAACAGAGCTTCCAGCGTCACCGCGACCACCGCAATACACAAACTAACAACTGGGTAGTGAGATGGGACATGTTCGTGTTGGCTGTCCTTGGCTTGGGTCTGCCTCTTAGGGATCCCACGTACAACAAAAGAAAATGGTGCCTTACGCACCAGCTCACAGTGATTCCTGTGCTTGATCCTATTGTGGCAGCCACTGTGTCTGTCCATCTCGTTCACGGCCTTCCTCTTTTTCCTCTACCCTCGACATGATCTTTTCTTCCAGGAACTGTTCCTTTCAGATAATATGTCCCAAATATGACACAAACCTTACCATCTTGCTGTTAAGGAACATTCTGACAGTACTTCTTCCAAGAGAGATTTTCTTAGTCTTCTGGATCCATGGTATATTTAATATTCTTTGTCAACACTAAAATTCAGAGGAATAAATTATCCTTCAATTTTCTTTATGTATTACCTAGTTCTTACATGCATGTCGGGTGATCTAGCTGAGGTACGCCAGATGATCTGGCAGAGGTATGATCTGGCAGAGGTACGCCTCAGTATCCAAAGTGGCACTGCTGTGATCAATTCGAATGAGTGTTTTGCGGCAGATTTTCCAAATGCAGTATGATGCTTTGATTTCCTGACGACTCTTCCCAAGGGTGTTGACTGTGGATTGCGGTAAACTTGAAATATTTAATAACTTCAATCTTTTTCAAATTGATTGCAATATTACTTATTGGTCCAGTTGTGGTCATTTTTATTTTCTCTAAATTGAAGTGTAATCTGTACTGAAGGCTGTAGTCTTTGCTACGCAACAATGAGTGGTTTGGGCTAATTTTGCAATTGAAGAGATAGACTGGGGTGGGGAAGAAAATAATTATTCTCCTGGTTGACATGTGCAGCTTCCAGAGTCCCAGAGGGGGAGCATTAAAGTGGCAATTTACTAATCTAATCTAATCATGGTGACTGTGATAATGGTCCTTGATTATGCATGGAAATGTGTCCCTACCCATTCAACCAATGTGTGTACAAATCCTAACTCCAATACTTATGGATAGGAGCCCTGTTAGTGTAGTGGTTATGCACTGGGCTGTTTACCACAAGGTCAGCAGTTCATATACACCAGCTTCTCCAAAGGAGAAAGAGGAGACTTCCCACTCCCATTAAGAGTTACAATCTTAGAAACCCACAAGGGAAATTCTACTCGGTCCTATAGGGATCAACTCAATGGCAGTGAGTTCCAGTTTTACACCCATGACTGTGAATTCGTTTGGGAAATAGGGTTTCCTTCTATGTTAATGAGGTCCTGCATATGTAGGGTGTGTCCTACCTTAAACCATTTTGAAGTAAAAAAGAGGTTGATTAGATATGGAAGCTAATGCTAACAGAGAGTGCCAGACCCTACTAGCTAATAAAGGAGGCAAGTGAATCTATAAATTTAGGAATTCCAAGAATTGCTGGCTATTTAAAATTAGGGTGAGGAACCCTAGTAGCAGGTTAAGTGCTTAGTTGCTAATCGAAAATTGGGGGTTCAAACCCATCCAGCCTCTCTGTGGGACAAAGACTTTGATATCAACTCCCATAAATACTACAGCCTATGAAGTCCTACGGGATAGGGATAGTCTGTATTCCATCACAATGAGTTGGAATCAACAGGTTTGCACCTCAGTATAACAGAAGCTAAAGGAGACAAAAATGATCCTTCTTCTAGAGCTAAATGTTGAATTTGGGCTTCTAAACTTGCAAACTGTGAGAAAATACGTTTTCTCTGCAACGCCACCTTTAAGGTATTTCTGTCACAGCAGCACTAGGGAGCGAAGGCATTTCTTAAGTGATCACGATAATAGTAATGCAGGCACATTACTGGCTGGTCACTTCCAGTATATTGTATTGTTTTGTGTTATAGGCTATTGTGGTCAGCCATACCTCTCTTACCCGCTTACCTGTCCCATTTATGCTTATAATCTCTTTATTATAGATTGAATGGTGTCCTCTCAAATGTTCCAGCGAAGTCCTAACCACTGTGCCTATAAATATGACCTTGTATGAAAATATGTTGTTCTTTTGGTTTTGTCAGTTAGTTCATAGCAGACCAGAGTGGGTCCTAAACCTATTCCATTTTTAAGACACATAGATACGGAATATGAGAATTCATTTGCAAGCAATAAAGGAACACTAAGGAATACCAGAATCTATTGATAATGAAGGACAACTCCCCACCCTCTCCCACTCTTCCACTTGGGACCTCAGAGTCAATGCCCTGATTTGGACGTATCATTTCCTAATCTTCAAGACAATAAATTTTTGTTTTTAATGCCACCCACTTAGGCTATTATTTTGTCATGGAAGCGTCTGGTAGCACAAACCCCCTCATAGCATCTAGTGTAAGGTGGTAGGCTATGACCTTGGAAAGTGGTGGCACAGGAAAACTCACAAATCACAAACATTGCCTTTGGACCTATGGAAAGAAGTTCATGCTCTGTTTCAGCAACTAAACGCCAGTTCTTTGAGAGAAAGCCATTTACCTTCTGTGTACACTTCGGATTGGGTGGATTGCATTTCAGTCACATAAAAATAGTTGTATAATCATCACCACAATCAATCTTCGAACCTTTCATTCTTTCTTGTACTGGTTGTTAACTCTCCATTTCTCACCAAGCTTTCTCGCTATATCCTCAAGAAACTATTCATCTCATTACTATTGTTAGAGTTTCACCCTGGATTTGTATATACCAAAAAAAAAAAAAACAACCCATAAAAGATAAAGCAAGCAAAAACCCAACAACAATAACAAAATAAAACCGAGAGAAACTTCAATCGCAAAAAAGCAGAAAATATTAAAAATGAGAACAAATTTAAAATGGATCAAAAGGGAGATCACATGATAAGGCATTAACGCTAACTGCATCTGCAAAAATCCACTCTGAAAATATGGCTTTGATCCGCATGTTGATCGCCTTGGGGCACAATAAGCAGCACATCCGCCTGCAATGTCAGAAGGGCACAGGCAAGTGAAAAAGGACTGGGCTCTTAACCAGCTTTCCCAGAAGCACTGCACAGCACTTTTTAAATACATCATAGTGCCCAGAATGGAGTCATAGAGCCACACAGACTAATGGGGAAGTTTAGGTTAGAACTATTTTAGTGGATTTATCACTAATTCAGAAAAAAATCTGCTTTCCATTAATCGAAAATAATGAGAGAGCAAAATGAATTTACGGCTAATTATTTTTGCCACACTCTTTCCTCATTTGCAAAATGTGTACATATAAAAATTTTACATATATCATTTCATTTTATGATATAGTGTCAGCCTCGAACTACCATATCTTTATTGATGCAACTAAGCAGAAATGCAACTAAGCAGAAATTTTAGTTCAGTAGGCTTAAAAAGAGGCCTAGGGAATCTTCGTTTTAGCATTAGAATTTACATAGTTCTGATCCATGTGAATGACTGAAAGCTGTTTGTCTTAATAGCAGCTTCTGATAGTAGCAAAAATATTTATCATATTTATAATATCTGTGAGTTTCCTTAATTTTTGATTTGAAGAAAGATGTATCCTATGAGTTACAGTGTTAGTAACATAAGAAAATATAGCATAAATGAAAGCTGTAATGAAAGTTTTAATATTATTGACAATGAGAAATGTAGATTAAAATAAGGGTATTATTGTCTGTTTAAAAAGCATATTATTATATAAAAGTACCTTCCAAAAATAGTTTAAATGAATTACAAAAGAAAAGAAATATTGCTGTTAACATCAGTATTCATATTTGAAAAGTCAAAATTGTGTATGAAATTCAGGCTTTGGGGTCAATTAGTCAGTTTACAGTTGGCAAACAATGCACTTGAGTCAGTCTTCACCTAGACATTTTGACTTCCTGTTTCTAAGGGAAAAAAAGAAAGAAAGAAAAAAATACTCCTCTTTAAAAATCTCATTAAATAATCCCAAGGCTTTTTGCACATCAAATAGCTCTTACAGAACCAAATTTAGATGAGGTAAGTGTAAGGAATTCAAAAACATATGGATTAAATTTCCCTTAAAATAGACATCATTTTAAATTGGGGGGAAAAGTCTTGGTAAAATATGAAAATATGTTTTGGTTATCCTTGCACCCCAAACACAATTTGAAAAATAGTTCAAGATGTTCACCAAACCCCAATACATCTGGCTTCACCCAATCCCAGTTCTAGAATTTGAACTATTGGGAGTTGTATTATTAAAGCTATTAACAGATATTGGAAAAATATCAGAGAGAAACGAGTAAAAAGTAAAGATTTAGAAATAAAAAAATTCAAGGTTAGGCTTGTTACCAATTGCTTAGGGGGAGAAAATTTAGAGTTCTTTTATCTGATGAAATAATTTAAATGCTTAATTATAATTCAGAAGAAATCATTTAATAACAATACAGACAGATAAATATTTCAAGAAAACTTCTGATAACAATAAAATGAACAAGAACGCAATTATACCATTGTACTTTGATAAGAAGTTACAAGCATCCACTGATCAAAATTATCATGAAGATCCAGTTAAAACATTCTCTGGAGACAGATGCGCTCACAAATTTTAATCATGACCCGTTAGCTTAGTTAATGAAAGTACTACTAACTAAATGAAAGCCAAGGTCTAATTCATTGTTAAAAATCTTTTAAATTTTACTACTTAACAAGGTGCCCTCCTCAATCAGTCCTCTCCCCATGCTTGAGTTATCTTTGTTCATGAAAATATTTCATGTCACATCCCATAAATCTTTCACTGATCCTCCAAGTCCAGACTCATCAGCGTGGCATGAAGCTTCTTTCTATGTATTTATGTTGTTGTTCACAGTTATTGAGTCAGTCTCTACTCATAGTAACCTTCTTACAAAATAGAACAAGATGATGCCTGACCTTGTGCCATATTCAAGATTGTTGACATGCTCAGGTCCAAACCCATAGCCATGAAGTAGATTTCCATGAATGGTTACCCTATAGACGATTTCCAAGGCCGTAAATCTGTAAGGAAGCAGATAACCTCAACTTTGTCCCACAGAGTGATGAATGGATTTCAACCACGGACCTTATGGTGAGGAGTTCAATGCGTACCTGACAGTATCACCAGGGCTCATTGTATTTAGATGCAGTAGAACAATATTCATTGGAGAAAGGGTCATTAACAACCAGCAATATGCACAATATTTCTTGCTAGAAGGACACGACCTCATGTATATGAAAGACTACAACTTTTAGTATGGATTACACATCATTGTAAACAAAACAAAAATACTAACAACTAGACAATATTTTGATAAATGAAGAAAGAGACAAGATTAAAGTTGTCAAATAGCCCACTTTAGTTGTATCCATAATCAACACTCATGGAAGTGGCAGTCAAGGAAAATTGTGCAAAAGATCTTTTTAAAGTGCTAGAGAGCAAGGTACCACGTGGAGCACCAAAGTACACCTGATGCAAGGCATGGTATTTTCAGCTGCATCATATGATGCAAAGGCTGGATGATGAATACAGAAGACCACGAAAGCATTAATGCCCTTGAAGGTGTCAGCAAATACTATTGAATATCCCATGGAAGAAGGCGAGCTGGATTGATCCTTAGAAGTGAGGATGGCAAAACTTCTGTGTTATGTACTTTTTACTAGTCGTTGAGGAAAGGACATCATGCTTGGAAAAGTAAAGGTTTAGGATAAAAGAGAAAGATCTTCTGGGAGGTGGGTTGACACAATGGCTGCAGCAATGGGGTCAAGCATTACACTATTTTTGAAGATAGCAAAGAACCAGATAGTAGTTTGTTCGGTTGTACATAAGTCACTATGAATTAAACCTCAGTCATTGGCACCCAACAATAATAAAAGGCTCTGTCCTGAATGGGAGAGTTTTATTTGGTTAATATTTAGAAATTGATTGTCAGGGCAGACGTTTTTGCCTAGTGTACTATAGTCTGGAAACTCTACTTACCTGTCTGTCACAAGTGACCCTACTGATATTTGAAATAGTAATAGCATAACTTCCAACATCATCGTGATAAGCAAGACACTACAGTATAACCAACTGACAGAAGAGTTGTGCTGCGTGCCTATGCAGTCTCATTTTTATTTGTCATTCTTTGTCATGCTCACACAATAACTATATTTGCATAAACTACAAGTTTCCTGTGGTGGCACATCATACTAAAGATTTAACTTGAATTATTACTATTTCTTTTTTTCTCTATTAAAAATATGATGGCAAGTTATTTATGCCTTCTTTAGAAGGAAAAATAATCATTAGGCAATAAAAGTAGTGTTCCCAATCCTAAGAGAAGTTCACACACAGACACGAAGATCAGTTGACCATGAAGAAATATGCAGCTAGCCTAATTGTTAGAAAAATAATTTACTTCCATGAATGTAAAACAAAAACTGCCTAGCCTGTGGTAGTGTGAACTATAAGAAAGAGAGAGGAATAAGAAATTTGGGCTCTGCATAGCATAAAATATGTGTCTCTATCCTGGCATCATGCTCTAACCTGAAGTAGTAGTCATCTCAGAGAATGACTTTGTGTGGGACCAGAGACCCTCCTTCAGCAAAGCTTGGTTTTAAGGAACTGTGTAAGTCTAGTTGTCAACAGTGTCACCAAGTGGCAGCAAAAAACAATATCAGTGACAGACTGGTCAGACCCCAGACTCATCACTTCTAGAATTTTAGAAAAGTGAAAAAACTGCAAGATGGACATATACGGAGCTATTGGCTGTGCATGGACTTGAACTACTTTCTTTTTTGGTGAAAAACAAACCAAAAACACCGTAAGAATATCTCTCCTCATTTTGCTCAATTAACACTTGTCATATTTGTTAATTTCCCATTTCCATATTTCATTGACTCTGCTAGGGAGTCTCCCCTGCCTTGCTGGGACCGATGCATCCCGTTGGCACATCATGAAGGTAGTCATCTTCTTGCCTTCCCCCTCCAAACAGTGGTCCCATCTCAACCCGACTCAATGAGATTGCACAACAGAATTGTATGTAAATGGATATATTGGACTATGTAGTATTGGCAAAAAATCTCCTATTTTAGGTAAAAATGGGGGGCTCCTGGGGGGGTATGTTGGGGTAGGAAGGGCATAAAGCTGATATCAAAGGTTTCAAGAAGAAATAAAATGTTTTGAAACTGATTGTGGTAGCAATTTTACAATCCTGCTTGATATGATTGGACTATGAAATGTTATGATATCTGTAATAGCTCCCAATAGAATGATTTTTTTAAAAAGCAGAGCTAGTTCAATTAAAATGTCGTTTGCTCACTTGTCTCCCATCATAGTTGTAAGGTCACCAAAAACAAGGACTGCATGTTTTCACTGACATGCTTACCCTACTCAGCCTTTCCGTTGCTTGCTAGTGATTAGAAAATCAAGGTCTCGAACTGTTGTGAGGTGTGGCTGAGTCACTTCCGACTTACAGAGCCATTTCCACAGCAGAACAGGACACGGAGCGGTCCTGCACCATCAGACATTTAGTCTTAAGTTTGAGCCCATTACCGCAACCATCGTGTCAATCCATGTTGTCCCCGGCCTTCCTCTTGCTCGCTAACCCTCTATGATTCTAAGTATGGTGGTCTCTCCAGGTACCTGTCGCTCCTGACAACTTGTCCAAAATCTCTGACTAGAAAAGATCAATGCCAGGTATTCGGCCCAACACAATTGGCACAACATTGTTAGTTTTGCTGGACTGAATTTCAAAACTTAAAATTTGATCAAGGTCATTGGGGAATTCTGTGCTCCAAGAAAGTCAAAAACGAATGAATGTGATCCTGGAATTGCTCATTCCCTAATGAAATAACCATGTCCTCAGACACTCACCAAGAGGAAGTGAAGAATCACCAATACCTTCCTGGGAAAATAAACTAGGGAAAATTTCCAGAGGGAAGACTTGGAGTTTGGCAGGCAGACTGTCAAAAGAACTCACTACACTGCCTGGAATGGGAGCCCTATTTCTTCTGAGAGGAACATGGGTGCACTTTTAGGTAGTGACATTTATGAGTTGCTTTCATTATATCCATTTACAAATTCCTGACTATGTAGCAGTTCAAAATGTGGACCTGAGAATTTTATCCTGAGTAAAATTAGTCAATCAAAAAGGACAATTAGTGTATGAGACCACTACTATTGTGATAAGGAGAGAAAACGACAAAGGCTTTTATAGCAAAGGGAACAGACTTTGGAGGATACCACAGGATGGAGGGCAAAGAAGGAAAGAGGAAACAATGGACTAGTGCGTGGTTCTCAACCTTCCTAAGGCCACGACACTTTAATACAGTTCCTCGTGTTATGGTGACCCTCCTAACCATAACATTATTTTTGTTGCAAAAAAAAGAATATATGTGTGTGTGTGTGTGTGTGTGTGTGTGTGTACCATAGTGAATGAAGGGGGAAGTACAGAGTGGAGACCCGAGGCCCAAGTGTCGACCACTGGAGAACCCCTCACAGAGGGGTTTAGGAGAGGAGATGGGTCAGTCAGGGTGCAAGGTAATACTGACGAAGAGCACAGCTTTCCCCCAGATCCTGGATGCTTCCTTCCCCCAACTACCATGATCAGAATTCTACCTTGCAGGACTGGATAGGGCAGAGGTTGTACACTGGTACATATGGGAGCTGGAGGCACAGGGAGTCCAGGGTGGACAATACCTTCAGGACCAGGGGTGTGAGGGCCGAGGCTGGGAGAGTGGAGGGTGAGTGGGTTGGAAAGGGGGAACTGATTACAAGGATCCACATGTGACCTCCTCCCTGGGAGATGGACGGCAGAGAAGGGGGGGAAAGGGAGACTCCTGATAGGGCAAGACATGACAAAATAGCAATCTGTGGATTATCAAGGGCTCATGAGGGAGTGGGGAGCGGGGAGGGAGAGGGCAAAAAAAGAGGACCTGATGCAGAGGGCTTAAGTGGAGAGCAAATGCTTTGAGAGTTATTAGGGCAAAGAATGTACGGATGTGCTTTATATAATTGATGTATGTATATGTGTGGATTGTGATAAGAGTTGTATGAGCCCCTAATAAAATGTAAAAAAAGAAAAGAAAAAAAAAGAAAATGATTAGGGTAAAGAATGTACAGATGTGCTTTATACAATTGATGTATGTATGTGCATGGATTGTGATAAGAGTTGTATGAGCCCCTAATAAAATGTTTAATAAATAAATAAATAAAGTGTTAAAGAGCAAAAAAAATATTTTTGGTGCTACTTCATAACTGTCATTTTGCTACTGTTATGAATTGTAATCTAAATATCAGATATTAGGAGACCCCTGTGATAGGGTAATTCAACACCCAAAGGGGTCTCGACCCACAGGTTGAGAACAGTTGGACTAGAGGGTTGACAGCTATTAATTTGGTTGAAGATGCAAATAGTAATCCACAGGAGAGAAAGAATCCTTTGAAAGAGGAGGGGTAGGGTAAATTAATTTGGGAGAGGGATTGATAGTAGTTTAAGCTATTGGGGACAAAATTGATGATCTGAAATATAACCCCCACCTAATTCACTAACAGAATTGTAAAAATACATATATTTTTGGAGGAGCAGGTTCCAAGCAGGAGAACAGGAATGACATTTTAACAGAAATGATATAATACAGAGAATTGGGTAAGTAGGTGTTGAAGAACTGAAGGCAAAAGGCTAACATTGAGGCAATACAGAGACAGTCGCTTTGGGAAATGAGGCCTGGGAGAATCAATCAGGAGATAGGCGACTAAAACCCAGATTCAGAAAAGATCGCAATGGAGGTAGACTAAGACCTCTGAGGGGGTAGTGGATTGTGTAAATCCTCCAGGAATTCAGAGGAAGGACCTAACTGGGCTCTGAGCCCTGTGGAGGGAGTGCCACTCATTTGGTGCTTGTGAAGCTGAGAGTCATACTGTGGGAAAGAGTCTTCCAAGCTACACCAGGACTGCTAAGAGAACACGTGACAGGCCCATGAGTGTGAAAAGAAGCCAAGATTGGAACCAACTGTGCCACCCAGCATAAAAGAAGGGTCAACCCTGGGGTGATGCAGCAATAGAAAGAAACCCATTCTCTTCCCAAATCCTGCCTCCCAGACAAGCACTCCTGAATGTCAGAAATCAGTCAGCAAAGGATAAATGCACTTTGCAGAATTTCAGGCCCAGAATCACAGAGCAAAACTGAGAAAGGAGAATTTGGAGCATATTTCAACCCTTTAGCTATCCACATTGACCTATCCTCTTCTTTGTATGTTTGAACTTTAATAAAGCAGTAACATCTTTATTCCTTTATAGAACATGGTGCAACTATAAAGACCAGTCACAGGTCATCTCTGGGTGATGTTGACCACTGTTATACTTCAGTCGCAATGGTACATCACAACGGTACACAATAGAATATCATGTGACTTACAGTCTAAACTGGAAAATTAGTTGACAGTGCAACAATCCTTATATGAAATAATCAAAAAGGAAAATGGATGTAAAACAATTGGCCAACACAGTCTCCAAAGTAGAATATGTACAAAGTTATTATAGTTGTTATTTCTGTACGTGGTCATGAAACCGTACCTACACACCAAATTCACTGACATTGAATCAATTTCGACTCATCGTGACTCTGTGTAGAGTTTGCAGAGACTGTCTATTTTGAAGGGAAAGGATAGACTCCTCTTTCTTTTGTGGAGTGGCTGGTGGGTTTGAACCTCTGACCTTGCAGCTAGCAGCCCAATATCTAACCTACAGCAACATCATGACCAAAGGAAAGATTTCTTCCACTCTCCATCCTATGTTCTCTTTTTTCTCTGATTTTCAACTAGTTTTCTTGTTTATATTTTTTACATTTTCTTGTTCATATACAAGGTGATACAGATCTTTCATACTCAGTGGTTCTATCTTTTTTTTGGTTAATATAATTTTCCATAAACTTTTACTCTTGGGCATGGAAACACAGGAGCATCTCTGGAGAATCCCTTAGAATCCAGACATAATCTTCACTACATTGATTGTAGAAAAGTAATCAAATTTTTCCTTGACAAAGCAAGCTCAGTTTTTGCATGTTACTTAGTAGCTTGAGCAGGCCAAAAGGTGGTCCCAAGGACACCAAAATCCTGAGGTCATAATAGCTTCAACCAGACTGGTTCAATAAGGACTTGGAATTTGGTTCTTGAGCTAATCTTCAGAATTTACCAAGGGTGAAAGTTAGAATTTGTTTCAAGAGATGTGCAAGAATCGTTGATCATTGCTGCACTATTCACAACATTCAAAAGGCAGAGACCACCCAAACACACACCAACAGTGACTGGGTAAGGAATACATGGTAAATATGCACAATGGAAGATTTCTCGGTGACAACAAGAAAGGAAGTTCGGGCCCCAAAGTAGTGAAAATTCTTAACCTGACACTTGGAAGAAGTAAAAAAAGTTAATAGTTTACACAGGTTTTCTCTAAGGATAAATAAATGGCTCTGGAAAAAAATCAGGGATTTAGAGTTCCATGCGTTATGTTTGTTTTTCTACTACTGTTGTCTTTCTACTAGTTATTCAGAATTTAATGAATTATTTTAAAAAATAATTTGTTACAATCCATGAATTTTCAAATGCTTAAATGTTGCAGTAATTGGAAAGCACATCTGAAATTAGCCTCATTTTTAGACATTGATCCTGCCTTCTAAAATGCTAGTTTGCTTTGTCATGAGCTTTTTCTTTGTTCTGAGGTGTTAACTAGGAAAGTTTTGCTTGAAATTGGCTTCCTGGTGTGAAATATAAGGCTTGAATTTCAAACATACCTGTGCATTGCAGACGTTGTTTTATTCGTTAATTCCTGTAAGCAAGCACAATGAGTTAGTTTCAGAATCCAATACTTACTTTAACTCTTTAATGCACAAATACAAAGATGGCCACAAACTGGCTTATCGTCCCTTCCTGAGACCCTGCAATATTTGGGACAGATCACAATGTAAAGGTTTAATACCTGCTGGTGAAAACGGATTGATTGGGCCAATCATGAGGTATTTTCTAGGGGAAATAAAACAAATGCAGTATGCAATAAAACAAAAACAGAAACTAGGACAGACAGTTTTGTGGAAAGGAAGGCAAAGAAAAAGGTGAATGGGCATCAGGCTCAAGTTCAGATTAGCTGAGGAATAGCCCTCCTTTCTTAGCGAAGCTCTATTCTCATAGGTAGCCTTGAAGAGAAGGAGCTAGACTATGCCAAATCAGCAAACTATAGAGCAATGCTTATCTTATCTTTATAATTGACAAAGATCGACAATTGGTGAAATGGACACAGCCTTGTGTGGTGAAATGGAAAAAAAATGTAATATGGCTCTTCTACCCAAGCCTGTGTAACTCCCACCGAATGACTTGTAGGACTATCTAAACAGGGTGTGTGTAACACTATTGGAGGAGATTGGTCATTTTCCCTGACCATCCCCTCCTTATAAGGTGGGGTGAGCCATCTTGCATGGATCATCTTTGTAGCATCAGTAAGGCGAAGAATCCTGAGGATCTTAAAAGAGCATGTTCCAGTTCTCTGTCTCAAGTGGAAGTGGTGGCTGAAACTGGGTGCATCTAGTATGGCACAGAGAGAGACTAAGGGGGGCCGCAACAAGACGATAGGGTACCTGCTTCTAACTGACCCAAGACTATGGAACTGTAGGACAGGGGGCCAAGTGAGCTGGCTTCCTGGCCCATGGAGGCAGAGGCTATGGGAACATTTGGTTGAGAGACTATTTTTGGTTGAGAGAACTAGAGAGACTTGGCTGCTGATTGAAGAGATTGCTGACAGTATCCTTACTGTTTGCTGATCCTGACTTGGGGTAATTTATTGACTTCCCTAATTAGCCCCCTTAATTGTGAGTTCTGTGCAGTTAAGGCCAAAAAATTTCAAACCCAGGACAGAGGTAGAGTGGCGTGGGAGGAGTAGTTGGTGTCAGAATTGATAGAAGGAGGAGGCGTGTCTGACCCATGACTCATGATAGTGGGGAGACCATAAGAGGTAGGAAAGATCCGCCTTCAATGCTGTTTCTTGCAACCTGCTCTTCACATGGTCATTAGCAGCGAAATAATATCACTTTCCACTCACTTCCGCTCTGCACTTGCCTTTTCCATGGCCTCTATTACCATTGTCCCATTCAAAATAGGGGCATAAATGACCTGTGGATCAGGAGAACGGTGGTTCTGATGGGGAAGCATCCATCAATCAACATACAATTGAGGTAGAATAATAACAGGGACAATTTTCAAAGAATGAGAGCAAAGACGCAAATAATAATCATAACAACACTGGATTCTTCCACAACATAACAATAATTTGGGAAATCTATTTTAAACACAAATGCACACACACATACAATCACAGAGCAATACATAATGATCAATGGTTTGTTTAAGGCTTTGACTCAGCTTTCTGAGATCTAACATTCTTTGACATGTCCACAGGTGTCCAAGGATAAAGAAATAACTAGTCAATGGGACTATGCTCTCTGTTACCAGCTCTAGAAGTAAGTTTTTGTGGGTTACTTCAGGGCATTAATGAAGAATATTTGAATTAAATATATCATGGACTTCCAGAAGAACAATCTAATTTGTCTGGGAGGAAGACAAGAATGTTCCTTAGAAGCAAGGATGATAACTTTGGAAATGTCTTGCAAAAGGACCAATGTTTTTCTAGAGAAGACTATCATGCTTGGTAAAGTAGAGGGTCAGCGAGAAAGACAAAGACCCTCAAGGAGATGGAGAGACGCAATGGCTGTAGCAATAGGTTCAAACACAGTAATACTGATGAGAATGTCACAGCACCACGTATCATTTTGTCCTGCTATTCAGAAGGTCCCTATGAATTGGTGTTGACTCCAGGGCGCCCAGCGACAACTCCCTATCAGTCACGCTTTTCCTTGTTACAAATCCACACCCCTTCTCTCTCGGAGTAGACTTTGATTTCTCACCTTGCAACAGAATAGAATGGGGCTACACATTTACAAGGCATAATTTTCCAATAAGGAAAGCAGATTTCAGAGTCTAGTTCCTAACTCTTACTCCATGCTTTATTATTCCATGGTTTCTCCTTCGTTGCTAAGACTAGTATATAGATCTCTGCTAGAATACCCCAAGATGACTAGAACCCAGGGAGCTCACCAAACAAAACCTCCTACTGTTTCATTTTGTAGAAAACATCTCTTAACTTAATAATTCCACATCTACCCAAATTAAATTAGCAAGTGTTTGGGATTCCAGCCCTTTCTGATCATATTTTCTCTTTCCCAGTCGTATTCCCTGTATTTAATAAAGGCAGGAGCGAAAATGTAATGGCTTTTGGGAAATCATAAAGTTAACTCCTGGAGTTACACAGCAGATTTTATATTGTAGAGCTAAGAGTGAAAAAGGTGGCAGGCTGGAATCTGTCTCTTGCTCCCTCCCATTTTTTTAAACATCAGAATGATATAGATGTTGACTGAACATACAGGATGAGTCCAAGATGTGTGTGTGTGTGTGTGTGTGTGTGTGTGTGTGTGTTAGAGTAAGGTGGAGAGCTGCTGAGCAAAGTGGTAGTATCATTTTTGTTATAATAGTCAAAGAATTGGCTTAGCTGATGTTTTCCTGAATTACTTGAATACATACATGATAGCATTCTTATTGTGGTACTTACATAATCTGATGTCAATTCAGAACTTGAGAGGATTAAGAGTGAAGGAGTGGAGTCTAGTCTGTCGATTGGGCCACAGCCAATGAGGTCTCAGTGTGGGCATGGCCTTCTCCTGAGAATTCTGGGAACGCTGGTATTTCTTGCTTGGAAGTTGGAGACAGGCTCTGTCTCGGTTCACTCCCTTGGAGACATTGTAGCTGATAAGACGCGTGGAACTATGCTAGCGCCCTAAGCTGGAGAAGCCACATGGATATACCCTGATGCAGCCAGAACCCTGGACCTGGAGAAGTCATGTGGAGACCCCTGCCAGTGCTGAGACGCTCACACCACCACCGGATCGAAAGACTTTCTGCCCACTGGCCTGTGATCATCCTTCATTCAGCATTATTGCACATGTTTCATGAGTCTGAAGAGGACTCTATAGATTGGTATTGTACATATAGGCTAATATCGGACTTATGGGCTTGGACTGGACAGGGTTGGGATGCTTTCTTAATGCACAAATACCCTTTATATAAAACTCTTTCTTATACATATATGAGTCTCCCTGGATGTGTCTCTCTAGTCTCCCTGGCCTAACACACTTATTATGTATGCGAGAACTCACTGCAGCAAAAGTAATTATAGAAAAGCTCCATGGCTTTGGTCAAATAAGGTGTTTTAGAGATGGCATGTTGTGCATTGGGTTGGTTGGTGCACACAGGAGATCTGTTTCCAAACACACCAACCTTATTAACCACTTCTGGATGCAGGCTAATTCCTATGGGGAACACAACTTTTTTTTCCCCCAACAAAACATATGGGTCAAATTAGAATGTAAATAAATGAATACTTCTCTAAATTTCATGATAACACTTGCTGAGCAGTGGGTCAGGCCAGAAATAATCTAAAATCTTTCTGCTGCGTGTAAATGATTATGTCATAGCATTTGTCTTTAATTACTTACCTCTTTCCAAAGGCTTGACTCATAATGTGTTTCTTGGTTAACCACAAACACTTGTACTACAAGATTTGTCATATAGATCCATCCCCCTTACCCCCTTCACGTCCACTGCTCATTTTTTTACCCTTTACTATGACGTTGTTAAATCATTAACTCTTGGGGTAAGGGGAAACAATAATAAATTAAAACCATTGAGATATTGTGTTAGTCTGGATTGACTAGAGAAACAAATCCAGGGAAACACTCGCATGTGTAGAAGAAAGAGCTTTATATACCAGGAAAATTATATGTTGAGAAAACATCCCAGCCCAGTCCAGATCAAGTCCATAAGTCCAGTATTAGTCCATATGGTCAACACCAATCTACAGATTCCTCTTCAGACTCATGAAAAACATACAATGACACCAAATGCAGGAAGATCACAGGCCACTGGGTGGAAAATCTTGTGGATATAGTGGTGGTATAAGTGGGTCTCCAAGTGGCTCCCTCAGCTCAAAGACTCTAGCATGGTTCCATGTGTCTTGTCAACAGGAATGTCTCCCAGGAATTGAGTGTGTGTCCTGCCTCCAGCAAGCTATTTATCTCCTTCGGGCCTCCAAGTGAGGTCATCAAGCTGTGTTCTGATTGACAGGCTAAACTCCATCCCTTCACTCTTAAGAGTCTCAAATTGACAACAGATTGTATAATTACCACAGACATTATCCATACTACCCTTCCTTGATATTTTAAAGGGTTCCATGAAAAGATAATATAGTCTTCTCTAGACTCCATAGATCGTTAAAGCAGTCATAATGACAATGCAAATAGCAACAGCAGCCAAGTTTTCCACTTACATAATCTGGTTTTCTTGGAGTTGGACATATGAAAAAATTCAAGAGAATAGGTTTAGCTTGTAAATAATTCCCAATCAATTAATCAACCACATACATACTGTTCCTTCACAGCCTCACTTCCCATCTCACCTTCCCCTATGAGAACCAGAATACATTTTGAATGAAGTCAGCAATCCCTTTGACCCATTGAGAACATATTGTTTATCCACTCAGTTTTAGGTGACGTGTTGGCTCCTGGTGGTGATGGTTGCCATCTCTGCAGGCTAATCCTGTGTATAGTATAGGATTTTAGGATGGGGGAAATGTGGGAAGTGATGCAATCCCAAAGGTATTTCCACGCAGGCTTAATTGTGTGTGTAGATAAAATAAGAAACACCTAAATGATGTCGTTGCAAGTGCTAAAAGCTTTGTGAGTTCCAAATGTAGTTACTGACCTGAAATCCCCGTTCTGTTAGTTTCGTGTGTACATGTTTTATTTTGTTTCTTAGGCTACGTTCGCGTTTTGGGGAGAGAGAAGGGTAAGGTAAAATAAAAGGCCTTTATTAAAGACAGAAATATTCATGTGAATTTTTATTTGGGTTAATATAAGCAATCTATTGAAATCATTAACACTGAGAAGGATTGTTAAAGGAGTCCTGGTAGCATTCACTTGATGGCAATGAGTTTGGTTTGGATTTGGTGGTGTGGTAGGTGTGTTTGAAACCATCTGCTTCTCTGAGGGAGTAAGAAGAGGTCTTCTACTCCAGATCAAAGTTTATGTTCTCAAAGCTCCTGGGACCATTCTGTTCTGCCTTATGGGGTGGCTTTGAGTCAGAATTGAATAGAGGGCAGTAATTTCTTGAGGAATTGATAACATGTTAGTTGTGTCTCCAAGAAGGAGGTAGAGAGGTGGATGGAACCTTGAATCTTGTAATAACTTATAAGTAACTTATTGTAATTCTAATTGCAGTTATTATCATAGAATTGTCCCAGAACCCTATGGGGGATTCTTGTCAGGCCAGTGGCAAAGGTTCTGTGCTGACAGAATTCCTCATGCCTATTAAATTCAAGGCCAATTAGGTAGCAAACTTGACCCTTTTCATTAGTCTGGCCACACATAATTTAGACCGTGAGTGTTGTATCACTCGTCACAGTGTGAAGAAGTCAAAGAAAAAAAATCCAAGGGCTAGGAGAATCCTTTGAACATCTCCTGAGTAATTAATTCACTACAGGTCTGCTTTCTTCTGACTCTCATGGGATTCCCTCAGTCTCAGGAGGAAGAAGATAACAACTTGAGAATCAGCACAAAATCCATGTTCAAAAGGTGATAATGTCAAATCTCCAGCCAAGAGAGTGTTGCAGACAGCATAAACTTTTCACAATATAAAACCTTCAACTGCTGCGCTGCCCATTAGCTTACCTTGACCTTTGCCATAGCTGGGTGGAAAAGGATTATTGCTACTCCAAATATTGGAGAGTGTATGATGCCACCAAAATCGTGAAACTATCGGAAAGGGTAAGACTGCCCTTATGGGTTTCTAAGATTGCAATTCTTTAAAGAATTAGAAAGCCCCATCCCAAGGAGCAGAGTGGTTTTGACCTTGTGGTGAGCAGCCCAATGTCTAACCACTATGCAACCAGGGCAACCGATTGATACTTCACACCTGACTGTGTGATCCATTTATTCTACTGGCCATGCAGTCAGCAGTGCCACTAATCAGTCGAGGAAAGAAAGAGACAAGGACAAGTGGGGAAAATTGAAATACATAGGTAATTGAGGCCCTTAAAATATTGGCACGTGCAGGCGAGGGATAAACTCAAATCATCGTTATGGTAGCGTGGATTCTTAGGCATAGGTGGAACCATCTGATTCACAATTTCTGATTCATGATCTGCTATGGAAAGCATCACATAAATCAAATAAAAGCCGATCTGTTTTTTTTAAGTACTAATATATTTATTCTATTTTTTATCCTACTTGATTTATCTTCAGTTACTTCACGGAAACAGTGACAACAACAAAAAGCTTGCTTACTTCTGTCCCTACATCTTCTATTCAGATACGACTTGGGCCCTTATTGTATATTTCCCCTTCCACTAAGGAAACAAAGTCCTTGTTCTTGACTCCTTTGTAGACTCAACTTCCAGCTATCTATGTTAGCAGTTATTCTGGATTTTCATTCTCAGGCATCTCTGGTCGACCCAAAAAGTCCTAAGATTTTCTTATGTACTTTAAATAGTTTATCACAGCTATTTCCTATCTGCTAGAAGTTCTACTCTGTCCTGTAAGGGTGGCTTTGAGTCCGAATGAACTTGATGGCAGTGAGTTTAAGAGTTTGGAAACTGAGCTAACCTCCAGTGAAAACATTTGTTTCTAACTGATGATATCTCTTCTACATGAAACTAGTTCCCTTCCAACATGACTATGAGCTTCAATAACATTTATCTTTATACTTTCCATTATCCCTACCCCATATTACTATGCAGTGGTAGAATTATCATTTCTCCTCTTTCTGGTTTCTTCTTTCTCTTGTCTGATTAATTCTCTACATTCTGAGTACAAATGCTTTTTAAATTTTATACCTGATAAGAATTAAGTTATGAAATACCTAGTAACTGTAAAAGTTTTAAATTCAGGCACAATGCCTACTGGAAATAATACACATTAAGAAACCTCAATCAAAATGGTGCCCCATATACTCTGCTCATCATTTGCCATAAACAAAATTAATTAGTTGTTTTTTCTTTCTCCCATCCCAAATTTGAGTGTCTAGAATGATCTGAAATTTTAATACTATATCTTTATTTTACCCCTTTGTTTATCAACAGGAATATATATTTTTTGCATTTTATTTCTATTATTATTCTTAAAAAGAGATTTTACATGTACTCTCATACATAGTTTCATAAAGTATTATAAGTTTTGGTCTAGGATCAGGAAATAAATTATTTGGTAAAGTCCCTAATATAAAATTCCTTTATTCTTCCTTCTTGTGTTTTTTCCTTCCTTTGTATGGTTCAACTTTTCCTTAACAGTCTTTATTTCTTGATCTAATGATCAACGTAACCTATAATTGAAATTAAATACCTATATTTTGATCCCAGTTCCACACTTATCAGCTGTAACTCCAGAAAGGTATTTAGTTCTACTTAATTAAATGAGGACTGTGCTTAAGATGAGAATGATGTAACAAATAAATAAAACTATGATATTCGTGTGTGTACACTTTTGAATATTCAATCACTTTGGGACCCAGAAGGCAGTGTTTACCCGGCATTTACCCAAAGTTGAAAAGGATTAGAAAAAGGAGAAACAGAGACAGGAAACACAAGGAGATGTGATGGGTGATGTTACGTTGAGGAGACTGTAAAAGGGAAATGGGTGAATGAAATGAAGCAGAACGTACATGAATTATTGAACATAAAATAGATGATCTGATGATCCATTATGTAAACCTTCACTTTAAGTTAAAAAAACATGAATATGGCAGGGGTCAATATAACCATTGATCCATACTATATTCTCAGTATTCATGATATTGGTTCATGAATTATAAACTATAATTGTTACAATTACGACCTAATTTTTGTCAAGCATTTGTTTTTGTTGTTAGTTGTCATCCTGTGAATTCCAAAATCATGGTGACTCCATATATGCAGATGTTTCCTCATAGCTGGTTTGAACTGACAGCCTTTTGGTTACTAACCGAGCCCATAATTGTGCTACCCATAGTTTTTTTGACTAGTAATAAGACAATGACAATTCTTGCCTTACAGAGTAGGATTTCTGGAAAAATTTTTCCTGTGGGCTTAAAAATTTCCCAAGGTCTCAAGTATGGAATAATTTCCACATACCTATTAATCAAATAGGTATGTGGAAATTTTTAGATAGCAACAAATGTTGACTTAATTAAACTTCTTTTATTCTTGGGTAGATGAAGCACTTTCAGCAGCTATCTCTATTTTGACTTTTTGTTATGGATTTCCCTGAAGGCGTGGCTTGGCCTCCTCAGGACTGCTCAAGGAATCTTCATTCCTGAAGTTGTCATGTCCCCATTTTTCCTCCACCAACTCTGATGACACAGTGGGGGTTGGAAGAAGAAATTGCTATCAAGGGGGTATTTGGCATCCAATTTTCTTCTCTAGGTTGACATGACAGCACATGAAACAAACTTGAGCTTCAAAGATTTTGAGTGCCGCAGGAAGCCATTGAACCTGTGGTGCTCAAGTGGGTAATTGTCTCCCTCAAAAGCATTCTGGTAATCTCCTTTTTGCCCCTACTGCCTTTGATTTATTACTGTCTTTTGACCTTCTTTCGCTCTTAATAAAAAACATTATGTTGCCATTTATATAGCAAAGACCAGTAGATAACTGTTGAAATTGACTGTAGTATTTCACTGTAGAATTAACAAACCTCTCAGGCACAAAATGTCACAAAAGCATGTGAGTTTTGATATCACTCAGTTGTGTGAGGAGAAATAATAAAAGGACCAAATCCTAGGAGAAAGATTAACTTTGGATAGACAGAACATAGCTGCATGTTAAGCAATCACCTAAAAGGCATGACTGCTGTTTTGGCAAAAATGAGCACATAAGCCTCACAAAATTACTTTCATGTTTCATGGACATGAGTTTCTGGAATTTCATGTTGACATAACCCTTAGGGTAAGGGTGAAGTACTGAAGACAATGTAGTTAATGCTGTAATTAATACCCACAAAAATATTTTAAATCAGAATAGAGACTAGATTTGTAAAATAATTAAAATTATGAAAAAGAATAAACCTCCAATTTTTACATCAACTGATTAAATATTAATCATTTCTAATGTGAATGTGCAAATCAAACTGTGCACTCTTTTCATCGTCTCTTCTACATTGACCCTAAATATATCTCCACCAATTCCTAAAGTTGTCTTCCATGTTGATAGTGATGCTTACATATGACTGAGACATTATAAATATCCATTAATGTGTGGTTAAATTGTACACTAAAGCAATGGACATCTATGAACACACATACTTCTAAACATAATCAATGAACAGGTACAAACAAACTATCTTCATTTGCTCTTTCAGGGAGAAGAGATGGTTGGCTTTGGCCACTGACATATCTGTGTGTGCCCTAACAGCTGAATGTCCCTAATTTTTGCATTCAAATATTTGAGCATGAAAGACACTGTGGGTCATGTGCTGAAAAGATTACTTTATGACTAAACTTCTCTTTGGATTTGAGTGAACATGCATTGATTTTATAATACTGTTACCTATTTTAATAACTTTATTAGGGGCTCATACAGCTCTTATCACAATCCATCCATCCATTGTGTCAAGCACATTTGTACATTTGTTGCCATCATCATTTTCAAAACATTTGCTTTCTACATGAGCCCTTGGTATCAGCTCCTCATACATTTTTCTATTACTAACTCTTGGCTTCTTAGGCTGCTCAAAGATGAATATATTAGCAATTGGTGGGAAATCAGACTGGCATCGCTACTGTTTTAAAGAATTCTGAGTTAAAGATATGTCCATTAAAGGCTGTTTCATCCTCCTTGCTTGTGATTACACCCTTTCGAATATACTAGGAAGGCAATATTTCAATATTTCTTCTCCAGATTATTTATCCAGCCTATCTTATCTAAATAGATTTGCAGAGATAATAATATGCACCAAAAAACAAGACAGAGCAAGAAAGTGACAAAAGAAAACAAAACAATGATGACAACAACTAAAAAAACAATGACAAAAAAAAGAAAAAGCTGTAAATAGTTCCAGGTCTGTTTGTGGACCTTTAGGGGTGTTTTCTGGTCGAATTTGATGGGGTGCCATGTCCTGGACCCAAAGTCTACTTTTTGGTACTCCCTCGGGACTTCCTTGCTCTGCTCCCCTTGCTGTTCTGTTGCATGTCCTGAGTGTTTTGCCTCGATGTGGTGGGGGTCAGACCGGGCGCAATTCCCACACTGTGTCTCCAGTGTGTCCCCTGTAGGGCTATGGGTCAGTGAGGGATGTTGTGTCTCATCACAGGGCCGGCCATATGGTCCTCTCTGTGCATTGGCAGCTCTGAGTGGGGATATCATCCTCAAGGCTTGGTAGGTCAGGATGTGCTCCAATCTCTCTTCCTCTCCCTTCATTTGCTCCTGTGTGCTCTGATCAGACATGTCCCTCTCCTGGAGCTTTAGCTTCTTTGCCGTCCTCTGAAGTAAATTCTTCTGGGGGGAGCGGTGGCTGTCTATGTAGTTAGGATTAGGGCTGGCCCCTCAGACCTCTCCACTGGTTCCCTACTCCATGCCGGCATGTTGTATTCACATCTTGGAGCACAGGGTTGAAGTCTGATTCCTCTTTCCTTGTGGAGATATAAACAATACCCTCCCCTTGGGTGGGTTAGTGGCCTGTGCCCCTGCTACCCATTTCTCTCTCCCTTTCTTTTTCCCTTTCCTCCAACTCCTTTTTAGTTGTCTACCATATGTACTCCTGGATTTGGCCTGGTCCACGAGCCTCACCTTTCTTATTTCTTGCTCTTTGATGATCTGACCAGTGTGCAGCTGCCTTAGCTTATTCTCGGCCTCAATTTGCAAGTTACACTTGCAACTACCTGTGGGACCCCTAACTCATGGACTGTGTCACTGTAATTTGAGATCCTTTCAAAACCTGCTTCCCCACACTACTAGAGTATACATCACTCAAGCTGGGAACTGTTGGCTGCTGTCATCTGGGAGACTGTTGGTGACCGAACTTGCTGTTTGTTGCCTGTAGCTGAACTGCCTGCATTTCTCTAAAGAGGACTACTCAGCAGCCCTCACGACTTGAAGGAATGCCAGAATATTAGCTGTCTCACGGAAGTGAATTGCACTGAGCCATTTGTACTGTTTTTATAGAATAATTAACTGTTTATTTCTTATGTTATATATCTACATAAATATATATATAAAATCATTAGTGTCCTGGTTCTGTGTCTCTGGAGAACATAATTGGTACGAGGAGTGGTTCTAGACAAAATAATGCTATTTCTACACCTGAAGGCATGGATGAGGCTGCCACTCTTACTAATCCTTGGTGTGAAGTAGAGCAACTACTATCGACAGTATTACCACCAATAGATGAAGTGCTTGTTAAAGGAGAGGCTCTGGGTGATCATATGTTTAACATTTTCCAGCAATTTTGTCAGGATGACAAGTATAGGGAGGCTGGTTGGCTGGTCCTCTTTATAATGGAAACTATGATTAAGGAGAGGGATGGTCTCAGAAGCATGTCTCAAGTGCTGAATAACAGACTTAAACACTTTCACCTGTTCTACAAAGAAGAGCCTTCTCTCCTCTAGTAATAGAGCTGACATTCCTGAGAACCAGGGCCAGAGTCTCGTCATGTGAGTGGCTAAATTACAACGTCACCTGAATTGCAGATCTAGAGCAGCGTCTGCTACTAAGCAGTGTCTGCTACTAAAGTGAGGGCATTGATAGGAAAATCTGGGAACCTGAAACATGGTTTGGGAACATATGTACTGATGATCCAGAAGAGGAGGATATTGAGGCCCTAGAAACGAATGAGCCACCCCAATCAATAGATCCACCCCTCCAAGCTGAAGGTATTAATCCACTATCAATAAAACAACCCATACCTGAGCAGATTAACCAAACTGTTCCAGCTGAAATTCCAGATGGGTTTGTATCTGTAGCATTGCCTGAGGGAAATGCCTTATATAATATTGCTGAGAGCACCTGGGAAACAGCCTCATCTCTAGACCTCTAACTAAAATTAAGACTCAGAAAGCTCTTAAAGGCGAGGTTGAGATGATTACCCCCCAAAAAAGTATGGTCTGCTCACAAAGATCTGCTCAACTTTTCTAATACATACAAGCAGAAGCCTGGGGAATATCCCTGGGAATGGCTCCTAAGGGTGTGAGATACTGGTGCAAGATATGTAATATTAGACCAGTCTGAGTTTCTGGATATGGAACCCCTAAGCAGAGATTCTTCTTTCAGTGTGTGAGTGAGAGAGGCTAAGAGAGGACCTGATTCTTTATTTGGTTGGTTCACTGAAGCATGGATGGCCAGACGGCCTAGATTACACCAACTTGAGTTACCTGACCTACCTTGGTACACTGTTGAAGAAGGCATCCAAAAGTTTAGGGAAATTGGTATGTTGGAATGGATCTATCAGGATATTCCCATAGACTCAAAAAGGGGATGTCCTGAGGACATACCCTTCACCACAACCATGAGGAACAAGTTTGTGAAGTGGGCCCCAGCATCAATAAGACTGCTGTAATTGCTATTTTATGCGCACCAGAATTAAGAGTGGGAACTTCCCTAAGCAAACTCCGACATTTGCCTACAATGGGGCTGATTGGGCCCTGTGGTGGTAGAAGGCAGGTTGATTCAGCATTGAATCAACAGAGACAGGGTGGGCATGGTTATAATAGACAGCAAGGTTTCCATAGCAATCAAAGCAACCTGTCTCGTGTGGAATTATGGCATTGGCTACTTACCCACAGTGTCCCTAGGAGTGAAATACATAGGAAACCTGCTAAATATTTACGTGATCTATACAGGCGTAAGAACGCTCGTGCAGGTGAACAGCAGAATAGAGAGTCATGATCACTCAATCAATTCCCAGACCTGAGCCAGTTTACAGACTCATAACCCCTTTAATGAGGGGAAGGCCGGGTCTCTTTGAAGGAGGACCCTGTACATCACTGAAGGTCTATACTGTTAGTCTTTCTTCTAGCCTTCCCCAAAGGGACCTGCAGCCTTTCACAAGAGTGACTGTTCATTGGGGAAAAGGAAATAATCAAACTTTTCAGGGATTACTGGAAACTGACTCTGAACTGACACTAATTCCAGGAGACCCAAAGTGTTTTGAAGGCCTGCCAGTCAGAGTGGGGACTTATGGAGGTCGTTATCAAAGGAGTTTTAGCTCAGGTACGCCTCTCTGTGGGTCCAGTGAGTCCCCAAACCTATCCTATGATTATTTCCCCAGTTCCAAAATGCATCATTGGAATAGACATACTCAGTAACTGACAGAACCCCCATATTGGATCCCTGAACTGTGGAGTAATGGCTATCATGGTAGGAAAGGCCAAATGGACACCATTAGAACTGCCATTGCCTAGGAAAATAGTAAACCAAAACCAAACTGCATTCCTAGAGGGATTGCAGAGATCAGTGCCACTATCAAAGACATGGAGGATACAGGGGTGGTGAATCCTACCACATCCCCATTTAACTCACCTATTTGGCCTGTAAAGAAAATAGATGGATCCCAGAGAATGACAGTGGATTATCATAACTTAACCAGGTGATGATTCTAAGTGAAGCTACCGTTCCAGATGTGATTTCATTGCTTGAGCAAATTAATACTTCCCCTGGTATTTGGTATGCAGCTATGAATCGGGCCAATGCCTTCTTAATACCAGTCTCAAAGGACCACCATAAGCAGTGTGCTTCAGCTGGCAGGGGCAGCAACACACTTTCACAACTCTCCCCCAAGGAGACATCAACTCTTCCTTCCTGTGCCATAATTTAATCTGAAGGGAACTTGATCACCTATCTATTCCACAAAATGTAGCACTAGTACGTTTTATTGATGACATGAGGCTGATGGGACCCACTTAAGAGGATGTATCAAAGAGTCTAGATTCATTGATAAAACTTCTGCATACAGGAGGTTGGGAGATTAACCCAACAAAGATTCAGGCACCCTCCACCTCAATAAAATGTATAGGGGTCCCGTGGTGTGGGGCATTTTAAGACATTCCTACTAAAGTGAAGAATGTACTATTGCATCTGTCTCCCCCAACAGGAGGCACAATGCCTAGTGGGCCCCTTCAGATTTGGGAGGCAACATATCCCTCAATTGGGTATTCTACTTTGACCTATTTATCAAGTGACATGAAAGGCCTCCAATTTTGAGTGGGGCCTAGAACAAGAAAAGGCTTTCCAACAGATTCAGGCTGCCGTGAAAGCTGATTTGCTACTGGAATCATCTGATCCAGCTGACCCAATAGTGCTAGAGGTGTCAGTTGTAGATAGAGATGCAGTGTGGAGTCTTTGGCAGATGCCTATTGGTGAATCACAGCGTAGACCATTGGGATTTTGAAATAAATTCCTGCCATCCTCTGCAGACAAAATCTCCCCCTTTGGAAAAAAGCTGTTGGCCTGTCACTGGGCTTTGGTGGAGACTGAACACCTCACCTTGGGCCACCAAGTTACCATGGAGTCTGTGCTGCCCATCATGAACTGGGTATTGTCTGACCCACAGAGTCATAAAGTTGGATGTGCACAGCAATATTCTATTGTTAAATGGATGTGGTATATATGAGACTGGGCCAAAACAGGATCTGAAGGTACAAGTCAACTGCATGAAGAAGTGGCCCAAATGCCCACCGTCTTCACTCCTGTCACAGTACCTTCATTCTCCCAGTATGCACCTATGGCCTCCTGGGGAGTTCCTTATAATATCTTAACTGAAGAACAAAAAAATCATGCTTGGTTTACAGATGGCTCTGCACGATATGCAGTTGCCACTTGTAAGTGGACAGCATCAACAATACAGCTCCTTTCTGGGATCTCCCTAAAGAACAGCGTTGAAGGGAAATCCTCCCAATGGGCCGAACTTTGAGCAGTGCACCTGGCCATTCAGTTTCCCTGCAAGGAAAAATGGCCAGATGTGAGACTATACTGATTCATAGGCTATGGTTAATTGTTTGGCTGGATGGTCAGGAAATTGGAAGGAACATGATTGGAAAATTGGAGACAAAGAGGTGTGTAGATAGACCTCGCTGAATGGGCCAAGAAAGTAAAGATAATCTTGATTCATGTGAACATTCACCCAAGGAGTACCTCTGAAGAGGAAGACTTCAATAACCAAGTGGATAAGATGACACATACTGTCTAGACTGATCCTCCTCCTCCCTCTGCCACTCCTGTCATCGCCCAACAGGCACATGAACAAAGTAGACATGGCGGCAGGGATGGAGGTTATGCATGGGCACAGCAACATGGACTTCCACTCACCAAGGCTGACTTGGCCACTGCCACTGCTGAGTGCCCCATCTGCCAGCAGCAGAAACCAACATTAAGTCCAAGATATGGGACCATTCCTCGTGGAGGTCAACCGGCAACTTGGTGGCAGCCTGATTACATAGGACCACTTCCATCATGGAGGGGACAGCATTTTGTTCTTACTGGAATAGACACCTACTCTGGATATGGATTTGTCTTCCCTGCACACAGTGCTTGTGCCAAAACTACCATTTGTGGACTTACAGAATGCCTCATCCACCGGCATCCCAAATAGCATTGCTTCAGATCAAGGAATTCACTTCACAGCAAATCCAGCATGGCAATGGGCTCATGCCCATAGAATCCACTGGTCGTATCATGTTCCTCATCATCCTGAAGCAGCTGGCTTGATAGAATGATGGAATGGGCTCCTAAAGACACAATTATGGGGCCAACTAGATGGCAACAGCTTGCGGGGCTGGGGCAATGTTCTCCAGGAGACTGTAAATGCTCTAAACCAGCGGCCAATATACAGGGCTATGTCTCCAATAGCCAGAATTCATGGGTCCAGGAACCTAGGGTGAAAGCTGGCATGGCTCCATTCGCTATTAGTCCTAGTGATCCACTTGCAGCATTTTTGCTTCCTGTCCCAGCAACCTTGTGTGCTTCAGCCCTGGAAATCCTGGTCCTGGAGGAAGGGACTCTCCTAACTGGAAACACAGCATGGACTCCACTGAACTGGCAGTTGAGAATTCCCCCTGGCCACTTTGGGCTTCTTATGCCTTTGGATCAACAGGTTAGGGAAGGTGTGTACTGAGTGTTGTGATTGATCCTGATTACCAAGGAGAAATTGGACTGGTGCTACATAATGGAGGCAAAGAAGAATATGTCTGGAATCCAGGAGATCCCATGGGCAAACTCTTAGTACTAACATGCCCTGTGATTAAAGTAAATGGTAAATTACAGCAATCCAATCTTGACAGGACTTATAATGACCCAGACCCCTCAGGAATGAAGGTCTGGGTCACCTGACCACAAAAAAATCACAGCCAGCTGAGGTGCTTACTGAGGGCAAAGGTTCTACCTATCACTTATGACCATGTGATCAATTGAAAACGTGAGGTTTGTGATTGTCAATTTGTTTTCTTTGTATGTGCTTATTGAACATCTTTCCTTTGTTCTTGTATGATATATCAGATACAATTGGACTCGGTGTGTTTTCACTTATATACATGATAGATGTTTGACATTAAGTTTAAGTGTGATTTCATTAATTCCTGGAAATTATATATGATTAAAGAATTGTGTACAGGTGCCAAGTTGGCAGGGGGTTGATTGTGATAGGAAAGTTTATTGTGCCAAGATGGCCAAGAAACACAGGTGGGATTAATTGAAGGGCGGAGAGATAAATGGATCAGCTAGTCTTGCCTTTCTTGTGTCTTGCTCTTTGATGATCAGAACAGTATACGGCTGCTTAGCTTGTTCTGTGCCTCAATTTGCAAGCTATACTACCTTTTGGACAACTAACCCATGGACTGTGTTGGTATAATTTGAGGTTCCTTCAAGACCTGCTTCACCATGCTACTGGAATATACATCTCTTGAGCTGGGGATTGTCTGACCCTGTCATCTGGCTGTCGGTCAGTGACCTGCCTTGCTGTTTGCTTTACAGAGGACTACTTGAAGGGACTGCCAGTGTCTCATGGCAGTGAGTTACACTGAGCCATTTGTACGCTTTATAGATTGATTATTTATTCCTTTTTACATATATAAATATATATAAAATCATTAGTGTCCTGTTTTTGTTTCTCTAGAGAACGCCTGCCAAACACAAGAAGCCAACAATTCAATTCACTACACTGTCAAGTACTGATTAAGGTGCACAAGTCACACTGTAACAATAATTCAAGGTGTTATGGGTGGCACACCAGAAAAGAACGATTCCTTCAGGACTGGCTGTCATATTAGAATCTACCAGTCCAGTGTCTACTGTCAGTCATTCGTGTTAGTGAGTGTCAAGTCAATTTTTACTAAGCACATCACCATGGATTTTTCCACAGAGTGGCTGGGTAGGTTCAAATCACCGAGCTTGGTATTAAGAGCTGAGCATTCAGTCATTGCACCACTAGTGCTTTGTGAGGAACCTTACAGGGACCCATGGATACCAATTTCTAGTAACCCAGTAGGACAGAGTAGACTAGAACTGCCTCCTCAGGTTTCCAAGTCTGTAAAGATTTGTGGGACCAGAAAACGTCACCCTTTTCCCACAGAACCACCTGTGGTTTCCAATTTTCTCCTACAGAGCAGTTGGTAGAGGCTGCCTTTTAGGTTAACAGTTCAATGTATAAACTACCACACCGCCAAGGAGCCTTAGGAACTTCATCATGAGATTCTAATTCTTTGGTAATTAATGTAAGTTTAGAGAGACTACTGATGGTCACTGCCAGTGTTATCTCTAACTGGAGGTTGACTTATATGTCGAAGGAGAAAACTTTCTAAAATTTCTTCAGCAGAAATAACCTTGTGCAAGATCATAACTAGACTCTAAGAAAACCCTCATTGCTCCTTCCTTCTCTTTTGGGGAAGCAGGTGGCATGTAGGCAGTCAGGTTACTGGGCTGGAGAAACCACAGGCAAAGGCCCAGCGGACAGGTTATGGGATGAGGAAGAGGTTTGAAACTACACACATACAAGAACCCAGTCAAGAACAGAAATCCAGACTCCAGCCTTATCATAGCATATCAATTGATTTGGTTTAGTCAGTTCAGCTGTATGTCATCCAAGCAAATCCGCCAGATCTATAAGTGACTTTTGGAAATTCCAGACCTGGCAGATATTATATGAGCAGAGGTGTGCCTTTTTTTTTTGCTGTGGCTCATCAGAATTTCTGAATCACTGAAGTGTCAAAAATGATAGAACTGGTAATAAGACACTAATTGTTTTTCCAGTAGTTTCTTATGTAGAAAGCGCTAATTAAAACATTGATCTTTATGAGAATTACCCCATAACTATAATTTTTATATTATTATTAAGAGATAATTTTATTGGAGGCTATTACAGCTCTTATAACAATCCATACATTAATTGTATCAAGTATGCTTGTACATATGTTGCCATCATTGTTTTCTAAACATTTGGCTTTCTATTTAAGCCCTTAGTTTCAGCTCCTGTATTTTTCCTCATGGCCCCTTGATAAATGATAAATTATTTTTATTTTCATATCTTATATCGGTAGCTCTCTCCCTTCCCCCGGGTTTCTGTTGTTATTTCCCCTGGGGTGAGGGTGTGAGTGTGGTTATGTGTCACTCATTGCTCCTACCTTTCCTTGGTTAGGCTTTCCAGCGGTCTGTCAGTTCTGTTGATTCTTTTAAAGAACCAGCTTTTTGCTGCATTGAATTTTTGCATTGTTCTCTTGTTTTCCCACTCTTTTAATTCTTCCATGTTTTTAAATTATTATTTCTCTTCTTTTTCTATTGGAGGGTTGTCCTGTTGACTCTGTTATAGTTGCTGGAAGTTTTGTGATAGCATATCAGGCATAAATTAATTAAAATTTTCAAATGCAAGTTATTTATTCCATTTATACCAGCTGTCTTTGTGTTAAGACTAGAGTTTCTCTTACTACATATCTTGACTGAGCGTCCAAAACTTTTCATACATTAACCTATAACTACTGAAGACACACCAAATGTATTACTTATAATATTGAATGAACAGAAAAGTTAATAAGAAAATTTTCACATTTCATAACAAACATCCATCACACTGTTCTCCAAAATTCTCTTTCTCCAAACTCACTGATCAAAATATTTCTTTCAAATATAGGAAAGTCTCATAAGTCAAGTCCTATTTTCTCCATCTAGTTACATTAACAAAAACCAATTACAATGACTTTTTAAGAACATTGTACTATGGATTTCATAAAGGCTTACAAAGAAAATGGTTTTCTATCCAACAATTTATACACATTTTGTTCAGCTCGTTGATTGCCATCCGCATAACATATCATTGCTTATCTACTTCTTCCTTGTTTCCTGTTTCCATTCCTCTTTCTTTTCTAATTTTCATGAACTTGGTCTTTCGCTAAATGCCTCCCTTTTGATCTCAGGGTATTGATTATTCTAAAGTGTGAACACCTCACCAGTGTAACCATTCCTCTTATAGAGCTGTCGATTCTTTGACTCAAAATTGAGCAATGGTGGGGATTTCATAAGAGCCTTAGCCATGGGGGTTCCATTTGCATCATTTTTGTTCCCAGTATGGTAGTTAGATAATTTTATGTCAACTTGCATATGCATAAATGTGTAGAAGTTGAATCCAATCTATCAATCGAGTCAAAGGTTCATCCGGTCTTCTTGGGTTGTGGCCCTCTATGAGGAGGACCCAGGGTACTTCCCACTCACTCTGCCACTTGGCCTTTCTGCCATCTGATCCTGAGAGCAGCCAGTGCCCTGCCAGGTATCCACTGAACTGGGAGCCGCAGAGCTCTGCACCCACCAGCCTGTGGTCTCCTGCGTTTGCATCATCGCACGTGTCCCCTGGTGGACGTGATAAAGTACAGTTGAATGCATGCAGTTCTCTTTTCCTTGTCTGTTAACAGAGATTCTGGCTGGTGTGGACAACTGCCAATCATGGATCTAGTAAAAAGCAAGTAGTGGCTCTCATGCAATGGTTGTAGCTGCAGGAGGTTAGATGTGACCAGGCTGGGCAGGCAATGGAACTGTCTCCCACTGAGTGGGAAAAGAAAAACAAAAAGGGAGGAAGAAGGAAAGCAACACGCAATAGCATAAAGACAATACTACTGAGGAGAAAACCAAGTCAGGGAACAAGCTAAGAGCAGCAAGAAAAATAATATAGTAACCAAAAAAGGGGTGGGGGAGTAGAGGAAAGACAGAAAGCAAAAAGGAAATAAAAAGCTAAAAACAGTCAATATAAAAATGGAGACTCCGGATAGAGCAAGATATGACAAAACATCGATGTATAAATTACAAAGGGCACATGAGGGAGGGGGGAGCGGGGAGGGAGGGGAAAAAAAAGAGGACCTGATGCAAAGGGCTTAAGTGGAGAGCAAATGCCTTGAGAATGATTGGGGCAGGGAATGTATGGATGTGCTTTATACAATTGATGTATGTATATGTATGGACTGTGATAAGAGTTGTATGAGCCCCTAATAAAACATTTAAAAAATGGAGGGGGGAAATATAGACAGAAGTTAGCAAAGTTAAAACTAAGGATTGAAAAAGAAGCATAAGAAAATTCAAAAGGGAAGCATAAAAGCAACAGGAAAAAAACAAGGAAAGTGAAAGAAACGTTTTAAAAAGGAAGGTAAAAACTACGAGGTAGACCTCAGGGGTGGGTGGAGAGCAGGGTATAGGGAGGGGGAAAAACTTTAGAGATCAGAGCACTTGGTACCTATTGAAGCTTTCTACCAGTGAAAGGGGTCAGGCTGGGTGTTGGGTACTTGCAAGAGGAAAAGAGGATTGTAGAGAACCCCCGGTCTTGGACAAGATTTTAGGACCAGGATGCCTGATCCAGACAGATTCTTTTAGAGCAGAGAGTTAGCTGGAAGCAAGGAGGCTGGTTATGGAAAGAGTTCCTACCGATGCAGAGATGACTGGGGATAAGCCATCTGTCTGGCACTGGGTAGTTTTCTGTAATGGCAAGGTGACATTCCCAGGCTTCCAGATGGAAGGATGGTGCACACTCAGCTCCCAATCCAAAAAGATATGCCTCTAATATCTCTCTTTGAGCAAGTGGGCAGTGTCCCTGGCTGATGGGCGGGTGAGAGTGAGTGCTGGCCAAGCTTCTAGTCAGCAGAGGAGTATGGATCACAGGAGATTCATATCTGTACTCTCCTGAGCGTGGAGCAGATTATCAGTTTGCTGTCCAGACTGAATTCAGCTCACATAAATTCAAAATAGCTGCATCATCAGGTCAGCCAGCAATTCATCCATCTCCTTGATAGCCCTGATCAGCTTCTCTAGTCTATATCATTTCTTCTGTAGGAGATTTTTCATATTTGTTATTTGACGCTTTATGTCTTTGTTGTACACAATCTAGGTAGTACTAGAAACATATTTCTTATTAATTTAATTCTTAACTTTGTTTTTCTTCTTAAGTCTATTTTTAACTTGTCCAACCATATCTGTATTTGTATACAAGGAGGACCCCCCCCCAAAAAAAAAGAACAAAAAGCATTTTTAAAGCTATATATTTAGAATTTTTAACAAAACAACCTTATCACCTTTAGAGTACTCTTCATTACACATTATACATTTGTCAAATCTGCAATTCCATTCTTAGAAACATTTTTCAATATCATCTGTGGAATCTGACAGCACCTCCCTTGTTTTGTTCTTCACCTCTTCTATGTCATCAAATTGCTGTCTTTTCATGTCCCTCTTCATTTACAGAAACAAAAAGAAGTCTCACAGAGTGAGGCCAGGTGAGTAAGGTGCATGGGGCAAGTGAGGCATGCTGTTTTTGCCCAAAACTGGAACACTGAGATGGCTGCGTGAGTAGGTGCATTTCATGGTGGCAAAACCAGTCCCCCATCTGCCACGAATCAGACCTTTTTTGTCATATAGTGTTACCCAATCTTTTCAGAACCTCTAAAAATCAAGCTTGATTAACAGTCTGACCCTTGTGGAACAAACTTCAAATGCACTACAGGGTCAACATTTTCAGCCATTTGGGAAGCTGATGAATGTCCAGAAGGAGGATTGTCATTAATCAACATTTCACCTTTTTTGAAATGCAAGCACCATCAAAACAATTTCTATGGAATTTTTCCCAAGCCAGAAAACAAAATTTCATAGCCACACGCTGTTCTCTTAAATTGGACATCAAAAAAAAAATGAGGTTCAAGTGAAACTGCTTTTACAAAAAAAAAAATTCACTGTGACCAGAGAGAAACTTCCTAGGGGACACCACTGGGTGCACTAACTCAGAGGAAGTTGCTCAATGTTCATCTAGTAGGGAAAAAATGCATATTACAAAAGTTCCACCCAAAGGAGTTGTTTTTTTTTTCATTTTGGGGGACTACCCCCTAGTTTGTTGAAATATACAGAGTTGATTCCATCAAAACCTTTCAGTCCTGTTTGGGTTTTTTGTTAAGTGGTGTCAAATTGGTTCCAACTCATAGTGACCTTGTGTACAACAAAATGAAACACTGACCAGCTTGTGCCATCCTCACGAGATTTTGTATGTTTGGCTACGTTATTGTAGTTACCGTGTTAATCCATTTCATCAAGGGTTTCTTTTACACTTTCCTTCTACTTTATTAAGCATAATGTTCTCTTTCAGGTCCTTGTCTCCATAACACGTACAAAGAACATGAGACAACGTCTCGCCATCTGTGATTCTCAGCATTATAATTCAAATGTGTTGATTCTTCTTTGGTCATCCTTATTCAATGTCCAACTTTCACCTGCATAGGAGAGCCTTGAAAATGCCATGGCTTGGTTCAGATGCACCTTAGTCCTCAGTAACATCCTTGTTCTTCAACACTTTCATGAATTCTGGAGCAGCAGAATTGCCCAAAGTGAAGTGCCATTTGGTTTATTGACTGCTCTTTATTCCCCTTAATTCATTCCTGTTTACAGTTGTTTCAAATGATTAGTCCTGCATACTTCTCAAGGAAGAACTTCTGAATTACTCATGAAGGCATTACAAATGTGAAATAATTGGGGCACACTTCACAGAAGTGCCATATTCCCTTAGAAAACAACACTGCAGCAGTATCTCTTCAGCTTCTTACACTTTAGAAATATATACTGGGGTTACCAAAGTATATCGGGGTTATAAAACTAAGTCATGGGAGACAAATGTGGTTATTACCTGCTTTTATAAATAAAAGTTTTTTGAAACGCAGCCATGTTCATGTGCTTACACATTGTCTATGGCTGCTCTTCACTCCAACAGTACAGTTAAGGAGTTGGGATAAGCACCTCATGGAAACAAAGCAATAAATCTTTATTTTCCCTTTGTAGAAAAAGCTTGCCAACTCCATGTGAGGAAATGCTCACGAATGTTCAAAATGGCCAGTGTCAAGTCAGCTGGCTCAATCATGTCCTAGCTATGAAACATTGGGCACGCTCTTTGTATTGAGTGTTTATAGTTATCTGGCCTCCTACCATCCATTTACCCTTATTATTTTGGCAAGTCTTCTCAAGCTTTGGGGGGAATCACCTTTTCACTGCACTCGCTCTATGTGGTCTGGATGGAATATATTCTTCTTCATTCCCCAGGAAAAGCATGTGATCTAGGCCTAAGGAGAGGGGTTATTTAGGAACTTGATCAGGGAGGGCTATCTGATTTGAAATGAATCAATGTCAACTTTTAAGCCACATACACACATACAAAACAATCTAAAGTTGCTGATTGCCCTCTTAACCACCATGTGAAACCAGAGAATATGACTAGTAATATAAGGTAAGAAATACACAAAAAATATTGAGGGTTGGTGATATTAATTCTGATCCTCAATGAAATCAAACATGAAGTCACCATTATGGTGTCTTCAGTTTAGTTAATCAGAAGATCATTTTTTTTCTTTTTGTTAAGTCAGTTTTGTTGTCCTGGTTATCTATCGTGTTGTTATCATTTACAAATAGAGTTCTGCTCTGATACTTAACTTTGTTAACCCTATTTTCCTATCCTTAAAAATTAAAATCAAATTAGCTGGCACATGACAAAAACCCAGAAGCTGACAATCATATCATCAACAAAATGATCACTGTGGTAATGATATTGAAAATAATACCAATGTTGCTTTGTATCAATAAATTGTGGGAAATGCAAAATGTCTTAATATGGAAAGTCTAGACTCTAGCAACTCCATATCTCATATTCTTTATTAGGAAAATAAGGATAAATAATTATTTTTACTCCCTAGGTATTGAAAATCACATGATATCAAAGGAATAAGCAATTTCAATAATGTAGAATAACATAATAATCTTAGCAAATGGGTTTATGAGCTGAACTTTGGTAAGTTTAGGTCTACAGAAAAAAATAAACAACTAAACAAACACAGAAAACAAATGTGAGGGCATCAAGCTGATTCCAGCTACAGAGTCACAGAGGGACAGAGCCGAACTACTCCATAGGGTTGAGGCAACTGAAGATCTTGACAGAAGCAAACAGCCTCATCTTTGTCCCTCAGAACAGCTAGTAGGTTCGAGCTGCCAATTTTGCAGTTAACAGCCGAATGCTTAATATACTGTACCACCAGGGATCCTTATGAGTCTAGGCTTAACCCACTGCCATGGAGTTGAGTCTGATTTATAATGACCTTATTGATGGTGTCTGAGATTGCCATTCTCCGTGGGCATGGGAAAACTCATCTTTCTCCCATGGCACCTACAGGATTCCTTTTAAGTTTAGATTTAAGTAGGTGTAAATACATACACCTAGCTTCCGAAACTGCTGTCAGTAAAGCTGTTCGAGTCTCATCTGAGAGTCAGTAATAAACTGCATAAAAGAAGTCACAGAATGTAGTTTTATTCTTTGTCCTGTGTTGTCATCAACAGGCCCTTTGTGTTGAGTTCTACATACTGAGTCACAGGAAGGCACAGCTAGAAATTGGGAGATGATAGGTCAAATATTGCAGAGTCGTGTGATCCATGGTTGGCAAAAATATGGCATGGTGCTGGTAGTTCCCAGGATTAGCAGTCCTCATGGGCCACTGACCCCAGAGCCAGACACAGAATCCAAGCAAGCAGGAAGAAGAAACAGGGCACAAGAGAGAAACAAGTTCTTCACAGTTTCTCTTATAAATAGGCCACATCCCCAAGGAAACTGTGGTTGGCCTATAGCCGTGCCTTCCAATAAGTGTAACCAAGTTGACATAAAATCTATCACATGCTGCTATATCAGAAATTTCACAAGTCGATTGCTTTAATAAACATATATTTAGTAAACAGATTTTTCTATTTAGTTGTGATTATATTTAAGTTTTGAAGGCTAGAATTCTAAATCCAGACCAAGAAGCTAGTGTAAGAAATTCTCTCTTTGTAGAGTCTGGTGTAAGGGTCTTGGCTCCTTTTACCATCTGTGGGAGAGGAGTCTGTTGGAGTTCTCCATGTATCTTAGGCTCAATCGTCCCCATGGGTTTTTTGGGCAGTTCTCAGCTCAAGGACCCAGAGCGCAAATGTTGTACTCTGCTCTCAACCCTTCTTTCTCAGTGATAGATTCTTCCAATCTTTACTTGTTTATTTTATGTCATTTATATCACAAAAGAGATTGACTGATCCTGTAGATTGCATCTTGTCTCATTAAAATATATGCCTCTAATCCTGCCTTATTAACATTAAAGAGATGAGGATTTACAACACCTAGGATAATTTATCAAATTGCAAAATGGAGGATAATTATATATTACTGAGAATCATAGCCTAGCCAAATTAACATACAGATTGAGGGTGCAAATCCAATCTATAGAAGGTATCAACAAAATTATAGAAAGGATAGTACCTGTAGTGTAACTCTCTACAAGAAAAGAAAGCCTCATCTTTCTCCTGCAGAGTGGTTGATGGTTTCAAACTGTTGACCTTGGGATTAGAACTCCAACATGTAAACCATTACACTACCAGGGGTCATTATAGGAACAATACTTAATGTCTATTCCAGCTCTCTTTTCCTGTTTCCACCACGCAATGTCTTTCTTTCATCTAAATTCTCAACAGACTCGTCTTTGCTCTTAAAGAAGTTGAATCAATAACATTTTTAAGTCTATTCTTTCAGTAACCTTAAAAGTTACTGACATTTTAAGTATCCTGGTGAGACAGAAATGATCATGCTGAGGGCATAAAGAGGATGAACATTTATCACTGGTCTGATCAGAAGTGAATTTAGGATGTCTTTTCTGCCTTTACTTGTATTTAAATAAACAGGAAAGTCTCTACTTGTTTTGTAACACGAGGGCCTTCCACCTGTGAACGCTTTCCACGGTCCCTCCAGGATCAGGGCTTTCTCTCAGTTGTAATCACCAAAGTCTGAATCTTAAAGCAGTTTTCTTCACCTGCCATTCAGAAATGTTTCAAGTGCATCAGAATTGAATATTTCAAAGAAAGACAGTAACTGTGTGCATGACAAAAGAATGCAAATGATGTGCACTTAAGAAACAGCTCTTTAAGGAACACTGCAATCTGTGAGATCAGAAATTCAATGGGTCTCCCAAGTTGTCCACCTTTGGCAAATCATTACTTTTCTATTACTCATTTTAGTAGAAAATATTAGAGGTTTCCCCTCTGACATGTATGTTTTATTCAGGTTCTGCCTTCCACAAATTTTATTGTGTTTCTTAGTTTTCTCTTTTGCTAATAATAAGCAACTTGTCTGATCTACGTATTTTTTCATTGAATATGCGCAAATGCTTTATTGTGCATAAAATTAATGATTTGAATGCACAGACCTAGAATCCATTGCCTTACATTTTCTTTTTGGACCAAAGTAATTTCTGTTTTAAACGTTTTATTGTGAATTGGTCGAAGGTTTACAGAGCAGCTAATTTTCCATTTGACAATTTATATGCATTTTGTTTCACCTCATCGATTGCAATCCTCACAATGAAACTTTTCTTATCCCCTTTTCTCTCTGTAGTTTCTGTTTCCATTCCTGCTCTCCCAACCCTCTGAATTTGTCCTTGGGGGAATGCTGCCCTTTGGATCTCAAATATTTGATGATTCTACATACATTTGCAGTGTTCTTCTTGTGGACCTGTCTATTGCTGGAGTAAAAGCTGAGCCATGCCGTAAGTTTATTTCCAGACCTGAAGTGTGACAAATGCCACAGTCTCAGTGGTTGCACCAGTTTCTCTTGACCAGTAAACTTGATCTTTTTATGATTTTGAAATTTGTTCCACATTTTCTCCGTGGTATCCAGTTCTTTCTAATGAGATCTCTTTCAGACAATGTGGTAGCGGTAGCTGGGCAGCATGTAATGCTTGTGGCCTCGGGGTTCTGGATGCTGATGTTCGTGTGGTTTAATTGGAGTAATAATTTCCATTCCTGTTTGATTTTCTGTATTCTTCTTTCTTCCACACAGGAAGATACAAATAATTACATCTTAGTTGGCTGCCCTTGAGCTTTTAAGACTCACTAAAGTAGAATGCAGAGCACTGTCTTTATGGATTGTTTTATCAATTGACTTTGGTGCTTTCTGAGACTGTGATTCTGAGCCCGCAGGCCCAGCAACTCATTCCCTTGCTGTGTTTGGTTATATCTGAAAACATTTCATAGCTTTGCCCCTTGTGCTCTCCACCACATTCATACACATATTGGCAACAAAGGTAAATACATATGCATAAGTATATTTGTAGAGTCTATTGCTTTTAGCAATGTTATATATTTATATATACATAATCTAAGCATATAATTATATATATAATCCAAACACATTCAGAAATTCTTTCTGTAACTCTGAACTTTTACCATTGTACTTCCCTCCTGGATTGTATTGATATCATGTGCTCCATAAGCAACACGACCCTCTGTAGAATGAGTTCAATTTTATTTCACTTTTTCCTCCCCCAAAAGGTTTATTATTTGGGGGTCAACTTGATAAATTGTAAGATTCCGTATTAGACAGTTGGGTAACATATGCTTCGTTTTGCTTTAATGTGCTGCATTAATTATACTCCTCTCTCCTGAACCTAGTGGCCTTTTTATTATTAAAAAAACGAATGAAAACCAAGTTCACAAAGAACCATTGTTAAAGAATACACTTCTCATTAATTAAATTATTTTTTCTTATTGCATGGGCCTAAAAAGACTTGTTTTTAAAAGTCTGAGCATGAATGACAAGCCTTTTGCTTTAGATTTATGTAAAATGTATAATAAAAATTAACCATACATTTATTTTGAAACGCTATCCCAAACCAGTGGATTTATAAGCCTGCGCCATAAAAAAGTTGATTGAAATCTGAAACTTGACAATTTCTTTATAAGGAACACTTGATGATTTTCTAAGAGGTTTCTTTACTGAAATGAAGTTAAGGTCAAACTGGGAAGGGTCGCAGGATATTGTCTTTTTTGTTGTTGTTAGAAATGCCTCTTGCTACCACTGGTTCCATGGTGTAATGGTAAGCACTCTGGACACTGTATCCACAAAGGTCTTTTACTTATATTATATGTATTCGAATTTATTTCAATGCATTTTTCCCCTGAAACCAATCAACAGACATAAGACGCATAGTCTACTTGTAGCTAGCTAATAAATCTAAGGCTATTTGACAGATGCTGCTATTCTTTTGGAAACTGGCTCTCAATAATGAATCATCTCAAGCTTTCATCGACCAGCTGGTGATATAAAATTCTCCATGAATTGCTCATATTTCCTCATGTCTTAGCAGCTAGCTGATTTTGTGACAGATTATCTTTTTTAAGATGTTTGCCTCGGAAAACACAGGTAATGTTCCCCTGCAGAGCAAAAGGCAGGCATTTTTACTATTATAAAAGATTTGGGATACTTAAGCAAAGAGTTCCTGACCCTTGACCCCTGGAACACAATCCACTACATGCGCAAGTGTTACACAACTATGTTCATTGCCCTGTTGGAAAGTATGCTTCGTGGAACCAGCACAAGGGAGTGCTCTAACTATGAATCCTCAAAGGTCTGTTGTGACTGTGAGTAATATAGCCAGTTGTCTTGCATTCAGAAGTGTTCCACCTGCTGCCAGCTTCAAGGATGCTTTAGCAGGCCAGCTTGTAGCTCTCTCATTCTCTCAACCAGTGGGACAAAAACATCCTTGTTTGAATCCTGTCGAGCTGAGATTTCACAAAGACAAGAGCTGTAGTTCGATCAAGCCTCTAGTGGATTTTTGTGTCAAACTGTACCATTAGATTAAGTGACTGTGTTTATTCATTGCTTTCCTAATATCTACATACTTGGTTGATTGGCATTTCAAAGATTAAAATAAAAAGTAAAATGGTTTAATGTATAAATCTCCATTTATTTTTTAGATATGAAAGAGACAATATTAGACAAGCCCTCACTTTTTCCATTGAAATGAACTATAAATATATATAGCTGCATGGGAACAGCATGGATGAGACACAGTGGCCAATAGATAGGGCTCTGTATCTGGTACCTGAGGATTTGTTCTTTGGGTCTAGCCTTGCAATTTACTAGCGAATTCATCTCAAATGTCCATAAAATGCCTACGATGATATCTGCACAAGCTTGTTTCTTGTCTTTCCCACATCATAACAAGCAGTAGGCATTTTGCAAAACACACTTAAAGCAAATGGAAACAAAATGATGTTAATAGTTAAATAAGTGAATATATCAAATATGGGACAAGAGCTCTAGTAGAGATATTTTTTGAACCAGTGCACAAAAAAATACCAAAGAGAATCGACCTTGCATCCGGGATATTCTGCACAGTTGGCCTGAGATCTTCCTGCTTCACTTATCTGCATCACTAGCTTGTAGCTACGTGAGTCTGAAGAAGGCCCTGACTACCCTTATTGACTTGAGTTGGACTGGGCTGGAATGAGTTCTTGATGTATAATTATTTCTTGATATAAGATCATTTTATACATAAATGAGTGTCACTGGGTTTGTGTCTCTAGAAAACCTGGCCTTACACCCTGTAGGATTGATATGAATCAGAATTCACTCAATGTCAGTTGAGTATAGATTATCTTCTCCCTCTACCATTTTTCAAGAGCTGTTACTGGAGCAATAAAAAAAACATCGTGGCAAACAGAGAGGAGATTAAAGTTGTCAAGGATTTCATTTTACTTGATCCATTAACAACACCTCTGGAAGCAATGTCAAGACATCAAAGACAGTTGTTGCATTTAGCAACTCTGCTGTACAGGATTTCTTCAGAGTATTACAGAACAAAGATATCACTTTGAAAACTAAGGTGTTCCAGACCTCAGCCGTCATACTTTCACTTATATGCATTAAAAGTTAGACAATGAATTAGGGAAAATAGAGAAATACAGATGTGCTTGAATTATGGTGTTTTTAAAGAAATCTGGAAGTATCATAGCCTGCCAATAGACGAAAAAAGAGAAAGATCAACAAGAATGCTGCTTAGAAGTGAGGATGGAAGATGTTGGACCTGTTATCAGGAGGGACCAATCCCTGGGAAAGGACATCATGCTTGGGAAAGTGGAGGGTCCGTGACAAAAAGAAAGACCCCTAAGAACCCACTGTGTTTCCGCCTGTTGGTCACAGAATCACTATGAACCCGAGTCAATTCCACTGCACCTACCAAAAGCCACGAGAAGTGGATTAGTAGCTCCTCATCGTCCTTCCTTTCACATCGTTCTGAAACTCTGTCTTTTCTTCCCAAACCCATGCATACCACATATTCCACATGCAGTGCTTTCATAGCTAAGCCTTTTTCCTGCCATATCCTCTCCTCCATATCTTTCCCTCATTCAATTCTATTTATACTCATCCAATATTTGCTTCGAAGCTTTATTCTTATAGCTTCTTATATAATATACCTTCTAATCACAATTATGAAGTGATTTCTTTCCTTAAAATAGTTTATAAAACTCAATTTTCAATTACTAGGAACATTTTCTTTTATATATACGGCAATGTAGATGACAAAGTGATCTTCAACAATAGACCAGTAAAACTACACTTATTTATTGATAGTATATATTTATATGTATACACTATCACTTCTATTAGAATTCAACCTCTCGTAAGGATTAGTATTTCTCCCTGTAAAGCCTTGGTTGTGTATTGGGTTACACATTAGGCTTCTAATTACAAAGTCTCTGAACTTTGGGTTAGACATTAGGCTTCTAACTACAAAGTCTCTGGACTTCTAACTACAAAGTCTCTGGCAGTTCGAAACCACCAGACACTCTTTGAAGAAAGATGATGCCTTTATCCCTGTACAAATTATCTGCCTCAACAATCCACATGGGCAGTTCTACTTTGTCTGATCGGTCACTAGAAGTCAGTGTTGATTCAATGACGGTGGCAATTTCTCCCTAGAGCCACCCACACTCCGTCTGGACACATTTGCTATTTTTTGCCATCAAGTGGACTCTGACTCATGGTGACCTTGTGTATAATAGAAGAAAATGTTTCTCAGTCCTTACTATCTTTAAAAACATTTTATTGATATATAATTCACATATATAGCTCAATCATATTAAGAGTTGTGCAATCACCTCCACAATCAATTTCAGAACATTTTCTCCTTTCTTCTACTTGTTGCTAGCTCCCCATTTTCCCTAAACCTCCACTGTCATGTCCCTAAGTAATTATTAGTCCAGTTACTGTCTCTATAGATTGAGCCATCCTGGATTGCATATAAAGAAAATCATAGAAAACACAAAAGAAAACAAAACCAAACCAACAACAGTACCAAAACAAAGTAGAGAAAAACCTCAATCAAAAAGAAGGCTGCTGTTGTTAGGTGCCATCAGTCCACTCCAACCCATGCACAGCACTGCCCTGTCCTGCACCATCCTCACAATTGTCCCTGTGCCTGAGCCCATTGATGCTGCCACTGTACCCATCCATCTCCTTTTCACCAACCTTCCACTTCCCCACACATGAAAGCCTTCTCCAGGAACCGGTCTGTCCTGACACTATGTCCAAAGTATGTATGATGAAGTCGTGCCATCCTTACCTCTAAGGAGCACTCTGGAGGTACTTCTGCCAAGATAGATTGGTTTGTCTTTTGAGCAGTCCATGGTCCTTTCAATAGTCTTCTCCAGCACCACCGTTCAAATAAATAGATTCTTCTTCAATTTGACTTATTCAATATCCAACTTTCACAGGCATGTGATGCAATGGAGAATATCATGGATTGGTTCAGGTGCACCTTAGGTACAGAAGTAGCATCCTTGTTCTAAAGTGTTCTTGTGCAGCAGATTTATATAATGCAATGCAGCTTTTGATCTTTTGACTGCTGCATCCATGAACATTGCTTGTGGATCCAAGCAAGACAAAATCCATGACAACTTCAACTTTTTCTCCATTTATCATATGTGATGAATGACTGACTCAGTTGTGAGGATGTGGGTCTTCCTTACACTGAGTGGCAATCCACACTGAAGGCTGCAATCCTTGCTCATCATCAGCAAGTGCTTCTAGTTCTTTTCACTGTGAGCAAGCTAGATTGTGTTATCTGAATATTGCAGGTTATTCATAAGCCTTCCTTTAATCCTGATGCTACATTCTTCTTCATATAAGCTGGTTTCTTTGCTAATTTGCTCAGTATACAGATTTCACAAGGATCGTGAGAGGATACAACCTCGATGCACGCTTTCCTTGATTTTAAACTATGCAATATTCCCATAACTGTCTCTTGATCCATGTACAATTTCTGAATGAGCACAATGAAGTGTTGTGGAATTCCTGTTCTTCTCAAGGTTATCCAAAATCTATCATGGTCCATGTAGCAGAATGCCTTTGCATAGCTAATGAAACATAAGTAAACATCTTTCTAGTATTCTCTCCTTTGAGCAAAGAGATACACCTTGTTCCACATCCTCTTCTGAATCCATCCTGTCAATGTACTCCTGACTCCCTCTCAATGTATTTCTGCAACCATCGTTGGATGATCTCCACAAAAAATTTGCTTGTGTGCAATATCAATGATATTGTTCTGTAGTTTGAGCATTCTGTTGGTTACTTTTCCTTGGAATGGTAACAAATATGGATCTCTTCTAATCAGTTGACCAAGTAGCTGTCTTCCAAATTTCCTAGCACTAACGAGTGAGTTATTCTAGTGCTTCATCAGCTTATGGAAACATTTCAGTTGGTATTCATTAATTTCTGGAGCCTTGTTTTTTGCTAATGCATACAGTGCAAATTGGACTTCTTCCTTAATCACCATTCAGTCTTGTTCATATGCTACCTCTTGAAACGGTTGAAAGTCGAATAGTTCTTTTTGGTACAGTGACTCTGTATTGTTTCCATCTTTTTGGGATGCTTCCTGCATCCATCAATATTTTGTCTATAGAATATTCCAAAATTGTGAATCAAGGCTTGAAAATTTTCCTTAATTCTTCCAGTTTCAAATATATGAGTGTGTTCATCTGTTTTGGTTTTCTAATTCTAGGTCCTTGCATATTTCATTATAATATTTGGCTTTGCCTTCTCCTGCTGTCTTTTGACTACTCAGCTTCTTGAATTCATCCTTTCTTCCATTTTCGTTAGCTACTCGAAGATTAAGAAAGCAGAAACTATTGAAAATTTAAACAACTTTAAAATGAGTCAATAAGAAAATCAAATGATAAGTTATTAAATTTTAACCAAATTACATCTGCAAGATAATGTAGAGACCTGCTCTCATCGTACATTACTCACAGGTTCAAGAGGGGGTATAAATGATAAAACTTATAGATAAGACAAGGATAAATGAAGTTGGAATACGGGAGTCCCTGCAATATAGATACTCCAGGCCACAGACTATGAGGGGCAGGTTTCAATACTCTTCCTGTCGCGCAGCCTGCCTTTCATACCAGGATGACATTCAAAGGGACAGTTTACAATTTGTAAGTTTACAAAAAGCATTAACACATCAGATAAGTTATTCACAGATGAGAAGGGAGGACGAAGCTGGGTACAGGAAGAAATGGACACGTTTGCAGACTGCTGCCTTCTGCAGCTTTACTCAGGGAACTGGAGGCAAGTGTTCCTTTATCTCAGGCAGAGAAACGGGCCAACCATTGCTTCGTCAGCTCCCTGGCTGAGCCATCAGCTTTCTCCCACAGGCCGGGAACTGTGGAAAGAGGTGGTCCTGTCCCGTTTGCCTAAGGAGTCAACAGCCTTTTCCTTACATACATCATCTATAATTGACTTTATAATGCTCATGGTCTGATAGCAAGGCTATTTATGTCCCTGGATCATGATCAGGGGAGATTCACCAGCAACTTAATCCATGGTGCTACACCAGCTTTATTGTCCATAGTATGTTTAAACCTACTGTTGTGACTAGTTTTGTCAATTTGCCTCACAGATGGTTTCCTAATTTTTACCAATCATGATGTCCTTTTCTAAAAATTGCTATTTACTGTTGGCATGTCCAAAGTAACAAGCTGGAGTCTCACCAACATCGTTTTTAAGGAATGCCACACTTTTATTTCTCCTAGAAATGATTTATTTGTGCTTTTGGATTGCCAAGGAAAATGGAAGAATTCCACAGGTTAAGGTTTGATACCATGTACAAATGAATGGAGAACTAATGTTTCTTAGCATGGACTGAGAACAAAAGATACCATGAAACTGATGTTATTTTCGCTTTTCCCTGACTGTGGTTGGAAGCTGTTGTTTCTGTTTATTTATTGCAGGGCTTTGGGGTATATATGAATCAATCATAATTGTAAAATATATCTAAGAAGTCTACACCATAATGACATTGAATGAAAGTATGTACATATATGCAGCTAAAATTACATTTCTAAGGTAAGTTTGGATGTGGTAAACAAAAGAGACTTTGGCTTGATGTCCAGTTTTAGGCGAGCCAGAATTAGGTTAAGAAGGGGGAATCGGATGGTATGGGAGATTAATCATCCTTCACCGTCCCTTTTTCTACTTTCTCAAAATTTGTAGGGTGTTCAGTGCTAGTCAAAAGAAGCACAGGGGATACGGGGTGAAGAAAGCAGCAAAATCCTGCAAGAATTTGGCAGAGGCTGGTCTGTTAGTCACAAAGACTAATTTGACAATCCCATGATATCACTGCTTCCGTCTTCCAAATCCTTCAAACTCATGCTCCATTTATTAATTTTTTTAAGTTATCATTGCCTCATCTCTGACTTAAGGCAACCTCGTGAGTGTCAGCTGCAAAGGATTTTCAGTAGATGGGTTTTTGTTTTGTTTTTGTGTTTGAAGTAAATAAGTTTCTTCGACGGCACTAGGGGGACATTTGAACAGCAATTATTTTTTTATTAGCAGCCAAGCATATTAATGGTTTTCACCTCCCTGCCTCAGGAGCAGCTCTCTCCATCAAGAGGCTTTCTATTTGTTCTCCTTCATCTCAAGGCTGGTTCTTCATTCTAGTCTACATCTGTCGGTTCTCTTCTCTGGCGCTAGCAGAGGGGGGTGGTGAAGAAGTAAGCAAAGTCTGCAACATGGGTTATTCAAAGCAAAGCTAATCCCTACTGCTCTCTGTGGACGGGGCGTCAGGGTGGATTTGGTGTTGGGCAGCCATTAAGTGCACAAATGTGTGCAAAAGAAGTGAGTGAGAAGAGAGAATGCTGACGGCAGAGCAGACCTTGTGTTGAGCCCCAAGTCCACCGTCTGAGTCAGGAGAACTTTTTGAAAAATGCTAGGGGCACTTAGAATCTCCTGCATATGTGAGCATCTAGAGTAGAGTCATATAGATGGAATGCCAGAAATAAGCAGAGAAATAGTAAACTCGGAAATAAAATAAGCCACTGAAAACCCTATGGAACACAATGTTATTATGACACACATGGGGCAAGCATGAATTGGAAATGACCTCACAGCAATAATTTAGAAGCTGGAGACCCAGGACCTCAAACATGAGGGGAGACCAAAGAACAACCAAGAAAATGGGAAGGCAGTTTAGGAAATATTTTAAAAAACACCAAAGGCCTCAATTGTTACAAATCTGAGGTGTGACAAACTTTGTTTGGCTCAAGGTAGAACCTGAGATAACAGTACCACACTAAAAAACTTTTGTCTTTTTCGTTTATCTTTTTGTCTAGCTTTCATTCATATTTTAATGAGGTAGTCTTAGATATATAATGCTGCTAAAGCATAAAGACCACAAGCAAGTACCCTTAACAATATCGACATCTATTTTCTGGCAAATTAAAAAGTAAAACTTCCGATCCAGCTTGCAGGTTCAACAGCAGGTGTCATTTCTCGGCTTCCTCTAGCACGGCAGTCCTCAACCTCCTGCTGCCACAGCCCTTTCATACAGGTCCTCATGTGGAGGTGACCCCCAACCACCAAATTATCTTTCTTTCTACTTCATAGCTGTCATTTTTCTACTGTTATGATTCTGGCGACCCCTGTGAAAGGATCGTTCTACCCCACTCCCCCTAAGGGGTCACGACCTACAGGATGAGAACCGTTGCTCTAGGGGAGGGTCTCTTGCTCTTCTCACCTACTATTTCCTGGTTCTTTGGAGATGAGCTGTGACAGAGCATCTAGTTCCCTCTTTCTCTATGTGCTCACTCCATTCCATCTGCTCATTTTACATCTCAAAAGAGATTAACCTCAAATACACGCTACACTGATATGGTATCATTAGCACAAAAACCCATTCCCAAATGGCATTATACCCTCAAATTTAGGAGTTGTAATTTACAACACATTTGGCGGGGAGGAGGGGTAAACTATTTAAACCACACCAGGAATCATTGCTGTTGCTCTTACTAGCTATGATTTTTCAAATATCTTTCAAAGTTTTATACTTTGTGTCATGGATTGATTTGTCTTCTAAAATTAAGTGTCAATTTGGCTGGGTCATGAGTCCCAGCGGTTTGGAAATTATGCAAGATGTAGTTGTACAGTTATGTAATGATGTAATTTGGCAGTTATGTAATGATGCAATTATCTCCCAATTAGTTGTAACAGGATTAGGGTGGAATGCAACACCCTTGATTTGGTTGTGGCCTGCATCACCATCTATCTTAAAAGAGATCAAAGCAGAGAGAAGTGAGCCAAGGAAGAGAGACCTCTGTATCACTCAAAACAGTAAAGAAAGGAGCATAGTTTGGGGATTCAGGGTCCCTGCAGTGAGAACCTCCTGGACATCTGGGAAGATCTAGCCCAAGACACATGGAGATCTCCAAGGAAAACCTGGCCCCTGGTCATTGAACGGAGACAAGGGTTTCTTCCAGAATTGTCACGGAGAAAAAGCCTTCCTGAATTCTGCCTTTTAGTTTCCTGAACTGTGAGAAAATAAATTTGTTAAAGCCATCAGCCACTTAAGGTGTTTCCATTATGGCACTAAATAACTCATTCCAAGTTCTAGGCCAAGTGCTATAGTCTAGCTTTTGACTAAGTCACATTTTGGCACACTTATAAAGCAAACTGAAGCTTCAAACAGGTGATAAGGCTTTGTGATCCTGCAGAGAGTTACTCTCTCAGGAACCCATCGGGCCAGGTCTACCCCATCCTATATCAGTGCTCTGAGCTGGAATCACATTGAAGGCAGTGCATTTGCCTGAAGATTCAAATGAGTGTCTTTGAGATTTTAATGTGAATAGTTATCCTCATTCATTACTGGTGGAATTATACAATAAAATAGTCACAGAGAAAAATAGTTTGGGGTTCCTAAAGAAATAAAAAGAATTACCTTGTGATCTAGCAATCCAATTCCTAGATATACATTCCCCCCAAATTGAAGGAAAATCTATGCACCAATATTCATTCCAGGCAGCACTATTCCAACAGGGAAAAGTTGCCAACAGCCTGAACAGCCAAAAACAAAGGTAATTCTGCTACAAGCTGTAAAAAGGATGCACCTTGAAAACTGTGTGCACAGTGAAACAAATCAGTCACAAAAGGGAAAACTGCTATGATTCCACTTCCGTGGAGTATCTGGGATAGGCAAGGGTGTAGAGACGACAGTTTCTTAGTAGCTACAGACTATTCAGGAAAGTCACTGGCATCAAGTTGACGGAACCCATAAGTGTCCTATAGAATGAGTAGAACTGCCACTGTGAATTCCCAAGACTGCAAATCTGTACAAGCCTCATCTTTCTCCTCCGGGCAGCTGGTAGTTTTGAAGTGCTGATCTTGCTGATCATAACCACTATCCTGGTGGCATAGTGGTTATGAATTGGATTGCTAATGGCAGTTAGAAAACACCAGCCACTTCATGCTCCATGGGAGAAAACGGGTTTTCTACTCCCATAAAGAGTCCCAGCCTTGGAAATTCCAGGTGGAGTCTAGCCTGTCCTACAGGGTTAGCATTGACTCCACGGCTGTGAGTTTTGAGTTGATCTTGCTGTTAGCAGACCAACAGCAATCCAGTCTGCCACCAGGGCTTCGGGTGTTCAGGAATGAGAGCGAAAGGGAACTCATTGATTAATAAACACTGAGCTTCTGTTAAGAGTCCAGGGGGAAAAAAATCAGAAGTGGGTAATGGTGATAGTGGAGTAGAACGATAAATATAGTTTAATGAATTGTACATGTTGAAGAGCAATAAAATGTCAAATGATTTGTCTGTCACATATGTGTTTCCTATAGTAGTAACAAGTACCCTGATGTTTTCACCATCTCCAGGGTCTCTCTGTAGAGACACCGACTCTTCTCCAGCGGGTCTCTTCAATTGAGCTCACACGAAAACCCACCCACTGGACTTTGCCAGTTTTTGTATTTCCTTTCTGTTCACAGTGAAAAATAGTTTGATTGCCAAAGGATGTTGTGATCTACAAACTATTTGCACAGCATAATTTATTTTTCTAAACAATAGGTGTGGTTACAATGATTCAAAGAACTCATTACCTCTCCTTTCAGATATCCTGCCACCCAACCAGAAAGAAAAGAAAACAAAGTTAATGGGTTTCACATCACCCCAGAGGTATAATTCATTGAATGAGACAGGTTGATTAGATACATGAAAAATATTTTCATAAACATATTGTTTCACAAAAGGCTTCAGCTTTCCCTTGATGTATAGTGAAAAAATAAAGTAAAAAATCATCAGGCCCCTGAGCTTGCTCTTAGGAGCAGCTGAAAGAAAAACCGAAAATATTATATTTGGCAGAGAGTCCTCCTTATTCCCATGGGGAAAAATAAAATAAGAAATCTTTATTATTGCTTCTTAGAGGGCTGGCTGAGTTGGTCTCTAGAGAGATTTCATAGCAAATACGTGCTTCTTGTGACCTGGGGATGAGCTCCCTTACACAGCAGTCATCAAAGAAAGCAAGGTTGAACTCCGTGTGGAGGGCTTTTATATAAAACACCCTTGTGTCTGCTGCTCACATTGAGTGTATTGCCAAGCTGGTGTCTCATGTGCAAGTTGGGCAAAACCCACCTCCACAATGTCAGCCACTCCCTGCAGTACATGGGCTGGTAGTTGGGGGAGTGGGGGGGGCAGATCTCCAGCAGCCAATGCTGGTTTGGAAGGAGCTGCTCTAGGGAATGAATTGGGATCGTTGAACAAAGAGGGAGAAATACAGACAGAGCCAAGGTTTAGTTGCGGTCAATTCATGTAGGTCTGTAAATTTTCTACGTGAATTTTAGCGCTGAAAGAAACTTCTGGAGGTCATTCAGTATATTCCTCAGCTTCCCCTGGATCCCTTCAGTACAAGGTATTTCTTTCAGTTCTGATAGTTATTCAAGAAAGAACATCTCTTTGGCCTCATTTATCGCCTAAATTCCCCATTTCAATTTTGTAAGTACTGATATCTTCCACTAAACAGGTCTCTCAGCCAAACATTTCAGGGAATAAAATCATCAGGTTCTCCATGATATCATGCTAAACTCTCCCAGCCAGCTTTATTACAAATGGTCCAAAGAGCCAGAGGGTATTCCTGAGGCCGTGTGATGCATCACAGCTTCTGGGGAGGCAAACCACATTCACGGATTTCTCCAACAAACATTGAGTGATCGCTCTACGTCAGGCCCTTTCGAGGGACTGTCTCCAGGGGTGTGGCAGGGGATGAGAAAGACGGAATGCCCACGTTGAGGAGTTGGTATTTTAGTGACCTCGTTGCTATTTACAGAAACCATCTCGACTCTTGCCATGTCAGTTCTGGCGGCTTTAGACTGTACTTTACACGGATTATTTCATTTTATCGTCGTAACAATTCATTTGATAGATAGTACCATGATTTCTATGATCTAGATGAGAAAACTGTAAGAGATGGAGAAAAGGCAACTTTCCCCAGGATATACAAATATGGAAACTGAGTTTTAACATGTCTATTTGATTTCATAGCGTGGCTCTTAAAAATGAGACCAAACACACAAAAATTGCTGACCTAAAGGGCCCCCACTTTTGACCTTCTTTGTTGAACTATTTTTAAAGTTTTCAAGAAATGGTTTCCTAGAATCGTTGTAATTGTATAGCTTCTTCAGGCCCCTTGTGACATTATGGTTATATGTTGAGCTGCTAGTGACAAGATCTGAAGTTCAAAACCACCAGCGGCTGCTCTGTGGGAGAAAAATGAGGCATTCTGCTCCCGTAAAGATCGACAGCTTTGGAAACCACGTGATCAGCCCTCCCCTGTCTAGTAGACTCACTATGAGTTGGAGTCAACTCAACAGCAGTGAGTTTTTTGGTTTTCAATTGAGCATGAACAAAAAACCTACAATGTCTTAAAAGTAGAGCTAATGGTTGATGACACAGTGTGATGTGGTCCCTGGCTTCATGCAGCTTTTCACTCGGGGAGAGGAGGCAGGCATTGGTAATAACTAGTTAGCTAGCTAGGGAGATAGCTGCCATCAAGTCAACTGACTCATATTGGCCTGTGTACAAGAGATTGAACTATTGCCCAGTCCTGCATCATTCGCACAATTTCGACCATATTTGAGTCCCTTGGTGGGGCTCCAATCCGTATCACTAATGGTCCTCTACCTCAACAAACATGATGGCCTTCTCCAATGGTAAGATCATGTAAGGAGTGGAGGAGTGGGAGGGGGATGAGGGTGGGGGCTTTTCCTAATCTAGGTCCCCTAAGCTAGTAAAATCCTGTAAAGAATTTTTCTAATCTGGTACCATAATGGCTTGGTCCAAGTTGACTAGAGAGACAAGTTCATAGATGTATGTGTATAAGAAACAACTTTATCTAAAAGAGCAATTGTATATTTGGAACACATCCCATTCCAGTCCAGATCAAGTTCATAAGTCTGATATTAGCCCATATGTCCAATACCAATCTATAAATTTCTCTTCAGACTCACGTAGAACATGCAATGATGTCAGACTCAGGAAGGCCACAGGCCAGTGGATGGAAAGTCTTTTGGATCCAGTGGCAGTGGAAGCACCTTAGTACTGGCAGGGGTCTCCATGTGGCTCCTTCAGCTCCAGAGCTCTAGTGTAGTTCCATGTATCGTGTCAGCAGGAAGATGAAGCAGAGAAAGAGAGAGAGAGAGAGAGAGAGAATGTGTGTGTGTGTGTGTATCTGGCCCCCAGTGAGCTATTATATCTGTGTCCCCTCCAAATGATGTCATCAAGCTGCGAACTGATTCAGTCTGGACTCCACCCCTTCTCAAGTTGACACCATATAACATAACTACCACACTAAGTCGAGGAAAAGTCCCCTTTACATGATCTTACTGTGACCATTGATTTCCTCCCAAACTCTTGTCGTGTTTGCTTTAATTTCTGAAAATGGAACATCCTCCATGATATGAGAAATGCTTCCAGACTAGTTGTCCTTGAGTCGGTCCCAGATCATGGTGACCCTGTAACCACCCCCACAAGGCTTTCAATTGCTGATTTGTTTTTTTCCAAAGTAGACCAGTAGGGAGAATGTCTTCCAAGGACCCTCTCCATGGATCCAAACCACCAACCTGCATTTAGCAGTGAATTACATTAGCCATTACACCTCCTTGGGACCCCACAAACTCTTCTGTCTCCATACATTCCATGCAGCTTTTGGATTGACTTTGGAGAACAAAAAGTAGGTCACTGCAATAGCCAATGAGATTTCTATGCCAGTGAGCCGCCTCCAAGGCAAGAGTCAGAGGAGACTTACTGTTTATCAAAACTGAAACACAGTTTTCAAAATTTAGTTATAGCTCATTTTCCTCCAAACTAATTTGTGGGGATAGAAACAATTTCTCCTGGAGGCTATTGAAAAAAAGCGGGTCTATTTTTTAAAGCAATATATGTGTATATGTTTTACCACCAGAGGCTGATGTGTTCTGTTCGAATCAAGGAAGCCACGGGCTGAGATCCCAATGCATGCCTTGCCACACCGTATATGTTTTCAATCAGTTCTACAAGGTTGTTATTTTATTTTTTCACTGTCAAAATTTACCCACACGCGGTCTCACGAGGCACGGAGATGCCTAAGCCACAATGCTGGGTTGTAGGACCTAACATCCGTATAATGATGGGATTGGCTGCAGGGCACATTTGGAAATAATCTCCAGTCTTTGAGATTGAGACCAAGGGCAGGAACTAATAAAACCGTGTGAAGCTACACCGCCTCCTCCCCCACCCCAGCATTCTGCACTTTTGGTAGAGAATATTCACATTGCACTGGGCCCAAGGAAGTGTTACGCATTGTCAAATGATTGCAAAGTGTAGACTGGAGCAGAGTGAGGGAGCACCTTGGAGAACGAAGCGAAGCCAAGAGAAGGGCATCTGGCAACTACTGGAAATACAAACTGCAACTGAAATGCAGATGTTAGAGGTCTCCAAACATCTCATCAAACAAAGAGACAACGGGAAATGCTTTGCTAAGTAGCATGCACTTAACCCAGGGAACTCGATGACACATGATTTGTATGGAGCCAAGGAGCTCTGTAACTTTTGTCAGAGGGTTGGGCACTGTGATGAAAATGAACAACATCTGCAGCTCAGCTAAGTGGGGTGAAAGGGCTGATCCTGATCCATCTTCTGGCATTTGCAATGGAAACTGACTTCTGGCAGGGCCTTTGCAGGAGGGTGTCCAGCCTAGTGGGTCAGGGAACATTCGTGTTCTTAAATATTACAGCAAAGAATAGGTAGAACAGACAGAAACCAGGAGCCTTAGGCAGCTGCTACCGTGACTAGCTGAGCCCCATCAAGATCCTCCCTAGTGTTATTTGTGATTTAAGATTCTTTAGTATCATAGCCACTTCTTTCTGTTGCTATCTAGCATTTTCAAAATACTGCTGGTTCACACTTTTAGGGATGTATATATAACAGTTAATAAATGCGACAAGATTTTTACAACACAGACACAGACTTATACACACATAAATAAAACATACATAAAACCTCTCTCATTGGCACATTTTTAGCTGTTAAAAAATCTTCAATAGTGAATTGTTGGCATGAGAAGACCCACTCAGACCCAAAGTAAACATGATATTAAAGACAGAGAAGGAAATGATAGAGAGAATGCAAGAAAAAAATCATGGAAGTTACACAGATAAAGAGAAGTCACTCTCTACTGAGAAACAAGTGACTCATGTAGATCAGTCCAATTCCCAATCTGGTGTCAAAACCAATTCCTAGGTCCAGGTGCAAATGGTTAATGTACTTGGCTGCTATCATGGAGTTTAGTGATTTGAGTCCTCTTGGAGTTCTTCAGAAAAAAAATAGGCCCAGTGATGTACTTAGGAAATCAGCTGCTGAAAACACTGTGGGACACAGTTCGAATCTGACACATGTGGGGTTGTCAAAGAGTTGGAATGGCTTGATGGAAACTGGTTATATGTCACAAAAGCTATTGAGGTAGTTAGTTTATTGTGCCAACCTGCCAGATAAACACATGTGGGGTTAGTTGAAGGGCAGAGGGAAAATGGCTCAGTGAGCCTCGCCTTTCTAGTTCTCAGGAATCTTGTTATCTGATGGCCAGAACAGGGTACAGCTGCCTTAGCCAGTTCCCTGCTTCAGCTGGCAAGACTGACTTCCTGCAAGACATCCCTAAAGAGAAGCCACATAGACCTACCCCGATGCAGCCCTGGGTGCTGGAGCAGCCGTGTGGAGACCCCTGCCAGCGCTGAGATGTTTACACATTCACTGACTCAGCTGTCCTCCTGCAGTCATTGTGTGTGTTTTGGGAGATGGAGGAGGACTTTGTGGATTGGGATTGGACATATGGGTTAATGTTGGACTTGTGGGCTTGGGCAGCACTGGGTTGGGATGTTTTCTTGATGTGTACTTAACCTTTATGTAAAACTCTCTCTTATCCATGAGTTTCTGTGGATTTGTTTTTCTAAAGTACCCATACCAATACAGCTATTTATTTGTGTGTCAAAAAAAGCAATTGTGTTTCTGGGTCCTGAAAATAAATTATACTTAGCTAACGGAAAGGTTGGTGGTAAAAGTCTATCCAGCAGTGTCACAGGATAAATGCCTGATATCTACTTCTTTAAGGTGACAGCAGTGGAGTGCATTTTCTACTCTGACACATGCAGAGTTGACATGAGTCAAAATGCAGACTTTGAATTGCAATGAAACTGACAACTGAGGACAAACAAACAAAAAAACAAAAACTTATTTTTCTGGAGTAAAACTGAAACCTGAATTTGGAAGAAAAAAATATTTTATTTCCTGAACCAAAATTAAAATATGTTATATTTTTTTCATTCGGCTATTTTCAGTTCAACAATATTTTTTTAAAATGTAAGCAAGACCATTAGACCATTTCTGTTTGATTTGAATCCGAGACTTGGCTTATGTAGAGCGCTTCTCAGGCACATGGCTGGTAAGGTCCGTTGCTTTGGCAAGGGGTATTGCACGGCCTAGTTTAAGGTGACAGCTGTTGTTTCACAAGATAGTCAGCATAATTCACAGGATAATCAGCATGCACTATTTCTTCTAGGTGCTTGACCTTTCTCACAGTATTGCAAATTGTGCCTAGCAAGTTGTTAGACATGCTAGGTGATCGAGGGCACTCATCGTTAGAAAGCAGGAAGAGATGGACAAACATTACCAAGTGCTGAACAAAGTCGTATGTGACTGGAAATTTGTCATGCAAATGCAACTATTTTAAAAGTACAGTACACTCATACCTCACTTACTGACATGATTAGGTGCCAATGTTGAGATCATTATATGCAAATCAGCATTAGGGAGGATTGTTTTTTCTCCTGTTTAAATCATTAAACCTTCCCTTGTTCTGTTCACAGAACTGCCTATTAATCCATGTTCAAATTTCTCAGAATACAATGAAGTATTCTGGAATTCACATTCTTCTAGAGGTTATCCATGGTTTATTATGGTATACATAATCTAATGTCTTTGCATAGTTGATAAAAACCCAAGTAAATATCTTTCTGATATTCTCTACTTTGAGCCAAGATCTATCTGCCCTCAGCAATGATATCCCTTGTTCGATGTCATCTTCTGAATCCAGACTGAACCTCTGGAAATTCCCTGTCAATGTTCTACTGCAACAATTCTTAGATGATTTCTGAAAAATTTTACTTGCATGTGAGATCAATGATATTATTTTATAGTGTGAGCATTCTGTTGGGTCACCTTCCTTGGAATGGTCACAAATATGGATCTTATCCAATGAGTTGGCAAGTAGCTGTCTTCTAAATGTCCTGGCATAGATGAGTCAGTGCTTCCGGTGCTTCATCCATGTGTTGAAGCATTTCAATTGGTTTCCCATAAATTCCTGGAGCCTTGTTTTTTTACTAAAGTTTTCAGTGTACCTTGAACTTCTTCCTTCAGCACCATTGGTGCTTGCTCATGTGCTACTTCATGAAATGGTAGCATGTAATTAGGTATGTCTTATTGGGACAGTGACTATATTTTATCCATCTTCTTTTGATGTTTCCTACAACATTCAATATTTTCCCCACAGAACCTGTGTTAGTCTGGGTAAACTAGGGAAACAAATCCACAGAAGCTCATATGTATAAGAGAGAGTTTTATATATAAAGGGTAAGTGTACATTAAGAAATCATCCGAACCCAGTGCTGCCCAAATCCATATGTCCAACATTAGCCCACATGTCTGACACCAATCCACAAAGTCCTCCTCCATCTCACAAAACAGATGCAATAATGCCAACTGCAAGAGGAAAGCTGAAGCAGTGAACATGTAAACATCTCAGTGATGGCAGGGGTCTCCACACAGCTGCTCCAGCACCCAGGGCTGCATCGGGGTAGGTCCATGTAGCTTCTCCTCAGGGATGTCTTGCAGGAAGTGAGCCATGCCAGCTGAAGCAGGGACCTGGCAGCTGCACCCTGCTCCGACCATCAGAAAGCAAGAGACCCAAGAATTAGAAAGGCGAGGCTTACTGAGCATTTATCTCTCTGCCCTTCAGTTAATCCCACATGTGTTTATCAGCCAGGTTGGCACAATAAACCTTAACTATATCAGAACCTTTCAATACTGCAAGCAAAGGCTTGAGTTTTGTCTTCAGTTCTTTAAACATCAGATATGTTGAGTGTGTCCTTTGCTTTTTGTTTCCCAACTATGGGTCTTTGCATATATTATTATAATATCTGTCTTTGTCTTCCCGAGCAGCTCTTTTGAATCGTCTGTTCAACTCTCTGTTTCATTCATTCTTCCTCTTGCTTTATCAACTAATTTCAGAGTCTTTTTTGACTTTGACTTTGATATTTTCAGAGCTAGTTTCAGAGTCTTTTTTGACTTTCACTTTGATATTTTCTCTTTGCCTTCCTTCTTCATAAATAATGGCTGATGTCCTCCCACAGCTCATCAAATCTGTCATTGGTGTTCAATGCCTAACTCCTTTCTTGAGATGTTCTCAAATTCAGGTGAGACAGACACAAAGTATTCTATTGACTCTGATGGATTTATTTTAATTTTCTTCAGCTGCAACCTGAACTTATTTATGAGCAATTGATGGTCTGTTCCATAATCAGTCACTGGTCTGGTTTTAGTTTCTGATATTGAGGGCTTCTCCATCTTTCTTCACACAGATGTAGTCATTTTGATTTCTGTGTATTGCATCTGACTATATGTGTATAGTCCCTTTTTGTGTTTTTGACAAAAGGTATTCAACATGAAAAAAGTGTTTGTTTTCCAAAATTCTTTTTTAAAAATCATTTTATTAGGGGCTCATGTAACTCTTAACACAATCCATACATACATCAATTGGGTCCAGCACATTCGTACATATGTTGCCATCGTCATTCTCAAAACACCTGCTTTCTATTTGAGCCCTTGGTATCAGCTCCTCATTTTCCATTCCCTCCCTGTTCCCCCCTCCCCTCTGAACCCTTGATAATTTATAAATTATTATTATGTCATATTTTACACTATCCTATGTCTCCGTCACCCACTTCTCCTCTGTCCATCCCCCAGGGAGGATGTTATATGTAGACCTTGTTATCTGTTCCCTCTTTCTCCCTCCAAAATCCTTGTATGCCACCTCCAGCTTCTTTATCACCAAGTCCATATTTTCCAGCTACTAGTCCCTCCTTTGTTTCCAGTTTTTCATTCCAATTCCCATTAATTATTAATGTACATTGATCTCATGTTTGTTTGAATAATTTCTGACTGAAGTTGTTGGTAGAATTCCTCAATTTCTTCCTCACTAGCTTTTGTAATCGCTGAATAAATTTAAATAATAGTGGTGTTGCTTGGATTTCTTTGAAGGCAGATAGATGTAATCTGATCACAGACAACATTGTACCTCAAGATTGATCTTGCAGTATCCTTTGTGACATGCATGCCCCTCCATTCCTTTTGAATGTGCTGTTCCCAGGAGAGCAAAGCATATGGATATCTCATCCAAAATAGGTAGTTCCAGTCCATTTCAGCTCATTAATGCCTAGGGTGTTGATCTTAATGAGTTCCCTTTCTTTTCTGATGACTTCACATTTTCCTAGATTCATCCCTTGCACATTCCAAGTTCCAAACCTTAGCAGATGTTGTGGCTGTTCTACCTTACCTTGAGTTGTGCCCCATTGGCAAACACAGGTCCTGAGGGTTCCACTCCCATAGGTTTTACCCAACTCATGACACCATATTCAACTCCACACCCAAAAGCAGCTCTTCCTTTCCATCTTGCAGGGCTGTATTTGACAATTATTTCCATTCATTATGCCTTCAGTATCTGACAGTGTTTCAAAGTGATGCATAGGTTTTCAGAGTCTACTTTCTCCAAAGCAGGGAGTTGAGTCCTTCATTGCTTGTTCATTGTCTGGAAGTTCTGCTGAAATGTATTCCCTTTGGGTGACCCTCCTTGCATTAGAAATAAGAGTGATTTTGCTTCCAACATCACAGCAATGCATAAGCCACCGTGATAATACAAACTGACAGAAACATGTTGGAGATAGATAGATAGATAGATGATAGATAGATAGATAGATAGATAGATAGATAGATAGATAGATAGATAGATAGATAGATAGATATAGATAGATGATAGATAGAGAGATATGTGTGTGATGTATATATGTGTGTGTAGATATATAGATATATGTAATGTAATGGCTATAACATATACCCCCACTATGATGATCCCAATTCTACCTTACAAAGCTGACTATACCAGAGGATGTACAGTAATACAGAGAAGAGCTGGAAACACAGGGAATCCAGGACAGATAAACCCCTCAGAACCAATAATGAGAGTAGTAATATTAGGAGGGGAAGGGGAAGGTGGAGTAGAAAGGGGGAACCGATTACAAGGATCTACATATAACCACTTCCTTGGGAGATGGGCAACAGAAAAGTGGGCGAAGGGAGACATTGGACAGTGTAAGGCATGAAAAAATAAATATAATTTATAAATTATCAAGGGTTAATGAGGGAGGGAGGGGAAAATGAGGAGCTGATACCAAGGGTTGAAGTAGAAGGAAATGTTTTGAGAATGATGTTCGCAACAAATGTACAAATGTGCTTAACACAGTGGATGTATGTATGGATTGTGATAAGAGTTGTACGAGTCCCTAATAAAACAAATATATAGTTAATATTATCTTTAATCTCTTGAATCCTAGTATAGGACAAGCCAGAAGGAATCTATATAGATAGTTTTTCAAGTATGACAAGATTGAAAATAAAAACATATGCAAAATTTGCAACACAGATATGGTTAGAGACCTCGCTGCCAATTTATAGAGACACTGATTTCATCATATGGATGAATACCATGCCAAGCAAGACTTCAAAGAAGATAGAAAATGACCAGGAAGGTTCATAAAAAAAAAAAAAAGTTTGTCATTCCAGAATGCTCAGAGGTAAAAATACATAAACAAACATTTATTGGTTTATGTTTGAACTACCTATTATTAATGGTTTGTAATTTGAGTTAACTTAATATTCATGATTCTGTAAAATTTTAAATTTAATTATTGCTTCAAATGGTAAAAAATTGTCAGTCAAATTTGGCATTACTAGGGCAATGTTATTTCTTTTTTCCATAAGACATATCCCCAAATTAATAGCAATCTAGAAAAAAAATGAACCTTTTCTTTGAAAGTAAATGTTTCCAGTGGAATTATGTTGGTCAACTTTAGAAATTAATGCTCACTTAACACAAGACAGTACAATATATCTATTGATACTAAATATTAAAGAATTAAAAGAAAGTTACATGGGTCTGTATACAAAATGGATGTTATGTAAAACTTTAGAAAAGTAAAACACTGATTTACAATAGATATATTCTGTAACCATGAGCAATGGCTCTAATATGATTAAGTATGTTATTGTTATTGTAATTGAATGACAAATGGCAGAGCAAAACGACAGGTTTGAAGACTCAGACTCACTGTTCCCTGAGTTGCAGACATGAACTCATCACCAAGTGTGGTGAAAGTGATGAGGTGTATAAGAAAAAATTGACTGGTATAAACTTTGTTAAAGATGCCATAATGGATGCTGGACTGGAAGAGCTTTTTGGAGAATTTCATTACTCACTAGAATTATTTGTATTCTGACATTGTCTATCAAATATTTAGAAAATAATTTAATGAAATCTGTGCTGAATGCAAACAAAAATGGAACAGCAATAACAAAAATGGAACCAAAAATTTCTCCAACAAAATGCGACAGTAAAAATATCATTTTAGAAACCTTACACAGAACATCCCTGTGATGCATTAGCTGAGAATAATATAAAAAGTATACTATAAAATAGAATAATATAAAATATTACTTTTATAATAACAAATGGACATGTTTCAAATTAATTTTGGAACATTCAAAACTTCGAAATAAAGTTATGCTACGATTGCCAACTGAACAAACAACAATGAGCGATGTATTTGAAGTGGGGGTGGAAACTAAGCCCATATCAAGGACTCTTGATAATACATTTGAAGACACATTGAAAAATCTTATGTCAGGGCAATTTTATAACTGAAAATGATTATGTGCATTTAGGACAGCTTATTTAGACTCTTATTATTACATTCTATTATTATCAAAGGTGATTAAACAAGATTTTGGAAACAATAAAAATCTGAAATTAAGTTTTATTAAAAATGTGACAAAAGAAATCAGTTACAGAAACACTCTTGTTTTAATTGATGTTATTAATGAGAAATAATTGCTACTGTTAATACTCACCATATGTCAACAAGTTTTGATGGTGTGTAAGGATTTGAGATGGAAAAAAATTCTTAGATTTTAGGAAAAAGTCATTCATAATATCCCAAGTTATATGACATTGCTATAGTAGTTTTGAATGCACCAGTCACTCAGGTTAGTGTTGAGAGAGATTTCTCAGCCTTGAAATTCAACTTGTGAGACAAGGATAGTTTAAATGAAAATATAGCAGAAGACATTAATTAAGTGCAATTATGATTTATCTCAATGTCAATTTCTCAGTAAACTAGATCTGTAATAAAATATTTATTTTCTATATCATGGCAATTCTTTAGCCTAGAATCAAAGTGAAAATTAAAATATTAAATCATTTACTGCACATTGCCTTTATATATTTATGGATTATGTATGATAGCACACATTTTATTTCTAGTAGCTCATGAATAAATTTTTGTGTGTCCATGTATCTAGGCCATGATTCTCAATAGATTGTCAGTTAAGATGTTTGGTAGTTATGTGATAATGTGGCTGTCCACCATCCTGTGATATGATATAATGTAATCTCCATGATTAGATCTGCTTTGAGTTGTCAGGCAGTTGAAAGGCATGTCCTCCGGAGTATGGACGTTTTGACATAGCTTTCTGACTTTTTGCCTGCTCTCAGTCCTGGAACTGTCTATTCTCAGCTACCTCTAGTTCCTGTGTTTTGATCCAGTGGCCTTTCCCTATTGCCTATGAATCTTGGCATTTGTCAGCCTCCATAGTCTGTGAGCCAGCTGCCTGTCATCTGACCTCACAGTCTTGGGTTCATCATCTCCTGTAGCTACATGAAGACTTCGGCTTGATGTCTGACTCACAAACTTGGGATTTCCCAGTCTCTACAATTGTATGACATTGTATTGGTTCTGCGTGGATAAATCAGGCTGAAGCATTTTTTTCTTATTGCTTTTATGTTACTATTAAGTATTAATAGTAAAATATCACCTACATCACAATAAACTTTGTTTTCAGTATATTTTATATAGATATTAAGAATTACTTACTCAAATCTTTAATTTAATGTTTATATAATTTTTAGGATAATTTTTATCACAATATTATTTTTAAAGTGACTTGGTGCTGCAGTAAATTCTAGTATATTTTTAAAATGGAATTAAAAATGTTCGCCATCATGTTTCCCTTTGTATCAAAATGTTTTGATATATTAAAATTGAACATGATTGTCATTTTAAGATTAATTACTAATGAATGTATACAAATAAATAGTTTGATATTTTTCCTTTCAAAACCAATTACAAAACCTTGAGGTGAACAAAATTCAATTAAGATGCAAAATAATTTTCAATATAAGAAAAATATTTGGTATCCATATTTCCTCAGATGACATTGTGCTAAGTTATCCATTTCCAGAATACTAACCTGAGAGCAGGCAGTAAAAAAAACAGGTCTGAACCAGTTCAAATCAATTTAGTCATGGTCCATGAAGTCAAATTGTAACAGGACACAATTTAAAATTTTTTGGTGAACCAGAAAACTTACCAAAACAAAAGAGATTGTTGTTCGTAACCTTAGTCTTACTGGATGCAGGAAGGAAATATAACCACATCTTATAAATAAAACAAAAGCATAGAAAAGTTCTTGCTGAGTCTGGCAAAATAGCAAATCATACCTATTTTCTCTATTATTGCCCAGGTCATTTTAAAGCTGTTCATACAAGACAGAAGATGTTTTGATGTACTGCACATTCTTAGGACAAGCCAATTATCTACATGACAAAGTCTCACATACACATGTCAGAATCACCTGTGACATGGAGTTTTGTAGGAATTCTTAGGGTTTTGTTATTATAATGCTAATTTTACTTTAGTAAAGTGTTTAGGTTTTACAAAATTTAAATCATATGTCAATATTTTCTCCACTATGTATATAGATTGTCAACAAGCTATACTGCTTACTTTGTAGAGCCAGTGGCCTGTATGTGGCAGGGGCAGGATGCGGGGGTAGTAGGGAAGATCATTTTATTGATTTATTTTTAATCAATTTATTGTGAGCTCTTACAGATATCCTAAAATCCGTAGTTCAATCACATCAAGTATTATTGTACTTTGCTACCACAATCAGTTCCAAATTATTTACTTTCTTTTGGAACTCCTTGATAGCAACTCCTTTTTATCCCGTCTCTCCCCCACCGAACCCCCAGGAACCCTTATCATTATTATTCCCTATAGTAGTTTTTTTGCCATATTTTACATGATCAATATGTCCATTCACAAGCAATTCTGCTGTTTGATTCCCATCTGGTAGGATTATACTGCCACCCCTCCCCCTTTCCTGTACCCCCAGGGAACCATTACTCCTGTTACTGTTTCTGAAGGGTTATCTATCTTGGCTTTAATGTACTGAACAATCTTAAATACACAAATGAACATACAAATCCAACATGAATAATTAGGTAAAACAAATAAAAACCACAATAATATGGGGAGGAAATATTATAGAACTAGATGATAGTTATATGCTTCGTCGGTGCTGCACCACACTCTGGATTTTGCATCCCTCTGTCTGACCCTTCTGAGAGGGACTGTCCAATTATTTTACAGGGGGATTTGGGGTCTCCACTACATCCATGCCCCTTCACATCTGTTTAGTTGCTCGTTTTTGAACTTCTGATACTAATACCCGTCGACACCTCATGATCACATAGACTGGTGTACTTCTTCCATGTGGCCTTTGTTGCTTTCCCGCTACATGGACTTGATTAACAACAAGCCTTGGAGACCCCAGATGCTAAATCTTTTAATAGCCAGGCTTTCTTCACCACCTTTGCTCATACACCCATTTTGTCTTTAGCAATCGTGTGAGGTAGGTATCATCCAATGCTGCATTACTGGAATAAACTGTTCTGAAACTGAGGTAACATTTAAGTAGAGGCCCAAATTCCATATCCTTTCTTGGTGCATTTGTGTGTGTATTCATATATAAACATATACACACACATATATATTTTCCCTTCTTTCTAACAGATGTGAATCTTATTATTATTCCAGCTTGGCCAAGAAGAGGCATTGTGGACAAAAGAAACACGCCCTTAACACTTTTTAAGGTGTTAGTTTCCCAAATAAGCCATAAAATTATGAATATTGTCCATGAGTTTTGTGTGAACTTTGCAACAAATTATTCAAGCCAGTAGAGAAATGGAGTACCATGGGAGAAATGCTTGGTGTCAGAAAACCCTAATCCTAACTCATTGCCATCTATTCTGACTCACAGTGACCTAGTAGGATAGGCTAGAACTTCCCCTGTGGATTTCCAAGACTAACTCTTTGAGGGCAAAGAATGCTTGGTCTTCTTCTCACCATTTGTGGTGGTTTCAAACTGCCGATCTTGAGGTTAGCAACACAATGTGTAACCACTATGCAACCAGGCATCCTTTTGCATCGTGTAAAGGAAGTTGGCAGGTCTTATTTCTACCTTATGGTAGTTGGTCTTGGGCTGCTCTGAAGTCGGATTCTTTTGTGTGTGTGTAATCAAAGGAGGACAGATGTGCACCCCATTTCATCAGTATCCTTCAAGTCATAATGCATATGCATGACTCAAAGGTTATACATGATTGAATATATCATGACCCCTCCCTTTATGAGGCTTATTGACACTTTTTATAGCCCTACGTATTTACAGGTGTTTAGGTGGGGCTGACTATTTTATAAAATAAAGTGCATCATGATCATTCAAAAATTCTGAGGGTTATTTCAGAAACCAGAAGCAAAGGCCAGATCAGTTCCTTGTCCTTTAAACAAACACTATGAATACAACTAAAGATGCTCTTCGAAATGAAAGAAACCATTTCTACATGAGACTCACATTTTTTTACAAAGCAACAAACAGTGCTACTTAGATTAAATGTCAAAACACACACACGGGAAAAAGTATTGCTGTAACACCATAGCAACTTTTATTTAACAAAACCCTATGTGTGACTCTGTCTTTTCTTAACATAGCCTCCTGAACACTTTTAAAAGTTGTATTTCTTTCTCATTAAATCTTTCTGGAAGAATTCCACACTCTTCAAATTTATACCATGCTAAATGGCAGTTTAGGTGTCCTCAATGAACTCAAATTTGTATTCCTTTCTAATGTTATTTGGATTTGGGTTCAAAATAAAGTCTGGACGCATGAGGTCATAGTTGAAGGGTGTGTAGCAACATTTCTATATGACATTCCTATAGGACAGTCCTTATAACTTTTGTAGCAGGAAAGGGGACTTGTTATAATGGAAACAATTTCTAGGTGCAATTGTTCTGCCATTTTTATCACCAATGTAGTGCTCAATTTTCTTAAAACTCCTCCCTAAAAATCTCCCATGATTTTCTTGTGACCATTAAATACTGCTTTGTCCTGTGACCTTGAATCAAGGTTACCCCTTTAGAATTCTCAAGAATAATCTTCATAACCTCCTGAACTGACCTCTATGTCTTGAGTTTAAGCAGCCCCGCAGATCCTTCAAAAACCTTATTTTGATTGGACTTTGCATTGAAAGGAGCCCTGGTGGCATACTGGTTACCAATTGGGCTGTGATCCTGAAGATTGGCAGTTCAAAACCACCAGGTGCTCCAGAGGAGAAAGAAAGAGTTACAGTATTGGAAACCCACAGGAGGAATTCTACCTTGTCCTAGAGCAAATATTCTCAGCCTTTCTAATGCCATGACCCTTTAATACAGTTCCTTATGTTGTGGTGACCACAACCATAAAATTATTTTCATTGCTACTTCAGAACTGTAATTTTGCTACTGTTATGAATCAAGTGGCCCCTGTAAAAAGGGTCATTCAACCCCCATAGAGGTCGCAACCCACAGGTTTAGAAATACTATCCTAGAGGGTCACCATTAGTCAGAATTGACTCAATGGCAGTGAGTTATTCTGGATTCTATTGGAAATCCAAAACCCATCTTTGGTTATGATTTGTTCATTAAAATCATCTTTAGGTTTTACACTTTATTTTATTTATTTATTTTATTAAAAGATAATTTTATTGGACTCAGACAACTCTAATAGCAATCCATACATCAATTGTATCAAGCATATTTGTACATATGTTGTTACCATTCTTTTCAAGGCATTTGGTTTCTATTGAGCCCTTGGTATCAGCTCATCTTTTATCCTCTCCCAACTGCCTCATGAGCCCTTGATAAATTATAAATTATTATTATATTCATATCTTATACCGACTGCTACCTACCTTTCCACATGATTTCTGTAATTCATCCTGCTGGAGGGAGGGTGTGGTTAAGTGTCGATCATATGATTGGTTTGCTCTCTTCTCCTCCTCTCCTCTCCCCACCTTCCCCCTACCCTTCTGGTTTTGCTATTCCCATTCCTGTTCCTGGGTTCCTGTTCTTGTGTTGAGGGAGGGTATGAGCAGAAGCCTGAAGTCCATTCACTATGGCAGTGTATTGCCATATAAATATATGTACAGAGGACAATGTCTCTGTTTTTATAAATTAATGTATTTAAATGTGTACACACGTATACTTATACATCTCTCAGTAACTTTGCTTCCTAGATTGTTCCTGTTCCCTTGTACCTTCCTCTTGTCCCACCATCATGCATGCTCTACTACCACCTCTTAGTGCTTCCTCTCAGCTAGACTGCTGTTGATCCAACACCTTCAGGATCTCTATGTTCTCCTTGTTGTTGACTTTAATTTCCTAATTTTTACTCTATATGGTGTGGTTTGCTCACCGTTCCCTTCCCCCATCTCTTTCCTGTCCCAAGTCCCTCCCAGACCATGGAGGGAGCAGGACACTAACCTGGGGGTGTGGAGAGGAAGTGGTAGTATTGGGTTATGTCTCTACAGAATTGGGAGTGTGCATACAGACCACACCATGGTGCACCAAACCATGAGGGCAACATAGCCATGTGGAGGAATGCATGTAAAGATTAAGCTATATGGCCAGTCCCAATCAGAGCCAAAATGACCCCCTCTCTAGAAGTATGTGCAACAGAGAACAACACTAAAGCTACAGGTTGTGGAGAGGGGCCAACATATCTACCCACACAAAAGCAAACCAAGAAGGGAAAAAGGGATGATCTAGACCGCTTGCTACACCAAGTCTGGAGGACAACATCCTTGCATGGAACTGCTAAGGCACAGAGAGGACTATAGGGCTGACAACAGTTCAAGACATGTTGCCCCTTTAGTGGAGCATACTGCGACAGAGGACAATACTGTGGACACACACTGGAGAGTTAGTCCAACTGGAAACCCCTGCAGCAGGGCGAATGAAGAAGGAAACATAACAGATCAACAATGGGAGCAAAGCCAAGCCACAAAGTCCCTAAAGAGGCCCCAAAATAGACATCAGACTAAGGGGGGTATCTCCCTGAATTCCCCCAGGACTAATGAGGAGATAACCATAAAGGTCAGTGGACAGACCTGGAAGTATATATGTTTTTTTTCAATATTTTGTTTTCTTATTGTTTGGTCCATGTTATTGTTGAGTTGCCTAATTATATAAGATAGGCATAGACTTGATTTTAAAATGTATGGAAAAGCTAGCTGGTTGCCTTGCAGTACTTTTGCAACTTTGGCAACTATTGGCCTGAAAGCTTGTTGAGGTCCAGGTGTTTGCTTAAAATTGAAATGTGGGACTCCAACTTCAGTAGGTCTTCTATATTGGTAATTCTATGATATTCTTCCCTAGTTTCTGATATCATTCAGTTTCTACATCTGCTGAATTTGATAGTATTCCATCTCTTGGCTCATCTTTAATGTTTTTTCCACCTTTCTTAAAATTTTTAACTCAACTACTAATTATTATTATATGCAATGCAGTATTCCTACAATTTGTAGCAAATCTTCATGATTTGGGAAGATGTCCACTTGAATTTTATGTTCTAGGCTAAGAGGGAAACAGTCTAAATTCACATATGTTTTAGAAAATCTCTTTATTAATTCTAAAACAGGACAAAGTCAAGACCAAAACAAGTCATTTTGATGAGGGAGATCATCAGCATAAGGCCATAGGATGTTCAAGGAATTCATAACTGTGTGCCTCATTATACAACATGGGAAAAAATAAAATCCTCACAAGCTCATGAATTCATATCAATCCATCACTGTCACAGGCTGGAGTATGAAAGCTAAAGGGATTGTGATTGGGATACATAAATGATTACAGATTAGAAAAGTTTACAAAATAGATTTTAGGATCTTCCACCCACCATTGTCTAAGTATAGCTATGGCTATGTGGACTTCATTTACATTAAACAAGTTAAGTTCCAGAAAATTCTGAGGACAAAACTACCCCTCCTGGGGCTGGCTAAGGGACTCTTCTACTTTCAAAGACACTCTGCCTTGTTGTTGTTCGGTGCCATAGAGTTGGTTCCAACCTATAGTGACAATATGCACAACAGAGTAAAACACTGTATGGTCCTGCATCATCCTTACAATTGTTTCACCATGGTGTCTCACCCTCTCGTTTCCTCTGACCCTCCACTTTGCCAAGCATGATGTCCTTTTCTATGGACAGTATCACCTGACAATATGTCCAAAGTATGTAAGATGAAACCTTGCCCTCCTGGGCTAGAAGGACCACTCTGGCTGTACTTCTTCCAAGATCGATTGGGTTTTCCTTATTGGGGTCCATGGTACTTTCAAATTCTTTTCCAGCAACAACATTCAAATGCATCATTTCTTCTTTGGGCTTCCTGATTCAATGCTTAATTTTCACATGCATATAACATGAGGAAAATGCTATGTCATGGGCCGGGTGCACCCTTAGTCCTCAAAGTAACATCCTTACTCTTCAATTCTCTAAAGATTTTGCAACAGATTTACCTAACCCAAGGTGTCTTTTGATCTCTTGACTACTGCTTCCATGTTGCTACCATGTTGTGAAGATTTGGGTCTTTGCATAGAGCTGAAATCCATACTGAAGGCTATCCTCCTTGATCTTCATCAGTAAGTGCTTCAAGTCCTCCTCACTTTCAGCAAATAAGGTTATGTCATCTGCAGATCGCAGGTTGTCAATAAGCCTTCCTCCCATACTGATGTCACATTCTACTTCAGGTAATCCAGGTTCATTGATTATCTTCTCAGGATACATATTGAACAAGAGTGGTGAAAGGATGCAACCCTGACATATACCTTTCCTGATTTAAAACCATGCAGTATTCCCTTGTTCTCTTCACCGAATTGCTGCTTAATCCATGTATACATTCCTCAGGAGCACAAGGAAGGGTTCTGGAATTCCCATTCTTCTCTAGGCTCTCCATGGTTTATTATGGGCCACAGAGTCTAATGCCTTTTCACATTTAATAAGAGCCAAGAAAACATCTTTCTAGTGTTTTCTGCTGTGAGCCAAGGTTCATCTGGCATCAGCAATGATATCCCTAGTTCCATGTCCTCTTCTGAATCCAGCCTGAACCTCTGGCTGCTCCCTATCAATGTACTACTGCAACAATTCTCAGATGATTTCTGGAAAGTTTTACTTGCATGTGAGAACAATGATATTGTTTTATTGTTTGATCATTTTGTTGGGTCACTTTTCTTTGGAATGGGCACAAATATGGATCTTATCCAGTCAGCTGACCAAGTAGCTGTCTTCCAAATGTCCTGGAATAGATGAGTGAGTGCTTCCAATGCTTCAACCGCTTGTTGAAACATTTAAAATGTTATTTAATAAATTCTCGGGTTATTTTTTGATAATATAGTCAATGCAGTTGAACTGCAAAGCATCAAAATAAGAGGGAAAGAATACACAGAGTCACTGTACCAAAAAAAAGAAACCCAAAAACTAGAGGACATTCTGCTTTTTCAGGAGGTAGCACATAAGCAAGAAGTTCAAGCTGCACTCTGCCTTAGGGTAAAGCTTTTACTCTGCCAATAAATCAGAAAGAGGGGGAAAAAGTACAACAATGGAGGCTGAATTTATGCCAAGACTCAAAATGAAGTTAGTACCCCAACTGTAAATTCTAGTCTTCTGAAACCAGGGGCTTAGAACTTAAACTCAAATAAATTAGCATTTTGTTATTAGCCCTAATGTGTTTTGGGGGCATGGTACAAGAGGTATCCCCCTTTTTCTTGAAGGCACCCTAATGAGATTAAAATAAATATATTACTAAGAGTAATTATCTGCAGTCATCCATTGATCATAGCAGCAGAGTAGTAACACATTAGGCTATGATCCCCACGGTCGGCAGTTTGAAGCTCTCGACAACTCTACAGGAGAAAGACCGGGCTTTCTACTCCCTTCAACAATTACAGTCTCAGAAACCCACAGGGGTCTCTATGAGGCAGCATTGATTCAATGGCAGTGAGTGAGTGCCATAATGGTTGTGTTAGAAAGGTAGCCTAAATGTAACAGTGCTGAACCACTAGCCACTTCAAGAGAGAAAGATGAGGCTTTCTACTTCCACAAAGAGTCACAATCTTGGAAACCCATGGGGACAGTTCCACCCTGTCCTCCAGGGCTTCTATAAATCAGAATTGACTTAATGGTAATGATCTTGAATATTTTTTAGTTTTAAGCTAAGAAATCTTTGAGAAACAGAGTTCTGTGTATTATTTTCGCATTATCTCCTAAATTCTTATAAACTTAAATTTTCTTTTAAAAATACGTTCCTTCTGGGCTTCATCCCTGGGTAAATGTTGCCATTAGATCTAAGAGTTGAGTGACTCTATAGTGTTACTGCTGACATTATAGAATGCTCTATCACTGAGTGCTATGGCGCTGATTTCAACTCCAGTCATGAAGGGTATCTAAGGGCCATATTCTTGTAAGTTATACCAATCGATATCAAACCAGTAAGTCTGGTTTGGTTTTATTTTTTTCTCCAATACCCCCTCTACTTTATCCATAACTGTCTGTTATGATTCTTCCAAACTGTTGTAGTAGTACTCAGGCTCTATATACTTGTTATTTCATTCTGAGAGAATAAAACAAGCAGAAGAGATGAAGAAAATATAAAGAGAATCAGAAATAGCAATTACTTTTATATAAATGGAATAAATAATTCACTAAATAGCAAATATTGTCACTGGTGGGGATGGCAACAATTGGTCCAATAGCTCTTTGGACCAATCATTTCCTTGTATCTTTGATTTTATTCACTCTTCTTTGTTCTGATTGGGGACATATAATAGACACCTAGTAGTTGCACCTTAGATATCTGCTGACACGCTTATAAGACTCAAGTTGCTGCTGACCCAAGTAGGATGTACAGCATTGTCTCTGTGAACTGTGTTATGCCAATGAATCTTGCTGTCCCCTGAGACTATCATCTTAAACTCTCAGATTAAGTGACTCACTTTTTTAAGGTGCTTTGCTACAGTCAAAAAGTTTCCATAACTCCCCCAGCCCCTTACTTGCTTGTGATGTAGTGAGTCAAGCAAAGCATTGCAAGTTTGGTGGTTCAAACTCACTGGCGACTTCTCAGGAGAAAGATGATGGTGTCGGCTAAAAAGCCACAAGGAGCAATTCTACTCTGTCTTATAAGGTAATTAGGAATCAGAATCTACTCAATGGCAGTGGGGTTAGTTTGGGTTATGCTGCATAAATACATGTGTAGATAGATATATCTATATATATATCTATCTACACATGTATTTATATTTATTTGTATCTATTTATATGTATCTATATATATCTACACATGTATTTATATTTATAAATTTATAAATTATATTTATATTTATATAGTGGTCCGATTGGACTTTCCACCCTGCTCAGCTTGAGGATCTATTTACTACGGATACTCAGAGGTTACTATTGCTGGATTGTGTATGTAGATTTACTTCTGTTATCTTTAACAATAATAGTCCTCCCAGTGTCTCCCTTTGTCTCGATCATTTTTCATTGACTTTCTTTTGTATATTACTTGTCTTTTCACTCATTAACATATGTCTTCTCTCTAGGTAGGGATTTATCCTCCCTTCCATTTCCTTACCAGGGATGGGTATGGATACTTTCATTAACTTTTTATAGAAATTAGGTCACACCGAATGTTTGTACTTTTGTGACTTACTAATTTTCTCAGCAGAATGTCCTCTGGGTTCAACCATGTCATGAGGCGCTTTGCGGAGTGGTGGTTACTCTTTAAGGTTGCGCATTATTCCTTTGTGTGTATATATCAGAGTTGGTTTCTTCATTCATCTGCTGGTAGGCATTGAGATTATTTCTGTCATGATGATGTCCTGGCTATCGTTGTGAATACATGGCTACAAGGATTCCCTAAGCCTGTTTGCTTGCTGCGGCAAGGACATGAGTATGCATATGTCCGTGTGTGACCATTCATCTCTAGATATGTGCTTAGTAATAGGATGTCTGGAGCATGTGGCATTTCTATCCCAAGCCTTTGCCACAGCTGCTATCATGTTTTCCATGGGAATCGCCATTTTACAGTCCCACCAGCATTGTATGAAGTTTCCGATCTCTTCACACGTTCATCAATGGGTGCTGTTTATATTCCTTTGAACTTTGCTGTTAGAGCTAGGGTGAGAGGATATCTCATTGTTGTTTTGATTTGCATCTCTAACAGCTAATGACCATGGGCATTTCTCCATGTGTTTGTTAGAAGCCTTAATGTCTTCTTTGATGAAATATCTTTTCATATCCTCTGCTTATATTTTAATTGGATTTTTGTGAATATTTTGTTATTGCTGTTGAAGTGTTTCTATAAATCTAGGGATTTAGTTCACTGTTCAATATATCATTATCAAAATTATTTTTCAAGTCTGAAGGCTCTTTTTCTTCCCTTTGGGTGAAATATTTTTGTGTGAACACATTTTTGTCTTCAGGAGGTCCCAAATGTCGATTTTCTGTTTGGCTGTATTTTGAGTTTTGTTTGATAGTGTATCTATGCCATGTGTTAAGGCTCATAAGTTTGACCATATTTTTCTTTGAGGTTCTCTATAATTTTAGGTTTTACATTTAGGTCTTTAATTCATCTTGAGTTAGTCTTTGTACATGGTAAGAAACATATATCTTGTTTTGTGTTTCTGCAAATGGATATTCAGGTTTTCTAGCACCATTTATGGGATTATCGCTTCATTATTTAGTGTGTTCTGGGTCATTATCAAATATTAACTTAATAAATTTACTTCTCTGAGTTTAAGTTTTGGTATTTTTTATATTGCTCACTTTTTAAAATGGCATTATTCTGTATCTATGTATTTGTTTTTGTTTGTTTTGCTTAATTTTTCTGTTATTGATTTCTATTATAGCATTGTGTTGTGAGAAGCTTTTGGTGTTGTCAAGTTTTTATTTTGCTGTTGCTTGGTGAAGCGTTCTGTGTATGTCTATGAATGCTAGTTTGTTGATGGTATTATTTAAATCTTCTGTGTCTTTCTTTAGTTTTTTGCTGTTTTGTCCTTCATCAAAAATGGTATCTTAAAATCTCCTACTACTATTGTGTAGTTATATATTTCTCTTTTTAATTCTGACTAAGTCTCATTGATATATTTTGGGGGTATTTTATTAGATCAATGGATGTTCATTATGATCATTTCCTCTGTTGCGCAGGCCCTTTAATCATTCGGCAATATGATCATCTCTTTTGCTAGATTTTGTCTTAAAATCTACTTTACAAAAAATATTGCCATTCCCACTGCTCCACTGTCATTTGATAGCCTAAGTTGTTATGTGTCTGTATGATTTAACTATGTGCCTCAACTCAAGACCACACTGTTACTGTATTAATTGCTTGATTTTATAATCATTTTCTTCACCCTGAGTTTCTGTTTTGCTTTGTTGTATTCAAATTTAGTACCCCCAGGCAATAAGGGTGAGTGCACTGCCTTGGTTGCCACACTGGGGCTGAGTTGCTCACCAGTAGGAGTGTGGGAATGAATGTCTGGTCATGACGACATGGTATGTATGATTGTGTAGGTCAATGACTTTCGACTGTTAGGAAAGACAGAAAGCAAAAACGGCAGTGAGGAAGAGTAGGGAAAAAATGTGGTAGAGGTGGATGCTTAAGAAAGAAAACAGAAGACCCCACCCCCAACACACACACATAGTGTTGTCATGGGCTGCCAAACACAGCTGCAATAGAAATGGAGTGCATTCTTTGAGGACTTGCTCACTGCCAAGTAGTTCAGAGGGTGGGCAATCCTGAGCATGACAATAATGAGGAATTTGGGCATCTGATCAGCTGGATAAAAATGAAGCTGGGGTTGGTGGGGAGAAAAAAAGTGAAAAGAGAACAAGGATTTTCAAAGGGAAGAAGAAAGAATAGCTAAGAATAAATGAAAAAAATACAGCAAAACAAAAAAATATTGGCTCAAGGGTTAGCTGCCAAACACAACTGCAGTGCTGCTGCAGGGCTCACACTGGGCAGCATGTGAGCACCAACTCCATGGGAACAAAAACAAATAAACAAAGGGGAGGTTGTTGTGGGGCAGGGTGGAATACGGAAAGGAAAAAGATGCAAAAATTAAGCAGTTTTGATTGCTGCTAGTCAGAATCAACTCAATGGCAGTGAGTTTACGCACACTGGCAAAAGTGCAAGCTGCCAAACGTGGCTACTCAGGAGCGCAGTCCTTCCTCTCTGGAAGTGTGTCCCCCAGCCAGGCAGAGTCCAGGCTTGAGTCTTGCTAAGTACTTGAGTGGCAGGGAAAACAGCACCCATTGTTCACAGAAAAAAAGAAAGAAAGAAAAAAACAAAAAATTAAGTTGAGTATGGAGAAAGAAAAAAGGGGGTGATTAGAAAGAAGAGTATTTTTAAAATTTCTTTAGGATGGCATAGTACTAGCACTGGTGGGTAGATTGACTGGATACTTTGTCAGTAGTTGACTGGGACACATCTTCAATCACTGGGAATTTGTGTAAGGTAAGGAAGGAGGAGGTCACACCTTTCTGGAAGCCAATCACAGATATGGGTGCTGCTGTTGGCTTAGGGAAGTGGAGCTAGTTATTTGGTTCCTGCTCTGAATGGAATGCTGCTTGTGATGATTCAAAATGGCCACTCTGTGCTGGTTGACAGTTTACTGCTCCTTTTATGCCTCAGTATTTGTGTCTGAAAGGCACGCATCCTACAAGTCCCCATTGCTCTTCCTGCAGTCAGGGATGAAGTGTTTAGTGCCCCCATCCCCTAATCCCTTTACATCTTTAGGCTTTCAGTGTGGCCCCATTGTCAGCAACCCCCAACCAGTTAAGATGAGATGCCAAGCACAGCTCCCTGAGTCAGAAGCCTACAATCAGGATTCCTCAGGGACTTCGTAGCTTTACTCCCACTGCTGGTTTGTAGCACTGCCCTCTTAATTTGCCCCTATGCGGGCAGGTCAGACCAGCCTTTTTCCCAGAAGTACATTCTCAGTGCTGTCTTCCATAACACTGTCATCCAGGATGGTGATATCATGTCTACAGCTGAAGCCAGCCCTGCAGTCCTCTCTGTGGATGAGCTGCTCTGAGCAGGCATATTGCCCTCAAAGATTGACACGCCGAAATCAGTTCTAATCTCTTTCTCCCTTTCCTGTGGACACATAATTCTCTCCCCCTGGGTGAATTAGTCCCCTTGTCTCCTATTGCCATCTTTTTTATCCCTGTGAGCCATGAAGGCCTATGGGGTTGGGGTCGGGTGGGGGTTGGAGGGTTGGAAAGATGACTTTCAACACAGGTGCTATCTGCGTCTTATTTATTCATCTACTCATTTATTCATTTACTTATTTACTCATTTATTCATTTATTTTTATGTCCTATGCATCATTGGTTTTGTTCTGGCTCTTGCCAGAGTATCTATTCCTCAGCCAGGGAACTGTGAGATATGTGCATTTTTCCCCTATGCCCATTCTGCTGTTTGAACTTACCTCAGTGGACTCATGTTCTACTTGTCCTTTGGTGCTTGGCTAACTTCACTCAGCATAATCTTCTTCAACTCTTTCTATGAGACTAGGTGGTTCATCTTTTCATCACTGCTTTTTAGGGATGTGTAGAACTTCATTGTATATATATACCAGAGTATTGTAATCTATGCCTCGATCAATGGAGATTCAGGTTGTTTCCAGTTCTTTGTTATTGTGAACTGTGCAGTGATGCACATTGGAGTACAGATGTCTGGATGTGGTCTGATTCTTATTTCTTCTGGGTTTATGCCCAATAGTGCAATTGTTGGATCATAAGGTAACTCAATTTCCAACTCTTTTAAGCATCGCCAAATTGCTTTACACAGTGGCTATATGTATCTATAAGACCACCAGCCGTGAATGAGAATTCCTAGCTCACCACACACCCACCAACATTTGTTGCTTTCTGGGTTGGTTTTTTTTCCAATTTGGTTATCTTTGTGGGTGGTATTGCACAGTTGTTTTAATTTGTATTTCCCAGATGGCTAATGATAGGGAACATTTTCTCGTGTTTCTTCGCCATTTGGGTTTCCTCCTTGTGAATTATCTGTTCAAGTCTTTTGCTCACCTCATTGGGCAATTCATTTTTATCTTATTGTAAGTTTGTAGAATTCTGTAGGTTTTAATAATAAGCCTTTTGTCAGATTTGTCATTGCTCAGTATTTTTATGTAGTCTGTGGGGTCTCTTACTATTCTTGAGGAAGGCTTTTGATGTACAGAGTGTTTCATCTTTAGTATGTTACACTTGTCTATTTTAACTCCCTCTGATTGTGTATCGTCTTTATTTCTCATAGACCATATATTCCCTGCAATAAGCTTCTTCGTTTTGTCACCATTTTCTTGTTGATGATCCTGATAGTTTGGGGTTTTACCTAGAGGTCGATGACCCACATTGAATTTGTGTGTGTGTGTGTAGACTTAGGTAAGGGTCTTGTTTTATTTTTTCTGCAGGTTGATATCCAGTTTTTCCAGGACCATTTGTTAAAAAGGCATTCACTTCCCATTTGATACTTATTGGGCACTTATCAAAGATCAGTTGTCTGTATGCTGCTGATTCTGTTTCTGGAGTTTCTCTTTGCATCCATTTGTCCATGTGTATATTATTATGCCAGTTCCATGCTGTTTTGACAACTTTGGCTATATAATAAGTTTTAAATTGAGGTAATGCAAGTCCTCCCACTTGCTGCTGCTTCTTGAGGAATTCTTTTCCTAGTCTGGGCTTCTTCCCTTTGCATATGAAGTTGGTACATTTCTTTTTAAAAAGATGTTGGTATTTGTATCAGGATTGCATTGAAATTTTATAATGCCTTAGGTAGAATTAAAATCTTTACAATATTGAGTCTTCCAATCCATGAGCATGGCATATTCTTCCATTTGAGAAGTCCCTTTTGGTTTCTTTTAATAATGTTCTGTAGTTTTCCTCAGACAGATCTTTTGGTTTGTTGTTGTTGTTGTTGTTGTTGTTAGGTAGGAGGGGGTACCCACCCCAAAAAAATGCTCTGCTTGGCAGAGCTTTCATAGTACACAGTTTTCCGAGTAGGCAAACAATGAGCAACTTGCTTTGAGTTACTGCCCACAGTTACTGCGTGGGAAGGTTCTCTCTGGACACAGTGAATTTTTTTGTGAAAGCAATTTAACCCAAACCTCACTTTTTTGATGGTCAATTGAAGAGAACAGTGTGTGACTGTAAACTTTTGTTTCCTGCTTGGGGAAAATGTCACAGAAGCTGTTGTGATGTTTACCACAGGCTACAAGGATAGCGCTATGGGAAAAACTCAAGAGTAGGAGTGGTTTTCTCATTTCAACAATGGTGAAGTGTTGATTTATGATAAATCTTATTCTGAATGTCCATTAATTTCCCAAAAAGATGAAAATATCGACTCATGGTGCATTTGGAGTTTGTTCCACCAGGTCAGACTATTAATCAAGCTTTATATTTAGAGGTTCTGAAAAAGATTGCATAACAGGATGCAACAAAAAAAACCTGACTTGTGGTAGACAGGGGTCTGGTTTTTCCATCACGACATTGAACCTGCTCACGCAGCCATCACATGGCATCAGCTTTTTACAAAACACATCAAGTCTCTCTGGCCACATGCACCTTAATTACCTGACCTCACTCTGTGGTTTCGTTTTGCTTCTGTGAATGAAGAGTGCATGACAGGACAGTAATTTTTTTACATAGAAGAGGTGAAGCCTCTTTTGGAGCCTTTGGCATTCTCAATATATAAAATTATATCATCTGCAAATAACAATAGCTTCATTTCTTTCCTCATGTGAATACCTTTGATGTCCTTTCATTCCCTTATGTTATTAGCTAGGACCTCCCGGAAAATGTTGAATAAAAGTGTGGACAAGGGGCATCCTTGTCTGGTCTCCTTTTTCAGTGGGAATGTTTCTGTCTTTCTCCATTGATTTTTACACTGGCTGTTGGTTTTTCATATAGAGCTTGTAATATATTGCAATCCTATCTTCTGAGTGTCTTATTTAGGAATGGGTGGTCAATGTTTTCAAAGGCTTTTTCTTTTTATGGATATTGTCACGTGTTTCTTGTCCTTTTTCTTGTTAATGTGATGGATAATGTTGATGGATTTTCAGATGTTGAACCATTCCTGCATGCCTGGTATGAGTCCCACTTGTTCATGATGAATTATTCTTTTTTATATACTTTTGCATCCTATTAGCCAAAATTTTGTTAAGAATTTTTGTATCAAAGTTTATTAGAGGTATTGGCTTGCATTCTCTAGTCTTACGGGATCCTTGTCCAGTTTTGGTATCAGTGTTATATTAGCGTCATAGAATGTGTTTGGGAGCTTGCCATCCTTTTCTATGTTCTGGAAGAACTTGTGTAGACTTGGTTTCACCCCTTCCCTGAGTGCTTTGTAGAATTCTCCTATGAAGCCATTTGGGCTAGAACTTTTTTAAAATTAGTGTTTCCAGGTTAACTTTTTCTATTTTTTCTTTTGCTTGAGTCTGTTCAAAATCTTTACATCTATATAAGATAATCTGGGGCCGGGGGCAGAGGTGGTATTGTTTTTCCAAATATTTGTTCATATTATCCAAGTTGTTGAATTTATTGGGTTATGGATCTCCATAGTATGGTGTAATTAATCTTTTAATTTCATTGATATCTGTTGGATTTTCCCGTTTCATCCCTCATACTGCCTTTTGATGTCTACTCCTTCCTATTCTTCATTAGATTTGCTATTCTTTGAAGAAAGAATAGCATTCTTTTAAAGAAAGCATCTTTTTACTAGGTTTCTCGATTTTTTGAAGAAAGCATCTTTTTAACTGTGTTTATTTATTGCATTATTTTTCCCACTCATTTGTCTTCACCCTGATTTTATTATTTCTTTTTTTTTTCTATTAGGATTATTCTGTTGACCCTCTTCCATTTGCTGAAAGTTTTGTGCTAGAATATTAACCATAAGTCTCTCTTCCTTCTTTATGTGTGCATTTATCATTATCAAACATCCTCTATGAGTGCCTTTGCTGTAGCCGGCAGATTTTGTTGTGTTTTAGTCTCATTTTTATTTGCTTCTAGAAACCCTCTTATTCTGTCTCTAGTTTGGGCAAGTACTCACTCCTTTTTAAGAAGAAAGTCATCCATCCTCCAAATATTTGCCATACTACTTTTATCCTTTTTTTCTGGATTTCCAGCTTTGGTTTTCTGTGGTCAGAGAAGGAAGTCTGAGTGACTTCTATATATTTGAATTTACTCAAGCTTGATTTGTACTTTAATATGTGTTCTATTTTGGAATATACGCCATGTACACTTGAACGTGATTTTTTTTGCATTTGGGTGGAGAGTTCTGAATATGTCTAATTACCATTTGTACTCATATCTAAGCTGAGTTTTTCATATGTAAGCTGTATACTCATATATACAATCAACTTGTCTAATTATCATTTATACTCATATATAAGCTGAGTTTTTCAGCACATTTTAATGCAGTTTTGTGGTAAAATTTGATGCCTCGGCTAATATTCAGGTCGGTTTATACTTGAGTACAAGCCCATAATTCTGACTTAACCCATGTGTCTGACACCAATCTACCAAGTCCTCCTCAAACTCACAAAACACACACAATGACACCAAATGCAGGAGGATCACAGGTCCGTGGGTAGAAAGTCTTTGAATTCAGTGTCGGTGTAAACATCTCAGTGCTGTCAGGGGTCTCCATATGGCTTCTCCAGCACCCAGGGCTGCATCAGAGTAAGTCCACGTGGCTTCTCCTCAGGGTTATCTCACAAGAAGTGAGTATTGCCAGCTAAGGTAGCCGCACACTGGTCAGATCATCAGGGAATAAGAGACCAGAGAACCAAAAGGGCGAGGCTCACCAAACCATTTATCTCTGCCCTTCAATTACTCCCATAAGTGTTTATCAGCCAAGTTGACACAATAAACCCAAACTATCTCACTGTGGAGTTTTTCCCCCATCTTTTGAAGAAATATTGTTGGTCTTTCATTGGACACGTATGTATTTACTATGCTCATTGGCTCTTAGTCTACCGATCCCTTAGCATTATTTAGTGCTAATCTTTATCTCTTGTTATGACTTGCACATGGAGAATGACTTTGTCAGAGATTAATATTCAACTCCTGCTTTTTAAATTTTTCCATTGGCTCAGTATATTTTTCACCAGTCTTTAATCCCCAACCTGTATTATTGTGGGTGTGAGCTTGAGCTGTTGTAGACAACAGATTGATGGGTTTTATTTCTTAATCCAGTCTGCCAGCCTTTGTCTTTTAATGGGTGAATTCAGACCAGTGACATTCAGAGTTATTACACCCATCTCAGGATTCCTAGCTGTCATCTCATACCTTTTGTGTTAGATATTTTTCGACATCTTTCCTTAGCAGTGTGTGTGTATGTATGAGGGCATCCATTCTTGCCTTCTTTTCACTGTTGTGTTAATGATGTCTTGGGTGTTGCTTTGAGTGTGTTGACTTCTGGATAGTGTTTCGCTATATGGTGCTCTCATGTTTATACTCTGGATATTGGTCCGTCCAAATCGAGATTGAGAGAATTTTTTGTAATGCTTTTTTTGATGTGTTCTATAAATTTTTCAAATATTGTTCCCCTTCATAGCATGGCTCATTGTTCTCAGGTTTTTTTCCCCACTTCTTTGATTATCTTACTTGATTACCTTTCCTATTTGTTGACTTCTGCTTAGCTGTCTTTAAGGTAGGTGATACAGTCCTCTGACTCTTCCAGCCTGTTGGTAAAATCTCTTACCTTATTCTTTGCTTCTCTGGCATCATCCCTTAACTCTTTTATCTCACTTTAGTAAGTCGACTCTATCCTTTCTATTATTTCATCCTTTTTTCTGTATTGATTCCCTCATATCCTGTATGGCTCTAGGCAGCATTCTGAAGATTTACTTCTATGGTGGGTCAAAGTCTGCTTATTTTATGTATGTTGCTAGGTTCAGTTCCACCTCAGACATTGTGGTTTTTTTTCTCTTGATTTCTTGTAGTGGTTGCTAATGTGGGTTGTTGTGTGAATGCATTTTAATGTAGCTTTTTGCCATTTTCCTGGGAGTCCAGGAGCCCTGTGTTTCTCTCTGAGAGGCTAGTCAGAATTATTCTAAGGCATACCTGGAACTAATTGTGCTGCAGGGTCAAGCTGCATCTCTAGCTCACTGGAGTTTTACTCTCTCCCTAGATAGCCGGGGTTGTCTATTTGAAGGGCAGCTCAGGAGACCTTATCAGACAGCGCAGGTGGGCAGTTTTAAGCAGTGAGGGTGATGCTGGGCAGACCCATCACATGCGAATCATGTGGCATGGGCTGGTGGGGAAGAGCGCATGGTACATGGGCTTGGAGGGAAGATGATGGTGAGAGGCTGTGTGGTGCGGGTGTGGCCCAGTGGTGGAAAGCTGTACAGCACAGATGGTGTGGGCCGAGATGGTCTGGGCACTGAGCCAAAGGTCATGGCAGCTCAGCAGTGTTTATGGCAGAAGGCAAGGTTTATCAACCCTGCAGGGAAAATCAGCCCGAGGATAAGATCAGAGTGCTTGTGTGCTGCAAAACTAATTTCATTTCCTGGAACACGCCCCCCCCACACCCGCCCTCAGCCTCCCAGTTCCCAAACCCAACAATTGTCATGGAGGTCTCAAGGTGGTTACCCAAATCAACACTATGTTCCCCAAAGTCTCCAATATTTTCTCTACAAAATGTTAAATGGGATATTTTTAAAAAATTAAATAACTAATCAGTTTATTAATATAACTTAATTATTGTATTAAAAATAGTCAAATATCTCCCAAAGTTAATGAAAATTGGAGTTTTACATTTTAACCATTTTTTGAGAGAACGTAACTTTCACTGAAGGACTGGCAGCAAACAAAGACATGGACTTATAAAACTAAAAGGGCAAAAATATGTTCATCATTTTAAATGAGTTAGCAAAATTCAAAATTGTCAAAGATGATAATAAAAGTTGAAGATTAATATCTTAGACATGAGTGAGCTGAAATGGACCTATAGTGATCATTTTGAATCAAACAATCATTGGGTCAATTGTGTCAGATGTGAAAAATTAAAGAAAGGTACCAAATTTATTGTCAAAAATAACATTCTAAGATATATTCTGATCTGTGATTTTTGTCAGTGATAGGGTAATATCCATATACTTAAATTGAAGACCAGTTACTATTACTATTATTCAAGTTTTTCTCAAACACTAATGGCAAAGATGAAGAAATTATATAGTTCTCAACTTCTTCAGTATGAAATCGATAAGACATGAAATCAAGATGTATGCTAATTCCTGGGGGTTGCAATGAAATTTGGAAACACAGTAGAAGCATCAATAGTTGGAAAATATGTCCTTGGTGATAGAGCAGATGTCAGGATATTGCATGATAAATTTTTCAAGACGAATGACCTCTTCATAGGAAATTACTTTCTTCAATAATATAAATAGCAACAATACACATGGACATAGCCATATGAAATATATCGACATCAAACAGAATACATCTCTGGTAAAAGACATGGAGAAGCTCAGTATCATCAGTTAGAACATAGACAGGGGCCAACTGAGGGACAGAATATCAATTCTTCATATGCAGGTTCAAGTTAAACCGAAAAAATTAAAAGAAGTGAATGAGAGCTTGTGTCTAACATATGCCACCTGAATTTAAAGACCGTTTCAGGAATAGATTTGATGCATTTAACACAAATGATGACTAAAGACCAAATCAAATATTCAGTTAATCAAAGGGTATCATACACTAAAGAAAAGGAAAGATAGAAAGAAAAAAATGAAAGAAAGAAAGAAGGGTCATTGAAATACCAGGAAGAATGAAAAGACCAAGGGATGTCAGAAAAAGAGACTCTGAGATTTTCTCTTGAATATAGAATAGCTAAATCAAATGGAATAACATATGATATAAAAGAACTGAATGGATTTTGAAGGGTGGTTTGAGAAGACAAAGTAAAGCACTATAATGAAATGTGCAAAGACCTTGAATTATAAAACCAACAAATAAAACCATGTTTGGTATTTCTAAACCTAAAGAAAACTGAAAAAGCAATCAAGGCTGGAGAGGCAATATTGCAGGATTCTATGGGCAACACAGGAAGCATAAGGGAAGAGTGAAGAAATACACAGAGTCACTGTACAGGAAAGAATTGATTGATGTCCAACCATTTCAGGAAGGTAGCATATATGCAAGAGCCAATAGTACTTCACGAATAATCTCAACCTGAACTGAAGTACTCCGAAAATAACGCTCCAGGAATTTGATTAATACCAAATGAACACAACATTTGAACCATTACTTTTCTGTACCAAGAAATTTGGAAAACAAGTGCTTGGTCAACAGAGTGAAGGAGATTTATATTTGTGCCCATTTTAAAGAAATATGATCCTACAGAATGCAAAAAATATGATTATTATCACATACATTTTAAATTTCACTGGAGATCATTTAAAAACACAGGTGATGACTGACAAGGAACTACCAGAAATACACATGAGATTCAGGAATAATGTGGAATGAGGGATATCATTCCAGTTGTCAGACGGATGTTGACATCAATCAGAAAATACAAGAAAATTATCTGCCTGTGTTTCTCTGGCTATGCAAAAAACTGACTATGGAGATTATAACAATTTATTGATAGTACTGTGAGGAGTGTAAATTACAGAATCCTTCATTGTAATCATGAGAAACCTGGATACAGACCATGAGGCAGCGTTGCGAAGTGAACAAAAAAAATAATGCATGATTTAAAATCTAGAAAATATGTGTCAGGGTTTTATCACTTTACCATACTTATTTAATCTATACTGATAAAATAATTGGAGAAGCTGGACAATATGAAAAAAAGAAGAGAGATATCAGGATTTGGAAAAACTCATAAACACCCTGCTATATGCTAATTACACCACTCTGCTTGTTGAAAATGAAGAGGATTTGAAGCATGTCTTGATGAAATTCAAACTACTGCCATCAATATGAAATATCCTTCAACACAAAAGGATGTACAAACCCTTACAATTGAACCAGTAAGCAATGTCTTGATAAAGGAAGAAAAAATTAAATTTCTCAAGGATTTCATTTTATTTGTGCCTACAATCATCATTAATGGAAGCAGTAGTTAAGAAATCAAATGACTTGTATTGGGAAAAATCTGTCCCAAAAGTGTTAAAAAAGCAAAGATCGTATTTGGAGGACAAAGATTTGACTGAGACAGTCCATAGTATTTTCAGTCACCTCAGACATGTGTGAAAGCTGGGCAAGGAATAAAGAAGAGCCTCTACCCAGAATGCTCCTTAAAAGTGAGGATTGGGAGGCTTTGTCTGGTGGACTCTGGATATGTTATTAAGGGGAAAGAGTTCCTGGAGAAGGGCGTTCTCCTCGGTAAAGTAGAGGGTCCGTGAAAAATAAGAAGACATTCAATGAGAAGAATTGACACACTGGTTGAGACAATGGGATCAAATAGGAGACACCGGGAGGGAAGGGGGTGTAGAAAGGGAGAACCAATCTTGGGGATCTATGTGTAACCTCCTCTCTGGGGGATGGGCAATGGGAAGGTGGGTGAGGGGAGACGCCGGGCAGTGTAAGATAAGATAAAATAATAATTTATAAACTATTAAGGGTTCATGGGGGAGGGTGGAGCAGGGAGGGAGGTGAGGGAAAAAAGGAAAATGAGCTGATTCCAGGAACCCAAGTGGAAGGCGAATTTTGAGAATGATGAGGGCAACGAATGTATAAGGGTGCTTTACTCAATTGATGTATGTATGGATTGTGATAAGAGTTGCATGCATGAGCCCCAATAAAATGATTTATTAAAGAAAAAGAAGGTGCTTAGGTTTCTTTCAGTTGTACATAAAGTCACTATGAGTCAGAACTACATCTAGGGCACCTAAGGAAAAAAAAATCTTTCTATTAACAGGCAACTTTCATCATATTAGTTAGATGTATTGTTTCAAATTATAGTACATATTAGATATTTATGCATCTATTATCTTTTGCAATATTTTACTTGTAGGATTTTATTTCTTTTTAGCTTGCAGGTTAATGAGTCATACAGATATTATATTAACAAAGTATAATTGAGTAGGAAATTGGTTGTATGATCTGATCATTCAAGAGTAACATCATGTAGACAGAGTCTAAAGCCAAATGGTATAAATGAGGCTCTTTTCAGCTGGTGGATTACCTAGCCAGAATTGAGATAAAGCCTTAGGAAAAAAATCAAGCCTCTGGTTAAAAATTTAAAATATAGTCAATCATCTTGATACCTTTTTATTGTCAACATACCCAATGTCCAGAAATTTAAAGTTATCATCATGGATGGCCTTAGGCATGCTGGATGAAAGTTTCTGGTTTCACTAGATCCCAGCAGAGACTCTCTGAGAAGTCCTCAAGACAAAGCTAACAGTTTTCTAGCTCTAGAGAGAAGTTAAGTCAACATTTCACTGCCGTCCTGGGAATTACTGGCTCTGATTCGCATTTATCATGGTCGTATCTGTGCTTCTGACTTGCATGATAGTTCTTTTTTATGACTAAACATGAAAGGAATTTTGGTTTTGTGGAACAATGTCAAGAGAAAAGGAGGTGGGGCCTGCTCTGGCACCATTCCCAGGTCTAAAACGTTGTGGAGGTATCCAGGGAAGAGCTCTTATTAATTGACATTGACAGTTAAATGAAATAGGTCAACTTCTGGTGATCCAAAGTAGCTTATTTAAGTTCCAGACAACTCAGAGTCTCCTCTTCCTTTTGCTGAACAACTTCCTTTGAGTTATGTTGCTCTTTCTTAGCACTTTTACCAGAAAAATAGAAAGAATAAACTTACTTTTTTAAGTATCTCAAGTAGTACATTAAAATTACATATAAGTTAATTTTATTTACTGAGATTATTAAGAATTGGCTGAAAAATCACTTGAATGGAGACACAACTGATTCCTTACACCTACCCAACTAATGATCACTTTACTCAGTCCTTAAGATAATATTCTGGGATTACCTGTTTGTGAATCTTCTTCAATTTTTTTTAGTCAGTTGATTTAACCCTCTGTGGACTATCTGAGCACCCATATAGATCTTCACCATGTTTTTTCTATAATGCTGTTATATTGTAATGCCTTGTTGGCAAATATAAAATGTATCTATGCTGTGACAAAACAATCATGTCATGTAGATGATGCGAGTATTACATTTTCCATCAAGTGTCAGAAGCAAGTTCAAATAGATTATTTAAATACTTATCTTGTTTAAAAAAGAACCCCCCAAAATGCTTTAACTGCATTTCCCAGATTGTTACCTGTCAGTTGTAGTGCATTCATATAGAAGTAGTTGAAATAGGCAACTTAGTTCTTGCTGGAATCCCTAAAAATAATATGAAACACACGTTATATCTTATGTGGTTTTAGAATAAATTTACATATTAATACATTCAAATAGTCTATTATGCTTCTCAGAAAAAAAGGTGCTTGTGCATAAGTGATATATTTCCTTTTTCTAAGTATTAATGTAGTGTTATATTTGTTTGTTTATTCATTCAGTAAATACCTATTGAGTCTTTCTTCTATACTTTTCAGGTTGTAGAGTTTACATTCCATTAAGGGAAAACAAAGTAAAAAAGTGATTACAGAATTAGGGTCAGATGGGGACACAGTTACCAAAGATAATAACACAACAGGACAAAGCATGACTAGGGAACGTTGGCTTCATTATAGTGAATGGTCAGGGACTCATGGCCTAAGGAAATTAGACATGAACCGACCTCTGAAGAATACAATATTATCAGCTTTGTAAAAATCAAGAACAGAGACAAAGTGTAAAAGCCAAATACTAGGAAAAATGTATTAAGGGAATGGTATATAGATGGATTGTAATCATTAAGATGCTTGGAGCTGCAATTAACAGAACACTGGACTCAAACAGCTCTATCTATATACTAAGCAATGTTCACTGCCATACTAAAAAAAATAAAATTTGCTGTTGTTTTAGGTTCCTTTGAATCAGCTACGACTCATAAAACCCCCCATGTCAACCATCTCTTTGAAGGGATTCCTCCTTTTTGCTGATTCTGTAATCTACTTAGCAAAATGCCCTTCTCCAGGGACTTGCTCCTTCAGATAACATGTGCAAAGCAGCCAAGTTACACATTTTCATTCTAAACTGCATGCGTACATCACTTCTTCCCAGGCAGATTTGTTTGTTTTTCTGGCGTTCCAAGCTTTCAATACACTGTGCAAACACCATAATTCAAATACGTAGATGCTTCTTTAGTCCTTCTTATTCATTGTCCATTTTTCACGTGCACATGAGGTGATGAACTGGAAGGTGGAAGCAAGCAAAGAGGAAGACTGATAGTTGAAAAATATGAACTGATGTCAGAGCAAGATCTGTAATTTATTTCTTATTGGTCCCAGTTTGTCCTCAAAGTGTTATCTTTGCTCTTCAACACTTTAAAGATATCTTGCACAGTGAATTTTCCGATGATATACACTGTGGTTTAATATATATACATATACAATATATAATAAAAGTATATATGTACTTTTATTTTTTATTATATTGAACAGTTTATTGGCATATAATTTACACATCATACAATTCAATGGTTTTGATATATTAAAGAGGCTAATAAAATCAATATCACAATCAATATCAGGGCATCTCCTTTATTCTTGTGTCTATTTCAGCTCCATCTTTGGACCCCCAGACCAACTTCCTCTGTCATAACCCTAAATTAATATTAACCCTACATTACCTCTGTTATAACCCTAAATTACTATTAATGTAGTTACTGTCTCATTAGATTACCTTTCTGGATTTCATATAAAGAAAAATCACACAAGAAACCCCAATAATGGCAACAGAATACAACACAGAAAAACCTCAATCCAAGAGAAAGAAGAAAATTATAATAGAAATTAAAACAAATTACAAGTGGGTCAAAGCAGAAAACAGATGATAATATGCTAAATTTTAACCTACTGAATGACTTGTCTTAAAACAAGCACCCATCTAAATGAGACCTTGGCTAAGTCCACGAAGAAGAAGCACACCAGCATGTGTGATCCAAGAATTATAAATAACAAAATTAAAACCCAGAAGAAAGAATGGCATTTGCGCTTCAATTCTGAATACTGACTTTCAGAAGGCATGGATGGCAGGGCAAGCCCCACGCCCATTTGCAGTCTCCCGTGCAGATGATGCTTCTGGTGGAGTTGTCCTATGAGCCACAGATGGCAATGCCTTTGTCGTCAGAGAGCATTGCAGAGTAGATAACAGCCCTGCCATTGGCCTGTCTCTTGAGCCAATGGATAATTGCTCCAGCTTTTAATATTTTCTGCTCTGTTATTGATTGAGGTTTCTCTTTATTTCACCGTGTCATGATTGTTAAGCCATTTGTTTATATTGTCTTGATTTTGTCTGCTTTTCTGTACATGAAACCCAGATTAGGTAAACTTATCTAAACAACAACTGGATAGTAGATTCAAAGGGATGTGATGGGAGGTTAGTAGGAAATAGGGAGCTAACAACGAGGACAAGGAACAAGAAATGTCCTGGAATTCTTCGTGTCCCACTATTATCCTCACCCACCCTTCGGCTCTCAGTAATTCCTCTCAGATGCATTCAAAAGGAAAACTCTCCTAGAATTGATTGTGATGATGGTTTTCCAAAGCTTAAGAATGTGATTGACCTATAGAAATGTATGATTTATGAATTATATGTTGCTGAAATTGTTAAAAACAAACTAATTTTTAAAGTTTTTTTTAACCTAATTGTATCTGCACTAAGTCATAGAATGCACTGTCTGGAAGCAAGACTATCACATCCTTAGTCAACATCCAACACCAAAAGCTAGTTCAATGTAGACCTAATTAGGATGAGGACTCGACCACTGGGATTTGCACTTTCACTATCATCTATAGCCTTATGCATCCTGGGTGTTCAGAATTTAAGCTTTAATACAATGCCCCACTCTGACATTAGACTTTATTATTTAGAATTCTTGGACAAAATGAGCTGAAATGCTCCTTCCATGTAAACTTAGCTGGAACTTCACTTCGATTATTGCTTGTTTCAAGAAAAGCCTTTAAGACCCTAGACACTATTCTTTCTGAAACCTGGGGCCATTCAATTTGTTCATCAGTTTGTTATAGCACCTGTATGTTCAGTGATCACTTGATGGGGGCAAGTATTAAACAGGGCCACACCATAAGAAGTAGTTATATTTAAATTAGAATGTACAATTAGGTGTGAGCTCAAAATCCATTTGTATGTCTAAAGTTTGTATATATCCTTGGTCCACTCTAGAAGCAGCATTATCAGCTTGTTAAAAAATAATTGAAGTAACCTCCATTAGAAATTTGGTATTCCTAATAATAATATCATTCATTGAGTCAATAGCATAGATTTTACAATATGATAGAGAAAATGAAAATATGCATACATAGGAAAGAATTGTAGATTAACACACATGGGATGCTCATTTATACAGGTTAAAATCATAAGGAAATAAATATTGTTTAAGAAAGTAGTGAGGGTTAGACACAAGGAAAATATCATTAACATTCATTCACTAAGGCAAAACTGTATGCAGGACTAAGACATGACACAAAAAAGCAAAGAAAGTATAAAAAGATCAAGTATATGGTAGTCTGACATGCCCAATTATTGAGCAACCTCAAACACAATAGATTTGAACCAAAGTTTGCTAAGTTCCAAATCGACAACCATGGGGTGGCCACCCTCTCCTTCTTTACAATGTGATTCCGCTGTAAGCCCAATAGAGTACTTCAGTTCCTTTATGCTACCAAAGCTGTGTTTAAGGTGAAGTCCTTTCCTTTGTAAAGCAACACTGTGATTTCTTGACTGCCATTTCCAGGAGTGCTGATTGTCCATCCAAATAAAATGAAATCTTTAAGAACTTCAGTCTCTCCTTCATTTAACATGTTTTTTTGGTTACTTGGTGAGAACGTCTACTTTACATTGAGGTGTAATCCATACTGAGGGCTGCAATCTTTGATCTTCATCAACAATTGCTTTAATTCATCTTCTTTTCAGCAAGCAAGGTTGTGTTATCAGCATATCACTGGTTGTTAATGAGTCTTCCCTCAATCCTCATGACACACTCTTCTTCACTTATTCCAGCTTCTCAGATAATTATCTCAACATATTGCTTGAATCAGCTTGGTGAAAGCATAAAACCATGATGCACACATTTCCTGGTTTAAGACCATGTGGGTTCCTCTAATTCTGTTTGAACAAATGTCTGTTGGTCTACGTGTCCCCCATTTTTACAATATTTCCATTTTTTATAATATATACATTAAAATGGTTTTTCATATTAAATAAAATACAAATAGGCATCTTTGTGGTATTTTCTGTTCCAGTCAGTAACTATCTGATATCAAGAATGATATGCATCTACTTCTAGAATTTCTGGCAGCTCTTTGTTGATGTAATACTGCAACCATTTAAAAAATTATATTGTGTAAAATTGTATTTGCATGTGATATTAAGGATATTGTTCAATAATTTCTAACCTCTGTTCAGTCACCTTTCTTTGTAATAGGCACAGATATATATCTCTTCCAGTTGGTTTAACAGGTAGCTCTCTTTCAAATTTCATGATTGGTACATGAACAGTTGTAATACTGATCTTATTTGTAGTTGTATAAATATTATCTTATTTCAGACAACATGATATTTCATGACAGATATTGAAATATTCTTTTTGATGATGAATTAGAAACTAGTACTCTTGAATTTGTCATTCCCAACATATAATTCCCAGTCAACCAATTCATTGTCCAATTCAAAATAGTCAATACCAGTCAATTTCAACCCACTAATGCATAGAATGTCAGTCTTCATGTGATTCACTTCACTTTTTTATTGTGTAATTTGCCTGGATTTATATTCTATATATTACACATTCTAATTATTAGTGGATGTTTACAGTTGTTTCTCCTTGGTTTGAGTTGTGCTACATCATCAAATCACGTGTCCAAAATAAGATGGGATCACAGCCATCTCATTGAACTTGACTCTGCTTTCAGGAGGCAACTCTTCTCCAGTCATCTTCTAGCACTATATCAGACAATGTTTTGTTAACAATAGGGTTTTTAGGGGACAGCTTTGCCAAAATGGACTGTTTAATCTCGCTTAGTCTGAAACTCCAGCTGAAATCTACTCACCATGACTGACCATAATGGCATATGAAATACTGGTGGCACAGCCTCCGTATCACACAAGTATGGAGACCTAAAAATGGCTGGTGTGCATTGCCACTGAATCCATGTCGATTCATAGTGATCCTGCAAAACAGGTAGACCTGCCCCTGTGAATTTCTGAGACTGTAACTGTTTAAGAGAGTAGAAAACCTGGTCTTTCTTCAGGCGAGTGGCTGGTAGTTTGAAACTTCTGTGATTTTGAACTTTGGACCTTGCTTAACAACTACAGCACCAAATGGCTGGTAGGAAGCACTATTTCAGGAACTTCCTGAAATAGTAGTGAAACACTTCCTGAAACACTCTAGTGTTCAGGAGAGAACAAAGGAAGAAAACATTTAGACTCAGGGGAACTAATCAAGGAGACATTATGATTATCTAGGACTGAAGCAATAAGGGAGTGGGATAACCACCTGAATGCACCAGAAATTTTTTTAAGAAAAACAAAAAAAGTTTTATTACTATATCATTGTTTTATCCCTTTGTTTAAAGTTCTTTGTAGAATTCTGATTCTGACATAGCTCCAAGTTTGTAATAAGATTTTCAAAGTTAAAATACACACAAACTATCAAAACAAACACACAATGTAAATATCAAATGTTTAGGGGAAATATTTAAAATAAGAATTATATAGTGCTATTGGAAAGTGAATAATCTATATAACTGAATCTTTCAGGCCACTGAAATTTTCTCTTTGAACACTACATACTTTAAAACTTACTTATTTTGATTTCAGGCATGTTCAGTTTAATATGTTATATAGCAAATTGCAATTCGTGTGATATGTGTGAGAAATAACGGTCTGTAGATGTATGTGCTAGCTTATTTTAATGGAAATAGCAATGCACCTGGGATAGAAATATACATCCTATTTTCCAGCAGTATGACCTTGGACAAATCATTTCACTCCTCTGGTGTCAGACCATAACATTCTTATTAGTCTACCAGAAACAGGGAGGAGAGGAAAGTTTCAAGGGAGTTAGAGCTCATTTGGCTGATATATTACTGGTTTGAGGAGAGTGGCTAAAACAGAGAGACAATCCATGATAGCTTATCCCGTAACGAAAGAAAGATTACATGTTTTAAGGAGGATATGATCTTACTTCTTAGAAATATAAAAATTGACATGGAAAGACTCCATTGCCAAAATAGAATGTTTTTAAAATTGGAGGTTCTTGCCAAGCTCAATCCCCTAAGAATCAAGCTCCCTCCTTTTGCCCTCACTCATGTCATAAATACTGTGGCTAATAATTTTCCCCTCATAACACCTTTTATCTGGAAAGGCATTGTGTGTTAACCCTGGAAAAGTAAGTTTTCCGATTTCTAAGGGGAACAAAAATATTTTACTGAGAGAGCTACTCAGACATCTTGGATGTCAAACCAATTTAGTGATGGATATATTAACATTGCTATGTTGTGTATAAAGGAGCCCAGCATCTGAATTTAAAAACTCAGGGAAAATTTATTGCCCAAACATATCTCTTTATTCTCTGAGTCCTCGATGCTGAAGAACAGCTTGAGATCTGCCGCAAACTGGAAACCTACAGATACTCTCCTGTGTTAGGGTGAGTTTTCTAGAGAAACAAAACCAGCGACTCTCATATATGCATAAAATAGACATTTATATCAAGGAAGTGGCGTAGGACAGTCCAGTTCAAGTTCCTGGGTTAGATGCTAGCTGAAGACCTTCAGACTCATTCAACCCTGGCATATGAAGGAGGAAGGCAAAATGAGAAGTTGGGAGATCACAAGCCAGTGAGTGTAGAGTCACCTGGGTCCAAGGTCAACAGGAATATGGCAAAGTGCCAACAGCTTAGAAGACTGGCAAGTCACACAGGCCATCAGCCCCCAAAGCTAAACACAGAAACCAATCAAGCAGGAAGGAGAGGGGCAAGAAAAAGAGACCGGTTTTCCACTGGGTCTCATAAATATGCCGTGTCTCCCGTCCAAATATCATTAGGCTGTGACTTGAAAGACAGACTAGACACCATCCATATCCTCTTATAGCTGTACCAAGTTGACAGACCCCCTCTCCCACTCTCTCCCACCCTCTCATCCTCAGACCCATTATGAAAAGACAACTGCTCAGTGGAGATCCTTCCTGAGAGACCTCCATGGTGCCCATGCCTATCAAACCAGTGTGTACTTAGCTGTGAAGAATCTTTATTTCATTTGGGAAGTTGAGGATCTACATCCATAAGCAAAGCTCAGTCTAGAGCTGGACCCTAGATATAAGATGCAGAATTCAATGAGAATTCCACGCAGATGCCCTTTCTAGGTATTTCATATACGTAAGATCATACAATATTTGTACATGGGGCTCAAAATTAGGGTACTTAGAATAATGTTTCAAGATTCATCCATGTTGTTTCATGAACTAGACCTTCATTCCTCTTAGTGACTGAATAATATTCCATAGTGGGTACACAACCACTTGTGTTATGTATCCTTCAGTTGGTGGACCTGGGTGGTTTCCACCTGTGCGTTATTGCGAATCATGTTGCAGTGTATACTGCTGGGCTGCTGCTTTTCTTTCCCATGCATGAGATGTAGTTGCCGTCAGCACCCGACTCAAAGTGGATTCATGAGTACCCTGATCTGACCACAATGTACCTAGAGATTTGACTTGATTTTTTGACCGAAAATCCTGACTGATTTTTGTAAGTAGATGGTCAGGCCTTTCTCCTTAATCTATTTAGCCTGGACTCACTGGTGAAACTTGTTCGATACCATGGCAACAGGTAAGTCTCCACAGATAGGCAGCTGCTTTTGAGGTTCATTAACTAGGAAGCAAACTCATATTTCATGCATGGGAGGTGGTAATTCTACTACTAAAACACCACTACCCCTGTATATTAACTAACTGGACGTTGTAGCTAGTTCCTGCCTGGAGGACTTCTCGTAACCAGTCCTGTATGTGCTGTGTATTAAGTATGAAATAAAGCCGCCTTTGACTACCATGCCATAGAATCAATGGTTTTGATGCCAGGTGTGTCAGGTAATAGAAAATTGGGGGGCTTGCATTTTTTCTTTACAATCAGTTTATATCCCTTCAGTGACATTTTCATTGCTTTTGTGTGTCTGTTTGTAGATTGTTTTTCCCCTTGCAAAAGTACCAGGGATGTTATTTGTTATGCACTCCATGTTTATTTTAAGAAACTGGATCATTAAATTGACATTCCATGTTTTAGCAAATGACCCACAAGTATAAAATGAGGTTAAAACAGCTATTTTTTAAGAAAAGTAGACGCTTTGTGAAGGACCATGCTGGCTGAATTTCATGGTATCTGTTTCTGTTCGCTCCATTGTTCCCAAGAAAGCTGCTTGTCTGATCTTCGAAGTATGGCTGGTTTATGCTTTAAGGGAAACTCAAGCCTCCAAATAATGAGACTGGTGAACTGCCACAAATAGTCAAATGGGAGAAATAAGTAAGGAAACACAGTGAGCCTTGTCTTCTGTTAAGATTTTGAAGGGATGGTGATCCTTGGAAGTATTTCTTGCCTTGCTGAAATAAGCACGATGTTTTTAAATGACCCATAACATCCACAGCATGATTAATAATTAGCTAGAAATGTAAATGGAAGCTCAGCAAATCTCTTTATTATTTTAAACGCGAGCACAAGTGCCGGGGTTTTGTTTTGTTCTTTTGCTTTCTTAAGTATCATGCAAGATTTCCTCACTTGGAAAATACCTTACTGACTTATGTCCACAAAAACCCTGGGGGCTCAGTGGTTAAAGGACAGACTACTAACCCAAAAGTCAGTGGTTCAAACACACCAACTGATTCTTGGGGGAGAGATGAGACGGTCTGTGCCTTTAAAGATTTGCATCTTGGACCTGTGTGCATCAGTTCTATATTGTCTTACAGGGTCACCATGAGTTGGAATTGACTTGATGACTGTGGGTTTACTCCTAAGAATTACAGCCAAGAAAATCCTACCATGTATACTTTGTAGCAAATGGGGCTGCCATCAGTCAACCAACTGGTGTTGGTTTGGTTTTGCAAATGGAGTTTAGAATATTATCTGGATTTTATAACATCTGAATTTTATGCCATTTTGTAATGTAGTAATCAATTTGTTTTTTAAAACTGTTTTATTTGTACTTTATCCACATATGTACAATTCAATAGTTCAATCCTATGAAGAAGGGTTAGCTAAAAAAATAGCTGTATAATCATTACAACCATCAGTTTTAGAATATTTTCTTATCCCTTGTACTCATTGTTATTCGTGTAACTAATTTTTTAGTCATGGGATACACAACACAACATTCTCCAATTGAACCGCTTCTACATGTATAATTCAGTGTCATTGGTTACACTCTTCATGTTGTACAATCATTATTGCTATTCTTTTCCAAATCATTTTACTACTGTTAACATAAACTCAATGACCCCTAAACAAAAACTCTTCCTCCTTCACCCATGGTAACCATTGGTCAAGTTTGGTTTCTTTTTTCAAAAGTAGTTTTCTTGATATAATATTCACTTATCATACACGTCCATAGTTAAACCACTTTAAAAAGAGTCATATTTACATCAGCACAACCAATTCTAATGTTCCCTCCCGCTCCCTGCATTCATTGTTTGCTCCTCAATTCCCTTCATCACCCACCCCGTCCACAATCAACCACAGCATCAGTTATTGTCTCCATGCATCCACTCCTTCCGTGCTTCATAAACTTGGAAACCTAACAGAAACAACAAAACCAAAACCAAAATGAAACATAATGAAGAAAGTAATAAGAAAAATGAAAATAAAGAATAACAAAGAAAATACCATTAACAATATTTTAAAAGCTAGAGAAGAAATTTCTGTAATGAAATAAGTGAGGAATACCTGAGCGTAGAGCAAATTCAGGTTGGGTTAAGAGGGAGTTCACCTGACCAAGTATCATATTATACTTTGGTTCAAGACACAATACTCAAGTTTACAAACATCTCTGCCTGAAAGTAAACCTGTTCGAGTTCTTCACCTGTGGCCAGAGGCTAACCTGACATAAAACTCTGCAGATCAAACTTGGCTCCCACTGTCCTCCAGTCTTCTACAAATTGGGTGTTCAAAATTTAAGTTCTGATACTTTTCCCTTCATCATATTTGGATTTTGTTATTGCCATCTTTGGATCACATAGGCTGGTGTACTTCTTTGACGTGGACTTGGTGGACGCCTTACTTAGATAGCAACTTATTTGAACAAAAGTTTTAAGATCCCCAGCATCATTCTAATTGACAGTTTTGCACTTGTATTGATAACATAAATAATTTATCCAATAGCATAGAATTTAAGGTACTCTTACTATAATAAGTTTATGCAAGTATATTCCTAGTGTGAGTTGTGATCCATGAGTCTTTGCTTTGCAAAGATTGATTTCTTAATTGATTAAACTCTACATTGAGCATCAACTTTACACTCAGCATCAGGGTTGGTGCTAGGGAAAAATTCTCTGTACATTAATTACAAGGGCAGATCCTTGTTTATCAGATCAATACCTGCCATATCAATGCAAGAAGAGCATTGAGGTACGAAATATGTGGTGATTCTGGGTCCACTTTCGTTGGATACCCACTAGGCCAGGGGTCCAACCATGTGGCCCAACTACTACCCTTGCCATAGTCTTGAGGTGACCAATGCTTTCTTCCTCTCCCATCAGGTTATTACAGTCCTAAGTACTAGGGTACAGGTAAGTTTGAGGTAGGTCCCGGTTCACTCAGTCAGGCTTCCAGGTCAAGTCCTTCTGGTCTGGACCTAGAAGGATGCCACGTTCCTTGTAAGACCAGCACCTAAACTCTAGTGCTGTTGATTTGTCACAGCCTTGTCACATGTTGTATAGCATCCAGTGAATGATCTTCTCCCTTTTCCTACTTCTTGAAGGAGTGACCCCAGACAATGTGAGGTCACCTCTTTAGAAGTAGTTCTTATGAAGTACACATAAGGGGCTGGGGACTGGGGAGCTGATATATGGTCAAGGTCAGCAGGCAGATATAGTAACGCTGTGATTGGAAGTTGGTTTCTAAGATTTGTTTAATTGGTGTTTCTCCTTATAGTAATGGACTCGCACGATATTTGTCCTTCTGTGATTGACTAACTTTGTTCAACATGATGGTTCCCAGGTCCTCCCATGGCATGTAGTGTGCCATACTTTCAACATCATTTTTCAGGGATGCATAGCATTCCACTGTGAGTCTGCACCACAGTTTCTTTATCCATTCTTCTACTGTTGGGCATTTGGGCTGCTTCCAGTTTTTTCCTATTGTGAGGTGTGCTGCTATGAGCATGGGAGAGCACACATTCCCTCAGGTTGGGTCTCTTATTTTGGGGTGGGGGCATATGCCTAACAGTGGTATTGCTTGATGGTGTGGGATTTCATTCCGCAGTTGCTTTGATTATTGCCATATGATTTTCCACCGTGGTTATATGTATTTACCAGTCCACCAAAAGTGCATAAGGATTCCAGTTTCTCCACAGCCTCTCCAGCATTTGTTGTTTCTGTTATTTTGGATTGGGTCATGTATTTTTTAGCCATTTGTACTTCATTTTTGGTGAACTGCCTGTTCATGTCTTTTTCCTGATTTTTAATTGGGTTATTTTTTATTGAGCCGTTATAGAGATCTATAGATATTGGTAATTATACCTTTGTCTGATGTGTCAGTGGTAAAAAATTTTTCCCAATCTGTGCTCTCATTTCAATCTTTTAATGAAGTATTTTGTTATGCATAAGTGATGGAATTTCAGCATGTTCCAGTCATTAATTTCGTCTTCCACTGTGTGTGCTTCCTGTGTGACCCTTGGTAGTCTATGTATGCCCTACAATAGGGCCCTTAAATTTGATCCAGTTTTCTCATTGATTCTGTTAGTTCTGTAATCTACATGTAGTTCTTTAAGAAATCTTGAGTTTTCTTTTGTACATGAGGAGAGATATGTGTCTAGTTTCATTCTTTTGCATATGGAAATCCCAGTTGCCAACACCATTTGTTGAAGTGATTGTCTTTGTCCTTTTGGATATTTCTAGGTGCTTTGTTGAAGATAAGTTGCCTGTAGGCGAATGCATTTATACCTGTGTTTTCTACTCTGATCCATTGGTCTATATACTGGTTGTGCTAGTTCCAGGTTGCTTTTTGATTACTATGACTAGTTGGTTTTACATCAGGTAATGAGAGGCATCCTACTTGGTTCTTTTAAAGAAGTAATTTGTTTATTCTGGGTCATTGCCTACCCATATGAAATTGATAATCAGTTTTTCCATTTCTTTAAAAAATGTATTTGGGACCTGGATTGGGATTATAATGTATCTGTAGATTGTTTTATGGAGTTTGACATTTTCACAATACTGTCTGCCCATCCATGAGCATGGGATATTCTCCCATTTATGTAGGGGTTTTTTTTGTTTGTTTGTTTCTTTCTTTCTTTCTTTGTTTTGTAGTAATGTTCTGTAGTTTTTGCTGTAAAAAGTCATTTGTTTCTTTACTTAGATTTATGCTTAAGTATTTGATCTCAAGTATTTTATCTTTTGTGTGGTTATTATAAAACGCACTGTTTTCTTTTTTTAGAATCATTTTATTAGGGCCTCATACAACTCTTTTTACAATCTGTAAATACATCATTTGTGTCCAGCACATTTGTACATATGTTGCCATCATCATTCTCAAAACACTCACTCTCCACCTGGGCCCCTGGCATCAGTTCCTCATTTTCTCCTCCCTTCCCACTACCCCTCCCCCCCGAACCCTTGATAATTTATAAATAATTATTATTTTATCATATCTTACACCATCCGACGTTTTGCTCACCCAGTTCTCCACTGTCCGTCCTCCAGGGAGGAGGTTACTTGTAGACCTTGTCATCTGTTTCCTGTTTCTCCCTCAGCCTCCCTCCACCTTTCCGACATTGCCACTCTCACCACTGTTCCTGAGGGGCTCATGTATTGTTTTCTTAATTTTTTTTAAGTATCTCTCTTTATTGGTATATAGGAATCCAATTGATTTCTGGTTATTAACTTTTTATCCTGCTAGCTTGCCAAATCCTTCAATTGTTTTAAGTATACTCTTAGTAGAAACTTTTGGGTATTCTATATATAGGATTATATCATTTAGCAAATAGTCAGCATTTCACTTCTTTGACTAATTATCTTCCCTTGATTCTTTTTGTTTTTTTGCTGGCTCTCACTAATACTTCCAGCATGATGTTGAATAAGAGTGGTGACATGGGAACTCATTGATTAGAACCCTGTTTGCAGTGAAAATGTTTCTAGCTTTTCATCAAAGAGCATGATGTAGACAATTTGTTTTCCATATATGGCTTTTATTATGTTGAGGAATTTACCTTCTCTTCCTTATTTTGTTGAGTGTTTTGATAAAAAATAGATGTTGGTATTCAAATGTCTTTTCTGCATCTGCTGATATGATCATGTGGACTTTATTTTTTGCCTTATTCATGTGGTAGATTACATTGATTGTATTTTGAATATTGAACCATCCCTGCATACCTGGAATGAATCCCACTTGGTTATGGTCATTTCCTCTTTTGATATGATTTTGGATTCTATTGGCCAGAATTTTTTTTTGGAGAATTTAGCTTTTATTCATGTGATGTATTGGTCTATAATTTTATATCTTTGTGGGAGTCTTTGCCTAGTTTGGGTATTAGTGCCATCCTGGCTTCATAGAAGCAGGGTTTTATTGTGTGGCATTTTTCTATGTTGTAGAATAGTTTGTATAGTGTTGGTATCAGATATCTAAATACTTGATAGAATTCCCCTGTAAAGTGATCTGGTGCTGGGTTTTTCTTGATTGGGTCTTTTCTTTATGGGTCTGTTGAGTTTTTAATATCGCTGCATTAATTTGAGTGGGTGAATTATATCTAGGAATCTTCCCATTTCTTCTAGATTGTAGAATTTGTTTGTATATAGTTTTCTTAGTGGTGTATTATTATTTTTATTTTGTTTGGATCTAATCTAATGCCACCCTGTTTATTTCTTATTATGGGTACTTGCATCTTTTCTTTTTATCCTTTGTTAAATTTGCCAGTGGTCTGTTTTGTTAATCCTTTCAAATAACCAGCGTCTTGTCTTGTTGAATTTTTCCCATTAAAAAAATTTCATATTTTATTTCTGCTTTGATGCTTATGATATCTTTCCTTTTTTATTGGAGGGTTTCTGTTTTTTCATTGTTCCAGTTCCTGAAGGTGTTTTGTTAGGCTGTTGATTTTGAATTTCATCTCTTTTTTCATGTGTATGTTGATTACCTTTTTTTTTTTGGCTTCTGTTTAGGTTTTAATATATTCTGTAACTGTTCTCCTTTGACTCGAGGACTTTTAATATTTTCTCCTTTATTTTCTTTATTACCTAATTATTTGTGAGAATTAAGTTGTTCAATCTCCATGTATTTATCTTTATATTTCTGTTTGTTCTATTGCTGGTTTCTAATTTTATAGCATGTTCTGAGAAGATAGGCTGTAAGATCTCAACTTTAAAAAAATTGTTGATGCATCTTTGTGGCCTAGTATTTGGTTTATTCTTGAGAATGTTCCATGAGCATTGGAGAAAAACAGAAACTATGTTTTTGTTGGCTGGAGTGTTCTGGAAATGGCTATGAGGTCGTTTTTGTTGAACGTGTTACTGAACTCTTTTGTGTCTTTATTGAGTATTTTTTGTTGATATTATGCATTTCCTTGAGAGTGACATAGTGAAGACTCTTGTTATTGTTGTTGAGTTCCCGATATCATTTTTCAATTCTGTGATGATGTGATTTTTGTGTTTTGAGGGTATTGCATTGGCTGTTTCATGTGTTTATTATTATTATGTCTTCTTGAGCTATTGTTTCCTTGTTCATTATGTAGTGTTCTTGTCTCCTATTCTGTTATTCACCTTGAATTTTATTTTCTCAGACATTAGTTTGCGACCCCTTCTTTCTTTTGATTGCTGTTTGCTTGGCATGCTTTTGTCCAGCCTCTAAAATTTAGTCTGTTCATGTCTGATTTTGAGGTGTGTTTCTCGTATGCAGTGTGCAGATGATTTTTTTGTTTTTGGTTTTTTTTTTGACTCATCCATTCTGCTATGCTTTGTCTCTTTACTGATGCATTTTGTCCATTAACATTCAGTGAGATTATTGATATATATATATTTGTTACTCTCATTTTGCTTTGTATTTGTGCATGTTGTAAGTTTGTTATCTTTAGTTTGTTTTGAACCTGCATTTTTTTTTCTTATTGCTTTGGATGTTTCTCTGTGTGTGTTGGTTTTTATAAAGAATGGTCTTATATATTGATTTCAGGTTTGCGTGTTGTTGCTACTGTTTTTTTGGCCATAAGTACTTCATGGAGTATTTTTTGTATTGATGTCATTTTTATGAAATCCTTTCTCCTTGTCTTAGAATACTTTTATTTCTCCCTCATAATGGAATGATATTTTTTTCTGGGTACAAAATTCTAAGTTGACTGTTTTATTTAGGATTCTGTATACAGAACTACATTACCTTCTTGCTTACATGGCTTCTGCTGAGATATCTAAAGTTATCCTAATTGCTGACCCTTTGTATGTAATTGTTCTTTTTTCTTTGACTGCTGTTAGAATTTTTTCCTTGTCATTGATGTTAATATTTTTACTATACTATGCAGTGGATTTCCTTTATATATTTCTCAGGATTGGGGTTTTTTTGGCATCTTGGATAATTATTTTTTCATCATTTAAGTATTGAGGAAATTTTTCTTGCAGGAGTTCTTGAATTATGTGAACTTCTTTGTTTCTTTCTTTTCTGGACTCCCTGTAAGACATAAGTGATTCGTCTTAATTGCGTCCCACATTGTTCTCAAGCTTTTCTCAGTCTTTTTGGCCTTTTAAAAATTATTTGTTCTTCTTTTAGGTTTATCTGTAAGCTCATTAATTCATGTTTCCATTTCTCTAATTCTTTGTCTCTCTTCTTTTATAATATTGTGTAATTCGGCTACTGTAGTGTTTGACTTTGGTTTTTATGTTTGGAGTATTACGTGTAAGGCATATACTGAGGTTTCTAATTTTTATATTTTTTCACTTTTCCTCTAAGACTTTTTCTTCATCAGTTGTATGGGTACAATCATCATTCTTTTATCTTATTTTTATCCTAATTACATAACCTCTTCAGTTTCCAGCATTAACTTAAGTCTGGTTGGTGTTCAGTTATTTGTGTCTGTTTCTCTTGTTTTTGTGTGTGAACCTCTAGCTTCAGTTGTTTTCCTGGCATCCTCACATAACTCTTAATGTCATTAAGGAGGTAAAGTTATGTGGGAGTACTTAGTTCTGTTAGGTGGTGCAGTAGAGGGTCATAGACTTTTTATGTGAAGTATCTGGGAGAAAGTGTTAGATTCAGTGTTTGGCATGGGAATCACAAAGTGGAAGAGGAGGTGTTAGAGAAGGAAGAAAGAAAGGAAAGAATAGGGCCCAAAGGGAGAGATCAAATATGTTAACAAAAGGAAATTGACCCCTACCCCTCAAATGCTTTATTTTGCAATGACGGAGTGAGTAAAAATATTTGAAAAAAATTTGAGTAATAACAGGTTTTATGAAGATGAAAAGAAAAAAGCTAATTATTCAGAGGAAAGGTAAAGGAAAAAGGGTAGAAAAAGGGGCCATGAAAGTTTAGATATAACAGTTAAAGAAGGAAAGGGCAAGAGACAGAAATATTAAAAATTAAACCTGAAAAAATAATACCAAAATAAGAAGCATAAGTGCTATTGAAGTATTTTTGAGTGGCTTGGGGTACTGACCAGGGGCTGGTGGCATGGGACAGCTAGTGAACTCCTAGGACTATCTAGTACATAAGCCAGGCGTGGCTTCTGGTCTCTGAGGCTTTTAGTCTCTGTCTAATACTTAAACTCCGTGCCTGTACATTGTAAAACCAATGCTGCCGTTTTTACTTCTACTGTTATGCCAATATTTTGCTAATTGGCTAGATGTGAGTGTTCTGCTGACAAAAGAAGTTGAAAGGAAAAAAAAAACCTGCAAAATTTTCATGTTTCATTGGTGCCTTAAGACAGGGACCATGCAGAGCTGTACCACAGGTATCAGGAGTTAGTTTTGCTGAGCAGGGTTGGAGCTATCCTGACTTGATGGAGAGCTAGTTTATTCACTATTTAAGCCCATGCCAGGCTGCCCTGAAGCATTGCCCCTCAGTAGCTCTGTAGGCTGTGTTAATCCTGCTGTTGAGGAGGTAGGGCTTCTGGCTTGGGTGGAAAGCCAAGCCTATTTGTGCTGATGTCTTCCCCAGGGTGGTCACACAGTTTGCCCCTGCAGTTCAGCCAGTCAGTCACCCTACTTAACTCCAGGACTGGGAAAAATTGATTGGCAAAGTTGAGAAGCCTCATGTACCAGCTTGTACTGAAGTCTGATAACAAAGGGGAATCGATCTGCAGGCCTTGCTGATTTTTTAGTTTAATAAACTTGTGTCCACTTATCTTTATGCTGAGAATCATCCTTTCTGGAAGAATATAATATCATTACTATTGGCCACTCCATGCCAGTCTCTATGGAGTCCATCCTATGTGTGCTAGTTAGTAGCCATCTTGCTCCATAAGTATTCAATTTGTAAATATTTCTTGTTTCTCTGCACAAATTGTAGTGATAGGCCCAACAAATGGATAACAAGCAGGGCCTAAAGTCGACTGGCCCAGATGACCAACCATTATGATATGGTAGATGAAGAATCTGGTTATGAATGATTGCTTCCTCTGATGTTCTGTTAAGCAACTGAAAGATGCTATATATTTGCTGCTATTTTGCAACAAAGATTCGAAAGGATGCACTTCACTTCCATGGCTACTTTCGTCCTAGGTTGTTCTCAGATACCTCATTGTTTTTGAGTTGATTCTAACCCATAGCAATCCAGCTGGCAAAGTAGAATAGTTCCAGAAGGCTTCCAAGCAGTAAATCTTTAGGGAAGCAAATATCCCATCTTTCTCCCATGGAGCAGCTGGTGAGTTTAAGTTACCCACCTTAACAACTCAACCTTAATCTGCTGCACCAATAAAGCTTCTTCATGTTCACTTACATGGATTGAATTAGGAATAATCCATGTCACAAATCAAAAACTATTATAATAAGTCAAGTACAAGTATTAAGCTGTATTCTCTGTACTCTCTACTCCCAGGGTAAATCCTTTCTACCAATATGAATGTGCTTTTCATGGTGAATGTGTGGAGATATTTGCTGTTTGCTTAAATCTGCAGAGTTCCAATCTTCTAGGAAATTGAGAATAGGAATAGAGAAGCAGCCTGTTATTTCACCGAAGAAACAAATATCTCCCTGTCTTTATACAAAGAGTATGACTCATTTCTAAAATGAACTCCGGGAACCCCAAGATTTCTGTGCTAAGGTGTCACCTTAGCAAATATTGATAGAAATGCAGGTTTTGGAAATAGCTAGTGTATTTGGAATTTATATATGTATGTGTTTGTGTATATAAAAGAATATTGAATTCAATATTGAATATTGAAAACATCTTACAATTTATTTGATGCATAAAAGTGTATATGTATGGACTGTGATGAGTTGTATGAGCCCCTAATAAATTGTTTAAAAAAAAAGAATTGTACGAGCCCCCAATAAAATGATTAAACGGAAAAAAAGTGGAAGACATATAAGTGGCAGTCCAATGAAAACAATAGCAAAGATAAAGTCTATTAGTAACACAGTATGAAAAAATATATAGAGATGGGGAGAGTAAACCCTAAAATTGCTACCTCAAATTTTGATCTATCCCATTCTGCCATTTCCTCACACTAATTCATATATTTAAACTTTAGACTCCAAAGGGATAATGTGACCCATAAAAATAAAATCAGGTCAGAGATGGCTCATTTAAGGGACCACACATACGTTTGCTAGGATAGTACATCTTGTGGGTGGACCTAGTGCAGAGGCAGGCATAGCTCCAGTCCATCTTCTCACGCATCACCCTCTGAGTTTCTGATGACTTTCAATATTAGCAAGTATTTCCTGGGGGCTTAGGGAACTTTACAAAGGGTTCAGGAGATACATACTTTTGTTACCTCCATCAATTTTTTTTCACAATCTCTATATAGGAAGGCACAACAAATGTCCTTTTTGGCTTGCAAGGAGATAGAATCTGAAACGGAGTTTTGTGGAAAAGAAGCAGGATTATACAGAAGGAAATGTTGAACTGTGAAGTATTGCAATATAGCCATTCAATCTCATGGCACTCCTACAGCTATATGGTCATATATGCTTATCCTATATTGAGATGAGCATGCCATGTCTTTATTTATACCCACAAATCAATCAGTCACTAGCAGCTAACTATTTGCAGAAGTACCCAAACCTTAGAAGAGGAAATCTCCTCTAGACAAGAGCAAGTTCAAAGAGGGACCCAGCTGAATGTTGTTAGCTGCCAACATGCTCAGTGCTGCCAGTGTGAATTCTGTTGAAGGAGGGATACAGGTGAGGGACTTTCACAACTAATATGCATAAAATAGTGTTTACTGTTGCAATGCATGTGTGTGTGTTTTGTAAGGCTAATGTGGTATATACACACTATAGGAATTTAGACACTGATGAAATGAAGACCCAATCTCAGAGGATGCTGCAGGCAACAGGCAAGGATTGGGCTAATTTGGAAAATGGGAAGTAATTGCAGATGGGAGATTATAGAAAAGAATAAAAGTTGGATAAACAACATACATTTATGGAGAAAGGAGCTATAAGAATAGTGTCTTAATGACAGTAGAATGGTCCAAAAGAAGAAGGAATATTAGGAGTTTCTTGGTAGATAACATCACCTAGGTAGGTTGGGCTAAGGGGAGTATAAAATTAGAGCATCCTGAAAAAGATATAGTCCTATTTTAAATTGTCATATATTTAATCTTATTTTAAATAAACCGAGTACATTTTAACACAGGCATGCGGCCATCCAGCCTTCACATTTACTAAAGGTGCAGAATAATTCTTTCACCCTCATGCCTTTTTATAATACATTTTTCACTATGGACTCCAGTGAACATTGATCTGTTTTTTTCTCACTGATTAGTTTTCTAGTAATATAACTTCATGTAAATGGAATCATTATACATTCTTATAGGTTTGACTTATTTAACTCAGGTCTATAATTTTATTGATGAATAGTACTCCATTCCGTTGTATGGATATACCACAATTTGTTTTTCCTTTGACAGTCATATGGCTGGTTTCTAGATCAATATAAATAAAGCTTCCATGAATAGTCAAGTATTATTCTTTGTAAGTACATGGGAGTGGAATGACTGGGTGCCATGTTTAATGCATTTAAAAATTGTCAAACTGCAGCGGTACAGTTGGGAACTGGAAACACAGGGAATCTAGGACAGATGAACCCCTCAGGACCAATGGTGAGAGTGGCACTATCGGGAGGGAAGGGGTGGTAGAAAGGGGGAACCGATCTCAGGGATCCACATGTAACCTCCTCTCTAGGGGATGGGCAGCAGGAAAGTGGATGAAGGGAGACGCCGAGCAGTGTAAGATAAGATAAAATAATAAATTATTAAGGGTTCATGGAGGAGGGTGGACCTTGGAGGGAGGGGGAGGGAAAAAGGATAATGAGTTGATTCCAGGAACCCAAGCGGAAGGTGAACTTTGAGAATGATGAGGGCAACGAATGTATAAGGGTGCTTTACTCAATTGATGTATGCATGGATTATGATGAGTTGTATGATCCCCAATAAAATGACTTTTTTAAAAAAGAATGAAATACCCATGTACAATGAAAAAAATTGTCAAACTGTTTTTAAAAAGTGATTGTACCATTTTATATTCCCACTCACCCTCCCCCCAAAAATGTAAGGGAATTTTTGCTCTGTAGCTGACTCCTTAATATAATCAGTCATTTTAATCATGATTTCTCCCTTTTAATGAGTGTTTAGTGGCATCTCATTGAAGTGTTAGTTTGCACTTCATTGGTATTTATAGGTAAAGGTTTATAAGCCTTCCCCTTCAGGCTTTTGTGAGGATGCAAGTTTCTGTGAGGACAATTGTGGGATTCATGCTAAAATTGTGTTATGCTTTATAAGAAGCTATAACCCTATCTTGTTTTATATGAAACTGTCATCTGTAATCTAAATTGGCTACACCAACTTCTTTGATCTGAAATTGGTCAAACTTGTAATCCAGATGCACTGAAATTTACTAATGTTTGAAATGCAAAAATTGGGTTAAAAAGAGTAAGGATTAATAATTTGAAATTTTTACTTTGGTGCTAGAAATTGATGATGTCAGGATAGAGTTTTGCAAGATCAATAAATTCTTTATTGCAAATACTCTTTTTAAAAACATTGATGGTAAGGATGTTCATGTTATCTGTTATGGGTAGTATAGCTTCTGCTACATATGTCTTTATCAATCGGTGGTTCAGTCTATCGATGATCTCCATCTGACACACAACATTTTCATGCCAGGCAAGAGAATTGTAAAAATGAATGGAGGCAGCATCTGATTTCCTCTAATGCCACAACAGGGAAGGAAAACCAAATTCAACATCAACTGAAGGCCAATTCATATGAGGCAAAAGTTAGGCATACGCGTACCTTCTAACCTTCACTACCAATTCTGACACCAATTCTCTTACAGCACCTTCTATGTCTCTGATGACTTCAATAATTCATTGTAATGAACACATAGAGCTCACAGATAATACTCAGAACTATGAAGTTTATTAGAGAAGTTATTAAATTACAATTCAGTATCAGAAATATGCAGGACAAAGTTCTTAGGTCAGAAAAACCTCTTCTCAGCCATGCCTACATGAAACCCTTTCTCTTATCCTTGACTTTTCTACCACAGGGTCCTGTGGCCTCTTCCATGAAAGAATTTTGCGAAGTTCTTTTAGTACTGATAAAAATGTGCAAAGGTCATGTGTCTCTATCATAAACTTCAATCGGACGGTTTTCGGTTCTAGCTCAATGGATCAGAAAACGTAGTTCCCATTTATGTACTTGGAGACAAGCCACTCTGCAAGTACATCTCCTGCCTGAACACACACCGCTCTCCTTGCTCTTTGGGCCCGACAGCTCTGTTGCTCCTATCGAGTCAGAGCTTTCTATATCCTTAATCCACGTGGGCCAAGCACACAGAGATCCTGCGGTCCAAAGGGCACACTCCACTGGTTACTCTTCTTTCTTGATTGTAGAGAGAGTCGCCTAATTCTGCTTCTGTGATAGCCCACTTGATACCCAGTAGGATGGCAAAACTGACTAATTGTATCATTAAACTTCCAAGTTTTTACAATCACCAATAATTTCGTTTGTAATCACTAACAATTGAATTATATAACCTGTTAAAATCATCCCTCCCCTTTCCTCACATAGGCCCATCTGGAAAAGAGAAAATACACTCATCCTTCCTGGTGCCATTCAGTCATTTGGTGGGAATTACAAAGACTATAAATAGAAGAGATATGGCAAGCAATCACTGCACCACCAGAATAATGGTAGAATCGTCATGATTTCTTTAAAGATTTAATTAGGGTGTGGTACACAGTATATCTTCTCACATTCTATTGGCCAAATTAAGTCATGTGGCCTAGTCTGTATAATCTATAATCTTATCACAGGGAAGGTACCAAGTAGCACCTTTTTGATGAAGAATAGGGGTAGTTTATAATTGAATTTAGCAATACTCTACTATACAGCTCCTTCAGTTAAAGTAGAGGGAAGTACAATCTCATATCCTTTCTTCTGTGAATGTCTTTGGCTACAAAGATAGAATAATCATTTCTTATCATTTAGTGATGGTGTTGATAGTGCTTTTATAGATAAACAACTTGATTAATTTTTTGTAAATTTAAATCTACTGTAACATTATTTGAAGAAGATGGTTTTATTTTTAATTGAACTTTACTTTCAAGCTATTTAACAAGTTTATATTCTTCAGCTTTTTGCAAGGAACTCATTTGCACCCTTCTAAGTTTCTTCACATCGGGAAATTTTAAAAGTGAAATCATTTTTCTTAATGATCGTATGTATTTTGCATCATTGTCTGTCAGTTGATAGTACAGAGGTTGCTTGCATGTTGCTATGATACTGGAACCTATGACAGTGGCATTTTTAATACCAGCAGGCCTATCAGACTAAGTAGGGCTTCCAAACTAAGAAGAGAGTAAGAGGAAGGAAGACATGGTCCACTGCTGAAAAATTAGTCACTGAAACCTTATGAATAGCAGGTAGCAGCAGAACATTGTTGATATGATGCTGGCAGATGAACCCCCTCACCTTGGAAGGCACTCAAAATGTGACTGAAAAAGATGCCTTCTCAAAGTAGAGTCAACCTTAATGGCATGGCTAGAGAAAAGCTCTCATGATCTTCATTTGTTGATGAGACATGATGCAAACTGAAAGGATACAGCTGAAAAACTTCAGTTAATAATTGTAACATGACACATGTTGTTTGTTGTTAGGTGCCATTAAGTCAGTTCTGACCCATAGTGACACTATGTACAGCCCAATAAAAACACGTCCCACTTCCCTCCTCACAAATGTTTCTACGCTTGAGCCCATTGCTTTAGCAACTGTGTCAATTCATCTAAGTGAGCACCTTCCGCTTTGCTCGCTGTCCCTCTCCTTTACCAAGCATGATGCCCTTCTCCAGGGACTGGTCTCTCATGACAGCATGTCCAGAGTATATAAAATGAGTCTTACCATCGTGCTTCCAATGAGCACTCTGGCACTATTTATTTCAAGACAGACTTGTTTGTTCTTTTGACCATCCTTGGTACCTTCCATATTAGTTGCCACCACCACATTTCAAATGGTATAAATCAAGGAAATTTTAAGTAATCAAAAACTAAATAAAATTCAGAAAGATCAGTATCCTAGGTATTAGTGAGCAGAAATGGACCGGTATTGGCCATTTTGTGTCTGACAATCGTATGGTGTACTGTGGTAGGAATGGAAAGTTCAAAAGGAATGCCATTGCATTCACTGTCAAAAAGAACACTTCCAGATCTGTCCTGAAGCAAATTGCTGTCTGTGCTAGCATAATACCTATATGCCTAAAAGGAAGTCAAGTGACTATAATAATTATTCAAATTTATGCACATACTGCTTAAGCTAGCGATGAACCCAGTGAAGAATTCTACAAGTTTTTTTCTGGGAGAAAGATGACATTTTCCACTCTACCCTCAGAAACCCAAAGGGGTAGTTCTACTCTATTTTATAGGGTCATTATGAGTTCATATGGATTTGATACTAGTAGTGGAGTGAAATCAAGATCTTCAACTTGAAATTTATTAATATGCAATCAATATACATTAATAATTATTAGTAGTTAGAAGGTGAAAGTGGCAAAGAAAGAGGAATGATTAGTAGTTAGAAAATGTCTTGGTGATAGAAACAAAGCTGAAGCTCACATGCTAGAGTTTTGTAGGACTGGTGATTTCTTTATTGCGAAACACAATTTTTCAACAATAAAAATGGCAACTACACATGAATATCACCACATAGAATATCCAAGGATCAAATTGAGAAGGGATGATGGAGAAACTCAATATCATCACGCAAAGTAAAGTTGGGCGAACTGTGGAACAGATCATGAATTTCCCATATACAAATTGAAACTGTAGCTAAAAAATATTGAATCACAACACAAGAGTCAAAGGATTACCTTGACTCTATCCTACCTGAAGTTAGAAATCATTTCAAGAGGCAAAACAATGACCAGAAGTTAGAAATTCAAACCTAGAGAACACACTCAAAATTCCTCTAGGTGGAAGACTTGTAATCCTGAAGAATTGCAATACGGATGAATTCTATGGGGGGAAAATATTGAGTGATACAAGAAACCAAAAGGGAGATGGAAGGAATACAGAGTCATTGTACCAAAAAGAATTAGTCAACCTTAAACTATTCCAAGATGTAGCATATGACCAAGAACAGATGACATTGAGGGAATAGATTCAAGCTACATTGAAGGAATTAGCATATAAAAGGCTCCAGAAATTTCCAGAATACCAATGTTTCAACATATGGATTCAGTGCAGGAAGCCTTTACTCATCTCTACCAAGAAATTGGAAAACAGCTACCTGGCCAACAGATTGGTAAAGATTCACATGTGTGCCCATTCTAAGGAAAGGCAACCCAATAGCATGCCAAAGTTATTGAACAGCAGCATGAATATCACATGCAAGTACATTTTTTGCTGAGGAAAATTAAAAAATGGCAGCAGCAGCACCTTAACAGGAAGCTTCTAGAAACTCAAGCTGGATTCAGAAGGGGAAATGAAATCAGGGCTGCTGGCAAATGGATTTTGGCTGAAAGAATATAATACCAGAAAGATGTCTGCCTGTGCTTTATTGATTTTGCAATAGCATTATACAGTGTGGATCATAACTAACCATGGATAACATTGTGAAGAATAGGAATTCCAGAACTTTTAATTGTGCTCATGTGGAATCTCTATAGTGAGCAAGAGACAATCATTTAAAACAAAAAGAGAATGCTGCATGGTTCAAAACCAGGAAAGGTGTGCGTCAGGGTTCTATCCTTTCTCTAGGCTTACTCAGTCTTTGAACTCTCAATTAATCCAGGGAGCTGGGCTATTTGAAGAACAATGTGGACTCAAGTTTGGAGGAAAGCGAGCGAATTAACAAGTTGCCATATGCAGGTGGCACAGATTTACTTGCAGTTGTCAAGAAATTAATCATCCTTGGAGCCACAAACAAGGCTTTTGGAAGTGGCAGTTAAGAGATCAAACCACATTTTGCCTTGGGCAAAGCTGCTGGACAAGACCCCCTTAAAGGGCTGAAGAGTAAGGACATTGCTTTGAAGACTAAAGTGAACATGACTTAGGTCATGGCATTTTTCCTGGGTCTTATATGCATATTAAAAGTAATGAAGAAAGATAACTTTAGAATAATTGAATTATGAATTACAGTGCTGTCAAAAATGAATGAAATTACAATTTACTACCAAAAGAACAAACCATCTGCCTCAGAAGCAGTGAAGCCAGAATGTTCTTGGGAAGTGAGGTTTTGTGTACTTGGGACATGATATCAGGATATATCGGGGCGTGGAGAAGGACCTCATGCTTGGTAAAGGATCTCATCTCAGTGTCATCCATCAGATTCTGACACAGAGCAACCCAGGAGAGTAGACCTGCCCCATGCAACTTTCAAGTCTGTAAGCAGAACAAGATTAGAAAGCCTCATCCTTCTACATAGTGGCTGGTGGTATAGAATTGTTGACCTTGTCATAAGTAGCCCAACACTTAACACACTATCTTGGTAAAGTATAGGCTTAACTAAAAACAAGAAAATGCTCAATGAGATTAATTGATTGACACAGTGGCTGCAACAGTGGGCTCAAACATAACAACAATTGTCAGGATGTTGCCGGTCTGGGCAGTGTTTTGTTTTGTTTTAGATAATATTCCTATGAGTTGGAATTGAGTTGAAGGCACCTAACAACAACATGTGTTTATTTTTAAGTACTTAAAAATATTTTTTACAGGACTCTTCAGACTTTTGCAGACTGACTAATTATTCCACTGTCCAAAAAAATTAAAACTATTCAATGGATATACTGCTAAGTTTTCTTTCATCATGTTTTTGTGGATTGTTTTCTAGCTAAACTATAACTTGGAGCTAGAAATATATCTTTCTACTTTATCTCCTTATTCCTGTACATTAATTAACATATTCCTCAGAGAAAATGTCAAAAGAATTAATTATTATACTCTTACCACATCAGTCTTAGAAAATTGGTGTATTTTAAAAAAATCATTTTATTGGGGGCTAATACAACTCTCATCACAATCCATCCATCCATCCATCGTGTCAAGCACATTTGGACATTTGTTGCCATCATCATTCTCAAAATATTTTCTTTCTACTTAAGCCCTTGGTATCAGCTCCTTGTTCTTCCCTCCTCCCTCCCGCCTCCCTCCTTCCTGAATCTTTTTATTGTGAATAAGGTGAAGAGCTCATCTATTTGAATATCTACTCTGCAGTCAACAAATCACTAATGAAAACCATTAATCAAGCCCCACCCCCTCATTCTATCCCACCCCTCCCCTGATTTTTCTTCTCACTCTTATGGACATCCATCCTCCCTTCCATCCAAATCTCTACCTGTCAACCTACTTGAATATTGCTTAATCTTCCCACAATTCCTCCTCTCCCCTGGAAACCTCCAACATCAGTTCTCTTGTGTATGAAAATCTCTGTCTTGCTTTGTATCCTTGCAATCATGGTCGAATGCAGTATTTGTCCTTTTGTAATTGACTAACTTCCCTCACTGTAATGTTCTCTAGGTTAATCCAGGTCATGAAGTGCTTCTGGCTTTGTCATTGCTTTGTAGTGACGTTTAATACTCCATTGTTATCTCACTAGCAGTGAAGGTTAGACCTGCCTGATTTTAAGACCCTATAATCTAAGAGCCCAAAGGCTCCAGGACCCAGTTCCTTCCTACATTTCAGTTCTGCCATCCTTAGCACACTAGCTTTACTCTTTGATTCCCCCAGCCCCCAACAACACAACCAGGCATTACAGTGCATACACATAGACGGCTTCTTTCTTATTTGTCAAACTTAAGAAATCTTTCCTCAGGTAACTCCAGAAGATCTTCCTCATCGCTCTTTGATCATCTCTGACCTATACTGAAACCAACCATTACTGACATATCTCATTTTGATTTACTCTTGGGCCTATAGATATGGATGCATCTTTCTTAATTACATAGGTAAGGAACAGATTCTCAATTCAGAATATGATGGGGATGGTGCGGAGGGGCTGAAGAGACCTCTCTCAGCAAGAAAGAATGGGGAAAAGCCCATTGACCCGACCACCAACGGTGTCTGTTGTAGTTCAAAAAACAGGCGTTTCAGTCAACTGACATGAAGAGAACTGACGCATTCATGTGTATCATGCATTCTCTAACAATTCTGAAGTTTCTACATCATTAAAGCAAAAGCAGAATTTGAATAGCAGTGATTATAACGACTTGATGAACCATCTCAGTTTACTATCACGAACCTAATACCACACAAATCTTATTTTTCCCAGCAAAAAAAGAGTTGGTTTCTTATTTTTTTATATTCCAATTAAGTCCAGAAGGATTCAAATAGCCTCATTTAACTTTAAACATGGGCAGAGGCATACAAATCTCCTTTAATATAACCAAATAAAATGGGACAATAATTTAGCTATTCCATTTGCTTCTTTTATATAACCTTCCAAAATAACAGACTCAGACATGTAAAAAACAGCCCAGAGACAATGAAAAAACTATTTCAGACTTTTAAATTGTTACGTCAATATTCTGCCTTCTTGTGTACACTATAAAGAGGAAAAACTAAAAAAATTCTACTTAGAGTCCTTATCCCAGTTGTGTAAAATAATTCAAATCTTGTATATAGTACAAACTTGAATATTTGAATTGGTTAGAACCAGACAAAATCTGGTTTTATTTGATTCAATCTAATATGCCTTGGTCATGTGAACTATGCAAAATTACTTGCTAAAGTAATAGGATATAAATACAGCCAAGTCATGGTATATGAAAAAGGCAGATTTATTCCAAAGCATAATGCATTAGACTGTAATAAACATTATATTAGAGAAAATTTGAAAAATGCTTCTGGAATACTTAATGACAGTTGACTGATTTGGACTAAAGCAATGGAAATGCAGTGCAAAGGACATAATATTTGAACCTGTCCTGAAAGGAAAAGTAAGCGATTGCTGGGAAAGACAGAGAAGGCTATTTTAGGTAGAACAACAGCCTAGGCAAAGGCAAGTGTGACTATACTGAAACCATGGCTCAGGGGGTCAGCGCTGAATGAGTCACATTCAGAGGATTAAAGTAGGTACGGAAATTTCAGTCTGTACTTACAGTTCTCAAAAAACCTTGAGGTACATTCAGTATTTAGACTGTAACAACTCTTGGTTAAATCTTCTAAGTCAGTGGTTCTCAACCTTCCTAATGCCACCACCCTTTGATACAGTTCCTCATGTTATGGTGACTCCAACCATAAAATTATTTTCATTGCTACTTCATAACAGTCATTTTGCTAATGTTATGAATCATAATGTAAATATCTTATATGCAGAATCTATTTGCATTGTTACAAATTGAACATAACTAGAATGTAGTGATTAATCAAAAAATATGTAATTACATATTGTGAAGTATTTATTTCTAATTACAAATTAATGAAATTTTATCTTGAAGCATTGTGTAGCCTGGATAACCATCTTAATATAACAATGGTAAACTACAGTGCTACTTTTTGCGACAGTATACATAAAAAAAATATATCAGTGTGAAGGTTGGGATAGCTTCTTTCTTACCAGATCAGAAATTCTCAGAGAAGCCTTTGCAAGGACACAAAGAAGATCATCTTCCACAAAAAGTTTACTTCTGTATTTAGACTTGATAACCAACAAGCTGGAAAACCCTGTTTCACAAAGATGTTGTTGGAAATGGAAGAAGAAGGCACAACACAGTCTCAGACAGAACAGGATGTGACTGCAAACACTTGATTCAGAATTTTGTAACTGGTATTGTAGAGAAATCAGTTCTGGTTGCATCACTGCTAACAAGTTCAATGGACTCCCTTGTGCTGTCTTAGGAGCATCTTCAACTTTGACTGTGAATGGGCTTCTGGAAAGTGCAAATAGGGTGTCAGGTAGATTTGGAAACTATGATGAAATTTCTCCTGCAAGCATGTACAAGTGTTCTTTAACAGAAATTATCATCATAATCCTTTTGTCTGGTTCAATGTCATGTTCCTCAAAGAAAGCAGATAAGGTAGGCAACATGTAAGTTTTATTTTCATCAAATCGTTTTTTTGCCAAAGCTGAAGTTTCATTTGGAATGATGGGATCTTTTCAGACAAATCGAGGCATGTTGCATTTGGTCCTTGCAGTGATCAATTTAACTCATTGAAGATAGCAAAGGTGTCAACCAAATAAGCTATTTTCTCAAGTTCACTTTTATCACTGAAAAGTGCTTTGAACTGTGGTTTTACTTGCTGATTAAAAAACGTTTGAGTTCATCACAAAACTCAAATACGTGTTTTAAAATTTTTCCTCTCAACAGTCATCTCACTTCAGGGTGAAATATCAGAGCATTATTGGGCGCATCCAAATTGTTGCACAGTTGTGGAAACAGTCAACTGTACTCTCCCTTAAAAAACTGACAGAACTTATGTTGCTTTTCATTACTTCTTGTAGTTCTGTGGCAGTGTCTTCACTGCTAATATTTGCCGATGAATCATACAGTGAGTTCCGATGACTTTTGGTGACTTGTTCGGTACCAAACGTTGAAATCCAGATTGACATCCTAGCAGAGCTGGAGTAACATCTGTGCAAACACCACAACCTTTGCCCAACAGAACTTATGCTCTTTCAGAAAGGAACCAACTCTGTCAAATACATCACATGAAGTAGTTGTTATTTCAAGAGGTTTGCAAAAATGAAACTCATTTTTAAAGTCTCCATTATTAATAAATCTCAGGTAAACCAGTAATTGTGAACAGTTTGCAACATCTGTAAATTCATCAAGCAGGAAACCTAATATGAAGTGGAGCAGATTTAATTTCCTGGATTACCTTATCATGAAGATCAGCAGACATGCCACCTATTCTTCTGTGGACAGTGTCATCACATAAGGAAATTGCAGTCAATTTTGTAACAATTTCATTCTGATCATAATTTGAACAATGTCTTTGACTGCTCACAACAGAAGTCCTCAGGAATAGTGTGAGGTTTCATAGCTTTGGCTATTCTGAGTGCCACCAAATATGAAGTTTCAATGGCTATTATGTTTGTTTGTAGTACTTGCCACCAGTGTCACGTCTGGCTTTCTTGAGTCCATCAGCTTTGCTTCTAAAAGAGGTGGCATCCTTGCTGGCAAAACTTGGATGCTTGCTATCAAAATGGCATTTTAGTTTGTTCAGCTTCATAGATTCAGCTGATAGAACTTCACAACAAATAATACATTGTAGCTTCTCAATTCCTGCTGTAATTATTGAGGTAAAGCAATACTGTAGAAAATCATCACTATATTTTATTTTCTTAACATTCTTCTCTACATGAGCCATTGTCATGGGATGGCTTGCTAATGAAAATAATGTATAAAAATAGCTTTAATAATGCAATAGATGATACATGGCATAATACAGTCAATACACTGCATTAAAGTTTCCTATTATTTACCATTCTCTGTTTTGTTGTTTTTTACATAGTTCTTGCTATCACAAGGGGGTAGTATTTGCATCAACCACAGATGAATATAAAAAGAGTGATCAGAATCCTGATTATGTTCCCATGGTAAAGATATTTTCTTTTTTTGCAGTAGTTGATTTTAAATTTACCCAGTAATTATAATACATGAAGTGTCATTTTACCTCTAGTACTGCTATTTTTAACACAGCAACTGTTTTCTACACAGTAGCTGCTCTCTACAAACATGTAACTGGTCTGCATAAGTACATTATAGTGCCAATCCCATCACATACACCTGTATTTGTACTGGGTGTATGTGACGGGGTTAACGAGATGCCATCATCACACCATGTACTTGTATATGGGCACATCTGCATGTGAGCGGGCCTGCCTGAAGATAGTGGACCGGTGTCTTGGTTCCTAAGACCATCAGAAATTATGTGTTTTCTGATGGTCTTAGACAACCCCTGTGAAAGGGTCGTTCGACCCCCAAACAGGTCATGACCTATAGGTTCAGAACAGCTGCTCTAGGTAGCCTAGTTTACCACTTCCCTACAATCTGAGGAAGCTCTCATTCTTCTACCTGTGATTTTAAATCTCCTCTATTTCAACCTATTCTGTTTCCTCTGATCTTTCTCACCACAATCATTGTAATGATTTTTTCTGCCTGCAATAAGACTCAGCTAGGCCCTTTCTTTTTCTCCCCCTTTCTCTCAATGGCTCTGAGACATTTGTTTGTTAATCTATTCTCAATCTTCTATTCCCCCAATTTAAAAACAGATTAACAGTCCAGCACAGCAGGTTTCAGCAAGGAAGAGATCTGAAGGAAGGCTGTAGACTCATAAATTCAGCCTTTTGTCCCAAGGAAGCATGAATGTTCCAACTTGGTCCAGACACTGGTGAGGAATATGGGATGAGTGATGGATGGAGATAAACTTGGCAAAGAGTTTAGGATCAGATTCAGAATTACTTTGCATCAAATGCTTTCTACAAAAAGGAACAGCTTCATATATCTGTATTTGAAAGAGATAATGTCCCGGGTGTATGCATTTCAGAGTAGTAATACTTCCCAATACTCTAGCAGTGTCTCTGAGCTTCTTCACGGAGCACATCTTCTTCAGGAGATGGGCTTCTACAGTGATAAAAGAGACCCTCTGTAGCTTTTCAAGCAGAATACTGTTGTTGGCGTCACTGGCTCTTGGGGATCTTCTGTGTATTGAAACATTGTCCAGCTCTACATCATCCCCATGATCAGTGATATGTTTGATTCCACTGTTGTTGTAAGTGTTAGGGCAAACAGTCTCCCTGAGGATTTTTCTTGTTTTGACAACCTTACCAAACAAGCTATGTCCTTTAAGGATTATTCTTTCCAAGGTGTCCAAAGTCAGCCAGACAAAATTGTCCAACTTGACTTTGAAGATCAATCAGGTTTTTCACCCCTAAAATGAATTCGTTCATTCTTCCAGCAGTCCATGGCATATTCAATATTTGTAATTACGACTACAATCCAAGTATATCAAGGGTTCTTTTTTTCCATGGAGAAGAAGTAAATGAGTTTTTACAAAGACACGTGCCCACTCTCATCTACTGTCCCTCTCTCAGGTTTCTGGCAATGTGAAATACAGACTACTCTTCCTTGTCATAAAACCTGCACATTCATATGCATGGATAGACAACCTGGTCAGTTCTTGGTTTTATCAGTTCCTGATGGTATTGTCCTAGTCACAAGACTTAATCTTTCTGAAATTTAAAAACCTAAATACAAAATACATAAAACACTTTGTTTTGGGTCCAAAGATGGTGATTAGGAAACCCTAGTTTCCTCATCTTTTCCTTTTTTCTAGCACTGAACTTTGGCACATCATGCCTGGAGTTAGCTCACATGCACAGAAAGGTGGCAGGACCCTCCTTGCTTATTCTTCCAATAGTTTTCTGGTCCCCATTAATTCCTTATCTTTGGTGTCTCTTAAGAAAAAGACTTTCCTCAGAAAGTCTCAGAAAACATGGTCATCTTCAAGGCATCAGAGGTTTGAGTTTCTTTTGTTCTTCCAGAACACAAAGCAGAGCCATTGACTAATGAATAATACACTATCAGCATTTTTTTCGCCTTTGGATGGACACTGTTAAATTTGAAGTCAATCTGGATAAAAACAAAAATAATACTAAAGAATAATTGTAATGTACTTTGTTTTACCAGGTTCCTTTCATCCCAGTCTCCATCCAACTATCTGGCCTCCAAGCAAGCTCACTCTAGTCTTTTCTGATCCTTGGAACACCGCTTGCTTGCTCGCCCTTCCATTCTCTGGTAATCCAGTGCTGTGCTGACGCCATGGTCGCAAGGAATGACTTTATTGCTGTCCCACCCAGACAGCACATTTGTGTCTTCCTAGAAATCTTCCAAGGATTCAATTTATATCTTATTCCAAAATACTACTTTCATGGCAACAATTCAGACAACCCAGAAGGCAAGGTAATGAGAACACAATTTTTGCATTCATATTTATCTAAAAATTTACTTATTTTCCAGTGCAGTCAGTCCCCAACTGAGGATTTGAGAAACACACAATACTAGAATTGGAAGAGAACTTAGAAGCCATATCCAACTCCTTCGTTTTCCAAATACAGAAACCAAGATCCCCAGGTGAAGTAATTTGGAACTCAAAAGAAATCTCTCAATTAAACCACCCCAATTTTTTTTCAGTTTTCAATATGATATTTTAGGTGTTGCCTAATGTGAACCTTTAATTTTGTAAGCATTCAAAACAGTGTATCTACAATGTACATATGTAATAGCTGTCCCTTGAATATATCTGATTATATAAATGATAAAATTATCCCATTCCTGCTGTTTTTTTCTAGGAATGAAATTAAGCCACAAGCTAAAAGCCGGTTATCATTGAGTTGATTGCAACTAATGGCAACAGGGTATGAGGGAAATCTGGCTTCAGCTTCAGGCTGGATTCTGCTGATCTGGCTGCATAGACAGAGCTCTTTCTTTCTCACCACTCCACTTACGTCCATCTCAAAGCTGCACTCTTGGTCGAAGAGGATGACGATCCCTGACATTAGATGACCCTCCTTTGGCCACAGATATATAAGTAGCTGTAGGCTCCTGCGAGAACCTCCAAACAAATTATCAAGATCCAACTTATAGCAATGCAAGGGTCTCAGAATGGTGTGCCAGCACTGCTTCATAGGGTTTCACGTATGATATTTTTTCACAAGTGGATCGCCTGGTCTCTCTTGTGACGAACCTCTGAGTGGACTCAATCTTCTACCTTTTCAATGGTCAGTTGAGCATTTTATCTGTTGCTGTTCATGTTAACTCCATTGAGAATTTGCAAGCAGTACCCCAACATGGTCCTAAAGGCAAAATAGAGTGTATGTACATAGTGGATTACTTATGGGTTGCTAACTATGAGGCCAGTAGTTTGAAACCACTAGCCACTCTACAGGAGAGAGGAGACGCTTTCTACTCTCACAAAGAGTTACAGTCTCTGAAACCCATAGATGCAATTCTCTTCTGTGTGATATTAGTTGGAATTGACTCAGGACAACGAGTTTGGTTTGGGGATCATAGACTGGTCTAATGGTTAATCATCAGGGTTCTCTGATGGTTGAAAAATGGACTTATTAACTCAACATAATACATGGGTGCTGGTGGAAAGGGTGATTTTTTAAAACTATCAGTGAATCTGTACATGAAAGGTAGGGAGGGGCCAACATTATTGACAAAGGATGAAATGGCATGACATGAGACTTAGCTAGGCTGCCTGCACTGCCTATCCACCACGAAGAAGCAATAGCCAGCTCTCCCATCACTCAGCGGGAAGTAAAACGACGTTGCCGTAAATCAGGACCCAGAGGGATCCGTTTTGCTCTATAATGGGAATTCCCTTTTGGTTACATGCAAGAGGAAAACTGGCCGGTTGAATTATTACGCTAGTCTCAGAAAGACTCTCCTGGTCTCTCTTACTGTTAATTATGAATACAGTGCAACAACTTAATCTAATTACGATTCTCTCCGTTGATTGCATTAGAAGACATCTCCAAGGCCCTGGCCCACCTCTTTTTTTTCAGTTCTTTTTTTCCCTAGGTTTCTCTGCTTCAACTCTCCTTTAAAAGTTGCTCTCAAAAAGCTTAATAACAATTGGACTCTAACTACATTTTAACATAACACTTACATTTGTGCTTCCGTTCACACTGTGAAAGGTAATCTTCGGCTGCTTTAAGCATCTGGATTCTATTACCGCAAAGTATAGCACTCAAACTGGAAGAGGCTTTTTACATTTGCGTGGAATTCAGGCAGCTGCTGCAGCCACCCTGGGGCCTAGTTGTTTCAAAGAGATTTGCAACAGGCTTAAGTCAGAAATGATAAAATTGTCAGGGAAAAAAAAAACTTTGGAATTTCTTTTGGAAGGAAGCTAAAAAAATAAAACCAAACCAAACCTCCAAAAGGAAAAAGGAAGAGAATTCTGCCTGCAAAAATTTTAATAATACAGTTTATTGGGTCAAATACTGAAACTGCAAATAGTGTCTGCCGTGCGTATCTAAGAAATGCTTCATTTTTTTATTTCCTCTCAAAATATAACATTGGCTTTACAGTTCTGCACATTACAAATCACATGTTGTGTGTATGTGTTTTGGTAGGAATATTGGATTTTTTTTCTTCCATTTGTCCTATTTTATTTAAATAGTTCAAACCTCTGTGGTTTGGTCATTAAAATCCAGTTGGCAGAGAGCAGCTGAATCTTTATGTTTTCCAGCTGCGTCCCTACCGGCTACACACAAGTCTTATTAGCCAGATGCCCATGCTTACATCATCCATGGGTGAGAGTTTCTCATGACCCATTCCAACAGCACCCAGAGTGCATGAGAGGCCGAGTCCCATGTTCTCTCAGTGACTAAGGACTGAGTACACTGGGAAACAGCTGCCCAGGGAAGTGATGACATCCTATGCTTGGAATCAGTCAACCTCATTTTGATGGGATGAAGCACAGGAACACACCATTGGCAGAGCAGAAAGTTCATGAATGGTAGGGGAACAACAGAAACTGTTCAGCTCTTAACAGTGGGAAAGAGAGAGAAGGTTTTATTTCTGAGAGTTGATATTCCCGCTCTTTTAAAAATATGTCCTGGTAGCCCCAATTTGCCAAAAAGTAACTTTTTTAGAGGCAGAATGAATGAAAGTTAGTGTCAGCTTCTTTAATTATTAGTATACAACTGAACTTACACAATGGCTATTTCTATGGGGAAAAATCACTGTAAGTCAGCTTCTTGTACACTTTCAAAGGAGGAATTTACTTTTTTACTTTAAAAATTGTGAAGCAAAATATGCTAATTGCTAATAACCTAAATCTTCATTTGTGGTCTCCCTTATGCATTTGTACTATTATTATTTTACATATAAACTTTTCAAACTCAAAGACAATCCAGCTCCCTAAAGGGTGGACCAAGAGCTAGAAACTAATTTTCTTTCTTTCTTTCTTTCTTTTTTTAATAAATCGTTTTACTGGGGGCTCTTACAGTATTTTATAACAATCCATATGGAAAATATTTTCTGTAAAGAATCAGATAGTAAATATTTTCAATTCAGGGAGTCACATGGTCTCTGTTTCAGCTAGTCAGAGCTGCCAGATAGCAGAGTGAATGGAAATTAATGTTTCAATAAAACTTTATTTACAAAAACAAACAGGTGGTAAGCAGATTTGGTCAAATTTGGTGTTTCCTACAGACAAAGCAAGGTTTCTGATTCAGGCTAGAAAAGTGTCTGCTTAATGGAAATGATATCTGTGTGGAATCAGGGGACAAAAGGACATAAGGAAATCCTATTCAAGCAAATTGTGTAGAGAGAAGTTTGGGATGAGAGTTGTCTTGGAGGGGCAAGGATTCTTCAACAGAGAGCGCTAAATGGTGCCTGGTGCCTGCTGAGTTTGACGGAGTGCTTACATCTAGCTTGGTATGCAGTAACTGGTAGATGGCCATCCAAAGGCCATAACAACAAATAATGTGCAATAATATGTGCAAGTGGGTGCCAAGAATAGCACTAAAAGTGCACCAAAATTTGACCAACATGGTTTCCTCGCTCTTTACAAAACCCTTAAGATAGTCACCACTTTTAATCCTCAAAAAGGGAAGAAAATAAAAAAGCAGAAAGAAAAGTCAAATGTGTTCCCATCAAGTTGATCCTGACTTATGCCAACACCAGGTGGTACAGGCTCAGACTGTTCCACACAGGATTGTCTTGGTTGTGAATCTTTACAGACAGAGCGGGCCATGTCTTTCTCCCATGGGACAGGTTCAAACTACAGATCTTTCTGCTCGGGGCCGAGCATTGTGACCACTGCACCCTCAACCAAAAGCTGCCATTGAGTTGATTTAGAATCTTATCAAGCCTATGGGACAGAGTAGAACTTTCCCGGGGGTTCTGAGAATTTAACTCTGTTAGGAAGGAGAAAGCCTGTGGAGCTGCTGGGGGTTTCCAACCACTGACCCTGTCATTTCAGCCCAGCTCATACCTCCACACCACCTGGCTCCTACTGCCCCATTAAGGTATCTGCACTCAAAGCCCAGAGCAGTGAAATATGATGGTTTGGCTCTTCCAACAAGGAAACGATGAAATATGTTATGTGTGCATTAAGGAGACACCTGTGGGGAGGAGGGGCGGGAGACAAACAGTAGGTTAGGTGAATTTTCAGACCATGAACGTTCAGATCAGAAAATGGCCAAAATGTATGTCAGAAGGGGTTCTTGAATATAAAATAGCTAAAGTGAGTGAGTGTTTGTAGAAATACATCAACAAGGAATTATTAGAAACTCAAGCCAGACTCAGGAAAGAATATAGACTGAGGGTTATCATTGCTGATGTCAATCTTGATCGAAAGCAGAGAATACCAGAAACGATGTTTAACTGTGCTTTATAGAGTACATAAAGACATTCAATAATGTGGGTAGTAGTAAAGATGAATAACATTGTGAAGAATGGGACTTCCAGAGCACTTAATTTTGTTCAGTCAGAACCTACACATTGACATATACAATAAAAGACAGTCTTTTAGAGGAATGAATATATATATATGTATGTATGTATATATATGCCACAAAATCAACCAACTCTAAACAAAGTCAGCACAAAAATATTCATCTAGTTCAATGGAATTTTTTTTCCAAAATTGACTAAACTAAATTAAACTAAACTAAAATAAAAGAACAACAATAACAGAAATATCACCACCTCAGTATTTGATTCCATATTAAATAGAGCCCCAACTTACAAAGTGTGATCCTATTGCTGTCTAGTACAGGATAGTTTTTAAATGATATGAGGAAATTAACTTGTCTTAAAATAATATATCCCTCACAAGATTTAAATCAATACCTTAGGTCCTGGTATGAATTAAATGGTATCATCCAAAAACTGTTGGAATCCTAATCTCTAGTACCTGAGGATGTTACATTATTTGGAAATAGGGTCTTTGTAGATGTAATTAACCAAAAATCACACTCACTGCTATCAAGTGATTCCGTCTCATTGAGACCCTACAGGACAGGGTAGGACTGTCCCTGTGGATTTTTGAGATTGTAACTCTTTATGGGAGCAGACAGCCTCATCTTCTCTCAGAGAAGCTAGTGTTTCCAAACTGCTGAACTTGGAACCCCCATGACGTATGAGATTATTTATAGGGTGGGTCCAAATCCCCAGTGATTCAAATTCTACATATCTTATAAGAAGAAGAGAACAGACAGAAAGGCAGAGGGAAGATGCACCTGTAAAGAGGGTGGCAGAGATTGGAACGATGCAGCTGGAAAGCAAGAAAGACCAAGAATTGCTTGGGACCAACAGAAGCTCAGGAGAGGCAGGAAGAATCTCTTGTGAGAGCCTTCAAAGCATATGGCCCTGTGGACATTTTGGTTTCAGGCGCTTAGCCTCTCGCATTGTGAAACAACACATTTATGTTATTTGAAGACACCTGGGTCACGGTACTTTATCATAGAAGCCCAAGGAAACTAACACAGATTCAGATATATGGAAAGACTCAGATTCACCATGAGCTTGAGTTGAGATTTCCACCTTCTGAAACAGGAACATAAGAAAATGCTATTGCAATTATGATCATGGAAGAATGCTGCTGTATATTTATGAGCCTTTCTTTGCTTGTACTGATCACGTTTCTTTCCAGTCAGGTTGCAGTACTCTAAGTAGGACGATGCTTCTGAGGTGGCGGTGTTCTCAACGCAGAAAAATACACAGGGGACATCTCTGATGGAGTTCTTGGCGAATCACTTGATTACATTCCCTGATATTCAACAGATGCCTATAACCCACATGGCAAACAGATCTACTCAGTCAATAAGTAGTTCAGTAAAATATTAAATTGGAACTAACATAAGGACTCATGCATAATATTTAATAGAAACACAAAGCATTATAAAAGGCATAACTTTCAAGTTTATTACTGTCCAAATCGTCTCGCTTTTCATGGTAGCAGATATTTCACTGACCAAACCAAAGCGTAGTTACTGTCAGATTCTCTCACACACTTTGGCACAGTAACCCAATGGAATATTAGACGTGAGGTTGATTTAGAATTGATACAGGAGCAGACAGACCCAGTGGTTTTGGATGTTAATAAAAAGAGAATTGATTTATGATGTCATGTCTGTGTATATAGGACTCATTTTCTGAGTTTTCTTTAATTCGAAAGACTTAAAGATGGTATTGGAAGGTATTTTATTCAAAAACCCCTTTTGTCCTCCCCCACCAATTCTCCCCTTGCCTTCCTGCCGTTTTCTGATCCTTCACGGTACACACATCTGACATGAACAAATTTCACTTGAAAGCTACAAAAACTCTACCAACAAGTGAGATCAAAATTATAAATGGGAACATTCTTCACAAGTGACTTCAAACACTTGATTAGTTTATGGAAAAGGGAGAAGAAGGAAACAGAGATGGATAATTTTTCCTTAAAGTTCAACTATCTCCACAGCATTGTTATTAAAAGATTTCACTTGCTATTTCAATGACAGAATGCGTATATTCTTCTCTTCAATTATCTTTCCATGTTGGATAATGCTTCAGCTGGCAATCACAAACTGTTTGGGAGCCCTCCCAGCAGTGGTGTTTAGGAGAAGGTAAAATGGGTTGCCTGTTTATATAATTTGGAGAAAAATGAGGCTCTGCTGTAGTAAAGAAAGACAGTCTCAGTAATCCACAGGGCAGTTCTACTCTGTCCAATAGGGTCTCCATGAGTCAATATTGACTGAATGTCGGTGGGTGAGAGTAACTTCATATGTTTTAGTCTATTTCACAATGCACAGATTGGGGGAGATATGAATTGACTAATAAAAAATTTACAAAGAAAAATCCATAAATCATGTGAGATGACTGAATATGACCTTCGCTCAAGAAAGTATGTGAAACACAGTTTGGAAATTGTTAAAAAGGCTTAAAGTAGATGATTGGCCACCCCTCCACAGAGGGGTTACAAGGAAAGGCCAATTCAACCAGGGTGCAGTATAGCACTAATGATGAAACACCATCATTCCTCTAGTTCCTGAATGCTTCCCTACCCCGCCCCTGCCCCACTACCATGACTCAGTTCTACCTTACAAATCCAGTTAGAACAACGTACACACTTTTGTACCGGTAAGAGGCCTCGACACATGGAATTCTGGACAGATAAAACCCTCAGGAACAGTAGTGGGAGCAGCGATATCCTGAGGGCGGGGAATAGTGTGGGGTGGAAGGAGGGAAATCCATCACAAGGTTGGATACATAGCCCCCTTAAGGGGGACGAATAACAGAAAGGCGGGTGAAGGGATAGAATGGACAGAATAAGACACAAAATAACAATAATAATATATAATTCATCAAGGATTCACCAGATTGAGAGGGTGGCTGAGGGAGGGGAGAAAAAGAGGAGCAGATACCAAGGACTTAAGTAGAAAGACATTGTTTTGGAAATGTTGATGACAACATATGTACAAGTGTACTTAATACTATTGAATGATGAATTGTTAAAAGATTGGTAAGAGCCCCCCAATAAAATGATTGATTAAAAAATGGTTTAAAGTGCAATGTCACATTTTGTAAGGAATTTTATTAAAGAAGAAGTAGTTCAAATCTGCCATCATAGTATGTAATTTATCATGTCTGTTGGTACCATGAAACATGTATGGGCATGACTGATGAAATCCTATTCTTGAAGAAGCCAGAATTTATAAAATAAGGGAAAAATATTAATCAATCTGAAACTTATAAGGGAGCTTCAAATGTTTGTGTAAAAAGAAAATGAAAACATAATAGAATATTTCTATCAACTCTTTGATGCCCTCTCACATAGATATATAGTTCATAGAATTCATTAAAAGTATAATTCGTCTAATTCTGTTTTCTACCAAGAAATGAAAATGAAAGAGGTGTTGTGGAGCGCTTCTACTCTCGCGTACAATATATTCAAATAAGAGTATGTTATCCAGGAGTCCTGGTCATGGAGTAAGTTACATATTGGGGTACTAACTGAAAGGTCAGCAGTTCAAAACCACTAGCCTCCCTCACAAAGAAATATGGGGCTTAATGCGCCTTTTAAGTTTTACAGTCTTGCAAGTCCACAAAAGAAGCTCTGTTTGACAGGGCCAGTATGAATTAGAATCAACCCAATGACAGTGAGGTTTATTTGATTTTTTTCATTTATTTACTACAAAATTTTAATGATTTAAATATTTTTTAAACAGATCACTTTACTGGGGGCTCTTACAGTTCTTATAACAATCCACACATCACTTATACCAAGCACATTTGTACATATGTTGTCACCATCATTTTCAAAACATTTTCTTTCTATTTGAGCCCTTGATATTAGCTCCTCTTTTTTCTCTCCCTTCTCCTGCCCCACCCTCATGGACCCTTAATAAATTTTAAATTATTATCGTTTTCATATGAGAATGACCCTTTTACAGGAGTTGCCTAAGATCATGAAAAAACATATATTTCCAATGGTCTTAGGAACTGAGATATCACTCCTCTATCCGTCTCCAGGCAGGTCCACCCACATGCACATATGCCCACCTACGAGTACCCAGCATGATGACATCATCGCACCAACCCCATCACATACACCCCATACAAATACAGGTGTATGTGACAGGGTTGGCACCATAATGTACGTATGTGGACCAGTTATACATGTGTAGAGAGCAGCTGCTGTGTAGAGAGCAGCTACTGTATAAAGAACAGCTGCTGTGTTGAAAGCATCTACTCTGTTAAAAGCAGCTACCACTTTGAAAGTAGTAGTATGGGAGGTAAAATGACACTTCATGAATGATAATTACTGGGTAAATGTAAAATCTTGTACTGCAAAATCATCAATTACTGTAAAAATATATATATCGGTACCATGGGAAATTAATCTGTTTCCTGATGGGTTTTTAGATTCATCTATGGTTGATGTGAATACTGCCACCATGTGATAGTATAGTAACAGGTATGTACAAAAACAACACAGAGAATGGTAAATCATAAAAATCGTTAATGAACTGTATTGACTGAACTATGCCATGTATCATCTTTTTATTATTAAAACTATTGTTATATATTATTGTCTCTAGCAAACCATGCCATCACAATGGATCAGGTAGAGAAGAACCTTAAGAAAAGAAAATATAGTGAAGAATTTTTACAGTGTGATTTTAATTCAATAATTACAGCAGAAATTGAGAAGCCACAATATACTATTTGTTGTGAATTTCTATCACCCAAATCTCTGAAGCTGAACAAACTAAAATGCCATTTTGATAGCAAGCATCCGAGTTTTGCCAGCAAGGATGCCAACTCTTTTAGAAGCAAAGCTGATGGACTCAAGAAAGCAAGACTTGACACTGGTGGCAAGTATCACAAACAAAACGCAGCAGCCATTGAAACTTCATATTTGGTGGCACTCAGAATAGCCAAAGCTATGAAACCTCACACTATTGCTGAGGATTTACTATTGCCAGTGGTCAAAGACACTGTTCAAATTATGATCAGAATGAAATTGTTACAAAATTGACTGCAATTTCCTTATGTGATGACACTGTCCACAGAAGAATAGGTGGCATGTCTGCTGATCTTCTTGATAAGGTAATCCAGGAAATTAAATCTGCTCCACTTCATATTAGGTTTCCAGCTTGATGAATCTACAGATGTTGCAAACTGTTCACAATTACTGGTTTACCTGAGATTTATTAATAATGGAGACTTTAAAAATGAGTTTCATTTTTGCAAACCTCTTGAAATAACAACTACTTCACGTGATGTATTTGACAGAGTTGGTTCCTTTCTGAAAGAGCATATGTTCTCTTGGGAAAAGGGTTGTGGTGTTTGCACAGATGGTGCTCCAGCGATGCTAGGATGTCGATCTAGATTTCAACATTTGGTACTGAATGAGTCACCAAAAGTCATCGGAACTCACTGTATGATTCATCGGCAAATACTAGCACTACAAAGACACAGCCACAAGAGTTATATGAAGGAATGAAAAGCATCCTAAGTTCTGTCAGTTTTTTAAAGGCGAGCACTTTAAACAGTCGACTGTTTTCACAACTGTGCAACGAGTTGGATGTGCCCAACAATGCTCTGCTATTTCACACTGAAGTGAGATGGTTGTTGAGAGGAAAAGTTTTAAAATATGTTTTTGAGCTTCATGATGAACTCGAAACGTTTTTTAACCAGAAAGCAAGACCACAGTTCAAAGCACTTTTCAGCTATAAAAGTGAACTGCAGAAAATAGCTTACTTGGTTGACACCTTTGCCATCTTGGATGAGTCAAATTGATCATTGCAAGGACCAAACGCAACATGCCTCGATTTGTCTGAAAAGATCCCATCATTCCAAATGAGACTTCAGCTTTGGCAAAAAAAACACAACGATTTGATGAAAATAAACTTTACATGTTGCCTACCTTGTCTGCTTTCTTTGAGGAACATGACATTGAACCAGAGAAAAGGATTACGATGATAATTTCTGTGAAAGAATACTTGCACATGCTTGCAGGTGAAATTTCATTGTACTTTCCAAATCTACCTGACACTCCATTTACACTTGCCAGAAAAGCCCATTCACAGTCAAAGTTAAAGATGTTCCTGAGACAGCACAAGAGAAGTTCATTAAACTTGTTAACAGCGATGCAGCCAGAACTGATTTCTTTGCAAAGCCAGTTACAAAATCTGGATCAAGTGTTTGCAGTCATATCATTTTCTGTCTGAGACTGTGTTGAGCCTGTTTTTCCCCATTTCCAACAACATCTTCGTGAAACAGGGTTTTTCAGCTTGTTGGTTATCAAGTCTAAATACAGAAGTAAACTTTTTGTAGAAGATGATCTTCATTGTGCTCTTGCAAAGACTGCCCTGAGAATTTCTGGTCTGGTGAGAAAGAAGCTATCTCAGCCTTCGCACTGATGTTGGCTTTTTACGTATACTGTCGCAAAATGTAGCAATGTAGCTTACTGTTGTTATTTTAAGACTGTTACCCATGCTATACCATGCATCAAGACAAAATTTCTTTTATTTGTAATTAGAAATAAATGTTTCACAATATATAATTACATATTGTTTTGTGATTAATAACTATGCTTTAATTATGTTCAATTTATAACAATGCAAATACATCCTGCATATCAGCTAGTTACATGGTGGTTCATAGCAGTAGCAAAATTACAATTATGAAGTAGCAACAAAAATAATTTTATATTTGGAGGTCACCACAACATGAGGAATTGTATTAAAGGGTAGCAGCATTAGGAAGGTTGTGAACTACTGTCCTAGGAGGAGGGAGTTATTTGTTGATCTTTGGGATCAGTCTCCTTTTCTCCCCCTACGCCTCCACCTTCCCCTTACCCTCATGGTATCTTTACTTCCATTTCTGTTCTTGGGATGTTTATGTTTCCTAGATTCTGTATATTATCTGTACCAGTGTACATGCTCTGGTTTAGCCGGGTTTGTAAGGTAGAAGTGGGGTCATGATAGTGGGAGGAGGAAGCATTAAAGAACTAGAGAAATGTTGTGTGTTTTGTTGGTGCTATATTGCATCATGGCTGGCTCTTCCCTTCCTTCTGACTCTTCTGTGATGGGATCTTCAATTGTCTACAGATGGGCTCTTGGTCTCCACTCTGACCCCCTCATTAGCATTGATATGATTATTCTGATGCCTGATACTTCATCCTATGGACACCTCATGACCAAACAGGCTGGTATGCTTCTTCCACATGAGCTTGTTGCTTCTCTGCTAGATGGCTGCTTGTTTAACCTAAGCATTCAAGATCACAGAGGCTGTATATTTAAATAGCCAGGCACCATCAGCTTTCTTCACCACATTGCTTATGCATTCATTTTGTCTTCAGCAATTGTGTAGGGAAGGTGAGCATCACAGAATGCCAGGTTATTAGAACAAAGTGTTCTTGCATTGAAAGAGGACTTGAGTAGAAGTCCAACGTCCATCTGCTTCCTCAATGCATAACTTACAAATATATTTACATCGGTGTATATCCCCATTGTTATATATTAATATGTTTACATATATCCATCCCTACATTTATCTCTCTATAAATGTCTTTTGCCTCCTAATTCTTTTCTTTAATTCCTTTTATTTTCCTCCTGTCCCACTATCATGTTCAACCTTCATTCAACTCTCAGTAATTCCTCTCAGCTACATTGTGCTTGATCAAACCCCAAAAGGAATTCTATGCCTTCCTCTCCATCAGTTTTAGATATCTTCTTGTTCCCTTGCCCCTGGGTTTGTTGGCTATCCCCTCCTTTTCCTCATCTTCTCCTCTCCTGTGTCCCCTGGGAACTGTCTGTAATAGGTGTGTTGTTTTCTCTTTGGTCTGTTTTCTACTTGGGATTGTTTATCTTGCCTATTGTATATAGATAAACATGAAAAGAAGAAGAAGAAGAAGGAAAAGATATAGAGAGTTCCAGGTCTGTCTGCTGACCCTTATGCATGCTTTCTGATCGGGTCTGATGAGGTGTTATAATGAGCCCTGCCCACCAAGTCTGAAGTGCATTTTGTGGAGTCCTCAAGGAATTTGTTGGTTTGCTCTCCTTGCTGCTCTGTTGTGCTCCCTACATGATTCACCCTGGTGTGTGTGTGATTGGGGGAGGGGGGTGTCAGACTGGGCACAATTCCTGCACTGTCTCCAGACAGTGAAGTTTCTGTTTGTCTGTTGCACCTTGGATTATCCAGGCCATATCAGTTGACTGTTAGCGAAAATTGTGGGTTTTTGGTTGACAGTGATGATATGAAGGGAGGGAATCAGTATAGTTGTGAATTGAATCCCTTCTAAAAATTTGATACTTGATTTGGAAAGATCTAATAGAAGGTAACCTTGATTGGATAACCATTTAAGGGGTTTACTAGCAGCTTGAACCCACCTAGAGAAGTCGGGGACAACCTGGGGATTTACTGTGGAGCAGTTTCCCTTACCACATGGGATATCATGATACCATCATCTTGAATCAGAATCAACTCGACAACAATGAATAACTAACAATAACAACAAAAATCCGGAGGGAAAAATAAACATTCTGTCTTCAAAGTATCACCAGTTGTGAAAGCTAGGGCCTTTGCAAATAGATGAAAGGACTTTTGTCCAAGATATCTTTGGACTGGTATGAACACCATCCTTTACATCACCCAAAGATTCCTATCTTTAAAGTAGAATTGCCTTATTTTTAGCGGACAGAAAAAACAATGCTGATCTTATCATCTGCTTAAATAAGCTTCTTCCCTTACAGCAAAGAAGAACAGTTATCCAGAATCAAACTTCTATATCCAAGAGGCTGTGACTTCAGTCCAGGAAGTGTACTTGAAGATAGAGTCCAAAAGCTAAACCTTGGCTCTTCCTTTTGCACTTCTATGTTAGACAGTGTTCTCTAGAGAGACAAGACCAGATTGCTAATAAATATATAGATGTAGATGTAGATATAGATATAGATATCACAAGAAAATTAACTGTTAAATTATATACAGACAGATAGATATATAATACAAGAAATGAACAGTTAAATTATAAAGCAGTACAAATGGCTCAGTGCAACTCACTCCCGAGAGACAGTTGTGAAACATTGGCAGTCCTTCAAGTCTTGAGGGTTGCCAGGTAGTCCTCTGTAGAGAGAGCTAGGCTATCCCAGCATAGGCAGCAAAAAATCAGGCAGGTCACCAATAGTCAGTCCCCAGCTCAAGAGATGTAAATTCCAATCATGTGATCTTAAAGGGATCTCAACTTACAGCGACACAGTCCACAGGCTAGGTGTCCCACAGGTAGTATAGCTTGTAAATTGAGGCACAGAAGAAGCAAGACAGCTGCACACTGGTCCAATGATCAAAGAGCGAGAAAGGGGAGGCTCACTGAGCCATTTACCTCTCCACCCTTCAATTAATCCCACTTGTGTTTGACTGGCACAGTCAACTAACTATATCACATTTCTTAAAGTCTCACAGCTGAGTCTGAATCTCATGGCAGCATAAACGAATTTCAAGAAGCCTTCTGTAGATGGATGACTAATTTTAGAAAGATTTTACCTGTTCTTGAGGAATTAGGAGCAATATGTGTTCACAAAGTATTTTAAATTTCAAAGTTTTGTTCTATTGTCAGGTATGAGTTGGGTTTGGATTCACAACTGTTCATAAAGTAATTATACATTAGACGTGTATAACTAAGAAAAACAAAAGTCCAACCCCATTGCTATTGAGTTGATGCTGACTCTTAGAAACCCTAAAGGACACTATAGACCTGCTCTATAGGGTTTTGAAGCCTATACAACTTTACAAAAGCTGCCTCCCTTTTCATGTATGTATACATAAAGAAGCATCTGAGAAAATATGCTTATGCTAAACCAATAGAGTAAGGGTACCAAAAAACAGAGCTTCATTTTATATACCTTAGCTTAATTTCCTTTTTTTTTTCTATTTGAAAGTTTCCTGAAGAAGAGAAAAGGGATGAAATTTTTTGAAGGAATACAAGGGTAAAGAAACAAAGAGAAAGTTAAGAAGAAATCATACACTATAATTTGGTAACAAAAAAAAATTTGTAGATTGCCAACCTGTGTAAATTATATGCAGTTGGGAAAAGACCTGCAAGCAGAGGGAAATATAATCACCTCATCTATTTTTTTCCTCAGGTAATGTTTCTAACACTAACTCTATTGTATGACTAAAATGCACAAAAATACATTTGATTCACAGTGTTTTAAACACACTTGTAAACCCTGGGAAGGACAATGAACTATGGCCTGTGTGGTTGGAGCCCTCTAGTGGCCAGGGGGACTTCATGCCTATAGTTTCCTGAGCTCTTACTGGAAGATAAAATGATTTAATCTCCCATTCTCACGGAACAACAGTGGAGACAATGCACTTTCTACAATGCACTCTATAAGAAGTTCAGATATAAATCAAGAGTTCTGTGGTTTACCCATAGCCAAAAGACAGTTAACATTCTCACTGTTTCCATTTCCATTATTTCTATTTTCATTATTCCACATTTTCCTTGATATGGCTCTTCTAGCCATAGTCCTTGTAATTCTCACCAAATGACTTTTTTTCTTAGTGAGTATGAGTAAGAGAAGATGAAGGAAGGAGTATGTGATTCGGTTTTAAGTCATTATTAACAGAATTAATTGATTATAAAAACTTGGAACTCTAATGAGAGAATCATTCGATTTTGCCACATTTCCCCAATGGTACTGTCAAGTAACTGTAGGACTGTTAACCACAGTGCCAGTGGTTCAATCTCACCAAAAGCTCTGTGGAATAAAGATGAGGTTAACTGCTCTCTTAAAAATTGACAGTCAGAGAACTCCTGTATAAGATCACTCTGAGTTAGAATCAACTCCAAGGTAGTGTGCTTGGATGAACTGGGTATAAAAATAAATCATTTCAAAACAGGAAAGGGAATCTCATTACAATCAAGACAGAGGGCATATTTGGATGTTGAGACACCTTTGTATTGAACCTCCTTGATCCAGGAATAGGGAGCTGTGAAACTTGAAATTCTACAGAAGAATGGCTAAGGAGTGGTGGCAGCAGAGCCAAGACCCAGAAAATCATGCAAAGCAATGGGTTTCCTGGACCACAGAGCAAAGAAAGCTGACTACTTTGTAGAATGAGGTGCCTCTAGGGAGTTATATTTTCTGATCCATGGAGCTAAATTAGATTGCCTTCAGGCTGAAGCTTATGAAAGAGTGATGTGTCCTTTCAGTGCCTTTTATTGACAGTGCTAAAAGAGCTTTGTAATATTGCTTGAACAGGGCACAACCCAAGCCAAAGTGTTGAAGGCTATGCAGGTCTGTCTACAGGCATGGCAGAGAAGAGATTTCCCTGACCAAAGAACTGCATCCTGAACATTTATGATCCTGAATTGTAACTGGTAACTTCCCTAATAAGCCCCACAAATGTGATTATTGTCTGTGGGTTCATTGTGGCCATTAAAATAAATTATCAAACCCATCCGAGAGTGCCATAGGAGGGTTGATTGCTATCAGAACCAGCAAAGAAGAAACAGGATGGAGGTATGTCTGATTCCTGCCTCAGGGAGATTGGCCTTGGGCTAACTTTGAGTTTGATCCTCTCTACTTCTTGTGATTTCAGAGGAGGTCAGAAGACCCTGCTCCACACCCTTTATGGATCCTTCATCTAAAATGTTACATACCCTCGTTGACTTTTTTGACAAAACTTTGGGTAGCAGTACCAAGGATCTGCCAGTTCCCTGCACTAAAAGAAAGTACCTGTATTCTAGCACAGCTCTAGATATTGTTGATTTTGTTTCCCAATGGAAATGAGAGGTACTTTAGAGGTTATAATTTAGAAAATTGTCCCTCAAAATATTTTGGAGATACAACCAACATTGTCTCAGTGGCTTTTTCCCACACTGTTTGATCTGGAAGAGCCTTAGACCTCTATCCTAGGCTTGCTTCTTTTTGGAATTTGTGTAATAATCAGGAAGCTCTATGATGTACATGGTTTTAAATAACAAATTTTAAAATTATACTCAGTTCTGCGTGAAATCTGTTTTCTCCAGACCCCCGTAGTCTCTCTATTTAGATGCCTCCCCAAGGTACCACGCTCAAGTGAACTTGACACAAAACTGCTTCTACTTCAGTATTTTCTAGTAGAATAAACAGCGCATGCCAGAAATGTGATCATCCTTTTGAACTTCTCGCTCTTTCTTAGAACACTTCAATCATGAAGTCACTAGGTCCCACTTCTTAAATCTCTTTGAAATCCACTCTCTTTGCTCTCTTTGTGCCATCAGCACTCACTGAGCTCAAACATACAAACCATGGCAAGACCCTGTGCAACAAATATTCCTGCATCCAGTGCCTCTAACCTGTGCTCTTATCATGCAGCTCTGATCGCCTCACTCCTCTCCTTCAAGCTGTTATGGTGTGTGATAAATTACCAACTGTTTATTGCGCCCTGAAAACCCTGCATAATCTGGCCTTAGCTTATCTGTGCGGTCTCTCTTCTGGATCTCCCCATTATGTTGCTCTGTCCAAATATAACAATCTTTCTCATTCCTTTCAGTTTAGGGCCCTCCACTCAGCTACTCCAACCGGACATGCTCTCTGCCTACACTTCTCTAGCGCATTGTGAGGGCTCATCTAGAACTGTAAGACTGACTCCTCCACAGGGAGGAAGCCATCTCGCCTACGTGGCTGTGTTTATACAGAAGTGCACTCTGAGAAGCTTTGAGTTGATATGGAAACTAAAATTAAACAAAGACTTTGGATTAGCTGGTTGACCAAGATGAACTCGGGTACACTAAAGATGAAATCTGTCTCAATATTGCTCTCGGTCTCATGTGGCAGCTTTTAGTTTTCTATTTCCTCTCAACCAACATTAAGAGATACTAACTCTTATGAGGTCAAATTGTTTTTTACTAATACCATTGTCTCTTAGCACCTGAAATGATACTTTAACCTCTAGGTCTGAAAAAATTCTCAGATGCCTGCACAGATCACTGAGAACAGCTGGGGTGATGCATGCTTCCTGTCTTTCACTTTTATTTTAAATAATAGTTTACCTTCTTGGTTGTTGTTGTTTGTGTGTTTTTCTTTGTTCTTCTGATTATACAAATTGTGAATTTTTTGGTTAGCAGAGAGAAAAATATTCAATAAACTTCTTTCTCAGCAGAGCCTAATATCTAAAACTGTGCAAGGCCTTGGCCGATTTCTAATCTATGCACCGAGAGAAACTTGCTAATTCCCCTGATTTTCATCTGTCATCCTTTGCATAAGCATCTTCCTCATGGGAAACTATCCCAATACTCCTAGATCAAGGTCAGGGTCATTACTATGGCCGCCACATGTCTCTACCACCTCTACTAAGCATAATCCTAATGTCTGTTTTACAGATTATGAGCTTCACAACATGCTCACTTGGTGCAACCATGCTGCCCCGCACCTAACACGGTACCCTGGTCACAATAAATATTCAGAGAATATGTATCTTTTAAATAAATTGATGCAATGTTTAGGTCTTCCTGACACTGCTTATCCGTGGTTTCCTGATAAGACTATGAAATACGTGAATAAACGAAGCATAAAGAAAAGAACTTTCACGGATTTCAAGGGCAGGGAGTACAGCTGGGGTTGAGGAAGCATCTGGATAAGTAATAGAAGCGACATCAGAAACGATGACAAGGCCTCTCTCAATCTCAGTCTCTCTGAGTCTCTGATTATGCTCTGTCCCTGCTTCTATTTCCTCCATGAGGATACTTCTCGGTCAACATAGCTCCCTACCTCTCCAAGCATAACATTCAAGCTGTTACCTTACAGCTCTCAATCCAAAGGACAAACCCCAAACTAGCTAACTAACATAGTGACAGCCATTGAGTTAATTCAACTCATCATGATCCTCTAGGCCAGAGCTGAACTGTCCTGGTGGGTGTCTGTGACTGTAAGTCTTTCTGGGAATAGAACGCTGCACCTTTCTTTCTCAGAATGGCTGGAGGTTTTGAACTGTTTACTTTAGGGTCAGCAGCCCAACCTCTAACCACTAATCCACCAGGGATGTTGATTTCAAGGAAGAGGATAGACTAATTATCTTCACATAATTCCAAATCCCAACTAGAGAGAGGATGTTTAGCTTGGTTCAGGATCTAATGGAACTACTGTTAAACAGTGGACTCAACATAGTCCACATCGTATGCTAGATATGGCTAGGTGCACAGCTTTCTGACTCCAGGGATCTGACGCTATCAGTAAAATATGTGTGCTGTGGTGGGTGGGGGAGATAGTGCGAACATGGCAATGGCCCAATATGGATCCAGCATCTGGCATGTCATCATTGGATGGCTGGTTCTTGGAATGGATACCAGCAGCCTGCCATAGTGTTTACCCACTGACCTTGGGATTCATTAGCAAATGCCATCTATGAACCAACAGCCTACAGTCTTATCCAACAATCTTAGAGTTGCTTACTACATCGTTTGTCTCTCTGAATGCTTATGCAACATTCCATCATAAATGCAAGTATTCATGAAAGCCGCAAAAGTGAAATGTCATTGGTTCTTTTATAAAGGCTGCTGAACACGAGGTTTTGTACAGATGTATCAATAAATATTGATTTTTCTTAAGTAAGGAATATGTTCCTCATTATCTATCCTTGATCTTTCCCTTATATAGCTTTAATATCTTTAAATATCCTTTAAGTGAGTATGTGGCTTTAAACTTTTTAATGGTGTGTTGAGTTAATATATCCAACTAAGTCAATACTTGCAAAATACTGTTAGCTGCATACCTTTATGTCCACGAGCCTGCTTTTTGCACATGTCTTTCTGAGGTCAGGTTGTAAATGGTTGTTGGAGGTGCACTATGATATGAAGATCGCGTGTCATCTTGCCTGGACCACGATTTGCAGTCATTTGGCGGTGATGATGCTATCTCCCCTCCTGATGGATCTGGCATGAGCGGTAGGTCCGTCGAAAGGGATTTCCTTGGGAATTTGCTCTGCCTCTAATATACATAGACATTCTAGCAAAGTGCTTTGCTTTTGGCTTGGTCTGGATCTTGCATCTGACCCTGGGTTCTCTAGATTTGAGACAGTAGTGTGCCGTGTTGCCTGCTAACTTGGGGATTCATTAGCCTCTACAGCCTAGGAGCCAGAGCCCATCCTTTTACCCGCCAACCTTAGCATCTTCCACCCCTGCAACTGCATAAGGAGAATACACCAGTCCTGACCCATGGTCTACGGACTTACCAGTCTCCACAACTCTATGAATCATTTTCTTGAGATATTGAGAGTCAGTCTCTCTCTCCTTCTCTTTCTCCACAGACACCCCTACCCCTGACCCCACAAATATGTAACCTTTATAGTTTTACTTCTTTAGAGAATTCAGCCTAAGACAGGTGTATGCTAAGACATTATATAACAGATGTTATGGGTTGGGTTCTAGTTCTCCCCACCCATGAGGTGGTAGAGCTGACCTTCCTCCTTCTTGCCACACTCCAACTGGGAGGGTGGGGTTCACCTGTGTCCTTTACACGTGCGCTTCCCATCCACACACTGTTTCTCCTTGTGAAATGTACCAGAAGTCACGTCTTGCTTATTCTTTAACATTGCCTTCACAGCTCCTTTCAGTACTGCAAAGAAATCAGGACAGTTGTTTGTTGATCCCAGTAGGTAAGCAGGCCATAAACATGCTTGTTGTATGCAAATTTAAGATAAAGTTTCTTCTCAAATGAAAATAAGTTATAATATATTGAGCTTTGGTGCTTTTGTTCTTTGTTTGTTCATGCTGGCTATATGTGCATTTGCGAGTTCTGGTAGTGCTGTGCTAGGTGTTGGAGTGCTAATTGCAAAGCCGGTGATTCGAACCCATTAGAAGCTCTTCAGATGGGGCTTCCTGCTCCTGTAAAGAGTTGCTGATTTGGAAACCCCGTGTAAGGTCACTCTGACTCAGACTGACTAGTTGGCAGAGGGTTTGGTTTGGGTATATACACATGGATAATTCAGACAAATAGAGGATATCTAAAGGTAGTTTTTAAAATTACTATCATCAGACATTTTAGTGTTTAAATAAATACAAAGTCTCTGTTTGATGTATTTATTTTTCTGACTTCAAAAACAGACTACATAATAAACATGCAGACAGTCCTGGATCTCATCTATTCACTGGAGAGTGGGGCAGGAGGAGTGGGAGAATTAGCCAAAGGCTGATTTCTGTGAGATAGAAGGCAGATATGCCTCTACTGTCCAACCTTTTCACCAACTCTGGCACAACGTCTGACACTAACCATCTCCCATACCACCACGGGACTTTCTGTGTCCCTCGTGGGATTGATAATTCATTGAAACAGCCACACAAAATTTGCAGCCAATACTCACAGATATGGGGTTTATTAGTGAATTAACTGGTTATCATTCAGGATCAGTGTGTTAGTCTGGTTAGACTAGAGAAATAAAATCAGAAAGACTCATGTGTGTATAAGAAAGAGCTTTATATACAAGAGCAATTGGATATTGAGAAAACATCCCACCCCAGTTCAGATTAAATCCATAAATTTGATATGAGCTCATATGTCTGATACCAATCTAGAAAGTTCTCTTCAGACTCAGGAAACACATGCAATGATGCTGAATGCAGGAAGATCACAGGCCTGTGGATGGGAAGTCTTGTGGATCCAGTGGCCTTGTAAGCATGTCAGCTCTGGCAGAGGTCTCCACGTGGCTCCTCCAGCTCAGGGCACTAGCGTAGTTCCATGTGTCTGCAATGTCTCCCAGGGAGTGAGGCTGCACGTCTCCTACGTCAGCTGAAATGTCTTCCATGGAGTGAGGCTGCACCCTGCCTCCAGCAAACTATTTATATCCTTAGTGTCTCCAAATGAGGCCATTAAGCTGTGACCTGATTTACAGGCTGAACTCCACCCCTTCACTCAAGTCTCAACTTGACAACAGATTATGTAACTATAACAAGCAGAAATACTCAAGCTATAATTCTTTATTCAGAAAGCTTCTTCTCATTCATGCCTGTAGAAAATGTCTCCCTGTCTCTGTGTTTCTAGTTGGCAACAGCCCTGTGTAGTAGCTAAGTATTACAAATCTCTTTTAGTTCTGCCCATTCTGGGCTCAAAGACAATCCTCTCCACCAGTAAGCCTTGATCCAAAGACACCCAGGACCACAAGATGGCTTCACTGGGGAATTCTACCAAGTATTCAGAGAAAAGCTGATTACAACTCTACAAACACTATCCTAGAATAAAGAAAAGGACAGAAACCTCCTGAACTTATTTTATGAAGTAATCTATAACCCTGATAACAAAATCAGCCAAAGACACCACTAAAAGAGTAAACTACTGACTAATATCCTTTATGAACATAGCCACGGGAATTCGCAACAAAATCATGGCCAATTGAATAGAACAATATCTCAAAAATTATATGTATCTATTAATATCGATATCTCTATTTAATGATCCAAAATTCACACTAGGGACAAAAAGATGGTCCAACATTAGAAAAAAATAATCAACATAATGCACTATATACACAACACAAAAAAGAAGAACCATATGATCATATCAAACAATGCAGAGAAAGCATTTGATTCAATATTCATCCCTGATAAAAACATTGAGTAAATATTCAAAAAGCATTGAATAAAACATAAATAGAAGGGAACTTTCTCAACACAATGAAAGCCATGTATGAATAACCAATGACTAACAATATCTCATTTAATAGGGAAAAATTGAAAGTATTCCCCCTGTAAATGGGTCAAAGATGCTCTTTGTTTGGGCCCAGTCCAGACCATGCAGCCACCTCCCCAGCTCTGCGGAAAGATAGCCTGCTGGACTGTGTGGTCCCTGTCCCCTGCCTTTCAAGGCCAGAGCTGGACTGTGCAGACCCTGCCTCCAGCATCCCGAGGAGCTTATGTTTCCGGGCTGGTTCTGTAAAGCCCCTTCCCTCAGTGTTCCGGGATGATTTACTCACAGGCCACATCCTGACTCAGACCCTGTAACTGCAGCACCAGAAGGCCTTCCTTCCCCTTAGCAGCAAATCCGTCCTTGGCTCAAGCCCTATTTGTGTCCCACTGCCTCACTGCCAGGCGCGATTTCCCTGACCTAACTCGTTTGATCTTGGAACCAGCCCTGGGGCTCAAGATGCCCCTATCCCATTCTCTTCTCTAGGATCTAGAAGTCCTTTCCCTGCCTCAATAAAATCTTTCTCAACTTCACATTCTTGGCTAAATTATATCTCTGTTCCACGTCTCCATTTCCAACCTCTCATCTTGGTGCCGAAAGACCCAGGACTGACAGGAGGGCCCTCTGTGCTGCCTCGACCTTCCTCTGACCAGTACACAACCCCATCCTCTGTCTTTAACCTCTCACTCCTTCTCACTACTTTTCTTCAAAATTGTGCTAGACACTTTAGCCCGAACCATTCGACAACCAAAAGATATGAAAGGAATACGACTGAGGAAAGAAGAAGTGAAACACTCACTCTATTCACAGATGATGTGACTTCGTAGAAAATTTCAAAGATTCAGTGAAAAAATGTTGGCACCAATTGGAATGTTTGGCAATGTGGCAGAATATCAGATCAACACATAAAAAATAATCATATCAGAGTAAAGAAGAGAGCTCTGAAAAATCAAGGAAAATACCATTTACACTAGCCAGTGTTTCACAAAATATTTAATAGTTAGAAATTAACCTAACCAAGGAAACAAAAGACTTGTACAATGAAAACTAAAGAGCACTACTATAAGAAACCAAAAGAGACCTACATAAATGGGAGAATATTATAAAATCACAGAAAGGAAGACTAAATCTTGTAAAATGTCAACATTAAGAAGGCAATCTATAAATATAATGTAATTCCAATCCAAATCCTAACTACATTCTTTAAAGAAATGGAAAGCAAATTCTATTAAGTATTCAGAGAAGAGATGACATAAATTCTACACAAAATATTCCAGAATATAAAATATAATTTCAGAGGAATAATAAAACAGGGGGGCCCTAACTTCCAGACCTCAACACCTAACCACAGTAGTCAAACGCCTGATGCTGGTACTATGATAGGTAGACAGACTAATAGGACAGAAGAGAAAACCCAGAAACAAGTTGATACCACTTCAAACAACTGATCTTTAACAAAGGGGGAGAAGGAAAATAAAAACATTAAATGGAAAAGGGATACTCTCTTCAACAAATAGTGCTGACAAAATTTGATATTCATCTGCAGAGAAATGGAACAGGAGACATACCTCACCCCATGTGCAAAGACAAACTCAAGATGAGTCAAAGCCCTAAATATACATCCCAGAACTATCAAGATCATCCATAAGAAAATAGGAGCAAATTTATGAGACCTACTGCAAGGCATAGACAACCAAGTGTAAGCCTGGAAGCACACACAGTAGAAAGCAAAATAGATGACTGGGACCTCCTAGACCACTTAGACCTGCTAAAAATAACACACAAACTTTTCAAGAGACTTTATTAAAAGAGTAAAATGAGAACCACAAATTGGGAAAAAATCTTTAGCAATGGACAAGGGACTAATCTCAGTAACCTTTGGAAAACTGCAATACCTTAAAAAATAAAAGATTGGGAATTACAGAAAAAATAAAGATTTCCTGAATTATAAAAGAATAATGAATAATATAATTTTAAAATGGACAAAGTACATGAACACACCATGAAAATTGAAATCTAAATAACTAATAAACATGAAAAAATTCTCACAATCATTAGCCACCTGAGAGAAGCAAATCAAAACAACAATAAACTATCACTTCACACTAACAATGACAGCCCATTTACAACAAACCATCAAAAACAAATATTTGTGAGGGAGGGTGCAGAGAGATCAAAACTCTCATACACTAGTAGTGGGTCTGTAAATAAGTATAACCATTGTGGAATGCGATAAGGCACTACTTTAAACAATTGGAAATACAAATTCCATATGTCAGCAAGACTTAGGTATAGACCCTAAAGAATAGCAATAACACAAACAGCCATATGTACTCACACGTTCATCACAGCACTGTTCACAATAGCAAAAGGTCAGAAACAGCTCAAATGTACACTAGTAGAAAATGAATGAAGAAACTTTGCTACATGCATACAATTGAATTGCTGAGCGTTCAGTGTGAAATTACGAAAGATGAGCCTGGAGAGCACTGTGCTGTGTAAAGTTAATCAAGCACACAAGCACAAATGTGCTATGAGACTTCTGCAATTAGGATAAAAACCAAGACCAAAACTTTTATACCAATGCAAACAAACGTTGGAGGTTCCCAAAAGGGAAGGGAGGGGAGCCATGATTAGGGAGAAAAAACAAGGAACTGGAAGGTTGGGTACAGGGAAGGATGGAGGTCCTTAATAGGATAAGAGAAATTTGGAAAGGTGGGTAGAACAGAAGATGGGGGAAAGGGATTTGATGAGGTTTGCATTGTTGAATGCAGAGTTGAAGGTTTCACATGTTAACTCCTCTCTACCACCTCATTCACACACAGACACACACACACACACACACAGAGGCACACACACACACACCCAGACACACACACAGACACACACACACACACAGACACAGACATAGACACACACACAGACACACACACAAATTTTTTAAAGAGAATTTTAATACTGAAAATACTTTTCAGTTTGGAACTTCTGTATCATAGGAAAAAGAATACTAGTAACTAGAATGTAAATATTACTATCTTTGTTTTTTAAATTAATTATCCAGGTTGTTATCAGCGTTAGGTCTTCCAAGTGACACAAAGATATACTTTAATCATGAAAACAATGCAATCATGAACAATTGCTTTACTTTGAATGTATTTGTAAAAGAACCTCATTTAAAGCTTTAAAGATCTGAAGAACTAAGGGGTACAACTCTCAGTTCCCCATTACTGAATGGATTCATCTATGAAATCACTTTATGTCTCAATATTATGGATGATTTTGTACAAAATAATCAAATCCTTGGCCAAGTTATGATCACTCCTCTTAGCCAGAGGCAGTTTGCTTCTCACCTCTGCCCCATTCCTCTTTCCCAATAGTTAGGTGCAGAATGTTTTCTGTAATAATCCCTGTCAGAAGTTTCAGGGCACAATTCCTCATCCAGTAATTTCTAGTTACTGTATGGGTTCTTTTCAAAGACTACATCTGAAATGATATCCAAGGACTTGAAAAGCTAAGATCAATGTTATCTATTTTTCAATGGTTTCAGACAAATGTCGCATTATTTGTCAAAACACACTTGACTTATTATAAACAATTTCCAAAGCATTGCTGTTGATTGAATCACCCCTTACAGTAAAATGCGTTGTGTCCTTCATGCTTTTCTGTCTAATTTTTTGAAGCCTGATGAGAATCAATCATATAATAAAATATGAAACTGTGTATTCTATTACAGAAGTGACATTTACCATCAATCAATAAAATATAACATAAACAAATATGTTTTCTTCTAAGGTTATTATATCCTTCAATGGGGTACAATTTGGTTGACCTTTAACTAGTAACTAATCAGTTGGGATTCCTCTGTCATTTTTTGACCTTAAGACTGTCAGCAGGCCCAAGAGCTTACACAATTAAGAAAGGAACCAGTAATCTTTCACCAGATATTTAGCAGGGTGTTAAAATTAATAGTCACTAAGTGGTTCAAAATTAATTCACTGTGCTGATCAAGCAGTTGGGAGGTTCAGTCCACACAGAAGCACTTCAAAGAAAGATCTCTCAATCTACTACAAATATGTCAGCCACTGAAAATCCTGGGAAGCCAGAGGACACTCTGGCACATATACATGGGCTCTCTATGGATATGAACCCACTTGCCAGCATGTTTTTTATATTATTATTATTATTAAGCAGATGAGAGTCACCACTCTGTTGAATAAGATACCAGGCCTCAACTACACTTTCTGCACCACCTTCCGTGAGGGATGGAACAATGGACACTAATTTCTAGCCATCAAGCCCACCTCCTCTTCTAGGAATGGTTTCTTTCCCACCGTGCCTCAGCTCTCCGGTTAAAACAGGAACCTGACCATCAGGCAGGGTGATCCCTTGCATCACCCAGAGTTAGTTGGTTCAGGTGTGTAACTCCAGCTGGAAGAATAGCGGTGTTTTCCCAGAGAATGCCAACTTTGAAGTCAAGAGAGACACAGAACTGAGAGCTGTGGGAGGCGAGTTGCCGTAGTAATGGTCATGTTCTAAGATAGCTTGTGACTGGAGTTCATTTACTACTCAGATTCTATGACAGACCTCTGTCTTACCAGTATATTTCCTACCCCTCCCTTTTATTCTTCTTGTATTAAGTTGGCCCAATTTGTTTCCTGCCAAATGCAACCCAAACTCTTTAACTAATAAATATGGAGCTAGATATTTCTGATAACAAACATTACACTCTGGTTTTAAAAGTTTAACTTAGATTAAAATGTGGCTCATTTGGGGTGAATTAGAATTGGAGGCAGCAATTTGGACAGTGGGTGCTATTTATTGTCCACCGTGTGGAGTGCTGAGTGGGGACAGTACCGTTAACCCTAGGCATCAGGAGTCTAAAAAGCCTATCCCTTTGCCTGTACTCCTCGCTGTAATGATATTCTGTTTCCAGTGGAATGAAAAGAGCATGAAATTTAAAAGCAGAATAGCAAATTTCTAAGTTCCTTCTAATGGGGACTAGGTAAATTGTAGTTAATCCATTCATAATGATAGAGCCCTATATTCATTAATATGAAAAATATTGCATCGACTACATCAAGTTCACAGTATGTAGGACATAGCCACATCTATGCAGGCATGCATGGAGGTCCTGGGCACTTCAAACCACTAGTATGATTTGCTGTTAACAGGAAGGTTGGAGGTTCAAATCCAGAAGAAAGGCCTGGAGATCTACTTCTGAAAAATCAATCACTAAAAATCCTATGGAGTGCACTTCTTTGCTGATACACTTAGGGTCTCCCCGAGTCAGAATCAATTCAACAGCAACCGGGCTTCCTTAGGTACACTGACAGGTGGAAAAGCAAATGTTCCTGGAATAACAAACGCCAAAATAAAATAATAGTGACCTGTTAGGAATGTAAATGGATGGGAGCAAGTAATGCCTGACATCATTTCTATGTTTCACCCTTTTGAATTACTTGGTCATTTTCTGTATCATAAACAAACATTACTGTTATACTTTAGAAAATGCAAACAGAATCACTGTGTTTCACTTCTGCCTTTGCTACTTACCAGCTATCAGCCTCAGGGTGAATTGCTTAACCTTTGGCAACTTAAGTTTATTATTTTATAAAATAGCAATAATAATAATCACTGCTCTATTTATTACACATGGTCACTATTAATAACTATAAAACTGGTGGTCTATAATCCCTAGAAGCTCTATGTTTGGCTTTGCTGTGAGGTGGCCTTGATAGGCACAATTCTACGAACAGAAATGTACATTATTCCCAGAAGACATCTGAGTGCCAAATAGGCCTCGAAACTAAATGGTCCTAGACATAGGCAATAGGTGGCAGGCCTCTAGAGGACAAATGTTGCTATTCATCTTTGTGTTCCTACGCCCAGGACGCACTGGCTCTTAAGTATTGGGAATGCTAGAATAAGGATCTAAATGAAGTGAAATCTCAACGTGAGAAAACACAAACTATTGATGCTATATGCAAAAATCATTACTCTCATTTTGTATTCAGTATATGTAATTTCCCGCACTTGTTAAATTTAATTTGAGAAATTAAAGCCCCATTTCTGAAACGTGTTACTTATCAAGAATTGGTGGCAATTAAGACACTATCTATTTCAAACCGTCCAACTGCTCCATGGGAGAGAAAACTAGTGACCAGTTTCTCAAAAAGCACTGTTGTGTCTCTGTCACTGTTTTGATCTGAGCTGGAAGCGACTCGATGGCCCATAAGACCAGCAATGGCACCCTGCTGTTAAAGGCAGGCTTGCATATATTGAAATGCGTTGATGTCGAAATTAGAAAGCCTTAGTAATTCTTAGAATTGACCGTGTGGTTTTAGTTAATTTACTTAATTCCCTTGTGACACAATGTCCTCGTCAGTCAATTCTAAGTACTGGGTACAGCAATTCCTAAGACTGGTCTTTGCTCTGTCCCAGAAGGCTTTTTGGTCTCCAGGTTTCTGTGTGTTTGCTCCTTAAGTCTGCAGAGTAAGCAGAACAATACATTTTAGAGAAAAAAAAATGGGTTACTGAAAGTTTAAGTACCTTCCAAGAGACACGTAGTAGAGTTCATAACTTAGTACTTCCTGTCCAATGCCAACTTTCTTCAGGCTAGTTGATGAAGGAATTCAGAGTCACCACCCCCAGCCCCAGAGGGGGACAAATGTTGGCTACCAGGAAACGGTCAGGTTTTATTTTTTGTTGTTGTTTTCCCCTCAAAATAGATCTGGATATGAATCTCAGAGTTTTCATTTACCAACTAAATAGTTTTTACCTAATTTATTAATCACCTAAGCTTTAGTTTTCATATCAATAAAGTAAAATAGAGACTATTAACCTCTTAAATTTATTGGGGTTTAAAGAAGACAGCGAGCATAAAACACTTGGTATGGATGAATGAGTGACCTCTAGTTCTTTTAAAAAAATAATTTTATAAGGAGCTCATACAACTCTCATCACAATCCATACATACATCAATTGTGTAAAGCACATTTGTACATTTCTTGCCCTCATCGTTCTCAAAACATTTGTTCTCCACTTAAGCCTCTGGCATAAAGTTTTTCCACCACCTTCCCTGCGTCGTCCTCTCTTATGAACCCTTGAAAATTTATAAATTATTATGTTTTATCTTACACTGTCTGCTGTCTCCCCTCACCCACTTTTCTGTTGTTTAATCCCCCAGGGAGGAGGTTATATGTAGATCATTGTAATCAGTTCTCCCTTTCCACCCCACCCTCCCACGACCCTCCCCGTATTGCCACTCTCACCACTGGTCCTGAAGGGATCATCTGTCCTGGATTCCCTGTGTTTCAGTTCCTATCTATACCATTGTACATCCTCTGGTCTAGCCATATTTGTAAGGTAGAATTGGGATCATGATAGCTGGTGGGGAAGAAGCATTTAGGAACTAGAGGAAAGTTGTATGTTTCATCATTGCTATACTGCACCCTGACTGGCTCATCTCTTCCCCATGACCCTTCCATAGATTTCCAATTCCCTACAGATAGGCATTGGGTCTCCACTCTGCACTCCCCCTCATTCACAATGATATGAATTTTTTGTTCTGATGATGCCTCAAACCTGATCCCTTTGACACCTTGTGATCTCACAGTCTGGTGCACTTCTGCTATGTGGGCTTTCTTGCTTCTGAGCTAAATGACCACTTGTTTACCTTCAAGCCTTTAAGACTCCAGACACTATATCTTTTGAGAGCCGGGCACCATCAGCTTTCTTCACCATATTTTCCTATGCACCCACTTTGTCTTCCGTGATTGTGTCAGGAAGGTGAGCATCATGGAATGCCAGTTTCTTGCATTGAGGGAGTACTTGAGTGGAGGCCCAATGTCCATCTGCTACCTTAATAATAAGCCTATAAATATATGCACATAGATCTATTTCCCCATCCTCATATATAAATATATTTACAAATGTACATGCCTTTATTTAGGCCTCTATATATGTCCTTTGCCTCCTAGCTCTTTTCTCTGTTTTCTTTTACTTTCCTCTTGTCCCACTATCATGCTCAGCCTTCATTTGGGTTTCAGTAATTCCTCTTGGCTACATTACCCTTGATCATGCCCTACCAGCCCTCCTACACCCTCTTCACCATTGATTTGGATTACTTGTTGTTCTCTTGTCCCTGGGTTTGTTAACACCACTTCCTTTTCCCCCCACCTCCCCCTCTCCCATGTCCCCCAAGAACTGTCAATCCCATTGTTTTCTCCTGTAGATTGCTCATCCAGACTGTCTTATTTAGACAGACCTGTGGAGATAATAACATGCACAAAAACAAGACCGAGCAAAACCAAGCAACAAAAGAAAACAAATCAACAACAACAACAAGCCAATGACAACAACAAAAAAACTCACAAGTAAGAAAACCTTGTAGCTAGTTCAAGGACTGTTTGTTGGCCTTTAGGAGTGTTTCCTGGTTGAGTCTGATGGGGCCCCAAGCCCTGGCCCAAAGTCTATTTTTGGTATTCCCTGGGGACTTTATTGCTCTGCTCCCCTTGATGTTCTGTTGCACACTCTTAGTGTTTTGCCTCAGTGTGGTGGGATCAGATCGGGCAGAATTTCCACACTGTGTCTCCAGTGTTGTCCCCTGTAGGGCTATGGGTCAGTGAGGGATGTCATGTCTCATCGTGGGGCCAGCCATATAGTCTTCTCCATGGATAGGCTGCTCTGAGCAGGAATATCATCATCAAGGCATGGTGGGCCAGCATGTGCTCCACTTTCTCTTCCTCCCCCTCATTTGCTCCCATGTGTTCTGATCAGACGTGTCCATCTCCGGGAGCTGCAGCTTCAGTGCTGTCCTCTGAAATAACCTATTCTTGGGGGTGGGGTACGTGTCCATGGAGTTGGGATCGGGGCCGGCCCTGACCTCTAGTTCTTTCTTTTCTATTGGTTGGGATATTTGAACCACCCAGGTACTCAATATTCTGTGTCAATTACACAGAGACTTCAAAAGTACATAGAAAAATGGAATTTGAAGATGAAATAAAATATATTAACTTTATTTTTTAACAGAAGCACTATCAAGGTCAAGACATTTTTTAAAGGGATGATATCTGCCATTTACCACATCTCTAAAGCATTGCGGGAACTGGGAATTAACTATACCAATGCAGCCTTTGAGCTTTGTCTTCAGGATCACACTGGTAAAGCTATGCTTTACCTCCTGTTGCAAATCTTCCAAGAAATGCTTAAGGATCCTGATCTGACATGTTTAAAGTTTCTATTGAAAGCTGGGCTCTTTTATGCAACTGCTCTGGTTGCAACACTTTTGGCAAGCTTGCTCAACTTTAATTTTCCAGACAGGATTGTGTAAATTGAACCAACTAAGATGCCTTTGCCCTTCGTTATTGTTTCTGCTGTTAGTCATTGATTATCTTCAATTAGGGCACGAACAAAATTAATTTTTTTTCTTGCTAATTGATGGGGATGATCTACCACTGCCAGTTTCATCTTCAACATAATCTTGACACTTATTAAAGAAAGTTATCTTCAGGGCATTGTCTCCGTAAACTTTTTGTAAAGCAAAATAATTTCACCATTCTTCTGCCCCAAACTCCTCATACATTTGGTCTTTGTTCTTGCTTCAATTTTAGCTGAATTCATTACTCTAATAGGGGATATTTTAAAAATTGATGTCTCACACCTCAAATTAGAGCTAGTTCTGATATTCTATGACAAGTCAGTATGAGTTTATTTTGAGCACACAAAAAAATCCATGCATAATTTTCATAATATGCATTTTCTAAATTTTTGAAGATAGAGCAAGTCAAATAGTATTTCTACAAAATCATAGAAATGGTTGTAAAACAATAGTTTCAAAATTCAAAACTAATTTATGATTGTACTTTCCATCTAGGTCTATGCACCTCCTAAGGATATGTTTCCACCTCTCAAACACTTTCTCAAATATTTCTAGTCACTGTGGAAAACATTATAGCATTTCTTTATAAATCTGGAAAGAGTAATATCATATCGTCAAGCAATCCCATACTTGGTATATGCCCCCCCAAAAAATGCCACAACACAAATAGATACCTGTATTCCCATATTCAATGCATGCAGCTCTGTTCACAATAGCAAAGTAGATGGAAACAACCTTAATGTTCTCACATTTATATATTTACCTTTTCTATACTAGATTTTTATTAGATTTGGCATTCATTGAAAAGGATGCATTACGGAGTGTCTATAAATAATGTTCTTAATTAAAGTGATGAATTTATTTGTGTAAACCCCATACTTGCAGGTTTCAATGCCTCTCCTATTTGCTGTTAATTCCCATTTCAACCTGCTCCTTTTGATGATAACTTAGAACTTACACAATATTCACCCTTAAATTTATTAAATAGCAAAATAAAATTAATTAAATGATAACATGTATTCAATAACAAAATAGGGGTTTCCGTGCATATGCCAAGGGATGAATTTCCAATACAGTTTTCATTTTTATATTTGTTATTTATAAAAAAATTCAGTTTTTGTAAATAATATTATAGCATTATTTTAAAATCCCAAAAATGTATTTTTGGCATCAATTAGAAATTACAATGAAATATTTTAGAAGTCAGATAAAAATGTGCAAGAGAATTATGTTTCCAAAATTCCTTTAGAAGATATACCAGCAAAAGATGGGAAAATCACAGTTCTATCTCATATGTCTAATGAATCAGAGTAACTAAATGAACAAAATGTATGATATGTAGCCTTGTTATGCCAAAATAATATTTCCATACTATTGCTATTAGAATATGTGTTTTGAGTCAGTATTATCTTTATATATGTAAGATAGATTTTCACCGCGTGGTTTGCATTTTTAATGCTTTGGTAGCTACTGGTCTCCATATACCTACTTATTTAACCAATGTCCAAGATCCTTAATTGTTCAACCACAGAAAATATCTTACATGAATATATGTTTATTAGCATTATGCATTAACAATTGGCTTCTAGCATGCTGCCTAGACCTTGGCCTCTTAGTGCACTGAGAGGCTAATTTTGAGGAGAAATGTGCCCACTGGGTCTTTCTAGAACAATCTATCATATGATTATGAAAACTAAAGCCGGCAAAAAAAAAGCTTAGTTAGAAAAAAAATGGAAAGAAAAATAGAGAATTGGATTTGTTTCAACTTTTTTATTTAACTTGTATTCTGTTATTTCCAAGTTTCTGTTTGGAAAATATGAAATGCCAACATTTTATGTAATGATGTCATTGCTATAAAACTCATCTTTAAAAAATTTCCTTTTGAGTTTTCATGTAGTTAGTTCTGCTATAAGCTGAACTGGGGCACTTGAATCAGAGCCCAGACAAAAAGAAAGCAAATTGTTCACCATCTTGAATCAAAATTGAGCATTCCGTTTTGGTTCTGTTTTGTTAATACCATATCTTAAAACTAAAACTAGTGTGTTTAAATGTGATTAGCTTTTGGAAAAATGTGCCATCTCTCAACAGACACATTCAGATCAAGCATGGTGCTACAAAATTCCATAGGCATGAAAGTCAACCAGTCAATCAACTGTGAGCCAGTGGATTGACTGCAAGTGAATTTCGATTGCTGTACATTTGGATCTGAAAATAGCTGGATTATTTCACTTGCCATAGCACTATCGGAAGGAAAACTCTATCCGGAACTAAGTAGAAACGGTTAGCCCTGAAATACTTGAGGTTTTAATTGTATCACATGCACTGCTTGGTAGTACTAAGATGTGTTGAGAGAGAGTGTTTCTTTGAAACAACACCAGTCTCTTTTTATAGTAACAACCGCAGTTAATTCATATGCATCTCACCCAGTTGTGCGAAAGGGAAAGAGCTAAAAGGAAGGAGAGAAATAGTAAGAACAGCGTTCCCTGGAATCTATTTCTTTCCCGTGAAAAACCATGAGGTTACAATGAATAGCTCCTCACCCAATGATTAGACTTGAAATGTGTAGAATAACTAAATGCAAGAATCAGAAGAAAGCAATCTTCAATTAAAATGTGTAGCCACTCTGTAAGAAAGGGCAGAACTGCCCCATAGGGTTACAAGACTCTAAATCTCAACTGAAGCAGACAGTCGTATTTTTCTCCCAAGGAGCTTCTGGCGCATTCACTGCCTACCCTTTGGATAGCAGCCAAATGATTTTACCACCATGCCCGGAGCGTTCCCTGAAGGGTGCAAACAAACCAAACCCTACATACTGCAGTCCAGTTAATTCCAGAGCAGAGCCACCCCAGAGAACACAGAAGAACAGCTCCATAGGGTTTCCGAGATTGTACATCTTATGGAAGCAGAATGTCTCAACTGTCTCCCATAGAAACCTTGACCTGCTGGTTAGTGGCCAATGTTTACCCAACAGTGCCACCAGGGCACCTTAAACCACACAAACCAAAGCTGAGTTCACTTCACACTCAGTGGCCATGTACCATAGCTCCCCTACTTTAGATATACCTCTGGATGCATGTCTGATTCTGGATTAAACTGTGATACATGAAGAAGAAGAAGAAACTTTTATTGCCTCTGAGAGCTTAAAATATAGAGCTAGAGCCAGATAAGCAAACAATCACAATATAGTGATTTAAAGGAAAATATCAAGGGGAAGACATCTTCCAAACTTTGAGGCAACCAGCAGAGGCTTCCCAAAGAAACTGTGATATCCTACTGTGGTAGTTATATAATCTGTTGACAATTTGAGAGGATTAAGAGTGAATGGGTGGAGGTGAGCCTGTCAATGAGGTCACAGCTTGATGACCTCATTTGGAGGTGTTAGACAGTGGTTCTCAACCTTCTTAATACCACGACCCTTTAAAACAATTCCTCATGTTGCAGTGACATCCCCAACTATAAAACTATTTTTTGTTACTACTTCATAACTTTAATTTTGCTATTGCTTTGAATTGGGCGAACCATGTGAATGGGTCATTCAACCCCCAAAGAGATCATGACCCACAGGTTGAGAACTGCTGAGCTAAGGAGATAAATAGTTCACTGGATATAAGATGCAGGCTCATTCCCTGGGAGACATTCTTGTTGACAAGCCAAATGGAGACAGGCTGATCACAGCCAAAGCCTCAGAGCTGGATAAGCCATGTGGAGACCCCTGCCAGTGCTGAGATGATTCCACTGGTCCTGGATCCATAAGACTTTCCATCAACTGGCCTGTGATCATCCTGCATTCAGCAGCATTGCCTGTGTTTAGTGAATCTGAAGAGAAATTTATAGATTGGTATTGTACATATGGGCTAATAGAAACTTATGGATTTGAACTGAACTGGGCTGGATTGTTTTCTAAATATTCAATTGCTCTTATATATAAAACTCTTTCTTATACATATTTGAATGTCTCTGGATTTGTTTTGCTGGTCAACCCAGACCAATGAACCTAGCAACTGCCCTAAAAATGATTGCATTAGAAGAGCATGGATAGAGTCGGATAAAAAGTGAGAAAAAGCTCAAATAATAAAGAAAACAGGCTTACTGGGGGGGCGTGGAAGTTAGAAACTGAATGAACCCCAAAGAATACGGTCTTAATCAACCTTCAGATTTGAAAGTGAACTCTCCCCTGTGTTGACCTTTTTTTTAAAAAATTTTAAGAAGACCAAAAGGGTCTTTGCTCATGAACAAAGTACTAAAGGTTGGGAAAGAAGGAGGGGGTAGAAATAGGAAACACAGGTAAGAAGTATGGTAAGTGATTGTGCATTGAGGAGAATGTAATGGATGGGTTGAAACAAGAGATGTATGAACTACTGATTGTAAAATTGGCTATCTGCTCTGTAAGCCTTCACTTGATTTACAATAACAAGTTTTAGCACAAAACTCTGGAGAAAAAAGAAGAAGCTGTGATATACTGACTGAATTCTGAAGGCTGAGTAGAATATAGCCAGTAAAAAGTCTGGAGGGACCATCAATAGTTGGGCATCATCTAATCTTTTAGGTCTCAGGGCTGTGGAGACTGATATTAATATGATCCATTAGTCCAATGAACTACTTGTTTCCATGTATTTTCAGTTTTGTTAACTTTGGTTTCTTCTAGACAGGAAAGAGATCTAATAGTTACACATCAGAGAGCTGCTCCCTAGCTTTTAATAGACCCTCCTTGCTACCCAGCAAAAGAGTAGTGGAACATAACCTTTGCAGACGATGTTAAACTAATAGACCTTGTTTTCCCCTGAGACTTTGGCTATGCCTAACAATTTTCATAACTTTGCTCCTTGAATGCTTCATATTTGGGCATATATTTGCTGCATCGGCGAATAATCTCACTTCCCCTCCCACATCTATTCAACTCTTGTGTCTCTCCATGCATTTGCTCATAGATCATTGTTATCGCAGGGTTGTGCATATAACATTATTTACCTCTACTGTCTTTAGAAGGTAGTAGACAAAGTGGGAGAAAATGTCGAATCAACATCATTTTAAACATAACAAAAAACCCTGGATTGTTGGTCAGTTAGAGACTGGTGGTACCCCTAAAACTGCAGATACTTTAGTTATCCTTTAGGTCTGAAAATTAACTCACCACCGTGGTTCACTCTTAAGAGAGACAAACAGCCCGGTCTATAGGGGGGAAATACCACTGGTAGATATGCACACCTTAGTCTAATCAGCCATTGGAGATCCAAAGGGCAGCACTTACCCAAGGGCGAAGTTCAGAAAGATAAGGAAAGAAGGAAGAATGGGAATGGGAAACAAGGGAATGAAGTGGGACGCGTGATGTTAGGTTGTGATGATTGCAATCAAGAAGGTGAAGAAAATGTGTCTGAGTTGCTGACTGGACAACTGATCTGCTGTGAAAACCTTCACCCAGTTCACAATAAAATAGTTTCAAAAAATATGAAGGATAATGGGCACAGAGTTTCTGTTTGGAATGATCAAAATGTTTTTTGAAATAAATAGTAGAGGTGATTGTACACCCTTGTGAATGTAATTAATGTCACTGAGTTATACATGCAATATGGCTCAGATGAAAATTATTATGATTCATATTCTACTACAACATATCTTTTTTCCCTTCTAAATGTGGAGAGAGGAAAGCAGACTTGAGGACTATGAGAAGTCTTAGCGGTTCAGAGGTAAATTCTTGTCTTCCTTGTAGTTGACCTGAGTTCATCTCCTATTCCAGCCACTTCCGGTCTGTTAGTGGAGGCTTGTATGTTACTATGACACTGAACAGGTTTCAGTTGTGCTCCAGACTAAGACACACTAGGAGGAAAAGCTTTGAGACTACTTCCAAATATCAATCGAAGAAAACTGTAGATCACAGCAATACAATCTACAATCAATTGTGGAGATGACACATGGCCTGATAGGATTTTCTTCACTCATACATGGGGTGGCCAAGAGTTGGAACCTACTCAAAGGGAGCTAACAGCAACGGAGATCTTATGCCAAGGCGTAATAGAAGGAGAGATTATTGGAGGTGAATTTAAAACAAACAGGAATCTATAGTTAAAGCAAGGGGGCACCAGTGAAGAGTGCTGACTAGAAGAATAACATTCATGGTACACATTTTGTTTTAAAGAAAAATGCTTCAGGGACAACTGCTTAAAAAAAGAAAGAAAGAAATCCTGGCTCTGAGCTTCACAGTCCTTGCCAGACATATCAGAAGGGCTTGCCAGCTCCGGGCAGGATCTTACCACTCACTACTCTCAACCTTTTGGTGGAGCAGGCCTGCTGAAGGTCTTTGCCCAGACTATCCTGACTGTACGGTGTGGTCAACCTGCTGTGCTACCTTCTCCTGAAAAGGTAAAGGAAAATCACTCTGGATCCAGTTTATGGAGAACCAGGGACAGGAATAAGATTGAAGGTCGTTGGATTCACTTCTTTTGTCCTAATTTCAATCTGGGATTTCTCACCTGAAGTAAGAGTATTCAATGATCCATGTAGATGCGGCCTTTCGATCAAGTAGCAGTTATGTGTTAGAATATGTTCAGCAGCACTTTGTTGGAGTATGTTTAGCAGCACATCAATCCTATGACTAGTACCCAAACAAGTAATCCGTTCTTTGGACGTTATTAGACATCTAGGCTTTAGGATTGCGTAATTCTATAAATAAGGGGAGCATAGTCTTATTCATCATCATCTTTAAATATTTTAATGCTAGAAAATGGATTCTTCAGATGGTCCATTATTTTAGGGTGATAGAGAACAGATTGATAGCATGAATGTTGTACCCTGGAGTTCTGGAATAAAGAGATAAATATTGTACCCTAGAGACACTGGAGTCAAAGCTGGGTGTAATTGAGAATCTGGAATGAGAAAGGTAAAATGGGAGAGGCATTGCATGAACAATGTGTTGAGACCCATTTCTGGCCTCCTCTGCTCTCCTGAGGCAGAAGTCAAACATGTTTCCACCCTCCATCTTCCTTTACCGATGCGGAGACGAACCATTCTCCCCAGAGTACTCTACTTTTATGCTGGGGGAGACTCTATGGTTAAAGGATCCTATGAGGGATGTTGATCGATTACCATGAGGAAGGATCAAAAAACATGCAGGACACAGTCATTGGTCCAAAGCAACACCTCTCCTCAGCCATTAACCAGCGTCTCTCTGGTCCTGAGCCTCACAGCAATGTGGTACCTTGGACAACCTCATAGTCTTGGCACTGCTCCTCTATTCCATCTCCTAGTCTCCTTGCCTCAATGTCTAGTGTCTTTGGTCTTAGCCTCTGTCACTTCAGAGAGGGAGATCTTGAATGGGCTCTTCTTCCAGTGACCGTGGGACTTCTCTCTGTATCCAGGATGGCTCTTATATTCAGAGGAATGGTTTTGATGAGAGTGTGGCTTTTATACTTTAGTAAGCCATACCCCCAAGGAAAACATAAGTCACACCCTCAAGAAGAGTAGATCCTGAAAGGATACATCTGACCTTAATCCCATAACAGAGAACTCCCTCTAAAATGGGATTATAGCCACAGGCATAGAATCCAGAATAGCATGTCACATTGGAGTCATGGGTGGAAGGGTCATACTAATTGATTGTATCTCAGGAATAAAGGACAAAGAGGAAAAAGAGAGTGACCATTGGAGGTAGACAGCTCCTGGTAGGAATGATCTGAGAAAGAGGATAGGAGGAATGGCTGCATATGCAGAAAGACAAGAGATGTTTATAAGAGAAAACTAGCAAGTTAGCAAATTGGGAAGTTGAGGACAAGGAAGTCATATTTTTGTTATTTACCAAGTTGACTCACGGTGATCTCATGTACAGCAGAACAAAATGTTACCTGTCTGGTGCCATGGCCATGGTTGTAGTTGCTGTGTATTTTGAGGGAGGTCCATCTTCTAGCACTGTATCTGACAACACTCGATGTGATTCATAGGGAGGGTTCTCTTTGTCTAAATTGTGGAAGCGGATTGCCAAATTTCTCTTCCTCGTCCAACTGAATCTGGAAACTTTACTGTAACCTGTCCACGAAGGGGCTTCCTGCTGGAATTTGAAATCCTGATGGCATAGTATCCAACTTCATAGCCACATGAAAGCCATCACAATGCGGCAAACGGACAGATCAGTTTTGGCTATTTGGCTCAAAATAGCATCAAAGGATGGGCATGGTATTCACCAAATTAGTCTGTGCAGATGTGTATTCACATTTCTTTTCTGCTGACTGAGCCTTACTTGGTGTGCACTCAGCAAGGTGCTTTATATACACATACAAACGAGATTTTTGGTCGATGTTCAACCAATTCATGTGTATCAGCTGTCAGGTATGTGTTTTCCATACTCTGTGTATAAAGCCCACTATTCATCTGTCGGTTTGCTGCACTCCAGTGGCTTTCATGTTGCTATGATACTAGAAAGTAGGGTGGTGTTTGGAATAGCAGCAGGATCCCTCATGGTGGACAGGATTAAGCAGAGCTCCAGACTAGCACAGACTAGAGTAAAAGGAGAGGTGATTCACTTCTGAAAAATAAGCGCCTGAAATCTCCATGAGTTTACCATTGTCTGATACAGTGTCGAAAGATAAGACCCTAACATTAAAAGGATCTAAAATATAACTGGGCAAGAGGGGCCAACTCAAAGCAGAGTCAACCGTAATGACATGAGTGGGGCAACACTCTTGCTATTTTTGATTGCTGATGTGGCAAGATGCAAAATGAGAACAATCCGCTACAAACATCTATAAACAATTAGAATGAGGAAATCTTCAAAATGAGATTGGATGCACACAACCAAACTCAAATGGCCTGGCATTGTCCCTTTTGAATCTGGCAATCACATACTTACTACGCCAAGAGTGACAAATGAAAGTGGGACACTGTCACACCAGTTGTTTCAAAAGAATATTTCAAGCTCCATTGACAGGATAAACCCAGAAGGAATGCAACGATCTTCAAATGTACAGATGCACAGATAAATTAAAGATGATTTCATTCTTACAACTTCTGAAATTGATGAAACATGCAATCTAGATGAAGTAGTGAATTATGGTGTGAAAGTTGGAAACAAAGAAGGATCAGCAATTAAAAGAATCTGACCTTGGTGCTAAAAATGACCTCAGATATCACATGATAGAATTTTACAAGGTTGAGGATACATTCATTGAAAGTCTCTGTTTTATACACTGGTGAAATTGGTGACAAAGCACATTAATATACCCAGAAAAAAATCCACAAATAACCTTTTGACAAATCTGTAGGGAAAAAAAGGTGATGGACAAGCTTAATTTCATCAGTTGAAACAAGCCAAGGCTGGGTGTGGAACAGACCCACTTGTTGTTGATAGCAAGTTCAAGTTGAAATTGAAGAAAATAAAAGACATCCATGAAAGTCAAAATAAGACTTTGAGTAGCTCTCCTCTGAATGTAGAGTACATCTCAAGAATGTCTCTGATCTATTGAGCACTAGTGACTGGAGACCGTATAAATTGCGGTATAACATCAAGAAAGAACATCAAAATGAATAAAGCAAAAGGCCATTACATTTAAAGGAAACAAAGAAAAGACCAGGATGTATTGAGATTATAACTGGCTTTTGAGCACAAAGAACCTAAACTGAAAAGAAGACATGAAATAACTGAACAGAACAGAAAGGCTGAACAGAAAATTTGAAAGGGGATTTCTAGAAGACAAAGTAAAATATTATAATAAAATGTGCAGAGACCTGAAGCTAGAAAACTAAAGGGTAAAAACACTTAACACTTTTCAAATCAAAAAATGTGAAGAAAACATGCAATGCATGAGTTGCATTATTGAAAGATTCTAGAGGTGAATATTGAACAAGAAAAAGAAGTGTAAAAGAAAGTGGACGGAATATACGTGATCACTGTAAGAGAATGAGTTGAAGCAGGTTCAGTCATTTGGGGTTGTGGTGTATAATCAATAATTGATGGTATTGGAGAAAGAAGTCTAAGCTATACTGAAGACAGTGGTGGAAGCAGGATTCCAGTACTTGACCGAATACTAAACTTAGAATACCAAGTGGCTGGAGCATTGGAGGTCCTCACTGGTCTCATCCAAGATACTTGGAAGACAACCAAAGAAATATGATACAACATAATGTGAAAATTATTTTAAATATAGTATTAATATAATACACAAGTAACATTTTGTTGAGGGTCATTCAAAAATGGTTGCAGAACTTCGATCAGGAACTGCCAGAAATTTAAGCTGTATCCAGAAAAAGACGTGGGACAGAGGATATCACAGCTGATATCAGAAGAATCTCGACGAGTGCCGAAAATATCAAATAGATATTTACCGGCACTTCACTGATTGTGCTGTGACAGCTGACAGTGTGCATCACAGCAGGTTATGAAGAGCAGTGGGAAGGATGAGACTCCCAGCACACTTAATTGTGCTCATGGAGGGCCTGTCACAGACTAAGAGTCAGGAAAGGTGGGCACCAGGGTTTGATTCTTCCACCATGCTTATTCCATATGCATTCTTAGTAAACATAAGTGGGACAAATTTTAAAAGATCACAGCATCAGGATTTGTGGAAGACTCATATGCAAATACCAATACCTTATTTTCTGATAGCAAAGAGGATTTGAAACACAGATTGAAGATTACAATCTTCAATATGAACTATAAGTCAACATAAACGTAACAAAAATCTTCCCAATTGAGCCAATAAGCAACATTATGTTAAATGAAGGAAATACTGAAACTTTGAAGAATTTCATTTTACTTGGATCCACAGTCAATACTCCAAAAACAGTAGTCAAGAAATAAACCACTTACTGCACTGGGCGTATTTGTTACAAAATATGTTTAAAATGTTAAATAGCAAAGATACCAACTTTCAGCACCAATGTGCGTGCGCCTGACTCAAGCTATGGTGTTTTCAATCACCACAGAGGCATGCAAAAAGTGGACAACAAATAGGGAAATTGACAAATCAAAGTCTTTGAATCTTAGAGTTAGTGAAGATTCTTTCATATACCATGGTCTGCACAAAGAAGGAACAGATGTGTGTTGGAAGAAGTACAGCCAGAATGCTTGGATAGCAAAACCTTTGCTCATGCACATTGGAAATGCTACTTGGAAGGAATGGTCCTTGGAGGGGGACACCAGCGTGGGTGGAGTAAATCAACTTGACTCATTTCCTTTGAGAGGATTCTGGCTCAGAATGACTCCACAGGGACAGAACAGAACTACCCCTGTGGGTTTCTGAAACTAAACTCTGTGTGGAGTAGAAAGCCTCATATCCCTCCCTCTGAGCTCCTGGGGATTTTGAACCTCTGACCTTGCAGTTAGCTGTGCTATGTGCAGCTACTGTACCACCAGGGCTCCTTGGTAGAGTAAAAGCAAAAACAAACGCCAGACCCGCTGCCATCCAGTGAAGGCGGATTCACAGGGACCCTATGGAACAGGGTACAACTGCTCCTGTAAGGTTCACAGACTGTTACTCTTCCTGGCGATAGAAAGCCCAATCTCTCTCTAAAGGAGAGGCTGTGGCTTCAAACTGCCGACCTTGAGAATTGCAACCCAGCTCTTCATCACTATGCCACCAAAGATCCTCTGGCAAAGTAAGGGCCATTTAAAAAGATCAAGACCCTGAATGAGACAGATTGGCACAGGGGCTGCAATGGTGAGCTCAGCCATATGATGCTTGCCAGTCAGAACTGACTTGAAGTGCAACAAGTGTATAAGTATAAAGCAGTCTGCGCTTTATACATTGTGTAGTAAAAAGAGCCATCTGTCAAGGAAAATGCATTAATTATGGTAATAATATTTTTAATGATTTTAAACATGATCTATACTTTCACTCTTTATTCAACTATTTTAAGCATTATCTATTTAATCAATAACCTGATTTGTTATGTTTCATAAGGGCTAGAGTCAAGGGGGGGTACAGAGACTTGCAAGACATAGTTATATAAGTCACAGTGTGCATTTCAATCACAGTGGTCCAAAATGTGTTCTTCCTTCTTGCCACATTTTAAAATATCTACATGGAGTTTATATCAATCTGTTTTCATATGAACCAGAGCAACTTTAGCTTGACCGAGTAAAATGCAATGCCAAATATATTCACTTGGGGAATAAAATGTATGTAGCTGACCTAGCATGATTATGTGTAAATAATATCCCCAGGCAAATAACAAATTCCAAGAACACACTATCTCAGGAATAGATAATTCTCTTGAAACAAAAATGGTACATCTCAACCAACTATCAGGATATATGTGAGAGTATGATATATATATATATCCATGTATATATACACACAACTAATATATCCATATGCTATTTATCCACATACTCCATCTACTACTTTTCATTACTTAAACAGAAGAATTCCCAGAGGACCATTTTCAGAAACAGTAAAATCCTCAAAAAGGTTCCCGGAACAGCACATTCCTATAACTTGACACCATGTTTTAGATACTACCCAATAAATGTTTGCAAGGCAGCAATAAACCTTGTTTCTAATAGCAGGCTTCATGCTGTGCTTCCAGAGTGCAGAGGAAATGACTGAGCGGAAAGCTCATGTACAGTATACAAAGGCTGCATCAAAGGCTCTCTGAACTGGGCCAGTTCATTGCAAGATCTCTCAGGAGGTTCAGAGCCGGCCCTGATTCCTTCCTTGTTATAAGTCACTTGCTTCAATCCTTTCTAATAACCCTGAAATTGGCAGCACTCAGCACAGGCACGTTCGAGGGGGTCAGAGGTGGTTGGTTCAGGGGGGTGAGGAGGCTGAGAGTTGGAGGACAGACCAGCTCTAATTGCAATCATGTGCTGCATCATGTCCTTTCGGGCCGTGCCCCGTGGCATATGCATCCATGGTCCCTATTATATTAAAAATTCAAGGAATATATAATGGCTCAGAGTAATAAATGAGTTTGGGCTCATAACAGCATGATTAATATTACCATATTATTATGTTTAAAATGTTTCACTGTATGTAGTAATGGCTCTGCTGTATAAATGGTACACTATATACTAAGACGAACATTTGAGGGACTGAGATTAACTAGGAACTGCACCTATTTATTCTGACATATGCAAATTCCTGAGAGTCCCGGTGGTGTAGCGGGTACCACGGGATGAATCTTTCTACTCCTGTGAAGAGTTACAGTCTCAGAAGCCCACAGCAGCCGTTCTATCCAGTCCTACAGAGATACGATAACTCAGAACTGACTGACTGGATGGTGGTGAGTTTGCTTTTGATTTTGATTTACAAATTCAACTGGAAGACAAGGTTGGAATGGAGCTTGTTTATAATCTGGGCACTGTTTCTATATGATACATTGTTCATACAACATATCTCATGGATATAAAGCAACGTATGATTGTATCATAGAGCAGTGTCCCCTTGGACACTTTCTCACAGTCCTACAGTTGCTGACATTGGCCAGCTCCCTGGGAATGTCCCATTTCAGGTGCCAGCTGTAACTTGATACACTTGAGATATGAGAACTCCATTTTCTTAAAACCTAATAGAAACAGTTAGGCATCCGACTACCTTTTAAAAGGGGGAATAGTCAATAGTTGTTATTATGCACTGTTAGGTTTCCATTGAGGCCAGACACTCTTAACTGATTTTAATTAGTTGAAAATTAAAGTGACAGTCTGTTTCTTTATTTAAGAAAGTATACCGTTGAAACCCAGGCCAAAATTTGAACCATCATGCCTGGCACGAGTGCTTAGCAAAACACCAGTGAAGGGAAACGAGTTGATGCCTGTGAACCAGGGATGTGCCCAATGCCATCACAGAACCACAGTGAGCTTAATCAGGGGCTTAACCAGCTTCAGCACTAAGAGGCACTGTGTGACGGCAGGCAGGCAAGCTTCACTTTACTTTTAGTCAGCGTCCAAGTTTCTTTTCCTCAGAGATGGTATGCTCCTAACATAGAGTGGAGATGTCCATTAGGTCCTTTTTCGTTTGTTTGTATTTTAGATTGATAAACTGTGAAGAAAGAGGAAACTGGCACTAACATCAAATTGTGTGTGTGTGTGATTATGATAAAACCCTGTGGTAAATCTAGATCGAGTCATCCAGGCTTGCAGGAACTATAGATTATCTATTCATCTTGCCTTTCACACACTGTGATGAGCACGGCACATGGCTGATTCTATTTGTTGAGTGAGAAAGAGAGCAGGCAGCCTTTTTTGATTCGCTGCTTTCTCATCAGGGAAAGAATGAATGATACCTGTCCCATAAACTGATCCAGTGGGAATGTGTTCAGCTGCTAGTAACAGAAAGCCTGAATCATCTTTGTTTAAAAGGATATATTTCCTTTCCTGGCTCTCTTTTCTGTAGAAGGCTGTGTATCAATGTACTAGCAGAGAGCTCAAAAGTATTTCTGTTAACCATTTTGGGAAAGGCTTTGCTTTGCAGAAACATAATGCCTTCCTTTTCCCTATTTGTTGCTCTGCCTGGACTGTTTATCTGGAGTTTTTGCATCTATTTTTGAACGATGGGACACGAGCATTAAGGAAGATCCTTGCAGCTTTGCCCATGTCCCCTTTCTTCCAGACTCTCTCCTTTGCAATCTGAAGTCATTGTCATTTGCACAGCACAGAAGGGGAAACAGCTTGGGGGCTGATCGTGAGAGGTTACTATGAGCCAAGCCTGGAAGTTACACAGGGCACCTCTGTTCTCAATCCATTAGGAAGAACTCAGACACACTCACAACTATCTGCAAAGGAGTCTAAGACATTTTGTCTAATTTTGTTCCCACTGAGATTTTTGGTAAACACAGTTGTTTGTCCCATATTTACTTTATGTGAATGTCATTAATTTTAAAAAATAACTTATTTTGACATAGATGCTAACTTTGCACCAGTTTTATTTTTTGAATTTCTCTGATGCACACATTCCCAAAATAAATTCACTTAGCCAATGCCACAGTATTGCTTGTTTTCCAGGAGCACATTTATTGTATCAAATGAGGTGAGCCCACCTATTTTCTCACTGAACTGACCCTTTGAACTGTATGAGTAATGAATAGAGAAAAAGATCATGTTGGAAAAGATATCCTAAGTAAGAAGTATTCCCTCTTTTAATTTCCTGATTGGAGCAAATGGTATATGTGCAACTAGTAAATGTTGGTATTTCAAACCCACCCAAGAGTGCCACAGAAGAAAGGGGTGGTGATCGACTTCCATAAGGAGTACAGTAAGGAAAACCCAGTGGTACAGTGCTTCCCTGTAACATATGGGATTGCCTTGAATTGGAATTGGCTCAAGGGTAATGAATTTGATTTTCTCATTTGTTTATTGACTCTGTAGTCATGCAATGGATTAGATCAATTATTTATATCATCCACCAAGTGTTTTGCCAACCAGTATCTGTTACGTACAATCCTATGACAACATTCAAGTCACTAGAGTACTGTAATCGCAATATAGCTTTTGGTCTTTCCGTCTTCTACTCTCCATTCCATACAAAATATTACAGGCAAACTGGCTGACTTTCTGTCTCGAGTCTCTCCCATCTCATCTCTTTGCTCCTGTCACTCTACATCTGGAAGCACACCTTTCTCCAAAATGATCCTCAAAAATTCGACCATTCTCCGGGTCAATGCCAATTCCAACTTGCTCAGTAAACCTTCACTGATTATCTGAGTGATAAGCTCATTCAGCTTTCATTCCCCTTATATTTTTGTCAGTCTTCTTCTTGCTTGATTCATAACTTTGTGCAACTGACCTATTGTACACAAGAGTTTTGTTGCTGGGTAATTTTACTACATGTTAACCCGATTAGTCTGAGAATTTTAGTGAGAGAGAGGAATCAGATATTGAGATGTGCTTGCTCCTTGCAGTATGCAAGAAGGCTTCCCATCACTCAATTCTTAAGATATGAAGGCAAAGAGGGAAAACCAATGTCATCTATGTTCAGCATTTTCTCAGGGAGCGCTGAGTACAGGTAGTTCTTTCGAAGCCGTTCATAACAAGGAGGAGCACAGAGTATCCAGAGACTAAAAAGTTAAAGAATTTTCTAAGCATTGCTAAGCATTGGACAGAAGATTTTATGGAGTTGCATTCCTCTTTAATTTATTCCCCTTTACTTTGAGGGCAGGAAATAATATTAATGCTGGCATCTTGTCAAATAATTTTTGTATGCACGAATGGTCAAATTTCAAGTTTGGAAGAGAGATGAAACATTCTTTAAAATGCCCATTTTCTTGGACTTAATTCATAAGAACTAATGACATGCCTCTGCTTGATGCTCAATTTCATGAAGAGATCACTGAGGATATGAGTGCTATAATAAAGGGTGGGGAAGAAACTAGATGGTGCCTGGCTATCAGGAAGAACAGTGTCTGGGTTAATAAAGGCTTGCTTTTAAACAAGCAGCCATCTAAGTGAGATGCCAGGCCATATGGGGAAGAAGTACACCAGCCTATGTGATCTAAGGGTTGTAAATGATTTAGTTCAAATCTAAAGGGGGGAATGGCATCAGAGCTTAAATTATGAGCACCTGGTTTGCCAAAAGCTATGGATGATGTTGGAAGCCAAAATTCTATTTGGAGGGTTCACACATAGAACCCCTTCTGACCATGGACCAGGAATGTGACTAGCCTTGTTATCATCCAGAATGCATTGGAAAATGGATTGTTGCAGATGCAGTTAAAATTTAGCATTCTATCATTGATCGCCCTTGTGACCCATTTAAATCTGTTCTAGTTTTTCTGTTTTCTTTTCAATTGAGGTTTTTTAAAATCAGATTTACATTGTTATTATTGTTAGGTATTGAATATGAATATGGGAGGATATGAATCAGGGAGAGTGTAGCTTAAAGGGAAGAAAATTGGGGAGGGGATACAATATTTTATGGAAAATACTAACTGAGATTTAGAAGAAACTTGTGCATGGAACAGGCTTAAAAGAACTGTGTGTAGTGTAAGGGGCATGATTTCTCGAATTGATACTCTGTTTTATTTTATCATTTTATTTTTATTTTATATCAACTCCACCATCTCTAACCCTAACTCTGTAACTGAGTGATAACCTTTCTGAACCAACACCTCTACATTTATAGAATAATGAAGTTATTATCAAGGCTAAATGATCTCGTACAAGTTAGGTGCATAGTATGATGCCTATCATATGGTAAAAGCTCCACAGAGCTTTTGTAATAAAAGTCTACTATCCAAAGACAATGAGAGGAAGCAGTCTCAAAATGCCTGTAAAATTACTACAAGGATGTCAGGCTCCTTCTTCTCTAATGGGAAGGTCTTATCTCAGAGGACCTGGTACTTATCACTCATACAGAGTATGCAGTAAGAAAAATGCCTTCTGGGAGCCTGCTCTTTAAGTCCAATGTGACTGACACAGGCATCATGCACAATAAGGACAGATTCAAATACAGTCTACACTGAGAATCGACACTCAGTATGACCAAAGAGGATAAATGCATTCTTGTGGCTTACTTCTGAGACCACTGGTATGATGAGTTGGCTCATTACATTTGTCTTTTGTTTTTCCTTAAGAACCTCATGAGACATTGTCCAGGGTACTTTTCAATCCAATCTATTTGTGATTGCATCTTTGTTTTCAAAGAAACTATTTTTGGAATTGTTGGTTTAGTGTTCCAGCTCATGGTGTTGTCAAAATGAACTAAGATAAAGATGCTGGGCACGATGTAATTGAATCAGCTAATGGGACTCATGTGTTGAAGAAACATTACTTGACAAAAAAGAATGGAGGGCTGGAATGAAAACAGCTGAGGGAACAGCAGTGTGCTGCAGAATAAACCTACCCTAGAACTTGGAAAGGCTTCCACCATCCTAAAAGAGTAGCCATCTCCTTGTTTACTTTTAATTAACCACCCCCCCCCACCCCAGATAAGGAATCCTTGTCTGTTATAGAGACTTGGGTTTTGCTGACTGTCCACTGATAAATTTACCAGATAAACAAAGCACCTTCCAACTTATCCATTTGGGAGAGCTACTTTTAAAAGTCGTATTTGAAAATCAGATAACCTGAATGTTTTTTGGTATGAAGAGAGAAGCCCCATTAAATTGGGTAACTGAAATCACCGCAGGCCTGAGAGAAAAGCTGCAAACAAAGGGGTATTTGATCTCATTCTCCCTGAGACCTGGCACTAGGCAAAGAACACAGCCTTTCAAACCTGTAATGTCAAGGGCTCTGTGGGAGCTTTCATCCTTCAAAACAAGCAGAGAAGCACAAACAGAAAGCACTGACACCCATTAGTCTGGCCAAGGCGTCCACAGTTCTTACATTCACTCATTCACTAATTACTGTATACCGATTATGCACAGGGCACTCTGCTTGGCATTATCACGTGCAGTGCCACCTTGAGTTTGTAGTCTAATAGCACCAAAGTGTACTTCTGTGTGACACTCTACAAAGGATTTGGATTTTCTGTAGGCAGCTAAGTTTGGGAGATAAGGATAACTTTGAATTACTTTTTGTTACTTCAAATCAAAACTAAATTCACTAGCATACTGTCAGTGCTGACTTGCAGGTGCCCTATAGGGCAGAGTAGAATTGCCTCAGTGAGTTTTCAAGGCTGCAAATCTTAATGGAAGCAGAACGTCTCATTTTCTCCTGGGAAGTGGCTGGGGTAAACAACTACACCATGAGGGCTCCTCTTTCTTACTTAAGCACACCTTTTATCTTCCACCCACCGCCTGCCCGATTGGGTGGCTTGTGTGTTGCTATGATGCTAGATGGTGTGTCACCAATATTTCAAATGCCAGCTAGGTCCCTGGTGGTGGCCAGGTTTCAATGGGAGCTTCCCAGTGAGGCAGGCTTACAAGAATGGCTTGGCAGTAAAATTCTAAAAATTAGCCCGGGGATCTGATACAATGGTAACTGGGATCTCAGCAAGCAGACTACTTGGGAAGGAGGAAATCTGGAATGCGATCTAGCTGCATTCTAGAAGTTTGGGTCGACACTTCAGATTCAAACAAAAACAAACTCACTGCCACTGAGTTGATTCTGACTCACAGCAAGCCTGTCGGACAAACTCAAACTGTCTCCGTGGCTTTCTGAAGCTCTGGGGAACAGGCAGCATCATCCGTGAGTCCGAACTGTCTACGGGGCAGCTACACACCCAACATGAAAACTATTCCACCACCGGGATCCTTACCGGGTCTCCAAGCATCCCACGAATATGGCTTGGTTTAGGCTAACTCTGATAGCCAAAAAGTTTTAGCAGCAGGGTGGGTAAAGCAGCAAGAATTGCTTATCAGTGGATATTTAAATAAGTCTGTGCTGCAATCTGATTGATTGATTGATATTGATTAGTTGGTTGTCATCAAGCAGCACTGTCTCACAGCCACTCCCCGCTGTTAGAGTCGAACTATGCTCCATTAAAAAAAAAAAAAAGGTTCATCTTATTTTTATTCTTATGTGTTGAAATTGACTCCATGGCAGTGAATTTGTTTTTGCTTGTTCAGAATATACAGGACAACATACATCCTTGCACCAGTTTCTGTGTGAAACTCAGTGACACCGGTTACATGTTTCACATAGTGCCACCCCGCACACCTTCCTGTTAGCAGTTCTTCTTCCCCCAGTAGCAGAAACACACAGCCTTCTAAGAAGCTTTGACACTCCCAGGGCCCAGTTGATCCCCTAGCTCGAGTTCTGGGAAGCCGGGTCGTTCCTGGACTCCATGTTGCGCTGCTAACCAGAGTCTGCAGGAGGAGCTCAAGAGGCTGCCTGCTGCTGTCAGAGGCAAAGTCTCAGCAACCTACAGGCAGTTCTACCGTGTCCCACAGGGATTTTACAAACAAGACTCAACCTAGTGGTGGTGAGAGAGAGAGCTATTTCTTAAAAGAGCATAATGATCCAAGCAATTTTGTTTTGATCTTTTTTACTAGTTAGGTTATTTTTACTCATGTCTCCTTTGGTTCCTCTAGTTAGTTCTAGAAAAGCACCTTGTTCCATACATCATTCCCTCTACAAAAATATGCCTAATTTCACTAATGCTCTAGACACCAAGTCCAGTAATAGGGTGACTACAACGTAAACGAAGACACTCACAAAAGTGAGCAGATGTAAGTACCTGCTCTGGACTAGATGCCTCAGTTGGTACTTTTCACATTTGATTTAAATGCTATATAAAAATCAAACCCAGCGTCTAGTCATCCAGCTAATCCCCGCTCATTGGTTCCAGAGTTCAATTTGAACCGTGCGTGTCGCCAAGTACAATTTCTCCATAGAGCTGCTTTGGTTCTAATCTTGAGGGGTCACAGGGAGTCAGGAGGCCAGTGAAACCTTTGGAGTCACAACAGAATATTTTGTGATGTACTGCTGTAAGATCAGCCCCTTGTTTGGAAAGCTATTGCAACTAAGGACATGGACTTGAACATACCAGTGAGGGGAAGGGAGTACAAAAGTCAGGAAATGGTGCATTCTGTTACACAGCGGGTCATCATGTTTGCAGCAAACTCAAATGGAACAACTAACAACAACAAAGTATCTTAGGTATGCCCACTTGACTGTTGAGTGCCCACAGAGAGAGAAGGAGATGTGCGATTGGGTTGGAGAAAAACCCTGGCCGAAATGGTGAGAGTTCTCCACCAGGCCTGCAACTCCCCCCATTGTCACTGCATTTCAGTGCTCCTATGATGAGGAGCCCCAGTGACATCTTGGTTATGTGTTGGGCTGAGCTGCGAAAGCAGTTTGAAACCACCAGCAGCTCCGTCAGAGAAAAACAGGGCTTTCTGTGCCCATAAACAGTTACAGTCTCAGCAGCTCACAGGGTGGTTCCTCCATGTCCCCTAGGGCTGCTGCGGGGCAGCACTGACTTGCTGACAGTGAGACAGCTTCCTCCGAAGTTGTAATAAATGAGCACTCTTGACTGTTATGTTGTCTTTGGAGGAGTACGCCGTGCTGTATTATTTTAGATAGCGAAGTCACACAGTTTCCTACAGCCTGCCCTGCCTAGAAACACAATGGAGGGAGAAAAGGGCAAGAGCTAGAGAGTGAATGGATCCTTGACCTGCTTATTCCATGCCTCTGAGTCAGTTCCAGTTCATGATGGCCTTACAGGACAGAAAGGTCCACTGGGGTTGCTGGGGCTTTAACTGGAGAGGGAGAGATGCAGCACTCTTTTCTCCACAGAGCAGCTGGGGGAAATATGAAAGAAATGAGCAGACAAATGAATTTGGGCTCACATTCTAACTCTGCCCCATCATCGTTGCTATGTGAAAGTTGGGTTTCGTCGCCTATAACAGGGAAAATGATACCCATTTAGACAAAGATGATCCTTAAGTCCGTTGTTTTCCTTTGTTATTTTTAAACATGGAAGCAACTGCCAGGAGGAACAAAAGGCTAAAGGATTTTAAAGTGGGGCTCCTAAAAAATGGAAGGGAGAAAAGGGAGAAAGGTCTATACGTTCTCATTATAAGGTTTTTGGTGTGAGCTGAAATTTTCCTTAATGGATGGATGAGTATTTCCTTAATAACAATATTAAAAAATTGAAAGTCCCCCCAAAAGCAAGACTCATGATGAAGCTAGTAATAAAAACATTTTTTAAACTTCCAATCATTAAGCATAGATTAAAATCTTTATTTATAACCATAAGGAGTAGTAAAATAATTCCCCAATTTCACTCACAGTGACTCAATTGTAAATAGTATGGCCTGATGGAAACAGGGCTGATCTGATTCTGATTTTTGTTCAGTTCTTTACTCTCTGTGTGGCTTTGTATTCTGTTAAGGATTCTGGGTGATTTCAAAAAAAAGAAAAAGAATCCAGCACTTTCTGTAAAATACTAAGTGTGTACTAGAACAATCCAAGGGTAGCTTTTAAATTTAAATTTATATGGCTCTATGAAAAGAAAAATATGGAATGCATAAAATCCTTACCATAAAATCCCATGTCTGGAGGGCTGGTGCTCTCTGACTTATAGGTACAGCTTGAATTTATCTGTAAAAGTAAATGCTCCAAATATCCTTCCCAAAACTCTTGGGACTGGTGTGTAATGTCAGGTAAATCTATCTGGATGGATGATTTTTTTCCCCTCTGATTCATTCTCCTATTTTTCCTTTTTAATAAACTTTTAAGACTGTTTTGGACTTACAGAAAATTATCAAAATAGTACTGAAAGTCACCATGTACCTCATACCTATTTTCCCCTATTAGTAATATCTTATAGTAGTGCAGTACATTTGTTACCATTTATGAACCAGCATGGATATATTATTAACTAAAGTCTGCCCTTTAGTTGATTTCTTCATTTTTTGTTTTAACCTGACATCCCTCTTCTGTCCCAGGATTGGAGCTTTTCCAGGACACCACTTCCCAAGCTCTCCTCTCTCCTTTGGTACTGTGAGATTGTGTCCATTTGCGGAGGTGCCTTGGGGAGTTCTAATCAGGTGGTCTGCAGAATGGAACCCCATCAGAAATGGCCTGATGTTTGTATTCTGATTCCAGAGGAGGGAGGGGTTCTGTGAGGAAGAATGCAAAAAGAAAAGCCTTTTCTTCACACCATTGTAAGGGTAATAGCGCCCAACATGACCTGCCACTGTTGATGCTGACCTTTCAGGTGCCTCCCATAGGAAGTCAATAGTTCCCTCCTTTTTGCAAACTGTGCTCTTTGGAAGGACGTCTCTGCATGTCATCCCCAGTTAAGGCACATGACGCTATGCTCCCCCTCCCTGAGAGTGGAGCAGCCATCTAACTTATTTTGGATTCTTCTGCGTGGGAGATTGTCTCTTCTCTCTTAAGTTTTTGTTCCCCTCAAAGAGTGGCTTTATCAACACAACCAGAATGACTGTTTACATCCTCAGTATTTGGCTGAATCAATGCCTTAAAACTTTAAAAGATACATTAATACGGAAAGCAGAACCTTGAAAAGCAGTCTCTGTGGTGATGGACCCATTTTTCTCAATCACAAGATGCAAGAGTGGATCTTTGGCGTTGCTCTGTTTATACAAGTTGAGCAGCAGAAGCATCGCCCCTTCACATGTAGCAAAAAGCACCTTCAGACCAAGATCTGGAGAAGGCTGGATATCTGCAGCAGAGATCTTGACTTCTGCAGGCTGTGCAGAGCGAGTTATGTCAATTCCCAAGTGCGTCCTCAGCCATGGCAGCAAGGTGGTCAAACTGCGAACTCACGACCCCTTCCACCCCCAAGCATCAGTATTGCAGCCCTGAGGGCAGGGGAAGAGAGGGTGGGGAGGGGGGAGAGAAGGGGGAGCTGATAACATTTTGATTATATAACCCCACTCAAGGGGAATGGGCAACATAATTGTAGGTGGATGGATAGAGTGGATGGTGTAAGATACAACAAAAATAAATAGATGGATAGATAGATGGATGGATAGATAGATAGATAGATAGATAGATAGATAGATAGATAAGGGTTCCTGGTGGTAGGGTGGGGGAGAGGGAGGATAAAGGGAAGTTGATACCAAGGAGTCCAAGAAGAAACTGTTTGAAACTGACTGAGGCAGCAATTGTACAATACTGCTTTGTATGATTGAACTGTGGAATGTTCTATCTGTAAGAGCTTCCAAAAAATGCTTTTAAAAAGGGTGACAAACAAAACAAACAGACCCTGAACTATTCATATGTTTAAGTGTGTATGCATGAATGTGTGTGCTGTTGTAGCTACTGATTTACTTTTGGTTGTTGCTTCGTGGTACTCAATCTTGTGATAGTATATAGTATGTCTACCTGGAAGGGATAGGCGGAATAAACAAGCCAGAAGAGAGAACAATGGGATGACAGTTCCGGGGGGACATGGGAGTAGGGGTGGCGGGGGAAAGGAAGAGAGTGTTAACAAGCCCCGGGACAAGGGTATAACAAGTGATCCAAAATCAGTCTCAAGGAGGGTATGGGAGATCTGGAAGGGCTGGATCAAGGACAATGTAATGGAGAGGAATTCCTAAAACCCAAATGAAGGCAGAACATGATAGTAGAACAAGAGGAAAGTACAAAGAAACAGAGGAAAGAACTAGGAGGCAAAGGGTAGTTATAGAGATTTAAATACAGACATATAAAGATGTAAATATATTTATATACGACGAGGGGGAATAGATCTATTCTATATATTTATAGGTTTAGTAATTAAGGAAGCAGATGGACAGTGGGCCCCTGCTCAAGTACTCCCTCAATACAAGAACACCTTGTTCTAACAATTTGACAGTCTAAGATGCTCACCTGCCTGGTATGATCGTTAATGACAATGGGTGCACAGGCAAATGTGATGAAGAAAGCTGATGGTGCCCGGCTACCAAAAGATATAGCACCTGAAGTCTTAAAGACCTGAAGATAAACAAGCAGCCATCTAGCTGAGAGACAACAAAACCCACATGGAAGAAGCACACCGGCCTGTCTGGACTTGATCGCTGAGGACAAAGTGGGGGCATAAGCAAAAGTTGCGAACAAAGCTCATGGTGCCTGGCTATCAAATTATATAGAATCAGGGGTCTTAAAGGCTTGAAGACAATCAGGCAGCCATCTAATGAAGAAACAATAAAGCCCACAAGGAAGAAGCACACCAGACTACCCCGACGCGAACGCTGAAGACAAAGCGGGTGCATAGGCAAGTGTGGTGAAGAAAGCTGATGGTGCCCAGTTGTCAAAATACATAGAATCTGGGGTCCCCTAGGCTGGAAGATACACAAGGGGCCATGCACACCAGCCTGTGAGATGACAAGGCATCGAAGGGATCAGGTATCAGGCATCAAAGACCAAAACAAAAAAAAACCCATAGCATTGTGAATGAGGGGGAGTGCAGAGTGGGATCCCAGGGCCCATCTGTGGGCAATTGAACATACCCTTGCAGAAGGGCTGTGGGGAGGTGATGAACCAGAGTGCAGTGTAGCAATGATGAAACATACAATTTTCCTCTAGTTCTTGAATGCTTCCTACCCCCTGCCACCCCACTATCACGATCCCAATTCTACCTTACATAACCAGCTAGACTGGAAGATATACACTGGCACGGATAGGAACTGGAAATACGGGGAACCCAGGACAGATGAACCCCTCAGGGAAAGTGGTGAGAGTTGCAATATCGGGAAGGTGGAGGGAGGGTGAGGGAGAAAGGGGAAACAGATGACAAGGTCTATATGTAACCTCCTGCCTGGAGGACGGACAGCAGAGAAATGGGTAAGGGAGACATCGGATGATGTAAGATATGATAAAAATAATAATTATTTATAAATTATCAATGGTTCAGGGGGATGGGGGAGCAGGGAGGTAGGGCGAAAATGAGGCGCTAATACCAAGGGCTCAAGTAGAAAGCAGGTGTTTTGAGAATGATCCTGGCAACATATGTACAAATGTGCTGGACACAAATGATGGATGTACAGATTGTGAAAAGAGTTGTATGAGCCCCTAATAAAACGATTTAAAAAATGGAGACATCTGAGGGCTTCAAGTCTAATGAACACTCTGTAAAGAGTTCTGTAAGAAATTGTCTATGGTATAGCCAGATATTGTGGGTAAGAATTTGCAAACAGACGTCTGGTGGGCTAGACAGAACATATTTCTTTAAAGTAAGGTAAATCTGATCAGAATCATTTCCACTTCAGTTATCATTGGGTGAGACAAAGCTTGCAGAGTTTTGAATAAGCTCTAGAACAGGGGCTTATTGCTGCACATAGCACCCTGGTCATCAGTAGCAAGTGCTCTTCGTTCAGCCTACATGAGCTCTTCATGTGCAGAGTCTCTACTCTCCCAAACACATACACAGAACAAAGGAATGATGATGGGAAGTATGACCCTCATAATATAGGTCGAAGTCCTAACTCTTGATGCCTGTACTTGTTTTGAAATAGAAAGTAAGTCGTGCTGAAACCAGGTGGGTCCTAATACAATCTAAATGGTGTCCTGGTGAAAAGGGAGAAACAACAGCGAGATAGGGAGGGCAGGTGCCCCTGTGAAGATGCATCTGCACACCAAAGAGCACCTGGGGTTACCAGAGGTGGGAAAGAGCAGAAGAGACTTTCTCCTAGAGCCCTTAGATAGGACACTCTGACTTTGAACTTCTAACCTCTGGGACTACAATAGCTATTTTCTGTTTTCATGAGCCTCCTATCTTTGGTAATTGTAAGCCCACAACTCAGTGATTTCGGACTCACTGCCATCAAGTCAATTCTGACTCTTAGCAACCCTATAGGAGAGGGTAGAACTGCCCCTGTGGGTTTCTGAGAGTTTGATTCTTTATGTGAGTACAAAGCCTTATCTTTCCTCTAAGGAGAGACTTGCTTTCAAACTGCTGACTTCAAGATCAGCACCCCAATGTGGAACCACGACTCCTCCAGGGCTCCTTACAGCCTCCCTAGGACAGCAATCAACGGCCCATTGCAGACCCAGGCCACAAACAGCATCTGTCGGAGGCATGTCATGCAGGTATTCTCTTTGTGCCCCACACTGCAGGACTGAGCTTGGCATTAGCGTATTGCCACTGAGTAGGTGGCCTGACTTGGATCATCTTTCCAGATCAGCTCCTGTATCCACCCGGTAAGAATTTGGAGTCGAGGAAACACAAAAGGCCTGGGTACTTAACTAGGATCAGAAGAAAAAGACAACAAGAGAAGCCACCCACAAATTAAAGTCTCAAATAAAGTCACATCCCCTGCTTATAAATCTGTACTTCCCATCGCATGGCCCCCACTCTCTGTTGAGGGTTGGGCAACTCCCACTCACAAAGGAAAGATAAGCACAACAGTTCACACAGGAACCCAGTCTGTATTTCCTTCAGACCCAATGAAATCGGAGTGCCCCCACCCCTCCCAGCCCTGGCTCTAACCCATCATGAGGGTTCTTGCTCAGACTTCGGTTTAAAGACACCGAGGATTTGAATATTGACAGAAAGTTCTGCTGATCTCCAACCAGATCTCTAGCCATGCTTCCTCCTCCTCAGAGTCCTGCCCAAGACTGGGAGTTTTTTTCTCAAGACTTACCCAGGAGGGCAGGAGTGAGAGGTCTTAAAAGCAGCCAAGTCCCACCAGTCATTTAGTGACTATCTAATCTTGTTACCTCCTCCCTCCTGATTATGGGGATAAAAAGATGCCATTGATTGGAAGTAGGCTCTCATGAGACCAGAAGTGGTTCATGCTCTGGTTAAACTTTTATTTTCTAACATAACCCCACATGCATGTACAAACATACTTTGATTTCTACTCATTAGCTGTGGCAAGCTGAATATTGGTTCCCTCATAGGTACCCATTCATCTCCAAGTCTCTGCAACCTGTCTGCCAATGAAGGCTTGCACAGTGCTGCAATGCTGAGCATGTTTCAACAGAGCTTCCAGACCAATACAGACTAGGAAGAAAGGCCTGGAGATCTACTTCCAAAAATCAACCAGTGATAAAACTGTGGATCACAAGTATCCCATCCAAAACTGATCACAGAGAAGGCACCGGCAGGGCATCATTTTATGTCCCTTTGTTCATGGTGTCACTAAACATCTGAATGGTACCGAAGGGCATAGAACAATAATCTGGATTCTAAGACTATTACCCTGTCCAGCAAAAAAGAAAAGCAGGTCATTAAGTTTATGATCTGAAAAATAGGGAGATTATCCCATAGCACGTGTATGGACCCTGAATGCAATCTCACACATACTTATATTAGTGAGGCAGAAGATAGCAGAGAGAGGAGAGGAGAAGGCAACAGAACCAAGAGGTAGGGGTAGAGATTGGAGCAGAGTGGCCACAAGGGAAGAATGTCATCCAGCCACCAGAAGCTGCAAGAAGGAGCGTGCCTGGAACAACACCTTGATTTCGGCCCAGCAGTACTGACTTCAGACTGCTGGCCTCAAGGAGGGTACAGAAATACATTTCTCTTGCTTTAAACCATCAGTTTTGTACTAATTTGTTACAACAGCCAGAGGACACTAACCTTACACATAATTAGCTAAGCAACATAGATTGATAGATGATAGATGATAGGTAGATAGATAGATAGAGAGATAGATAGATATAGGTAGGTAGGTAGGTGATAGATAATTTCCCTTCTGAAGCTGAGCAGGGGTCTTCTAAATTATGCTGTGAATATGGGGTCCAGCCTCTCCATTGCTTCAGCCCCTGTATCAGTGGTAAGTTAAGGAGTACATGGATGAATGATCTGTAGGGTCTACCCTCTGTTTTGGATTTAGGAACCTTCTGCAAAGAAATTTGAACCCAGGTAACTTTCCAAAATATGAAAAATCCTGTACTCAGATATTTTAATTACCATGCCAAATCCTGACCAGCCCTGCCACACTTAACTGCTGCCCAGAACGTTTAAAGCAAGTTCCCGTTGCTTGGGACAGAGAGCGACCATTCCTACTTCTTTGCCATTCTTTATTGTCCCTCAGTAGCATAAGCAGTTAATGTGTTTGCCTCTTAACCAAAAGACTGCAAGCTCAAGCGTACCCAGAGACTTGGCGATGTTATTCTAAAAACACAGCCACTGAAAACCCTACAGAACATACTTCTGCTTTGATACATAGGGGGTCACCTTGGCTTTTAGTGAATTAAATAGAAACTTTATTTTTTATTTTGTTGCTGTTGTTTTACTTTTTTACTAGTCATTGGGAAGAGTTTACAAGCTGATCATTTTAAAGAAGAGTGCCTTAGATATGGGCAGGAATACTTGGACCAAAGTCTCTTGTGGTAGTTACATAATTCATGTCAATTTGAAGATGTATCAAAATGTAGGGGTTATATTCAACCTATCAATCAGGTCACAGCCTAATGGTGACTCCTTGTGGTCATGGCCTTCCCATAAGGAGGGCCCTGGGGAACTCCTGTCTCTGCCTTCACCTTCCAGCTGGCTGACCATGACCGCTACCAGAGCCACTACCATTGAATCCACACAACTTTGCACCCACCGGTCTGTGATCTTCCTGCATTCTCCATCATTGCCCGTGGCTGTGTGAGTCTGAAGAGGGATTTATGCACTAGTATCAGACTTATAGGCTTGAGTTGGATTGGGCTGGGATGTTTTCTTGATTTATGATTGCTTCTTGATATAAAACTCCTTTTTTCACATACACGAGTGCCACTGAATAGGTTTCTCTAGTCAGACCGACCTAACACAACTCCGTAAGGAGAGGATCTACCTATGAACTCCAAACTCAACTATGTCAAGGAGCACACGAGTGGTATTCTTTGTGTTAGCATTTCATTTGTTACTGCCAAACCTTCAGCAAAGTCTTGTTAAAATTCAGCAAACTCACAATTATAGTATTTAAGATTTAATTTCACCAAATAAAAGGTTTCACTAAATAAAATGCTATGTGAGTTACGGGTATAATTTCAATATTTACTCTGATAATTTATACTGTGCTTTGGTCGCATCCTGGGCTTTTTCATAACCTGAACACAGACAATTATCTGGCAAAATCAAAGATAGTCCATATGGTCCTGAACTGGAGTTGGAAACTGTTCTTGTTTTTGTGGTTGGGCATACTGAGTTGGCTCCATTCACCGTGACCCTATGTATAACAGAACGAAAGACTGCCGAGTCCTATGCGACCTTAAAATGTTTGTCTGCCTGCGTCCATTGTTGCAGTTACTATGCTGATCCATCTTGTTGAGAGCCTTCCCCTTTTTCAGAGGCCTTCTATTTGCCAATCATGCTATCCTGTTCCAGGATCTAGTCCCTCATGTGCTTGGAAAGAAGAAATTCCCTGACCATTCTCTATAGAAGTGTAGTCTACTTTTAGTTCAGGGCAGTTCAAATGTTAACGGCTTATGTAAATCTCATGAGTTTCTCTACTTATGGCCTAATTAATTTTCTATACTGACTTTAATTATTTGGTATTGTTTATTTGTTTAAGTAGGACTGCCAACTAAAGCTGAAGTGTCATGGAAAAACACTTCTTATAAAAAGAGAATATATATATATATATACCCATTATATAGTATATATTATAGTGGCATTTATTTTCTCTAACTAAAAAAAGTCCATTGACAATAAAACTGAGTTTCTAAACTTTGGATATTAGTTATCATGGTGGGTAAAATACAGTAGATGTAGCATATGTTTTCAAACAGCCAGAGAAATCTAAATTTATTCTGAAATTTTAACTGTTACTTAGTTACTGTATATACTTCAATATAAGCTGACCCAAATATCAGCCAAGCCACCTAATTTTTACCACAAAAACCGTTAAAAATGTGCTGAAAAACGGCTTATACAAAAGTATGTACGGTATTTTAGCTTACAAATATATCGATGATTACTAAAGGGAATTCACTTTTAGCAAGCACCTCCAGGAAATTGGAGAGGTTGCAAAATTTGGATATAAACAAAGATTCAAAGGAATAAAGAAAAAATGAATTCATGCCAACTTGGTCAGTGGTGACTATAAAAGAAAGACGCATATTCACTTGTCATTCAAGGACTAGAAAACCCAAATCAAGATGTTGGCAGGTCTGGTTCCTTTTTGAAGCTCGGAGGAAGAGTTCATTCGGTGCCTCTTTCTTATCTTCTGATGCTCCTACCAATTGTAGCTCCTGGACTTGTTGACACATCACTGCAGCCTTGGCCTCCATCTTCACATCATTTTCTTTCCTTCATGTCTACAAGTCTCATGATTTCCTGTCTTTCTTTTATAGAGACTCTTGCGATTGGGGCCAAACAGGTGAGTGCTCAACTATCAACTAAACGGTTGGTGTTTCAAATTCCCTAGAGGAATCTTGGGAGGAAGGCCTGGTGATCTGCTTCAGAAAGGTCACATTCATGAAGAGCCTATGGAACAAATCTACTGAGCACATATGGGGTCATCATGAATCAGAATCAATTTGATGACAGATAAAAACAACAACAACAACAAACTATATTGAAGATGAATGCATTAATAATCCTGAACTTGGTTATATTTACATTAACCCTTATTTCTGAATCAAGCCACATTCACAGGCTCCAGAGAGTAGTTCTTGGACATAACTTTTGGGGGACCATTACTCATACCACCACAGTCAATAAACCATCATATCTATCAGTCTGTTCTCTAGTATTTCACAGTTTGGGGGGTGTATAGTGTGCTATATATTTAGTAATAATTGTAGTATGAACAATTAAACCTAATATAGAACATCTATTAGCCCAGAGAACACAATGTAAATGAGTTGACTTGAGTACAAGACAATTTTCCACTATTGAATCTGGTGGCCCATAATGTTTATCAGCATCAAAATTAATGCCTGATTTATAAGAAAGTGAGAACAAAGGTAAATTGAATTGAAGAATCTACAGAAAATTCCAGAGAAAAGCACGGGCACTGGAGTCAGCTATAGCTATTTTCTTGGCACATTCTGCCATTTGAAAGCATTTGCAAAGTCACTCAACCTTCTACAACTTCAGATTGCAATTTTTAACATAAGCTTTGCTATTGAAAGTGGAACGTGTTTATGCAATTATTATTATTACTGTATAATATTTTTCAGATAAAATACAAACTTAAGCCATAATGCCAAAGATTTTTATCCATCCTCAGGGACATTGGAAATATCCATAGATTTTAAAATACTATAAAGCATATGTATTCCTTGACATAAGAGTTATATTTGACAAAAATGTTGAGGAGGTCTGTGAGGAAATATAGATAAAAAAGGGAAGAAAGAAATCTCAGATTGAGTTATCTCTTGATAAATGAGGAATTCAAAGAGAATGGGAAACTTCTGAAAAGTTAAAGGATTGCTAACTTTAGATGTATACATTTATTATTATCTATCAAGTATCTTTTATATTTTGTGTACAACTGTGTGTTAGGCCTGGTTGACTAGAGAAACAAATCCAGTAACACTTAGATGTGTGTAAGAAAGAGCTTTATATTAAGAAGCAATTGTATCTCAAGGAAGCATGTCCGCCCAGTTCAACTCAAGTCCATAAGTCTGGTACTAGCCCATCAATTCCTCTTCGGACTCATGCAGCCATACACAACAATGCAGAATGTATGGAGAGCACAGGCCAGCGGGTGCAAAGCCCTGTGCATCCAATGGAGGTGAACACACCAGGTCTCCAAGTGGTCCACTAGAAGGAAGATGAAGGAAGAGAGCAAGGGAGAGGTTCCCAGGGCCCTTCTTATGAGAAGGTCATGCCCACAAGGAGTCACCATCAGGCTCTGACCTGATTGACAGAGTGAATATCACTCCTGCACTTTTATATATCAAGTTGGCATGAAATGATGTAACTACAACATACTGTTTGACAACAATAAAAATATTTGATTGTGCTTTTTCAGGATGAAAGAAGGATTTGAAACAAAGTCTTTCTTAAAGTGGTCAGTGGATTCTAAGCTTTGGGGGAAAAAAATTCCCATTGAATTTCCTCAACTTGAATGATGACTTGGAAATATTCAGTTCTATGAAGGGGTCCTCAAAATTATTATGGAAAAATGAAATGACAGGATAAGGAAACAATTTATATGTATATGTGTGGTGTGTACACATTTCGTTTCCATTTGTTGTTAAGTGTCATAGAGTTGGTTCCGACTCACAGTAACCCTATAAACAACAGAACGAAACACTACTTGCTCCGCATAATTGTTCCTATGTCTGAACTCACTGTGCAGCCACTGTTTCAATCCATTGATTGAGGACCTTCTTCCTTTTCACTGAGTCTCCCCTTACAGAGCATGATGTCTTTCTCCAGGGACTGATCTCTGCTGAAAACATGTCCAAATATGGAGCAGTAAATCTCACCATCCTTGCCTCTACAAGCACTCTGGTAATACTTCTTCCGGTACAAATGGGTTTGTTTGTCCTTTTATCCGTCCATGGTACTTCCAATGGTCTTCTCTAGCACCACACTTCAAATGCCTAGATTCTTCTTTGGTCTTCCTTAGTCACTGTACAACTTTCACATGCATATGAATCAATGTAAGAGACCACATCTTGGGTCAGGCCCAGCTTAGTCCTCAAACCAACATCCTAGCTCTTCAATATTCTTTTGATTAGCAGCTTGGGGTGGCATTATAAAGCATAACCCGCGATGCCCCTGGGCTCCTACGATCTTCACCATGCTAAAGAGGTTTTGTGCATCAGATTTACCTAACGCAACCCATTTTTTTTAATCTCTTGACTACTGATTCCATGAGTATTGATTGTGGATACCTGTAAAACAAAATCCTCAACACTTTAATTTTTTCTCCACTTATCTATACTGAGGGCTGCTTTCCTTCTTCTCCATTGGCAAACCTTTGGGTCCTTCTTGCGTTCAGCAAGCAAGGTGGTGGCATCTGCATAACTCAGGTTGTTAATAATCCTTTTCCATCCTGATCCACATTCTTCTTCATATAATCTGGCTTCTCTGATGATCTGTTTAGCATGCAGGTTGAAAAATATGGTGAAAGAATAAAAACCTGATGCACACCTTTCCTTATTTTAAACCATGCAGTATTCTTGGGTTGTTTGAACAACTGCCCCTTGATCCATGTACAAATTCCACATGAGCACAGTGAAGCCCTGTGGAATTCCCTTTATTCTCACAGAATTCCACATTTCATTATGATCCACATGGTCAAATGCTTTGGCACAGTCAATAAAGCACAAGTAAACTCCCTTCTGATTTTCTCTGCTTTGAGTCAAGATCCGTCTGCCATTAGTGATGCTATCCCTGTTCCATGTGCTCCGCTGGCTCTCGGCTGAACCTCCGGAAGCTCCTTGTCAATGTACTGCTGCAACCTTTGTTGAATGATCATCAGCAAAATGTTACTTGAATGTGATATCAATGATATTGTTCTACTGTATGAGCATTCTGTTGGGTCACCTTTCTTTGAAATGGGCACAAATATGGATCTCTTCCAATCAGTTCACAAGTAGCTGGCTTCCAATTTTTCTGGCAAAGAGGAATAAGTGCTTCCAGTACTTCACTCACCCATTGAAATATTTCAATTGGTATTCCATCAATTTCTGGAACTTTGTTTTTGGCTAATGCCTTCAATGCATACTCAATATACATTTCCTTACAGAGCTATATGCATATTTCTCCATAAGGTGAGAATTTCTCCATAATGCCATTGAATTTCCTTTTAGAAAATAATTTATTCATTTCATCTAGAGCAGCAGTTCGCTACCTGTGGGTTGTGACCTCTTGTCACCCAATTCATAACAGTAGCAAAATTACAGTTATGAAGTAGCAACAAAAATGATTTTATGGTTGGGGGTCACCACAACATGAGGAACTGTATTAAAGGGTTGCGGCATTAGGAAGATGGAGAACCACTAATCTAGAGCATAAAGCAACAGGTGGTAAAATTTTAGAATTTCTGGGTTTCTGTTGAAACAATTTTGTTACCATCATCCAAAGCAGCCAGAAAGCATACATAAATAAATGTGAATGGCTGTGTTTCAATAAAGCTTTATTTATAAAATAAACAGCAGACTAGATTTAGCTTCTGGTATAGGATTTTCTGATCCCTAGGCTAAAGACTCAGGAATTGTGTATTCTTCTTTCCCATCATTTTATTTCTTGAAATGCAGCGAGATTTCCCCAAGGGTAGCAAGTTGTAATAGTCAAACAAATGTCCACACAATACAACAAAAATTCTCGATGGTAAGACGAAGGGCACATATCACCTGTCTCCTCTGAAAAGGAAATAACTTCAAAATAAGACATAAAGACAATTACAATGATTATCAAAATATTAAACTATCAACAATTACATGAGAATTAAAAATTTTTTAAATAGTTGATTTTAAATAAAAGAAGAGCACAAATTGACAAAAATATCAACTAAAGTCAATGCCTAAGATGCACTGATAAGAATTTTCCTACTGGAAAAAAAATGGGTATTTCCCAAGTATCTGGTTATGTGTTGTGTTATTCTGGGTAGACAAGAGAAACAAATGCATAGACATTCATGTGTGTATGAAAGAGAGTTTTATACAAAGGGTAACTGTATATTAACAAAGCATCCCAACCCAGTCCAGTCCAAGTTCATAATTCCGATATTAGCCCATATGTCTGATACTAATCTATAAAGTCCTCTTCAGACTCACAAAACACATGCAATTCTGCCAAATGCAGGATGGTCACAGGCCGGGGGTATAAAATCTTTGAATCTAGTGGTATTGTAAGCATCTCAGCACTGGCAGGGGTCTCCATGTGGCTTCTCCAGCACCCAGGGCTGGGTCAGGGTAGGTCCATGTGACTTCTTCTCAGAGATGTCTCACAGGGAATCAGCCTTGTCAGTAGAACATTGCCAAGGGAGTCAGCAGAGAGAAAATGTCTCACCTCCAAGAAGGAAAAACAAATATTCCCAGAATCCTTAGGGGAAGGCTATGGCCACACAGTGGCCTCATTGGCTATATCCTGATTGATGGTCTCGACTCCACCCCTAGAATCTTAATCCTCAAACTGACACCAGATTATGTAATTACCACATGTGTAAATGTACCATAAAAGTTTCAAATTGTCTTGATTCTCACTCCTTAATAGCACATGGAGTACTTACTAAAATAATTTTAGTAACTTCCCAATTTTTGGTGTGTATACGAAATGTTCAGGCAATCTGGTAGAGCAATGGTTAAGCATTAAGCTGCTAATAAATCCAGTGGTTAGAATCCACCAGAATCTCAATAGGAAGGAATGGTAATTTGCTCCCATAAAGATTGCAGCCTTGAATAGCTGATGGAGCAGTTCTACGCTGTCACATGGGGTCTCACTGAGTCAGAATTTCCATAATGTACAAATCAACAACATGCCAAGTATCAGTCATCTTTACTCATTCACATATTAGGTCACTAGCATTTGTTCTTAGTCATTATAAAACTGAAAACTCATGAACTTGCATATGACACCCTTTGCCCACAGGAGAAACCATGAATGAACAAGCTCGCTTAAAATAAGGAACAATTATAGAACATATCTTGAGAGACAGAAAGATCTAAAATTTTACTAACTTGATGCCTTTCTCTACCCACTCCTTTCTCTCATCACACCTCAACACCAGTACACACACAGACATCACACCACGACTCTTGGGGCCCAGGCAAGCCCTTCTTTTCCACAGAACAACCCTGCACATTCACAGGTTCTGCTGTGACAAACTGAAAATAAAATGTGCTGCCCTCCCTCCATGCCAACTTCCACCTTATCATCGCATGTCATTCTTCTCTCCAAATTGTGCATGGCTGCTTCACCATGTGGTGGTGTTGACTTTCAACTTTGTCTTGTCAGTGTCAATATGGATGTCACTATATATATAGTGGAGCCTCCAATTCTTCATTCTTGGTGGTACTGACAACCCTCTTCTCTGCTCCATTCTCTCTCCTCTTTTCACTTGTGAAATAAAAGATGACACAGGTCCCACTCCAGGGACTGTCCCCTTACTTGAAACCAGACCTGTGTCTTGAGCAGAAATGTCGCATTCTACCCCAATTCCCTTGGAACTGATGGGCTGATAACATCACGTGACATCATGGAGATGATCACATCACTCCATCGTTTTCAGATCACATCATCATATAACCACCAAAATCACTGACAATCGATCATTGTCAGGCATAAGTTGACACATATTTGAGTGGGGGTGGGGATCACAATTCAATCCATGCCATGTGCTTTACAGGGCTTTCAATGACTATATATTTTGGAATTTGATCTTTCAGGCCTTGTTCCTGAGGCACTTCTGAGTGGAGTAGAACTTCCAACCATTCAGTTAGCAACAGAGGGTGTTAACTGTACATCACTAAAGTCTTTATACTCTATTCCTATTTTGATGCAGTGAGTTCCAAGTTGTCCTGTTAACCACAAGTTCAGCAGTTCAAACACACCAGCCACTTTATCGAAAGCAATAAGGCATTCAGCTCTCATAACGTCTTGGAAACATATAAAGGTTCTGACCAATAGGGTTGATACGACTGAGAATTGACTCAATGGATGTGACTGAGTCAGTAATTGCATAAAGATTTTATGTCATTGTCATAGTCCATCTTAATTATCCAAAGGAACAAATCCACTCTATTATAGGACAGTGTTTCCAAAAGTTAGTGGGAAAAATGTATAGCTCTTGATTCTATTTTTCCATGAGATTTTGAAGCCCCTTTGTATATTTACTGTCCAGAAAAAGAAAACAAAAACAAACAAACAAAAAATCTTAACTGCTGTTGGGTGGCTTCAAACTAGTAGTTTTGACTCGTAGTCAAAAACTAAACACTTCATTGGTAAACCTCTCTCTCTTTAGATCATCTCACTCTTGAAAAAAGACGCCCATTTGATTCTTTTTCTTACCAAATTGTTTGATGGCACAGAAAAAGAATTTCCATGAACAATCTGGTTATGCCCCAATCCTCCCACAAATTCACTCCCAAGCCAATTGAGTTCATTCCTACTCATGGAGGTCCCGTGCATGTTAAAATAGCACCTTGCTCCAAAGGTCAGTTTTCCTGGCTGTCATCTTGATCAGACAATCAGACCTTTGTTCCACAGCACTTCTGGCTGTGTGTGAACTACCAAGCTTTGGGTTAATAGTCTGACATAAACTACAATGTGTTGTACCACATTGTATCAACTATTTATTATTTTTGAGATACTTCGGGTATATTTGTTAAGAATTCTCAAGTCCTTTAAGACTGTCGTGATATCTCTTGTAACTAATAAAAAATAATTAATGTTATTGTAATTGTCTTTTATCTGGCACTTTGATCCTGCTTACATACATCTATTACTAGCACAGGGGTTACGAGTTGGGCTGTGATTGCAAACTCACAGAGGGTCACTAAGAGTCAGCATTGACTCGATAGCAGTGAGTCTGACTTTGGTTTGGATTGCCAGTGCAGAGGGTTTGCACACAATTCAAACTATAGCAAATTCATCGCCACGGAGTCAATTCTAACTCATAGAAATCCTGCACAGAAGAGTAGACCTGCCCCTGGGTGTTCGTGAGCCAGTAACTCTTGATGGCAGTAAAAAGTCATATCTTTTTCCTGACGCTTAACTTTCCCTCTGAAAAGGTAGTGTTGCGGATTAGGCATTGGACTGATAGCAATATTTCTCTTATGGAATACAATGGTTGAAATTGACCTAATGCTCTGAGAGAGAAAGCTGAAGCCATCTGCTCCAGTTCAGATTTATGGTTGCAGAAATTCTATATATGTACAGGTCACGATGACCTGGAATTGATGAGAGTGGGCTTTTGGTTTTCTAAGCTGGTGGTGGAGTGGGGTGAGTTGGCAAATTTAAGGTCAGCAGCTGAACCCTACTTGTATTCCAAGGGAGAAAAATAAGGTTGACTGTTTCCATCAAAATTTATAGCTTCCAGAACCCTATGGAATATTTCTACTCCGTGATGCAAGAGGTTGCCTATCAGTTGCAGTCAATATGGGACTTGCGGGGTTTGTTCTGAACATTCACACCCCAGCCAAGAAACGTCCATGCAGCAGTTATGCCAGGTACTCCATGAGGCCCTTACTAGTTGGAACCAGCTTGACAGCAATAGGTTTCATTCTTACTACAGTGTGAAAATGTTGAACCCAAAGCTTCTCTTCTTATGCAGATGTCAGACAGTCCAACTTGAGAGAGCGAATAAAGGAGTAGCCCTGGAGAGGACGTAAAGTAGCTTGTGGTGATGCTGGCACACCTCTTCTTAATATGCTCGAACCATTGAACTGTCTGTATATGTGACCTCTATGCCAATAAAACTACTTAAGAAATAAGTAATTCAGTTGTCACCTCCTTTTCCAATATCAGGATTTTATGTATGAGCGCAGTATGATGTTAGGTGCAGATACTGAACGTTGATATATCTCATATCTTGATGTTTCTCAGGAAGCCATCTTGTGCATGCAAATGAATCATTATTTTCAGAAAATCACAGAAATGCTCTGTACCTTGAAAAGGAAAAAGTCCAAGGTTACCCTTCCCCCTCCCCCACCCCACCCCCAAACTGCGTACAAAGGGAGGAGAGCAGCCACAGCGGTCACTGCTGCTTGCAAAGATCACAGAGGGAGTGTTGGGAGAGGTGTCCATATTCTTCCTCCAACCAGTTTGCCTCGTTCTTTTTCACAAATATTTCTTTTCTGAGCTACCAAACAGCCTTAAATTGTGCTTATATTCATAATCCCAGAAATTTTCAACAGTTTTACTTTCCTTTTAGATGCATTTTTAGTTTATAGAAAACCCAGAAATGGCTAATCCTTCCACTTAAGAAAACCTAGCGAAGTTTGTGACCCAGGACAGGCGCTAAACACAAGCTGCAAAATGAATTTACGTGGACTTCTGCCCCTAACGCTGGTATCAGCTGTCAACGGCATCAGTCAGGGTGGTTCAGCCTGGGAACATGATTTCCAGACTTTCATGTCGCCATGACTGTTGGGAGGATTTTGGCTTCACTCAGAAAGCCAAAAAACCAAAGAGCAGAACTGGGGGAAAACCCACAGCTGCATGCATCTGATGACAGTCTTAAACTGATTTTCCAAAGATAGGGAGCTCAGCAAAACCCAAACTCCATGATGTCAGCAGCACTACCCTCTAGTCTTTAAGCCAGTGGGTGTCCTGTGCGAGATTTAATCCATGTGTTCCTGATCTAGTTACGGTTCACTCATCAAAATGCCATTTGCATAAGTGTTTCCAAAGTTTCATGAACTTTTTTTCTTCTCAGTCTCTCAAAGAGTTTCTGGTAAGCTTTTTACCAGGGAAACACAATTCCCATGGTCTAACTTATTTTTAAAACCAGGACTTTGTAAATTTCAAGTCACCATTTCAATGAGTGCGTGTAATAGTCTTTGTTTCAGTAACAGTTTAGTTTATTAAAAGTGTTCCACTTTACCAGGTTTAGTGGATAAAGTCTTCTCTAGTGCTCTCACTTCCTGTGTCTTCCCATTGCAGCCTAGAAAACACAGCTCCTGAACTTAGGAGACACTGGGTATCACAGATGATTGTGCACTGACAACTCATCCGTAAGTGGCCAATTCGAACTCGCTCAGAGGCTCCTCTGGCGAAATACCTGGTAATCTGCCTCCACATCGGTCAATTCCTAGAAAACCCTGCTAGGCAGCCATAGGAACTCAATAGCAACTTTCTTGGTCTTTGTTGTTGGTTGTTTTATTTTGACTTTAAGGGACAATCTAATAAGGATATTAATATGCATGCAAATAACTATAAAGCATTGCATTGCGCTTATACTGGCTAAAGAGTCTATCGTAGATCCCTCTTGTATCATATTAAAATGTGTCATTTTAGCATTCAAAGTTTTCCAGTCTATCATCTTACCCCTTGCACAAGCAAGTAACTATGTCAATACATCCAAACTATAGGGCTGTTTGCTTGTTTTTAAATTTTCACCTCATCTCGCATACTCTTCCCTTTCCCTAGGAAGTATGTTTCTCATCAGTACTATTTTGTATTCTTCCCTCTGTGTCCATACCAAAATCTAAAGAAACATTAGTGAGTAGGATGATCTTCTGACAATTGCGTGTACATGTGTTTTCTTCCATCTCATGAAATGTGTCCTTATCAAGAAAAGGATACTGCTTCTAAGAACTTGCCCTTCTTTACCTTTGGAAAAGGTAAGCACAAATCTTAGGGGTTACTAAAGTGCCCTGGCGGTGCAGTGGGTTGCATGTTGGGCTGTTAACAGCAAGGTCAACAGTTTGAAACCACCATCCACTCCCACTGTAGAAAATTGAGGCTTTCTACAGTCTCAGAAACGCATGGGGGTAGTTTTAATCTATTCTACAGAGCTGTTATGAGTCAGAGCTGACTTCATGGCAGTGCGTTTGTTTTCCGAAAGCACTCTGGGGGAGCAATAGCTATATTCTCCGCTGCTAATGGAAAGGTCTGAGATGAGAAACTACTGGCTGATCCACAAGCGAAAAGGCCTGCAGGCACATTCCTGTAAGGATTGCAGCCTAAGAAACCCTCCGGGTAGTTCTACTTGATCCTGGCGGGTTACTGACAGTTGGAATCCCCTCACTCGCACAGCACCTCGATTGCAAGCTTATAGCCAGAACCCCTCGGGAACTGCTCTGCTCTGACACACAGGGTGGCCATGAGTCAGCACGGACCTGATGGCAACAGGGCCAGGGATGACTTTGTTTGTTTGTTTTGCAAGGAGAACTTCAGATTGTTTGTTATACTTTCCATGATTAACCCTCCAACCCTTTGATAATAAAAATAAGCGAAATGGCCATGGGAGACTAGAAAGACCTAAAGAAAGAGAGAGCTGGAACGCCATGGAAAAGCAGAAGGCCGCATATGCTCAGCCTGAACATACTTGGAATCTCACCTGGCAGCCATGGAAGATGGAAAATGGTGCAGAGATGGTCATCTCTGTGCTTGAGCATCAAGACAACCGCGTCTGTCCATTTTGGCACTCATGCAGGTAGACAGTGAGAGGGAAGATAAGACTTCAACCAGTGTTCCAACATGTGAATGCAAGATGCCAGCGTGGAGTAGGGAACCAGTGGAGAGGTCTGAGAGGCTGGCCCCAACGTGGACACCTTCCCCTCTCCCCAGAAGATTTTATTTCAGAAGATAGCTCTGAATATGCAGCTCTGGGAGAGGGACATATCTGATCAGAGCACACAGGAGCAGATGAAGGGGGAGGAGGAGAGAGTGGAGCACATCCTGGCCCAGCAGGCCTTCAGGATGATGTTCCCGCTCAGAGCAGCCAATCTACAGAGAAGACTGTATGGCTGGCTCTACAATGAGACATGACGTCCCTCACTGACCCATAGCCCTACAGGGGACAGCACTGGAGACACAGTGTGAGAATTGTGCCCCATCTGATCCCGGCACACCAAGGCAAACACTAAGGGCTGGAACAGAACAGCAGGGGAACGGAGTGGCAAGGTCCCCAGGGAATGTCAAAGGTGGAATTTAGGGCCAGGGCTTGGTGCCCCAACAGACTGGACTGGAAAACACCCCTAAAGGTCAACAAATAGTCCTTGAACTAACTACAAGCTTTCCTTTCTTGTTTTATTTTTTTTTTGTCATTGGTTTGCTGTTGTTCTTGTTTTGTTGTATATTGTTGCTTGGTTTTGCTCCATCTTGTTTTTGTGCATGTTATTATCTCCACAGGTCTGTCTAAATAAGATGGGCTGGATGAACAATCTGGAGGAAAAAACAACAGGACCAACAGTTCCGGGGGGTCATGGGAGAGGGGGAGGTGGGGGGAAAGGTAGTGGTGTTAACAAACCCAGGGACAAGGGAACAACAAGTGATCAAAATTTGTGATGAGGAGGGCATAGTAGGGCATTATCAAGGGTAATGTAACCAAGAGGAATTAGTGAAACCCAAATGAAGGCTGAACATGATAGTGGGACAAGAGGAAAGTAAAAGGAAATAGAGGAAAGAGGTAGGAGGCAAAGGGCATTTATAGAGGTCCAAATAAAGGCATGTACATTATATTTATATATGAATATGGGGAAATAGATCTATGTGCATATATATATATATATTTAGTATTAAGGTAGCAGATGGACATTGGGCCTCCACTCAAATACTACCTCAATGCAAGAATGCTTTGCTCTATTAAATTGGCATTCTATGATGCTCATCTTCCCGGGACACAATCGCTGAAGACAAAGCAGGTGAATAAGAAAATGGGGTGAGGAAAGTTGATGGTGCCTCTGGGGTCTTAAAGCTTGAGGGTAAACAAGCGGTCATCTAGCTGAGAAGCAAAAGAGCCCACATGGAGGAAGCACACCAGCCAGCGTGATCACAAGGTGCTGAAGGGATCAGTTATCAGGCATCAAAGAACAAAAAAATCATATATTGTGTACTCACCTCCCTGATATGATCGCTGAAGACAAATGGGTACATAAGCAAATGTGGCAAAGTAAGCTGATGGTGCCCAGCTAGCAAAATATATAGTGTCTGGAGTCTTAAAGGTTTGAAGGTAAACAGGTGGCCATCTAGCTCAGAAGCAACAAAGCCCACATGGAAGAAGTACACCAGCCTGTGCTATCAGGAGGTATCAAAGGGAGCAGGTAAAAGGCATCATCAGAACAAAAAATCATATCATTATGAATGAGGGGGGTAGTGCGGAGTGGAGACCCAAAGCCCATCTGTAGGCAACTGGACATACCCTTACAGAAGGGTCACAGGGAGGAGATGAGCCAGTCAGGGTGTGATGTAGCAACAATGAAACATACAACTTTCCTCTTGTTCCTAAATGCTTCCTCCCCCTCCCCCACTATCATGAATCCCAATTCTACCTAATTCTGGCTAGACCAGAGGATGTACATACACTGGTACAGATGGGAACTGGAAACACAGGAAATCCAGGGTGAATGATCCTTTCAGGGCCAGTGGTATGAGTGGCTATACTGGGTTGGAAAGGGAGAACCAATTACAAGGATCTACATATAACCCCCTCCCTGGGGGATGGACAACAGAGAAGTGGGTGAAGGGAGACATCGGACAGTGCAAGATATGACAAAATAAGAATTTGTAAATTATCAAGGGTCCATAAGGAAGGCAGGAACAGGGAGGGAGGGGGGAAATGATGAGCTGATGCCAGGGGTTTACATGGAGAGCAAATGTTTTGAGAATGATGAGGGCAATGCATGCAAAAATGTGCTTTCACAATTGATGTATGTATGGATAGAAGAGTGTATGAACCCCTAATAAAATGATTTTTTTTTTTTAAAAATTCTCATGTCCACTTCTGGGTTTTTCTGTGTGACATTTTGTACCCCAAGTTCAAGCCACATGGTATTAGAGATATCCATACATATTTACTCCGAATTCTTTAGCTCATTAAATCGATCCATGATGAGTGACAATAAAGTTTAAGACTATACCCTATAATGGCTAATTTGCTTGTAATTTCCCTGTTGATAGTCATCTTGCACTCAGAAGCACAGATTCTCAGGGCTAGAAAGAATCTGGAACCTCCAATCACTTGATTATTGAGACAAGAAAATTAAACTCTAAAGTGATGATAGGACTGGCTTCAGATAAAGCTGTGTAGAGAATTCAGGGTTTCCTGTTCAATTCTAGGTCTATGTGTTATGGCATGCATTGGGAGGTCATCTTGTGTTATACTTTTTTGGTGTTTCTTTTCCCCTTCTTTAACTAGATTGTGAGTTTCTTGAGGACAGGGGATGTTGTCCCATATTTCCTTCACAGTCAGCCCACTCAAATATGTTATGAATAAATAACTGGGCAGATTTGAGTGCTCAGGAAATGCTGGGAAGATGAACCAGGGAGCGTGCTGATGGATGAAGAGGGAATGTTAACATCAACTGCTAGTTGGATGAGGAAACCTTCAAACCCACATTCTTTTCCATGTCTCTGTAGTGAGTGTCATTTGGTTTGTGGCTTAGCAGCCGTTGGTGTGAAAAAACTGTAGAGGCATAATTGACTCAGTATGACTCAAAATGCTACTCTAAATTTAGTTTTCAATAAAGGGTATGTAGTAGCCAAACCAAGATCCCCGGTAGCGCAGTAGTAAAGTACTTGGCTGCTATCAGAAAAGGTGGTGGTTTGAGCCCACTAGCCTCTCTGTGGCTGTCTGTTTCTAGCAAGATTTACAGCCTTAAAAACCCTGTAAGGCAGTTCTCTACTGTCACTGGTTCATTGGGAGTCAGAATTGACTTGATCTGATGGCAGTGAGGTTTTGTTTCATTTGGGGGAGTATGTTTCCATAAGAATAATATTCTTGCTCTTAATTATTCAAACAGGCAGGTGTGGGTATCAAATGTAAGGAAGCTGTGGCAGCATTAAATTCAACCCAATTGTACTTAGGGGTGTCTTCAAGATCCCAATGGCTATTGGCTGTTCAAACAGTTCATGAAATGTTAGGCTGCCAACCAATAGGTTGGTAGTTTGAGTCCACTCAGAGTCAACCAGAAACAAATGGCTGGTGATATATATAGAATTGGTAGTATTATCTACCTGAGCAGTGCTCAGTCTACTAAATGATATGATGCATGTCAAGTCTAAGCATGGTGCCTGACAGCACATATGTCTGTGGAATGTTAGCAGTTGAGTTCTACTGTGAATAAAGAGACATGTTTCCTTGAGCTGCACAGATTTAAGAAGACCATACCTTTCCCAAGCATCTCTTTCCAAGCGCACTTCATCAAGATTCAACCGGATGAGAAGGAAGAAACATCACTGGAAGCTTGGAAGCTGGAGGGATTTGAGGTAAACTGAAATCTTACCCCCTGCCTGCCTTTTGAAGTGCAGATTCATCAATCTCTTTGATGTCCCTAGCCACTTCCAATGAACATCTTTCAGCAGATTATTTGCTTTCTTAACCACATCACATTCAACATTCTTTTAGGATTCAAAGGATCTTGGTACATTCCTCCAAAATGAATTCAGAAGGTAAGTGAAGGAGAAGGGGAAACATCTTTGAATAGGATTGTGGGTTCAGCCTGAGAGCAGGACAAGAGCTGGGTGGGGTGCTTAGTGACTCAAATGGCTAACAGTAAATCTGCCTCAGCATTTCCATGTACCCTCTACTCTGTCAGTGGTTGGGTGACTAACCCCAGCCAAGCAACCCACCAGTTCCTTTGTCTGAACACACGGCCATGGAGGCACTCTGTGCCTCCTCGGGGGCAAGGTGCCTTCTGAAAAACACCTCTTCCTAACACTGCACTGAAAGAGCCTGATGTCTATTGATATTTTATCTCGAACAGAGGAGGGACTTCCATCAGATACACACTGGCTTACTTACCTACATCACATCCTTCTTGCAGTACATCTGACTATATGCAGAGGCTGAAAATCTAAAAGTGTTTCCTAGTTAGTCTCTTTGAGAGGCCAGTCCCATGCTGGAAGCAGCTTCCACCAAACAGATTCACCCAAGTGGGATGGGGATAGTACAGTTAATATTATACTCTTGCCAACAAGCAAAGCTTGGATGCACTCAGATTTTCTGTGGCAGATAGGTTCTAGATTCTAAATCCTTTGGCATGAGTGTGTTGAGAGGAAGCAGCTATCTCAATACAGTTTGATAAGAGGGCAAACAGTGGCTCCTTTAGAAGCTCAGTTCTGTCGTAGCTCTCTCTGGCCATCATTCTAAGAAGCTGAAGGCCTGGTCTTCCCATGCTTCTGTTTTGTAAGCATCTATTTCCATGTAAAAGGAATCCTAGTGGCCCTGTGGATTCGGCATAGATCAAATCCACCAGTGGCTCCATGGGTGGAAGATGAGACTGTTAGCTCCCTTAATATTTTAGTATATATGCTGCCGAAGCGAGCACAGCTCCCTTAATAGTTCACAGTCTCCGAAACCCTAAGTAGAGTCATTGTGAATCAGAATTGCCTCAATGGTAGTGGGTTTGGTTTGGGGGATTATTTCTCTGTATTAAATAGCCTTCTAATTAAAATATATAGGTTGGTATCTGTTATCTGAAACAACTCTCTGATTTAAATAACACGGTTGTTGAATAATGTTAATAAACTTTGATTTCATCTACCAGCTCCATGTTTTTTCACTCACACCTGGGCTCCTAAACATACCTATTGATTCTCATTAACAAGTAAGAAAAAAAGCCCAGCAAGGTCTCTAATAGAATTTCCAAGAAAACAATAAAAATGAAAAAAAACATATTATAAAATATCACTCACACATAAAGATTTTTTAAAGCTTATTATTATTATTTAGAAAACCCATAAAATGGGTTTTATTCTTGCCATTTGGTTTGCCCCTTAATTTCAATTACAGGGGGTTATACTGCATTTTCTAAGTGACCACAAAACTGCAAGTAAAAAATGTGATTTGTTTATGGTTTACCTTCTAGAATACATAGATTGTGTAAAGATGGGGAACTAGCAGAATTATTATAGTCACTCTTTCAATTTTTGGATTCGGGTCAAAGGCTTGACCTTTGAGAATTACATTTAGAGTATGTTATTTATTCTTGCAAATATCAACCAGGCCTTTGGAATCCTTGAACTCCACTGGATACATTTCAGGCTTAGAGCAGTCAACACCAGTCAGAGCTCTGCAAGGCAAGACTTGGCTTCTATTTGTGTGAATGAACCAGGAGAGAAAATGCTCTCATGGAAATTCTTTGGTGTAAAAACAGAAGTGGGATTCTTCCAGAGAATGCCTTCCGGTGTGATTGCTGTGCTTCTTATCATGGAGACTTCTTCACCCAGATGTAGTCTCCCATTACCTGAAAACTGCTCTCTCCTTCAGCAAAGCTGTGTTCTGCAACTCGTTCTGCTGAATTGTCAGCACTATCTCACTTTGGTCAAGATGGTCCTGTGATGGATAGATATGCTGACTGATGGGGCATGCTGCGGTTCAGGAGATTGGCAGAGAGCTGGCATGCCGTGCAGCAGAGGGAGGGAAGATGCAGAAGCCCTTTCTAAAGTCATGACATAATCAGCAGCGCACTTGCTGCTTGTAATGGGCTGGGATGCTGCAGTGGAAAAACAATAAAGTTGAGTGTGAGGCCTTAAATAACAATCCAACTTGTCTAAATCCCACACCACCTCATCTTGGAAGAAAGAATTCCTTCTTTCTTTCACTCTTTTCTAAAGCAACTATTTGGTAAATACTGGGCTATATGTGAGTGTACTAGGTATTTCTGGTAAGTAAAAGAAGCACTTTTATTGCTTCCAAGGCGAGTACAATCAAGAGGCAAGAAGCAGACATCAAGCAAAATAAACAAATGGATATAAACTTGCCAAACCTGAGAAGTGCCAACAGGCAAGGAATAAACTCTTAATCTTTGGAGAGGGACAGGAGATTATAGAGGGATGGAGGGTTGGGAAAGGAAGAACTATAGAGCTATGTGGGGATTTTAATAGGATACTATTACTCCGTTGATTTGATGAGATGGATTGCGCAACTACACAGAATGTTTTTTCTTCATAGACTCAAACTAACAAATAAATAAAGGTCAAGTTTTAAAAAGAAACAAAAATAGTGAAGGTTCATAGGCTTAACCCAGCCTTAAAAAACCCCAGATTCCTTCCTCCTCAGAGCTAAACATGGGTCTGAGTGGCTATCAAGGAGCAAAAGTAAAGTTGAAGTGGACTTGGATTCTTTAGTGACTCTCAGGTTCATTTCAAACAAACGCACAAGAGAATAGGCCCCTGTGATGGTTAATGTTATGTGTCCACTTGGCTTGGCTATGCCTCTCAAAGGTGATCTCATGTGAGCACCCAATCAGCTGAAAAGAGATTTCATACCTGAGAGGTATGGCACGGATCCAATGTATCAATGGTTGCTCCGGCAAAGTTCACTCTCCCCATACTCTTCTCATGTCCCCTGATCTCCAGTTCTTAGGACAAACACCTGTGGAAATCTCTAGCCTGTCATACCACTGGCAGATTCTGGATTCACCAGCCTCTGCAACTCTGCCAGATGAAGACAGCTCTTTGGGAAGCATGAAAGAGTCCTGGTGGCCCAGTTGATTACACGCTGGGCTGTTAACTCCAAGGTCAGCACTTTGAAGCCACAAGCCTCTCCAAGAGAGAAAAATGAGCCTTTCTATCTAAGTTAGTGAAAAGGGAATAAGATACTTGTCTGTTTGAGATATAAAAAAAAACAAGAAATAAAATATAAACAAGTATTTTATTTGTTTTTAGTCTCAGAAACCAACAGGGGCTAAGCTCCTCCAGCCTGTAGGGTCGCTATCCGTCATAATTGACTCAACTGCAGTGAGTATGGTTTTGAGAGTTTGGGGAAGCAAAGGATGAGGGAAGAGAGGTATTTTCCACTTCTCTTCTGGGAGAAAATGTCGTCTACGGACAGCAGTGTTGGTGTAAGAAAGGTTGATGAGTGTTTTGTTGCTGGCTGAAGTAACAAGATGGTGCTAAAGTGATTACATCTTTTCCTATGAAGGCTAACACCCAAGGTCTGCCTGGACATGACTAATGTAACAGGACCATTTTGATGCCAGAAGCAAAAATTACCTAGTAAAATGGCTTAAACAGATATTTACAAACTAAGCTATAAAGTAGTTCCAAGAGTGCTCCAGGATCTACATGATTCCACCAAGACACAGGGACTTTCCCTCTTCTGTGTTCACCAGCCTCCGCCTATTAGAATTTTCATTATTTCTATTTCAAGGTATTTCAAGACACTTCCTCCCTCTGCCCAAAGATCGTTTCTTCTCTACGAGAAAATGAAGAGCAATCATTAGATACCAAAATGTTAGCGTTGCATTATTTACTAAAAACTCTGTCACTAGTCTTCATTAATGCATGTTTCATTGATGGGCCTAGTTTGCAATGATATTGGTAATAATAATAAAAGAAACATGAACCCCCTCTGATTCATTCAAAGTCACACCGCTCTGCTCAAGAAACACTCCTTCGATATTCTGCACCAGAATACAGTACTGTGGGAGCAACCAGCTTCCAGACCTCCTATGCTCCCCATTAGTCTACACCTCCCACTCTATCTCATATTGCAAGAAGCCGCACACTTACTGCATCAACATGCTAAGGCACACATCTCGCTCTAGTCACAAACTAGAGGCTCAGAGGGCATGCTGCTCCCCCACTGTGCCTGTAGTGCCCATGCCTGTGGCATAATCTGCTCTTAGATATGGGATGAGACCCGGTTACGTCCTAGAAGTAGGTCTGAGCCATTTGGGTATGGGTTCTGAGATACTTGTTGTTGTGGGTCTCTAAATACAAGGCTACATATAATCCTTAAGGTTGCTAGAGACTCACTTTTGTGAGTCCCTTACTCCATGAAAAAATGTAAAAATTTATTTTATGACTTCATTGTAGAAAGACAAGCATAAAGTATTACAAATGAGAACTTTTATAAAATGAAAATCCCCCTCTTTCCCACTTTTAAAATAAATTAAACATGCTGTCACCCCTAAAAGTATCACAAGGAGCTCCAGGGATGCAGTGATGGGAGAGTCCGGCTGTTAACTGAAAGGTTGGTGGCTCAAACCCACAAGCCATTCCATGGGACAACTATGTGACAATCTGTTTCAATAGGATTTATACCCTTCAAAACGCAATGTAGTAGTTCTACTCTGTCTGATAGGGTCACCATGAAACAGAATGGACTCAATGGTAATGAGTTTGGAAAAGTGTTGTAGTTTCCAGCATTTTGCTAGTTGTAAAGCCAGTTGCTAGGCAATTGATTTCCATGTATAGTAATCTTTTGTACAACAGAGTAAAACTATTTCATAGGGTTTCCAAAAGCTGATTTTTTTTTAAAAAAAATAGACCAGTAAACCATTCTTCTGCAGCATTCTGGGTGAACTTCAAACTTTGAGTTACCAATGGAACATGCACCACCCAAGCCATGTAGTCTACAAAAAATAATGAGTAATTTGGCCTTGCCTATAACTTGACCTAAATGGAGGAAGACTACACACGTTCCTTACATGGAGGAGGTTTGTGGCCCGAACAAAGCAGGAATAGACCAGGCTGAAGTTGTTCTTCCATAAGACTAAGAGTGTTACAGTTTTATAATAAAGCATATGTATTAAAGTTAACATAAATATGTAATATTGAAGAACAGGGAGTTAAAGCCTGCCTTACCTTTGTATCACTAGAAGACCCATTCTAGTGGCTTTCAAGAATAGGTTTGACACATTGAACATTAATTACAGAAAATGAAGAAATGTGGGATGATGCCAAGAAAATTATTCATAAAAAAAGTAAAAGGGCATTAAAAAGATGGGAAAGGAAGAAAATATCAAAGTGAATGTCAGAAGACACTCTGAAGGTGACCCAACAGAATGTGAAAATTATAGAATAATATCATTGATATCACATGTAAATAAAATTTTGCTGAAGGTCAGTCATTCAACTATGGTTGCAGCAGGACATTGACAGGAAGCTGCCAGAAATTTGGGTAAGATTCAGAAGAAGATGTGAAACAAGGCATATCATTGCTGATGTCAGACGAATCTTGGTTCAAAATAGAGAATACCAGAAAGATGCTTCTTTGCTTTTAGGTGACTGCACCAAGGTATTTGTCTTTGTGGATCATAGAAAACTATGGATGGCCGTGGGAAGAATGGGAACTCCAGAACCCTTCATGGTGTTCATGGTTCAAGAGGAAATTGCACAAGCAGAATAAGGGAATGAGACATGGTTTAAAATTAGGAAAGTTGTGTGTTAGGGCTAGATAACTTCACCTTACTTATTTCAATCTTTATGCTGAGCAGATAATGAGAGAACCTGGACTATATGTAGAAGAACTCAACATCAGGAATAGAGAAAGTCTTATTAACCTGCAACATGATGTATAGATGACACACCTTGCTTGCTGAAAGCAAGGAGAACTTGAAGTATTTACTGATGAGGATCAAGGAGTTCAACCTTCAATATGGATTATAATTTAAGGTAAAGGAAGCAAAAATTATTACAATTGGACCCATTGGTAAACAGAAGAAAAACCATTTTCATGAATTTCACCTTGCTTGAATGGTTGGATCTGAAATCAACACTCATGGAAGCAACAATCAAGAAGTCAAGTGATGCATAGCATCATTGAATAAGTAAGAATGAAAAAACCAATGCATTTGAGTTACAGTTCTGGCAAAGAATTTTGAAAATCTCATGGACTGCTAAAACAACAATCTGTCCTGGATGAAGCACAGTCAGAATTTTGACATGCTGTCAGGAAAGACTAGTTCCTGGAAAAGGACATCATGCCTGGTAAAGTAGAGGGGCAATGAAATAAAAGGAAGACCCTTGACAAGATTAATTAACACAGGGATGGCAATGACGGGCACAAGTGCAACAATAATTGTAAAAATGTTGCAAGACCACGTTGTTTGTTGTTCTGTTGTACATGGGCTTGCTATGAGTTCAACTGACACCTAACAGTTACAAAAACAGGGAGTCAAAACAACAGCTTGTTGATTTTAAATGATGGTTTTCCAGTTTCTAATCACCGTTGCTTCAACAACAAAAAGTGTCCGAATACAGTTAGATGTTAGGATCTCTGATATACTCAATTCTTATTAAATTAGCAATCCCACAGTAACCAAAGACGATTGCAAAAAATGTTTAAGCTAATGTGGAGCTCTGTGATCCTGTCTCCCCTCCAATGTACATAGTGTGGACTGGGAGTTTAGTACCAGGATTTGCACTGACTATAAATTGTCTCAACTCCTGGTAGTCAAACTCTGAGTGACTTTGTACTTCTTGGAAGGAAATAAAAGTATCTTCAATTCATTTTAATATAATACAAGTTGCTGGTCCTATCTTCCCACTCCACATTTAGCTCCAGAGCCTAACAATTAGCAAAGGCAGATAACTCTGTAGCTAAATGAGTTGAAAGTGGGGATGAATGTTCCTGTCACTACCGTGGATGCTACTCACATCATAAATGAAATGTTCATTTTCTGCTTGTGTGCTCCTGGTTAGATTCCTGGCCAATGTAACTCATGTTTAGTCACAACCCCTCAGTCAGTCAGCAATCCATTTATTTTAGAAAAAAACAACTGCAATATACTTGTAAACTTTTCTCAACAGTATTTTAAATTCTATACCATTGGGTAAATTAAATATACTATCAATACAATACCATATGCCCTAAAGGAGATGACTTGGACTAGTCTATAACAAAATAAAAGTTTCTCTAAAATGACCATGGAGCATTAAACCACAGATCTATGAGTGGCTTTTGAGCTCACAATTAGTCTAAGAACAATAGTTCCTATGACATAGTCTTTGGACCTTGCCCTCATGGAGAGATCACTGAAGATATGAGTGCTATAGCAAAGTGAAGTGAAGTAATTGGATGGTGCCCAGTTTTCAGAAAGAATAAAACCTGAGGTCTTAAAGTTTTTTCTTAAAACAAGAAGTCATTTCAAGGCGATGTCAAGTAAGTCTCTATACAGGGAAGACGCTTGCCAGCCACTGTGATCCAAGGATTGTAAATAATAAAATCCAAGACTTGAAGAGGGAACTGTATTAGTGCTTAAAATTTGAATACCCAGTTTGCCCAAAATCCATTTGCAGAGTTCTCATGTGGATTAAACCTCTAATGAACTTCCTTTGACTGTTGACCAGGGATGTGAATAACCTTGCTATCAGACAAAGTACATTGAAAAGTGAATTAGTGCAAATGCAGTTATGATAAAATTTAAGAACTTATTATTTAATCTCCCTTTGACTCACTTTTAATTTGTTCAATGTTCTGGTTCTATGTTCTAGTTTTTGGTGTGTGTGTGGTTTTTTTTTTTTTTGGCTTTCTTTCGGATTGAAGCTTGTTTGGGGTTTTATTTTGTTATTGACTTTGTTGTATATTTTTCTATACATAAAATCCAGGATAAGTAAATGTATAGAAACTAACTGGATTAATAGTTGCTGTAGGGATATGACTCCGGAGGTTAAGGGGAAATAGGAAAGTAATTATAATGAGTACAACAATGATGGGAATGTCCTAAAATTGATTGTGGTGATGATTGCAAACTTCTAAAACTATGTTTCAAAATGTTCAATTTTTTTCAATTGAACTGAAATATGAATTAAAGTATGCTTTAATTTCTATTTGAATTAAGTCAAATTTTAATTAAATTGAAAATGTTTTATTTGAATTATAGGTAATTCAATGAAATATTTTTATTTGAATTATATGGTATATGAAACATGTCAATAAAACTTTAAATATATATATATATATATATATATCTCCTCAATGTATTTTACTTGAACTCCTCCTATTCTCTCTGACATCACTCCTCTGCTCCCTACATTTCCATGACCAAATGGCTATGGAGTAGTTACAAAGATAAAATGTGAGTTTTGCTGCTATTTGTTGTTGTTAGGTGTCCTTCAGTAGGTCCCAAATCAGTGATGCTAAGTAAAACACTATTAAATATTGCTCAGTGCTGTACCATCTTCATAATCATTACTCTGTGTGAGCCCATTGTCGCAGCCACTGTATCAATCCATCTCATTGAAAGTCTTTTTTTTTTTTTCATTGTTCCTCTACTTTGCCAAGTATGCTTTCTATCTTCAGGGACTTATCTTTCCTTGTAAAGTGTTCAAAGTATGAGAGACAACATCTTTTCATTCTGGTTTCTAAAGGGCATCCTGGTTCTACTTCCATAAAAATTATATTCTTATTCACTGCCCAGCTTTCACATGCATATGAGATGTTTGAAATGTCATGGCTTGAGTCAGACGTGCCTTGTTCCTCAAAGGAACATCTTTGTTTTCCAATAGTTTGAACAGGTATTTTACAGCAAATTTGTCCAATACACTAAATCATTGGATTTCTTGACAGCTACTTTCCTGGGTGTCACTTATGGAACCAAGTAAAAGGGAATCTGCGATAACTTCACTATTTGCTCCATTTCTCATGATGGTGCTTCTTGGTCTAGTTGTAGGATTTTTGCTTTCTTTATTTTGAGATGTATTTATTTTGAGGCTTGTAAATTCAAGACAAAGTAGAGTTTGGGGACTATGCCAATAGCTATCGGACTACATTGTGCCTTTCTCTATCTTCAAGGTGTGCAAAACTTCTCCAGAAGTCTTCTACCTCTGGGCCAGATGACACTCATTCTGCTGATTGCAATCACAGGAAGTACAGAGCTCACTTGCATAAAGAAATTGAGGTTCATTAAGTAATTTTACTTACTCATTACAAATCAGTTGTTTTCAAACTGGTCTCACTCATGACAACCCTATGTGTATCAGAATAGGATTGTGTTCCACAGACTTGCCCATTTTTGATAGGATTGTTGTCAGTTGCCACAGAGTCAACTCCGACTCCTAGTGGAATAATGTGCAACGGAACAAAACAGTGCCCTGTCCTCAGCTGTCCTCACCGTGGTTTGTATGTGTGAGCCAATGTTACAGGAACCAGGTCAATCCGTTTCATGAAAAATTAAGAGAAGCAAGCAAACCCAATATAGAAATTTTGGAACTATAGCATTAAAAGCACATCCTAGCACAATTTTCTTCATGATATTTCAAAAACAGCTACAGCTATACAGTAACCGTATGTTTAGCCCACACCTACAGAAGCAAGAATTGCCATAAATTCAAACTGGATTCAGGAAAGAAAACATGGAAGAAGGGATATCATTCCTGATGTCCAATCTTGGCTTAAAATGGATAATATTAGAAAGATATTCAATTGTTTTTTATTGACTATAGGAAGGCATTTAACTCTGCAGATTGTAACAAATTAGAAAATAATATTATTAAAAGTGAGAATTCCAGAACACTTAATTGTGCTCATGTAGAAACTATATATCAATTAAGTACAGTTAGTTAATGAGAATAAGATACTTACAGCATGGTTTTAAATGGGAACGATTGTAAGCAGGATTGTATCCTTTTACAATACTCTTTCAATTTGTATGCTGAACAAATAATCCTAGAAGCTCGACTCTCTGAAGAAGAGTTGGAGGAAGTCTCATTAAGAAGTGTGATGTAAAGATGATCTTGATTGAAAAAGTGAAGATGACCTTGTTTGACAAAATCTTGGCTTGACAAAGTAAAAATGACGTGAATCACTTATATTTGAGCTTTCCGGGGGAAACTAAGTCTCACAACTGAAAGTGGTAAATAGCGTCATAATAAAGGTTGAGGACACTGACGTTTTCAATGATTTCCTTCCCCTTGTCAGCAATGAAGGCCCATGGAAACAGCGGATAAGAAATCAAACAACACATCGCAGTGGGAAAATCTGCTGCAAAAGACCAATTCAAAGTCTTAGACAGCATGCCACTGTGATGCCTAAGGGATGCCTGATTCAAGTCTCTCCTATGGGCTCATATGCATTTGAAACTGGACAATGAAAAAGGAAGTTCCAAGAATAATCGATGCATTTGAATTGTGGGGTTGTTGAAGGGTATTGATTGACTGGGCCACAGACTGTTAGAAGAATAGGCAAATCCATCCTGCAGGGAGCATATTCAAAATATTCCTTAAAAGTGAAGTGGAGAGATTGTATATTTTTTTGCATATTTTGGACAACTCATTATGAAAGAGTAAAAACAATAACCAAAATATTTAGATGTCATTTGCCATATGTTCAGCCCATACCAGAAGAAACCAAACTTTTATGGTCGCACCTCTGTAATAGACACTCATGATGAAGTAAAATAGAGACCAGATGTCTATTGCAACTTCCTAAGCTCTCATACCAGCAGACCAAAGAAGGCTTTGAGAAAAGGGTGCATTTTGTAATCTTTCTCTATCAGAAATTATAAAATTATTTTTCACTTTATTTGGGACAAACTGCAAAGTATTTATATACTTTTTTCATTCCTTTTTGAATATCCACATCACTTTCAGTAAAGATCTAAGAAAAGATTTTTTTTTCTTCAATCATTTTTGTCATGTAATTTGTATGTATGTAGGTATATACATACTTTGCCTTGCTAGGGCCTATTTGGGAATTTTTCATGGGGATTCCCACCCACATAACAATTATAAACAGAATCCTTGACTTTCCATCTAAGTGTCTTATTTGCAAACAAATATATTAAAAGGTGAATTTTCCCTACTACAAAAGGATTGTTCACAACACCAAAAGATCACAAAGCTCCTTTAAAGGACATTTTCTCAAGCAGTGTTTCCAAATCATTAAGGACTTAACCAGAAAACACTAGAAAGGGAAGTATTGTAAGCCACTGTTGATTAAATATCTCTGAGGTAAATTACAAGGACAAAAGGGCAGGGATATGATATTAATGGTTGTTTGAATATGATATTTTTTTCTTTTGACAGAAAACTAAGCACCTGATAACTCTATAGTTTTTCACAGTTCTTCCTTGCCACACTGGGATATTCAGACCTTCCATTCTGCACTAAAGAGTCCTGGTGACCTAGTGGGTTACCTTTCAGGCTGCTAAGGACTAGGTCAGCAGTGTGAACACCCTCACCACAGAAAGAAGACTTTCGACTCCCGTGGGCTTCCCATAAAGGTTTACAACCTGGGGAAGCCCATGGGGGCAGTTCTACTCTGTCCTATGGGCTCGCCAGCAATCAGACTAGCCGTGCAGTTAATAAGTTTTGAGGTTGAACATATACTTTTCACCAACTTCCTTTTCCCTTTGTTTTCAAGATCTTTCACATTCTACCCTCAGAGTCACTGCTGAACCAAGAGCTAGAACTTCAAATAGAGTGATACATTCTACAAGGAGGTCCTGTTTGATCCTTTCCTTAAATTGATTTGAACCTCATGCCCACTTGACACTGTTCCATCCCACAGGCCAACCTGGCGAGTTCCCATTCCGAAAAGACAGAGAACAGGCATCAGGTGCTCTGTGAGTGTTTTTCTGACTTACCTTGGCTCACCAGGATCCTCTTTTCTTGTACTCCCTTTATGCCTCAGATGCACCTCCATAAGAACACAAAAAACACCAATCTGCTAATCATCTCTCGAGAACATCAATCGTTCTTGCCTTGTCATAGCCTCTTGGGTGTCAGAATCTACCTGTGTGTGCTCTACAGGAATTTTAATGACAGATTTTTTAGAAAGTTCACCAAACCCGTCTTCCAAGACAAGTTTTCTGTTAGCCAGCAAACACATTAATTATTTGCAACAGGGACTCTGTCTGCGCTAGACCAAAGTTTCCTGAGGAGCATAGCTGCTGTCTTTGTATAACAAAAGAGCGCTAATGGCACAAGGATCGCGTTCTGGCCTGCTTACCAAAACGTTGATAGTTCAAATCCACTCCGTGACTATGCAGGAGAAAGACCCGAAAATTCATTTCTGTATGTATCAAAGCCTAGAAACCCCTATGGGTTGTTCTGTTTTGTTTTTAACATTCGCTATAGCATCCGCATCTTTATTATTTTTTTAATATATTTTATTAGGGGCTCATACAATTCTTATCACAATCCATACATATACATACATCAATTGTATAAAGCACATCCATACATTCCCTGCCCCAATCATTCTCAAAGTATTTGCTCTCCACTTAAGCCCTTTGCATCAGGTCCTCTTTTTTTTTTTCCCCTCCCTCCCCGCTCCCCCTCCCTCATGTGCCCTTGGTAATTTATACATCGTTATTTTGTCATATATTGCCCTATCCGAAGTCTCCCTTCCCCCCTTCTCTGCCGTCCTTCTCCCAGGGAGGAGGTCACATGTGGATCCTTGTAATCAGTTCCCCCTTTCCAACCCACTCACACTCCACTCTCCCACCATCGGCCCTCACACCCTTGGTCCTGAAGGTATCATCACATCTTTAGTGATCTCTTCATGAGAGCGAGCATGGAGCTAATGCAGGTCATAAGAACTAAGTTTGCTTAGATTGAGACCAGAATTAAATGCAAGCCCCAAATTAATTCATATATTTATGGTTTATATATGTCTCTGATTCACTTTAGACACATTATCATTTGAAAATAAGAACATAATAAATCATCCTGCTGAGAAATAAGTTAATTTTGTTGATAGTGTCATTAATTTAGCCAATGGTGTAGGATATAAAACCTACTGGGAGGAGGTTATTATATAAATATAGACTGGTTTCAGATCACAAAACATGAATTATTGACTTATACAGATTAAACACTTAAGTGACTGTACACTATTTACACAAACAATGGGAGTTGGTGGTTGGGAAAATTTCTCAATAACACTCATTTACAAAGGCAGAACCAGGCCTCCCAGACAAATACTTGTCATAAGAAAACAAAGAGGATATTAAAATAGAAAATATATGGTACTTGTGGGCCACCATTTATTGGGCACCCTCAAAGCAAGACATCCAAGCCAAAGTCCAACATATGCCAATTCCATGGCCTTTTATTAGCCATGATCTGTTTCTTCTCAGAAAGGGCCATTCAAGCCTTCAGTCAAAATGAATATGTTGGTTCCTTAAATCTGCTATGATTGAGTTGGAGGTAAAGCCCAGTTCTCTTAGTGGGGTTTCTACATCATATCTTTCTGCTGTGACCTATTAAGGATGTTGTATGTCTCAAAGAACAGGGTCTAAAATCCCAGTAACCTGTAGCGTGGGGCCTTGGTGACTATAAAAAAAAAAAAAAAAGAAACCACACAAACAGAATCGGACTGGGTGGAGCGGAGTTTTGTAGTCTGCATTTCTCTAGCTAAGCGAGCATCCAACAACTCGCTCTGAGTTAGTACAACTAGTGGTGTCGCCTGGGAAGGTTCTCTCTGGTAATAGTGATTTTTTTTTTCCATAAAAGCAGTTTGCTTCCAACCTTGTTTTTTTGTGATGGCCAATTTAAGAGGACAGCATGCAGCTGTTAAATTTTGTTTCCTGCCCAGGAAAAATGCTGCAGAAACTGATGTGGTGTTGAACAGAGCTTATAAGAACAGCACTATGAGAAAAACTCAAGTGTATGAGTAGTTTTCTCATTTAAAAAGCATGAAATGTGAAATGTCGATTAAGGACAAACCTTGTTCTGGAAGTCAGTCAACTGCCCAAACTGACGATAATGTCAACAAAATTTGTGCTCTTGTGCTTGAAAACCATCGACAGACCATTAAAGGGATGGGGAAGGTATCCGGACTATCTTGGAGCTCGGTGCAGTGAATTGGAATGGGAGATCTGGGAATGAGAAGGGCCGCTGCAAAATTTGTGCCTCCAGTTCTGACTGACCAGGAAAAAGAACATTGAGTGGAAACATGTCATTCTTTGAAAGAACAGTTTTGAAGCCATCCAGACATTTTTCCCAAGGCCATTACTGGTGAGGGAACTTGGTGCTCCTCTTATGACCCTGAAAACCCTCGCCCCAAGAAAGCTTGTCAAGTGAAATCAAAGACCAAGACGGTGCTCATTTGTTTTAATGGTGTGAGGGGGATAGTGCATTTGGAGTTTGTTGCACCAGGTCAGACTGTTAATCAGGCTTTCTATTTAGAGGTTCTGAAATATTGCATAATAGTGTGTGGCAAAAAAAAAAAAAAAAGCCTGATTGTGGCAGACAGGGCATGCCACCACAACAGTGTACCTGCTCACACAGTGTGCCAGTTTTGGGCTCAAAACAGCATGCCTCTCTTGCCTCAAGCACCTGATTCATGTGACCTCGCTCCCTGTGACTTCTTCTTGTTTCTGTGAATGAAGAAGGACATGAAAGGACAGTGATTTGTGAATTAGAAGAGGTGAAGAAAAATATGAGGGAGGTGCTGTCAGCCATCCAAACAGATGAGTTTGAAATATGTTTCCAAGAATGGAATTGCAGATTTGACAAATGTATTAAGTGTAATGGAGAGTACGTTGAAAGTGATAAGGCTGTTTTGTAAAAAAAAAAAATAAATTAAATATATAGCTTTGGGAAAAAAAAATCCTGACCTTTTTTTTTTTTTTTGTACTGCCTTGTGCAATATATTTGGCCTTGATTATGTTGAGGAATTTCCTTTCTATTTCTGTTTTGCTGAGTGCTTTTATTAGAAATTCATATTGGATATTGTCAATTGCTTCTTCTGTATCTGTTGATATCCATGTGGTTCCTGACTGGTTCATGTAGCAGATAAAATTGATTGTTTTAAATGTTGAACCACCTTTGTATCCCTGATATGAATCCCACCTAGCCATGATGAAAGTTTTTGGATATGTTGTTGGATTCTATTGGCTAGACGTCCTTTCAGAATTTTTGCATCGAGGTTGATAAGGGATCTCCGTTAGGAGTCGTCTGTCTTTGTGGGGTCTTTACAAATTTCGGGTCTGTGGGCTATGCTCACTTAGGAGAAGGAGTCTGGGAGTTTGCTGTCCCTTACTATGACCTGGAACTGTCTGTAGAACGGATGTCAACTTTCCCCTGAACGCTTGGTAGAATTCTCCTGTGAAGCTCTCTGGTCTTGGAATTTTCTTGGTTGATTGTTTCATTATGACCTTTTCGATTTTTCCTTTTGCTAAGGGCCTATTGGCCACTTCTGGATTATAAAGCTTGTTGGAACACTATCTTTTGTAATATGTTTTTAGGTTTTTGTTTCATTTCGATCTGTTGTAATGGCACCCTTTTTTTCTTTTTTTCCCTTTTTCATCTTGAATTCTAGATACATGTATCTTCTTTATTTTCTTTTGTTAATTTTGCCAGCAGTTTGTCAATTTGGTTAAATTTTTGAAAAAGCCGATGTCTTTTCTGACTGATTGTCCCGGTTTTCTAGTTTGCTTATTTCCAATCTGATCTTTATGGTTTCTTTCTTCTGCTGTTGGAAGACTTATGTCATTGTCCACATTCAAGTTGTAGGAAGTGTTGAGTTAAGGTGTTGGTTTGGAATGTCTCCTCTTTTGTTCGTGTGTATTGATGGTTCTACATTGCTCTCTAATTATTGCTCTTGCAGTTTTCCAACATTTTGGTATGAAGCGTTATCATTCAATGGGATTCCTAAAGATTATTTCCTCCACACCATGATTCCGTATCCGGGAAGAAGATGTATGTACAAATGGACTTGGATCACGTCATTCCCTGGTGCAGAGCACAAGGAAGAGAAGGTGGCAGAGAAAGAGGAGCAAGAGGTGGAGGGGGAAAGGAGCAGGGGAAGAGTAGAATGGGGGGGGGCGTGGAGAAGCAACAATGAATTACAAAAGAGGAAGACGAGCTTCTGGGAAAAATTGAGTCCGATGATGCCTCTTTTTAGTACAGTCTGTGTCATAACGTCCATCGTGGCTGGAAACGCAGACATCTAGTATAGTTAGTTCTATTGTGCGTGAACCACCTCAATCATAATAAAAGAGTGAGAATTCCCAAAATATAGAAAGGAATGCAGACACCGGACAACAAAATTAAATGACTAATGGTTACTCACTGAACAAGTCACACCCTCCCTGAGTTAGAGTTTCCCCATCTGTCAAGCAATTAATTAAAAGCACCTATCTCCCAAGGCAGCTGTGAGGACAAGAAATGATGTGCACAAAACTGTGCGAATCATATTATATGTACTAAATCCCAAGTGATACGCAAACAAAACTATCTTCTCTGAATACACAGCTGTACATTTCAGCAAATTAAAAGAAACAACCGTACAAATGGTCTCTCAGCATCTTCACATCCCCCCTCTTCTTTCTCTCCTCCTGTCTTTCATTCCAGCTTCCTTGCTCATTCTTTTCCCAGAATATACTGTTTTCTACAAAGATCCAAAGTTAAAAAAAAAAGCCTTTGGAATTCACTTCGGTTGGATCTACATTTTCATAAGGAAACAAAAAGCTCTTTTCCCCCTAAGCTCTCTTTATACACCTGGCTTAGCAGGAAAATAAATTAGCATTTTGGAAACACACATCTGCCTCCGCCACAGGTGAGACATTAAAGCATTCCCAAATGTATCAAATCCCCTGACTTTGATCAGTCCGACGGGGACATTCATTGTCCAATAAAACAATGGGCAGATTCTTTTTTTTATTGAAGTCGGTACTTCTAATGAAAATGCACCCCAGGATAAAACAGTCCTGCATTTCCAGAAAGCCTCCTCAGAGTCAGGTGGCTCTTTGGTCTTTGAAAGCTGTGGGCTGGATTGACTCAACACTAGAGAGCTGACTTTTATTTCCCTTTCTGCTCTCTGCCCGATCTTGGCATCAGGCCGGGGGAAAGGAGCTCTGTCCTAAAGGTGACCACAGCTGAGCTCTATGTCCCAATGCTAGTCAGCAGGGTAATTTTGGGAGGGGCCTGAGATATCTGACCTCATGACCATAGGAAAGTCCTGTGATTAACTGTGATTTTTATCTTTAGACTTCAAAGATTGACTCATGCCGAGTGAGCAATCTGTAGGTCAGATATCCTACATCCCAGTCATTTTCTTCCTCAGTCAAGAATTTAGAGAACTAAATCCCCACCAGCTGTAAAAGATATCTAGCCTGTCAGCAGACAAGCTGGCTGCATGGACCACTAAGAAGAATTGTTCAAAATAATGCTATTCAATTTCCCTAAGAGTTTGTGTTGAAAAAAGAACAAATGGAAAATTTAACGCCTAAATGATCTATGCTTTCTTTAGAAAGCAAGATTATTCTCATGTTTCTTCTCTTGTGGTGTCAGCAGTTTGCAGCCATTTTTAAAGGTGCCCAAACTTGTCCTGTTGTCAAGGAGTCCACTGCAAGGAATGGTGACCTCATTTGCTACAGACGAGAACTGCCAGTAGGATTTGCTTAGCTGTAACCTTGATGTAAACAGAGCTCAGGCCCTTCTTCCCTGGTGTCCTGGAGGTGGGTTCAAACTATGAACATGTTGCTTAGCTGTGGAGCGTAAGTGATTTGCCCCACCGAGGGACCTGTGCAGGAGCCCTGGTGGCCTAGCTGCAACTCACCAGGTCAGTCCTTCCAAAGACAAAGTGTCGTCTTAGAAACCCACAGGAGCATTTTATCCTTTCCTTTAGGGTAGAGTGACCTGGAATTGACTTGGAGACAGTCAAGCGTTTGCTTTTGTTGTTGTTGTGTTGTGTATGTGTTGTTTAATTGCTTGCTTTATGACTCTTAAGAGGTGTAGCTACTCCTTGTTCATTAATTTGGCAGACATTGATAGAGCTTTTGCTACGTAAAAGACGTTGTGTTGGGCCACGAGATTATGAAGATAAAAAATATGATGTCAACCTGAGAGACTTTAATAGTACTGATGTGAACAAAGCTAATGATAATATCTAATACTGATAATTACCTTTAATTTTTTACATACTATGATATGCCCTCAGTCATATTAATACTTATGATTCAATACAACGTGTCTACTTAAAAATAAAGCAACTTATCACCTTAAAAAATACCCAGAATTTTTATCATGATTTTGGTGAAAGTTCACAGAGTAAATTGGTTTTCCATTCTACTGTTCACTTGGATTCATGACATTGAATGCATTCCTCCCAAAGTCAAAGCACTTTTCTCCCTTCCTGTGTTGACCAATTTTATTCCTCCTTGTTTCCTATCCCTTTCTGCCTTCTGAGCTTTATCCCTGGAAAATACAAGGCCCTTTGACCTTGTACGGTTGACCATTCTAAGGTATTTGAACCTCCCTTGCGTTGTTTGGCGTTGCGTTCAGTTCCACACTTGAAAGGTATCTAAGGACCATAGTCTCAGTGGCTCCACCAGTGCCCATCAGACCAATAAGCCCGGCCATTTGTATGACTTGAAGTTTTGTTCTACAATTTCTCCCATTATATTCAGAACCTCCAACTTATCCCTTTGAAACGTTCAGCAGTTGTATCCAGGTGCCGCCTAGTTTGCCCGGCTTCATAGTCTTAGACTCTGAGCTTTGCTGGGTCCATTAGTCCTCCCTTGGATTAATTGTCCCCTTCATTCTTCTTCACTCCAGACAGAGAACTATCACTAGTTGCACATTAAATGGCCACCCACAAACTTTTAAGACCTCCATTGCTGCCTACTAAAGTAGAATGTAAAAGATGGCCTCTGTGGGCTGTGTTGTGGCCATTATTCACTGGTCTTCTTCATTCATGTCTACCTTTCACATGCATAGGAAAAACCAAACTCTCTGCCCTCAAGTCAATTCAGACTCAGCTAGCCTCTGGAGGACAGGGCAGCCTTATCCTTGTGGGTTTCTGGGCCTGTCCATTTTTCAGGGAACAGAGCAGCTGGTGGGCTTGAATTGTTGACCTTGTGTTTAGCAGCCCTCTTCATAATTCACTACACCACCAAGCATCCGTAGACGCTGAGGAGGTGACGTAAAAACGATCACTTAGTCAGGCACACCTTAATCCTGCGGGTGGCATCTTTGTTCTTTGAGCATTTAAAGAGGTCTTGTGCAGCAGATTTGACTGATACAACACGTCATTGGATTTTTTTTATGGCAGCAATCATACACATCGATTGTGGATCCAAGTGAAATGGAATCCTTGACAACATCATCAATTTCTCAGTTGATCATGGTGTTGTTTCCTTATAGTTCATACTGAAGGCTCTGGTGTTGGCTCTTCATCAGTAAGTGTAAGTCCCCTTTCACTTAAGCAAGTAGAGTTGTTAACAAGCCTCCCCCTATCTTGATATCAAGTTCCCTGTCATACAGTGCAGCTCCTCAAGACATGTGCTCAGCATATTATAAACAGGCACAACCCTAGTACACACCTTTCCTGATTTGAAGCCAGTCAGTACCTCCTTGTTCTCTCAAAGGCTGCCTCTTGATCTGTGTGCAGGTTTATCATGCGCACGATGATGCCTGGAATCCCCATTCTTTGCAATGTTACCCATAGTTTGTCATTCATTGCTGATATCAGATGAATCTTGACAGAAGGCAGAGAATACTAGAAAGATGTTTACTTGTGTTTCATCGACCATTTCAAAGGTGTGTGTGGATCCTTAAAAAAGTGCAGGTAACAGTGTTTACTCTCTAGTTAGTGATTTACTTTTTTCCTTCTCACCATTGTAACCGCCAAAGAATGTTTCTGTCGCTCTGTGTAAACCTTTTCTTGACTTGTCACAGTAGTAGTGCCATATAATATTTGTGCTTTTGTGCGTGACTAATTTCACTCAGCATAATGTCTTCCAAGTTAATCCATATTATGAAGTGTGCTGTAGATTCATTTTTTCTCTTTAGCATTACATAGTATTTTATTGTGCATATGTAATAGTTTACCCATTCGTCCATTGATAGGTAATTAGATTGCTCAATATTTTTGCTACTGTGAATTATATTGTGATGAACATGAGTATGCATATATCTGTTTGTGTCTGATTTGGATTGCTGTCATTTATATTTCCAAATTCCAATTCCAAAGGGTCATACCATTTTTCACCATGATTGTACCATTTTATCATCCTGTTGGTAGTGTGTGAGAGCTTCAATCTCTCTTTGCAAGAGTTATTTCTTTTGGGTTTTTCACAACTTTGGCATTAATGCTGGGGTAAGATGATATGTCAGTGGTGTTTTTATTTGTTTCTCTATGGCTAATGATCACAAACATATTTTCATGTCTTTGGGAAAATGTCTATTCATGTCCTCTGCTCAATTTAAAATTAGATTATTTGCCTTTTCGATGTTGACTAGTTGAAATTTTCTGCATGTTTTAGAGATTAATCCCTTATCATATATGTCATTGCCAGTTATTTCCCCATGTAATGGTTCTCTTCCGACTCTTTTGTTGCACATACATGTTTAACTTTTAGGATGTCCCAAAATCTGTCTAACCTTCTGTTGCTTGTGCATTTTTAGATATGGTTGGAAGTGAGTTTGTGCCATGTGCAAAGTCTCCTGGGTTTGCCCTCATTTTTCTTTGATGATCTTTAGAGCTTTCAGTTGTACACATATATCTTTGATTTATCTTCAGTTCACTATTGATCTTTAGAGCTTTCAGTTGTACACATATATCTTTGATTTATCTTCAGTTCACTATTGTTTATGGTGAGAGATTTGGATCCTGTTTTATTTTTCTACAAATAAATATCCAACTTTCCTAGCATTCTTTGTGAGGGGCTATCTATTCCTCATTTAATAAGTTAATCATTTTATTACATTTCATCTTCCAGGGCAGTGTTTCTCAACCTTCCTAATGTCGTGACCCTTTTATACAGTTCCTCATGTTGTGATGATCCCCAATCATAAAATTATTTTCATTGCTGCTTCATAACTTTAATTTTGCTACTGTTATGAATCAGACACCCCCTGTGAAAGGGTTGTTCAACCCCCAAAGGGGTCACAACCTACAAGTTGAGAACCGCTGTTCTAGGAGATAATACATTGAAATGCTTAACCCATTGCTTGCTTAGAATGAGCATGAGGAATAGTAGAATCCCCAAATCCTTCACATCATTGACATCATAAATTTGAAATATTTGCATTCACATCAGCCATCTGTCATATAACTGTTTTCTATTTTGCTTAGCTAGCAGGATGTCATAAATTAATGATAAATTCACAGAGCACCCCCCTACTGTATCCTGACCGAATGTCTCTTTTCCAATTTTAATTATTTGATGCACAGGTGGCAAGATCTTAGACTCTGTCTGGTTGGAAATTTTTAAAATATCAATCTCATCCAAGTCTTCAACAACAATTCCCTATTCCGTTGCTCCACTGTCATTTAAGAAGTCCTCTTGAATTAAACCTCCCACCTGTTCATCATAAAAGTAAAGTAAATAAATAAATAAAAGCAAGTACAGTTCACAATCCCACTTCTAAAGCAATGTCATTCATTATGAAATCCTGAAATGGTCCCGCTCCATTATATCACCAGCTGTGGCCTTTTACCTTCTAAAGAAAATAGCTGACATCTCACAAGGCAGAGACATTGTGCTTAAGGATACCATAAATATCTCCCCTAAATCCTACATGATCCATTTCTCTCTGATTAGTAAAGCAGATACTGTAAAATGCAAGGGTGGGCGGAGGCTTTGCGGATGCTAAGCTAAGCCCCCAGAGACACCCCCAAACCCCTCTTCAGACTTTCACTGCCCAACAACTGGAGTTCCAAGAAATGGTAGGAAAGGTTTGGCTTATGTCTTCCCATTGATATTCTTTTTAACTGGTTTCAATTACAGGCAAACCAAACTTTACTTATACAGCACTCAAAGCCAGTTCACATGGGAATATACACTCCCGAACGAAACACAGTATACATCTTAGACTACAGCTGGAAAAGAGGGGGGAAATCCCGACTATAAAACAAAACGTGGGTTTTCAGTTTTGTACATGGATTTGAAATGACTATCTTTCTGACTCACATTCTGTTTTATTTTTGATTCCTGGGAAGATGTGTCCCTCATCTGTGATTTTTAATAACAAGTTTTCATGTAGAACCATTAGCTTGTCTTCCACAGAATTTGGTTGCTGGAAGGAGCTGAGGCAGGAGTGAGTAAGGCTGTATCAAATGTGTGAGACGGAGTTGGTGAAAGTGGCCAATGACCAAAATGAGCAAAGTGTACTCCGGCCTCACTGTGTGACCCAAAGAACCGGATTGTTCTCTACCTGATTTTCCCAGTGCAGGGCTGCTCAAATCAAAAGGAATAAATAACAATGCAAACTGTGGTGGCAGAAAAAAAAGGGGGAAATTGCCGCGGTGTCTTTCTACTGCGACCCTCATTTACTGTAAGACGGAAGCTTAACATGTTTTTGTTTTGTAGCCACATAACCAATTTGTTATGGTCTGCTATAGTGGAGCTTAATGTAAACAATAAAAGACAAAAAGTCAGGCGGGGGCCTTGAATGCCTACTTTGCCAATAGCCAGGGCACATTTGATAGTAACATTAGGGCAACCGAAGCTGGAAAAGAATTAAAAGATAGTGCTAGTTTTTGAAGAGATGGCAGCCAAGCAGCTAAAACCTTAATTCATTTATGCTCAGGTCTCAAGGATCCGTGCCTGAATGTACCTGGAATCCCATCACTCAACTCCTCCTGCCAATGGCCATTTATCCCTCTCTCATCCATCTAAAATACAATGACAGACAAGTCACTATATATTTTGCTAACACACCCACTAATTTAATAATTAACAATCTGATTTTGCTAAAATGAGAGCCTGGCGTTTCTGATCTTCAAACTGGCACTTAGCTAATTTGCTCAGTTATAAAGAGTAGGTTCTCTGTGTATTCCTGCTTAACAACTGGACACCTCACTTTGTCCAGAGGAGCTGAGCTCTATGAATTGACTCAGTTACTCTAATGTCCTGGGTGGAGACTGTCATGTTTTTTGGTTCTCCTCAGGCACTCCTCCTGATGTATGAGGAGCAGAATAGAAGATGTCTATACTCAGTCTAGTCTCTTGGGAAGCGACTGAACAGCGCCAGGAACACCGACATTCCTGCTGATTCCACTGCCACGCATCCTGCCATCAGAGGTTGCTGGCTTGAAGCTGTAAGTTACAGGAAACCTTCCGGCCTCTACTTGTTATTTATAGAGGAGTTTATAGGATTATTCCCCAACTCAAGGGAGGAAAATCAAACAAATGCCACCTCCTATTATCGTGGCTACTAAGCTCCAGTCTGAAAATAGAAGCTGGAATCTTAGCCCATGAACTAGGAAGCCAGCCCACTGTGCATTTATATTTTAGAAACACCGTTAAAATTGCTTCATCCTCCTGCTCCTTACTTTACCATTTCTAAAGAACCTTTTCTGTTTATGCCCACTCTCAGTTGCACCCCTAGAGAGCTCTTTGCACTGGCTTAATATTTAACACACATGCACGGAATTGAATCATTCCTCATTCTACCCCCACTCTCTTTCTCTTCTCTCTTTCCCCGCTCTACTTCCTACCATCTACCTTTCATCCTTCTTCTTTCCAGCCCTCTTTCTTTCTCTCTCTTCCTTTCAAAAGTGCTAATATAAATTTCATTGTGTACCAGACATTGTTCCACGTGTTTAAATTTTTATATCAACCAATTATCTATGAATTTTGAACTTCCTATGAGTTAAGTGATATCATTAACTCTGTTTTATAAGAAAAGCTAATTTATGACATACTGTCATCATTGGTCTACGAATGTTTCCATTTTGTTTCATTACTCATAATTTCATCAGTAATGGAGTAATCAGAAGCCTTAGGGCACAATGCAGTGAGCTGTTAAACACAAGGTCAATGGTTCAAGCCCACCTTCCATTCTATGGAGAAAGATGAGACTGACTGCTCCTATAAAGATGTTAAATATCTGAAGCCTGGAGGGGTAATACTACTTAGACTGTTGCTATGAGTCAGAATCTACCTGATGGCTGTGTACTTGGTTTTATGATTTGTATTATTAATAAAAGCCAACCACCTAGCCCAAGAATCAGAACAGAAATAGTACTCACCTCTTCCTATACGATCCTTCCATATCCCATTAGCCTGCTGCATTGCCCTGATATTGAGGGATTTTGTGTTTCTGTTATTGCATTGTTTTGCTTTGTAAAATATTTACATGCTGTTGCTAGGTGCTATTGAATCGGTTCTGACTCATAGTGGCCACCTGTACAACAAAATGAAAAATAATCCAGTCCCACGCCATCCCCATGATTGTCTTTATGATCGAGCCCATTGTTGTAGACAATGTGTCAGTCCACCTGGTTGAGGATCTTCCTCTTCTTTGATGGCCCTCCACTTTAGCAAGCACGATGTCCTTTTCTGGGACTGGTCTCTCCTGATTACATGTCATCTAAAATGGGTGACCTAAAGTTTGGCCATCCTCACTTCCAAGGAGCATTCTGACTGTACTTCTTCCAAGAGAGATTTGTTTATTCTCCTGGAAGACCATGGCGTTTTCAATATTCTTCACTAGCACTATAATTCAAATGCATTCATTCATTCTTCAGACTTCCTTATTAACTGTCCAGCCTTCTCGTGCTTATGAGGTGATTGGAAAGACCATTTTACTGATACAAAAACTCTTGCATCTACACATATGTACCTATAGGAGTGTGGTCATTACATCATCTCCTGTCCACTTGCAAAGGGGTAGCCGATGTGTGGGCATGGCCTTCTCCGGAGGATTCTGGGAATTCTTAGAGGTAGGACACATGTGCTCTCTGCTTGTCTCTCTCTATGAGACATTCCTGTTGACAAGACAAATGGAGCTACACTAATGGACCCAGAGACCTGGAGTTGGATGAGCCATGTGGAGACCCAAACCAGTGCTGAGATGCTTCCACCACCACTGGATCCCAAAGACTTCCCACTCACTGGCCTGGCCTGTGATCTTCCTGCATTCGGCATCATGGCATGTGTTGCATGAGTCTGAAGAGGAATTTATAGATTGGTATTGGACATATGGGCTAATATCAGACTTAAGGTCTTGATCTAGATTTGGCTGGGGTGTTTTCTTAAGATACAATTACTATTTGATATAAATATCTCTATTACATACATAAGAATATTTATGAATTTGTTTCTCTAGTCAACCCAGCCTAACACAAGGACCGTGCGTGAGTGGCACACTTTGCAATGGACTATCTAAAGATCCATAATTCCCAGACACCCAATGGTTCCACAGGATAAAGGCTATGCACACTGCTTCCATAAAGATTAGCAAAACAATACATCAATAGAATTGAACAATCAAACTCTTTGCCATCAAATCAATTATGATTACAACCAAGAAAAACTCTGTGTAGTAGGTCTGCTGTGTAATAGACAGGAGATCGCCTTGAGTTAGGAGTGGATAGGACAACAACTGACATTTTATATTAAGGAGGCTTCAAAGAGGTTATGAAAAAAACTATTGTCGTTTAATTCCATGTTTCCATAAAATTTCTGAAGCCCTTGTAGTAAGTACGTATGTATGTATGCATATACACATATATGACATACATTTGATAAAAAAGCTACTCATTTTAGTAATCTTGGAACAGAATAAAAGATTTTCATGCTGTGCTCATCTGAGGACTTGTGCACAGCATAACATTATCACATACAGCTACAGTTCAGTCAGTTTTATTGTTGTAATACATGTATTCCAGTATACACTAACAAATAGCTTATCTGTTTCTATGCTGATGAGAATTTATGAAAACGAGTGATGATATGAACACTTTTATATGTTGAAGATTTTTCTTTCATGTATACCATGAAAGCTGATATATGAATATGGAACTTTAAAAGATAAAACCACATACCTTTTCAGAGTTTTCATCAAGCCTCCAGGAATTAGTGCAATACCAAATAAAATGTTTCAACAAACTGATGAAGCACTGGAAGTGCTCACTCATCCATACCAGGAAATTTGGAAGACAGTTATCTGACAGAGCTATCCATACAATAGATCCATATCTGTATTCATTCCAAAGAAAGGTGTCCCAACAGAATTCTCAATTTATAAAACAATATCATTGATATCACATGGAAATAAAATTTAGTTCATCCAATAAAAGTTGTAGCAGTACATTGACAAGGAGCTGCTAGAGGTTGAGGCTGGATTCAGAAGAGAAAATGGAATAAGGAATATAATTGTTGTTGTCAGATAGATCCTGGCCCAAACCAGAGTATGTCAGAACGATGGTATGGGTAACACTGAGAAGAGTGAGAATTCTAGAATACTTCCCTGTGTTTGTTCAAAACTTATCGATGGATCAAGAGGTAGCTGTATGAACCAAACCAGGAAATGCTGCATGGTTTAAAATCAGGAAAGATGTGCAACTTGGCTGTATCCTGTCACGATACTTATTCAAACAGGATGAGAAAATAATCAGAGAAGCCAGTTTATATAAAGAAGAATGTGGCATCAGGATTAGAGGAATGCTTATTAACAATCTGAGATATATATAGGTGACCCAACTTTGCTTCCTGAAAGTAAAGAGTATATGAAGCACTTGCTGATGATGATCAAGAATTGCAAGCTTCAATTTAGATAACAACTCATTGTAAAGAAGACCAAAATCCTCATAACTGGGCCATCATGATAATGGAGAAACAATTGAAATTGGTAAGGATTTTGTCTTGCTTGGATCCACAATCAGTGCTCATTAAAGCAGCAATTGAAAGCGCAAAACACACATTGCATTACGTAAATCTGCTGCACAAAACTTCTTTAGACTATTGAAAAGCAAGAATGGTACTTTGAGGACCAAGGTGCACTTGTATCAAGCCATGGTATTTTCCATGGCCTTATACATATAGGAAAGTTGGACACTGAATAAGGAAGACCAAAGAAGATCAATGCATTTCAACTGCAGTCCTGGAGAATCCTGAAAGTTACCTTGAACTGCTAACAGGTCAAACTGATCTGTCTTGGAAGAAGTAATGTCAGCGTGCTCTTTAGAGGCAGGGATGGCAAGACTTTGTCTTACATACTTTGACCATGTTGTCAGGAGAGCCCTGTCCCTGGAGGAGGACATCATGCTTGTAAAGTGGAGGGGTAGCGAAAAAGAGGAAGGCCCTCAAGTAGATGGATGGACACTGCTGCAACAACAGGCTCACACGTGGGAGCAATTGTGAGGATGGCCCAGGACTGGCAGGGTTTGATTCTGTTGTCCAGAAGGTCACTCACTGTAGGTCAGAACGGACTGGATGGACCCTCATAGCAACTCCTTTTCAGATTGGTTAGCAAAGTGACACTCTCTCCAATAAAATATAATACATTAGAAAAATCCATACACCCTCCAGTCATTAGGATCATTAAATTTTACCCATCAATTGAATAAAAAAGGTTATTAAATATAGTCTTGATTTGCTATATTTTATTTTGGTTGGATGATCTATATTTCTATTGTTAAGACTGAAAATCACTTCAGATTTTACTAGATATAAGTTTCCTCTATAAAATGCCTGCCTCCCCTGTGATCTCTTCATCCTTTTTGTTTTCTTTTACTGAGATACTTGCCTATGCTTTATTATTTTACAGGAAACTTTATATATTCTTGATACTAAATCTTTGTCATTAGATGTGTAGAACATGGCATCTCATTTTGAAACTTTTTTTCACCTCTTTGAAGAGTCCTTCTGATGAAAAGAATTTCTTAATTTAAATAAAGCCAAAAGCCTGTCTTTTCTTTTATGATTCACACTTTCTGTGCCTGCTTAAGAAATGTTTCCCTATACACATTTTGGAAAGATATCCACCTATATTTTTGACTGGGTATTTTTGTTATTGACATTTAAAGCCTTCATCCATCTGGATTTGATTTTCAAGTATGGTGTATGGGTGGGATCCAATTTTTTTTCTTCCAAATGGACAACCAATTTTTCCAGCTCCTTTTATTGAATAAGCCCTCCTTTCTCTACAGCTCTGCCAGGCCACCTCTGCTCTCATTAAAGTTCCACATATGCATGAGTCTATTTCTGGGATGTCTCTTCTATTCTACTACCTCATTTGTCTTTACCTGTACTGTGGTAATTTGTCGAAGGCACAGAGCTTAGAGTCAAAAGGACTGATCATTTAAAACTTAGGAATTTTAAGTAGGCCATTGGACATTCTATTTAGTTTGCTCATTTGTCGTATAAGGATAAGAACAAAGCAATAATAACAACAGTTACCGCCTTATCAATTCTAACACATGGCAGTCCCCAATGGGTTACAGTAGAATTGTGGCCCAGAGTCTTAGACATAGATCATCAGGCATTTTTCAAGGTGTTTCCAGGGTGGATTTAAACTGCCAATCATTTTTTAATAGTCCTGATCTGAAAGGTTTGTAGTACCCAGAGACGACTTTGATCACAATGCCTACCTTATACGATGCTGTGAAAAGTAAGGAGTCTGTGAGTATCGTGCACCCTATAAACACTTATATCATCAGAAGGCGTTATAAATGTTCGTGAAGTGTTTGTTTCTTCTTCCTCTTGCTTCTTTTGGAATACTTTTGGTTGTTTATAATAGAAAACCTGACTTAAACTGAATAAATAAATACAACACAGTGACCCACCGAACCTACGTAGTTATGTGAGGCATTACATAATGACTCTTCAAAGACATTAAAGAAGATTTCTACTCTCAGCCTTGACTCCTGCAGTGTTTTTATTTGAGGCCACAGACCACAATGTGATTGTCAACAACAACTGCTGAAGTCCTAGTATATCTTGTTCCCATCTGCCCTAAGATAGCATCTCCCAGAGAGCAGAGGGGATGGTTCTTCTCCAACCATCCCAGGCAAAAATTCTACATCTTATGTCTCCTGGGCTTCATTTGGGGTTATGTACTCAATGCTCATTCAACACTTGGGGCAGAATGGGAGGAGCTGAGAGAGGTGGGTCTCCTCTGAAGAGTTGAAGATTTGGCATCTATGGCTTAAAGAAAGCAGAAACACAGTTGGGCACTAGGGGGAATATTTGCACCCAGAACAAATTCTCATTTCATACGTATTTTCATATATCAAAAAATGGGTCAGAGAACAAGTGGCACTGAAGCACTTACTGTGAGAAAAGCCACTGGCTCTGTCACCAATCCAAGTCTCATCCCTAGGAGGAAACATTTTAACCCTGCTTGCCTAAGTGAAAGGTTATCAGTTCAAGTCTACCCAGAAGTGTCTCAGATGGAAGCTTGGTAATATAATTCTGAAAATCGAGCCATTGAAAACCCTATGAACAGAGTTCTGCCCTGACACACATCATGCTCCATGAGTACAGATCAACTCCACAGTAATTATTTTGTTACTGGTTTTTCTTTTCTTCTTTTTTTAAATCATTCTATTGGGGCCTCATACAGATCTTATCACAACCCATATATCCATCCATTGTGTCAAGCACATTTGTGCATAAGTTGCCATCATCATTTTCAAAAATATTTTCTTTTTATTTGAGCCCTTGGTATCAGCTCCTCATTTTCCCTCCTCTCTCCCTCATGAACCCTTGATAATATATAAATGATCATTAGCTTTTTTCAGGTTTTACCTTGACAGCTATCTCTCTTCACTCACTTTTTGTTGTTTGCCCCCCCACACACACACACAGTGGGTGGGGTGTTATATGTCAATCATTGTGATTGGTTTCTTCTTCTCCACCCCCCCCCTCTCACTTTCCCCCTACCCTCCTGGTATTGTTACTCTCATTATTGATCCTGAGGGATTTATCTATCCTGAATTCCATGTGTTATGAGCTCTTATGTGTATCAGTGTACATGTTCTGGTCTAGCTGAATTTGTAAGGTAGAATTGGGGTCATGATAGCGGTAGGGAGGAAGCCTTAGAGATTTAGAAGAAAGTTGTATGTTTTGTCGGTGCTATTCTACACCCTGACTGGCTCATCTCTTTCTTGTGATCCTTCTGGAAGGGGATTTCCAATTGTCTACAGATGGACTTTAGGTTTCCACTCTGCCCTCCCCATCAATCACATCAATATGATTTTTTGTTCTGGGTCTTTGTTGTCTGATACCTGATCCCAGCAATACCTCATGATCACACAGGCTGGTGTGTTTCTTACATGTGGGCTTTGTTGCTTCTCAGCTAGAAGTTCACTTGTTTGGCTTCAAGCCTTTAAGACCCAAGACAATATATCTTTTGATAGCCTGGCACCATCAGCTTTCTTCACCACACTTGCTTATGCACCCATTTTGTCTTCAGTGATCTTGTCGGGAAGGTGAGTATCATGAGAATGCTGGGTTATTAGAATAAAGTTTAAGAACACTTTGTGTTGAGGGAGTACTTGAGTGAAGGCCCAATGTCTATCTGCTACCTTAATACTTAACCTATAAACATCTGTACGTAGATCTATTTATCTATCCTTAAATATAATTATATTTACCAATGTACATGCCTGTATTTAGAACTCTATAAATATCCTTTGCCTCCCAGTTCTTTCCTCTATTTCCTTTTAATTTCCTCTTGTCCCACAACCATGTTCAACCTCTACTTGGCTTTCACTAATTCCCCTTGGCTACGTTGCACTTGAGCAAGCCCCACCAGGCATCCTATGCCCTCCTTGCCATTGATTTTAGATCATTTGTTGTTCCCTTGTCCCTGCATTTGTTGCCCTTGACTCCTTCCTAGATGAGAACTTAATTAATTTCACTGCTCCATTTTTACTACTCAAGTTTTCAAAAACTTGATAGTAATGTGTTTTACATATTTTATTGTTTACCTTTGTGATTTTAATAATGTATCTACATTTCTTTTTCTGTCAGTTCGAATTAGTCTCTCAACTTTCCTCTCTGGAAAGGACCATGTTCCCTTTCCTCTGCTGCCTGGTCCTTTCACTTCCTCGTTCTGTCAGATGTCTTTTGATTTTTGCTTTGTCAAGATTGTGATCACCCATATTCTGCTCATTAGTAATAAATAACACTTTCCTGTTTTGTACATATTACAGGTTAACATAGGAAAAACCATTAACTCTCATGCCAAGTTTTGTAAAATATATTAAAAATATTTAAAGAGAAGAGCATTTCACTTCCCGCAGACCTAATGCACTCGAAATGATAGCCTGTACACCACTCAAACTGGAATAGAACATTCACTTGCATCAATGTTAAAATGGATATCTTTCATTGAATTTTTTCAATGGTCCTTTCAATTTGCAGATAATTTGGATTTATAATCTTTCCTTGCAGATTTTGTTTCTCATAGGCTTTCTAATTGTCCTTGCCCTTTTTCATCCTCTCAATCATAGTGTATCAGACATGGTACAGTATTTTATTTTATTTCCACAGGATTCCCTTGTCTTTTTACACCAGCTTAAACATTTTCTAAGACTATAATAGTAATTTGAGACTCCATCTCTGTGTTTCATGTCTAGCTGCTCTATGAATCGTATGTAATCCATTTCTTGTTTCTTTACTTCTGCTGCTTAACTGTATCTTCAGCTAACTTTCTAAGAAAATTTGAGTAAAAGGTAAACACTACCTATTTTTGCCTTAAAGAAAATATCATTCATCTGTTCTCATAACTGATATGTTGGCTTAGACCTTGGAGTGAATATAGTTGCCTAATTTCCTTTTAACATTCAGTTGCTTATAAAAGGCTAATATTAAATTGACCTTTATAAATATAGCATGCTCTTCCTTTCAAAGTAATTTTATCATGATCATCTTCTATTGTGTCTTTGAAATTTGTTTTTTTAATATTCTTCATTTTGAATTATAGTCTTCCCTAATTAAAAAAAAATCACCCTCAATCCCCATTTTCTATATTATTTCTTTAGGTAACATCTGTTAGTTGGGTTTGGGTCTATCTATATAATAGAGTATATTAATCTTAAGTGCACATACATATTCATGGACACATATACATATACATGGATATATCTAAGTGCATATATATATGTGGACATACTAGAGTTAGATTAGATAAGGAAAGCTTACACTATCTCAGAAGTCAATATAAATATACTCATGCCTTAATTTGTCATCATGATAAATTTAGCACTATAAAGTATATTCACATTTGTATATCTGACATCTTTCGTTCAACATAATTTATTCTCATGATATAAATTGGTTCCTTTTCTACTTGCTGTGAAATAGTCTATATTCCACAATTTAATGAGAAGTTTTCCAGTTTAATGCTACAATAAAAATGCAAAGGCAATTCCTATACATGACACTTGGTAAATGTATATGCAATTTTATCTAGGTATTATTCTGGAAATGAAATTTATGTGTCACCCACCAGCCACTCTGCTGGAGAAAGACGAGGTTGTCTACTCCCCAAAAGAATTACAGTTGAGGAAATCCACTGAGGCAATTCTACCCTGCCCTATAAAGTCACCATGAGTCAGAATTGACTCAAGGGCAATGGGTGCTTTGGGGATTGGGTTGCTAACCACAAGGTTTGCAGTTCAAATCTATCAACTGTTCAATGGTTCAAAGCTGTTAATCCTATAAAGCTTTATTGTCTCTGAAATCCTCGGGAGCAGTTATACTCTGACCTATAGAATCACTATGAGTAAGAATCAACTTGAGGTCATGGGTTTGGGTTTGGAATGTTTAACTTTATAAGAAATGGCTGAAATTCTTCCAAAATAATTAGACCAATGCACACTCACACAAGTTATGAGCATCCCAATTGCTTTACAATCTCACCAACACGGAATTTTTGCCAACCTTTTTCATTTTAGCCATTCTGGTGGGTGTAAAGTAGTACTTCATAATGACTTTAAGCTGCAACTTTTTTCTAATGAGTAATGCTGCTGAGCACTTTTTCAGATGCTTGCAATTCTTTGGAAATCCTCTTTTATAAAATGCCTGTTCAAGAGTCTTTTCCATATTAAAGCTGTACTGCCTATTTCTCTCATTGGATCATAGGAGTTTTAGATATTAGGGCCATAGCTAGCTCTCTCTCTCTCTCTCTCTCTTTCTATATATATACACACACACATATAAATCTTATAACCTTCTTAAATTATTTCCTTGTCTTTTATTTTATTAATATTAATTTTTGTAGGAACCCAATCTATTTGCACCTTTAGAAATTCTAGTTCACAATATTTTTTGTATCATCCATGATTTGTGTGCTTTGTTTTAAGACATATTTTCATAAAGTTCTTAAAGTTTCTGCTTTAGCCTAAACATTATTGTTTCTTTCACAATGTGGTTTAAAATCTGTATTATGATGTTTGTTTGCATACAGTTTAAGGAAAGGGTTAGGTACACTTCTCCAGATCTAGTCTATTAAAATTGAAAAGATCATTCTCTTTTGGATGAATTATAGTGGCATCTCTGATGTAAATCAAATAACCAGATGTGGGTGAGCCTTTCTTTTATATTCTACTCTGTATATCTAGAATATAACCAACTCTACGCTGCCTTAATTATGATTTTTACAATGAAATACAAAAATGAAAATTCTATTCCAACTCATAGATATGTCAAGTACTTCAACTTGTTCCTCGCCATCCTTCAACCCCTGCAAAATAAAAAAAATATTGTCTTCATGATTCTAGGTTTTATGTTATTGATAGGTACTTCCAAGTTGGTTTTGACTCATAACAATGCTATGTATAACAGAACAATACACCACCTGGTCCTGCAACATCCTTACTTGATTCTTATGTTTGATCCCATTGTAGCCACTATTTCAATCCACCTTGTCACATGCCTTCGTCTTTTTTTGAGGCCCCTCAATTCACCATGCATGATATCCTTCTCCAGGGTATAATCTTTCCTGGCAACATGCTCAAAGTTAGTAAGATCAAATCTTTCCATCTTTGCTTCTAAGGGTCATTCTGGTTACTTCTTCCAAGACAGATTGTTTTGTATTTTTTGTTTCTGTTTTTTGGGGGAGGGCGGGGGAGAGGAGTTATGATGCTTTAAATATTCCTCGCTAGTGCCATTGTTTAATAGCTTATTTTGTAGTTTTCTTTCTATATTCCTTATGTTTCACCTGTGACTATTAGCCTTTTCTTTCTTTCTTTCTTTCTTTCTTTCTTTCTTTCTTTCTTTCTTCCTTCCTTCCTTCCTTTCTTTCTTTCCTTCATCTTTCACTTTTTCCTTCCACTTTCTGACTCTGACTGGCTGCTTACCTTAGTTGTCTTTTTCATTTATAATTCTGTGATGACTTGTATTACTACTCTTTAGAAGCGTTTTTGTGCCACTTGATATTTTAGAGTATCTTGTCCTTGTTTTCTGGATATAATTCCATGTAACATTTTAAAATTATATATTATTATTTATCTTCCTCTTTTCAATAATTTTATTGGCATTATTCACATTTAATACAATTTAATCAATCATATTATGAAGAAATGTGCATTCAATCATCTACACAACCAATTTGAGAGCATTTTTCTTCTTTCTCATACTCATTGTTGCAGGTTCCTCATTTTTCTCTCTCATGCCCTAGGTAATTATTAATCCAGGTACTATTTCTAAGGATTTATTTATCCTAGACTTCATATACAGAAAATTATACAAACCACAAACAGGAAGCAAGCAGAGAAACCAACCAAAACAATGATGAAAGAGAACTCAGAAAAAACTCAATCCACAAGAAATGTTAATTACTCAAACATCTTTAAAATGGGTCAAAAAGAGATCAAGTGATAAGGTGTTACATTTTAACCTAACTACATCTGCCACTGTTGCCTTTACAATATCCTCTATTGGATAGCAAGGCTGTTCACACCCCTGCACTATGGTCAGGGGGCTTCACCAGAAGCTCAGTTTACGCGGAGACCCTGCAAGTGGATTCTGGGTTTCCACTGTCATCCAAAGCCTTCTATAAACCGGGTGTCAGAATTTCAATTTGGAGAGTGTTCCCGGCTTCAAATTTGGATTTTATTATTTACGATCCTTGGGTCACACAGGTGGGTGTGCTTCCTTCATGTGGACTTTGCTGCTGCCTCACTTAGATGGCTGCTTGTTTGAAAACAAACCTTTAAGGCTCCAGATGCTGTTCCTTCTGATAGTCAATCACCCACATCCCCTGAATTTCATTTAGCTCCACTATTATCTTTTTGTTTCTCTAGGTTCATGTGTGTGTGCATTTTCTTTCCCTTGCATGCCATTTATACACCTTGCATATCCAGTGATCCTTACGTGTGTGTTTACATTGAGAAATAGCAGCTTTACTAATATGGATTTCTCTACTCTTTTGTCTCTTTAAAATCCAGTCTCCTGAGTGAGAAATATGTCTAACTGCCCTGCATGACGAGGGGGAACAGTTATCAGCTCCATTTTGCATAATAAAGAACAGTTCTCTGCCCCATTCGATTTTAAGAATATAAAAAGAAGCCTTCAATTGGTGATACCAACATCTATGCTAAGGACATTCGTGCATGGCCCACAAAAGTTCCTTACAGAACTGCCCAAAAGAAATGACAGTCTGATTGGACCTAGGACATCAGGAGCAATTCTTCCTTATGGACCATTCCTTTGATGAACTCCTTAACGTTTTGCTTCACTCCTACAATTTTGAATCTAGAAGCACACCTGCTGCCGCTGCTCGGAAGCTTTCTCATGGAGGAAGGAGACCATCTACAATAACAGAGAGGTCAGCACAAGGTGACCAAAACGTAGCAAAGACAGGCACTGACAGGAGCATGAGCATTAAAGCCAAGAGAGGTAAATGCAATTTCATACATAATTCAGTAATGACTGTAATACTCATTGAGGAAATGGACTGAAAGTTACATCTGGCCTCCTTCGGCTACATAAGGGGGAGGAGAATTCAATGCCACATCTGTCCAAGGACAACTGCTGTGAAGCAGAATTCGACCTATCTGCACCCTCCGTCCTTCTTTATCCCATTCTAACACCAACCACGCCTCCTACCGCATTCTACTTCTCTGCTGGATTCAATAATTCTTCGTAGTGACCACATAAATCTCCCTGACAATATTTATGATTACGGCATTTGTTAGGGAAGATGACAGTTTATGAAATGTTAACAATGCACTTCCTTTGTTCACAGCATTTCTTCCCTGTCATTTTGGCAGGCGCTTCTCTGGTCCTCAGGCTCTCAGTCACTTCGTTCCTTGGACTCCGCCCTGCTTGAACAAGTACTATAAAATCCCTTTGAAATGATAAATGCCCACAGGCCACACTGCAAGCCAGTGTCCTACACAAAGGCACTCAGCGCAACTCATTCTGTAGGCCAGGAATCCTGCTTCTCTGCTTCATGATTGTGTCACAGTCCTAGCACTGCAGCTTCTGATGGCTCTCACCACTTCAGGCAGGAGCCCACACCAACTCCACTAGCATTTCATTTTTTTTCATAGTTGTGAAATTTCTCTGTTCCTGCTTCTGAGAGGGTAGATATAGAGATTGAGATCAAGATAGAGAGAGAGAGCTTGTGCTAGATATCCAGGAGAATGGCAAAACTGCCCAATGCCTGCGTTCGCATCTGCTGCACCTTTTCTGCATGATCCCTCCCACACTAAGTACTTTCATTTCACTGTGATCATATACAAGCATATCCATCGATAGACACTCAGTGTGGACAGAGGTGGGAAGGCCAGTGGATGAAACAGATGAATGAATGCAGGTTTAATAGAGGATATTTATACATATATGTTTATAGTGTTGACAATGCATCCTAGCATGTAGTAGAGCATATAGGGGATAAAGTTATGAAAACTTCTTAAGCAAACACCTTGAGAGAATGAGTCACTGCGCTGGAGGGCTCAGAACAATAGTCTCGGGAAAAAGTGTGGTCAGTTGGCATAACAAAAATGACAATGCTCTATGGCCTACTTTAACACTGGGATCTGACAATCGTGGGAATAGCCATTTAAGATGCAACTGTTGACTGATCTCTCTCCATCAAAAGCAGAGTAGAATGAAGAAAATCAAAGATACAAGGAAATAGTCCAACAGCCTAATGGCCACAGGAACCCCAGATTCCATCTCAGACCAGAAGAACTAGCTGGTACCCTGTGACAGATGCTGTGCACTCCAATATTGATTAAAAAAAAGAGAGAGTGTGTGAAAGAGAGAGATCCTGGATTTAATCGGTGAGAGCTATGGAATAAAATGGGAAAAGGCTAGACTTCCTTCTCTGGTAGAGATTGATGCACCCTTCAAACCTCATCACAGAAATTGTTCTGGGGCACAACTTTAAGCAGGGAAGCATATACTCCTGAGAAAGCATTGATCCTACAAGATCAAAGGGGAAGGGTTTGCCAGGGATAACACTCTGACGGCAAGAAGGTAAGAAAAGAAGGTTGATGGAGAAAGTACGCAGAGAGGTAACAGGAAGAGTGCTGTCGTATGGCGTTGACTGATATTGATGTAATGCATCGAAATGTGTATGAGTTATTAAGTGGAAAACAAACTTGGTCTGTAAAACTCAAATTACATTTTAAATTAAAAAATATTCATGGTGACTTAAAATGTGTTCTATTTTTATTCAATATGTTCCTATTCACTTTCCTTGTTCCTTAAGTATTGTAATTACCCAGTGATCACAACCATGCTTGTCGTCCTCTCTCTCTCCATATATATATATATATATATATATATATATATATATATATATATATATATATATATATATATATATATATATATATATATATATATATACATATATATATATATATGCCTATAATATACACATATACTGATACACCTGACATGTTTGATATCTATGATATATCTATTGGTCTATTAATCTATAGATATAGACATAACATATATGTACATAACCAACTGAAAGCAAACTTACTGCCATTGAGGCAATTCTCATATCAACCCTGTACAGCAGAATAGAACTGTCCTGTGGGTTTCCAAGACTCCAAACATGTACTAGAGGAGAAAACCTCCATTTTTTCCCTTGCGGCATCTGGTGGGGTCAAACTGCTGACCTTGGGGTTAGCAGCCCAAGCAAAAGTCACTATGCTACTAGGGCTCCTTCATACATGGGAAATTATAAATAATATAACAGAATATAAAGATAATAAATGGGGCTTCAAAAGGTTATGGAAAATAGAATTAGAAATATATACATATTCTTTTCAGGTATATAAGGGAAACGTAAAAGACCCTACCATTCTGAACAAGAAACCATAAATTATGGATTTGTATTGTTGGTATTCTTATAGAACATGCTAATTTGTCAAGTTTAAGCATCTTAAAAAAGGAACTCATTTTTTAAAGGTATTATTGAATTGGGTATAGTCCTCCATGGGTAGCCCATATTTCTGTATGTCTTGTGAACACAGACTGACAGTTTTTGTTTGGTACTATCTTCACAAGGATGGTGTACAGTGAAGAGCATGGAAAATCTAAATAACTCCACTGAGCAGTTCATATGCCATCAAACATAGTAATGAGAGCATCTTACTCCAAGCTAAGACTTGGGAAGGTTTACTAGAAACCCATTTTGTGGTTGGGATTTCTGCCACTCAATTTCTCAGCTGTGATACTAAAGTTCTAAGTAAACAGCCCCACTGGGATGGGTCTGCATCACTGCGGAACTTCAGAAGAATCACATGAAAATTGAGCTAAAACCTGTTATATCATGAGTTCTACGGTTTTTTATCTGGTCCAGAAGTTTCATGTCTTCTATCAGAATTCTTGAAACTATACCCTATGGAAGGCTAACTTGCTAGCTTGCAAATAAAGTAAAAATTCAGACTGGTCACAGGATTTGATCATTGTTCAATTATTATTATTTCTCTGAAATATCTAGGTGCTCTCTCTGTCTCTCTCTCTCTCTCTCTCTCTCTCTCTCTCTCTCTCTATATATATATATATATATATATATATATATATATATATCCTAAAAATGGTTATTATTAACAACCTTATCACCTTCAAAATATTCTACAAAACACTTAATACATGTGTCAAACCTGCAATTCCAAACATTTTTCAAACTCATCTGATTGGATGGCTCCCTTGTTTTATTCACCTCTTCTATGTCATCAAATCATCCTTTTGTATCCCTCTACATTTGCAGAAACAAAAAGAATTCACAAAGAGCGAGGTCAGGTAAGTCAGATGCACAGGGCAAGAGAAGCATGCTATTTTTTTTGCCAAAAACTGGTGCACTGAGATAGTTCTGTGAGCAGGTGCATTGTCATGGTGCATTGTCAAGTCCACCATCTGCCACAAATCAGGCCTCTTTGGTCCCATACTGTTATGCAATTTTTTCAGAGCCTCTGACTCAGTGGTTCTCAACCTTCCTAATGCCACTACTCTTTAATAGAGTTCATGTTGTGGTGACCCCCCAACCATAAATTCATTTTCATTTCTATTTCATAACTGTAATTTTGCTACTGTTATGAAAAGGGTGAACCTTGTGAAAGGTCTGTTTGACCCTCACAGGGGTTTCGACCCACAGGTTGAGAACCGTTGCTCTAAATAGAATGTCTTACCAAGTGGAACAAACTCCGAATGCACTACAAGTTGACATTTTCATCCTTTTGGGAAGTTAACGGACACCAGATTGAGGTTTGTCATTAATCAACATTTCAACTTTTTGAAACTAGAAAATCATGGGTACACTTGAGTTTTTCCAATAGCACCATCCTTGTAAGCTGTATTCAACATCACAACAGTTTTTGTAGAATTTTTCCATGAACAGCAAACAAAATTTCACAGCTGCACGCTTTTCTCCTAAATCAGCCATCACAAAAACCTGAGACTTGATAGAAACTGCTTTTACGAAAAAGTTCACTGCAACCAGAGAGCATCCTTCCCAGACAATACCACTGGGTTTGCTAACTCAAAGCAAGTTGCTCAATGCTTGCGTAACAGGAAAAATTTATATAATATACATACATATATGTAACATATAGGATATATATATATATATCCTATAGAATATTTTGTTGTCCTAGAAGATTATTTAAAATTAACCAAGATTTACTGAAATATTCAATTGAAACCATTAACACTACTATTTAAAAAAAGGTTGTCCATGCTGGCATGGGGTAGTGAGCCAGTGGAAAGGTCTGAGGCGGCTGGCCCCAATCTCAACTACATGGACACCTGCTGTTTCCCCCAAAAAGAATTTATTTCAGAGGAGAGCACTGAAGTTGCAGCTCAGGAAGAGGGACATGTCTGACCAGAGCACATGGGAGAAAATGAAGGGGGAGGAAGAGAGAGAGGAACAAACCCTGGCCAACCATGCCTTGAGGACAATATTCCCACTCAGAGCAGGCAATCCACAGAGAAGACCATATGGCTGGCCCCACAATGAGACACATCATCCCTTAATGAACCATAGCCCTACAGGAGACAACAATGGAGACACAGTGTGGGAATTCCATCCTATCTGATCCCACCATACTGAGGCAAAACACTAACAGAACATCAAGGGGAACAGAACAACGAAGTCCCCAGGGTATACCAAAAATAGACTTTGGGGCCAGGGTTTGGCACCCCATCAGACTCGACTGGAAAATACTCTAAAACGCCAACAATCCTTGAACTAACTACAAGCTTTTCTCTTTTGCTTTTGTGGATTTTTTTTGTTTGTTTTGTTTTGTCATTGGCTTTTGGTGTTATTGATGTTTTGTTTTCTTTGGTTGCTTGGCTTTGCTGTGTCTTGTTTTTGTGCATGTTACTATCTCCACAGGTCTGTCTAAATAAAATAGGCTGGATGAACAGTCTGGAGGAGAAAACAACAGGGTTGACAGTTCCAGGGGGACATGGGCAAAGGGGAGGTGAGAAGAAAGGAAATGTTAACAAACCCAGGGACAAGGGAACAACAAGTGATCCAAATAGGTGGTGAGGGGGGTGTAGGAGGCCTGCTACGATGTGAGTAAGGGTAATGTAGCCGAGAGGAATTATTGAAACCTAAATGAAGGCTGAGCATGATAGTGGGACAAGAGGAAAGTCAAAGGAAATAGAGGGAAAAGCTAGGAGGCAAAAGGCATTTATAGAGGTCTAAATAAAGTCATTTACATATGTAAATATATTTATGTATGAGGATGGGGAAATAGATCCATGTGCACATATTTATAGGTTTAGTATTAAGGTAGCAGATGGACATTGGGACCCCACTCAAGAACTCCCTCAATACAAGAATACTTGGTTCTATTACACTGATATTCCATGATGCTCACATCCAAACAAAATCACTGAAGACAAAGCAGGTGCATAAGAAAATGGGGTGAAGAAAGTGGATGGAGCCAGGCTATCAAAAATATAGCATCTAGGGCATAAAAGAATTGAAGGGAAAACAAGCAGCCATCTAGCTCAGAAGCAACAAATCTCACAAGGAACAAGCACACTAGCCTGTGTGATCACAAAGTGCCACAGGGATCAGTTATCAGGCATCAAAGAACAAAAAATCATATTATTGTGTGCTTACTTCCCTGATATGATCACTGAAGACAAATGGGTGCATAATAAAATGTGGTAAAGAAAGCTGATGGTGCCCAGCTATCAAAGGATATAGTGTCTGGGGTCTTAAAGGCTTGAAGATAAACAAGTGGCCATCTAGCTCAGAAGCAACAAAGCCCACATGGAAGAAGCCCACCAGCCTGTGCGATCACAAAGTGTCAAAGGGATCAGGTATCAGGCATCAAATAACAAAATATAACATTGTGAATGAGGGAGAGTTATGAGTGGGGCCCAAAGCCCATCTGTAGGCAATTGGACATCCCCTTATGGAAGGGTTGCAGGGAGGAGATGAGCCAGTCAGGATGCAATGTAGCAACAATGAAACATATAACTTTCCTCTAGTTCCTAAATGCTTCCTCCCTCCCCCCACCGCCCGCCCCCCTACACTATCATGATCCCAATTCTACCTTACAAATCTGGCTAGACCTGAGGATGTACACTGGTACAGATAGGAACTAGAAACACAGAAAATCCAAAATGGATGATCCCTTCAGGACCAGTGGCATGAGTGGTAATATTGGTAGGGTGGATGAAGGGTGGGGTGGAAAGGGGGAACTGATTAGAGATCTACATATAACCTCCTACCTGGGGGACAGAAAACAGAAAGTGGGTGAAGGGAGACATTGGACAGTACAAGATATTACAAAATAATAATTTATAAATTGCCAAAGGTTCATGAGGGAGTGGGGAGCAGGGAGGGAGGGGGGAAATGAGGAGCTGATTCCAGGGGCTTAAGTAGAGAGAAAATGTTTTGAGAAGGTTGAGGGCAATGAATGTAAAAATGTGCTTTACACAATTGATGTATGTATGGATTGTGATAAGAGTTGTATGAACCCCCAATTAAATGATTTTTAAAAGTTTGCCATCTCTTCCATTTTCTTAAATATTGTGCATTTATGATTTTAAATTTAAATCCCTTCTCTAGTAATTTTAGAATAATTTCTAGTTTAGAAGAATATGTTATAGACTTGCAGCTAAAGACAAATATTTAATCTACCATGTTTAACTGAATGTTATTATTGTATTAGTTTTCACTCATAAAAATGCCATGTGTGTCAGACTGGAATAGTGGTATCTAAAATTTTCTATAGATGAATATTTTAGGAAATAGATCACTAGGCTTTTCTTCTGAATTTTATTTTAATTGCATGACACCTAGGATTTGTGGAGTCTAAATGAGTAATAATAAGCCTGACTTTTTTTTTTTTTGATAGTTCAAGGATCGTTTGTTGGCCTTTAGGAGTGGTTTCCAGTCCAGTCTGTTGGGGCATCACACCCTGGCCGCTCCATTCCCTTGCTGTTCCACTGCGCTCCCCCAGTGCTTTGCCTCTGTGTGGTGGGATCAGGTCAGGCGCAATTCCCACACTGTGTCTCGGGTGCTGTCCCCTGTAGCGCCATGGGTCAGTAAGGTGCATCATGTAGCCTGACATTTTTAATCCAAGGAAGCATCAATAAATAACATCCATTCTTTAAAAATAAAAATCCATTTGTTTAAGAACTGTCAAAATGCTTTTTCCTTGATATAATTTATATATATAGTTTAGAAATGCATATTATTATATTTACTTTCATCATAACAGCTTAAAATTAAATGCGGCATTAGCATGATATTCAATAGATTGAGATTTGCTTGCCCAATTTTTTTCCTCTTTGGAATAAATGAAGAAAACACAGTGAGGAGTGATGACAAGAGGAATGTAAGCAAAAGCAAGAAGGAGGAGGAGCAATGAAAACAAGAGAGCAACTAGTGATAAGAGAAAGAGGCACAAATGAAACCCTGGAGACTCCACCTGCAGGAGATGAGTGGGTAGGATGACACGGAGAATGTATTGAAGGTGAAGTCCAATCTGCCTTAATGAGTGTGATTTTCAGGCATCCCTGCCAGACTGAATAGGAACTAATAACCATGTGTCAAACAATCAGGTTGATTGTTTCTTGACCGTCCTGGCTAATTCTTTTTTTTTTTTTAACCTAACCTGCCTGTTTCCTTGACCAGGCAAGTCAAAATAGAGAGCCTGATTGGTGCGTGTCAATACAAGCTCTCTCCTGAGTTTATGCCTCAAGAAATTGGAATCATTGTCCTGGGAACCCCAGATTTTCATTTTTCCCCTATTCTAATCAGAATGGGGTGGCCTCTGTTTATACTTTCATTAAATAGAACCACATGATTACAACCTTTCCACTGGTGGGGGGAGGGGGCGGGAGGGGGAGTGTTAACAGAGAATTTATTAGCAGGAGCCATTATTGGTGCAGGGTTGTTTTGAGTGAGAACTATGAGTTGCTGAGATAAACTCGTGATTTGCTATTTTTTTCTTATGAGTTCTGCTACAGTGGGTTTCTTCCAGGGACCTGTCTCTGAGCGTTGAACAAAGAAAGGTATGAGTAGTTGCTTAATTGAACCCGTTGTCTTTCGAACGCCGCTATGTTATCGAAGTGTTTCATTTGAAACCTAGTGAACCCACAGGGGAAAGCGGAAAGGTTCTTTTTGATTTGAAAAAATAATGGACAAATACCCAGGACGTGGTAGTGGCTTATTGAATCTGTTATCGTTTATTACATACATTGAATAAATTGTAGACATGCCCTTAAGAGTTTCCGCCTACTTCTCGAGAAACGCTCTCCCCACTGAAATCTTACATATCCTCTGAGTCTGCCTATCCCCTCTGCAAAAACCACACCCTCTTTGGGATCAATCGTTTCCGTCTCTCTGTCCATGGAAATTGATTTATACATTCCCTACCATGCATCACAGGAAAAAGATGGAGCTTTGTATTCCTCTAAAGAGGCACCGTCCCAGGTGTCAGTTCTATCTTGTCCTATAGGGTTGCGATGAATTAGCATTGACTCCACAGTCATGAGTCTGATTTGATTTCATATCATGTGTCATGTTTATTACATTAAAAATGTACTTGCATTTCTACGGATAGGAACTATGTTTTATCCATTATAATATTTCTAAAAGATATTTGTTAAATTATATTAAACTGACAGAAGGTCCAGAGGTAGACCTAGAGAAGTAGGAAGGAGCTGTTGGTAGGTGAAGAGAATTGGATGAAGAATTAATATAACACCAAGTTAATTGGCCATTTAAGGGAAGGTCAAGGGAGATGGTAGGTGTTTGCAGGAAATTCACAAGGAAATGCTTCAGAAGTGGATCATTAGCGTCGAGACAGAATAGGAAGAATCTGAGTCAGGGAAGCATTGCAATAAAAGTGCTGCCTTTGATCACGTGAAGGAAATGGAAATCGGGAGGGTTAGAACAGGTAATCAATCATCCCATTCCAGATTAGCACCTTTCCATTCTCTAAGGAAGTAGTTCTCAAACTTCCTAATGCCACAACCCTTTAAAACAGTTCCTCATGTCCTGGTGACCTCCAATCATAAAATTATTTTTATTGCTACTTTATAACTGTAATTTTGCTACTATTACGAATCAGGTGACCCCTGTGAAAGGGGTCACAACCCACAACCTGAGAACCACTGCTCGAGGGCCTACGCAGTCCGGGTTGTGCCCCAGGCTCTTTTGTCCAGGGCACCCAGACTTGCTCCTCAATCCCCATTCAGAGTTTCAAGCTCTTGTTTACCTCATAGTTTCACCAACAAATGGTGAGAAATTCCATTATTGGTCCCCCTTCTAAATTGGGGTACAATGTGTTGACCCTCACATTAGAAACATGGGATTAGTATGTACACCCAGCCCTAGCTTTCATCTACTTTTTAGGGAAGTGATATATTCAGCAGGTCACACAAATTATCTTGACCTTTTCATTCCCTTTTCTTATACTCAAGCAATACATTTTATTATGAAACTTCCAGATGGATTTCTCAATAAAACAAGGAAAGGACATGCCGTGCAACGAGGAACAGGCATTGGCAATGGCCCACTCCACACCCAACATCCCAGGAAGAGATTCTGGGCCAAGAAATCATCTTTTCATTTATATGTAAGAAGATGGTCTCTTGTTTAAGGAGCCTGCCCCTGTACTTGACTTCTGACCACTCAATTACCTTCATTTCTACATAATGGGGCCCACAGCAGCCCTTCCACCTCTGTTTAGAAGTGTAGAAATTAAGGAACGGGGAGCCTCTGAGTCTATTATTTCAGGGAAAGGCGCACATAGTTTTCTAATTACTTCAAATCTGTTATCTTATTGGTTCCTTAAACAACAACCTAGTCAAAGAAGTAACTTTTATGACTTGAGAGAAGTAACTTATATTACCTCCCCACTGCCTCATTCAATTCAAGAAACTTAGGGCTAGAATGAGTTCTGAGAATTGTCCAAGTTCACGCACAATTGGTTAGGGCATAACCTGGTCTTCTACCACCAAAGGCAGTGGATTTTATTACCCCTTTCTCTTTCTTGGTTTGCTTGTGCTGGTTTGATGCTACTCAGATGGGAACCATACATTAGGTATACACACTCTAGGTCCCATAGTCTATTGTGTATTAGGCTGACCTGAAACACTTAACCGCTGGACATGACTATTAGTCATTGGAAGAAAAAAAAAACCTTTCCTAAGGTTCTAAGCATCTCATTTACATACACAACTCATTTTAAATTGAGGACTGCCTGTACTGTTTCTAGTCTAAGGATAGAAAGATAGTTCCTTTTATTTTCCCTGTTCTGCTTTTGGAAACTACCAGCAAGGGTGCCAATTAGCACCAGATGGGACAGGGACTGTGTGAGTGGAACTCTCACCACTGGGAACTGGAACTGGTCCACTAATGTATTAAGCAATCGAGCAACCAGAAGTCGGACAGGATTTAAGGTTGGCGCAATGTAAACTTTTCTCATCTGTTCAAACCCAGTTTTATATACGGAAGCTGCCCCTTCTCAACTCACTGCCCATGAACAGCTAGGGAAAAATTAATTTGGAACTTTAGTGTCTCTGAGGCCTAAGAGTCCTTAGTTCTCAGGATTGGTCTCATGTTTGCATATTGACTTTCTGTATCGTTGTTTTCTTGGCATTCTTAATTAAAACTAATCCTAATGGGATAATTAGAGGTGCAAATGCTTGTTAATCTTGGAAACTTGGCTTTTTATCAACTCAACATCCTTGATTATCTGTTTTTCTGAAGTTTTAGCTTGCATGTGTAGGAAGTTGTTTGGAATTGTGACATCAAATGGATAGCCAGTACTTAAAAAGTAATTCCAATTAAAATCAAATATGCTTACTGAAAATATTACTAGTTCTTGCCATGGAGTTGATTACCACTCATAGCAAATCTAAATGATGAAGCAGAACTGCCCCCGTGGGGTCTCCCAGGCTCTGCATCTTTATTGCAGTAAATAGCCACACCTTTCTCCCACAAACCACTGACAAATTTAAGCCACCAATCATTTTGGTTAGCGGTTGAACATTTAACCCACTACATGATAAGAGAGATATTATAAGAATTTCTAGATAGATTGTCTAGCTAGATAGCAGGAATCTATCTAGATAATCACAGTAGTGCAGTGGTTAGAAAAAGTGAGTGGTTAAAACCCCTTAGCCACTCTGCAGGAGAGAGAAAGAGACACCTTATAACCTAAGAAACCCTCTGGGAAAGCTTTACTGTCTTGCAGGTCACTATGTGTTGGAATCAACTCAACATCCCTCCCCTTGGGTCATTTATTTGGTTTACACAGATGTTTACTTTCACCCTCATTTAGCCAGTTGTTTATCTTTGACACAAATGAACAAGTTATAGTATGGCCAATTTGGTTTCTTGGGTTCTTTGTTACTGACTCATGACATCATTCATCAGCTTTCCAGGCAATGATCTAATGAATCGCCTTGAAGACAAGCTTGAACACAAGCAAATCAAACTGAAGTTTGCCTACAATTGTTAGAAATCAATATTTGATAGATATGACCCGAGTTTGACCTATGTGAGCATTGTTTCTCAACTTTTTTCATACTGTGGCACACATTGTTCTAAGCCCACTCACAGTGTGTCCATTTCAACTCATAGCAATGCTGTATAGAGTTTTTGAGTGGAGAGCATAGAGCTTCATTTTTTCCCTTTTTAATGGCTGGTGGGTTTGAACCTCCAAACTCATGGTAGTAATCTAACACCGATCCAGTAACACCATCAGAGCTCTTTTTGTGGAACATATTGAAAATGATGTCATAGTGTAAAGTTTACTGGGCTTATAAAATAACTCAGGCAGATGTCAATGGCTAACATTTGCAGGTGTGTCAGGTATTGCTCAGCCAACCTAAGGGTTAAAGGAGTCGATACCTCAGCCCACAGGGCACCCAGTGTGTTACTAATATGGGCACTACTGGACACACCAGCTTGGACTCTTAAGAGTTAAGAATTTCATGACTACATTTTTCTCTTTCTTTTCTTTTTTATCACAAAGAAAATGAGACTTTACCACGGATGTATAATTGGGGGATTAGCTTCTTAATCCTAAACAGATCCCAGAATGGTAGTCCCTTGGCTAACACTACTGATAGAATATCTAATTCTGGGGTGACTAACTGCCACAGTTTAACATAAACTGTAAGTTTTTCTACAACATAAAACTTTAAAATCAGAATAGTTCTAAGCAAACCAGGACAGTTGATCCTCTACTTACTTCATATTAAAATCCTCTGTTAAGGAGACCCAAAAAAAAGATAATACAATTTCTGCTTTTATGGGTTCAAATGGTTATTACGTTCTCCCCAGACCATTGGGACCAGAAAAAAAAGAGTCCCATGACTTGGTCATTGAGTCCAGCTCTACAGTCTCCAAAGCAGAAGCCTATGATATTGCTTAAGGGGTGTTTTCTTTTGTGGAGTTGTTTTTGCCAGTTCAAAGAGGAAATAGTGGGCTGAAATCAAGTGGCATGACTGAATGACTTAGTGCTAAGCAAATGATTCGTGCAAAGGCTTCATTGAAAACAGTCAGACTCATGGCCATAGCAGTCCTGACATGACTATCCCTTGCCTGAGAAACTCATAAACATGGCCTCTAGGCTATATTTTTTGCTGCAGCAGCTGCTGGTCTTTTAATTTAATTATAAGCTACACATAAGCTTCCTAAAGAGGGAAGATGTATACCAAGCAATGGCCAGAGGACACTCTGTTCACAAATTTTAAGATAGTCAGCACTGTTGGAATTACATGTTCTAATAGGAGGAGATGGGCGGACTGGTGTGGGAGAAATTAGAACCACTACCCTCTCACACCCAGTCTTAAACCAAAATTGTTTTTGAGGTTCAAAAATATTCACAAGACAGCTTTCTATGTTTGGCTGGAGCAGGATAAAGTGCACTGCCAAGAGAATGGTTTCTCCTATCGTTCATGCTAATGCAGATGTCACAGGACCAAAGAGACTATATCCCTGATTCTCCATCCTCCTACAATAGAAGTGCTATTTATTTTTAGGATTTGTTGGCCCTGAAGAAGCTGAGAAAGAGTACGATAAAATCCTTGCCCTCTATGTATATGTACTGTCTCTTCAGGGAGATACCATTAAAAAAATTAGTTTTCATAAAAAGCAGAATCAACTTAGTTAAAGGAAGAAAAGCAGACATGGCATTGGAGCTGGTAGTACTTGACAAGGCGGTTCTGCAGGGTACACACTGTCAAAAGAAGGAGCGGGATTTGAAGCTCTAAAAACAAATACGTCTTTTCTCTCGCTGTCGTCTGGCAAGGCTAATGTGCTCTGGCTTGCTGAACAGACAGAGCACATAGGTGCTCCGAGTTTTGCGTGAACATTGACCCTGACTTGAGTTTGAATTCAATCTGTCACACATTAACATGTGACCCTTGGCCAATTATTTAGTTTCTCTAAATCTATTTCATATACTATACAAGGAAATAAATAACACACCGATTTAATAATGTAGTAAATGTGAGGTCAGATAATTAATGTAATTTATGCCTTATATAAATCTTACAGAAGTTATGCAATTAATAAGCTGAACTTGAGCTCTCAGCATTACTTACACATCTCTTTCTGATTTCTTATGAGATTATTTATGCTCCAAACTTAAACTTTGTAGAAGAGACTTGTACTTAGCCACTGTGCCAACAGGGATCCTTCTCATTTCTCTTTCTCTCTCTTTTTTCCTAATATGAGAGGGTTTCAAAAAGTTCAGAGGGAAAAAGTGCATTCTTTTTCCCTTCAATTTTTCCATGAACTTTGTGAACCCCTCGTGTACACTTCCATCTCCATTTGTTCTCAATAGACTCCATCTTCAGCAAGAAAAATAAAACATTCATTAAAACTATAAAGGTAATATTAGGCTTTCCCTCTTCAGTTTAGTTATCCGTGGGAACTACAGAATACCTAGAGTTTGAGAGACAGGGAAAAGGATCCAAGGGAGGAAAGGGGCATTCTCTCTTTCTTCTTTGAGCCCCATGCTATTATTCTTACATAGCTCTCTGGATAATTATACATCCAATATTGGGAGCAATGCTGTATTTTCTACCTTCTTTCTGTTGTCCTGCAACCAGTGCACAAAACACATTTCAAGAGTGACTTAGAAAATCCAGGGGTGTCTTGTTTTTGTGTTTATTATAGTCTCTGCATGTCTAAATAAGATAGGCAGGATAAACAATCTAGAGGAAAAAACAATGGGAATGATGGTTTCAGGGGGACATGGGAGAGGCAGGGGAAAGGAAGTGAGTGTTAACAAACCCAGGGACAGGGGAACAACAGCAATCTAAAATCAATGGTGAGGGGTGTAGGATGCCTGGTAGGGCTTGATCAAGGATAATGTAACTAAGAAGAATTACTGAAACCCACATGAAGGCCGAACATCATAGTGGGACAAAAGGAAAGTGAAAGGAAATGGAGGAAAGAATTAGGAGGCAAAGGACATTTATAGAGGTCTAAATACAGACAGGTACATATGTAAATATATTTATTAAGGACGATAGGGAAATAGATCTATGTACACATATGTCTATGTTAAGTATTAAGGTAGCAGATGAGCATTGGGCCTTTACTCAAATACTAACACAAGAACCTCAACACAAGAACACTTTGTTCTAATAATCTGGCATTCCGTGATGTTCACCTTCCTAACATGATCGCTCAAGACAAAATGAATTTGTAAGCAAATGTAATGAAGAAAGCTGATGGTGCAAGGCTATTAAACAATATAGTATTTGGGGTCTTAAAGGCTTGAAGATAAACAAGTGGCTATCTAGCTGAGAAGCAACAAAGCCCATGTAGAAGAAGCACACCAGACTGTGTGATCATGAGGTATCTGTGGGATCAGATATCAGGCATCAAAGACCCAGAACAAAAAATCATATCAATGTGAATGAGGAGGGGGCAGGGCGGAGTGTAGACCCAAAGCCCATCTGTAGACAGTTGGACTCTTACAGAAGGGTCACAAGGAAAAGACGAGCTAGTCAGGGTACAGTTTAATGCTAATGAAACATAATACTTTCCTCTAGTTCTTTAATGCTTCCTCCCCCTACCCAACTATCATGAACCCAATTTTATCTTACAAATCCAGCTAGACCAGAGCACGTACAATAGTGCATATAATAGCTGGCAACACAGGGAATCCAGGACATATAAACCCTTTAGGACCAATATTGAGAGTAGTGATACCAGGAGTGGAAGGGAAAGATGGCGGGGAGAAAGGGGTAACTGAACACAATGATCTACATATAACCCCTTACCAGGGGGACAGACAACAGAAAAGTGGGTAAAGGAAGACATCGGTCAGTATAAGACATGACAAAATAATAATTTATAAATTATCAAGGATACATGAGAGAGGGAGGGGAGGGAAGGGGAAAATGAGGAGCTGATACCAAGGGCTCAAGTAGAAAGAAAATGTTTTGAAATGATGATGGCAACATATGTACAAATATGCTTGATACAATGGAAGGATGTGTGAATTGTGATAAGAGCTATAAGAATTCCCCAATAAAATGATTTTTTTAAAAAAAGAAAGAAAGAAAATCCAAAGGCTGAGAACAGGCCACTGAATGATACTGGGAGTTAGATAGCAAGTCTTATTTCTATAAAGTCTTTGTTTTTTCTAAAGTAGCCACATCAGTTTCCTTCTGCTGGATGTGTCAACTCCTTACAACTCTTTGACTCTGTCATATTTGGCAGAGTAATTGTACATTTATTTTTTGTCTTTTTTAATGGGGTTGAGAATTTTATGATATTCAACAAATTCACTCTGCCCTATCAAAGGCCTCCTCTCTTTCGGCAATTTCTTTAAATTATTGTAACGAACATGGTCATCAAGTTTAGAGCTGCTATTTTCAGAACATGTCAATATTCCTTTTAAAAATCATTTAGAGATTGAACTAACCAATAGAGCAGATGTGTAGAGAAAGCAACCTTCATCCATCCAACCATTCATGTATTTATTCACCTAAGACAGAGCATTTTTATTGGGCTTCAACTAAACACACAACAGTGTAGACACACAGAGGATTTAGCAGTGTAAACCACAAAAGCAAACATAATCTTTGATTCATGAATTTATAAATCTGTGTAAGGATATAGAGAACTGAGATATTGTGGTCCTTCTAGCCGTAATCCCTTGAGGGATGTTAACAAATGTTACTCTGCCAAAAAGCTTCCTGACCAAAAGGATCTTGTTTCTTGTTCCAACAACATCTCACTTTGCCCTTTGTTCTTGTTTCTGTTGCCTCTGCTGTTGCTGTCTCTTTGCAAGGAGTTTTCATCAGCTCTCATTGTCTCTGGTCATACATAGCTTTCGGAGTCCTGGATCAAAGAAGTTCAGCACAGAGCTCTCAGATCTGTACAACACACTTCCCTCCGGGTTTTCCTTTCATAGTGGTAGCGCCATCCTCCATTCCTACCTCTGAAATGCCACCTTTTAATCTAGTAGGATAACAAAATGACCATTCACCTTGTCAGTGCTCCAAAGGTCATATTTGTATAGTCCCATCCTAGACAGTCACCACTGGCCAGACTGTCCTACTGTGGTGTTTTGTGTATTGCTGTGATGCTGGAAACTCTGTGACCACTATTTCAAATGACAACAGAGTCACTCAAAGCAAAAGCTTGAAGACTAAGAATAGAGTGCTAAAAGGGACTAGGCTGACCACTTCAGAGGAATTAGCCACTGAATATACTATTAATACCATCATTGTCACCTACTGGAAATCTCATGAACAGCAGCAGGACACTGCGGAGATAGTGCTAGAGGAGGAGCCAATATGGTCAGAAGACATTTAAAATATAACTGATGAAAAGCTGCCTTTTCAAAGTAGAGTTGACCATATGATGCGGAAGAAGTAAAACCTCCAGGACATGCATTTGTTAATGAGGCAGGAGTCAAAATGAGAAGAAACCGCTGCAAACATCTACTAATAATTAAAACTTGGGATGTGTCAAGTATGTTTCTCAGAAAATTGGAAGTCATCAAAAATCAGTGGAATACATAAAAATTGATAACCTGGGTGTTAGTGAGGTGGAAAAGACTGGAAATAGCCATTTTTAATCAGAAAATTATATGGTTTACTAAGCTTGGAATGACATTTTCAATAGGAATGGCATTAAAATAATTTTCAAAATGGACATTTGAAGATTTATCCCCACCTGTGATAGTATAATACCTATTCACATACAATGAAATCCAATCAATACAGCTATTATTCAAATTTTGCACCAACCAATAAAACTAATGAAGAAATGAGAATTTTATCAACATCTTCAATTGGAAATTGATCAAATGCACAGTCAAGATACATTGATAGTTATTGATGATTGGAATGCAAAAGTTCAAAACAAAAATAAAGGAAAAGAAATTGGAAAATATGGCCTTAGTCAAAGAAATGATGTTGGAGATGTCATGATAGAATTTTACATGACCATTGACTTCATCAAAAACATACTTTTCAAGAACACAAAAGGCAATTATACATGTGGACTTCTCCAGATGGAATATAGAGAAAGAAAATTGGCTACATCTGGGGGAAGAGATGGTGGAAAAGTGCAGCAACCAAAACAAGGCCAGGGGTTGGCTATGGAGCAGACGATTAACTGCTTATATATAAATTCAGATTGAAGCTGGAGAAATGAAAATTACTCCATGAGGGCCAAAATATGACCTAGAGTATATCTCACCTGACTTTGGACAATATCTCAAGAACAGATTCGATGAGTTGAACACTAATGACGGGAGACATGATGAGCTGTGGGATGACATCTTGAACATCATACATGAAGAAAGAAAAAGGTCATTAAAAAACAGGAAAGAAAAAAAAGATCAAAGTGGATGTGAGAGGAGACTCTGAAACTCATTCTTTATAAAAGATTAACTAAAGTAAATAAAAGAAATGATGAAAAAACAAACATAAAATGTTTGAGGGTATCTCCAGAAGACCAAAGAATGTCTTATAATGGAATAAATTTATAAAGGAAATCTTATAAATGAAAGACTAATATTTAGAAAACCAAAAAAGAAGAACCCACTCAACAAATCTTAATCTGAAGGAACTAATGAAAAGCATTCAAGCCCTGAATGAAATCTTGAAAGTCTACGGGAAAAGTACTGAGTGATGCAGGAAACATCAAAAGAAGATAGAAAGAATACAGAGTCACTGTATCAAAAAGAGCTAGTCAGCAAACAATCATTTCAAGAGGTCGCATATGAGTAAGAACTGATGGTAATGACATAAAAAGTCCAAGCTGCATTGAAAGCATTAGCCAAAAGCAATACTCCAGAAATTGATGGACTAGCCATTGAAGTGCTTCAACAAGCCGATGAAGCACTGAAGCACTCCCTTCCATGCCAAGAAGTTTGGAAGACGATATTTGTATCAATTCCAAAGAAAGATAACCCAGCACATTCTTCATTATAAAACAATACCACTAATATCACATGCAAGTAAAATGCTTCCCAATTTAATCCAACAGTTGCCGCAGTATATTGACAGAGGTTCAGGCTGGAGTCAGAGGAGGACATGGAACAAGGGACATCATTGCGGATGTCAGATGGATCTTGGCTGAAAGCAGAAATGACAGAAATATGTTGTTTTATTTACTATGCAAAGGCATTCGAATGTGTTGATTCTAACACACTATGGATAACCTTGTCAAGAATGGGACTAGCAGAACACTTCATTGTGGTCATGTGAAACCTATATGTATATCAAGGAAAGCGGCAGTTGTACAAACAGAACAAGGGACACCACTTTATTTAAAGTTAAGAGAGGTGTGTGTGTCAGCGTTTTTTCCCCTCACTATACTTATTCAATTTGATTAAGTGAGTAAGAGTGAGGCATCAGGTTTAGAGTACGACTTAATAAACCAATAACCTATGATATAAATGCTGTTAACAACTTTATTAACAAGCTTGCTTGCTGGAAGTACTCTCTGATGAAAATCAAGGATTGCACCCTTCAGGATGGAGGACACCTCAATATAAAGAAAACCCAAATCCTCACAACTGGGCCAATAGGTTTAGCTCATGTTAAATAGAGAGAAGATTGAAGTTGTCAAGTATTTTGTCTTGCATGGATCCACAATCGCCGTTCATGGAAACAGCCGTCAAATAAAAAAACAAGCATCGCACTGGGTAAATGTGATGCACAAGACCTCTTTAAAGTGTTGAAATCTATTACAGGAGGAGGTCCATGGGGTGGGGCTCATGACACCACGAATTATCATACTAGCTAATAATGGTGATCACACCAGAGTCCAATCCTACTCCTAATGTGACAGTGCCATCGCTGTCAGCATCTTCCAACCATCCCCCGCCTCTAGTGATGACTAATTGCTCTTTATGCATCTGCATTTGATGCAAGTGAAGCCTTAGAATATTTTCCATCTTGTGATTGACTCATTTCACTCACAGAACGTTTTCCAGTCCCCTCCACTTTGTAGCATGAACCCAGATTTTATTTATCAGTTCATGGTAATTGGGGTATAACAAGAAGGCTTGCAGGGAAAGGGAGCTAATTATAATGAGTACAAGACAGAAGAAAATTTTCTTAAAATGATTTTGGTGATGATGCTATAACTCTTTAATATTATCAAATTATTTAATAGTATAATATGTGAAATGTATGCCAATAAAGCATTTTAAAAAAGATTTTATTCTTCAATTGCACAAGATTTATCTGTCCACATGTACTACGTTTTGTTTATCCATTCATCTGCTGATGGTCATGCGGGTCATTTCTGCCCTCTGGCTATTGTGCATAGTGCTGCAGCAAACATTGGTTTTTGTTTTTTTTGGGAGGGGGGGGTTCTGGGGTTTTTTTCTGTTGAAATTTGTGTTTTCAAGTCTTTTTGGTATATACCTATTGTGGAATTTCCTGGGCTATATGGTAGTTCTACTTTTATTTTTGGAAGAAATATCACACTGTTTTCCATAACACCTGCACCATTTTGCATTTCTACCAGCAATGGGTAGTGTTCTATATTTCTACACTTTTACCAAAATTAGCTCCTTTCTGTTTTCCTTTTGTTTTGCTGCCTTTTAAAAACTGTACTGTCCTGAGTGAAATCATATTGCATTGTCATTTGATATGCATCTTTCTGATTGTTGGCAAAACTGAGCATCCTTTCATGTGCTTGGTAACTATTTGTATATGCTCTATGGTGAAATGTCTATTTAAGTCCAGTGATTTTTTTAAAGTCCTGTAAGTTTTATAATCTTCTTTTTAAATTAAAAGATCATTTTATTGGGGGTTCTTACAACTCTTATAACAATGCATACATCAATTGTATCAAGCATATTTGTAATATGTTGCCATCATTATTTTCTAGATTTTACTTTCTATTGAGCCCTTGATACCAGTTCCTCTTTCCCCCACCCCCTGGGACCACTTGATGAATTGTAAATTATTGTTATTTTCATATTTTACACTGACCGCTGTCTCCCTCCCACCACGATTTTTCTTGTTTGTCCCCCTGGAGGGTGTGTGTGTGTGGTGTGTGTGTGTGTGTGTGTGTGTGTGTGTGTGTGCGTGTGTTTATGTGTCGATCATTGAGATCCATTCCCCCTTCCTCCCCTCCTGTTTCCACTTTCCCCCTTACCTTCTGGTACCTCTACTCCCATCCCTGTTCCTAGATTCCATGAAGTCCTATGATTTTAAAGTTCTATGAAATTTAAGTCCTATGATCGGGTTATTTGTCTAGTGAACGATGATATATATATATATAATATAATGTTGATTAGGCACTTGTTAAGAAAATGGCTTCCAAAGTTATCCTCCAAGTCAGTAGTTTGCCCTTTCATTTTTAGAATTTAACACACAGGGATTTTAATGGCAGATTTTTCCCAAGTAGGCTGTCAGGCTTTTCTCCCAAAGAGCCTCTGCGGTCATGAGTCACTACCAACCTTACAGTAAGCAGTAAAGTGCATTAACTGTTTGCATCATCCAGGGACTGCAGAAGGTAAACGAGCGAGCCAAATAGACTTTTTATGAAAGACAACTCCAGGGAAGGTCCCAGAGGTGGAAGAACTCAGGGAGACTCATAATAAGGCAACTCTGGTCATGCTAGCAATCATATTATCATAAACTCCATGGAAAGTCAGAGACAGGACTTCACCGTAGCACTTGAAAACCAAGATAATAAAATGCATTCTAATAAAATATTACTCTGTTTCCTTCATGTCACACTGAGAGAACTATCATGTAAAGAAAGATTCGGGCTTTCAGTTTAGGGTTATGAATTGGTATGTGTAAAACATTCCAGAGTATAACCAACAGAGCATGTGTTAGCATTGTTAAAAATCAGGTGAATAATGTTTGTTTTCCATTGTAGTATAATGAATATACACATACGAAAGCAAGGAATTTTGCTTGCAGAGAAAAGTACATGCCATAATGTATTCTATAAACATTGTGTAAGTTATGATATATAGTTACATTTTATAGGCAATTTTACTGGTCTTATATCCATCAGCCAAAAGTCTCAGGTGCTTAGGTCTATGGAAAAATAAGCTACTGTCTGTAGAATTTTCAATAAAAGAGTTAAAAAAAAGTTGATGTTAGAGAAAATCTGACATAAAAACTAATATTATTTTAGAGACTTGAGGATTTTTTTTCCCTTTTTTACTCTATATTATACACATTTGACCATTTAGAAGTTTATTTCTCTCCAAGGATTTATATTTCTCCAAAATGCCATTTTTTTTCAAAATTGCAATTAAATTAAAAATGAAGGAAATATTTTAAACAACTGTAAATGTGAGTTAATTTTTAATCCTGTCTTCATTTGACAACTTTTCTATCTACATAAAAAATAACTTTGAAATAAAAGAAATGCATAATGAATGGTCATAAGTGATTCCTGAATCACCAGGAGAAAATTATACATTTTCAAAGGAGACAGTAAGTAAAATTGATATAGTCAACTTTTCCCAAAACATAGCTGGAGAATGAATTGCAAATAATTAAATTGGGTTTCAAGTCTGAATGATAACTTGTGAGAGCTGACATCTGATCACTGAGCTCACCTCTCCAAATAAGCACCATATTAGTTGGCCTGTTTTTCTTTCATTATACTTGAAGTTAGGAAAATCTAGATAGAATAAGTCTCTCGCTAAGAAGTGTAGTTTTTTCCCCCGCTAAAAATGAGCTAATATACCATACTCATTTTTCCTGTTTACAAAGAATTTTTAATTAGCTTTATATTTTTAAATATGAAATCCATATGAGGGGATTCCCCCAAATAACTGGATTGCTCTGAGTGGAGGGGATCTTTCATTATAATACATCTTTCCCACTAGGCGAGCAGCAAGCCACTCGCTCTGAGTTCGTGCAACCAGTGACCTTGCCTGAGATGGCTCCCTATGGTCACAGTGAAATTTTTCGTAAAAGCAGTTTCTCTCAAACCTCATTTTTTGTGATGGCTGATTTAAGAGAACAGCGTGCGGCTGTGTGAAATTTTGTTTCCTGTTGGGGTGGTGGGGGTTGTGGGGTAGATGCCACAAAAACTGTTGTGATGTTGAACACAGCTTACGAGGACAGTGCTATGGGGAAAACTCAAGTGTACGAATGGTTTTCTCAGTTCAAAAAAGGTGCAATGTCACTTGATGACAAACCTCTTTCTAAATGCCCCTCTACCTCTCAAAGGAAGGAAAATGTTGACTCAAAGTACATTTGGAGTTTGTTCGACGAGCTCAGATTGTTAAATGAACTTTCAATTTAGAGTTTCTGAAAAGACTGCATACTAGTGTATTACCAAAAAAAAAGTCTGCTTTCAGGGAAAGAGGGACCAGACTTCAACCCGGTGCTCCAAAATATGAATGCAACATATTGACATGAATTAGGGAACCAATAGAGAGGCCTGAGGGGCCAGCCTCAATCCCAACTACATGGAACCCACTCTCTCCGTGCAAAAGAATTCACTTCAGAGGACAGCACTGAAGCTGCAGCTCAAGGAGAGGGACAGGTCTGACCAGAGCACACAGGAGCAAATGAAGGGAAAGGAAAAGAAAGTGGAGCACATCCTGGCCCACCAAGCCTTGACGATGATATTCTCCCTAAGAGCAGCCCATCCACAAAGAGGACTATACGCCGGCCCGCTACGAGACAGGATGTCCCTCACTGACTCATAGTGCTTTGGGGCACAACACTGGAAACACAGTGCAGGAATTGAGCTGGATTTGACCGCACCACACTGAGACAAAACACTAAGGGTGTGCAACAGAACAGCAAGGGGAACAGAACAACGAAGTCCCCAGGGAATGCCAAAAATAGACTTTGGGGCCAGGGAGTGGTACCCTATCAAACTCGCCCGAAAACACTTCTAAAGGTCAACAAACAGACCTTGAACTATTTACAGGCTTGTTGTTGTTGTTGCTTTGTTTTCTTTTGTTGCTTTACTTTTGCTCTGTCCTGATTTTTGTACATATTATTTTCTCTGCAGGTCTATCTAAATAAGATAGGCGGGATAAACAATCTGGAGGAGAAAACAACAGGACCAAGGGTTGTGGGGGCACATGAGAGAAGGGAAGGTGGGGAAAAGGAAGTGGGTGTTAACAAATCCAGGGACAAGGGAACAGCAAGTGATCTAAAATCAGTGGCAAAGATGGTGTAGTAGGAGGCCTGGTAGGGCTTGATCAAGGGCAATGTAACCTAACCAAGAGGAGTTACTGAAACCCAAATGAAGGCTGAACATGAAAGTGGGACAAGAGGAAAGTGAAAGGAAATAGAGGAAAGAACTAGGGTGTATATGGGCATTTATAGAGGTCTAAATACAGACATGTACATATATAAATATATTTATATATGATGGGGAAATAAATCTATGTGCATATATTTATAGGTTTAGTATTAAGGTAGCAGATGGACATTGGGCCTCTACTCAACTACTCCCTCAATGCAAGAACACTTTGTTCTGTTAAACTGACATTCCAAGATGCTCACCTTCCTGACATGATTGCTAAAGACAAAGTGGGTGCATAAGTAAATGTGGTGAAGAAAGCTGATGGTACCCAGCTACCAAAAGATACAGCATCTGGATCTTAAAGGCTTGAAGATAAACGAGCAGCCATCTAGCTGAGAAGCAACAAAGCCTACATGAATAAGCACACCAGCCTGTGTGATCATGAGGTGTCAAAGAGATCAGGTATCAGGCATCAAAGAACCAAAAAATCATAGCATTGTGAATGAAGGGGAGTACAGAGTAGAGACCCAAAGTCCATCTGTCGGCAACTGGACATCCCCTGACAGAAGGATTGTGAGGAGGAGATAAGCTAATTGGAGCAGTATAGCACCAATGAAACATGCAACTTTCCTCTAGTTCTTTAATGCTTCCTCCCCACCCACTTTCATGACCCCAAGTCCACCTTACACATGTGGCTAGACCAGAGGATGTACACTGGTGTAGACAGGAACTGGAAACACAGGGAATCCAAGACAGATGAACCCTTCAGGACCAGTGGGGAGTGTGGTGATACCAGGAGGGTAAGGGGAAGGTGGGGTAGAAGGGGGGAACCAATCACAATGATCTACATATAACCCCTTCCTGGGGGACAGATAACAGAAAAGTGGGTGAAAGGAGACATTGGACAGTGTAAAACATGACAAAATAATAATTTATAAATTATCAAGGGTTTGTCAGGGATGGAGGGGGGAAAACGAGGAGCTGATACCAAGGGCTTACGTAGAAAGAAAATGTTTTGAGAATGCTGATGGCAACAGATGTTCAAATGTGCTTGACACAATGGTTGGATGTACGGATTGTGATAAGAGTTGTATGAGCCCCCAATGAAATATTTTTTTAATGGCCTGATTTGTGGCAGGCAGGGGACTCGTTTTGCCACCATGACAATGAACCTGCTATTGCAGCTATCGCAGTGCGGCAGTTTTTGACAAAAACAGCCTCACTTGCCCCATGCATCTTACTCTCCCGACCGTGCTTGGCATGACTTCTTTGTGTTTCTGTCAATGAAGGTGGGCATGGAAGAACAGCAATCTGACAATGTAGAAGAGGTGAAGAAAAAAACAAGGGAGGTTCTGTCAGCATCCAAACTGGGTGGGTTTGAAAAATATTGCCAGGAATGGAATTACATATTTGGCAAATGTGTTAAGTGTAATGGGGAGTACCTTGAAGGTAATAAGGTTGTTCTGTTAAGAAAAAAGTAAATATATAGCTTTGAAAAAGATCCATTTTGTGGGGGTACCCCTTCACATGCATGCATCCCCACCTAATAGTAGATCAAATTAAACTTAAATCAACTTCCTAGCATAGAATCAATGTTAGATCAAGACTTGAGTTCCCCTGGAACTCGTGTGACTTGTGTCCTAGAATTATTGACTTTTGTTCTAGAACCTTATCATATTTCCTTTTTATAAACCTTATGTCTCCGAGTGCCATGCTCACAAGTTCCACTATATAACTGGATGCTTTGCAAAAAGTCAAATCATTGCAAACACATTGTTCACATCTTCTAATACGCTAATGATCACTATGGGTCCTCACTTCTAGGCTTCTCTGAAACAGTTAAGTGTTCTAAGGGGATAAGGTGACTATCATGGTAGTGTATTGGTGAGAATGCTGACTGACCTATTAAAATTATATTAGAGAACAATAAAAAACTAAACCCAATGCAGTTGAGTCAATTCTGACACAGACTGACCCAGTAGAATTGCTCTGTGAGGTTTCCATGGCTATGAATCTTTGTGGAAGCAGATCTGAATTGCTAACCTTTTGGTTAGCAACAGGGTACTTTTAATCCCTACACAACCAGGTCTCTGAAGTTCAGAAAGAGGACCACAGAAATAAGTGTACATAAATAACAAGCAACCAGATCAACTTAGACCAAATACATTGCCTATTGAAGTACTTTCTCGGTTCGGTCTCAAAGAGGAATGGAGAAGCTAAGGCTGGACAATGTTTATTTTAATTCGTGGGTTAATTGGTAAAAATATCAAATTAAGAAACATTCTTGTCCACCCACCTCTTCCCCCAGGCTTAATTCCCAGAAATAATCAAACAAATATTGTCATCTATGGCAGTAGTTAACAGCTACTGCATATAGAATATATAGATATAGAATTTAAAAGATAGAATATTTTATGCCAATATAAAGAAGCCATTGTGGTTTAGTGGTTGAAACACTTGACTTATGACCAAAGAGTTGTTGGTTCAAACCCATCAGCTACTCCACAGCAGAAAGCTGTGACAGCCAGTAAAGGCTATAGCCTAGGAAATCCTACTGGGCAGTCCGCCTCTGTTCTATAGGGTCACAGTAAGTCAGAGTCAACTTGATAGCAATGAGTTTTGCATTTTTCAAATAATTTTATGGGGGCTTGTACAATTCTTATCACAATCCATACATCCATCCATTGTGTCAAACACATTTGTACATTTTGCATTTGGGGGTGGGGAGAAAGTGGATAAGACTATACAAAGAGGAACCCTGTGTGTGTATTACACGTAAGATACAGAATAACATACATATTCATGTATACCATTTAGACTGTATGAATTGCATTTATTTGGTTGTCACTTGCTTTGATTAGCATTCATTTGGTCACACTGTTAGATAAGTACTAAAAGTAAGGCTGAAAGTTCAAACCCATTTGTTGCTCCATAGGAAAAAATGAGACCTTAGATTACAAGAACTCTTTATTTTAGTAGAATAGTTTCAAATACATAATGAGTGGTATAAAAATAAAATTTATAGCAAAATATAAAATTGAGTCTACTTGTCCAATAATAATGAATGTTTAACTGGTTGGTCTCCTATTCATGTTAGGGGGAGTAAGATTTAAAATAGTATTTGGCAAAGTGGGTGGAATATTGTGCTTCATTGTTTTGGCACATGAAGTAAGGGGAAATAGCTAAAGTGAGAATTAAGTAGATAAGTGCTAAGACTCCTCCAAGCTAATTGGGGAAAGATCATAAAATGGCATATGCAAATATGAAATATCATTGAGGTTTGATATGTAGTGGTGTATTAAGTGGGTTAGAGGGGATATACTTCCAAATACTTTATATGAGAACCAATACTATATTATAAAAACTCAGTGCTTCTGGTGTTACTATATTATAAAAACTCAGTGCAACTAATGCTTCAAGGTTGACTGTTTGAACCTACCTGCTGATCTATACTAGAAATAGGAGACTTTCTGCTCTTGTAAAGATTTATAGCTTCAAAAATTGGTAGGGAAATTCTACCCGGTACTATAGGGTTGCTATGGATTAGGATTAAACAGATGGCAGTGAGTGATATGCTATTGAAACTGTTTATGTTTATTGTATCTATATGAGAATTGACCTTGTGTCTCAATGGCTATGTGTTTCACTGTTAACCAAAAGGTATGCAGATCAAGCCTTCCAGCTGCTCCTCAGAAGACAGTCTATTTCCATAAACTCTACTTTGCCCCACAGAGTTACTATGTGTCAGAATCAACTGGATAGCAATAGGCTTGGTTTTGATTTCATTGTCTATATCATGGGAACACTATATGCTGATGTATTATATTGGTAACTTGAAATCATCTATGCTGGGAATATTTAGACCATGGAAATTGCCAAATACTACAAATAAGAGATTTACTTGGGATTGTCTAAACTAGTGATTCTCAACAAAGTTAGCTATTCTCAGAAGGCATTTGAAACTAACAAGAAAAATGTTTGGCCAGCTGACAGATAGATGATAGATAGAAAGATAGATACATACATAGATAGATAGATAGATAGATAAATAGATAGATAGATAGAAGTCGTGTTGTGAATTATAAGATGTTTAACAGCATCCCTGGTATTTTACCCACTAGATTTCAGTAGTACTTCTACACAACTAGTTATAATAACCAAATATTTGATAGTAAACTGCCAGAAATTGGGGTGAAATATCAGTAGTACTTGGATTGAGAACCCTGATTGAGATCTAAAAAAGTAGTGCTAAGAATATAGATAAAATTTAAAGTTTGCTGTGTAATGTTCATTGGCAAATATTTTTGGTTGATCTTCAGGAAAATTATATATCCATGTAATATCAATATCCTATAATATATTGTTCTATATATTTGAGCATTCTGTTGATTAACCTTTGTTTGGAATCGGTTCAAATATGGATCTTTTCCAGACAGTTGCTTCTGAAAGCTTAGAAGGCTATAACTCAGAATTGAGGGTGTCAGCTCCCAGGGAAGGCGTGCTCTCCCTTTTGGCTCTGGAGGAAGATCCTTGACTTCTTTAACATCTATTGGCATAGAGATCGCCATATCTAAGGAATATCAACCTTCCCCTGGGTCTAGAATTAACAGTGCACAGAAATTGTGTCCAATGGATAAATTCTGTTCTCAGCTCTTATTTATTAGGAGTAGTATATCTATCTGTCTCTACATGATTTTTAACCCTTTTTATGTCTCAAAAGAGATTGACACAAGATCGAAAATAATCTTGTAATCACAAAGTGACTCATTAGCATAACTGTTTCTAGTCTTGCTTCAGTAACATCATAGAGATGAGGGTTTACAACAGATAGGAAAAGTACATCAAATCACAACAAGGAAGATAACTACATTTGGCCAAGAAATATGGCTCAGCAAAGTGGACACATATTTTTGGGGAACACAATTTAATCCATAGCAAGTAGTGCTTAGATATATGCCATCATGTTTATACTGGAGTTTCAGCTGAAAATACCCAGTCATCCTATTGCACATACTGAAAGAGTCTCATTACAGGATCTGGATGAGAAAAAGAGCACGTGTTGTTCAATTGAAAACAAAAAATCTAACACTTAGTATGAAACTATATGTTAGACCACAAGCAAGGACTCTGAGGTTGTTCAAACTGACCTGCCTCTGGTTTGATGCGGCTCAAGCCAATCAAAGCTCCAAAAGAATTTTTGGCATTTGGTGTTTGGATAGAAGTCTCCTGTGCAGAAGGAAGTTCCAGCAATATAAGCCTGGGTCACTTACGGCATGATTGGCCTAAGCAAGTTTGGCGGTTATAACAGGCCAGGAAATCATCCCTGGGTCAGAAATGAGTTCTGTGGCAGAGGCTGTGGTTATTGCCCTGGTTTCTCCCATCGATTACTACGCAGCCACAGTCAGAGACTCATGCCCTACCTCGTCTCCAAGCCAAGAGGGATCCAACATCAACCAATGTTAGTTTTCCCAGAGGAAGCAAAACAAATGAATTATTTACATAAACTTCCTAAATCCTGGGAAAATCAAATAATCAAAGGAAAAAAATTAGTAGATTTGGAAAAGTCTTTTATATGTAAAAAAGGGATGCATTTGGTGAGCCAATTTTCTGAGATGAAAACCAGAACTAAGTAAATAAAGATATGTCTGCTCGCTGAATCCAACTATAAGTATTATATTCTTTCCTCCACAGGGCACTCCATGTAGTAACCGTTGGTAACTTCTGACTTTAGAGAGATGTTTGTTAAAGTTAGAAAAGCTCTAGGCATTGCTTGGTTAAAGCAGCAAGCATAAAAAATGTCCTTTCCCAAACCTTTTATTTACCGGTTTTAAAACTTATTTATTTAGAAAACATACTACACGAATAACAACTGGAAATGGAAAAGACACTATAAGCTTAAGAACTTATAGAGTGAAACATATTGAAATACACACTACAGCCTTTAAATATGGGGTGCTCTTCATTGTAAAGAAAATAAATCCTCACACTAGACTGATAGACAATATCATGATAAAGGAAAAACACTGAAGCTGTCCAGATCGACCATCAACACGCATGGAAGCAGCAGTGCAGAAGTCAAAGGAAACATTGCCCTGCTCGGGAAAAGCAGTTACAAAGACCTCTTCAACGTGTTAGTGAAAGAGCACCAGTGTCACTTTGAGAACTAAGGAGCTTCGGACCCACGCCCTGGTATTGTCATGGAGGTCACACGCCTGCAAAGGCAGAACAATGAATTTGAAAAACTGAAGAAGCATTGATATATTTTAATGATCATATTAGCAAAGAATATTGATTATACCATGAACACCCAGAGGAACAAACAAGTCTTGTCTTGAAAGAAGTACAGCCGGAGTGTTCCCTGGAGATGAGGATGGTTTTGTGTCGAGTTAACATTTAATTATTTTTTAAATGATTAAGTTAATAGAAATCAGTGACAATGTATTTAATGCTCTGAAGCTTCCTAAATTAATTCACTTTTTCATAACTTGTCTATGCCTCTGAGCTAGACAGACCCGACATTTCAGATTCTACTGTTCCGTAGCCATTTGTCATGAATCTCATGATCAAACACGTGATTTACAAATCTTTATAAACTTGCTTGACAGACAACCTGCTCCCACAAGCTCATGGTGATATGACTCCTTGTTCTATCTTTAGTCCTTATTTCAATCACTCACATTCACCATGATACCTCCTTTCTCTGGACTTTTGCTCATGCTTTTCTACTGCCTGAAATGTCCTCTTTCTTTAGGCACGTCATTCTAGTGGTGAGTTTCAGCCCATTCACATCATTTCAGCAGATCTGATGCCTAATGTTTTATTGATTTCAGTGAACCACTTTTTAAAACGACACTTGCAATCAGGGTACTCTCTAGAGTACCTTACTCATTTTTAACGTGTACCTCTTTTAATGTTCTTATTTAAATATTAACTGAATGAAATAGTAAGCTACCTTTTGGTATATCACTTTCTTTTATTTGAAATGGTCATTAGGGCAGTGAACCAGTTGATAAATTATTGGAATCCCACCGCTGCTTAATTCTCAGTCAGCTTTCAAGCAATACATCTTCAGAGACGTCTTTTCTTGCTCGCTGCACCAAGACTAGAGATTACTGAGGTTAGGAAAATGAGGAGAGAAAAAGGAAATATATAGCAGGGGATACAGAGGAGCCTAGATAGCACAAGACCTGATGATGCTAGTTGTTAAAACTCATTTGACTGAAGTATAGTGAGTTGCCAAAGGCAAAACAAAAAAAAAAAACAAAAACCAACACTTTGTATTTGACTTCTCACCATAATTAGTACATAAAACATACAGATAACTTCTATCTTAGATGTTGTTATTACATGCCATTGAGTTCATTCCAATGCATGGCGACCCTAAAGAACAACATACAACGCCCCCCCACCCGCCCCCCGCACCCTCCCTTCCCACTGCAGGATTTCTAAAGCAGCCATCTCCGCAGGAGCAGATCAGCAGATCTTTTCTCCTGAGAAGCAGCTTGTGGGTTCCAACCAATGACCTTTCAGTTTACAGGCATGCTCCTAGCCATAGAGCCACAGGGGCTCCTTCCATCTTATACACTTGTGGAATTGGCTCTCAGGAAATCAGAAGCCATATTGCATTGGACATATTTGCTGCACAAGACCTCTTCAGGGTTGCTATGGGTCAGAATTGAGTTGATGATGGTGAATTCGTTTTTCAGTTTACCTGTGTGTCCTTTGTAGGACTGTGGTAGCTGACATGCTGGTATGATGCTGAAAGCCCTTCTCCTAGTATTTAAAATACTGGTGAGGTCATTCATGGTGAATAAATGTCAGCAGAGCTTCCAGACAAGGAAGAAAGACTTGGTGATCTACATCTGAACATCAGTCCATGCAAACCCTATGGATCACGACAGACTAGTTTCCGCTATCGTGCTGGAGATGAACCCTCACATTGGAAGGTCCTCCAGATGCAGAGTCGCCGCACCAATGGATTCAAACCTAATGATGATCATGAACATAACCCAGAAACCTTCCATTGCATTGTACACAGGTCTCCATGAGGACTGCTTTGAAGCAGAACTGACTTGGAAGGAGCTAGCAATAAGAAGTCCACATCTAACATTAAAACAGTTCAACACACCATTTCCTGAAACGCACTGTGATTTTCTTGGTCCCAAAGACTTTTGTTTCAGTGCAGTTATTGGTGCCCAGAAATCTCATGTAGGTGTCTGGATTAGAACTTCAAGAATAAAACATTTTGGGCTGGTGAATGGACTCTTGTCAATAGACGCCATTAACACCAAGAAGGGGAACTTTCTGCTTCATGCTTATTTACTCCTGTGTAAGTCAGCCTAAATAGAAGTAGATTAATGTCTTTCTCAGATGAAGGAGCTAGACAGCCTGTAAGCTTGTTTCACTGGCACTTAATAAAAAACTGCAGCCAAGCAACAGGCGGCTACGCCTCCAAGGGTAAGCGAGGTGCCCCCTTCTTCAACACTTACCCTAGCTTGGGGAAGCTGAGGGTCTTCCTCTTCATTAGCACTATCAAAACTGTCAATTTGGCACTCATAAAAATTGTAAGGTCACATACGGAGTATGTGCAATAAAAGAAGGAGGAAGGTCATCATTGGAAGCTCATCAAAGACACAAGACAGGACACTCGGTGACCACAGAAAATTGACAAAGAATATTGAGTTTCATGTTCTTAAACAATTGAAGCAAATTGTTGTTACAAAGCCATCATGAAACAAATCCCTGCTTAAGTGCCATTCTGCCTGGAAGTGCAATTCCGAAGCAGGAGACTGGACTCACAAGGAAGACTATGATTTGCTTAGGATTTTGCCTCCAATGTATAAGAATAGCTTAGGCATTAGGTATTTCTAATTTGTTATAACTTGTGAGCAACTGGCTAAGTTGGCAACTGTAAAGAGGCTGGGACTGCATTGAAGTCTAATAAAAACTCTAATAAAAAGTTTTAAACTAGTTCACACATCTGCAGTCTAATGGGGGGTATTACCTAATATGTGTCATTGCCCCAGCAGCCCCACCCCACCCTGCTGGATCCTTGCTCTAAAATGGGGGGTGGGAGGGTAGCTATTGGTGCAACCCTCCCCTCCAGGCTGAATTTACTGCTTCTTAGAGCATAGCAACCATCTACAGATGAACCATGAGGGGATTTATTTAAAGCTCATTCACTTTGTGTGCCATACTTTGCATTTACAAAAAAACTTTGAAAGGACTGAAACATGCTTCTTCCACCCATAGTTATTTCCCATGCAGTAGTGCGTAATGACCTCCCTCCTCAGAACCCCATTGGAGGGTCAAAGACTGCTCCCCTTGAAGTTATGACGGCCTGATTTCACTGCACAGTGAAGCAAGAAATAGGCAGCCAGAGGCAGGAGGTGGGAAGTGCACGACAGCTTTTCACACTCTGAAAATTAATCTAGAACCTTGGGAAAAGATGAAGGGTAGACTTTATAACAAGAAATCTAAAGGCTTCATAAAAGATTTATATTAAACACAACAAAAATCTTGTCCAATTCTAGAATATAATCTTCAGCTTTTGTAAGGGAAAGTGTTTTGCCTGACATTATGTTTAATTAGGTGATTCTCAAGGTAATTCTAGCACCATGCATAAACCTGTCCAACTTAATGCCCTGTCATTGGCACTGCCTCCAGAGAGGGTGCACGGGGCACTGAGTCACTAACAGTAGCCGCCTCTAAGAGCTGTGCCCGCTGGGAGCACATAGATCCACTCGGATCGCAGAGTCTAGTCACACATTTATAGTAAAAAGGAGCAAAGCCACCTTCTGGGATTTTTCCAGAGTCTCATATAGGCAAGCTTCTCTCAGCTTGTCAAGCTTAAAATGGTCCCCTTTGTTAGCCTTCAGCCACCCTTGCCTCCCCAACTAAGGAGATTTGAAACCTCTCCCCCCAGGTTGTAGAAGATACAAAGGACTTTTCAGTTCCCCCTTTTTTTCCTGAAAGAAAATCTCTCTGTCTCATAAAAGCAGCCTCAAACCACACAAAGATGTGGAGAGTGCTTTTGAGTGAGAAGAGGAGAGTCCAGGCCCAACTCTCCCTTCAATTACTCATTGCTAAGAACTGCCAGGTAGTCCCTGCCTGATGATTGATATTAGGTGATTCCACAGCACCAGTCAATGAAATGAGTACCTTATTTTAACAAGGAGATTTGTTAGGATGTGTCAATTGTTTTAAAAGTAAATGTGTTGATGATCTGGCCTTTGCATTTCAGCAGGGTCTCTCAGAAGCCTCAGCTAAACCAAACCCAATGACAGTACATTAGAACTGGAAAACTATATTATATAGGCTTTCTGAGGCTGTAAATCATTACTGGAACAAATAGCCTCATCTTTCTCCTGTGGTGTAGCTGGTGGGTTTGAGCTGCCAACATTACAGTGCACCAGAATTGGAGAAAAAGAATAGAGGCATGCTTTTATTTCGGTGGAGGCTATTTTACTATTCAACCCCATACTTCACCCTATCCCAACATCAGCAAAAGAAAACTAGTAAATGAAAGAATACTAAGGAACAAGATTCGCTGGTTAGTTTATACACAATCTTTACTGCCTACCTAAAGGATGGAGGTTAAAGTCCAGCCACATTCATCTAGATAAAGGCATGGTGGTTTGCTTCTGTAAAATCAGCCATTGAAAATCCAGGGGACCAGAGTTCAACTTTGACACACATGACTCAGAAACAACTCAATGGTTCTTGGTTTAAAGAACAACCACCAAAAGGAAATACGAACATTAATTCTACTTTTAGGACCCTGTCCTTTAGTTCAAAGGCTTGAGGCTTTGTTTATTTGTTTTCTAGTTCAAGAAAAGTTACATTCCATTTGAGCTATTATGTGAGTTCCTGACAATTTTATAAGATCACAGAACATTTATCTGTAATCTTTTCATTTGTTCTGTTGCCACAACATGTAATCGAGATTTTGGTTTGGTTGGAGGATGTGTGAGGTACTGACTTCAGGTTTTCCAGAACCAAACTAAAGTCACTGCCACGGAGTTCATTCTGACTCGCAGTGACCCTGTCATACAGAGCAGCACTCTCACATTGAAATGTCAAGATTCTGTTCTTCATGGAAGCTGACTGCCACGCTTTCTCCTACAGAGCAGCTGGCGGCTTAAACCAATCTTTAGTGAACAGGCAGGTGCTTAAATGCTGTTACCAGGCCTGGCCTTCAAAAGCTTTGGGCTGTGACAGACCTCATGAAAAGGAGTTAATATGCATTCAACAGCAGTGCCTTTTCGCAGTAAAAGATATTTCACTGGAAAGTTATGAAAATTTCTGGTAGTGATGTTTTGGTTGCCACAAAGTTTGGGCAAATTCTAGAGTTTTCTGAAAAGAGGGCCATTTATGCTTAGTAATGCTCAGAGAAGTTTCCACACTGCAAAGAATTATACCATACCTTCAAATTTAAAAAGAAAGAAGGAAAACAGTGAGGATTAAAAAAAATTAAACTTTTAGAATTAATGGAACCATGACCTTAATTTTTCTATATATATAAAACCAAACTTACTGCTCTGAAGTTAATACTGACTCCGAGATTCTATGGGACCGGAGGGAGCTGCTCCTATGGGTTTCTGAGTCTGTACGTGTTTACTGGGATAGAACGCTCCATCTTTGTCCCTTGGAACAGTTAGTGCTTTCAAATTGCCAATCGTTCAGGTCACAGGCCAATGATTAATAATTATACCACCATGGTTCTCTCTATATATTAAAGTATTTATTTCATAGTTTTTATAAACACTGAACTTCTAAATTGTGACTAATGTATAGATCAGGAGTAGCTTGTACTTGGTTCTTTTACCAAAACCATTTTGGGAAATTGTGCCACCAATAGAAGCCCAACTAAAAAGATTTGTGTTTCTATACCCACACACAGTAGATGACAATGTCCCATTCACAAGGATTAAACATATGTATGAATATAGTTTAGCCTCTATTTAAACATATTAAATATAAAGAAAAAATCTACTTTATTCAGCTATTTGAAAGCAGATTTTATCATTTTGCTCCCCAAAAGGAAAAGTTACCAATGCCTCTTTTCCTCCAATGAGTTTTTGCTAATGTGAAACCATCAAGATCACGGAAACATTTTACAAAGAAACATCATAATATAATTGTCAAAAGTAAGCTGTGTTTCCAAGAAATGTTGCTTCTAAAATGTTTACAAATAGTCATATTCAGAAAAGAACAAGTCTTACAAATGGTTGCAAACGGTGGTAAGCTACATTCTAGTTGAGGGGGAAAATAATCTTACTAACGGTAGAAGAATGATATAAGTTTTGCTTTTGCATTGAGTAATGTTATTGTTTTAATAAAATTCCAAATTAAACTCACTGTTGTCAAGCCTATTCCAGTTTAGGGCGACTGCAGGACAGGGCAGAACTAGGACAAGAAGGCCCTCTCTTTCTCCAGCGGAGTGACTGGTCATTGCAAGCTGCTGAGCAGTGACTAGCAGCTCAGGAAATGATTGAATGACAAACTATTGAGAATCAGCAAATTTAATAAGGTGCAATAAGCATATTTTATGGGAGAGGCAGCACCGGGTTTATTAAACAGTAAGGTGGGGTGGGATAAACTGGGGCAGACTCCAGCATATCTGCACTACCGAAAGGGCAAGGGTAGTGAGACCCCTGCTGTTAAACTCAGGTCGGGGGGCGGGGGGGGGGTGGAAGGAAGGGGAGAGGGGGGGCGGTTCAAAAAAAGTGATTGTCCCTGATTGGCTGGGATCCAAACACGGGTCTCTGATTGGTTAGGACTCATCTTAGCTCTCTGATTGCGTGGGACTCAAGTGCTTAGACTGGTAAACAGCTTTCCCTGTCCTGACTATTCCCCCCTCAGAGTCATGGCTCTAATTCATTAACAGTGTCCTTCCTTCTAGCTGCTTCTTGCTATCGGGGGCATTGGCCCTGTCTAGCATCCTGACTCTCTATCCTGACTGTCCCTTCAGAAGGCGTGAAATGACCAGTCTAGAAAGTCCTAGTGGAGGAGCTGAGAGGCTAATTGATCTAGGAGGGCCATCAGAGTTTGGGCCACCTGTTTGCCAATAGCAGTGCTGGTAACCCAGTCTAGGGATCAACCAGCATACTGCTAGGACAAGAACTACTCCAACTACATGAGAGAATTCAGTAGGGACTCAGAAGACTTTTCCACCCTCCAGCCCATTGTTCCAATCAAGTGGATTAGCCACACCTGAGTTTTCTGCCAACTCATGGGAGAAGGAAGTTAACCCTTGCAGCACCTTCGGCATGGTTCCATCAGGTACAGTATTGTTTGAGATGAAGGTATAGCATTGCCCCTGCCTAACATGAAGCACATGCCTCCTTCCTTGGCTAAAATATACAAATATCTAGGGCTAACTTGTTTTCCCACGCCATCTACTGGGGGGTCCCAATTGTTCAGAGAGGCTTTTGATGGCATCCCGTGTGCAATTAACAAATTGCTGTTCGTTACAATATTTGTAGTTTCTCCGGTCTACATTTTTATTAATGGCGACCTACTAGAAGATGGACTCAAACCAGGCCACTGTCTGGGCTCTTGCTTGAATTCATTTGGGATTTCCCTCGGGATTCTGATTTCATCTATGTCAAAGGAACCGTAAAAAGAGACACTTCTCGCTTTCCTAGCTTCGGTTGGAGTCGTGGGGGCTTCAGAGGGGATATAGGCTCAGGTGACGCTGGGCATGACTAGCTGTATTACGTCACACGCTTCAGCCAGGTATCTGGGAGAACTTGACACAAACGTCCTCCGCAACACCACCGATGACAGCTCATGGTCCTCATAAGGCTGACTGGTCTTTGTTATCATTGTAGGCGATTGTTTCCTATGAGGAGCTTCTGCCATCTGAGGAGAGTTGGGAAAGGCAAATGGAAAAAGCTCTCATAAATGGAGGTTGTGAGCCTGAGCACTACTAGACAAGCTTCTTGACTTCGGGAAGTAATATTGGCAGAATTGGGGAGAGTGGATTTTTCCCTGCTGTGGGGTCTTGGGATGAGGCTATCATGTCATTCATTATCACCGGGATGGATTGCCGACTAAGAGGAAATGACCCTATTTGAGATACCGGCTGACTCAATGTGCAGATGTAGCAGGGAGATTTGCTGACACCCTTCACAGAGAACTTGAGTCACTTTAACCACATGTTACCATCTTCGAAACCTGTTTCAATGGTTAGAGTCTGCTTGAAATCTGTGATCTCTGTGATGGCGATCATTTTAGAGTCATATGGAACGAGTGGAAAGTGGGATGATGGTGGGCACTCTATTGGGAGGGGGCTTTGATGGCTTGGGGCTGGTCAGCTGAATATGGGAACAGCCTATTGGAGCATGACCATTGATATTAAATCCAAGCCCATATCACTGCTCCAGTGAGGGGTGTGATTCTTTAGGGTGGGGATATTTATGGATAGGTGGAGTAGATCGCAAGCTTTCTTACTGAAGTTTTGGCATGTGGGTCCCTTTCACAGATGCAGCAATGACATCAGGCCTTCGCAGCCCCCAAAACCTGAATGAACCCATCCATATATATCGGTGATCCACAATACTTCCATCCAACTACCAGAGGACCTCTCCCTGATTCATATGAGAATGAGGACTACGATGATCACAACTCTGCCCGCAGCCCTTAGAAAACACAAGACAGTCTTCCCTGTTGTGGTCTGGGGGTAGACTCTCTCTGGTCCCACACGGTTCCACAGAAAACTACTGACAGGCATCAAGTGAGTGGTCTGGGGGCAAACAGATCAAGTGATGTTAATGACCAAGGTCTGTTATTATATGATCAACCAAACTTCCTGGAAGCCTAAAGTCCAGTTAAAAGACACCATTACTGGTTTCCTTTTGGAGTATCATCCGATTTTTTAAGTAATCGCTACCAAGGGCACATGGACTATTCCCAGCACATTGTCAACCCAAACCTTCAGGTAAACATCTCTCAACTCAGGTGGGAGGTGCCCACTGCACAACCACCAGGGAGAACACAGGAGCCCCCTGGAAAAGGCCTCCACTCCGGCCTGCAAGTCTTGTCCTAACAAGGACAAAGGAACCTCTGGAATCGCTGAGAGTCGTGTGAAAAGAGGACCTTTCTCCACCTGCAAGGCAGGACGGGGCCGAGGTACCTCTTCAGAGCCTAGCAATCTATCCCAACAATCATGTGCTGCTTGGAGGTCAGGCAGCCTGCATAGGATCTTAATGTCGAATAGGTAGCTCCCATGTCAAGAAGGAAACAAATGGTTGAGGGGAGCCAGGGCTGCTCATGCTCCTGACTGGTCCTCAGGACCATGGAGGGGCATTCCTTTGCCATGTGGCCCAGAGTCCTGTGCTTAAGGCAGGTAAGGAAGAGGAGCATTCACTCCTGTCCCTGGGCCTGCTGAATCTCTACAGGGCTAACCACTCTGGGCTCCAATGTCCTGGCTTATCCACCCAGGCAGCAGGGTTTTCAAGGTTAGCTAGTGTCAGTATCTTTTGACAAGTGGGCTGATGCAGCACTGGCTGTTCCTTATGACTCTCCTCTCGCTCCTCCTCAACATCACTGCAGTTAAAAACTGAGGTGACCAGGGTACACAGTTCATTTGGATATAACAGGGTCCTGGGACTTTCCTCTGGAGTTTTCATTCTAATATCTTGCAAAGACTAGTGATGAAATCGGTGTTTAAAACTGTCCTTCACCGAGGTGACTCCGGGTCTAAGTTAGAGAGCTTGATTACAGCCTCGGGGTTTCAAAAATTGGCTGGGTATTTTTTGTTGTTGTTGTTTTGTTTTTTGGTGAGTCTGGGTTGGTTCAGCCAGCTTAGAATAGTTCACTGGCTTTATCTGAATTTCCTTCATTCCTTCAATGAGGCAAGGCTGCTAATAAACCTGAGCTGCTGGACCAACATGGCCAGCCTGGCCTACTTGGTAATTCCATCCCAGATGCACCCCATGGGCTAATTAGCACTTGTTGACGCTCATATTGTCAGCCTGATGATGAGTCACATCAAATAGTCTGTGTCTTTCATCAGGAGAGCAAGTGTATGCCAGGAGTCATTCAGTCTTTCGAAATCAGATCCAACATGGCCAACAAGTCATTGACATTGTGACCAGAGTCTCTTGTGAACGTGCCTAGCTAATCTTTACACATTTTTAGGTCTTCCAGGCTAAAGGGGACATGAACCTGGGCCTCTTAGTTATTGCCTCTCTCCACATCCTGCAAAGTGGGGCACCAGACAAGGCTCTTCTATGGAGGATGGTGAGGCTCTTGGTGAGGGGGGATGTGGGCCTTTTAACCTTTTCTGACATGGGACCTTCATAGGGAAGAGGTTTGGGTGACATCCAGTTTTTCCAGCTCTATTTCCTTTGCACAGATGGGAATGGCAGACAAGGTTGGTGTGGGCTGAGGTGGGACACTCAGGGAGTAGCCAGATCAAGCATCTGGGTGGTCCTGCAAAAGCATAAAAACCTGCGCACATGGGTCCTAGGAACACTCCCCTTCTGGGGGCAGAAAAGAGTCAACTGCAAAATGGCACTGTATTCTAAAGCAACCTCTCTGCTCTCCATGGAGTACTGAGGCCAACTGGTATTACAGAAAACCAGATTTTATTTCTCAGAGAGTCTAGCTGGAGACACAGTTTATTCTAGTACTTAAGGATACAATCTAAAGGAGTCACTCTGGGTTTTTTGTGAGACTGATTTCATTTTTCTATTTTGTTGTTTACTCTTTTAAAAAGCTTAAAAAATAATTTTATTGGGGGCTCTTACAGCTCTTATCACAGTACAAACATACATCCATTGTTTTTGTGGGGGTTTTTAAATCATTTTATTAAGGGTTCATACAACTCTTATCACAATCCATACATACATCAATTGTGTAAAGCACATTTGCACATTCGTTGCCCTCATTCTCATTCTCAAAACATTTGCTCTCCACTTAAGCCCCTAGCATCAGGTCCTCATTTTTTCCGCACCATCATGAACCTTTGATAATTTATAAATTATTATTTTGTCATATCTTTCCCTGTCTGATGTCTCCCTTCACCTACTTTTCTGTTGTCTGTCCCCCAGGGAGGAGGTCACATGTAGATCCTTATAATCGGCTCCCCCTTTCCAACCTATCCTCCCTCTATGCTCCGGGTATCGCCACTCACACCACTGGTCCTGAAGGGATCATCCTCCCTGGATTCCCTGTGTTTCCAGTTCCTATCTGTACCAGTGTACATCCTCTGGTCTAGCAAGATTTGTATGGTAGAATTGGGATCATGATAGTGGGAGGGGAGGAAGCATTTAGGAACTAGAGGAACGTTGTATGTTTTATCGTTGCTACATCGCACCCTGACTGGCTCGTCTCCTCCCTGAGACACCTCTGCAAGGGGATCTCCAGTGGCCTACAAATGGGCTTTGGGTCTCTACTCCGTACTCCCCCCTCATTCACTATGGTAAGATTTTTTTGTTCTGATGATGCCGGATTCCTGATACCTGATCCCTTTGACACCTCCTGATCTCCCAGGCCGGTGTGCTTCTTCCATGTGGGCTTTGTTACTTCTGAGCTAGATGGTCGCTTGTTTACTTTCAAGCCTTTAAGACCCAGATGTTATATATTTTGATAGCCGGACACCATTAGCTTTCTTCAGAACTGGTTGTTTTTTATATTTTTCTCTTTTATACTAATTTCCAGTAATTTTATTGTAATGTGCTTCCTTAAAATTTTCTTTGTGTTCATCCTGACCAGAGTTCATTTGATTACTTGACCTGTGATTTTCTTGTTTGTAACTGGGAAAATTTCTGTGCATTATTTGAAGTATTAGTCTATTCTCCTTTTTTTCTTCCCTTGGAACCACAATTTTTTAACTTTGTCATTATTAATATATTTGTTACAGTGTTATGATTATTACCAGGGTCTCTATGAATCTTTCACTTTTAGTTTTTTCCTCTGTGTGCTTCTGTTTAGATGGCTTCTTTTCTTGCTCTTTTCTTCTCTAGTGTTTATTCTGCTATTAGCACATCTGGTGAATTTTTCCTTTCGGGCATTGTGTTTCCAGCTCATAATAGTTTCATGTTTATTATAAAAGAAAAATACTATGTTTATACTTTAATTGCTAAATTTTATTTATATGCTAAATAATTGATTCCTTGGACAGGTTGTCAAGAGAGACTTGTTCCTGAAGAAGGATAACAAAAAGTAGCAGGATATAGAAACAAAGGAAGGCCTTCATTAACATGGCTTGACAACGTGACTGCATCTATGGGCTCAAACAGAGAACAGCTGTAAGGATGTCACATGACTGGCAGTGTGTGTTCTCTTGGCATGGAGTCACTGTGAGTTGGTGCTGACTTTACAGCGCCTAACAGCAACAACCTGTTTCTTCCTTGAGGTCTTTCCTTTCAGATATGCTGAGTGCTTTCTTCTCTTTCAGTTTTGTACTTCTAGGTGTTTGCACATTTCATTATAATATTTGACGTTCTTTTCTCAAGCTTCTCTTCGAAAATTTCTATTTAAGTCTTTGACTTCATCCATCCTTTTACTCTAGCTACACCACAAGTAAGAACAAATTTCAGTCTCTTTTGCATCCACTTTGATCTTTTCTTTCCTATCCTTTTAATGACCTTTCTTCAGGAATTATGGTCTTGATGTCACCCCACAGATCAAGTCTTCTGTCATTAGTTTTCAATGTGTCAAATCTGTTCTTGAGATGTTCTTGAAATTCAGGTGAGATCGACTCAAGTCATCTTTTGGCTGCCGCGGTTTCCCTTTCTCCAGCTTTATCTTGAGCTCACATATGACCCATTGATGCTTTGTTCCAAATCGGCCCAGATATGGCTTCAGTTGCTGACACTGAGTTTTTCCACAGATGTGGGCAGTTTGATTTCTGTGTTTTCCACCTGGAGAAATCCATGTGTATAGCCACGTTTTGTGCTGTTGAAAAAAAGATATTAGCTATGGACAAGTCATTGATTTTGTAAAATTTTTCATGTGATCTCCAGCTTCATTTATATCACCAAAACCATATTATGCAAGTGCTGTTTCTTCCTCATTATTTCCAGTGCTTATACTGCATGATTGAAGGATGAATCATAAGAAGATGGAAAACATACAGAGTTAATGTATCAAAAATAACCAGTCTACATTCCTCCATGTCAGGAGGGAGCATGTGAGCAAAACTGATGGCGCCGAAGGAGGTTCACACTGCAGTGGAGGCGTTAGCCGAAAACAGGACTCCAGGAATTGATGGGGATCAGCTGAAGGCTCCCCACATGCCCGTGGACCACTGGAAGGACTCACTAGTCCTTGCCCAGAAATGTGGAAGAGAGCTACTTGGCCAACTCACTGGAAGAGATTCCAAAGAAAAATAACCTAGCAGAATGCACAAATGATAGGATGTTCTCTGTGTCAGATATAACTTTGGGAAAAAGGAGAGCCCCAGTGTCTAAAAATTATGTAGTGGGACAATTAGGAGTCTTCTCGGGAACTTAGGTATTTTCTTTCTTCCCCACTAAGGAGCCTTAATGGCACACTCCTTACAATCTTGGTTACGGAGGAAAGACCGGTGGTCCAAAGTCACCAGTTACACCATGGTACACAAGGCCTGGAGATCTGTTCTCATAAAGATTGAGAAACGCACTGCTGTTGAGTCAACTCTGATGCAAAGGGACTCTATCGGAAAGACAAGAACGGCCTCCCAGCGTCTCCAAGCTGGGATCTCCTGGAAGGCCACGATCACATCTCTCTGTTCCACAGCAGCTGCAGGGTGCAGTCTCCTAACAGCTCCATCGGCAGCCCGGCGCTTTACCACCATGCCTCTCAAGTGCCATCTCATTGGAATTCCAGATAAGAAACACTACTCTGTCATAGAGGATCCCTAGAGGGTGGCTGTGAGTCAAAAGCGACTTGGTAGCAAACAACACCAGCCTTGTCATTACAGACACATTTCATTTCACGCAGGCTACCAGGGGCTACCCCCACTTGTCCATCCGTTTGTCACATTGTGGAGGCTTGTGATGCCAAAAATTATGTAAGTGATATTTCAAATGCCAGCAGGCTCACCCAAATTAAACAAGTTTCAGGATTAAGAACAGACAATGAAGAAAAAATGGCTATCTGCTTCAGAAAAAGGAGCCCCTAAAAATCTTAAGCCTATCTTCAAAACACGATCACATTCTGATGGTCTAATGGATGGAAGCAGGACACTGTCAGAGACAGGGCCTAAGGTTAAGTCCCTCAAGCTGGGGGCACCCAAAATGTGACTAAGGGGGGTTTCTCTTCTCATAGTGGAGTCCATCGTGTGATGAGAATGCATTAAAGCCAGTGGGGGTGGAGCCCTCAGGATCCTCCTTTGCTGATGGGGCACAATAGAAGGTAAGGAGAAATTGCTGCCAAAATCTGCTAATGATCAGAACTTGGTATATACGAAGTATGAATCTAAGAAAAATAGAAGTTATCAAAATTACATGGAACACAAAGATCCATATCCTAGGCACTAGTGAGCTGAAATGGACTGGTACTGGCCATTATGAGTCAGAAAATCATGGATTTTACTCTGCCAAGAATAATACAATCAAGAGGAATGATGCAGCAATTATAAAGTATAAAGCTGTCGGTGATGGGATTATATCTGCCACTTTCAAGGAAATCCAGTGAATCCAACTATTATTCAAATTAAAGTTAGTGATGATGAAATCAAAGAATTTTACCAGTCAGAAAGGATCAACGTATGGATAATTATTGGTGATTGAAATGTAAAAGTTGGAAACAATGAGGAAGGAAAAGTAGTTGGAAAATATGGAATTGATGAAAGAAACAAAGTTTGAGATCACATGGTAGAATTATGCAACATTAAACACTTATTCCAAGTGAATAGCTTTTTCAACAATACAAAAAGCAGGTAAATACACAGACTTCTCTAGATGGAATACAAAGAAATCAAATTCACTACATTTGTAGGAAAAGACAATGAAATTCAAAATCAGCAGCTAAAACCAGGCAAGACACTGACTCAGGAACACACCATCAATGGCTCATATGCAAATTCAAGTTAAAGCTGAAGAAAATTAAATCAAGCACACCAGGCCAAAATACTACCTTAGATCAACCACACCCGAATTTCAAAAATATCTCAAAAACAGAGTTAATGCATTTAATTCTAATAACAAAAGAGCCAAAGATCTGTGTGATGACATCAAGACCATCATTCATGAAGAAAGAAAAAGGTCATTAAAAAGACAGGAAAGAAAGAAAAGATGTCAGAAGAAACTCAAACTGATATTAATCAATTAATCATATAGTAGCTAAAGCAAATGGACGAAATGAAGTCAAATTGCTAAACAGAACATTTCAAAGGACAGCTCCTGAAGACAAAGCCAGACACTGAGTTGAATGTGCAAAAACCTACAATTAGAAAACCAAAAAGGAAGGAGATGCTCAACTAATTTTAAATTGAAAGAACCAAAGAAAAATGCAAGTTTTAAGTGGCAATATTCAAAGAGTCTGTGGGCAAAAGGCTGATGGATAAAGGAGGCATCAAACGAAGATGGAAAGAATACACAAAATTTACAGTCACTGGACCAAAAAGAAGTAGCTGACATTACACCACTTCTGAAGGTAGCATATGAACAAGAGTTAATGGTACTGAAGGAAGAAATTTAAGCTGCACTGAATGTTTTAGCCAAAAACAAGCCTTCAGTATTGGTGGAATATTAATTGAAATGTTTCAACAAGCCAATGAAGTACTGGAAGCACTTACTAATCTAATCTATGCTAAGACATTTGGAAGATAGCTACTTGGCCTACTGACTGAAAGAGGTCCATATTTGTACTCCATCCAAATAATGGTGACTGACCCAACAGAATTCTCAAGTCATATAACAATATTATTGATATCACATGGAAGTAAAATGGTGCTGAAGATCATCCAACTGTGGTTGCAGCAGTACATTGACAGGGAGTTGCCAGAGGTCCGGGCCAGATACAGAAGGATATCAATGCTGATGTCGGATGGATCTTGGCTGAAAGCAGAAAATGCCAGAATACTTGTGTTTTATTGACTATACAAAACATTCAACTGTGTGAATCATAACACACTATAGATAATGGGAATTATCTTGAGATAAATGAGGATTCCAGAATACTTCATTGTGTTCATGCAGAGCTTGTACATGGATCGAGAGGCAATATTTCCAATGGAACCAGGGAATAGAGTATGGTTTAAAATCAGGAAGGGTGTGTGTCAGAGTCCTATCCTCTTACAGTATTTATTCAATTAGTATGCTGAAGAAATCATCAGAGAAGCTAGATCACACAAAAAGGATTAGAGAAAGATTTACTAACAACTTGACATATGCTGACAACGCAACTTGGCTCGCTAAAAATGGGGAGGGAGGACTGGAAGCACTTGCTGATAAAGATCAAGGACTGCAGCCTTCAGTGTAGATTGCAACTGTGGTATTTATATAATCTACCTGTGGCAATTATAAAATTGAGAATATTAAGATTGAAGGGATGTAGGCTAGACTCCTCCTATCAATTAAGCCAACAGCCTGATGATGCCTCCTTGTGGGCGTGGCCTTCTCATGAGGATGCTGGGAATTTCCTCTCTTTTTTCCCTGGAGGTGGGCCACACACTTTCTCTCTGCTTCACTTTCCTCCTCTTGTCATACTCAGAGAGCTGGAGGAGCCCCTCAGAGACCCACCCCAGCTTTGAGATGCTTCCACCACCACTGGATCCACAAGCCTTCTCACCCACTGACCTGTGATCTTCCTGTATTCGGCATTGTTGCATGTACTGCATGAGTCTGAGGAGGAATTTATAGACTAGAATCAGACATATGGGCTAATGTTAGACTTAAGGACTTGATCCAGACTAAGCTGTAAATGTTTTCTTAATATACAATTGCTCTCTGATAGAAACCTCTCTCTTGCACACATTTAAGTGTCTCTAGATTTGTTTCTCTCATCAGCCTGGACTAATACATTTTGGTACTTTGGGAGTGGGGTACTAGAGAAACAAATCATGAAGATGGAGGCTGGAGACTTGTGTGACCTCTTATTTCAGGTTTTCTTCTTTGACTAGCCGGATGTCAAATATAGCCATGCAGTTTACTGGGTGGTTTTATGGAAAGGACATGGGAAGTGGAAATTTTGAGTCTTAGATGTTGCCTTTGGTTATTCCTGTCTAAAATGGCAAAATTGAATGTGATAAATATGATTCTTGAGCTCAGGAGGCAAAATCATCCCTTGAACTTCTATTCATGCTGCTTAGTCAAAATAGCTGACAGAAGGTTTCACCCCTGACTTAATGCAGTCAGAGACCTAAGGCCATATTGCTCATGGATGGGATGACTTAGAAAGGATTGAATTTGACTTTTAGGAATGCGTTTAGGATCTGACTCTACAAGGTTTATGCTGATATCTTCTTCCCATTGCCATTATTATAATGATTGGTAGAAATGATTATTAGGAAGTATGGCCATTGAGAGTTTTTAAGCTCACTGTTTTTAGCCATTAATTTGAATCTTTAAATGGGTGTAGGACATACCTGCAAAGAAGGCGCAGAAAAGATAAGCCCATCCAGTGCTTTCAGTGTTCAGGACATTAGCATTTGAAGAGACTTGTCTAGGGGCCTACAGTTGCAGATGGTATCTACAATAATAACAAGGAGCTTGGAGCTGGATAAAGTTTCAGAACTTTAGTTTCCTGAAGGCCTGGCTATCCTCAAAAGACAGGACAGACTCAGATGTCTTGACTTCACTATTAATAAAAAATCTAAAAGTGCATAGTGGGCACAAGAACAATAAAATTGAAAGAACTGATTTTAAAAAATATATCCCTCCGTATGCTTCATAATTGTTCCTCAGTAACAGAAGGCTTTGCTTTAACTATTTTAAAATGTCTCTGTATGGGGCAAGTGATCTGCCCCACAAATTAATCTAAGGGTTGACCATTCAAATCTATGCAGTGCCTCTGTAGAAGAATGGCCTGCGTTTCTGTTTTTATGGCCCTAAAAACTCTAAAATGTAATTTTACTCTTGGGGTTGCAGCCACAGCAGCTTTGATTGTATGTGTGTCTATGTGTGTGTGTTTTGTGTTGTGTTGTGTTGGTTGGTTGGCTAATTAACTTCACACATTTTGCAATTATCTATAGAAACATACATTTTAAAGTATATCTAAAAATGCATTCTATGTATACCTTCCTTAATTGTCTCTACAACAAAGTTTGTCTCTACAAATCTAATGCAATTTTACATATCTCAGAGCTATGGGCAGCAGACACAGGCTGTTAGGAGACATTGAAGCTGGAATATGGGTTAGAATTTGCAGTGGACAGAAGACACGGTCAGCCCTGCAATCTTGTGGTGTGACAATAGACTCTCATCTCACACCACAGAGTGCCCAGAAATCCCCCCACTTCCTTCATTCCCCATTCCTTATGAAAACAATTACCAGTTCATGCCCAAAGATTAAAACAGCCACAGCATGAAACAACTTCAGTGTTCTTTAGCACACGTATTTGCTTAAGCCTCCTTCCAGAATATCCCATCAGTCAGAATTCCAGGCAGTTCTTAAAATGTGCACATTTGCTAAGCTTTCATCTCTGACTATTTTGACTAGGTCCCAGTTTCCTCCCTTAAGTGGGATATGATTTTTATTTTCATTCTTTCTCATACAAATCGTTTTCTTCCATTAAGTGGTTCATGTTTTTGAATGGTAACCAGGTATAAGACCTCTTCCAAACTGAGGGAGGGAAAATAACCTAAGAAGATCTTTTATGTTCAACCAGTAACTGGATGAATAAAGTTAAAATCATTAATGGGATACGCACACACACACACAGATGTTTTATACATAAAAACAACCTTCTGTGACTGAATGGGATGATTCACATTTGCTTTCGCATTTGGGATTCTACTAAACCTTTAATTTTGAACTACTTCAATTGCAATGATTACAGTTATATGTACAATGGTAATGCTGTAAGGAATAATTTCTTCTTTTATCTGTGCAGGCAAATCTTCTGCAAAGGTCTTCCTTTAAATATACAAGCGAAAAGAAGTCACATTGAAGACAAAGAGGAACCTGCCCCCAAATCATGGTATTTTGGGTATTTTCAATTGCTTCATACTCATATGAAAGCTGGAAAATAATAAGGAAAACTCAAGAAAAACCGATGCCTTTGAATTGTGATGCTGGTGAAGAATACCACAAATATACCATGAATTGTAGAACAAAGAAATGTGTCTTGGAAGAACGACAGCCAGAATTTCCCATAGAAATGCAGACGGCAAGATTTCCTTATTTTGAACATGTGATCAAGAGAGACCAGTCTTGGGAAGCATATCAGGAATGGTGAACAGAGGTCAAAAGATGATTTAACACAGTGACTGCCACAATGACTCTGAAGGTGATACAAGAATGGGCGGTGTTTTCTTTGTCGTGCTTTGGAATAGTCTGGATCAGAGCAACCCCACTGCACTCCACAGCAATAACCTCTAGCAGGTAGAAGTGCACTTGTTTCAACATCATTAAATACAACTCAAAGACAAATAATCAATTGCAGGGAAGGGTTAACTTTCTATTATACCTTGAAATTTGGAGAAAGTGACCACTGATGTAGATTTAATAGTTTAATAATGTCAGAATAAACCCAGATCTTTTTTGTCTATTCACCATATTTAACATGAAAACTATAGTAACAGAAGGGTAAGATAGAAATTGCTAGAATGTCAGGCATTGGTCTATGACCAATGGAGCCAGCAACATCTATCTTTGTATCAAGAAATTGAAAGAATCCTTAGAAGTACCAGTATATATATATATATATGGATTTGTATCAGAAAGCTATACATACCAGCAAGGAAGCCTATGAAGGCATATAAGCAGATTTTATAAATGAAAGAAGGACATAGAAATAGTAAAAGTTTCAGCCAATAAACAGAATCTGTCATGATGTAGTTTTTTTCCAAATGTAAATATTCAGAATGAAATGTTATTCGATCAGGAAAGGATAGAGTTCTAGTGAGTAGTAATCTATTTATTATAAATTATGTTTTCTAAGATGCTGAACCATTGGAAAACGTTTAAAGCCAACTATTTTTGTAATGTTGTTAGGTGCTGCTGAGTCAGTTCTAACACACAGCACTGTACACATCAAAACAAAACACTGTCCGGTGTGCAACCATCTTCACGATTGTTCATATGCTTTGCCCATTGTCTTAGCCACTGTGTCAATCTGTCTTGTTGGAGGGCTTCCTCTTTTTCACTGCTCCTCTCCTATACTGGGCATGATGCCTTTCTCCAGGGACTGGTCTCTCCTGACAGCACTGGAAAATACATGAGATGAAATCTCACCATCCTGTCCTCTAAAGAACATTTTGGCTCTACTTCTTCCAAGACAGCTCGTTTGTTCCTTTGACAGTTTATATAACTTTCAGTGTTCATGAGCAGCACCACAATTCAAATAGATTGATTCTTCGTCTGTCTTCCTTATTCAATGTCCAACTTTCACACACATATGAGATAATTGAAAGATAGCATGCATGGCTTGGGTCAGGCACACCTTAGTCCTCAAAGTAACCTCTCTGCAGATCAACACTCCAAAGAGACTTGTGCAGCAGATTTACCAAATGCAAGGCATCATTTTATCTCATGGCTGCTACATCCATTTGCATTGATTGTGGATCCAAACAAGATGAAATTCGTGACAATTTCAAACTTTTCTCCATTTATCATAATGCTATTTGCATACTTGTGAGTATTTCAGTCTTTGTTACATTGAGTTGTATCTATACTGAAGGCTGCAGTCTTTTTATTCACAGGCAGGTGCTTAAAGTCTTCCTTACTCTCACCAAGAAAGGTCGTGCTATCTGCATATCACCGGTTGTTGATAAGCTTCCTCTAATCCTGATGCTGCATTGATCCTCATTTAATCCATGAAAACGGAATAGGTTTGGTGAGAAGATATAACCAGTGATGATATTCAAATAATTTAACAACCCTAATGACAATTTTAACTATTAAAAACTTATATAGAGATAGGTAGGTTATTATTTCATAAAATTAATACTTAAATAAGAGCAATCAAAGAAGTACTAGATTATCTTATGAAAAGGAGTCTAAAACATTAATGAAAAGTTGACTAATACCTGACGATAAAACCATTATTTTTTCCATATTGTTTCTTGATTGGCATACTCATGTGTAATATTTGCTTTAATCCAAGCATCATTAGCTGCATCAGTTATCCTTAATCATATTTTCACTATAGGAGTAAGGTCCTATTCCTTTAGAGTAGACCAATTAGACACTCGTCATTGTATTTCATGTGTGAGAAACAAGCGACTTCTCTGAGCATTTTCTGTTCATCTTTGAAAAGTCCCTTTCCCCTTCTGTTGAACTTAAAGCAATTATCCTGACAATATTTTTTTGCTCTGTGAACACTTGCAGGAATTGTATGATTAACTGCTAATACTTCGTGGGAATTTGGGGCATAACACAAAACTAATAGGAATGAGTGGGTCACCCTCTGAGGAGCACTTTCTCTCCTTACATAATATGTTTGTTTACTGAACTAACATAAGGAATAAGATTATATTTCATCAAAAATAACTAGACTTTTATGAAAAAATAATAAATATCACATAGTTCCATCTAATTTTTATACTTATGTTTGGAATGATTACTATGATGTTAGAATATGGTACTGCCCAGATAAACATTAATAATGAGGAAGGAATATAAATTTTTAATTTCCACTTTATTGCCCACCTTAGAGAGAACCCTAATTATGAGTGCCATCTTAACAACCTATTCTCAAAAATCAACCAAAAATTAGGTATCAGTTCTGCCAAACCATTGGGAACTGCCTGAATCCTACCACTGGATACAACCCTGATACACACCTTTCCTGATTTTAAACCATGCAATATTCCCTTGTTTGTTTGTTTTTTCACATAATTGCTACTTGATCTATATACAAGTTCCTCATGAGCACAATAAAATGTTCCCAGACAATAATTCCCAGTTTTCTCAAGACTATAATTCATACAGATTCCGTGGCATAGTCAATAAAACACAACCTTCTGGTGTTCTCTGCTTTCAGTCAGGATCCATCTGACATCAGCAGTGATATACCACATTCCACATCATCTTATGATTCTGGCCTGGACCTCTGGTAATTCCCTATCAATGTATTGCTGCACCCCTGGTTGAGTGATCTGTAGCAAAATTCTACTCTCATATGATATCAATGATTATTTTTCTACAACTTGAGTATTTCATTGGGTCACCTTTCTTTGAAATGGGGACATGTATAGAACTCTTCTGGTCATTTGACCAACTAGCTGTCTTCCAAAAGTCTTGGCATAGACTAGTAACTGCTTACAGTTCTTCCTCAGCTTGTTGAAATATTTCAATTCGTTTTCCATCGATTCCTAAAGCAGTCTTTTTGACTAAGGCTTTCAGTGCAGCTTGAACTACTTCCTTCAGTACCATTGTTTCTTTCTGATATGCTACCTCCTGAAACGGTCATGCCAGCAAGTTCTTTTTAGTTTAGCAACTGTATTTTCTGATTGCTTTTGGTTGTTTAGGTCATTGACAGCACCATTTCTTTTTCTAATAGTCACTGAAATGGTTATATGCAAGTATGTGTGAGGTAGTTTATTCTGCCAGCCTGGCCGATAAACACATGTGGGATTAATTGAAGGGCAGAGAGATAAATCGCTCGACAAGCCTCGCCTTTCTTGTCTCTCGCTCTTTGGTCATTGGACCAGTGTGTGGCTGCCTTGCTTGTTCTGTACTTCAATTTGCAAGCTACACTACCTGTGGGACACCTAACCTATGGACTGTGTCACTGTAATTTGAGGTTCCTTCAAGACCTGCTTTGCCACACAATTGGAATTTACATCTCTTGAGCTGGGGACTGACTGTTGGTGACCTGGCTGACTGTTGGTGACCTGCCTTACTGTTTGCTGCCTGTGCTGGGATAGCCTAAATCTCTCTACAGAGGACTACCTGCCAGCCCTCAAGACTTGAAGGACTGCCAGTGTCTCACAACTCTCTCTCGTGAGTGAGTAGCACTGAGCCATTTGTACTGCTTTATAATTTAACTGTTCATTTCTTGTGTTATATATCTATCTAGCTATATATTATATATATGTATAAATAATTATTAGCAATCTGGTTTTGTCTCTCTAGAGAATCCTGTCTAACACAATGTGCCTTGGGCATGCACATATAGATTGTGTTAGTCCAGGTATACTACATAAATAAATCCATAAAAACTCATATGTATATAAGAAAGAGGTTTATATCCAAGAGCAGCTCAATATTAATAAAACATCCCAGCCAATTCCAGATCAAGTCTATATGCCCAGTATTAGCCCATACGTCTGATACCAATCTATAAAGTCCTCTTCTGACTCAGGAAACACATGCAATGGCACCAAATGCAGGATGATCAGAGACCAGTGGGTAGAAAGTCTTGGGATCCAGTGGTGGTGCAAGCATCCCAGGGCTGGCAGGGGTCTCTGCATGGCTTCTCCAGTTCCCAGGGCTGCGTCAGGTAGGTCCACATGGCTCCTGCTCAGGGATGTCTCGCAGGAAATGAGCAGAGAGAGTGTGTCTTCTCAGGTCTTGTCAGTAGAGCACAGGCTCAGGGAGTGAGGAGAGAGAGAGAGTCTCTCCTGCCTCCAAGAAGGAAATCACGGATTTCCTAGAATTCTCAGGAGAAGGCCCTGCCCACACAGAGGCCTCATTGGCTGTCCAAGTATTGACAGGCTAGACTCCACCCCTTCACTTCCATTCCTCAAATGGACACCAGATTATGTAACTACCACATAGATATATACATTAAAAACTAAAAACTGCCAGCCATCAAGTTGATTTTGACTCACAGACTGGAATCGTTATGGGAGCAGAAAGCCTCATCTTTCTCCCATGGTGCAGCTGGTAGATTGGAACTAGTGGTGATCTTGAGGTATTCAGTTCATGTTTAACCCCTAAGTCACCAAAGCACCAAAGCTCATATATATATATATATATATATATATATATATATATATATATATATATATATATATATGTATATGTATATGTATATATATATAATCTCACCTGGGCCTCGTGAGAAATGTGGAGAGAGGATGAATAGGTCTTTCAGATTAATATGCAAATAAAATTGTCCTTCAGCACCCATTGAGAATTTGTTCCTGAATCCACATTGATACAAAAATTCAAGAATGCTCCAGCTACTTATACTGTTGTATTTGCAAATAACTTGTGCTGTCGTATTTGCAAATAACCGACACACATCTTCTTGTATACTTTGAACCATTTCTAGATTACTTATAATACCTACTAGAATGCTATGTAGATAGACTTTACCCTCTCTTGATCTTTGACATTACTTGTATTTTTTTATCTACTATATTCCATCTGCAGTTCATCGAATCCACAGGTAAGCAACCAGTGGTTATGCCTATGGCAATAGTTTATGGTACATGCTATGAAAATCTTGCAAGTAAAATAAACAGAATTTGGAGAAAAGAGACATTTGTTTTCATTAGGGAAAAAGTATTGCCATGAAAAGAAGTAGTTGCTCATTTTGTTGGACAGAAAGAACACTGAGAGATACTGCTGCAACTGTGTGTGAGAAAGAAAAAAAAAAAAGCCCAGAGTTGCTTAAACACTGAAAAACTGATGGTTTCATAGGAAGGTATCTTGGCCAGCACTTTGGGCACAAGGATTGATACATAGATTTCCTACTTGTCTGCCTATATGAGCATTTTTGAAAATCTCTTCCATTTAGATATTACCTGGCCTGGCCACCTCTGGAATTTTCCTCTTTCTTAATCATTTCATCAGCTTAAGATTCTATAGTCCTCTGGAACATTGAATTGTTTGGTGTGTTAGAGAAACTCATAACATTTTTAATTGTGCTCAGAGACAGAGAGACTCAAGGAGGGAGTCTAATTAAGAAACATAAATAAACAAAGAGTTCTGCTTTGCCTCAAATCATATCATTATGGTTCAGAATGAACTTCTGAGCTTCACTATGAATCAAACAAAGAATAGAGCCATTGGTTTAGAAATCAGAATAAAAAATAATTAACCATATAAAGTGATAAATGGAAGAAACCATAATGCTAGTATAAAAATCATTTTTGATTGTGTAATTATGTTTATCAAAAAATTGTTATACATTAATCATTTATACCTTAATCATTATGTGCCCTGGAAATAAGTCATGGATGAATTATGTACATGTTTAACATAATCCTCACATTACACACATGACATAGATAATTTTTAATGAAGAGGCTTCACAAAGTTCATGAAAATATTCTATTTAATTTTATTTTAAAATTCTAATGAACTTCTACTTAATGGTCTTCTATTTAATTTTTCAATAAAATGTTTAAAGCTCCCTCCTAACATGAAGAAAATCACACTCCTTAGTTTATTTCTACTTGGGTGCTTAGCAAGTATAACAATCACACACATGAAAAAAGTATAACAATCACTAAGTGAGATCTTGGTTCAAATTGTGACATGTCAGGACCCCAAAGTAATACTTTCAACCATTATGCAAACATTGATAGTTAATTAAAAAAAGACATAAAGGGTATTCCAGTCCAGATATATTTATTTTGGTTATCATCAATTAAATGTATGTACTACATTCAAGGAGCCCTCATGATGCTGTGATTATGTGTTGGGCTGTGATTCACATGGTCAGCAGTTTAATTGGATTCATTTTTCTGTACAGTAAATAACAAAAACCAAGCCAGTTGCCACCAAATGACATCTGACTCATGGAGATCCCATGTATATATGAAAACATAATATAATCAACAAAAATTAAGAAATAAAGTATTACTATGAAGAATTGTACTCTAAGTAATTTATAAATGTAGAATAAATGGAAGGATTTTTAGAACCATAGAGCCTACCAAAAATAAGACAATGTGAAGCAGAAAAATGTGAACATATCATAATCATAACAGAAGAAGAAATCAAACACATCAAAAACAAATTAAATAAAATTCCCAATAGCAACAACAAAAAGTTCAAGCCCAAAACACTTTTCTCATAAATTCTACCAAGCATTCCTAGAAGAGTTGACACCAATTCTACCCAAGCAATCCCAGATCATAGAAAAGCATTGAGCAATCTCAGATTAGATCATAGAAAAGCATCAAATATTACCAAAGTCAAACTATTAAGCAAGCATAGCTCTGATACCAAACTAGACAACTATATCATTAAAAAAAAATAAGATCACATCCCTTGTAAATACAAAACCTGCCAACAAAATTGAAAGGAATAGAATTCTATAACATATGAAACCTGAGGCAAAAAAATCCCTATCATGACCAAGTGGAACTCCTACCAGGTATGAAAGAACAGTTCAACATTAGAAAAAAATAATTAGAAAAATGTAATCTATCACATAAAATAGACAAAGGAAAATAATCACATGACTATATTATTCAAATGCAAAAAAAACAAAACAAAAAATTCTTTCACAAAGTAGAACATGTATTTCTGTTAAAAACCCTTAATAAAATAGAAATGGAAGGGAAATCCCTCAACATAATCAAGGGATCTACACAAAAGCAAAGTCCAACATTGTGAGTATTCTCAAGAAACAGACTGAAAAAGAACAACTAGACCAGGATGCTATTTATTTCCACTTCTAATCAATATTATATTCAAAATCCTGGCTAGAGAAATAAGTTCCAAAAAAGGGAAATAAAAGCTTCTAAATTTGCAAAGCACTAAAACTACCTCTATTTGTATATAATATGACCCTATACATGGAATATCTGATAAATCCAACAAGAAAACTACTGGCAGGAATAGAGTGATTCAATCGTGTTCACGTAAAGATAAAAATATGAGTCAGTTGGATTCCTCTCCACTAAGAGTGCTCTGAAACGAAAGGCTGGGAAACAATACCATTTACGATAGCCACCCGAAATATAAAGTAGTAAAGAATAAAGCAGATCAGAGATACAGAAATCTTATAAAAAGAAAGCTGCAACACATTATTGAAAAATAAATAAATAAGAATTGGCCATGTTCAAGGGCAGGAACATTGTGTAAATATCAATATTGTAATATTGATATAAATATAAAAGTATAGAGTGCCATCAAGTTGATTCCAATTCATAGCAACCCTACATAGGGTTTCGTGACTAAATCTATTTTTTAAACATTTTATTGGGGGCTCGTTCAACACATCTTTTTGAAGATATCTCACACATTCTTCTTGTACCTCTGTAGGTATCAGAATCTTGTTAATATGGTACAGTTACATTATTTGTGAGTTTTAGGATCCACGTATTGTCTTCCTGTACCCTTAAAGCGGTTGAATCAAGGAAAATAAATGCTCTAGAAGACTATGGGAGAAAAAAAGAAAAAGCCCCGCCCCCTGACACACGCAACCGCCAATCCCGTCCGGGCGCCCTTTGGCATGAGGTCGCAGGTTCAGGTTCCTGAGCGAACTTCCTGGCGGGCCTTGGTGCTGCTCTTGGTGCAGCCGGAGACTTAGGCTGGTTGGTTCCCTCAGGCAGGGGGCTTCATCTCCAAAGGAGACACTGGATCACGCTTCATAAAGGAGAAGGGCAGTGAAGAAGGGCAAGGCCCTCCGCCAGATGGATAGACGTGACCAGCGTGAGACTGGCGCAGGGCCCGGTGGTGTTTCAGTTTGTGTACTTGGGCCCACTATGAGTGGGGACCTACTGGATGGCACTGGGCAACAGGCAGTTAGGGTCAGAATGACCTTCTCTTCGTCTCCATGGTTCACCCCAGGGAAGGTGTGGCCTGTCCCTTCTTTCTACCTCACTCCCCAGGTCCAGGTGCAGAGGAGCGATGCACAAGGATCCAGGGGCAGTGCAGAGATGGATTCCTAGAATTCTGACGGAAGTCAAGCATTTCCTTGGGGGATGGGGCACTCCTAGTATTTTTTTAAATGCCAGAACTGCCAGGTGAGGACTACAAAAACTGTGCTATGCCCATGTCTTTGACTCTTAACCTATCAATTATTTGAACGAATGTCCAAGAAGAAAGCCTATGGTAAACGGTGAGCTAAAAATCGAAGCTTGTAATTCCCTGGGTGACGCAAGGGTTAAGCACACAGCTACTGACCGCCAGGTTGGTGGTTCTAACCCACCCAGGGACCCTCAGAAGAAAGTGCTGGCAATCTGCTTGAGAAAGGACACAACCATGAAAGTGCTACAGACCCACACGCATATTGGTTGTCAGCTGGAATTCACTTCAGGGCAGCTGTTTTGGTTTGGGGTTTGTGCCCTCATAGGAGCAGATGAGAAGACGAGTTTTGGTGAAGTTTTAAGTCTAGGCTCTGCCTACCACTTGTAGGATCTAGACAAGGCACTTCATAGAACTTTCGTTTCCTTTTTTGGAAACCAGGATAAGGAGTCCTCCCCACCCCCACCCCACCCTGTCTTGCTCACTCCCTGGCTGGCAGCAAGGAACAAATGCGACCTGGAAAGGAAGCACTTGGTAATGTGGGCAGTGCTGACTTATGGAAGGGCTTAGTGTAACCACCCTCCTGCCTCAAGGTACCACCAAGATCTGAGCTCCTGCCCCTCCCCACATCTCCTCCAAATACATGCCTAAAGCAAAAGCCCTGGGTTGTTGGAGTGGAAGAGTCAAGCAAAGCTTCCTCAAGCCTGGCCAGCTGAGACCTCCCGGGAGCCCTTCCAGAATCGGCCATTGGCCATGGACAGCTGGGTGAGGACCTGCTCCCACTCGGGCCATTCTCAGGGAAGCTCTCTGAGAAGGATCAGATGAGGCCAGCAGCCGAGGCCTCATACTCTGGGAGCTACACTTGTGAGCTGTGGAGGAGATGCAGAGAAGAGAGCAGCAGAGAGATGGCTGAGTTGGAAATGAGAAACCAATACAATCAGGGCAGCGAGCTGGCTCTTACTGAGCTCCAGCTTGTGCAAGATACAAAGCCCAGTGTTAAAGGCTCATGATCTCATTGAATCCTCCTCACTGTCTCAACAAACACTTTGTATTTATAAAAGCATTAAAAAAATCTATCTGGCTAATATGGGCATTAACGACTTCCACGTGGTAATAGCAATACTGAGGAGTGAGGTGAGAGTAACGCTAGTGGGGACAGTTAAGCTGTGCATGTCAACTTGATGCTCTGTGGTTTGGCCTTTCTATCATGAGGAAATCTGGCATTCGTGCAACGATGTATCATCCTCCATTCTGTGATGAATACAAGCCTCCACTCTCACAAATCTGATATTCAAATAACAACCTGGCCATTGGAACCTAAGCATGTTGATAATTGAGGAGTTGGTGCAGTCTTCTGATGAAGGGCCTTCAAAGGAAGAAGGATAAATTGTTGCTTTCATTTTTGTTTATGTAAAAAATAAGTTCCACCATCATTATATAAAGAGATGGTAAAATGATTCATCAATCTTATTTGCAAAGGAAAGAGACCCTGGATAAGCAAAGCACTAGTAAAGAATTCAGTAAGAGATCTCACACTGCCTAATCTGAAAACCTACTACCCAACATCTTAGTATTGGTGCAAGATGGAACAATGGAACAAATTAAAAGCCAGTAAGTGCAGGCTCCTTTGGACCTGGGCTGAAACCAATTATATAGGATATTTTCTTGAATAAATAGTGTTGGCAAACTGGATATCCATCCTTTCACAGAAAATGAAACAAGATCTATATTTCATACCATATTAAAGACCATCAAAGAAAAAGTAGGGGCAAATTGGGGGGGCATAATTTATGGCATAAAATCTAAGAATGGATATTGGAAATTAAATGGGACCATACCCATGAATATGTATAGGTGTGACAGCATGTTTCTATACATACGTGACGCAAATACATCCAAGTACATAATATAGCCTATGATGGGGCAAAGATATGACATTTTCTTATCCATAACCCAACACCTTCTGAGAGAGATTTGCTAAATTTGGGGGGTCAAAACAATACTATCAAAAGACAGCAAATTCAATTGGCATAACCAACTCCACAAAGGCAATGTTGAACATCCTGCTGTGATGGTACCACAAGGGTTGAAAAAGCTTGTGAGCAGTCACCCAAAGCTCAACTGTTGATGCCCCCATCTGAAGCAAAGTGAAGAAAGAAAAAGATTTGGAAACAATTCTTTCAAAAGATTAATGGAGCTCATGAACAGTAGCCTTAATGATACTGAGAATACAAGAGCGGAATGATGTTCTGTTAGTACTACTGAGCATATGAAAAGGATCACAATAAGTCCTTTATCAACTAGGATAAAAACATGGAACAAAACAGTACCAATTTTTAATCTGCTATATCATTTTGATCTAATACAGACTGGTGGGACCTCTGAAACTATGGCCTTTTAGACACATTTCAAGACTGAAATTGAAGTCACCCTACAGCTCAACTTTAAATCAAGTAACAGACAAATTGTTAAGGCAAATACTAGAATCAAGAAGGTAAACACTCCTTAGGACAATCAATCATAAGAGATCAAAAGGGTGGCATTCATACAGGGATAACGCTCATAAAAAGGAAGGAATTGGAAGGATGACTATAAATAGGAAACAGGAAGATTTGGCAACTGATTTTACAAAACAGGGATTACACTCAATGCCATGAAACAACATGTGTATGAGCTGTTGAATCAAAAACGAGTTTGCTTTGAACTTTTATGCAAATGACAAAAATATTTTTGAAAGTGGTAAGGTTGCACCTTCAGAAAGAGACTGGCACACTTGTCTTCCAAGATGAGTGACTCTGAGAGGGTATGAACCATCAATCTTTACTACTAGTTGAGCACATACAAATTTGTGCCACTTAGGACTTCTATAACATCCAAGATTATATACATATACATATATATATATATGTGTGTGTGTGTATATATATATGTATATATATATATTTTCCCCCTTTGGCTTTAGCTACTCTGTTTAAGAGATAGTTTCAGTCTTTTCTGGATTTTTCAGTAACTTATGACTTTAATTTTCTCTCCTGTCTTTTAAATGACCTTTTAGTTCTTCATGTATGATATCTTTGATGTTATCCCATATGATGGATCTGGTCTTTGCCCATTAGTGTTCAGTATGTCAAAGCTGTGTTGAAATGGTCTCATTTAGATGGCCCATAATCAAAACCAGTTTCACTTTCATGGACTTGCTTTTATTTTATTCAGCTTAAACCTGAATTTGTATATGAGAAAGTGTTTATTCCTCAGCTAAACTGGGCCCTATTCTAATTGATACTCATTATTTCTTTCTACAGATTTTGTCATTTTCAGTCCTGAGTATTCCATCTGGTGAGGTACACATGCATAGTCACCATGTATGTTTTTGGAAAAAGGTATTTGCAATGAATATTTTGGTGTTGCAAAATTATAGCACGTGATCTTCAGTGTCATCTCCGAAACCATTTTTTCTAACTGCCAATCCTTTGTTTCCAAATTTTGCATTCGAGTCAGGAGCATGTTTGACCCATTTCAGACTGCAGAAGTTGGTTAAAAAACAAAAACAAAAAAACCCCACTTTCATTTCTTGCCTTAGTGGTTGATGCACAAATTTGTTTAATAGTTATATTAGCTTATCACTATTCTTCCTTGTAGGTGTATGAATTTCATCCAACTACTAAGAACATTATATATCTGAATAGACTTCAAAATGTTCTTTATGATGGTGCATGTGGTGCCATTTCTCTTCAATTTGTCTTTCCTGGAATAATGTGTTTTCCCAGCTCAAAATGGCCAATATCAGCCCATCTTATTCTGATGTTCACATGCATACTGGGTTATCAGAGATATCATGGATTGGGCCAAACACACCTTAGTCCTCAAAGTGGCATGCTTGCTCTTCAAAACTTTAAAGAGGTGTGTGCAACAGACTTGCCTGATGCAATACATCCTTTCATTTCTTGACTGCTGCTTTTATTGTAGATCAAAATAGCATGCTATCTCTGACAACTTAACCTTTTCCTCATTTATGATGATGTTGTCTCTTGGTCCAATGGTGAAGATCTGGTTTTTGTTTACATTCGGTTTTAATCCATACTGAAAAATGGTCATCAGCCAGAAGTTCAAGGATTCTCACCTTCAGCAAGCAAGATTTATGCCATCTGCATATTCCAGACTTTTAATGAGGCTTCCTCTAGTCCTGATGCCATGTTCTTTATAGAGTTTAACTTCTGGGATTGTTTGCTGAGCACAAAGTTTGAACAAGTATAGTGAAATGATACAACCCTGATACACAACTTTCTTGATTTTTACATACTGTAATATCATTTGTTCAGTTTTGAGCTAGGTATGGTTTTTGCATGAGAACCATGGGAATTCCTGTTCTTCACCATCTTTTTCATAGTGTACCATAGATGTCCATATTATCTGCACAGTTGGATACATTTGCATAGTCTGTTTTTCTCAGCTATCTGCCAAAATCCATCTGACATCATCAATACTATATCTCATTTCAGGTCCTTTTCTGAATCTACTCCTAATTTCAGATGGGTCCTTGTCAGTGAAATCATTTGTGTGTTATCTTCAGCAAAATTTTATTTTTATGTTAATGTTAATGATGTTGTTCATTAATTTTCACATTTGTTGGCTTGCCTTTCTTTGGAATGGCAGAAACAAGAATAACTTCCAGTGAACTGGCCAGGTAACTGTCTTCCAAAACATTTGGCTTGACTAATGAATGCTTCCAGCATTGTATTTGTTTGTTAAAACAATGCAATTGGCATCCCCAAAGCATCTACAACTCTGTTTTTCACTAATGCCTTGAGAACAAAGTAGATTTTTCCCCTAAATACTATGGTGGTTTGTCATTTGCTAGCTAGTGAAATAGTATAGACCAGTTCTTTTTTTTTTTTTAGGCACAGTGACTCAGTATTCTGTACATCATCTTTTGCTGCTCATTCAGTATTTTGTTCATAAAAGACTTCAATATTGGGACTAGAGTCTTGATTTTTTTCTTCGGATCTTTCAGCTTGTGATATATGTAGTTCTCCTCTTTTAGCTTTGTAACTCCAGGGTTTTACACATCTCATGTCAATGCCTTCCTTGTCTTTTGGAACTGCCTGCATTCTTTTGTTGTTCAAGTCTTTTACTTTGTCAATTCTTCCATTTGCTTTAGCTACATTATGCTCGAGAGCAAGTTTCAGACTCTCTTCTGACATCCACTTTGATCTTTTCTTTCCTGTCTTTTAATGACCTTTTCCTTTCTTCGCCTATGAATTTCTTTGTCTTCCATTACTTTTTTCACAACAGTTTTGGTGGCATATAATCCATATATCATACAAATCAATCAATAGTTCAATCAATCAAGAAAGAGTTGTATAATCATCAGCACAATCAGTTTTAGGACACTTCTTCCTTCTTGTACTCATCGTTATTTGTTCCCGACTTCCCCTCAACCTCCCATGAGATTAATCCAGTTACTGTGCCATACTCCCAATGAACCATCAACCCAGTTACTGCCTCTGAAGATTTACCCATCTTGGATTTCACATAAAGAAAAATATTTTTTACAAAGGAGCTTATACAAGAGCTCAAGTAGAAAGAAAATGTTTTGGAAATGTTGATGGCAACATATGTACAAGTGCGCTTAATACAATTGAATAATGGGTTGTTATATGATTTGTAAGAGACCCCCAATAAAATGATTAATAGAAAAGAAAAGTATTTTAAAACAAAACCACAAATTAAAATAATAACAAAGTAACCGCAACCAAAAAGAAAGCAGGAAATATTTTAAAATGAGCAAATGTAAATGGATAATAAGAGACCCAATGATAAGGCAGTAAATTTTAACTTAACAACATCTGCAACGATCCACTTTGTAACGCTTTCTGCATGTTAGCAATGGTATTCCACACTCTTAGTTCATCATCAGAGGGATTTCACCAGAGATTTAATACTCTCATGTATGATATTACTGATGCAATGCCAAAATTCCTCTGGTCTTTGGTTCTTATTTTTCAATCAAATCTACTTTTATATGGTATCTAAATTCAAGTGGTATATACCCAATTTTCTATTTTTGTTTTGGTGAATTAAGGTTAATTTTCCTCTGCTTCGATCTGAACTAGTATTTGAACAATTGATGATCCATTCCATAGTCAATCTCTGATGTTTTGACTGATAGTATTGAATTTCACCATCTTTTTTTCTCCCATATGTAGTCAATTTGATTCCTCTTTATTCCATCCAGGAAGGTCCACATGTATAGTCACCATGTATGTTGCTGATATAAAGATATTTGCAATGAAGAAGCTGTTGGTTTTGCAAGATTCTGTCATGCAATTTCCATCTTTGTTTCTATCACCAAGGCTAAATTTCCAACTAATGTTCCTTCCTCTGTTTCCACCTTTCACATCACAATCACCAATAATTATCATTGCATCTTGAGTCCACGTTTGGTCAATTTGAAGTTGAAGAAGCTGGTAGCATTCCTCACTATTTTCATAACTGGCTTTACTCATTGGTGTCTAATTTAAATAATCATTATATTAACTAGACTTTCATGTAGGCATATAGATATTATCTATCTTAGGGAACATTGCACTTCAAATAGATCGTGAAATGCTCTTTTAGATGATAAATGTAAAGCCATACCTCTTGATTTGAAATTCCTGACATAGTAAACCAAATCACCATCTAACTCAAAATGGCCAATACAGTTCTTCACAGATCATTCATATTTAGAATTTATATAATTATGAGTTATATCTTAATAAATTATATACACACATATAGACATAGATCTATACAGTGGGGACAGAAATTAAGTTGCTATTTGATACATTATAAATATTTTCTATATCTCTTATCTAATCCAATCTTCATATCAGCAGGTAATACAAAAGACAACGTAACTTTGACAAAGATGAATATCTTTGTAATAGAGAGACCGATTTAACTGAACTTGTGCAAATCAGTTGGGCTGTTGAAGCTCATTTTCCCAACAGATGGTACATAAGGAGAGAAATGAAACTCATATCCAGTCGTGCTCCAAATTATTTATCTTCTTTAAAATGTTGGAAAGCCAATGAATTGATAAACAATGCTCCCAGACTGATATAAGCATGCATAAAACATATTAAATATTTGGTGGCAAGGGATCTCCATTAGGCTTTCATGGGAGTTAATAAATCAACAGAAACCACTTACTGGAACATTTTCATGGGTCCAGTGGAATTCTAAGCAAATACCAGGTTTAAGAATGAAAAGTCAGTTATATTTTCAACGTAATCTAACGTTCAAAGAAGTGTAAAAGATGCTTAAGTGTTAATATTTTATGTTTCCCTGCTCTCAGCAGTAATTGCAGCCCATTAAAAAGAATGCTAAGCCATAGCTGTTAGCACTGGCACAGGACCAAGGAAACACTGAACCTTCACAGAAGGGGGTTAATTGCTACATGAAGAGGTAATTTATTAAGGAACACTGAAGCCCTGTATATTCCCAAATGAGAAGCTGAACTGCAAAATTGTATGTGAATATTACATTTGATAATCAAGGCCTTTTCTATGGCAGACTTCAGAACCAGCTAAGCTAAACAAAAAGGGGAGGTGAAAGAAGTGAATGGAGAAGGAAAAAAGCCCAACACCATTTTTCTCTATAGCTCCCATAAACCTTGACGTGGTGCCCTCCAGTCTGTCGCCCCACACCAGGAAAGCTTGCTGTTCCATAAAGTCCTGGGTGGCTGATGAGAAGGGTACACATAACTATCATGGAGAGGGCCGGCTCTGTTGTTCTTTATTTGTCCAGATCTGGTCCTTCAGCCATCTTCTGAGTGTCAAACCTCATTATCACCATTTGTCAGAAATTACATTTTCAGAACCTTATCACACAAAATAGACCTCCTTTTCCATTACAGTTCAGGTCAGTAAATGGTAGCTTATTAAGCATCACATGTGTGGTAAATAGTGGTCCCACACAGGCCATGCCTAACGTCTCCATTTTCTGGCATAGTTTTGTTCTCAAGCCAATGGGTGCCTTGTTCTACCCTAAGCTTATAATTTTGTCAGTGGCAAGGTTTCAAAAGGCAAGCAATCTAAATGGAAGTGAGAGGGCTAAAGTGGCATTAAGAAATAACTTTACCAAAAGAACTCATAGTTTGGGTTTTGCTGGTAGCATATTCTGAAATCTCTGAGGTTTAGAGAAGGAGAATTAGTTTAATCTGTTTCTCTTTTTCATATCTTTAGCAGTTACATTTTACTGAATACCTGAAAGAAAAAGATTGAAAAGAGACTGGGGGTTTCTAAAAAAAATGCATCACTTTGATGGATCCCAGCTTTTTCTATTTTGAATCTTGGTCTTCTAATACTCTCTGGTCAAGTCCTCAGTAAATAAGTATTTATGAGATTCCCATTTTTCTCCTGATACCAGACTGAAGAGATGATGGCAGAATACAAAATCCCCAGTGTCCTGTTGTTATTGCTTTAGTTAGTGTTGAGTCAGCACCAAACTCATCGTGACCTCATACCAACAAAATTAAATGTTGTTTGGTCTTCCACTGTGTCCTTGATTGCAGATCAGACTTTTATGATCAAAAAGTTTTCATTCAATGATTTTCAAACATATGCTGCTAGACCTTCCTTCCTAGTCCATTTTAGTCTGGAAGCTCCACTAAAGCATCATAGCAACAAGCATGCCACCATTGTCAGATAGTGTCTGGTCATGACATACTTTAGGTAGAATAAAGTTGAGGTCACCCCCATGGAATGAGAGAAATCTACCACTGAACCACTGCTTTTTCAGTTATATATATTCACTCAGAAAGGCAGTCAAACATTTTTTTCAATCAAGCCATAGAAGCCTTTATTACGCTAAATTAAGAAAAGGGGACACTATATCTATCTACGTGTCCTCCATCTAGGCAGTGTTTCTAGCTCTCTAAACTTTCCCTGAAGATTTCTGTACTCTTTGATGTACACCATATCTTTATGGGAATAGAAAGCCTCCTCTTTATCCCATGGAGCAGCTAGTGGTTTCAAACTGCTGACCTTGAGGTTAGCCGGTCAACATATAAACCACTACGCCAAATAAACCTATGCATATATGAACCTGAATCATAGTGGCAATACTTTTTACTGGCCTTGTGTGTGTGTGCATGTGTGTTTGTGTAAACAAGTATATGTGTGTGGGTCTGAAGCAAATAACATTTATACTCACTAAAATGGGAATGCTAGAAGAGAAAAAGCATTATTCGCAGATTTTGATTCATTTTTTGTTTTGTTAATTATCTCCTGCACTTTCCCCACTCATACCCTCAGTAATTTGATGGTCTCTTCTTTGTCATCTGTAGATGCCTAAAACCATTATCTGGATCTTCTGCCATTTATTTAATAGTATTCAGCCTTGAAGAAATCAGTGGTCTTAAATTGGGTTTCACACTTATAATCATTTGACCTTAAAAAACCCAAAACAAACAAACACATACACCCCTTTCAATTTCTTTAATGTTAGTCAGTAAGGTTTGGGGAAGAATTATCAACTAATCTAGTTTTCACAAAGTGTTGGTGAATATGGAAAATCAAATTGGACAAAAAGAAAATAAGACAAAATAATTGATGGATTCAGACTATGATGTTGGAAAAACTGACTATCCCATAGATTGTCAAAAACACAAGCAGAAAGTTCTTTAGACATGAAGATGATAACATTTCTTTTTTCTTCCTTGGAGCCCTTCATGTGGAACTCTATTTGCTAGGAAAAGACATCCTATCTCAAGGTCACTGTGCATCAGATTCACCTTCACAACAACTAACAAGGGACCTTGTTCTACATACTTTGATCATACATCAGATCATTGTGCCTACTTTCTTCTGGGCTCAGGAAAGGCAAAGTCTCATAAAGCATTGTGAAGTACAGAGCCTTACATAAAACATTAAAGCATTCAATTTTAAATGAATTTTATGGTTGTGGAGGGGTAGGGGTCACCACAACATGAGGCACTGTATTAAAGGTTCACAGTATTAGGAAGGTTGAAAATGACTGCTCTACAACATTGAGTCAATGCTGCCTCACAGTAACCCCCCACCGTGGGCTTCTGAGACTAACTGTTTACAGGAGTAGACAGCCAAATCTTTCTCCTAAAGAGCTACTGCTGGTCTCAAACTGGAGACCATGTGGATCAAAGCTCAACTTGTAACCATGATGCCACCAGGACTCCTTCCTGACGCATTCAATTTGTGTCGTATGTTAAAATCTAAATCCATGGTTAAAAAGAGGAGAGTATTTTTCCCAACTTCAGTGGACCATGAATCCCATACTTCCATTACTCTTAGTACTGCTTTTTATTTAGAGTTTGATGTTCAATCTACTGTACTTATTAGGTAATCTTATGGAAAGGCGAAGAGGGAACCACTCTTTTTAATGGAGCCACTAGTCATAAATTACATGATCACAAACATTTGTCCTCATTTTTAGCACCCAGGGCAGGATACTTCCATCAACCGGAGACTCTTGGAACACCAAAGGCATGCTGCTTTCTGTGACAGAGAACTGCTTGGATCTCCTAGGGTGCAACTCCGTGGTATTTCCTAGGAACTTCAAGGTAATTTTGTTCTCTTATCTGTCTATATTTGGTACTGCAGATTCAAGTCTTGGCTAAATGTATGAAACATTAACCGTGGTAATTTACATTTATATATGAAAATTGTCAAGAGTCATTTTTAAGGTTTTTATGTTTTCCTAGGCCCTTTGCTCACCCCCACCGCATCCCGCCTCATGTTTACCTCACCAGTACTTTCTAACCTGGCTACACATGTGACAATAGGAATCAGCTACTAGCCTGTATTTTCTTTTCATTTGTGCCTCATACTTGGAAGTCATTAACCTCACAAAATGAAATGAAACACACACACACACACACACATTTCCAAAATGTAGATTTGTTTCCCTCTCCTCTTTTTGGTCTGATCTTTGAAGAGTGTGTGTTTGCATCTTATTTTCTATAGTACTCCCTTGATAAGTGTCTTATCTCTTTAATCTTGGCTTTTATCTTGGAATTTATCTAAAAAAAGAAGTGTTTTGGTAATCAAGGTCAAAACCCATTTTCTTGCTCTCTCCTTGTTTTCTTGCTAAGGCAGTGGGGGAGAGAGCAGGCAGATGAGTACTTCAGCAATTCCAGAACTTTGCATGTGACTTGGGCTGGAGCCAGGCACATGTAAAGGTCTTCACTTGCCCCAAACACACCAGGGACTTCTTAAGCAATGTAGAATTGCCACATGTGTGCAAGAGCTAACATCTTGAACACCATAGACATCTGTTCTTCAATTATCCTCTGTTACTCATATATGTCCCTCCAAGCTACAGCATGGAACTCCAAATTGGAGAGAGTGAGTGCTTGTGGCCATCACAATGAGGTCTTTCATTCCTAATGAAGAGCATGGAAGACTTCACTCTACTCTCATACAACACCACGGAAAGGGGAAGAAAGATAAGCAGAAACACAGGACAAAAGAAAATCAGACCAAAGATTGATGACAACACCAGGTTCTTCTTTAAGAAATGAAATCAAACTACTGAGAAACTCAACCAAGGTGTAGTTTCCATCAGTCACGTGGTTCTCTTGGGGACATTGATAATATTCCTAGGGATTGACCCTCAAAAGAAACAGGAGGGTTTTTAAATGTTTTTTGGCAGGGAGTGGTGGGAGAAGAAGCCCTTCTATTTGCTTTCTACTTACAGCAAGTTGAACTATCTCTAGCTTATCCCACATACAAGTATCCCACTTTTTAAACAGGATCTTTAAATTCACAAGTCATTTTTCATTACCTACATATGCTATGAGAAGAATTAGTGTAGTATCCCCCTGTACTTTTACACACATTTATTATAGTAGACCAGGTCATTTTCCAGAAAAGCAAGTAACCCCCAGCAGAAAAGAAAAAGGAAGAAAAATGCATAGAATGTGCTATTCTTGAACACAGAATATTTATGTAATACATCTTATCACCCATAGCCCTAGCAGATTTAGGTTTTGCTCCTGGGCTATGCTGTTAACATTTCAACCTTCACATCTGCCAAATGAAAACAAAGATTGTTTGAAGGTAAATACAGTGCTGCCCTTCTTTCTGGTGCAACAAAAATGCAGTATATTTCATTAGAGTTACTGGGAAAACTAAGAATGTTTTAGAAGATGTCCAACATTATGCAAATAACTCCACTTAACCACTGTAAGCACTATGCTTTTATGATTGCAAAGGAAGAAACCTAAATTTACTTTTTATTGGGTAAATTCTGAAACATCTCAAGTAATGAAAAAAGGGTTGTATAAGGTTGGACCCAAAGAACAAATGGAAACATTTTTAATTAGTCAAGATGTACTTGTATCTCTTATAGCTGACTTTCTTTGTATTCTGCCTTCTTTCTCTTGTACTCTACATCTCACGTTTTTGAATAGGAAAGGCTCCATCTTTTTCTTTAGTCTCAGTTCAAAAATTCCAAGTGAAGATTGCCGATTGGTTAGGATATGTCAAGTGTTCATCCTAGATCAATCAGCTACAATCAAAAAGTTACCCTCTCACCAACATGTGTCCCTTTCTCTTTCTTCACAGCATGGCTTGGTCAGGACAGCGAGCCCAGTGAGAATGAGTGGGCCTCATTTGCGTGAGGAACAGAGTTGTGTGAGAATCCTGGCTGGGCCACTTCTGAGCTAAGACCTTGAGATACATCACACATCTCTCTAAATAAGATCTTGAGGCAAACCACGTGCCCCTTTGAATGTAAGTGTCCTCCTTTGCAAAAAGGGGCGGGGCGCCCTTGCTCAAAAGATATGTTGACAGATGCAATGGCATGGGAATCTAGCATTCATTGTGCTAGGATGAAAAGAAGCTAGGGTGAAAAGTGAATATAGTTTACTGAGTTCTAGAAAAGTTAACTTTATTTTCTCATGATGAAAACTGGATCAAGAATTACCTGGGTTGCAATGTAGACAAAAAGACAAGAGAAATCTTTTGGGGGAAATATTCTATATTTTGATTGATGTGGTAATTACATAGGTGTATATAATCAGTCAAAAGTCATTTGCTCCTATTCTTTAAATGTGAGTCATGTTTTATGTAAAATGGGTCTCAATAATGATCCCTCTTTTCATCCATTATTTGAGACCACCCTATGGTACCAAAGAGGAAGATGCCTGCCAATGCGCCTTTGTTAAAATTACAGCCAAGGAAACCTGCAGAGCAGCTCTGCTCTGAGCACATAGGATCCCATGAGTCAGAAGCAACTCAAGGACAACCACTAACAATATACCTCATTGAATATCTTCCTCAATGAACTGAGGTAGTATATGAAGAAGGAGGCATCAAATCTCTTTGTAAATATAATGTGTGCTATATCATAATGAGTTGTTGTTAGTTAACATAGCCCTTTTCCTTCTAGACTGAAAGAAGAGGACATGGATATCATTGATGATGCCGAAGGGATCTTGGCTCAACGCCAAGACTATCAGAAAAGAGCTTTTCTTGTGTTTTATTGACTACGCCAAGGCATTTCATGCGTGGGCCCACATAAACTATGGATAATCTTGAGAAGAATAGGAATTCCAGAACATTTTCTTGTGATCATGAGGAACTTGTTACATGAAAATCAAGAGGCAGTTGTGTCAACAGAACAGGGGAGGACTACAGGGTTTGCAATCAGGAAGGGTTACGTCGAGGCTGTATCCTCTTGCCATACTTATTCAATCTATCTGCTGAGAAAATTATCAGAGAAGCTGGCTTATATGAAGAAGAAAGTGACATCAGGATTGGAGGAATTCTTAGTAACAACCTGAGATATGCAGATAACAACACAACCTTGCTTGCTGAATGTGAGGAAGACGAGGAATTTTCTGATGCAGATCAGTGCTTACAGCCTTCAGTGCAGATTGTGACTCAATGTGAAGAAAGTCCAACTCCTGGACAATAGGTAACGTCATGGTAAATTGAAAAAAAGTAGTTGTCAAGGATTTTGTCTTGCTTGGCTCCACGATCAGTGCTCATGAAAGCATCAATCAAGAGATCAAAGGTAAATTTGCTGCATGTGATCTCTTTAGCGTATTGAAAAGAAAAGATGTTACTTGAAGACTAAGGTGTGTCTGCTGCAAGCCGTGGTAGATTCCATTCTCTCATGCATGTAAGTGTTGGACTGGACATGTGATCTCTAGTCTGGAATGGAACTGGAGTTGCTTGCTCTGCAGCTGTGTGGGTCACTTTTCTGATATACATTTCTTTCTTTGTATAAACTTCTTTCTTATAGACGTATGTGTCCTGGTTTTGTTTCTATAGAAAGTCCAACCTAACATCCACCTCAAAAGAAAGGCCTGATAATTTGCTCCAGAAAAATTAGCCATTGAAAACTCTACAGAATTCAGTTCTATACCATGAGCACTGAGAGTCAGAAACAACTCAAAGATAACTGTAAGTCTAATGTTGACCATTACTCAGTATGGGGTCTAGCAACTGTGTTAGTCTGGGTACGTTAGAGAAACAAATCCACAGAAACGCATGCATAAGAGGGATATTTATATAATCCACAAAGTCCTCCTCAATCTAACAAAACTGACACAATGATGCCAACTGCAGGAGGAAAGCCGAGTCAGTGAATGTGTAAGCATCTCAGCACTGGCAGGGGTCTCCACATGGTTGCTCCAGTACCCAGGGCTACATCAGGGTAGGTCCATGTGGATTCTCTCAAGGATGTCTTGCAGGAAGTGAGCCTTGCCAGCTAAAGCGGGGACTAGCTAACGCAGCTGCACCCTTGTCCGACCATCAAAAAGGAAGAGACCCAAGAACTAGAAACTTTCATAGGTGGGGGAACATATTCACAGGATTATAGGATTAAGATGTAGGTGTTACTTAATTGTAATTGTGAAGCTAAAGAAGTTTGTCCAGCTGCCAGGTTGGCAAGAGGTGGATTGAGGCACATAGTTTATTGTGCCAACCTGGCTGATAAACCTGTGGGGTTAATTGAAGGGCAGAGGGATGACTCAATAAGACTTGCCTTTCTAGTTCTCAGGTCTCTTGCTTTGTGATAATTAGACCAGGATCTCTGCCAATGCTGAGATGCTTACAGGTTCACTGACTCAGCATTCTTCTTGCAATCAGCATCATTGCATCTGTTTTGTGAGATGGAGGAGGACTTTGTGGATTGGTGTTGGACGTAACGGTTAATGGGTTAATGTTGGACCTGTGGGCTTGGGCAGCACTGGGTTGGGATGTTTTCTTGATGTGCACTTACCCTTTATATAAAACTCTCTCTTATACGTGAGTTTCTGTGGATTGGTTTCTCTAAAGTACCCAGACTCACACAAGCAACAAAAGGGGCAAGCAACCCTTCCTTCCTACCTTCCTTCCTTTTTTATGTAGGAGATTCTATCATTTCCCTGTGGTCACAAATAGGCAGGATTTGATTCTAGATATGTCTCACGCCAATGTTCATGATTCTTCTTCTGTACCTTATGGTCTGTCTTACCTCAATGCTGCCTAGTTTCAACTAAAGCCCCATCCTGGTACTCTGTGTGCATCCTTACTAATTTTCTGATAGATTTTTTGGGTACATGGAATTCTATCACTTTATTCCCACATTCCCATTCCTGTTAACCAATATATTTTGATGACTTTCCCTAGTCCAGCGATTTTATGTAGTGGGATCATATAATATTTGTCCTTTTGTGACTGGTTTCCTTTGTTCAGCATATTATTTCAAAGATTAGCCTCATTTTTTTTCTTTAATGTTGTTTTCTCTTAGATGCTTGGCATCAGTTCCAACCAACCTACAACAGAATGAACACTGCCTGGTTGTGCTCCACCCACACAATCATTGCTAAGTTTGAGCTCATTGTTGCATTCATTGTATCGATTCATTTCACTCAGGATCTTCCTCTTGCCTGCTAACCCTTTACCAAGCATGATGTCCTTATCTAGGGACTTGGCTCTCCTTATAACATGTCCAAAGCAGGTGAGAGAGAACTCCTGCTATCTTAGAATGAAATGAATATTCTTACTACTTTCAAAACAGATTGGTTCATTCTTCTGGAAATCCGTGATATATAAAATGCCTCAGTCCAAGATACATTTTATACTCTTTGCCAACACCATAATTCAAATGCACCAATTCTACTTTAGTCTTCCTTATTCATTGTCCAGCTTTCACATGCATATGAGGTTATTTTATTCCACTGTATGTACACATCACATTTAATTTATCTTACGATTTATCTGTCCATGGGCACTTGGTTTGTTCCCACTTAGCTTTTTATGCTTAGCAGGCCAACAGGCTCAACACAAGCTTATCTTCCTACTGCCATATGCTAAAGGTCATAACTCAATAGACTTAGCCATAGAAAGATTTGGCAGCTATAGAGATGACTGCCAATGAGTCAATGCAATAGTGAACCTGTGTGGGTATGGGAGTAGACAGCCCAGTCTTTTTTCCTCACCGCTGCTGCTGGTGGTTTTGAACTGTCAACCACTCAGATCAAAGCCCGACTTGTAATCACTACAACACAAGGGCTTCACTTGGGCCCAAATGGGAGACAAAAATTCTGAACTGGAAGAGTTTAAAGCCGGTATATTGATACTTATCACCTGCAAGTGTGTGACCTCCTCCCATCATACTCTAGGTTTGCTGAGCCTCCATTGGCTGAGCTCGTCTCCTCCCTCAGGTGAGTTGTTTCCATGTAGTGCTGCCATTTTCTCTTCCTCTTCCTTCTACAGACCAACCCCTACTTACTCTAGGGCTCCTTTAGAGCTTAACTAAACCAAAGGGGAAGCTAGAGATTGACAATAGTCCACTGCATTACCTCTCCAAGACAAACTTCATGTTTGATTCCTAATGCAAGATGGAAATGAGTACAAATTCTCACCCCAGCATTTCTCAAATCATAGGACCACCTATAAAATAAACTCAGCAACCGAAAAAAAACTATTCATTTTGTCTTAAACACTTATTTTTAAATTTGGCAGTTGAAAATCAAGGGGGGGAGGAACAATAATAACAACTCATTGCCGTAGAGTTGATTTTGACTCAGAGCTGCCCTGTAGAGCTGAGTAGAGCTTCTCCTGTGAGGTTCCAAGGCTGTACCTCTTGGCCAGAGCAGGAAGTCTCATCTTTCTCCAGCAGAGCTGCTGACGGGTTTGAACTGCTTACCTTATCATTACCCTCCCAGAACATAACCCACTACAACACCAGGGCTCTACTTGGATGTCAAGAATTGATCAAAATGGAGTACTTAATTTCTTGAGTAAGGGTGGGGATTGGGAGCAATTGACTTACTCATAGGGAGCCCATGTGTGTCAGAGTAGAACTATACTCTATAGGGTTTTAAATGACTAATTTTCAGAAGTAAATCATCAGGCCTTTTTTCCAACGTACCTCTGGTAGACTTATCTTCCAATTATTTTGTTGACAGTCATGTTCACTAATCATTTGTACCACCAGAGACCCCTAAACTGGCTACTGAAACCTCCTCACTTGTAAAAAAAACTTCATTACACAAGGTTGGGTATTGGATTGGTCAGGAACAAAAGATCAAGGGGCATGTGAGTTCAAAGTCATTGCATCGCCAAGTAGATGGCGTTAGGTTAACTGTTGGTGTGTGAGTTTCCATCAATGATGTAGAACAGACTAAGCAAAATGAATCTGAAAATTAAATGTAGTCAAATTCTGAAGATCCTTGCATGGAGTGTATGAAACCTTTCCTGAGTTGTAAATGGGACCTCTGAGATTTCTAAAGGAAATTATCATATTTGTGCATTAAAAAAGAAGGAAATTGTCAAATCTCAGCAGCTGAATGGAAATTACTCAGGAAGGTAAGGGACTTTGCAGGCCATCCTGACAACTGCTCAGCCATTTCAATACTTTTCCACGCCCTTAAGTGAGCTCTGACAAACCTGCTTAAGGCTCGGCCTTGTCTTCCCTGTAAGCTAGCTCTGTGCTAAGAAAGCTGTTGACCTCTCTGTAGTCACTTCTGTTGAGAACGAGGATGATGGTAAGAGTGGCAGAAGGTTGTAAGGCAGCGGTTCTCCACCTTCCTAATGCCGCAGCCCTTTAATACAGGTCCTCATGTGGTGGTGAACCCCCAGCCATCAAATGATTTTTGTCGCTCCTTTATAACTATAGTTTTGCCACTGTTGTGAATCAGGAGACCCCTGTAAAAGGATCATTAGGCCCCCAAAGCGATCATGAACCACAGGTTGAGAACCACTGTTGTAAGAAGACATAAAAGAAAGAATAATTTTGGAGCACTTAGACACTATGTGTCACATAGTAAATGCTCAAGAAATGTTCCTTGATGCTATTTAAATTTAGCCCACTCCTAATCGTGCTAACAATGCACATTATTAGCTGGAAAGATATACCAAAAGAATGATGACTCTAGAGTCAACTACCTGTCCTTAGCATGACTTCCTAATTGAGTTTTCAAGCTTGGCACTCTCCAAGCACACTCCAGCTACTTGGAGGGGAGATGGATGGCATTGTGTTCGATGGTAGCAGAGAGGTGATCTGACCTCTGAAACAAGCTTCTTTCAAACAGAAGAATCTGTAGTTTGAGGAATTAAAGTTTCAGGCGACTCATTCACAATATGCCCAAATCTTCAGTGTTTAATGTGGTATTGCCTCATTTTATCCAAGTCTTTCCTCAGGCCTCCAATGATAGCAGCCACGTTCCTCTGACTAACACAACTGATCCTCTCTTCATGCCCCTGAATAGCAGCCACATATCCTAGGAGTGACCGTGATTGTGTTGCTTTGCTTGATAATCCAATTGTTCTCTTATCTTAATTCTAGATGGCTGCTCAGCACAGTGTATGGATATTTATGGAAGGGCAAAAGACAGACAAGCATAACAATATATAAAATGTAGATAAGTAGATTGATTCACCAGAACTATATGGGACTGCAGGCTAACCCTCCTCACCCACTTCCCACTGAAACTCCACTATCATAGAGTTGATTCTGATCCTATAGAGGTGTTTTAAGGCTTTAAATTTTTATGGGAGCAGATAGCCTCATAATTCTCATGCAGAGAAGCTGGTGGGTTTGAACTACTCCTGTTGCAGTTATGAGTCCAACACTTACTTGACTGCCTTACCAAGGTTCACTGACCCCAAGCAGACATAACTATTAAGAGGACTGGGCAAAAGTGGGCAATTCAGACATAATGACTTCATTTGTTTGGACAATTATTAGGGCATTTTCACTGCCCATCTGTCAAGTTGTCATACTGTGGTGGCTTGCATGTTGCCATGATGCCGGACATGCTGCCACCTGTATTTCACAGTTTCATCTCCGCATGGGGAACACATTTCAGCAGTGCTTTTGTACTAAGACAACTAAAAAGAAAGGACTAGCAATCCACTTCCAAAAATTAGCAGTGACAATGTTACGGATCACAAGAAAATATTGTGCAATTCATTTTCTGGACATATCAAGAAATCAATTGCTGGAGAAGGTCATAGTGGTCAGTGAAGCAGAACCCCAACAAGGGCAAGGAAGAGCTGCAGTGATGCATGCACCCATGAAGAGACCGTGAGGATGATGCAGACCCGGGTACGTTCCTTTCTACTGTGCATAAGCTCCTCCTGGGTTGGAATTGACTTCAGTGATCAAGAGGCCCTAGAGGCGCAGAGTTTAAGTTGCTAACCAGCAGATCGGAAGTTTGAATTCACCAGCTACTGTGAGGTTAGAAGATGTGATAGTCTGCTTCCTAACGATGATAGCCTTGGAAACGGAGGCAGTTTTACTCCTGCGGGACCAGGCAACAGTGGGTTCATCTATTTAGGTATTTTCTGCAAAGACTCAAAGGTAGGACTCAGTGTCATCAATAGGGATTATTTGAACAACTTTCAAAGTGTGACCACTCCCAGTGGGCTTTCTGGAGGTGGGGAGAGAAGCAGAAACTCTGTCAATTGCAGATTAAAAAGAAAATATGGACAGTTCTGATATAATAATTAGATTACAAATCAATATAAGTCAACTGATATGTCTTTGACATATTCACTCATCCATAAAATCATGTTTGAGCACCACTTATATCCATGCCTGGCCTTGTTCTTCATGCTGAAAGAAGCAACCCCTCCTGCCCTCCATTGGTTTACTACTTGGAGAAAAATGACAAACAATAATAAAACAATTCAATAATTATATAGTCTACTTTCGGAAGGTATAGGAACAAAAGTGAGGCCAGGTAAGGGGTGGAGATAATGGGATGGGATAATTTATCAAGTGGTAAATAGCTAAATTGAAATTTTGTATCAAATTTTGATTTCTCCATTAGCTGGCCATATAAAGGTAGGGAAATAAGCCTTTCTAAATGCTTGTTGGCTCTGCTATATGAAAAAGGGTAGTGGTCAGAGAGTCAATGGTTGTGACATAGTGGTTTATCCATGTGAGCTCCCCATTATTAAATATTTAAGTATCGCCAACCCTTCGTTGTGCTTACTATGTAACTGGGTAACTGGACAGAGTCCAGCTAAATTAAGGTTGATGAATTTGCACCTTGGGTTTCCAGAACATTGTACACGAACCAAATGAGGTCCATCTGATTCTGATTAATTCAGACTCACCTTCTTCCCCTATTCAGATTTATAACTATTTGTGATCTTTTGCTAAGATAGAAAAATAAGAAATCATTAACACAGGAGCTATCTTCAATGTCAGCACTAAAGGACTTTGGGAGTTTCTTTCAACCTTATAACAGACTTCCCTTTGTCATTCGTCTCCAGAAACAGAATCACTTTTCCCCACGGAGGTCTAAACTAGTCAGAGGGAAGCGGTGACAACACTTCAAAGGCATTGCTATTCCTCGATTTTCAGAGTCAGTATAAATAGACTGTGTTTTAAAGGTGAGCCAAGAAACCCCAAAAGGTGGAAAATAAGGAGGCTAAAAATAAATGACTAACAGAGAAAATTCCTGTAATTTTAGGTTTAAAATATGAGTCTGAGTAATCAAGGAAAGTATTTTTACTGCCTGGTCAATATTTTTCCTGGAAGCTCGGGTAAATAGCCCTTCTTCAGATCTGTAGTGTGTGTGCCTAATAGTCTTAGTTGTCTGTGACCACAGAATAATTGTATCCGTAAGAAGCAGAGCACACAAGGACGCTGCAGCTAAGCCCTTCTCCACAATTAAGCGAGTCTATAGATGTGTGTGAGAAGGGTCCCAGGCCATAGGAGAAGACGATTTAGGTCCATCTGAGAAAAGTCTACCAGAAAAGCCTCTGGTAGAAACTTGCCAAGCATTTGAAAGAAGCTCTGCTTGTCAAGAATGATTCCAATCATAGTTTCTGCATTGTTCGTATTCACTTTCATTTTAACCCAGAATGCCCTGAAGCCGTGCCAGAAAGCCAAAGAAAGTTGTCCTTTTTCTGGGTTAGGTCCTTGTATATTTGCTTACTGAATCTGTGTCCGGGAAAAGGTGGGAGTCAGAACACTGAGCAGAGATCTAAAGAGGAGAATATGATCCTGAGGTTCTTTCAAGTACATCTAACTCCTCAACTTGAGCTGCCCTTGGCTTTTTTAAGGCAGTTGCCCAAATCCTTGCTGTTCAGCCAAGAGGCACAGCACATGGCTTAGCTGGAAATCAGGAGCTCTGTGGCTAACTGGGGCATACTCTCACCGGCTGATTCACTAGACCCAGTTAATCCTGGGGTCTAATGAAACTCCATCACTTGAATAACTGACCCCTCCCATAAGCCATTAATCCTTGCTTATCAAATTTTTGGTGGAAAGTAGGTGTTGAGAATTGCCATGGGAAATAAATAGTATATCAGATGCCTCACAGAAGCCATTAGCACACTGGTTGGGCCCCGGAAGCTGTTAATTCTGGCCAGGAAGAAAGACATGATGTTCTTCTAGGTTGTTGGATATCTTCTGATGTCATCGGCATGATGTGAAAACTTCCAGTTAATGCAATAAAAAATAAAGCTGCTCAAACCAGTCATTTTAAGGCAAATGAAAGTAAATACTTTTCCACATGGCAAGTAGAAAATTACTTCCATGAAATAAAGTGCACTAAGAAAGTACTATATAAGTCCATTTTTTACCAACTTAATATAGTTTATCATGAAAAAGCTAGCATATCCTAAACTCATCCCTAAGCAAACTAACATCCAAAAGACAACTACCAGATTTTTATACAAAATAGCCCAAAGGGTCAGGATGAAGAGATAAATGCGACATTCCTACTGGTCTTGAATTTGATACAGTATGGGCACACAAAAGGAGTAAATAACTGGATTGATAATCAGTGAGGTGTTTTTCTGTTACATTGATGTAATCTCATGTTTATTCTCCACAAGAAATATTTGAAGTGATTCTATTGCATTTGTATCCGATTTTGTCTTCATCCCTTAAGACTTCCAGGACATTTCTTCCTCCAGAAATACAGCAAACAGCAAGCAGATTAAGGCAAGAACTTTTTTCCCCCCACAACATTTTGTACATGGCCAATAATGTATCCTTTGATAGCAATGAAACCAATGTGATTATGTGCGTATAACTTTCCATATACAGAACTGAAGTGCTGTCTGCTGTTCACAGATGTAGTTCCTACAGCAGAGAAGGCCTTGCCACGTTAATTTTTTTCTGTATGCAGGGCTTTCTTATCAAGTACTTACCTTGGGATCCTATCATGGGGCACTGTGATTGGGGAGTCACAGCAAAGTGGGAGACTAGCAGAACTTGGGTTGTTGGACACATGTCTTAAGACAGCAAAGAATGTCTAATGTTCAGCATCGTGATACAAAAAATGGCATAAGTCCCACTGTGTTAAGGCTAGGTTCTCTAAAGAAGCAAAACTAGTGACTCCTTTATGTGTTATGTATATATAAAGAGATTTATATCAAGAAATGCTTATATAATTGTAGAAGTGAGTAAGCCTAGTCCAAGTGAAGTCTGTGGGTCAGATGATAAGTGATTTGTGTAGCTGCAGGGGTTAATGAACAAGAAGCAGAAAGGAAAGCAGGAGAGCCAGGAGCTTGTGGTTACCGAACTGAAGGGATTCAAGGTGGGCAACAGCTGATTGTCCCTGGGGCAGTAGGTGATCTAACAGGAGGTCAGAGACCCAGATGTGGAGTCCAGATCTACCTTTTAAAAATGTAACCTTTGAACTCCCTATGGAGCACAGCTGTACACCGGCACACATGGCGTCTCCTTGAGTCGGCATCAACTCAATGCAATTGGGTGAGTTTCGAGAAGAGCATCTTTTCCTTTCCCTAAATTGTAGCATCCTTTCGCTATATAAGCCTGTTCCTTCACTAACCAGAGCCTTCAATAACAACAACCAAGTGATACATATTTTTGTCTTTATTTTTCTCTGTATCAACATGATGAACAATGGGAACACAGGGAAGATTTTTTGTTTTTTACTTCAAGCTGTGTAAAATTCAACACTAACAACAGTAAAATACATTTTTTTACTAATTTCTCACAGAATACTGACCAAGATACACTATATTCTGAGGCATAAAACAAATGTTAATAAATTTCAAATAATAGAAGTCATAGGAAGTGTGTTCTCAAGTTATAAAGGAGTTAAACTAGACATTCATAACAGAAATATATCTAAAACATCTCCCCCCCAAAATTTTTAGAAATAAAACAACATATTTCTAAATAGCCTGAAACAACTTGAGGAAATTTTAAAGTGGTGTAAACTTAAACTGGGGGGGGGGGGTCAATCAGAATCACTATGGTAACATTTCTTAGATGAAGCTAAAGTAGTGATTACAATTTAATATTAGGAATAAAAAATGCAGCATTTCTGACATCACAGACATTAAAAGGATACCTATAGAGAAAGACTACAAGCAACTCTATAGTATCTAATTCAATACTTTAGGTTAATAGATAGATATTTTAAAACACATAAACTACCAGCACTCATGGAATATGACATAAATAATACAAATATACCTAAATTATCTAGGGAAATTAATTTTTCAGCTAAAAAGAATTGTGCAAAGTCTAGTCCAAGCTTGGATGTTTTCACTGGTTAATTCTGTCATACATTTAAAGAAGAAATAATACAGATTTAAAATAATTTTCACTGGAAAAGAAGAAAGAATCCCCCATTGATTTTATGGGATCATCAGGGCACTACTATCAAAATTAAATAAAAACACTACAAGAAAAGAAAACTACAGGCTAATATCACTCATGAATGCGAACACAGAATATCTTCAATAAAATATTAGCACATCAAGACCAGTGATATATGAAATGATTAATGCACTGTGACCAAATGATATTTATTCTAGGAACGCAAGACTGGCTCAACAATTAAAAATCAATGTAATTTACTATATCAATAGACTTAGTAATAAAAACCATCTAATCATCTCAGCCATCACTACCATTATCATCGAGTCATGGGGATTCTAGTTAAGTGTTTCCCAGACTAACTCTGTATGGGAGCAGACATCTCATCTTGCTCCTGTGCAGCAGCTGATGGATTTGAACCTGGAGCCTTACAGCTTGCAGCATAACACTTACTCCACCATCCACCAAGACCTCTTAGTCCTCTCAATCCAAAAGAGGATTTGACAACATTCAAAATATTCATTTGTCCTCCATCGTGGTTACATGAAGAACTTGCAGCAATAAGAAAAGAACGGAAGAAAGTAAATGGGCAAAGAGCTTAAAGTAATATTCCACCCCCAATGGTTGCAGCCACCATATCAACCCATCTCTTTGAGGGCATTCCTCTCTTTTGCTGCCCCCCTGCTTTACCAAGCACTATGCACTTCTTTGGGAATTCGCCTCTCTTGACAAAAAGTACAAAGCACTTGAGACATCTCACCACCCTTGCCTCTAAGGAGAACTCTGGCCATTCTTTTTCCAAGACAGCTTTGTTTGTCCTTTTAGCAGTCCATGGTACTTACAATATTCTTTGCTAACACAACAGATTGAATGCATTTATTTTGCTTCAGTCTTCCTTATTCAATATTTAACTTTCACATTTCTATAAGACAGTTGGAAATACCATGGCTTAGGTCAGATGAAACTTAGTCCCCAATGTAATATCCATATTTTTAAATACTCTAAAGAGGTCTTGTGCAGCATATTTACCCAGTGTAACATGTCTTTTGATATCCTGACTATTGCTACCATGAACATATATTGTGGAGCCAAGCAAGATGAAATCCTTGTCAACATCAATCTTCTATCCATTTATCATAATGTTACCTATTGGTCCAGTTGTGAGGATTTTGGTCTTCTATACATTGGCGTCTAATCTATACTAAAGTTTTCAAGTCTTCATTTTCCTCAGCTAGTACTTCTTCCTTACTTTCAGCATGCAAGGTTGTATCATCTGATTAACTCAGGCTGTTCATACGCCTTCCTCCAATCCCAATGCCATGTTCTTCTTCATATAAGCAAGCTTCTCTGATAATTTGCTCACCGTACAGATTGAATAATTGTGGTGACAGGATACAACCCTGACACACACTTTTCTTGGTTTTAAACCATGCAATAGTCTCTTGTTCTGTTCACACAACTGCTTTTTGATGCAAGATCCATATGAACCCAATAAAGAATTCTGAATCTATCCATGGTTTGTTATGATCCACACAGTCAAATGCCTTATTATAGACCATAAAACAGAAACATCTTTCTGGTATTCTTTGCTTTCAATCAAGACCCATCTGACAACAGCAATAATATCCCCTGTTCCATCTCATCTTCTGAATCTGGCCTGAATCTCTGGCAATTACCCATCAATATACTGCTGGAACCATTGTTGGGTGATCTTTAGCAAAATTTTACTTGCATGCGATATCAATTATATTGTTCTATAATTTGAGCATTCTATTGTGTCTCTTTCTTTAGAATGAGTACAAATAGTGATCTTTCCAGTCAGTAGCTCACATAATTGTCTTCCACATTTCCTGACATTGATGAGTAAGTGTGCCCAGTATCTCATCAGCCTATTGCAACATTTCAATGTGCATTCCACCACTTCCTGGACCCTTGATTTTGGCTAATGCTTTCAGTGAAACTTGAACTTTTTCCTTCCATTCTCCCACACCATCAGCTCTTGCTCATTTGCTCTCTCCTGAAGTGGTTGAGTGCCGACCAGTTCTTTTGGGTCCAGTGACTCTGTGTGCTCTTTCCACCTTCTTTGGATGCTTCCTCTATTCTTCGATATTTTTCCCATAGAATCTTTTGATATTGCAACTTGAGGTCAATATAGTTTCATTTAATTAGAAATAACCCAATTTTAATAGCAATTTTTGAATTAACTTAGGTACTGGTGGACAATTTTTTAAATATAGCTATAATACATCTAATACAGCTATAAGAGAAATACTGCAAATGGATGGCTCTAGCTAACAGAAATTTACTCCCCACAATCTAAGCGGAATGAAATCTGAATTCAGAGCATTGACTCCAGGGAAAGGTTTTCTTTCTCTTCTGGTTCTCAAGGAAGGTCCTTGTCTCCTTTCAACAGTGTTTTCAACGTGTTTCTTGGACATCTCTATGTATTATGTCATCAAGCTTCACCTGAATCAAGGAGGTTCTCAGCCTAGGAATGCTGTCTAAAAGATGTGCTATGGTATACTCCAAGCTTTTCTTTCTTGATGGTTGCCACATTCAATCCCTCAATCTGCTCAGTTGTCTAATTTACTTTATAACTCAAAATAGATTGGCTCAAAATAAACTGAATTCTATAGATTTTATCCTACCTCATTAACTCTAAGCCTCCCACATTAACATCATCAAATTTACTTACTGATATCAAGTTAATTCCAACTCATAATGATCCTATAGGACAGAGTAAAACTGAACTGGTGGGTTTCTGAAACTAGGCATCTTTATGGGAGTAGAAGTCCTCATATATCTTGCACAGATCAGTGGGTGGTTTCAAATTGCTGACCATGCAGATAGCCATCCAACATACAGCCTGCTACAGCATCAAGTTTCCCTCATTAACATCATGGAGGATAGAATTTATAACACAGAGAATAATTGCTTCAGATCACAAAATGGCAGAAAATTACATGAGATCACAAAGAAGAGAACAATTATATAATACTGGCAAGTATGACCCAGTATTTTTCAATTCACAATTCAAGCCATAATAGCTGCCATCAAATTGGCCCCAACTCAAGGCAACCTCATGAACACATACATAATGGAATAAAATACTGCCCGACCCAGTATCCCACAATCGGCTAAAGATCAAACCATTGGAATCCATAGAAATTTTATTGGCTGATTTTAAGAAATAGATCTTCAGGCCTTTTCATCTGTAAGCTCTGTTGAACCTATTCAATGCCATATTAACATGCAAGTTTTTACTGACAAATGGGTACAGGTTACACATGAGGTGCTTTAGCCAGAGATTGAACCTGACCCTTCCATGATGAAGAACTCTACTATTGAACAGCCAGCACTGTATTGCAACTCATACAGTAGCTTACAGTACAAAGAGCTTTAACAGTCTCACACTTTGATAAATGAAGACACTCAATGTTCCTTATTGTAACAGGCCAAGTGTGAGAGCTGCTCTGCCCCCATCTCATTTGTCTACCACTCCATATTTTCTTCTCCTTGTCGGAGCAATAAGAGTTTGGATAAGAACACAGGATAAAGCATGCCCAGTGTTATAGGAATATGGTTTGAATTGACACACATATTGTGCAATGGAAAACCCATAAGTACAGATTTTCAACAGAGAACCACATATTCAGCTACTACTTCAGCTCAATGGAAGAAGTAAATGGATTTTAGTGAACACATTTCCCATCATTCTATTTTCTGGGATTACCTATCATCACATTTCCTGGTTTTCTCTCACCCTCTTGATTTCTTTTTTAGTTTGACAGTGTTATTAATACATAGCTTACATGTCATGCAATTCAATGTTTTAAAAATATTAAAACCAGTTGTGCAATAATCAACACCATCTATTTTAGAATATTTTCTTCTGTCTTGTACTCATTATTATTAGCTCCCCTCTACGCCTAAATCTCGCCTACCATAATTCTAAGAAACCCTTATTTTAGTTACTCTATCTGTTTACCTATTCTGTATTTCATATAAAGAACAACATTTAAAATAGAAACTCCTGACATGGATCTAGCTGCCAGTGAATGCACTCTGACCGATGAGCCGGATTGTGAATAGCCTTTGATCAGACAGAGTGCATTGAAAAGTGAAATTATGCCGATGTACTTAGGTTAAAATTCAACACTTTATTATTATTGTAAAATGAATTTAACAGTTTATTATGATTGACTCATTTTAATTTTGTTCTAGTTTTTATTATTTTCTGCCTTCTTTTTGATTGAGGGGTTCCTCTGTTTTACTTTGTTATGATTAATGACCTTCTTGATTTCTTAGCCTCTTTTTAACCTGCTTGCCTCTCATCTTCTTGTCCATCTTTGGTGACGCCAGATCTTCAACTTGACCTCTAAATTATTTCTTCATAGTGCATCAAGGATCAGTCTTTATGTCTCTTCCATGATCATCTCTACCCATTCCCTGGTTTAAAATAATAGACACATGACAGTTTATAAACTCCTTTATATTGCGCTGCCATTCTCACTACGCAAAAAGTCTTGTAACTGTTGCCTCCAGGTAAGTACTTGAACTATCAATTTAGCAACTCAAATATACCCGACCCAACTGAACAGCTCACTGTATGTTTACAAAACGGATTCCTCCCCAGTATTGTGTCCCTTCAGATAATGGTAGCATTATCCAGCAAGTTGTTCAAACTAAAGAAAAATACTAAAGATTCTTTTATTTTTTAAATTCTTCTCTTATTTCCTGCCTCTAACTGGTCAGCAAATTCTAACTGTCACTACCTTTGGAATGTATTCCAAATTCCTTGGTGGCTGCGTGAAAAATAACCCACAAAAATGTTCATGTTGCTATCTTCAGACCTGTGACTATGGTACTGTATGCATGGTAAGAGGGTCTGCGGTTCTGATTAAGTCGCACATTTTTGGTAGGTTCGATGTTATTAGAGGGCCTTTATGAAAGTAAGCCAGGAGGGTGAGTTCAGGAGAAGACCCTGGGCATCAGCTTATATAACTGCAACCTGCATTTCGAATGTTATTTTTCTCTCTGAATAAAACTATATACAAGTACAAGGAACAATTTTTTTCAGTCTTCATATTCTTAGAACCTTTCCTTTCTATAAGGTCTATTAAACCATCAAACACTCCATGGGCCTAAATTGTATTTTCAGAGAGATAGAAATGACTGGTCTGTCAGTGTCGATCTAATTGTAGACTAAGTTAATCTAGCCTAACTTGGAGTTGAGGCTAGGAAAAAATAAATAAAAGATGGTAACTGTCCTGTGGTCGTCTTTTTTTTAATGTGATCCAATGTGATGTGATGGTTGAAGATGAACAGGAGAAAGGAGATCCCCGGAGAGTGTCTCCCTCCTTTTCTCATGACAGATTCCAAATGTGACCCTGGGGTGGCCTTGTCACCCAGGCAAGTGCATACCTGGCATTTCAACTGACAGCAAGAAAGTGCCTGTTATTTCTCCTAAGAAAAGATGGCATGCCTGATAAACTGGGAGAACAAAGACTCGTTGTTGCATCACTTTTGCCCAAGGGTCTGGTATTAATTGTGTTTCTTTAGACTCACTCCTTCTAATTTTACAAAATCATACTTCGCCATGGCAATTTACTAATTTACCACCCCAGCTAAGATAAGACTTTGCCAAAAACAATAACATTTGGAAAATACTGTCAGATCTGTCGAATATGCACCTTCTCACTCCCCTGTACCTCATTTCCCATACACACAGTCTGACAGCTCACTGGAAGCTTAGAGCAGGTAGACTGGGCTTCTGACCCAACAAACACAGGAGACTCATCTGGTGTCTCAGAAGTTCACTTTTAGGATAAAATAAGGAAACAGATGAATCCATATAGAGACCGATCTGAATTTTCCCTCCAATATCTGACCAAAGAATAAGAGTATTCATTCTCATTTCCATTAAGTCAGTTCTGACTCATTGTGACCTTACAAACAGGGTAGAACTGCCCCTGTGGGTTTCTGAGACTGTAACTTTTGACGGGAGCAGAAAGGTCATTCTTCCTCCTGAGCTACTGATGGCTTCAAACTGATGACCTGACCTTGAAGTTAGCAGCCCAATGCGTGACCCATCACCCAGTTGGTCTACATTTCAGGAAGATGTCTTGGTATACTTATCTGATGAACATTTATTGTGTGAAGAACACTATTTAGAGGTTGGTGGTGGTGGTGGTTGCTGTCAAATCTATCCCACCGTCATGCGACTCTCTGGGTTCAGAATAGAACTGCTCCACACGTTTTCAAAAACAGTGACCTTTCCGCACCAGGCCTGTCTTCTAAATTGCCTCTGTGTGGGTAGATTCTAACTAACATCTGTTCAGCCAGTAGTGGAGCACTTAGTCATTAGCATCTTCAAATAGGAAGGGCAAGGACAAAAGCAAGGAAGATGCAAAATTTGTAATGAACTTGGAAATTCAGACCTTGAAAGTATTAAGTGGGAAAATTGGTTTTCTGGTGTGTAGGTGTGTTCAAAGGGGGTGGACTGTGGGGTGTTGACATTCGTTTCAGTTGCATAGTCAATTTTACTGAATCCTACTATATTCTAAATATGAATGAGCGGACTTACTATACAAATATCTTCTAAATGCTGTCACTGGAGTCTGTTATATATATGAACTAAGAGGACAGCAGCCAGGCGGGCAGAGGTAAAGAAATATTACTATGTGAGATAGTTAAGGTTTGTTGTGCCAACCTGGATGATAAACACGTGGGATTAATTGAAGGGCAGAGAGATAAATGGCTCAGTGAGCCTCGCCCTTCTAGTTTTTAGGTCTCTTGCTCTCTGATATCAGACCAGGGTGTAGCTGTGTTACCCAGTTCTCTGCTTCAGCTGGCAAGGCTCACTTCCTGCAAGACAGACTTCCCAGAGGAGAAGCCACATGGAACTACCCCGATGCAGCCCTGGGTGCTGGAGCAGCAGCTTGGAGACTCCTGCCAGTGCCGAGATGCTTACATACTTACTGATTCAGCTTTCCTCTTGCAGTTGGTGTCATTGCATGTGTCTTGTGAGATTGAGGAAGACTTTGTGGATTGGTGTGGGACATATGGGCTAATGTTGGACTTATGGACTTGGGCAGCATGGTGTTGGATGCTTTCTTAATGTACACTTACCCTTTATATGAAACTCTGTCTTCTACATATGCATTTCTGTGGATTTGTTTCCCTAGTTTACCCAGACGAACACACTGTGTATCCCACTGGTATATTACTCTGAACCATCAAACAGCAAACTGTTGATCATTAAGCATGAAATGTGTATGTGAGGTATGTGAACGAGTGCATGTGCTTATATGTATATGTGTGTGTGATTATATGAATGTATGAGAGAGTGGAAATCAAAGTGAAAGGGCCTATGTTTCCCTTTTGGAATAAATTCCATTCTTGGATATAATTATTTGTTTAACATAGCCACACCATATGATATTACATTCTATGATTTATTAGCAAAATCGTGCTCTTTAAACTCTACTTTCCAAAGTAATGATCATTTCTTGACATGTTTCATTACTGGCAAATGACATAGACATTTGTTATATTCTCCAACAATAAAATATTTCTCTTCTCAAATACCTTCATGGAATATTAAACAAAATGAATGCTATTCCCTTTCCTGTGTTATCAGACCATATTAAAAGTGAAGACATAGACCTATGTTTTCCTTCCTGATAGATGAGACATTGGAAAGAACACGTTTAACTTACCCTTCCTCCAACTGGCTTTACTTAGCTGTGTCCAAAACTTCCAACAGTGTTGCTGGAATAACATTGCACTCATTCAGCTTCTCAGAGTCCATTTCTAAGACACCTCTCTTTATAACTGTCCGAAAGAATAAAACTCAAATCTTCTATAGACATACTTCTATTCCTAGCCCCAAATTCACCTAGTTCCAGGCAATAATGGAAATAACCAAGACTGAGGAGTGATCCAATATTAAGATTGGAGAATTCTTCTCTTCAGAAACTGGTGGTAGACCTATTTTTGAATATATGGTAAATATTTACTGGCTCATGTACTGGATCATTCCATATATCTGAGTTGGACATGAAGGCTATATATGAGATATATAGTTTTTATCACTGACTGCCACCATCCGTCAATCTGTCATGCTGTGGTGGGTCCCAGGTTGCTGTGATGCTGGAATCTATGGCACCAGTATTTCAAATACCAGCAGAGCCACACATGTGGGCAGTCCTCAATGAAACTTGCACACTGAGAAACCATAGAAAGGCCTAATGGTCAACTTCGTAAGAGTAACGAATGAAACCTCTGTGGATCAGAGCGTCATGGGAGTGTGGTTTGCTGTTGTGCTGTAAGGTGAACTCCTTAGCTGGAAGGCATGGAGACAGATACAGTGGGTCCAATAATAGCCTTGAGCATGGTCATGATTATAAAGACGACACAGACCAGGGAACAATTAGCCGTACATGGGATTGCCATGTATCAGAGTTGAATCAATGGCAGGTAATAAAAACCACTGACTTATCAAACATTGTGTATGAGAAAGTACTGATTCTCTGGCAATGTATGTGCATCAATAGCTACATAGACATGCAGGTGAATCAAAAAGTATTGTTACAAAAATCTTAGAAATCCTTACTAAACCAAAATATAAAAATGTGAAGCTATAAATTCACCAGTGGCGCTTAAGGAGAAAATTGGGACTATCTGCTTCCCGTAAAGATTTTAGCCTCAGAAACTGTGCAAAGAGTCACAATGGGTCTGAATTAATTTGATGGTTGAGCGTTCTTTGTTCTCATTATTTCTTTACACATGCTCCATCTAGGCGGTATTTTTGTATTTCTAACCTTCCCCTCAAATACTGTCATGCTATGATTTACACTATGTGAAAACAGCAGCTTGGGCAACCGTGAGGGACTCAAATAGAGTCCCTGTGTTTTTATTTTAATAGTTGCATTGACATATGCTTCACATACAAAATTTAATCATCCAACCATATTAAGGAAATTTTCATCACCACAATCAATTTTCAGAACATTTTTTATACTCATTGCTGTTCACTCCCTGTTCCCACCCCACCCTCCATCCTCCCCGCCCCTACCCCTAGGCAATTATCTATCCAGTTACTGCCTCTATAGACCTACCTATATGGGATTTCATATACAAAATTAAAGAATCATACAAAACACAAGCAAAAAACAAAAAATCCCAACAAACCCAAAACAACAAGAATAACCAAACAGAGAAAATCTGAATCAAAAAGACAGCAGGAAATATTAAAAATGGCTGCAACTTTAAAATGGGTCAAAAGAAGAGCAAGTGACTTTATTCTAACGACATCTGCCACAATTAACTTTGTACTTATTTCTATCTGATAACAAGATTACTCCCATCCCTGACTATCATCAGAGGTGACTCGCTGGAGCTTTAATCCACGGCTGGACCCTGCAAAGAGATTTAGGGCTTCTACTGTCATTGGTCGCTTTCTACAACCCAGGTGTTCATAATTAAGCTCTGATACCCTTCCCTCCTTTGAATTAGCATTTTACTGTTTCCAGTCCTTGGACCACCCAGGCTAGTGTGCTTCTTCCATGTGGACTTGGGTGGCTGCTTGTTTTAAGTCAAACCTATAAGATCCTAGATGTTATGGGATCAATATACCCCCTTGGTCTTAAGGCTGAACTGCCTGAGTGTGAGAAGAAACAGGTGAGTGCTACCCCAAAGCTATGGTAATGGTAGTCCTTGGACTTTGGTTTGAATCTCTTGCTTTGAGGGTGCCCAATTAATGGTGTCCTAGAAGTACCATATATTTACTATTTTAATGCCTTTGTTGCTTTCTTGTGACATATTAATCTGCTAGACATTGTTCTGTCTTGGTAAACGAGTGTTATTGAAAGCTTTGCCCTATCTTCAACTCCATTGTTTGTATAAATAGTGTCCAGTCACTTTGGAGTTTGATCTGTACAAATCAACAACTCATGTATTATGGTCTGAAGCAAGCCTGTACTTGTATGATTTTCCATTTTCAATAGTGCTTGAAATTCTATACCTCTGGCTAAATTAATGACACTATCAATAGCAAGAGGTGCCCTGGTGGTAGTGCTTATGATCTTCATGGTCATCAGTCCAAAACCACGATCAGCTCAGCAGGAGAAAGATTGGGTTTTCTACTCCCATAAACAGTTACAGTTTTGGAAACTGCCGATGTGTCAACCTTGACTTGATGGCAGTGAGTTTGTTTCTGGTTTTTGTTGTGTTTTGTTGTTGTTGTTTTAGGTTTTATCAATAGCAAGTGATCCAAAGCAAGGGCCAAGGACCACCAATATCATGTCCTGGGGTGAGAGTGGGGGGTATTTATAATCCCCTAAATACTAACTCCCGCTTATGCCCATGTAAAGTGCTTTTGTGGCACCATGGTTAAGTGTTTTGCTGCTAACTGAAAATATTCAAAATCTACCGGTAGCTCCACAGGGGAAAAAATGGGAGAGTCTGATTCCTTAAAGCTAACAGTCAAGGACATTCTATGGGACAGTTCTACATAGTCTTGTAGGATTGTTTGAATCAAATTGATGTCAATGGGATTTTTGCTTTTATTCCCTTATCCCCATCTTGACAGGAGTCCTGTTGGTGCAGTGGGTTAAGTGTTTGTTTGCTAACTAGAAAGTTAGAGATTTGAACCCGCCAGCAGCTCCAAAGAGGAAAAACAAGGCAGTTTGCTACTGGGAAGATGTACAACTCAGAAACTCTATGGAGTTCTCTTACTCAGACTAACAGAATTGCTACGCTCAGAATCAACCTAACGACAATGGGTGACCCTCCTGGAAAATCACTAAGAAACTCTGGTCTCTATGCATTTACCTCTTCTGATTATTTTATGTAATTATGATCATGTATGCCTTTTTTTCTTCCCTACCCTTGTTCAGCATGTGTTTACAGGTCATGTCCTAGCATGTATCAGAATTTCATTTTCCTTTGTGACTGAGCTATATTGCATTATATCTATTTTGTTGAGTATGTCCATTGTTAATCTTTTCATTGCAGTTATTGTATTTTCATCTTTAGGAATTCTGTCGAGTCGGTTGCATATTTCATATTTTATTTATATTAACAGTATTTATGTACTGTTTCTTGCTTTCACTGAGCTTTCTTACTTCAATTTTTAAGCATGTTCAATACTTCTGCTTTAATTTAATCTGTCCGTGTTTTTATTCCTATCATTTTCAGTGTCCTTTTATTTTTTGTTATTTTTTTGTTGAAACGAAGGCATAAAAATAGTATGTGCTAACATTGTGCATGTATGTGTGTGTATGCGTGCATGCATATACATGGTTTTTTCAATTCCTGCATATACAAAATCATAGTGCTTTCAAAAATGCTAATTTTTACAAGAAATCCTCAATGGTTTTATAATCATTACTGTTAGGTCAGTGTTCCCTTCTCCAGTCTGTGTGATCTCAGGTTTAGGCTTCATTGAGGCTTCAGTCCTCCAGGGAGCTGCCAGACGGATTAGAACAGGCACACTGAGCAATCCATGAACAAGGTTTGCACTATTTTTTCCAAAACTAAAGATTGGAGCCCTCTCTTTGAGAATGCAAACTGGGGTCATCTCCACTGAAGCCACCCCGCTCCCTTTCTAGGAAGGTGAAAGGTGATATGGCAGCTGGAGATTGTATCAAGGAGACACTCCTAGCTAAGGATGGAGTAAAGCCTAGTGGTACCTTCTTCATGGCAGAAGCCTTTTGCCCAAGAGCAAGGTGAGCAGAGACTATCTCTCTCAGTGTCCCTTTTGGCTTGATGGAACTCTGGCCTCTAAGGTTGGCACTTGAGCCTGAGATCTGTGGTGCCCTGTCATGTTTCCCTTGGCCTCAATGAAACTCTACACCCACTGTCCTGTGATCTTCCTGCCTCACCATTCTGCATCACCATCGTGTAGCTATGTGAGGCCGTAGAGGGATTTGTGGAGCTTGGATACCTTCTTGATATATAAATACTTCTTGATATAAAGTTCTCTCTTATACATGGATGCGTGTTACTGGATTGTTTCTCTAGACAACCTGGCCTAACACAAGTGAGGACAGGTTAAAAAAAACAACAAAAAACCCTTCTCTACCATTTAAAAGTTACATCATTCTCGCTTCAGTGTCAGTTCCTTCCATTCTCCACCTTCCTTTCAGGGTCCTTCGAGTTGAGATGACAGATTACCGAGATGATAGATTTCAGTTCTTCTTTCTGTGTGCTAATATGTGGGAGACTCGAGATCTTAGACTTGCTCATGCTACCATCTTCTCAGAATTCTGGTTTTAAAAACTTTTTTTTTTAGTTCAGCCAGTTTATTTAAATCTGTGAGAAGCTCATATATCAGGATTGAAGTTGACCTCTTTAGTCTGAATTTAGGCTGCCTGAATCCCGGCACTCCAAGAAGTCAATATATATCAATAGCTTAACTTAGAAATGTTCATAGCAGAATATCATATAAATTTAACCCTAAACATATAGGACAGAGTTTCAATAATTTTGTGAAAAGCTGAAATTAAAAACTAATAATTTTCCTTGAACTTTTTAAAGCATCCTCAAAATAAAGAGAATCTGCAATATAAATTATTAAGAAGATACTTTTCTACCAAGATGAAGGCATAGGAAGACAAATTTGCCTATAAACACTTTTCGTAGTTTACTTATCCTGGTTCCCTGGTACAGCTGAGGCAGCCCTTAAAGGACCCTAACACTTCACCTTACTCTAGTCCAGTGGTTTTCCATGGCCTAAATGTTCAGCATCAACATTTTGGTTAGAGAGGTGGGCTAGTCTCTCTAGAGAAGAAAAATTATTGTATAGGGAAAAAATTCATATCAAAAAAGAACTTACATAGTTATAAAAGTGGGTAAGTCTAGTTAGGTGTAAGTCTGTGAGTCAGAGGTGAGCTGAAGGTTTTCCTGACTCATTTATCTACACGGACTGATAAACAGGATGCAGGAAGATGAAACAGGAAGAACACAAGCTGGTGGATGCAGAGCTGAATGAATCCAAGGTAGACCAGTAAATCCAAGATCTGCAGTCCACTGATGGCTCCTGGAATTTGTATGTGATGTAACAGGAGGTTGATGAACCAGACACAGCATCCAGATCCAGCAGTAGAAGTAAGCTAGCTTCCGTACACTGTCAATCTATAGTAAGAGTAGGCCACACCCCAAATGAAACCTTCCTCAATTTATGAAGACTGTGCCTAGATCAAGTGCTTGGCTGCTTCACAGAAGATGCTGTCATGGAGTGGACCACACTATGTTAGATCATATCATGGGAAAATCCTGGCCCACCCAAGTTGGCATAAAACCTAACTATCACCATTAGGAAACCAAAACCAACCACTCCCAGAGCTGCCAAGCTAATTCCAACTCACAGAGGCCATATAAATTGGGAAGAGACCAATAAACCCACATATCATTTGCCTTGGTGTCTCCTTACCATGTGTGTTCACCTTCCATTGGAGAGAATATCTATATGATTTTTAAGTGTTATGTGAAAGATGATTCCATCTGGTGCATTACTAAAAAAGACAGTTGTACCTCTGCTTCATTTTCACGTAAAAGTACTACCATTTTTTTCAATCTTTAACTCAGGTTTTATTGAGCATTTACTACATGCCAGACACACTGTACCAAGTACTAATGATATGATAATGAATAACACATGGATTCAGCTTTAAAGATATCAGATTTGGAATATACAAATACATCATTTAAATAAAATGAGGTAAATGTAAGCATTTGGTTATGCACATGATGTTATATAAATGTGAGTCAGTGAAGCCATCCAACCAAAAGTTAACAGGAAAGTTAAATTTTAAAGGATTAGTAGACGTGCACTTGGTATCCAGAGGGCAAAGGGGTGGAAGATGTATAGGAAAGGCACAGAGATGAAAAGCAGTATGATGTTAAAATAAGAGCTGATGGAGACGATGGAAGAGTTCTTCTAACCATATTTTTTGTAAAGGATGCTTATTAAATCTATGAAGATAGAAATGATAATTATTCATTAAATGCCTTTAACTCAAAATTTCTCCTTAATGTAACCTACAAAAAAATTTTAGCTCTAGATTTTACTTCTTTAACTTAATTACTTTAAACAATTTTACATAAACTAAAACTACACCCTTCAACACACGAACTTTTCACAGCTCAAGCATAAAAATGTACAGCAAATTACAAATCACTTGCAGATATAAGAACAATGCAGTCCTAGTGGAAATGATTATTCGTTTTTTCTGAAAACTTCTGTGAAGGGTTATGTGATACTTAAGTCATCAACTGACTTCAGTTCAAATAAGATGTCGATTTTTCATCTTCTAGCAATGTAAGTGCCAAATTGCTTGAAGACAAAGTTTAGGTGAGCTTGTGGACTACTGGAATGTAACTCTGAATCTTTTTCTTACTATCTTTAAAAGGTATCAAAGATCAAAAATATCATGGCATTGTGAAAGCAGGGGAGTGCAGAGTGGGGACCCAGGGTCCATCTGTGGGCAATTGGACATCCCCTTGTTGAAGAGTTGTTAGGAGGATACAACCCAGTCAGGGTGCAGTGCAGCAATGATAAAACATACAACTTTCCTCCAGTTCTTAAATGCTTCCTCCTTTCCAACTATCATGATCCCATTTCTACCTTACAAATACGGCTGGACCAGAGGGTGTACACTGATACAGATGGGAACTGGAAACACAGGGAATCCAGGACAGATGATCCCTTCAGGACCAGTGGAGGGAAGGTGGGTTAGAAAGGGGGAACCCATTATAAGGATCTACATATAACCTCGTCCCCAGGGGAAAGGCAGTGGAAAAGTGGGTGATGAAAGATGTTAGACGGTTTAAGATATGACAAAATAATAATAATTTATAAATTATCAAGGGTTCGCTTCTGCTTCACAAGAGGCCGTGCAGTGATCCTCTCTGGCCTCAGGACTCCATGTGTGGGTGTGTGAAGTGCCCTGTGTAAAACCTGAAACTTCTATCCATTTATGTTTTGTTACTCCATTCAGGAACTATTTGGCGGAGTCAATAGCTCTGGCCCATACCGCACAAACCCGGAGGTTACATCACAGTCTTAGAGACAACAGGCAATCTCACTTTATACAAAGAAGCAAGCTAGTCTGGCACAAACAAGTGACTAATATACAGAGCCAAGAGGCATTCCTGAAGAAGAAAAGCAGTGGAACTACTAGAAAAGGAATTCAGAAGAACGATGTTCTGACACTTCCCACACATGGAGAAAAAGGTCAAGAAAAAGATGAAAAAGTAGAAACCATACTACCCCCCACCTTCCTACCCACAAATAGAAATTCATAATATTAATACTAAGATGATGGAATCAAATCGCAGTTTAAAAGAGCAAAGCAACAGAACTGAAGTAATGGAAGGCCCAATTGGTTGGTTTGAAGATGAATCTCTCGATTCCAATCTATGAGAACAATAATTTTAAAAAACCCAGCAAACACTCCCTCAATGCATGAATACCTTCTTTTATTAAATTGGAACTCTATGATGCTCACTCTCCCGACACAACGGCTGGAGCCAAAGAGGGTGAACAAGTAAATGTGGTGAAGAAAGCTGATGGTGCCCGGCTATCAAAAGAGATAGTGACTGGGGTCTTAAAGGCTTGAAGATAAACAAGTAGCCATCTAGCTCAGAAGCAACAAAGTCCACATGGAAGAACACACCAGCCTGTGTGATCAAGTGGTCCCGAAGGGAGCAGTTACCAGGCATCAAAGAACAAAAATCATATCACTGACTGCACACCTCCATGATAGGATTGCTGAAGACAAATGGGTGCATAAGAAAAAAAAATTATCAAGGGTTCATGGGGAAGGGGCAGTGGGGATGGAGGGGAAAATGAGGAGCAGATACCAAGGGCTCAAGTAGAAAGCAAATATTTTGAGAATGATGAGGGAAACAAATGTACAAAAGTGCTTGATACAATGGATATATGAGTGGATTGTGATAAGAGTTATACAAGCCTCCAGTAAAATGATTTAATTATTTTTTAAAAGCAGTGTTAGAATTTTTGTAACATGTTGAAATAATTGAGTATAGACATTATAATATTGTTAATATGCTATATAATTTAAACTTCCGTGGTGACAACAAAGAATTTTTCCAATGGAAATCTAAACCCCAGGAAAGCAACTACTGTTGTGCCAGAAAACCCACATTTGCGTATGGCTGTTATAAGCATTTTTATTAATGATGTTTTGATAAATACCCGATGCTTTATAAATTATCATAATACATTTCAGACTCAGAATCATTATTTAGAAGGATGGATGTTACAATTTGTGTCCTTATTGTTGAAATTTAAATACATTCAACATATAAAGATTATAGGAAAGCTTAAATAAAGGCATTTAATTGGAAATGAAGGAGGCTCTTTGCATTCATTGCTCACGCTAGTGAGAGCAGTGTGATAATCTACCCAGGTCCCAAACCTGCACTGTCAGTGATGGTTCTTACACTCCCCGGAAGCCTGGAGGGCAGGGTAGGACTGCCCCTGCAGGTGTACTAGGTTGTAAACCTTTACTGTGGTAGGAAGCCTCATCTTTCTTCAAGAAACAGCCAGTGTTTTAGAAGTGCTGACCTTGCAGGTAACTGCCCAGCACAGAACCTGGGCCATCCTGGTTGTGATACATTTTTAAAGAACAGGTAAAATCATCTCGCTTTGCTGTAAAATACATATATATCAAAGATTTTATTTGGGCAATTAATGAGGAAACTAGAAAAGATGTTGCAATTGGCTTAACTGATATTTTAATTACCAGATAAATGAATAACAGATTTTATTAATAAATATTACAATAAGTCCTGTCTAATTTTTTAGCCTTTAGACGGAATGAAGATTACTAGGGGTACCTTGAAGACACTGTTGCACACATGAACATTAAAAAGAGTACAGAAGGTGAATTTGTTATTTCCACCTTAGAGAGAACCCCGGTTACAAGAGCCATTTGAACCATCTATTCACTGAGCTCAATGTAAAATTAGAAATGGTTTGTGCTGAACCAGTGCAAACTGGCTGCCAACTATCCACGGCCATCGAGTTGATTGTAACTCATAGCAACCCTACAGAACAGACGAGAGCTCCTTTGGGTTTCTGAGCGGTTAACTCTTCACAGGAGTGGAGGAGGAGATGGCTTCCTCTTACTTCTGCTCAGCAGCTGCTAGGTGCACAGTTTAAGGAATTACCTTAAATCACCAAAAAGAACACAAGAGTTGTACCTATTCAAAGTGCTGTTGAGTTCATTTTGACTAGATTTTCAGAGACACCCCCAGGCAAATTTGAAGCACTCACTTTTGGGTGAGTTGCCAAACCCTAAGTCACTCACACCATTCAAAGGCTCCTAAGGAAAGTAAGCGAGGCAAATTCTCAGCGAGCAGAAAGCAGTAGCAGGGCAAGCCTTTCCTCTGACTTCTTCCTCTGAAGAGGGTTATTAGTTCTGTCCCCTGAAAGCCAATGTTCCTGTCGTTGTCATCAGAGGCCCTTAAGTCAGTTCCAGTTCCCAGAGACCCTGTGTAGAACAGAGCAAAGCACCACTCAACTGGGGCCACCCTCACCAGTGCCCTTATGCTTGAACCCCTTGTTGTAGCCAGGGCTTGCCCCTTTTGCTCTGCCCAACCACTTTATGAAGCATGACGTCCTTCTCCAGGGCCGGGTCTCTTCTGGTAACCTATCCAGAGCACCTTAGATGAATTCTCACTACTCTTGCCTCTAAGGATCACTCTGGTTGTACTCCCAAGACAGATGTTTGTTCTTTTGGCAGTCCGTTGCACTTTCAATATTCTTTGCCAACACCATAGTTCAAATGCATCATTTGTCCTTTGGTGTTCTTTTTATTTAGTGTCCAATTTTCACACGCACACGACGTGATTGAAAATACCAGGGCTTGGGTCAGGCATATCATAGTCCTAAAAGTAACATCCACATTTTTCAACACACTCAATAGGTTAAGTACAGCAGATTTACCCAAGATACTGTGTCATTTGAGCTCTCATTTGCACCTCCATGAGCATTAATTTTGATCCAAGCAATAGGAAATTCTTGACAAGTTGACTACTTCAATCTTTTCTTCATTAATCACAGTCTAGTTGTTAGGATTTTTGTGATCGTTACGTTGGATTACTATTTGTACATGGATTAACATGTGTAAATACCTTTTACTGACCTGTGATTGATTTTAGCATCTATGAAAGCCTTATAGGGCTACTTATGCATTTTTCATAGTTATTCTGTGGCATGGTCATGGACTATTCAACCTCAGTACAGGAAGGGAAATATACACCTTTTCCCACCTCCCACCCCCTACTTTATGTACTCTTCTCCCCGATCCCCACCCAGTCTCAAAACTTCTCAAAAATCTCTCATGATTTTTTTAAATTCTTCTTTCCTAAGGACTTTTGGGAGTTCCTTCTTACTTGTGTAACCTGATTTTACTCAGTTTCATAATGGGGTGGCAGCGGCAAATTAAGGGAGGCAGATGTACTTAAGCTTCATATTTCTGAGCCAATAGTCCATGGTTGTTTTGGTTTTTGTTCGTTGTGTTGTTTTTTTCTTTTCAGTGAGACCACATCACCGAATCATAATATACAGTGGCAATTTCTGTTGTATGCTGTAGCATCACTTCCAACTCAAAACAACCCCATAAGCTGGAGTCGAACTGTCTCATGGGCTGAAATCTTGACAGGAACAGATTTTCAGGTATTTCGTCCACCAGAGTCACTGGTGGGTTCAAACAACCTCTTTCTCAGATGGGAGCTGAGCACTAAACTGTTGCATCACCAGCACTCCTTCGAGCAGTGGCCCTCAACCTTCCTAATGCCGTGACTCTTTAATACAGTTCTTTATGCTGTGGTGACCCTCCCCCACCATAAAATTATTTTCGTTGCTACTTCATGACTGTAATTTTGCTACTGGTATGAATTGGGTGACCTCTGTGAAAGGGTCATTCGAATCATGACCCACAGGTTGAGAACCGCTGCCTTAGAGTAACTATATCAAAATAAGAATGCACATGACCTGGTGAGTTAATTAGGCTCAGCTTACCCAGCATGGTTAGAGAAAATTAAAATTTCCAAACACCTCTACGTGAACTCTTGAAACTAGGCTTCAGTGAGGAGGAGGTAAGACAAAGCCTACAACATATGTTTTATCTTTTCAGTAATTACATTTTCAAATGTAATCCTATACACTTTTTCCCGTTAAATAAAGTCTTGTTTAAAACCAAATGTTTCGCCGTTAACACAGAGTGGGCAAATGAGAGTCCACCCGCGGATATTGAGATATTCCGTGGTTTCATGGTTTTGAAAAGTTTAAATTAACATGCTGTACTTGTGGCCTTCTGGGGAATAAGGCTGCGCAAAGGGAAACGTGGTTAAGGGCTGGGCTTGGGCCTTCCACATGGACAAGCTCTTCAGGCCACACTCAATTGCAAAATCAGCATTTTTTTCCCTTGGAGGCTAGGGCAACTGTGCACTGTAAAGCATCCCACATGTCCATAATAGAACAGCACGCTTTTAGACCCAAGAGGAAAACCCACTTTCAGATCATCTCCTTAAGTGGTTCTTTACATGACTAATGTCAGGACAGAGGGATACAACGTCAGAGATGGGCTGCGGAAAGCTGGGGTAGACAGATAGATGTCTTTTAGATGTCAAAGGAGTAAAATAAATAAATAAAATTTAAGAGGGAATTTGCTACTAAAGGTCCTGGGAAGTAACCTAGTAGCAGAAGCCAAAATAGTAAAGTAATGAGGTTCATAAAGAAAGGTAGTTGGTCAAACCGAGGGGAGTTCAGGACTATTTAGCAGCTGGTATTGGGCAATCAATCCGGCCCACTATGCCACACTATGGAATAGATAGGAATCTCACAGATGAGCAGTGGAGAGCAGTGCACTTCCCAGGATTAGGAGAGGATAAGGGAAGAAACTTTGGCAACCACACAGAGCCCTCTGCTAAATTCGATCTGGTTGCACTGAGATTCTATAGGAGCCCTGGTGGCATAGTGGTTATGAGTTGGGCTGCTAACCACAGGTCAGCAGTTTGAAACCAATAGCTGCTCAGTGAGAGAAGGATGAGGCTTTCCATTCCCATAAGGGTTACAACCTCAGAAACACACAGGAACAGCTCCACCCTGTCCTTTAGGGTCACTAGAAGTTGAAATAAACCCTATGGCAGTGAGCTTGCTTTTCCTTGGAGGGTAGATGCTACCAATATGATAATACTTCACTTAACACCCTCAGCAAGAAGGTTATTTCACTTATCTGAAGATGAGAAACCAAAATAAATGGAAAAGATTAACCTTCATTTGACCTATTATAGGGGATAAAATGAATTTTCATTTGATCAGTTTTTGATTTTGAATGTATGAGTTGATTGATCTCCGTGCTGTTGTTTAGTGCTGCCTGGATGGCCCTAACTCACAGTGGCTCTACGTACACCAGAGCAATCTGTAGCCCGCTCCCACGCCATCCTCAGGACCACTGCTTTTGTTTGAGCCTCTTGGTGCAGCCACGGAGCAGTCCATCTCATTGAGGGGTTTCTGTTCCTCTTTGTAGCCAAGCATGACGGCCTCCTGCAGGGGCCAACCCCTCCCACCAACATGTTCAAAGTACCTGAAATAAAGTTTTATCAGCCTTGCTTCTAAAAAGCCTGCTGCTTATACACTTGTTCCAGGACAGAGCTTACTCGTTATACTGATTCTTTGCTCTTCCTCATTCATTGTACAGCCTTCACAGACAAATGAAGCGATTGGAAATGCCATAACTTGGCCCGACACACAGTCTGAAAGTGACTTCGCTGCTTTTGAACACTGTAAAGAGGTCTTTTTAATAAATTTGCCCAGGGCGATACAGTATTTCATTTCTTGATGGCTGCTTCCATGAGCGTTGATTGTGGATCCAAGTAAACTGTCAGTTATTTCCATTTGATTTATGATTTTCTCCAGAACTGTCAGAAAACAAATTTCTGATTTTTCAACCCCCTTGTGGTATTTATTTTACTGCAGCATTGGGCAACTAAACCCTACTTTTTGCTAAATAGTTCAGAAAGGGACCGGTGGAAGGGGAGGAGGCAGAGGAGAAAGAAGATAGAAGCCGAGTTCAGAGACACGCTGGGACCACATCGAGAGTCTTGGGAGCCATCGGGAGGAATTTGGATTTTGTTATCATCACCACTATTGTATTGCAAACATTCGTTCAACATTCTCTGGCAGAACCAAAAATAGGCCTCTGTGGGTCTTAATTTTAATCAGTTGTAATATGAAGGTGAATCAGTACTATATGGTGTTAAAATTAAGTAAGAGTTGAAATTATGGGAGCTTAAAGCACATAGTGTTCAAGAATAGTTGTGGTAGATACATCACCTTCCACGGGGGAGGCCTGGTTCTGACGCCCAGCCAAGGCACATTGTAGCAGAGAGATTTATGTCAACTTGAAACTGTGTGAAAAGGTAGGGGTGGAGTCTAACCTATCAATCAGGTCACAAACGGATGATGCTTTCTTAGCGTTGTAGCCATAAGAGAGACACTGGAATTTCTCTCTCCCTCTGGACCTTTGCCTGCCTTGCATTCTGTGTCTACTCCATGTGGGTGCTGGCCCTGGGAGCCATCCTGGGAGCTTTCAGCACCCTGCCACATTCCCACTAACCATGGATCCACGTGACGCGGCAGCTGCCAGTCTGAGATCTCCCTGAGTTCCAATTCACCTTTCTGCTTCATCAGTCTGCAGCTACGGGAGTCTGGAAAGGGCTCTGGCTAGCAGTCTGTTCTCAAGTCCATGGGTCTAATGCTAGCCAGCGCCCTTTTCAGATTCATGTAGCTGCAGACTTGCTTTTCGGTCCTAAACAGGACCAGGCAGCATTCCATTTGATGTGTATGAATCTGAGGCTGACTTGATCGCCGCTAACAAACACATTTTATTTTCCAGAGATACAAAACCAGTGACACTCAGCTACGTATAAGAAAGAACGTTGTATCAAGAAGTAATTTTATAATTTTTGATAGGATCATAATGATCTAGTACACGTATATATTGTGTGTGTAGGCTTGCATGTCACTATAATGCTGAAGTGTGTCAGTGGAACTTCCAGAGGAAGACACACTAGGAAGAAAGATCTGGTGATCTACTCTCTAAAAGTAGCCTATGAAAATCTTCTAGATCAGTGGTTCTCAAACTCCCTAATGCTGCGACCCTTTAATACAGTTCGTCAGGCTGTGGTGACCCCTAACCCCAACCATAAAATTATTTTCATTGCTACTTCACAACTGTAATTTTGCTACTGTTATGAATCAGGCAACCCCTGTGAAAGGGTCGTTCAATTTCCAAAGGGGTCGTGACTCACAGGTTGAGAACTTCTGATCTAGATCAGTATGGTCCTATCTAGGACCAGGCAGCGTTTTCATTTGTTGTGCATGAATCAGGGGCTAACTAGATGGCAACTAACAAAAGCAACAGCAAAACATATACACATGATCACACACATAATGAAACGTTGCCTCGTGGTGTTTTACATGTGAAATCAGGTGTCCTGCTTGGCATATTACAATATAGCCATGCAAAATCTGTCTCCAAAAATGGAATGAAAGTCCTTTCTTGGAATGTTTTGCACCAGGCCCCAGTTTTCAGAACACACCTGAAGGGAGTGCAAGCACTTGAGACAGACTCTTTGTGCTTCATCATCTTATAATGCTAGCTAGGGGGCCACTGCAGAATTGTCTTTTCCACCCAGTTCTTGGGATGACTTTGACAAGAGTTTACAGGGTTTCTGGACACTGTAATCCTTTCCTATCCCCAGAGATGGGAGGAGGAGTCAACAGCATGCCAGAAGAGTGGGTTGAAACAAATTACGCAGTGGGCTTAATGAAAAACCCACCACGTGACAGCATCCTCTCTCTTTTTTTTTAATTTATGGGAAATACTTCCTGGCACATGGTACACCCACCTCCCTGGAGGTTTTCCATCCATCCAAATGTCACACTTATAATTTATGTCTTTTACACCTCAGCCATGCCATGAAAACTTCAAGACAGGGATGGGTACGTCCATTCTGCCGGGTAAGGGGGATTCCTCACAGGCAGTGTTTTATTACAGTGGGATCTTCATACCCGCCCACTTCAATGTTCAAACGAAAATTCTTCTTGTCTGTTTGTTAGACGTTAGTGTTGGAGAGCAATAGCTGAAGCAAGGCCACCAGTTCACAGATGAAGTGTTTCAAGAAGGCTCCCCCTGGCTCCACTCACAAACAGGCCATTGTGGAATCCCATAGCCAGCATGTGCTGTCGTAAGTAGTGTGAGAAAGCCAACCTGCCATGGGCTCTTGGCCAATCACATATTCTCGCTGGATCTCATTTTGTCCATATATAAGAAAACAATTAAATATCATGAGGGGGAAGAGTATGAAACAGTGCTCATTGGCACACTAAATATAATGGTAAAAAATTAGAAACAATCTCCCGAAGGCGAAAATCATAACAATATTGTCCTGGATTCAATTAATAATGAAAACAACCCAAATTTATGTAGCATATTGTTTCATAAAATATTTGCAAGTGCATTGCCTAACTTATAAGCAGTCTAATAAAAAGGCAAACCGGTTTGGTATGTGTATCTATTACTATTTTATAAATAAGAAAACTGAGTTTCAAAAAGTAAAGGGACTTTTATAAGATCAAAGTGATGCATGATAGCAACATGACTCAGATCTGTCGTGGTCATGGTTGCTAGGTGCCCTCAAGTTGGTTTTAACTCATAAGGACCCTACAGACATCAGAAGGAAGCGCTGCTTACCCTGTGCCACCTGCGTCATTCTTCCCGTGTCTGAGCCCACTGTTGCAACCATGAAGTCAGCCCCTCCCATCGAGGATCTTCCTTTTCTTCAGTGACTCTCTACTTTAACCAAACATGACGTCCTTCTCTGGACTTGCTCCTCTGACAATATGGCCAAATTATGCAAGACAGAATCCTCGATCATCCTTTCTTCTAAGGAGCATTCTTGACTACTTCTTCCAAATTAAAATTTGTTCATTATCCTGACAGTCTATAGTACATTTAATCTTCTTTGCCAACACCAACCTAGAGAATCAATCAAGAGTATGTCTTCCTTGTTCATTGCCAACTTCGACAAGGATATGAGGTGACTGGAAGTCCCAGGTTTGCATATGTGACCTATTTGTTTTTTTAACACTTCAAAGAGATCTTTTGCAGCAGACGTATCCAGCACAATACATTATTTCATTCCTGACAGCTGCTTCCATGGACATTGATTGTGGGTCCAAGTAAAATTAAATCTTCGGCAACATCAGTCTTTTCCGTGTTTTTCATGATGTTGCTCAGTGGTACAATTGTTTCTTAATTTGAGCTTACACATTGAAGGTCTTTTATCTCCATCAATGAATGTTTCAAGTCTTTGTTGCTTAGAAAAATCAAAATTGAGACATCTGCATGTTGCTGGCTCTTAATTAGACTTCCGCCAATCCTAATGTCTGGTTGTGCTCCATATAGTCTGGCTCTTGAAGTATTTGCTCATCAGACAGATTGAATACATACCATGAAAGGGTACAACCTTGATGTTAACCTGTCTTAATCTTACACCTAGCCTAGTAGAAGGTAACAATCACAGCATTTGGAGTCTGGTTGACTTGAGGTTGAATATTAGTTCCATCAACTTTCTTTTACTATATCTTGGAAAATGGGACCAATCCGAATAAAAACCAGCTGCCCTTGAGTTGACTCTGATGTCTGAGAACTCGCAAATATGTTAGATTGAAGTGTGCACCATAGAATTTTCATTTGGGGCAAAGGGGAGGGGTGGGTGCATCATAGTGGTGGTGATGGGACTACATTGTCTGATCTTCCCTCCAAGACACCCCTGGGTGCGCCTAAATGTCTAGTCTTTTGTTAGCAGTCATGCCGGTTAGTCGTTTATACCACCACGGAATTACACTAATCAGTACAGGCAACCTCGGTTTTCTTTTCAGAAAAGACTGCATAAGTATGTGATAAAGCAGGAGAACATATGTAGAACTGACGGTCTAACATGCTGCTGTGATAATGAATTCTAGTTCCTTTTGCCTGTGCACTGACTACATCATGCTACCTCTGCCCAGCTCTGTAACACACTGCCATGGAATTGATGCTGACAGTGACCCTGCAGGACAGGGTAGAGCTGCCCCTGTGAGTTTCCAAAGAGTGTAACACTTTATAGTAGTAGAAAGCCCCGTCTTTCTCCGGGGAGCGGCAGGTGGTTTCAAACCGGTGATCTTTCATCTAGCAGCCCAAAGCGTAAAGACTATGCCACCAGGGCGCCTACTCTGTAAGTAGTTTCCAGGTAATTCTCCTTTCTCGTTATCTGCTCAGATCAGAGCTGCTTGGTAGCTGCTGATGGAGCACCAGATGCACCCAAGAGTCAGGGAGAGAAAATGGCCTTCTGTGTGGCATGAGAGTTCGCCGTCTCTTCCTACTGATGCTGACTTCTGAACTTCGGCAGGCCTCCTGCACTTGCTGACTCCTTGGTGGAGCTTCCTCTCATACAGAAACAGTGGGGCTTTCTGGGTGAAGGGATGCGTGGATGGCAAACAAGCCTCCAAGGTCAAATATAGTAATTACTCCCCAGAGATGCATAGCTGTGTCCTTCCTGAACTCATTTGTTTAGATGCCAAAGGGTTGTCACACTTCCATACCTTCCCCTTTTCTTTTCAGGGAAAAGAATAAGATGGAAATAAGATGAACCAAGGTAAAAACAGTGTTATCTCCTAGACTGGAGTCCTTTTCCCCCCAAAGCCTGAGATGTCTCTCAAACCCTTGTCCTTCGTAGGCCAAACCTGTAGCTTGAAGTCCATTCTGCCTCAGAGTGGCTGAAGGAGCAAAGTAGAATTGCCCACCCCCCACCCCCAGGGGGTTCGGAAGTGGTAAATTTAAAGAAGCAGACTAATGGCTGTTTCTCCCTCAGACCACCTGGGAGGTTCAGTGCGTAACGCACTGTACCACCAGGGCTCCCTATTATCCGCAGAGGCACCTCCGTTACATGTGTTCCCTTGAAAACAGCAGCTTGCTATCAGTACCAAACCTGAGCAAGGGAAATACGTGGAAAAGTCTGCCAATCTTTCTAAACAGATTTATTTCATTCCCAACATGGAACCCTAAAACTTAATTTAGGGATGATTAATGAGGGAAAAGATAAGTTAGAGGAAAGCAAACTGAGAGAAATTCACCAGACCCACCAACCCATAGTAACACCTTTGCCATCTAGTTGACTGACACTCTGTGTCATCATGAGAAGTCAGTCAGCTGGTAGATTTGAACCACCACCCTTTCAGTTAGCTGTTTAGCACTTACCTACACATCCTCTAGGGCCCCGCCCAAATCCACAATGCAGCACTTAGCTAGCCCAGAAGAACCAGGAATGCGGTGATCTCTTAGGCGATCCATTTATTCAGTCAGAGCAAAGGAGCTTCCCAGACCCTGGCTCCTCTCGCAGTTCATTTTTCCTGCATGACCTTTGTCAGCTAAATCTATCTTCATCCAGAAGCACTAGGAACTCAGCTTTACGACCATTTGGTCAGAGAAGTTTGTAATCCAAGTGCAAATGCCCTGGGGTGCAGATTGCCAAGAGTGTCTGAATGGATACAAATGTGGGAAGAACAGCCAGGGGTGGAAGCTGAGCCAACATCTCCCCTCTCTTGACCTTGATGAGTTCCAAATTCCCATGACAGCTTTGCCTTCCTTCCAATTTCAAGACTGTGAACCCGCAAAACCGTTCTTGGTTGCCCTTTGCTACTCAGAGGTAGCCCTACTCTCCAGAGCCAAGGCAAGGCCTGCTTCCCCACTGGCATCTTGTAATAAACTCTGCCTGGCCCCACTGCTTACTGCTATGTTCAATCAATTCAGGGTTTAACAAAAGTGCATATTTAGAAAACCTGGTTTCTCTTATCATCTCAAACGCAGATTTATGCTATGACTTTGGACAAGTCACTCAACTGTTCTGATCTCTGTTCCTTTAAAACATCAGTAGCCAGGATAGATTGTCAGCACATAGCTAGTCACGCTTCCTGGGACAGTGCTTAGCAAATTATGAAAACCCTCTGGAAGGGTTAGTGTATACAAGCAGGAAAATTCCAAACTTGGAGAGGTCAATTCCTCCAAAACATGTTAGAAATATACTCTTTCAAGAGGACAGACTTTAACTCTTGTTAAGATTGTTTTTCTGTAAACTTCAGCCAATATGCTGAATATCAGAAACTAAAACAGTCTTAGCTATTATGTACATTTGGATAAGACAATGACAAAATCAAATTTTTCCTTGCATGATAGCATGGAAACTAGCAGGGAAAAGCTGATTCATGGAATACTTGACTCCTGTGCCAAATGATCGCTCTTGTTTTCATTCTCGAAGGATAAAAAACAAAGTCTCAGCGCCTTGTCATGCTGAGACATCCACAGAACTGAAAAGTCCATAACTATAATTGACTAGACGAGTCCTTGAGTGTTGCAGATGGTTGAAGTGCTTGACTGTCAGCTGAAGGGCTGCAGGTTAAACTATGCCCAGGGAGGCTTCAGGAAGAAAGGTCTGGCAATCTACTTCCAAAAACAAAAATCAGTCATTGAAAATCCTATGTAGCACAGTTCTAGTCTGACACATGTAATTATACTCCATTTTATGATCTGATGTAATTTATCCTGTGTGTTGTAAATTCGCACCTCTATGTTATCAATGAAGCCAACTTATAAGCAGTTATGCTAATAAGACTTGATAAAATCTACAGGACTAACTTGCATTTACATCCCCCACCTTTTTAAATTATAGATTAGGTGGGGGGTTAGATTTCAGACTATCAACTCTGCATTCAACACCTACACCCCTATTCAACACCTACACCCCACCATCTTTCCTGATTTTCTCTTCTCCCTGTAATGGAACTCTGTCCTCCTTCATAACCAAGTCAATCCCTGCCGACCTTCTCATCCATTAGTTCATGTCCCCACCCTCCTACTCCCTCCCGTGGACCCACCAAAGTCTGTTTTCTTTGATACTCTCATCTTTGCCTTGATGTTTATCCTTACAAAGGTGGTCTCATGCAATACTTGTTTTGTGATGGACTAACTTCACGCAGTATAATGTTCTTCGAGTCTACTTATGTTGTGAGGTTTGTGATGTTCATGGTTGCTTTTTTAGTGATGCATACTATTCCATTGCATGTATGTACTGGTTTCCTGACTCATTCTTCTACTGATGAGCTTTTAGGCTGTTAATCAATTCTGACTCTTGTGAACAGCACTGTGATGAACATAGGAGTGCATATTCATATCATGATTCTTATTTATTTAGGGTATATGCCCAGCAGAGATATTGTTGGATCATATAGAGTTTCTTTTCCCAGGTGTTTAAAGGATTAGGTTGTATTTTGAGTCAGTTTGTCTGCTTATTAGCTTGCTTGTTTGATCAATCTGCTCTGATATCTCCAAAGAGATCAACTTAAGACCCATCTACACTAATAGCATTTCACTAACATAACAAGAGGTGTCATTCCCAAGTGCGATTATCACCCAAGTGCAGGGCTTAGGATTTGCAACATATATTTTAGGGGGACACAATTCAACTGATATTATAGAAGTTCTAGAGTCAGTTTTTGCTGGAGGCCAGGCTCCTGGAAAACTAACTTAAAACTGACTTCGTTGCTCTAAGGTTCATTTAGAAGACGTATAGAGGCAGTTCTCCCCATTATTGGATGATAAAGTATGGAGTGCCATTTAAATCCCAGATGAAGAATGAGCATGGTCTCTGGCTTTGATGTGCACATCTACGCTTGGCTGGATCCGGCTTTGGTGATTAGGCGGGGTTCCATCTTTGAAGCCAGCAGCACCAAAGTAATGCCATTTGCTGAGCTTGGTTATGGAAGAGCGTGTTGTGTTGAAGCACAATACAAAGCTCTTTTATCGGCTGTTTTATAAGCCCAACATTCTCTTCCCACCCAGAATGCCCACTTAATACACCAGGGCTAAGTGCTCGGAGAATTACTCTGGCATATGGAGGCAGCAAACGAAGAACCTAAAAAGCAGAAAGAGCTATGCCCTGGTGTATAGTGGTCTCAAATTCACTCATTATTCATATGAACGTAAGGAACCCGGGGAAAGGGAGAAGGTCAGTAAAGCCCAAGGAGGCCACCCCGTTCTAATCAGCACTTTTTCTAGGGCATCATCAAATTTCGTCTGTGCCGCTTATGGTGGGCCTTGAGTTCTGTTCCACATAGTTGCTATTCAGAGAGAGACAGAAATTGCTTATGTCTGTGCTGTATTTAGATTTCTGCGTTTCAAATCTTATTCAAGTCTTTACAGACCAGTTCCCGAGCAGTGGTAGGGTTCCCTGAGCTGCAGCTCCATTTCCCAGGACACTCCTTCCCTTTCTAAGTTAAATAGGTATTTGCAGGCCAAGGTTTGTTTGTCACTTTCCATGGGGATGTGCTACTGGAAAAATGTGAGGAGGACAGAGAGGCCACATGGGATTGATATTTTTAAACAGAAAACCCACTACCTTGGATTTTGGGGGAAATGGAAGAAACAAAATGACCTAAGTGTCCTCAAGGTCCCAGTCTTGGAAGGTCATTCTTTCTTTCCCTCTTCTTTGCTCTCTCCATCTCTGTCCCTCCCTCCCTCCCTCTCTCCCTATGGTAACAGATTCTGTCATAGTTACTGCTTTGTCTAAGCCTGTGATATTAAAAGTACAACAGGTAGGTGCCTTTCAGGAAAGGCATGTGTTGTCTCACAGTGCTGGAGACCATCTCCTATCCCCTTTCTTCCTTTTTAAAGCCCACTAAAATAAAGTTACTTATTTTCTCCTGGTCATTCATGTTCCGAGGAACTTTCCAGTGTCTTCAGAATAACTGGCCTAGTTTGTCCCTCCCTGGAACCTAACCACAGTTAGCACCCCCATTTCTTAACTGAAACCCCCTCCGTGCCCAGAAATAACTGAAGCAGCATCTGCCAAAGCTAGAGAAATCAGTAAACTAAAATGCATTCTCATCCCCCTGTAGTTTGTAGTATTTTTTGAAAGGATGATATTCATGTATATTGAACTATCAAAAGCAAATACATGAGCATATGTAAATAAGCTCAGAGACGAATAAGCTTTGGAATCCCAATAATAAGATGTAGTTCCCGGAAAATTAGCCAAAACCAAACCAAACGCACTGCCATTGAGTCAATTCCAACTCATAGCATCACTATAGGGCAGAGTAGAATTGCCCCTGTGGGTTTTCAAGAGTGTAACTCTCTACGGGAGTGGAAAGCCTCATCTCCGTTCCCCCAGAGCAGCCAGGAAAATAGAAGCCCACATTGTAAACGTCTATAAGCGTCAACTAGGAAGTGTTATGGGGTTAGCTCCTCTCTGCAACTGAAAAGATTTTCATGCTAAATGGAGAGTTAGCCGTGGGTACAGAGAAGGAGAAACGTCCTGGAAGCGATTGTGGTGATGGGTACACCACTCATGAATGTGACTGAACCATGGAAATACATGATATGCGAACTGGATGTTGGTGAAACTGTTAAAAACCTAAGAACTAATTAAAACTAAACTTGGCTAAGAGGCACACAGGCTTTGTCTAGTGAGGAAAATTCCTGGCTCTCTGGGTTCCGTAACTTTCCTATGTAATTCCTAGGATTCCTTAGGGACATCGTATCCTATCACAGGTAAAGCAATTGCTATTAGACAAAGAACTGTCCTTTAAAAAAATTCAGTACATTAAGTAATGGACCGATGCACTGGGGCTGGAATTGTGTAGTTAAGCATTAGTCATCCGACAAACGGGTCTGTTCTTCCTCAAACAGGGTTTTTGTCCATCCAAAGCCTGGGGCTGAGCCATGTTAGACTCCCTACAGAACAGGGTGGCATTTTTAAAAAGTCGTATTCATTACTTCTCAGAGTACTAGAGCATGCCTGCTTTGGGTTTATTGGTTCAGTGAAATGCCCATGGATTTTAAAAGATAAACAAATAGCTATAGTAAATCCTATGTCAGCTCTCACCCACACCTGAATTGAGAAACCAAGAGGCACCAGTACTATGAATACAAACACGCCCACCTGGCTTTGTTTAGTGGGATGATGTGCCTCTTGGCTATGTTCCCTATCCCCACCCCACCCTCCACTGCCCCTTCTCTTTTTCTTCTAATATAATAATCTTACATGCAAAAAGTGGACAACGAAACTTGTCACTGACCGGGGCTCCTGAAGATCCAAATAAGGGAAGCCTCCTATGTTAGAAATAAACCTCAAAGTAAGGCCAAGAGATTGATGAGTTTTCAAATGAATTTTGTCCTCATACCAAAGCATGCAAATAATATCCTGACCTCATGGTCCTAGGCTTTCAAGATGCCTTGTTAAAGTATGGGAGGTAAAACTAAACTTGGTAGAATATGGAGATAAGAGGGGGAAATATCATGGCAGAAAAACTAAGGGAAGTGAGAAATTAAAGTTTGCCTTTATTGAGGAATAGATAAGGTTTAATCAACTGCCAGACACAGTTGGTACTACCCAGGTCCTGGGTTTGGTGGGAGGAATTCCACTGTCTGAATGTTTTTAACTTCCCAGACCCTCTAGTCCGTTCAGGGGAGCCCTGTTGGTCAGCAGTTGAAAACCAAAGACAGGCTTTGAACCGATCTCGGGATCTACGTGTAACCTCCTCTCTGGGGGATGGGCAATGGTAAGGTGGGTAAGGGGAGACACCGGGCAGTGTAAGATAAGATAAAATAATAATTTATGAACTATTAAGGGTTCATGGGGGAGGAGGGACCAGGTGGGAGGGGGAGGGAAAGAAAAGGAAAATGAGCTGATTCCAGGAACCCAAGTGGAAGGCAAATTTTGAGAATGACGAGGGCAACGAATGTATAGGGGTGCTTTGCTCAATTGATGTATGTATGCATTGTGATGGGAGTTGTATGAATCCCAATAAAATGATTTATTAAAAAAATTTTGAAAAAGGAGTTAGTCTTGGAAATCATCAGGGGCAGAGCTGTTGTGTCCTTTCTGGTCGCTATGAATCTGAATCAACTTGATGACTACTAGTTATTTCTCTGGTTTTGTTTTTGTTTTTGGTAGTCCAGTCATCTAAAACATATTGTCTCTGACTTTATTAGCACTGGATGAAACTGTAGACATTTTCTAGTTCAAACTTCACATTTTGAAAAAGAAGAAACTTATGACCCAGTGAAGTAAAGTGATTTTCCAAAGATCTCTCAACTGTTTATAGCAAAATAACTAATAAAGCCAATTGTCATTGTAATAGTTCCAATCATCTGACCCCATATGTGTCAGAGCAAAAATGTGCCCCACAGGGGTTTTGCCAGCTGACCTTTCAGAAGTAGATTACCAGTCCTTTCTTCTGTGGGTCCACAGTGTGGACCCAACCATTAGGCTACCCTTTATTCAGTTCAATGTTGTCAACCATTTGCACTGACCAATAAATACCTGTTAGTGAAAAATTGGATCTAAAATTCAGATCTTGTCCTACTCCATTCTTACTTCCATTAAAGAGGTTTTTCTTGAATTTTGGTTGATTCTTATCACCTATCATTATATGAATATACCTCCCTTCATCTTCCATCCCACAACAAATATGCAATTATCCTTCTGCTCTATGCTTATGGAGTATAAGCTCTTCATCGTTAGATTGGCTGTCAAGAAACCACAGGAGTAAATGTTCAAACCAAATGCTTGTAAATTGAATACAAATACCATGCAAGTAAATATGTGGCACTCCCATGTATTATTACATGTGCCTGAAGGTGACCTTTGGCTCACTTTGCATGGAATTCACCAGTTTTCATCTCCCTGAATGCACCAAGTCATTGCACAACACAAATCCAGCTGTGTGAGCCCACCCTGCAGAGAAGCAACAAGCAGTGGGGCTCTTCCCTGTGGACTCACTTGTTGAAGGAATCCTGCCGTTGTCACCCCTGCCTGGGAAAGAACCACTTGTTTTGCTAGAATTTTTTTGATTCAGTGATCTACTTTCATACCACAGAACAGACACATAAGTCTTTCCAATTCAAACACATCATCTTCTGGGTACTAACATCCCACGTGGCTCATCCCCCACTGACCGTGCCACACATACACACACCAAGCACGCACGCACACACGCATACACACACACACACACACACAAACACACTTCCCAAACCTTCACCCACCCTTTGTTTTCACCCAAAGCTTAAAGGCAAACTCCACTCACTGACTGTGAAAGCCTAAAGCAAAATGGTGGTGGTGGTGGTGGTAGTGGTCGTGGTGTGTGTGTTGGGGGAAGTAGGGGGGGGGGACTGTCAACTTTTTCTAAAGGACATTTATATGGTGCGATATACTCTCCTTCGTACAAACACTGTTGTCACCAACAAGCCATCACAAGACCTTGAGATTTAAGATGAGCTTTTAATAACAAGAAGAGATTTACTAGGCTGAAACCCTGGATGCATTTTAGAGTGTGGGGTCTGGTGAAATGGTGTATTTATTTATTTACTTATTTACTTACTTACTTACTTATTTCTTATGAATGGTCTCTTTACTAACAGAACAACAAAGGTTGTCACACTGAAGAAAGAATTCCAATTTAAGACAAATAAAATCTTTCCGGTGCAATAGTCTATTATTTCCATGGAAATCAGATGATTATTTATAGTGTCCTAAAAGGAATTAATGGCTGGACAAGAAATCAATTCTCCATATCTGTAGCCCTGAAAAATTCCTCTAATGGTTGGTCTAGAACTGGGCAGAATTATGTGGATTTTAAAAGGCTCAAGCCTAATTTGCTTATATGGCAATCATCAAAGGAGTTAATAGAATATTTCAACCAACTGTGGAAGTGGTTCTGCAGTTCACAGTATTAATAGAACAAAGGTTCACTGTGATCAATAGAACATTCAAAAACTAGATGAGTATAGAGGAATACTTTATAAATAGTACACTAAAATTTTATTTGGTTTTCCAAGTATATGAGCACACTTGAAAATTTTATTTCCTTCTCACTAAATAGTCACTGCCATTGAGGCAAGTCCACCTCTTTGTGGCACTATCAGACAGGGTAGAAATGCCCCTGAAACAGATGCTTTATAAGAGTAGAAAGCCTTTGTTCTCTTAAATAACATAAATAGCAACTTGAACATAAAGTTAAGGAAATAGTGGGTTTGAACCACCATAGCTAGCAGGCCTAACTTCATAGGAAATACAGGGTCTAGAGGAAATCGGTAGATTGTCTTACATCGTTAGTCTTCAATAAATATAAACTTTTCATTCAATAACTATTGGCTTTCCCAATAAACCATTTCTTAATAGATATTGTCAAAGTAGATACTCACTGCCATTTGGTCAACTCCAACTTATGGGATAGAGTAGAGCTGCCCCTTTTGGTTTTCAGGACTTTAAGTCTTTACAAAGTAGACAGCCTAATTGTTTTCTCATGGAGAAGCCAGTGGGTTTGAACCACTGACCTTGTGGTTACCAACTCCTCCACACTAAGTCAGAAGTTCCTAGGTCCCAAACTCTGGAGTTGCCCTATGTGACCTGCATCAGCTGCAGAGCCTATGGTGTTGGATAGAGTATCATGTAGATGTTTAATACTCATGAATACATGGTGTTAATATCAGCAGTCTCTTCGTGTAACCTTAGAAGCAAATCTCAATGAAAGAAAATACTCAAATGTTCTATTTTTCTAAGAAAACAAAACATAATTAAGGTAGAATAAAAAGGATGAATAGAAAGAAATGGGTCAACACAGAGTTCATACATAGATTTTATTTTATTTGTTGTGACTAATTCAGTGGGGCCGCGTTTACTTGCAAGCAGTGGTTTTTTCCAGCTGGCTAGAAGGAGCAGAGAATTTGAGCCAGAATACTTGGTGAGTTTCCTAATGAAAGAAATCAAACAATAGCTTCTCTGACTTTTTCTAGGCAAAAAAATAAAAGTCTTATTTGAGTAGTGAAAAGAGAAGCAGCTTGTACCCTATTTCATATTCGTGGATTTATAAAAAAATAAAACAAAACCAGTTTCTGCCAAGTCACTCTGACTCATAATGACCCCCAGTGGGTCAGAGTAGAATTGCTAAGTACAGTTTTCAGTGGCTAATTATTTAAAAGTAGATAACCAGACCAACATGTTGATAGGTAGAAACAAATCTTCAACTTTTCATCTCGCATTCGGGCATGTTAGGTTCCATGCCACCACTCTTTCGCTTCATCAAGCCATCCCAAAGCAGCACCAGCCACTAGGAGCAGCTCTTAAAAAGGGACCTCTGAAAAGCAATATGAAGGCTCAGATTGCACAAAACAGAATGAGTAAATGCCCAACACTCTCCCATCCAGAACACAAGACCAAAGTCCTGTGAAGCTTAGATTCTTAGAGAACCCTTTATTCAACTCTGATTCATTTGAGTGACAAAATTCGGTGAATTAACCAGCTAGCACAATTTGCTCTCTCTCCCAGAGGTTCATCTCAGCGACATCCTGTGGTTCTTAACAGAGAGAACTGAGAAGGTGCTGTCTCAATTCCCAGATATTACTAGATATTAACTTTCAGAGATTGGGATGTCTTGCTGAAGGATTCCCAGCCATTGAAAATATAAAATGGTCTCTAGCTAGCTCCACTTCATAGGTCACTAATTCTAATAGACCATAATTGCCCAGAAAACAAAAATGTTAAATGCCCTAAGAATACCCCATCATGATTCCTCTTTCAGCATGAGTAGCCTAAATCCAAACGATAGAGCAGGTGCCCTGCCTGGGCTGATGTTAGGTGCTGTGACGTCAGTTTCGACTCATGGCAACCCCATGCACAACAGAACGAAACTCTGCCCGGTCCTATGCTGTCCCCATAATGGTTCTCATGTGGAAACCTCTTGTTGCAGCCACTGTGTCAGTCCAGCTTGTCACGGGTCTTCCTCTCTTTTGCTGCCCCTTTACTTCACCAAAGCAACCTCTGAGTAGTATATTTATGTCTGGGAGACTGATGAGTGCTTGGACTTAAGCATTTTAATGCTATGATGAGGTTGAGCATATGATAGACAGAATTCTAAGATTGTCCCCAAGATATATGACCCCTGGTGTATAGTCCCTGTAAAATCCCCTCCCTGTGGGTGTGGGCAGGACCTGTCAGTATGTTACTCAAGGGAGAATCATTGCCTGGATTTGGTTGTATACGATTCCACTTTTAGTAGACTAAAGAGAATTGGCTGGCTTTGAAGAAGAAACTCACTCTGCTGTGAGAGGGCCAGGTGGCTAGCACCTGACAGTGGTTTTGATTCTCTGACAACAATCTCCAGCAAGCAAAGGGATAGGACCTCACTTCCTACTGCCACCAGTCACTCAATTCTGCTAACAATATAAAAGAGCTTGTAGGAAAACGCTTAGCTCCAGACGACACCTGGAATTCAGCCATATAAGACTCTGAACAGAGGACTGGACTAACCCATCTATGGACTCCTGACCCATAGAAACTCTGAGATATCAAAGGCATGGTGTTTGAAGTTACTGTTTACGGTAATGTGTTACATATCAGCAGAAAACTAACAGATGGCTTCGGACGAGTGACTGCTTGTCCCCATTTACTTTTGGTGTGATCTCAAACAGATTAAATAACTTTGTGAGCTATCAATTTTAATAGATGGATCATAAACCTATCTACTAGATAATTCTGATTTGTCTAAAGTGAGGGTGAAGATTTTGTATTTGAAACCTTTTGAAAACTGTGAAGTTCAATTCAAGTAATTATAAGTAGTAAGTGAAAACCTTTGAGGTTTTCAGAGATACAAGGGTTATCATGGCCTAAGAGGAAGATCTTCAATTCAGGATCCAGAGTAGGGTTAGAACAAGCTCTAGCTCCTAAGCAGATACCATAGGAAGCTTGACTTTGCCCAACAGAAGACACGAGCATGAGAAGATTCCTCATTTCATGGAAACTGGCAGAGCCTCTCCCTGCAGACATATCCACACAGGGCACATTTACTGTGCCAAGAGCTAAATGCCATGGTGAAAGAAGCAAACAAGACCCAAGTTCTCTTGTTAGCCAAATCCCCAGGAAGACACAAATAAGAGAATGAGCAACTATCAGAGTGTGGGGGGTGGGGCCATGCTAGACTATTGGAGAGCACAGAGGAAATGAATAGAGAAGAAGCAGCCTTGCACTGTGAGAAGCGGTTGGTACAAAGGTGAAGAGAAGAGCAGGGGCAGATGATAGAAGGATGTCCTAGGCAACAATACGCGTGAACACAAAGAAGCCTGAGAACAAGACTCTTTCAGTACATTTGTAAAGACTGACTTCAGGAAAGAGGGAATAAAGGTACATGGCAGGAAACTTGAGTGAAAGAAAGGCCAGACTATAAACGATCTTGACTTGAATGATAAGTTTGAATTTATCCTGAAGGTGATAAGGAGTCTTTGAGAGTCTTAAAACAGATGGTCTTAATCATAACTTGGGCAGCAATGTGGGTAGTGGATTGAAAGAGGAGAGAATATAAGTTGAAGATAAAGGCAGCATCAGGGCAAATAAGAAGTGAGATCAATTTGAGGGTCAGCAAGAAGGTGGAATTCGTGGAGAAAGTGGAAGAGAAAGCGAGCACAGTTGAATCAGTGACTCTAGCACGAGAAACAAGATGATTGCAAAGATTCATGAGTCCCCTAGCTCTCAATTCCATAGGACTGAGAACTCAGGTAACTACTTTGGAAGCTTCCCAAAGCTTTCTGGGGAGTAGGAGAAAGAATTTTTAATACAGGAAGCCAATTAATACATGACCTGGGTCCACTGAATATTTCAAATTATTAAAGTGAATTCCCTTCATTTGATGTGAAGAATTAAAACTACATCACCACCACCACCCCCCAAAAAAAGGTCTTTGTTGTACACAGAGAGCTACAAATCAGCATTGAACCCAGGCTTACCACAGATAGCAACTCCTTCTTTAGTGAGGGAAAGGGGCTAGAGATTTCATTAGAAATGATTCTATCGATTTGCCTATTTTATGAAACCCCATTAAAAATTCTGGAGTTAGAGGTTCAGACAAGCTACCCTGATTGACCATCAGGTAAGCAGTCATATGCCAAGAGAGTGATGTGCACAGACTCCAAGGGGGAAGAATATGGGATCTTCATGTCCTTTGAGTTATGGATCCTTTCTGACCCAAGGAATCTCTTTTTTTTGGATCCATTTTGCTATCATAGAACTTCACTCGTAACTACAGCACTTTCCTGAGTCCTGGGATTCATTTTAGTGAATTATAAACCCCCAGGGAGTGGTGTGAACCCTACATCAGTGGCCACTTGACAAGTGAGAGTGACCTTGAAGCAGACTTAAGCTAGTCCCTGAAGAAGTCTTGGGAGCACTGTGCTCTTAACGTGCTCGATATGACCTTAGTTAGGGTCAGACAAATGGATCACGACTAGCAGCAGCTTAAGCAATGAGAGCTCGATCTAGAACTCCAATGAGACATCGGTTTCGATATGCCCACTTGAGTGATTGGCACCTAGCGATTCAATCAGGGTGTCACAGATCAGTCCCTTGGTGGGTTCCATTTATCTTACTACAGGGAAACCTCAGCATCTAGAAGGCAGAATGGAGCACTTGTTGATTGATTGCTTTGGGAGCCTAGGAGTTTAAGGTCACCGTGGCTTTAGTTCAGCACATACACATATGTCTTAAAGGAGCCATATAGTATCTCCAAAAGGCAGAGTGGTCTTCAGAAGTGACCCTTGCAGTAAAGGAAGCAAGAGGAGGAAGAGCCCAGAAGGGTTGTCAACATTTTTTTTAATTCAGTTTTTAGAACCATGTCATTCAAAATGGTGTTTTCAATTATTCTTGCTTTTAAATTGAATTTTGCCTGAAAGTAAATACACCAGGCTACGTTTAGTGCGAACATCCTGTAACAGGCACTGAGAACATGGAATTGATTTTTAGATTGTTCATGAGACTTGGAATCCATCAAATCACACCACTCCTTTTAAAACATATATCAAGTTGGTCTTCTGCTGGGAAATATTGCTTCATCATTACTGATCTTTCTCCAGCCGCTAATCCAAGTCCCCCTTCCTCCGTACTTACTGTTGTGGTCCTTGTATTTATCTAGCCTCCCTTGTGCGTGTCTTTGGAAGGAATATTTTGTTTCTCGCCCATCCCTTTGAATTGAGCTCAGCTTCATTCTTCACTCAGTGGCAAAAGCAAACATGATATGGTCTTATCACAGGGCTGATTAACTTCTTGGTGGTGAGTCAATTTTAACTCACTGTGATCTTACATAAACAGAATGAAATGGTTTTGTATCAACACCTTCGTGTTTGAGTTCATTACTGTACCTGTGTGCCAGTTCATCTCATTGAAGCTTTCCCTCATTTTCATTGACCCTCTGCTGATAACACATTCATTAATATGCAAGCAATAAACTGAATACCTGAAACCAGAAAGGCGATGTCTTACAGTGTCACTTCTTGGATTGTCACCTAGCAATCGATTGCTGCGTTATTTCCTTTCCTGCCCCATCGTAGTGGAGAGAAGGGAGACACTGACAGACACCTTGGATTTATCATAGCAGAGTGCTGCCTTCCACTTGGGGAAATAGACTCAACTTAGTAGGGGGCTACTTCTCGGGACAGCAAAGAAGATAAGAGGGGGCTGAAAATCAAGGTAGTCAGAGGGGAGGACAGAAGTGGAGACTGGGAGGAAGCCCAGCAGCACTTACCGCCGGGTAAGCTAAGGCCGAGACAGGAGAATGAGAAGCACGTTAAGTCCCTGGGGGATCAGACCCAAGGTATAATCGGATCTGAGGAAACGGTTATGAATATTAGTTAAGAGCTAACACCAGGAAGGAGCAAAATTGGTCATGGCTACTACTTTTACATGGTTCTCAGTGACACTGTATCAGAATCAACTTAGTGGCAATGGGTTTGTTTTTGTTGTGGGCATGTGTGTGTTTGCATTGTTTCTCTTTTGGCAGGTCTTTGTGTCCAATTTGGATGGATGAATGTAAGCCACTAGACAATACAGGGAGGTCATGTCTACTTTATGAAACTTTGGGAACTGTGCAACCAAAAGCAGCTCGGATTTTATTTTTGAGTAACAGGCGAAGAAGCGTAGGCTATGGTCCCTTCCAAAAGGTCATCTATGAATTTATTCATTTAATCCTATTTTCATTAAACATAACACAAACCAGGCAACAGGCACCTGCTCCCCAAATCACTGTCTGATTCTTCACTGCCGAGGAGAATTACCAAATCAACAAACAGTTGGATGATTTCATAGTGAGAGGAGCAAGGAAGATGCACTTAATCACCCAGACTCCAGCTACAGGACATAGATAGACTTTGCTCCTCGCTGGATTCTCCCCCAATTTGTATGCTTTCCTGTTAGAAAGACATCGTGCTTGGCAAAGTAGAGGAGCACGGACAAGAGGAGGGGACTTGATTAGATGGATTGGCACAGTGAGAGCATCAACGGGTTCGCACATAGGAACAATTGTGAGGGTAGTACTGGACTGGGCGGTGTTTCGTTATATTATAGAGAGAGGGTCTCCGCGCATTGGCTATGATTTGAGGGCACTTAGCAACAACCACTACTACTCTCCCTTTGAATTCTTCTTCCCCTCTGCTTTCTCCTGGGTGGCCAGGCCCCGTGAGGTCTCACTTAGCCACCACTCTGAGGTTGGGAAAGCCCTTCCTTTGATCTGAGGATGCAATGAGTGAACTGAATGTCTTCTCAGAAGCAGCAGGGTTGTAAGAGTGGCCATGTCAGAGGAACTAATGTGTGAGGAAATGCTTTGTAATTTGGTGATTGTTTGCTGTCGTTCATCATTCATTCATTAATATTGCTATTACTGCTAGTAAAATGAACCAAGGAATTCCCTGCTGCTCTGATTTTGGCACCAATGTCTCAAAAAATGTGGCATGAGAAGGGCAGAGAAGAAATTACTCAACTCTGTGCTGGTCTAGGAGTGTTGATGGTGCAGCGGCTTACAAGTTGGTCTGAAAACCAGAAGGTCAGCAGATCAAAAGCACTAGTAGGAGAAAGATGAGACTTTCTCCTCCTATAAAGAGTGACTACCGTGTTCCACTCTCAAAAACCCACAGGGGCAGTTCTCTTCTGTCCTATAGGGTCACTGAGACAGAATCCATTGGTAGGTAGTGGCTTCGAGCCCATATGAAGAGCTGTCTCATCCATGTTTATTAAAGCCTATGAGGAAATTCGCTGACTCTGAAATGACTGTTTTATCACAGATAGCACATCCATGTATCCATACTGTGAAGGGACCTCTTGTAGCTAGTAACATTTCCAGTAATTCTGCTGTGAAGATCATCTTTCCAGACCGAAAAGACCTTGCCACACCTTCACCCATCACATTTTTTTCAATTTCTTTTCTCAGATCCTTCCCCCTAGAATTCCCCAACAATCTCCTCATGACTTGGAATCACCCAACATGAAAAGAGAAAAAAAAGGATTAAAAAAAAAGATATGAGTCAAGTGAAACTCTGAGTAAGCAAATGCATTTGGCACCAAGAGACATGGAAAGTTAAGGCTGAAGCCAGAAGTGGTTACTCGAATGTGCCCATAATTCTACACAGACAGTTACATGCAGTCTTGGTGGGTTCCGATGAATGTAATGAGCAGCACTTTAGAATTTTTACTTTTGAGTATTTTTCAATAAATAAGCCCATTTAAGCTCCAATGGAACAGACTGCCAACTCCTTTCTCAACCAGACTTTACAAAGAGAAAGAGAAGTAAAAAAAGAATACTTTATAACGATCAAAGATAAGCAATAATATTAGTCTGGAAGAAATACAATTTCAGGTTTAGAAGTTGGTTTTATGAGGGAGATAATCCTCCACTATTTCTTCCAGGCCTATAAAGGCAATTTTAATTTTTATCCCCGCCCCCCCCCCCCGCTGGCCCCCAGGATTGCTAAAAAGGCTGAACATGAGAGAGATTATTTCATCTATTTTCCTGGGGGAGGGTTCCCTCACTTGTCAATAACATTTGGCAGACCCACCTTGAGCTGTTTGTAGCACAACCTGGTGAGACTGTACGCTGTGCCTGTCTGCTGGACCGAATCGACTCTTACAGTCCACTGAAGGCCTGAAGCCCTCTCTCTCCTATGGACAACCTATGCGTCTGGTCAGTGTCTGCCCCTATGTGTTTTATGTTCATTATCAGCAGTTAACACAACACATAAGAGCGTGGCTGTCTCAGCCTTAGGGAAAGCCTAGTGTTTGTAAGGAATAGATAAAGCGTGATGTGAAACCGCTCAGACTAACGCTCCAGGCAGTGCTGAAATGTGCCTGATATAAACAATAACCCTGATTTTATAACGTTTTGCTCAAATCTCTGTGTCACACTCCGAAGAGTCCAACAGGGTCATCTTCCAGACCAAGAAGAGGAAGTCACTTGCTTTACTCTCAACCTTCAAGTGCTCAGCTTCACCAGGGCCTGCAACTCAAGAGCCAATTCAGGAGACATTTGGGGAAACTATGGCCTTTCTTCTTATTATTGTACCTGAAGATAGCTTTGTTGAGTTCTGTGGAAACAAGCACCATCATGCCTGTAATTGAATCCACTGCCATCAACGCTGACTCATAGTGACTCCCCACACCTCTCTGTGGGTTTCCAAGATGATAGCCTTGATGGGAGTAGAAAGCCCCATCTTTCTTCTGAGGAGTGGCTGGTGGTTCTGAACTGCTGACCACGAAGCTCACACCCAACTCGTGTCTACTACACCACCAGGATTCTTTACAATTTAATGACTAGATAATGTAAATGAAATGCTTACTCACTAGAAGAATTAAAAGAACAAAACTGCTTATAGTCTCTACAATTTTCACCTATGGGCATATTTGATTAAGTAGCCAGAGCGAAACAGAAAGCAAATCTCTTAGCCTCAAAAAGATTGCCAACCAACTGCAAAGCTTAACAGGTTGCATTGGCCAATGCCTCAACAACTCTTCAGCCACACTCCAGGGGACTGGCCTAGTGTAGGACACACACACACACACACACACACACACACACACACACAAATTTCCATTCAATTTGGTAGTGATAGTGAGTTATGGGATTAAAAAAATGAATAAAGAAATAAGGCAAATATATAACTCAGATTTTTCCAAGTAAAGCCCTTGGTAAGGGTGCTAGGATTGACTTGTTATAATGTAATTCACCTACTTTATAATCAGCCAGGTCTGGGTTTGACTGAGTGACTCTGGACAAGCTACCTAACCCCTCTGGATAGTTTATTAATCTAAAAGATGAGAAAATGATCATATCTATGCCATAGGCTTGTTAGTTTAATTAAATAAATAGCTTAAATTAGCTAAAGGTGTGGCGGGCACATAATAATCATTCTATTAACATTAACTACCATTGATAGTATCCTTCCCAGAAAACTCTGCTGTGTTATGATTTTCTGGTTTTCCTTAAAACAAAAACCCAGCTGATTCTAATACCTGGAGCCCCTACCACGTGGGTCAGAGCAGTGGCGTGCGCCATAAGGTTGTTAATGGCTGATTTTTAGGAAGTAGATTCAGGTGCTTTTGAGCGAATTTGAACCTTCAACCTTTCCATTAGAAGTCAAGAGCATTAACCATTTGTACCATGGGACTCCACGGGTTCTCACTTTCAGGGAGCAACATATGCATGTCTATGAGAGGACCATCCCATGAAAAGTCAATCAACCAAAGAACACTGACCAAGGACCAGAAAATCTACTTGGTTACATCCAAGGGGAGAGATGAATGTTCTCCCGATGATCTGGAGCAAGCAGGAGCAAAGTTTGCAGTTGTTACATTTCTGGCCTCTCCCATGTTCATGAATAGATTCCAAGGATATATCCACCCGTAAGGAATGTGACTGGGTGAAAGAAGATTGCAGAAAACAACCTGTTAAAGGCCTAGAAGCTATTCCCCCTTTCTGTGACCAAATCAATACAGCAAGTAGTCTATTGCCACCTTCCCACTTCTTCAGCTGGCTGGCACAGAGTCAGCCTCCGCTTATGTGCACAGGCTTTTCTCAGACCAGAGGCGGCCCTGGAGACCTGTGTGCAGCGTGGAGAACAAGGCAGCCTGCACATTTCGAGACCTACGCTTCCAAGTTAGAATGGTTAACCAAACTATCAAGGGAGGATTCTAGAAAGAATACAGGAAGCCGATTCCAAGTATAGGCATTTGGGGCAAACAGATATGGCTTTAAATCTTACATCATTCTATTTATTAGCTTTGTGATCTTAGATATATTAGTTAACATATCTAGTTTCAGCAGCTCTGGTGATACAGTGGCTATACATTCAGCTGCCAACAGCAAGGTCAGCAGTTTGAAACCACCGGCTGCAACAAGGGAGAAAGACAAGGCTTTCTACTCCTGTTAGAGTTACACTCTTGGAAAACCACAGGGGATGGTCTACCCTGTCCTATAGGGTGACTATGAGTCAGAATCAATTTGATGGCAGTGAGTATTCTAATATGCTTCCGCATCTCTTGGATGACTATTCCTCCCTGTTTGGCCTGGACTGTCTCACAGCACACCAGTTGCCCCTGGAGACTTAGTGAGAGTTCTTCTATCATTCCACAGCATGCATGGTTGGATGATAAATTAGATGAATAGGGTTATTCATCTGTAAAAGAAAATAACATCCAACTTAACAGTGGTCGTGAAGGCTAGCCATAATGTATGTCAGTGGCTAACACAATGCCTGCCATGTAAAAAGTACTCAAAAATTAAACGAATGATTCTCTGTCCCTCTCCAGTCCGGACTTGAACTGCCTTAGACTACAGACATGAAGGCAGTTGTGAGGCTGGCTCAGGACCAGGCAGCGTTTCTTCCTGTTGTCCAAAGGGTTTCAATGAGTTAGAAATGACTGGACAGCACCTGACAAAAACAGAGGAGCCATTAAGATCCCCGTGGCTGTTGAGCACATTCAAACAGACATATACTGTAAATGTCAAGTAAAAACGATTTTGAAGTTTTTGTATAAAAAAGACAAACTATCTAATTACATGTCAAAATTATTAGGGATATGAAATTTGGCTCTACAAATCCCAGACTAAATAATACAATGTTTGGAATGCATTATCTCTATTTCCTTGTATTTTTGATGTGACTAAAAATTAATAAATTATATATGTAGCTTGCATTTATGCTCACGCGATATTTTACTGGACACCAAGTTGGTCTGCTATGCACTTCTTATCTGCTCCTTCCTATTCTCCTCCTCACCCAACTCCAACTTATCTCCCATCCTCCAGGAAGCTTACTTTCCAAAACACCAGGGAAGTTTCATTACATTTACCAGCATGTCTTAATTTTCTTCTTAAATAAAGAAATAAAGGTAACAGAGCAAGGAAGTAGGGGCAAACACACCTACTCCTCATGTACGGACTATTGTCTGACATTTTGCTTTTATGATGACTTTGACAAGTTCTCAGGTAGCACCCCTGTGTTCTGAACTGTATGGGAGAGACCACAGCCAGGTTGTGGGGATACCCCAAATGACAAATCTGGAACCCCAGCAGGTCATATGAGAAATGCTGTCTCCTGTTTATCCAAGGATCTCAGTCTGGGGCAACAGAGGGAGAGAGGGAGCATCAGGGTGACTGGAGGTGACAGGCAAGCAGCAAGAAGCCAGGTGAGGGTCTGAAGGAAGCTGGGAGGTCAATGGGAGGAAGTGGAAAGGGAGAGAGAGGGGAGGATGACTTGCAGGGGATTGGGCCATAGGACCAAGGTGGGCAGAGGACTAGCTCTATACCCTGCTCAGGGTATGCAGTGGCACTGTCCAACCTCCTCCACCCCCTCCACCACCACCCCCTACCCCCAGGCTCAATTGTAGTCACACATCTTTTCATAGACATCCCAGGGGCACCCAGTGGTCTCTGAGCAATGAGCTATCAGCATGTGAAACAGAGCAGAGCCCCCAAGCCTCACTTAACGCAGATTTCCCATAATGCCCTGGCCGTTAGCACCTAACCATGTCAATAAGTGAGGACCCTATGTTAGTCTGGGTACATCAGAGAAACACATCCACAGACACTCATCGGTGGTTCCCCAGCATTTCTCAGAGCAACTCTCACAACACAAACCCGCGCCTCCCTCCGCTTCCGTTGAATAACAATAGTTGGAGCTTCTGATCATGAGCGAGTGAAATGCTGTGCATTTTAACTTTACATGTTAAAGATACAAACAGCAACTACTGCCCGGTCACCAGGACTCACAGTGACACCACAGAACAGGGAAGAACCGCCTCATTGGGTTTCCAAAGCTGTATACTTACTGAAGCTGATTTTCATAGCTTTCCCCTGTGGATTGACTAGTGGGTTCAAACTGCTGACCTTTCGGTTAGCAGCTGGGTTCTTTAACCAAAGAGCTACAAAACGCTCCTTACTGGCTTAATAGTACCATATTTTTTCAGAACTAGTTGATGTTATGAGGCATATTCAAGTTGGTTTATGCATGTGCAAATAATGTGCACAGATTGTAACGGATGGAGATGATGGGATGTGATTATGTTGAAATGTTCTGCGATGGCACTCCCTTGCATATACTGTGCATGTCTCTTGACGTTTCCAGAAGTGAATTTTGGCCGCACTCACTGGCATTCAATGGCCCAAATTGTTTCTATTGATCCTATTTGCATAACAAAGATGTAAACCATGGTCAAGAAGTCATGGTTTGAGTTTAGCAGTACCATGGTAATTGGGAAATAAATAATGGAAACTGTGCAGATGCTTTGGGGCATTTGTGGCCTGGCCTGAGCCTGGTGGCATTCCTTATAGTCATTCTGTGACTAGGTGCAGAGTGCCAGTGGTGGGCAGAGGGCTAAGCATTGGGATGTCACAGCCAATTGCAGGGGCGGTCCTACGTCAATGAGAGCTGTTTCTCATATGCGTTCAGGTCCTGCTGAGCCAGTCCATTGAAAACAGTCCCATTGCTTGTGTGGGGGCATATTGCCCATGGGGTCTCTGGGCAGCCAACTAGACCTTTCTGGTCCGAGTATGGGATGCTCGACCCATGTGTGTCCTCAGTTCTCATAACCACCCCCCCACAGCATCCACGTGGATGGGAGATTCCAATGGCCTGGGCGCAGCAGCTGACCAGTTGGATAGGGGTCTGAATGAGCGTGGCTGTAGCAAGTTGGTCTTGCCTCCCTGAGGCCTGAGTGACCTCTCTGGCTCAGTGTATGTGCACTCATGCTCCTCCTGGTCTGAGATTGGCCCTCCTCGCGAGGGTGTTTTCTGAGGTGGAAAAAGTGACTTCTCCTTGCGTTGGACAAAGTGGTTTGCAACGTAGGGAAGGATTCCTGCCAAGAGAAAAATGGACGGTGGGCTGGCGAGGCTCTGTTACTGGGGCAGAGGAAAAAAATAGAAATTAAAGCCATCAATATGTAAAAAATGTTGGATTAGCACACTTATGAAAATAGCACGCAGGGTTGCGCTGCATACAGAAAAACGTGTGATGTGCACATGATTGGGGTAACTGGTCATTAACTGGTCAGAGCATGTGCACTGGACCGTGGCAGTCTGCAAGAATTAGCTAATGAATTAGTTGTTTCCATCCAGTGGAGCTGTATTTTTTTCCCTTGGAAACACGAGGGCTATTTCTTTCTGCCATTTAAAGGCCCAGAGCAGGGCTGTTCACTCTTCTTTCTGAATGGTTCAACCGAATAAGATTGGGGACAACTGGGGCACATCGGTGTCCATGTGGCTGTCGAAAGTCCTTTTCGCAAGGGTCTATTGCTCCTCGGGGCCGCTCGTCCATGCTTCATGAGAAGGTTTATACGGTGAAGAATGGCTGGCTATGGCCTGCCTAGTGCTTTATTCTGTTGCCAAGGCCTTTTGAGCGTTGGCAGCGAGTTTGTTTTCCCTCTCATCATCCAACGTCTATTTATTTTACATTGCTGCAAAGCCAGTGAGATTCCCCTATAAATCCCAGGTCATGAAGATGAAGCAGCCACTCCATTCCTTTTATTAAAATGTCTCCAGTGTCCTCTGCTTTTTCTAAGCTGGTTCAAAGTGGTCAGTGGCTTGACAAGCCTCTGGGCTGGAATCAAATCCACTCCAACAATGCATTCCTAAAGGCTCTGCTGGTGTGAGCCTCGGATTCTATTAGAGGACAGGTATCAACCCCCCAGATAGTCTCTGGACGTTTTGTGGGTCATCCCCACCAGGTCCAGTTCCTGCCCAGGCAATCTGAGTGAATTCCTCTCCTCTGTGAGTTCTCCCTCCCACAGGCACATACAATAAGCATTAGGTCTGCAGAGCCTGGAGCTATTCCTCAGGAGGCCGCTCCAGGGCAGCAGTTTTCTTTTGTCAGCACTGCCACAGCATGAAGGTGAGAACAAGAAGCTTGGAAACCGAAGGGGAAAAGATAAAAGGAAACGTGTGCAGAAGAAAAGAGAGGCTCTTTAACTGCTCTGTCAACTCAATTTCTCTCTACTCGGCCGCAGGCATGTTCTGAAGATGGATGGGCATCGGTACAGCTGGTACAAGAAAGCAGCTGTGACTTCCATCTGGGTACCATTTAGCAGCAGATACAGGTTTTCAGGCCAAAGTCTCCTCCAATTGTTGTGGTTAGAGAGGGAAAGTGAGAGGCCCTCTGTTTGCCTCCACCTCAGAGGCTATTGTTCCAAACCATCACTCCTCTCTGCCTTGGCTCTTTATCAAAGAGAAGGGAATTATTTGATTGTGGGGCGAGTGGGTGGGGGAGTCAGTTGATGAGAGCTGGTGGAGTTCAGAAACAAAGCATCTCATGGAACACATTAAATATGAGAGTCATCCAACCCATATTTCTCTCATTGTCTGTCATTACCCTCCTCCCAGCTATGGGAACACGGAGAAAGCGAACTCACTTCTGAGGAGTGCTGTCAAAGTGCCTGTCTGCACAATGCAAAAGCAACTGGTTGAAACGTGAAAAAAAAATCATCAATTAACTCTTGCTTATGGGTTATGCTATGATTCCATTTTGCATCATTTCTCCTGGGTTGTCACCATGGGATACCAGGACAACGACCTCAGCCCATAGGCTTCTTTGGGACAAAAATGAAGCAATGAGATTTTGCATATCAGAGAGTACTCTAATTCAGCTTTATGATAAAATGATTTTTAATGATTGTTTTTGTGTTTTCCAACCTGTTGTGTATTCATCCCTGTCAGGGATGTCCACAAACAAGGGTTAGGCGAGAGACTCTTCGGCAAGATATCCCAGAATTAGAAAGTTGGCGATGTCTCCCAGGAACATGGATGCTTTCTCCATCCCCACAAAGAGGCAGCATCTCTGACGAGCTTAGGGACCCAGGCCTTCATGGAAATTGTACTTGAGACCTTCCAGTGTTTCACATTCCTAAGAATCAGCAAATCATATTGACAGAGAGACGGTGATATCTTTTCTGGCAAATGGAATTCCCTTTTATCTTGCCGACATGGACATTGTGCAACACTGGTCCCAACTCTCCAGCTGTCTTAATGCACTCAGAGCCAGTATCGCATTGCGAAGGACAAACCACTGCCGAAAGCCATGGTCAAAGTCCATTTTACGTGCACTGTGTAGGGAGTCCTAGTGGAGTCATGGTTACGCATTGGGCTGCAACTGCAAGGTTAGCAGTTGCTTCTGGGAAGAATGATGAGCTTTCTATTCTCAGAATGAAAAAGCCTCAGGAACTCACAGAGGCAAGTCTACCCTGCCCTATAGGGTCACTATGAGTAGGCATTAACTAGACAACTATGCGTTGAGTTTTCCTAACATATGCTGTGGGCTTGGCATTGTGCTGCTAATCATGAGGTCAGCAGTTTGAACCCATCAGCCCTCTGAAGGAGAACAATGTGGCTGTCTGCGCCTTTGAAAATTCACAGTGTGGGGAACCCTATATGGGATGGCTGTGAGTCAGAATCCACTCAGGGGTGGTGAGTTAGCTTTTGGTTTCTGAGATAACGTTTCTTGTGCCAACCTGGCGGAAAAACACATGTGGGGTTAATTGAAGGGCAGAGAGATAAATGGCTCTGTGACCCTCGCCTTTCTAGTTCTCGGGTCTCTTGCTTTCTGATGATCAGACCAGGGTGCAGCTACCTTAGCCAGTTCCCTGCTTCAGCTGGCAAAGCTCACTTCCTGTAAGACATCCCCAAGGAGAAGCCACATGGACCTATCCCGATGCAACCCTGGGTGCTGGAGCAGCCGTGTGGAGACACCTGCCAGTGCTGAGATGCTTACACTTTCATTGACTTGGCTTTCCTCCTGCAGTCAGCATCATTGCATGTGTTTTGTGAGATGAAGGACGACTTTGTGGATTGGTATTAGACATATGGGCTAATTTTGGACCTGTAGGTTTGGGCAGCACTGGGTTGGGATGTTTTCCTTGATGCACACTTAACCTTTACATAAAACTCTCTCTTATACATATGAGCTTCTGTGGATTTTTTTTTCTCAAATGTGCCCCAGACTAACACAATGGGAAATCCAGAATGCTTCATTGTTTCATGTGGAACTTGTACATGGACCAAGAAATAGTCGTTCAAACACAACAAGGTTTAGAATAATGAAAGGTATGCATCGGGGCTGTAATCTTTCACCATATTAATTCAATAGGTATGCTGAGTAAACAATATGAGAAACTGGGCAATATAAGAATTAGAAATCAAAATCAGAGGAAGGCTTATTAATAACCTCTAATATGCAAATGACATTACCGTGGCTGCTGAAATCCAGGAGGACTTGAAGGACTTGCTGATGAAAATGGATTGCAGCCCTGAATATGGGTTACAACTCAATGGAAAGGACACCAAAGTCCTCACAACTAGACCAGTTGATAACACCGTGATAAATGAAGAGAGAAAGTCGATGTTACCAAGTATTTCGTTTTGCTTAGATTCACAGGCAATGCTCATGGATGCAGTGGGCAAGAGATCAGATGACATGTCGTATTGGGTAAACCTACACTACTAGAACTTTTTAAAGTATTGAAGAGTAAGGATGTCACTTTGATGACTAAGGTGCCTGACCCAAGCCATGAAATTTTCAATTATTCCAGATGCATGTAAGACTTGGACAATGAATAAGGAAGACTAAACAAGAACCAATGCATTTGAATTATGGTGCTCATAAAGAATATTGAAAAATACCACGGGTCTCACCAATCAGATAGTGGAAGAAATACTGTCAGAATATTCCTTAGAAGCAAGGATGGCAGGCCTTGGTTCCACATACTCTGGCCATGGTATCAGGAGAGACCAGTCCCTAGAAAAGGACTCCAGGCCAGATAGAGTTGTGGGTCAGCATAAAAGAGGAAAGCAGTCATGTAGACAGGCTCACGCATTGACTGCAACAATGGGCTCAAGAACAGCCAGGGTTGGGAGGATGGTATTAGACCAGGCAGTGCTTTGTTCTGATGTACATAGCATCACTATGAATCAGAATCTGCTTAATGTCACCTAACTTCAACTGCAACAATTATTGCATCCGGACAGGACACTTTGGTCTTAGTTCTCAAAGCAACCTGTCTCCATGGTCAAACCCTCCAGCATACTCAATTTTCATGAGTGTTTAATGGCAAATTTAAATTTTTTCACTCAAATTTTATCAGTATAATCAATTGACTGCTGCTCGTTCATGTCAAGTGGACTCTGGCTCTTGAAAACCTGCTGTAATAACAGAAAACAACCTGTCTAGTCTTGGACCATGGTCATGCGCTTTTGTTTAATGCAGCCACACTGTTACATGTGTAAATTAACAACATGACACTGATCCTAAAAATAAAACATGCAAGAAAACCCATCATGTAATTACTTCGTCACTTCATAAACACAATTGTTGGTAGAAAACCATATTAACAACTGAAAAAATTCTCTTGTAAACTAGAGATCTATATTTCATTTTGCCTATTGTATGTTGCTAGCTCCTTGGTATGGTGCGTGTGGATACCATGTTTTTCATATGTGAGTTATCTCATCAGAAAGTAGACTCAAAATATTATAACTCCTTTCTGAGGGCACACGCACACACACACAGATTGGTTGAGTCCCATCTTTGGGAGTCCCTTGATGATTTATTTGTTGTGAGGAGCCGGAAAATAAATCTATTCTCAACTTTCTCCTTCCTGGCAGATTTTTCAAAGCTGTGGTTTCTCTGCTGACTGTGCATATCCTTTTATCATGTGCTTGGTTCTTCAATATCCAGCCAATTCACAAGGAAGCAAGCATTTACTTTTGATTAATAAACCACCCTGCAATTATCCCTTTGTTCATAACCATGTGACTGCCTGTGTGTGCAGACTTCTATTTAAACAGTAAACAATCCTCTCGATCAACTTCCTGAGGTTGTCCCTACTCCTTGTTATGTTTCCTAATTTGCCGTCTGCCCTAACACTTGTTTATACCTACTTACTGCCTCTGCCAGCAGAGAGGCCCTCTAATGGCCTTGCATGTACCATATGCCAAGTTGGCTTTGAACAAAGTAAATATCCTCCCTCGCCGACCCCCCCAATGCCATGTCCCTGGATGGTGCCAGAGGTTTGCAGCCTACCTAACACTCGGTGGTTAGAAACATCAAGTGTTGCCCCAGAAGAAAGGTCTGCTGATTGTCTCACATAAATTGTATAGCTAAGAAAACCCCAGTGAGCAGTTCTACTTCATTTCACCTGGTTGTCAGGACTATGAATCGACTCAGTGGCAATGGGCTTGGGGTCTTGTTTTTTCCAACCCAAATGAAGATTTTCAACATTGACATGTATAAATTGGATGACTTACATTTCCTAGTCCTCAGGGTACTTTCTTTATTAAAGCTATGCGTACGCTTGGGAAAGGAGCATCCGTGTAACTGTTCAGTTATGTTCTTGTTTTGAAAACAGTGGGTCATCTGACTAATTCTCTTGGCTACTGTTGATCCGTGTTGGAAATCCGGGGCTATGTAGACTCAGAAGGAATTGGAGCCCCTTGAGGACAGGGTTGAATTTTTAGACTATATTTATAATTACCCTAAATAAAAACATACTCAGAGGCATAATAAGCTATAATGTTTACATACAAGTTTATATACATAGTTTTCTTTCAAAGCTGTGTATGTATTTAATTTTTTTTTTTACAAAACCACCCTATCACATTCAAAGTACTCTCCATTACACTTAATACATTTGTCAAATCTGCGATTCCATTCCTGGAAACATTTTTCAAACTCATCTGTTTGGATGGCTGACAGCACCTCCCTCATCCCCCTGCAGAACCCCCCACCCCACACACACCTCTTCTACATCGTTAAATCCCTGCCCTTTCATGTCCCTCTCCATTCACAGAAACAAAAAGAAGTCGCATAGAGCAAGTTCAGGTGAGTAAGGTGCATGGGGCAAGAGAGGCATTACCATTTTTTTTACAAAAACTGGTGCATTGAGATGGCTGCATGAGTAGGTATATTGTTGTGACAAACCAACTCCCTGTCTTCCACAAATCAGGCCTTTTATGTTGCACACTGTTTACAATCTTTTCAGAATCTCTAACTTGAAAGTTTGATTAAGTCTGACCAGTGAAATGAATTCCAAATGCACTACAAGTTGACATTTTTGTCTGTCCGGGAAGTTGACAGGTATCCAGACTGAAGTTTGTCATCAATCAACCATTCACCTTTTTTGAAATGAGAAGATCACTCATACATTGAGTCTTTCTCATATCACTGTCTTTGTAAGCTGTGTTCAATATAACAACCATTTCTGTGGCATTTTTCTCGAGCAGAAAACAACATTCACAGTCATACACTGTTCTCTTAAATAGGCCATCACAAAAACAAGGTTCAAACAAAACTGCTTTTATGAAAAAATTCCCTGTGACCAGAGAGAATTTTCCCAAGCAATGCCATCAGGTGCACTAAATCAGAGTGAGTTGCTCGATGCCCGCCTAGCGGGTAAAATCCATACTACTAAAGCTCCCCTCTGCCTAGAGCAATTCTGTTTTGGGGAAATACCCCCTTGTGAAGATGGAGAGTTTAAATCATGTACTTTTATTTAAAATGTAGTTCAAAATTGATTAAAGAAGAAGAAGACAAAAGGGCTAAGTGATAGCGTGCAAACCACACAGTAAGTATTTGGGAAAACAAGCTAAAAATCACAGCCCCAGAGCATATTTATTTTCAGACATTTGGAATCTTCTCTAAGAGGTGTAGGTTTATGATCTCTGCTAAAATTCATTTGGGGGTCTACTGATATTTTTAACATTCTCTTTTGACCTTTTTCCAGTTACACATATTTGTTCATAAATTTTGTAGCAAATGTAATAAAGCAAAATGAAAAGTTTGAAGGGCCGAACTGAACATCTCAGTGCCACTATGCATGGCTGAGAAGGTTGCGCACTGCACAAAGGCACCACAGCTAAAGGCTTTTAACTTTATTTTAGACACTGAATATTTTTATAGTAAAAAGAGTGTTTTTTCTGGCAGATGCAATAAGTGATTACATATTCCAGCCGATAGAAATTACATATCTAGAGGGAGGGGTATGCTTTTTCCAAAGAGCAGCATCCCTGATTATCCCTTAACCCTATGTCCCTCCTCCGGAGCCCTTTCGATATTGCTCAATCAATAATACCTTATGCAAATACTCTACAGCTGATGCATTTCTGTCACTCTTTTTAGTGCCTGCATAAAATTTCTCACACACTGAATAATACAGAAGTTGACAATCATAATTAGCTCTAATCAAAACTGAATCAAACTCACTACCATGGAGTCCACTATGACCCTATAGGACAGGGTAGAACTGTCCCTGTGGGTTTCTGAGACTGTAACCCTATAGGACAAAGCCTCCCCTTTTTGCATGTGGAGTGGCTGGACCATAATCAATTCATAATTCACTATGCTTCTCAGGGGCTCTCATAGCTATTGGCAATCCAAAATTCTGATAGCCACATTCCTGAAGTACTCAGAAATTCAGTTTTTGCTCTATGAATCAGTTGGCTATTTCATGCCAAGGGATTTAATATCATTCCCTAAAATATATTCCAAACTTTCACAGAAGAGGAAATAGCATTTAGCATGGTTAAAGGGTTGAATACATTTTAACAATTTCTTTGTGAAATTGTTCATCTATATGTACAATTATGCATTATTAGAGTAAATTGAATTTCATATGTATACAGGGATTCATTAACATTCCCCCCTATTTGTTATTTGGTTTTTGAAATTACAAAATGGCAGGGCAGCTTAGTTCCTTGATTTTCCGGTTCAGGGGGTTCAGGCTTATGGATGATACCTGCGCTTTATCAAAGGGCTGTGTGATCATAAAGATGTAGAGTCAGGAGGGTCTTTGCATGGCCCCACACTGCGTGAGAGGGTGTGATTCATCAGAACCCATCATATTCTGACCACCTTTATGAAATGAAGTTTCCCTCTGTTTTAGATCCTATAAAAGATCCACACTTTATGGGTTTCTTCCTTCTCCGCCCCCTCCTTCCCTTCTCACTCCTCCTCCTTCCTTTGCTTGTAAATTCTCCTGGCTGCATTTTAGGACTTCTTTCCTCCTTATTTTTCACATGCTGTAGGAACCCATTTGCTCTCACTCTCCCATCTTCCCTTACCAGTATCTTCCCCATCAGCCATACACAATGGAATGGCTAAGTGGAGCTGCCTATTGTTTTTAAGTTATTGGCATGTGTTCTAATAGATTGTGAATTCAAACAACAATAACAACTGCCATCGAGTGATGACTGCTGATGGCTCATAACAGCCCTGCAGGACAGGGTAGAACTGCCCCTGTGAGTTTTTACCGGAGTAGAAAATCCCATCTTTCTCCCTAGTCTGATGGTTTTGAACTGGTGACCTTGCGGATTGCAGCCCAATTCAGATCCACTATGCCCTGTGCATCCCCTAGGGTCCCCAAGCGGTGAATTCACATTAAGAAATAACATAGAGTGGTCCTTCAGAGCTTTTCATGGTCCAAACACATTTTCAATCCCCGAGTGGCACAAATAATTAACGTTCCTACCTGCTGAACAACGAGGGTGAAAGGTTCAGTCCATCCAGAAGCACCTCAGAGGAATACCTGGTGATCCATTTTGGAAAGGTCAGCAATGGCAGGCCCTGTCGAGCACAGTTCTACTTTGACACACGTAGGGTCAGCCAGAGTTGGGGGGCACCAGGATTGGGGTCAGCCTGGCAGCAACTGGACAAAAAAGGGTTTATAATTATAACACTTCACAAATATCAGCACCTTGTGACTTATTAAAGCATTCTCCTTAGTTTGCATTAATTTTTTTCATTGCTAAATAGAATAACTTTCTGTCAGCTTTCTGTCAGGTAGAGGGAAGCATAGCATAGAATCAAACTGCCTCTGCCAGGTGTGATGAAAGGTGGCCTCCATATCACGTTTTCCACATGCTGTTCTTCATCTAGCTTGAATTCTTCACAGCCCCCCGCAACCATTGTTTAATTATCTATAGCAAAGCTTTATTTGAATATGATATTAATGATATCAATTGATAATTTCCACATTCTGTTGAGTCACTTTTCTTTGAAATGGGTACAAAGGTGGATCTCGCCTGTCTTTCAGCGGAATAGTTATCGTCAAAATGTCTTGGCATAGATGAGGGAGTGCCTCCAGTGTGTCATGGATTGTTGAAATATTTAAATTGGTTTTCTACGAATTCTTGGAGCCTTGAATTTTGCTAATGCCTTCAGTGCAGTTTGGACTTCTTCCTTCCATTGGTTGTGGGTCTTATGCTACCTCTTGAAACGGTTGGCTATTGATCAGTCCTTTTTGGGACAGTGACTCTGTGTATTCCTTCCATGGTTTTTTGGTGCTTCCTGCATCAGTCAGTACTTTTCACAGACCCCTTCCACAGTCCCACTCAACTTGAGTATTTTTCTTCAGTTCTTCCACTTTGAGATTTCCAAGTGTCTTGTTCCTTTGGTACTTTGTAACCCCATGTCTTTGCACACTTTGTTTGCACACTTTGCACACTTTGTTTTGTTAATACTTTATCTTCTCAATTTGGTCTGTGAAATTTTATATTCAGAGCTTAAGTTGTAAACACCTGGTTTGCAGAAGGCTACAAATGACAGTGGAAACCCAAAATCCCTTCTCCAGGGCCACATATTGATTTAATCTCCGGTGAATTCCCTTCCATCATAGTTAAGGGTGTGAATAGCCCTGTTTACAGGAAAAGAAAGCATTGTAAATTCGATTATGGCAGACACAGGTCAAATGTAATATTTTATCATTTGATCTCCTTTTTGACTCATTTTAAAGCCTTTTAACTTGTTTTTAAGGGAAAGGGAGAGACATTTGAATTAAGTCTCTGAGGAATCCCCTCTGAGCACAGACCAGGGTGTAAAAAGTCTTGCTGACATGCCTAATGCCTTGAAAAGTGGATCGCTGTAGATATAGCTAGATTAAAAATTTAGCACCCTATCATTTGATCTTCCTCATGATCCTTTTAAATTTGTTCTAGTTTTTAATATTTCAACTTTCTTTTTATTGAGGCTTTTATCTGTTTAATTTTGTCATTCTGATTATATTTTGTTGCTGTTTGTTTTCTAAAGTTTTCCTGTCAATGAAATCCAGGATAGATAAATCTATAGAGACAGCACCTTGATTAACGGTCCCTTAGGGGAATGGCAGGGAAGGTTGGGGGAAATGGTGAACTAACATTGAACACAAGATTGAAGAAAATGGCCTAAAAATTATTTGTGGTGATGATTGCACAATGCTTCTTGATGTGACTCAACTACTGAATTGTATGACCTGTGAATTATATGCCAATAAAAACGTTGGGTGGAAAAGGCCAATAATATCAGTGTAATTCAACTCACTAATGCCTAGGATAACAACCCATTTTATTTTTGATAACGTCTCATTTTCCTAGAGCAATGCTTTGTACCTTACGCTTTGTAATTATTAATGGATGTTTTCAGCAACTTCTTCCCATTTTGAGTAGTGCTCTAACAGTAAATAAAGATCCCCAAGCCTTTAATCCATCCACATCATTTGCATCAGCTCTACTTTTTTGAGGCAGTTCTTCTGAATTTGTATTTTGGATACTTTCCAATCTGAAGGACTCATGCTAAAGTACTGTCTCTGACAATAGTTCTCTGCTATTCATAACATTTTCAGAGGCTCATCTCTCAGAAGCAAACAGCCTATTGCATTATTCAGCCCTCTAGCTGACAATCTTCTGCTGCTTTTCAGAAAGCTTTTAGTGGCTAATCTCACAGGAGAAATTCTGATTCTGTAAGCTCCACTCTTCACCTTGAGTGACCCTCCTGGTATTTAAAAGACCAATGGCATAGTAACCAGCGGTACAGTAACATGCACACCAACATACTGTGAAAACGGACAGACCAGTCATGGGATGTAATGATTAGGACCATAAAAATATAATTTCAGTTTAAGTATTTGTCCTGAAACCAACACAGTACTGGGCTCAGGCAAAACTGAAATTTTGGAATCTGGTCTTTGATATCATGTGATACTTACCTCCTTTTCCTAGATCTCATGAGCACGCGTGCACTAAACACACCCGGCTAGCTCCTGCGCCTCTGTTGCCTCTCAGGTTCGTGCCTGAGTGTAAGCAGGCGGCATAAATGCTATGCGCTCAACTCCCAACCCCTTAGGTCAACTCCAAACCCCAACCCATCAAGCTGTGCCACAGAAGAAATTCCTGGTGATCTCTATCTATAAATAGTACAACCAAGAAAACCTTGTGGCACATAGGTCTGCTCTCTGAGACAAGGGAAATAGATTGTGTGTGTGTGGGGGGGGGGGTTAAATCAATGAAGTACTTCTATAATATTTGTAAATGATATCTAAAATGTGCAAAGAAAGACATTAGTTGCACTCTGTATTTATTTACAACTGTTCAAGCATCGAGGAAGAGACTACAGGCATTTCACTATCACACACCGATACGGTGTTTCCTCTTCTGAGTAAGCTCGTTCCCTCTTCGTCAGGCTGACCTGGATGGCACTTTAAAAATGCCGCCAAAGGAAGTACGCTGTGACAATGAAGCCCCGCTATTTTCAGAGCAACCTGCTCTCGGTGCCCAAGAAACCTCAATTCTATTAAAGGTATTTTTCCAATGAAGTGCTTGGGGTCTCTGGAAAATTCGCCCTCGGCTACATTCAGAGCAAGTGAAGATCATGATTTTAATCTCCACCATCCATGTTTCAGCCCAATGTCATGCTGCATCTGCATGGTTGGAAATTGTATTACCGTACTTCCCAGGCTGAGGCTCTCGACCACATGAGCATGAAGTGAGTTTTCATCTGTTTACTCAATCGGGCCAGTTCAGAGCCCACCAGTCATCTGTCTGTTTGTCGTATTGTGGTGGCGTTGGGGTTACTGTGGTGCTGGAAGTTATGCCACTGGTCATTCAAATGCCAGCAGGATCATCCATGTTGGACAGGTTTCAGCAGAGCTCTTAGCCTGAAGGAAATTAGGAAAGGCCTGGTGCTCTACTCTGAAAATTAGTCAATAAAAACCTATGGGTCACAACAGACTGCTGTCTGATGGAGCACTGGAAGGAGAGCTACCCTCAGTTAAAAGACAATTAAAATACACCGTGGTCTTAACACTTGAGCATCGAGGATCATGAAGCTGGCACAGGGTCAGAGTGTGTTTTGTTCTGTTGTATGTGGGATCGGTATCATTGGAACAAAAATTCGAAGGTAACTAACAACAGTTACAGTTACTTCCATTATCTTTCTAGTGTTATCAGAAAGAAAAATAAATTTGTTCAGGAAGCTGTAAAGCTGGCCTGATGCTTTTAAAAGGATGCAAGAGGAAAGAGAAGATGTCCATGGTTAGGGCAAGAGATGGAACAGAGCAGAGAACAGCTCAAAACAGCAAGCACACTGAGAAATATCTCCATCTGCAAGCCAGCCCTGGCAAGGCATCGCAACAGAACTTAAATTCCCTGTTGGCATTTACTATTGGGGCACCCGCAGCATGTGCCATTTTTAATGCGGAGCTGAAAAGTGATTACAATGATTATTTCAGAAATACCAAAAGCAATTTAACTCTAACACACACACCAACATTCACTTTTTTCCTAAGAAAAATAAACTTTAAACATACCAACATTCACTTTTTTCCTAAGAAAAATAAACTTTAAACAAAAGATAAAAGTCCCTCCGTGCACAACAAAATCCAAACTAAATCTCCTGATGTTAGAAACAAGGATGAACAACATGACAGATCTCTCCAACAGCTGTTTCCATACAGGAGCTATTAAGGAGCGCATCTCAGTGTCACTTAACCAGCTGTCATATGGAGGAAAATGTATTGATTGATGTAATGCTCTTGGGATGGGGTGGGAAGAGTAGTGGTTTCTTTGGGAAGAGTGTGGAGAAGGGTCAGGGAGGTCTGGCTCTAACCTGTGAACAGTGGTAGAATTGTTTGGAATGTTGACTCGGGATCCAACAAAGGGCCCATTATATCCCTATTCCCTTGGTCAGAGGTACACCTGACAAATGGTAATGGCCCCAGTACCAGGCCTGTGAGAGATCTTTAGCTCTCCAGTGTGTGCCGCTATTATGTCTAATAGCTCCCCCCTCTCTTTCTCTCTCTCTTATTTTGATAGCTGCCCGCTGTTCAAGCGAAAACACGGCTTTTCTGACAGCTGATGGCCAGGTGGCCTTAGTATCAATCTAAACAAGATGATGTGAAATGGATCTGCTAACGCTGGACGAGGGGAGCTGATGTCAACAGAGCATTCCACCTTCAATAAAGATAATTCTTTCATCATCAAGGGAAAGGGCCAGTGGGAAGAAGAAAAGCTGACACAGGTGTCCCGTTGCCCACTTGTATTGGCTTTTGAAACCTCAATTGTGATGACATCACACTGTCAAAGGGCTGTATTTGGAGATGTTTGTTTATGTGGGTTGTCAATATATAACCATGCACAATTACAGCTGGAATCAATGCACAATATTAAAAAGATGGAAAAAGTGAATCACAAAAGAAACTATTTGGATAGAGGATATTTTGATGGGAACAAACAAGGAAAATGTATCGTGGGTGGAAATTTCCATAGTTCCATAAACGAATTGGACCTCGTGAGCAACAAACAAGTGGCCGAGAGGAATACATCTAGTCGACTCCTAATGAGGCCACCAGTAAAATTCAACTGATAAAATCAGTGAGCCTCAAATGATTTCTACTTACTGTGTGTGTGTGTGTGTGTGTGTGTGTGTGTGTGTGTAGAGAGAGAGACAGACAGACAGACAGACAGAGAGAGACAGAGAGACAGAGACTTTTCTTGTTAACTAGTTTTGGCTTTACCATTTAATTAATCTTTGAAAGCAATATCTAAGTTCAACATGTAAATTAGAGTGACATTTGTGAATGTGTGAGCTGAAAGGGGGTGGGAAAGGTGGGGAAAATTAGTTGTATTCGAGAGTTTAGTTTGATGGCCTGAATAGGGGTATTTCTTTTTTTCTTGGATCGCACTCAGTTGGACCCCTTTGAAGCTAGGTGTGACAGCATTACCGGGCAGGGGTCACACTAATCCCTATCTATCTGTGTAGTCCTGAGATTTAGGAGGTTTGACTTTAAAACAGCTAGGAAAACTGATTGGAAAGTGAAATTTTTAGATAAGCAACTGGTTCTTCAATTTCTGAAATGCTAGAATGAGGTGAGAGAGCCAAACTTTTCCAAAGCTGTGTTCTGAAAACTCAACAGCAGCCTACAATAACATACTTTCAACATCCTACCGTTATAATCTCAACCCAGTGCATTAATGAGCATCTTCTAGTATGCAGAAATATGAATTTAGAGGGAGCAAATGTCCAAAGATTTCCTAGAAGAAAATAATAATAAACATCTCAATTAAGTGGAACTAAAACCATCTCGTCTCTCTAGTTCAAATGGTGGAACTTTGCTTGTTTGTTCCTTTACACACCAAGCAGCAGGAGATTGTTTAACTCCAACCTCCAAAACAGAATCAAAAAGAAAGAAAACCTCACTGCCACTGGGTCAATTCCAACTCCTAGTAACCCTGTAAGGCAGAGTAGAACTGTCCCCGTGGGTTCCCAAGACTGTAACTCTTTATGGGAGTGAAAAGTGTAGCCTTTTCTGATGCCCAAAGAGTACTAAAAGTCAGAATATTGAATGGGCCCAAGAACTATTAAAAACACACACAATTTTCCAAATACATATCCATTCCGCTAAAAGATCAATAAGGTGTTTTCTTTGGACCTTGCCTGATTTCAGTATTTTATCCATGATCCACTAAGACTGTTGTACAATAGTTTGAAAGGAGCTCCAATAGCATTGTAAGTTAACCATCATGCTTTTAACAGCAAGGTCAGCAGTTCAAAACCATCAACTGCACCTGAAACTCTAAGTCAATATGAGTCAGAAGTTAATCAATTGCAAGAGCTTGGATTTGGTTGGATCACAATTTAACTAATAAATGAACCTTGATGTAGCCCTTAATATTCTCCACAGATATCTGCTTTATTAAAAAAAATTTTAAAAAAAGCATGACCCAGACAGGAATTCTTTATGAGTGAAGTTAAATTATTTGGTTTTAAGAAGAATTCAGGATAAATTTTTAGTTTAAGGTTTAAAGATTATCTCTGGGCAAAATCTCAGGGGTTCTCCAACTACCATGGCTACAGAGCATCTGGATTCGACAAGAATTTGAAATTCTGATTTACTCCTTTTCATCAGGAATCATCTATGGAATCTTTAATCAAAATGTTCAGAAATGGTAGCCCAACACCTTGGTGTTCTCTGGTCTCATAGCAAAGCAGGTATTCACAGAGGCAATTAGCTACACATTCCACATTAGCCATCCTAGCCCGCAGATGCATTTGATCTTAATAAACAATATATTCTAAAATTAGTTTCATTCTTTATTGATAAATTGTGTCTACCATGTACATGTGCCGGGATGGTGATGCCTTCAGAAAGAATTGAAAAATATAAGGCAATGTTCCCCTACACTGATGACCTCTTTTTTTAAATTAAATACTTTTATTGGGGGCTCTTACATCTCCCATCACAATCCATATATTCATCCTGTGTGTCAAGCACATTTGTACATATGCTGAGAATCACCATCTTCAAAGCATGTTCTTTGTACTTGAGCCCTGGATATCAGCTTCTCATTTTCCCCCTCCCTCATTAACCCTTGATGAGTGATGGATTATTATTGTCATGTCTTACATCATACTCTGTCGCCCTTTACCCACTTTTCTGTTGTTTGCCCCCCAGAGAGTTATATGTTGATCTTTGTGATCCATTCCCTCTTTCTCCCCCAACCCTCCCCTTAACCTCCTGGTATCTCTATTCTCATTGGTGGACCTGAGGGGGTTATCTATCCTGGAGTCCCTGTTCCGGGCTCTTATCTGTAACAGTGTGCATGTTCTGGTCTAATCTGATTTGTCAGGTAGAATTGAGGCCATGACCTCTTATGCTACCCTCCAGCCTCTGGATGCAGAGTTCTCTTTCTTTCTACTCTTCATTCATCAAACCTAAAAATACTTATTGGGCACTCGCCACATATTATTCCAGGCATTAAAGTCCTTGAACTATAGAGTCTATGCTTATAGAAGAGTGCTTGGGTTTTTTGTTTGTTTTCTTGTGTTGGGGGTTTTGTTTTCTTATTGGTGTTCTATGTTACTCAAAGCTCTTGTGAATGTTTTCTAAAACTTGTGCTGTGTTCAGAGTAGCTGAAAATGGGATTTCTAGATTTCCAAATCCCAGGTTAGTGGAGCCCCTTTACCTTTACTCAGTGCTCCGTCTCAGTTCATGTCTTTTGATTCTGGAGACAACAAAAATCTCTCACTTTGTGGTGACTAGCAAGTGCGGGTCCTAAAATGAGGTCTCAGAAATGTTGTGTTTTATAAATCCCTGAAACTAAAACTTTTATCTTGACCGAATCTTTAACTGAAATTAAAAATATACCCTGAAGTCATTTTTAAACAACAACAACAAATGTTGTTCTTGTGTACTACCTAATCCATTTAGACTCATGAGGTGCCTATAGAAGAGAACAGAATGAATTGCCTCCTAGGGTTTCCTAGTCTGTAGTTTTCACCAGAGCAGATTGCCACGTCTTTTCTCCTGTGTACTCATGGTAGGCTAAACCCACCCACCTTCTGGTGAGTCACCAACCACTTAACCATTACATCACCGGACTTCCTTAATTCAACAGTGGTCTAACTTGACAAACACAATGGCTGTCTTAAGCACTGTGATGTTTTCAAAGAATTATCTCCATGGGATCAAACTAACAATGGTAACTCAAAAGGTCGTTGGGGAAGCTTAGAGGGCAGGGAGTTTATGCTCACAAGGGAGGAGAGATTCCGAAAAAGAGGGTGAGATTGGTTGCACAGCTTGAATATAATGGATGTCAGGGAATTGCACATGCCGAAACTGGTAAATTGGTTTGTGTTCTGCTGGGTATGTTTTCAACCATGACAAATAATAATAAATCCTTAAAAATATGTTTTTGGGGTCACTAGAACACTATAACAGGGAGGGGTTTTAGTTTTCAAAAGCCTCAGGCATCACATTCATAGACCTCAAAGAGCGCAATCCTAGCTCTTTCCAAATTGTTGCTGATTTCATTCTCAGTGATGTGTGTCTGCTCAAATCAATGCCGATTTGCTGTCACACGTGCGCCCAACGCAGACCTTCCCTGACAGCAGGGACGCACTGCAGTCAGTAGGGGCCAAGCAAATTCGAAACAGCCGGCTTCCCATTAACTTGCTTGACAAACAACAATGAAACAGGAAATAACAACGCCTGATCCTTGAATTAATACTTCAGCAAAAATACTCAAGAGTTTTCCTCAGTCTGGAAATCGCTCCAGCTGTGTTTTCACGGTTTATGAAATCGAAAGAGGCAAACTCTAGAGACAAATGAAAACAGTGGGTTTGCTGGGAGATGACTTTATAATCAAGGTGCTCCATTGTATGACATAGTCCACAGACACCGCATCAGCCACGCTCTACTGAAAATACAAACGGTCCACCTGAAACACTGTGCATGCACATGGATAAAGACTGGTGTATAGCACCACACAGATCACCCGAAAGACTAAGGTTTGTTTTATTGCTATGTTTTACCAGGAGAGGATGAGGGCATAATGTTTTATGATGAAACAACTGATAGAAGGAACGGAGCGCATGGATGAGGAGTGCCACCTTTTGGTTATCACGTGCTTTCGCATTCTGTAGGTAAAAATCATTTTGGGTATAGTGCATATTGACTGAGCTTTGCGTCTCAGAAATGTTTCTAAAAGTTTTTTTAAACAGTTATATCTGGGTCTCCTCCTGTTGGGAATGAGCCTTTTCTGAGTAACTGGAGTTCAGTCATCCAGTCCCTGTGCAAAGGTTGATGTTAACGACCTTTGCTTTCTATTTGCACCCCTGAGCAAGCCCCAAAGATGTTGCCAGAAAACCAGGCAAATATTGAAAAGAAGGGTACAGTATAAAATTGCAGCGCACTGCTTGGCTGGGTTGGCACATAAAGAACAAATAGAGAATCAGATTGGTCCTTAGAGGCTAATAGTCATAGCTTGAACTTAACCCAAACTATGACATTTCAGAAGGGATTTATAGTACCTCACTGGATAAGCATGGAGTTTTCCAGAGAAGTAAATTAAATATATGAGTAACACTAACAACATGCAGGTATTGATATATGTCACATAAGCTCCCCACTTCAAGAAAATCTTCAAATAGCCACACTGGTGCCTATTAACTGAGGTAGCATAGAAAGATATTTGGAAGCTAAGACCGGACAAGGACACGGGTCACCAAGTCATAGTGGAGCCCGAAGTAAAACTGCAAGATTTGCATATAGAGAAAGAACAGGAGTTTTAAAATCTACAAAGTAGTGGGAAAGAGTTCTTACAAAAGGGGGCTGGTGTTTTTGTTTGCTTCTTTGTTTGTTTTTAAAGTCTCCTCTCCAGACATATTTCCTGGAAGCTCCGAGCATTCCCACCACCACAGACTCAACCAGCTCCAAGTTCCTATTGAGTTCATTCAACTCACGGCATCCCCATGCGTGTCAGAAAAGAACTGCGCTCCACGGGATATCCCGTGGATGAACTTGGCCCAAGCCAAGGCATTTTGGAAAGGATGCATGGTACCTGGTTGAAGAACCACGGAGACTAACAGGAAAACATAATAATTTAAAATATATGCCTGCTCTTTCTTTTGAGGGGTCTCTACAGGGTTCAAACCGCCAACATGTCCATCAGCAGCCAAGCGCGTCCACAGTTTGTACCGTAAGCATTTGTTAAATTCCTATGAAGGTCCCTCTGAGACAATCACGTCAGAAAGTATCCTTTCAATCCCCCAGACAACTCACTATGATGAGCCTTGTTATCATCTCCATTTGCAGATGGACTAAAGACATGCATTCAAAGAAATTATCTTGCAGTGCCAGCAGAGTGGAAGAAGCTGAGAGGCAGGAGAAATTCAGAGAAAGTTAGAACTGGTAGGACGAACAATATTGATGTTTGGGAAGGGTCATTGGAGGAGAAGGCTGAAATACAGAGACAAGCAAAACAGATGAAAGCATATAAAAACAGTTAACAACAATTTTAAAAACTTCCCCAAAGTCCACCATGAATAAGGTGATAACTGAAGTCTCTCTAAGTTTAATAAATTACCTGGATTTTGTAGTTTCTTAATTATCTTATTTGTTTTCCACAACCAAACGTGGAAGGAGGGTGAGCAGACATTTTTAGTGTTGACGCGCCACTATGCAAGTAAAGAAGACACGGCACAGGTCCCTGTCCTAACCAAGGTCACAGTGAGTGAGCCTTGGCTGGGGAGCCTGAGCAGGTCTCCCTGCGCATCCGTTTCTAGCTGTGTACACATAAAACAGTGTCCACATGGCCTGAAAGAAGCTGAGGTTATTTACCTCAGTTGTAATTAAAATAATGGTTCTAAAGAGACTCTGCTGGACTGAAGTCAATATTTTCAACAAATAACACTTGTACATCTTTCCATTTTTATTTTTAAAATAATTTTATTGGCACATAATCCACATGCCATAGAATTCAATCACTCAAGAAGAGTTGTACAATCATTACAATCAATTTTACAACTTTTTTCTTGCACTTCATATTAGCTCCAAATTCTCCCCCAATCTACCTAGGCACATCCCCAAGAAATCATTAATCCAATCACTATCTATTCTATTTTTGCCATTGATGAACGTTACTCCAGATGACACTGTACTGTAGAAAGAATATGAAACACAATGTCACTATATTATTAGTCTCTAACCAATTTCCCCTAGAGAAGGAGTATAGAAAACTTGCTTCACACAGGCTAGGTTAGAGTTCTGTATAGGTTTGTAGTGACATTATAAGCAGGATCCCTTTGCAGAAGACAGAGATAGACCAGTCCCTGGTCTGCTCTATGAGCACGAGAAATTTTTTTTTAAATCAGTTAAAAATTGCTGATAAAACCATTTTAATTAAAAAGGAATTAGTACCAATTTTCAAAAATAGAACAAATAATTATTAATCCTTTCATTCTTTGGAAAATCAGTATGCTATTAAACAGTGCCTCAAGGCTACACCATAAAGAGCCATGAAAGAAGTAGTGGAGACAAAGAGACTAATTTAGCTGTTGGTAAACTCATTCTCACAAATGTGTCACATTCCTAATTAGAACTGACTACTCAAGGTATGATCTTGATTTTCTGGTTTGGTAACTAATTTGGACTTGGCTGGGTTGTGTTTTTTTAATGTGCTTTATTTTTAGAGCAGTTTTACATTTACAGCAACATCATGAAGGTAGTCCAGAGAGGTCCTATTTACCAGGAATATAGTATATTTGTGACAGTGAACCGAATGACAGTGGTATATTGCTGTTAACTAACTCCACCGCATATTCACATTCCAGGGTTGTTACTCAGTGGTCTCTGTCTGTTCCTGGATCGCTTCCAGGACATCAAATTACATTAATCCCTAGGTCTCCTAGGACGATCTCTTGGTTGCGACCATTCTCAAACATTGCTCACTTTTGATGATTTCATCAGTTTCAAGGGGTATGGTCAGGTATTTTGTAGAGTGTCTCTGAGGATCTGTCTAACATTTTCTCAGGACTAGACAGGAGCTCTGGATTTTAGATCATAGATTTAAAGGACTATTTTCAACATATCTTATCAATATAATCAACAAAATTTATCACTGCTGATGGTGACCTTGATCCCTGCCCAAGGTAATGTTTGTGGGGGTTTTCCACTATACCAGTGTGCTCTTTTTTCCCCTTATCACCCTGTGCTCTCTGGAAGGAAGTCACTATATAGAGACCACACTTTGGGAGTGGGGAGTCAAGGTGCCCTTGCTTGAGGACCGAGGGTCTACATAAATTATTTGGATCTTTTTCCAAGAGAAATTTGTCTAGTGTCCCCCAGTCATTTATTTGTGGAATCACTTCTTCACATCGATATGAAGTTGTGGATATCTATTTTACACTGGGGCTCTAATTCAATACGAGCTATTTACTTGGGTGCTTGGACTATTTGAGTTGGGCTATTGGGAATTATATCGTTTGGGACCTTCTGATCCTGTGATATATTTCCTTACTTCCAAGAACTACAAGAATCAGCCATTGTTCCAAGGATCTTTGTTTTCTTTTTATTAAGAATGGTATTCAAAATCAAGATTTGAGCATTACGTGTACTTGTTGCCTAGGGGAGCCTCGGTCAGCTTGGGAAAGTAAAAAAAGTATTGTTACAAAATCATGGAAACCTTTAATAAATAAAAATATCAAAATGTGAAGCTCTTGTTTCCTGACATATCCTCAATCTAGATCTATACAATTCTGAAAGCAGTGTTTCCATCTCTTAAACACTCCCCCAAAAAGAATTCTGTGTTCTCTTTACACATTATACCAGCAGCTTTGGCATCCTTGGGGGTTCAAATCATATTTATTTGGAATGTTCTTTGAGTTTAGGGAACAAAATGAACTCTTACGGGGCAAAAACAGGATTGTGGGGCCGATGAGGTAAGGTTTCCCAGTGAAAGTCTGATGGAATACCCTTACTACCCTTGAAGAATAAGCATTGTGGTAAGGCACCAAAAAAATTCTTTTGTATAACTCTCCTGGGTTTTTTTTTGCTTAACCATATGTTTTCCAATTTTCTTAATAATTCTTCATAATAAGGCCCCATAATTATGTATTCTTCAAGAAAATCTATTAGGATTACTCCTTCACCCAAAAAATGTCCCTCTCTCAAGATTTGAAATAAACAGTGCCCATAGCCTTGTGAGTGATCACTTTGTATTTAATTGCCCCATTAGATCCCTTCAAAAGCCAATGTTTTGATTGGATCTATTTTTATGAAGAAACCTTAACAAGACTAAGACAAGTATATTAATTACTGAGGGAGCTTTTCTGCAGCCATCAACTGACTGCAGAGACATATTTAAACATATCTTATTTGGAATAAACCTGTGCAAGTATAAACTGAAACCCTGGTAGCAGTACTTTTTGACTCACCCTCACAGTATTAATGTCAGAGTTTTTCTTTCTTTCTTTTCCTTTGTTTCTTTCACATATGCATTCAACAAGTATCTATTGAACAATCACTGTGTGTTTGAAACTATGTTGGACACTCAAACATGATTAAATAATTCTGGTTTTCCCACAGTCAGCTTACATTTGACTGGGGAATTCTGTTTGAAACATAGATAAACTAATTTATTAGAAGATGTTGAGCACTCTAGAAAACGAATACAGGGAAGGGAAATGGAAATGAGATGGAAAGATGCTTCATGTTTACAAAGAGTAATCAGAGGCCTCTAGAAAAAACTAAGGGGATGGAAAGATCAGTGTAGCTATTCAGGGAACAACAGTAGGAAGGTACCTGCATATTTAAGGACCATAATTGAGGTCAGGGTGCCTGGGCAGAGAGAGAAATAGGGGATGAAGTAGACTACGAATGGTAATGAGTGCTGAGAACTTCCAGGGATTAAGAGGGAGGGATAAGATTAAGAGGGAGGGATAACTTCCAGGGATTAAGAAGGAGGAAACCATTCTGAGGACCCTTGATTTTTGCACTGAAAAAGATGGCAAGGGGGCATGGGAGGGCTCAGCTCTTCTTTACTAATTATAACCGAGAACTACTATTTTCAAAAGGACACACATTATGTGTATGTATCTTTTTGTAAATTACATCAAATATCACAGATGTGTGTTTTAACAAGTGAAACCAAAGAATACACCGGGGACGTTATTAGCTGCTATCTAGTCCACTGTGACTCATGGTAACTCCATGTGTCCAGAGTTGAACTTCTTCCTAAGATTTCTAGGCTGGGCTCTTTTAGAAGCAGATCATGTGAAGGACTTTTGAGTGGGCTGGAGCCACCAAAATTACAGCAATTACCCATCTGTGCCACGCAGGCACTTCTCAGCAAGGAAGAAGTGTCACCTAGTCTAAGATATGGCAATGGAAAGTACTGCAATTCATCTTGAGTAAGGGACGGCTTGGTTGCGCAGGGATATTTCTATAAGTTTCTGAAGACAAAGAGTGGGACAGGGGGAATTCCTAGGGACTGTCTTCAAGGATCTGAAATGCTGTACACATTGGAATTATTCCTCAAGCTCCTTTGAGATATTCAGCAAAGAGCTTATATTCTAAGCCTTATAATTAGAGAATTGGTAAGCTGATCTACTGAATGTTAAAGAGTGAGGAAGAAATTCCACCTGTGAGTGCTTAGTAGCTTTTCAGGCAGAGACAATTCAGAATGCACAGGTGACTATAACTCAGCCCAAATCCAGATGTTATATTTTACCTTTTCTCTCCTTCTACCTTAGTTTTCAGGAGAAAGATGAGGCTTTTTATTTCCATAAAAAGTTACGGCCTTGGAAACCCACAAGGGCAGTTCTGTCCTGTCCTGTAAGGTCGCTGTGAATTGGCATTGACTAGACAGCTGTCAGTAGTATATGAGTAGCGTTTCATTTTATTCATCTCTTCTTTGCACAACCCATCTTGATTTGGAATGAGCCTTTCTAGGGCTACCTAATAAACAATTCAGCCACTGACTGTTAGGCCAGTGCTGACTGTGGCAACCCCCCTGTGCATCAGAGTAGAACTTTGCTCCATAGGTTTTTTTTCCTGCGCTTTTAATATTTTCCTAATATTTTTATCAGCACATCCTTCACAGATCACACAATTTAATCATCCAGTCATATTAAGAAGAGTGGCGCCATCATTACCACAATCAAGGTCAGAATGTATTCTTCTCACCCTCATTGTCGTTCGCTCCCTAGTCACCCTTAACCTCCCATGCCATACCCCTGGATAAGTATCAATACAGTTATTATCACTATAGATCTGCCTGCACTTCATGTACAGAACACCATACAAAACCAAACAGAAAAATCCAACAACAGTGTCAAAACCAAACAGAGATAAACTTCAATCAAATAGAAAATACTAAGCACTAAAATATCTGATATTTCAGAAGTAAATGGCCAAACCTTTCTTTCTAGATGCCTCTGGATCAAGTCAAACCTCTAGCCAATAATGAAGGAAAGTTCACCATTTGCACCACCATGGACCTTCTTATGTGAACTGAAAAATGTAAAGTTGTTTCTAACATTGCCTGACGAATAATATACTGTTACTAAGTATCATGTCCCTTCCCCCTCGTCATTTTGATACAGTGTAAGATCTGTAGCTATAAAGATGGAGGCACATTCATTTCTGCCTTTTCTTCGACATCTAGCATGATGGTTTCCAGAGGTAGTGACTACACGAAGCTCACAGTAACATCTCATGCATGTTTGCAGAACACACACACACACACACACACCTCACTCACAAAGGCTGCTAAGAACCTTGGTACACCTTGCTACGAGTGTTATTGACTTACAGCTCTCCGCCCAGCTCAGTGATGAGTGGGCGCTCAATCAATGCTGTTGACTGATGAGAGCTCAGACCCGTGAGACATGGAGAGCCACCCAACAGCCACCACCTGTGATTCTTGACACTCTTGCCTCGCTCCACCCACACAAACATTAGGAAAACCCAAATTACCTTTTGCTTTTGTCAAGGACACATACATATTATACAGAATTCACGTTGGACTGTATTTATGTCACGCCATATGCTTTTCAGCTCCTCAGTTACAATGGAAACAGAATGTGCTTACTGTAAGTGGAATAAATCTAAGTGACAGCTAAACTGCTGCTGAAAGAAGCAACACTTTGAAACCATAGGATTTCTCGCCCGGGGTGAACTTTCCAAAGATGATGTTTAAGAGCTGTAAGATGTATTAGAGTGCCAATGACTGCCAAAACCGGGGTCACGGTTCTTAGTTATCGGTTGCCATCAGGTCAGCTCCGAGTCATGATCACCTTATGAACAACAGAACAGACGTTCCCAATCACGCATCTTCTTCATCACATTGGCTTGCTCCAGTCTATTGCAGCTATTGGATGGTGACTTTCAGCCTAGGGGAATTATCTTCCAGCACTCTATCAGAACATACTCTATTAGGGTCCAAACGGCTTTCATTGGCTGGTTTTCTTCCTAGCCTGTCTTAATCTGGAAGCTCTGCAGAAACCTGTCTGCCATGAGTAGCCCCATTGGTATTTGAAATACTGGTGGCATGGCCTCCAGCTTCACAGCAATGACTTGTATTGATCAAGGAAAAATTAGGAAACCCTTGAAAATGTACTTTGAGATACAGTAAATGTGGCCTCAGAGAAGGGCCTGGCAGAGTGAAGAACAAAAGACAGCGTTACCTGAAGGCATCCTGCTCCTCCAGCCAGTGCTCCAGCAAGCCGCAGCCCGTAGATTATGAGGCCCACCTGCCAAAGACCACCTCTCCAAATGACTGCTTCATGATTAAATGCTGGCAGCTGCACTTGAAACTGGAAACGAAAAAAGAAAGAAAACATCATCTGCTTGGCCATCGCTTGGGCTCCCTCTGAACTAAGCACGCGTCCTGGAAAAGTTCCTGCAAAGCACTGAAGAGTGTGTCAAGCAGTAGTCAAAGCAAAGGGGCATAGAGGCACGCTGGATGATGAGATGAATATATAAGTTTTCTCCTTGGACTAGGTCTTCAGTCATGAGCAAAGCTAGGCCTGGTCTGAAGCCTGGTCTCTTCCTTCTTGGTATTTCTGAGCGTTAGAAGCAGCAGCAATAACAAATGCACCCACTGTGAGAGGCAGGAGATCTGGAGCTCTCTAGTCGGATTACATTTAGAATCATCTGAGGAGGGTTTTTTTGGTTTGTTTTTTAATCTGAGTGTTCCTACAGAGGGAAAAGTTGTGAAAACTTAGACATAACCAGGAACCTGAGGCAGTCGCTGGGCCTGGGGAATTGGTACCAGAGTGGCAGGAAACACCAAGCTCAATGGACCTACCACAGTTCGCAAAGACTGCTCTCTCCTCTTACTTGGGTGAGGGAGGACAAGGGTCTTATTGACACTTCCCGGCCTAGAGGAAAGAAGAGTGGTGAGCTTAAGAGATGTGAAAGCAATCTGAGAGGCTGACCCGTGGGGCTATGCAAACATCTGCTCCACAACCCTGAGACCAGGAGATCCAGATGGTACCGAGCCACCAGAACCAAATGCTCTGAAGAAAGGTCACATTAGAAGGGTCTGGCTAGAGTGGGAGAAAGACGTGGAATAAAACCCCAAATTCAAAGATATCAGGTTTACCAGTTAGGCAGAGACTTCTGGAAACTTCCAGGCCTGGAACTGAGCTCACCTTTGTTTTAGAATAATCAACAATTTAAGATCAAAAGGTAGCCTTTATCCAAGGGCGAAGTTTAGAGAGTTAGGGGGAAAGGGGGCAAAGGAAACATGAAGCAGAAGGGGAAGCGGTTACATGGTGGTACACTGAAAAGATTGCAAAGATGGAACGTGTGTGAATTGTTGGGTATAATACGGTGATCTTCTATGCAAACTGTCTAATTCACAGTAGCAAGTTTGTTTTGTGTGTTTTAAATCCCAAAGTTCTTAGCTACCCCACAGCCAATTAAATCACAGTCCCTTGTGGTGTGTTGACATTCACATTTTTTTCAAGCTCTCCAGATAGATACTTGAGTGCAGGTGAGTTTGAAACGAGCACTCCAGTCTACTGGAAAGACAGGTGAGAACGACACTTGCCATGGACCACATCACCTCTAGACCCACCACTGCATGCTGAGTCAGTCCATGCACTGAGCCCTATGGGCACCTCCCAGCGCCAAGCTGACATACGTCTGTCTGTTGGTGCTTACCCCGCCTGCTTCAAAGTTCTGTGAGGACAGAAGGTTCCTGCGAGGGATTTTCTAAGAATACAACTTCACTAAGCATAACCAAAAGATTACAGGGCCATCATCAGAAGCTATTCTGTTTCAGGATGCAAGACTTTAATAAAGACCAACTACAATCAGTCTCTGCTCAATCTACAAAGACCGAAAGCAACTGCTGAACCACTAGCGTGAGGCTCAGATGCCTAAGGTTCGGGAAAGGGTGGATTTAATTGTTCTAAGGAGAAAAGGAAATATTTATTTAGGATTAGCGGCAGCTGCTCCAGGGGTACAAGTGGGGACGTGGAAGATATAATTAAGATGATTGTGTGCGGGGGGTCTGGGCAGCCACCCGAAGGGGCAGGAGCTTTGCTATAAATTGTTTGCATGGGCTTTTGTGTGTGGGCAGCTGAGTGTTAATAGGTACTTAGAGGAAGCAAACAAATACACACTCTAATTAGCAGCTGAGGAAGGCTTGCAAAATCAAACACAGGTAGAATCCTATTACAGCCTATACGATAGGCGCTCAAGATTGTTGTGTTCAGTGAGATGGCATCATCGTGAGTACATGTTAGAAATCAACACTCGTCTCTGCTGTTTGTTACAGAGATCCCTCACCTAGAATGCCCTCCAAAAAAAGATACAATTGCTAAGGGATGACAGATAAGTTTCAACTACCTCCAGCACAGAAAGTGTCAACGTGTCAAAGCATAGACTCTATGCCATAGACTAACTCAAACCGTCTGGCGACCAGAGTGCTAGTTCCTGCAGGTGTATTTCGTTGTGTGTTTAACGTGCCTCTACCCTCAGTGGGTGGCTGCAGATAAGTTCTCTCAATCATACACTTGTCTTAGTCTCATGAGGGTGCTTTGGGAGAGGAGAGGGAAGCTTAATGTTTGTGCTATGGGGAGAAATTATTTTGAGGTCAAGGCTAATTTCAAAATTTTAATGAAATTGGGCTCCCCCCCAAAAAAAAATGGAAGTTTTGCGATAAGCATACAGGAATGCTTCCCCGTATAAAACAGTCGTCTTAGATGGATTAACTCTTTTTAAAGAAAGGTCAAGAAGACCTCAAAGATGAGCACAAAATAAAGGGGGGAGGGGATCATCAGCCCCTCCAAAGGAAGAAACTGCGGCTGGACACTCCTAAACTCGTTAGGATCTCACATGATTTGGCATTTTCCATTTTAAACAGTGATCATGGCTTCAGCAAACTTTCAGTTCAATAGATGCTTGAAACGTGTTACAGCAGGTAGTTCAAGGAGGTGACCTCTCCATCCGTTTTTCAAGCCAAGATCGAAGGTCGTGAAGACAATTCTGAGGAACAAATTGTAGCCAGAGAAGAATCATGGATTTGCCACGTGATCCAGAGAGCAAAGTCCAATCCAGGCACTGGCTTTGGAGGGAAACTGCTAGGCCAGTTAAGGTCATAGCAACTGTTTTTTGGAATTTCAAAAAGATAATCCTGATAGATTTTCTCAAAGTACAGAGAAAAATCACAGGGACATATTATGAAGAAATTTTTAGAAAATTGAAACTACATTGGTAAAAAAAAAAGTTCAGAGATGTATAAGCTAGGACCCTCCTCCTTCTCCATAATGCACCTGCTCATCCTTTAAAGGTAGCAAAGACTGGCCTGTGGCACTTTTACGGAAAAACCTTACTCCATCCACACTACATCTCCGATCTTGCTCCTTACACTTGCCCAAAGCTCAAAGAACTTTTCCGTGGAACATAATTTGAGTCTCTCATGGAAGCCCAATGATCCATTTGGACGCGGCAAAAGGGAGAAGGGAAGGAAATGCTGCCTTCGGTCATGCACAGACCTCGGCGGAGGACGTGTCGAGAAACACTAGCATCACACTGAGGTGTTTTGTTTGAGGCGGTCTCTATGCCTTTGTGGCAGTACGTTTCTGTTTGCCCTCCTCTTTGAAATCAGCTGTGTACATAAGGTAAGTACTTTATGGCCCTATGTGGTTATGGGGCTGTTGGTAGTCTCTACAGTCTGGCTCACAGTGAAGCCCTGTATGTTGCCCATTCCCGTGTGAGTCCATGATTCTTGGCATGTGTGTGTGTGTCCACTTTTGTGGCAACTGTGTCTGCTCTTCTCGTAAAGACTTCCTTCAGTTTGTGCACTCTCTGACCAAGCATGATGCCTTTTTATTTCCTATTCTCAGAAGCACACTGCTTGTGTTTCTAAGACTGATTAGCTAATTCTTCTGCCAATTCACAATATATTCAATGTCTTCATCAACACCACAATTCAAATCCATAGTTATTTTAGTCGGATTCAAAAACTACAAAATACTACAATGCACAAATAGTCAGTGTCCTTCAAACAAAGGATTTGTCCAAGCCTCTCATTGCTCTTAAATGACCGCCCTGTTGAAGAAGTCACACTCATCTCTCAAGGCCAAACACAGTCATCTCACCCTGATCCTTTTTAAAGATGGACCCCTTTCCTTCATAACCCACCACATAGTGTTTGTGTGTATGCACTGTGCATTTAGTTCATTCTGCTTTGTGTCATACTGAGCTGTTTTGTTTCTCCGGCTTCCCACCCAGGTAATAAGTAATATAAGAACAGAGAATTTACTTTAGCTGCCTCTTACGGGACTGTGTTCCTAGTAAGTCAAGATCAAATGTTTATAAATTTGAGTTATTGTGACCTGGAATCTCTCCAGAGAAATTATTTTTCCTGATTACATGTTTCTCTTCTCCGCCACTCTTTTTAATAATACAGGCATCAAAGTAACCCTTTAGCTGCACCTACTAGGAATAATGGGGGGATACTAGTTAGGCTGCTTGCCACAAAGTCAGCAGTTCAAATCTGCCTGGTGCCCTGCGGGAAACAGATGAAGCCTTCTGCTCATCTAAAGATGTTAACGATTGACAGGCTAGGAAATCCAAAGAGGCAGTGCTACCCTGTCCTACAGCGTTACAACAGGGTCCTACAGCATTGGAATCCATTAATGGTTTTGAGTTTAGTTCACCAGGAAGAAGGTAGTTACACTGTACAAGCTCTGCTCTTGTAAAAGGTATGGGTGTTTTAAAGGACTTTTAAAGAAAGGAGGAAAAAAAACATGCAATTACCATAAGTGGCTTTACATGGGGATTCAGAATTTAGGGGGAGCAGGACTCACAGCTAAAACTCAGATGCTAGGATTTCCAGACTCTGTTAGATATCCATTATCCAGGCTACTGATGTACATGATAGACCCTCCTAAAAAATTTCTCATCACAGTGTTCCTTTGGCCAATAAATTCTTATTTTTGATTGAATTGAATAATTTCTGAAATAGATCTTTCTCCATTCCAGTTAAAACCCCTGGCTTCATCCCCAGTCTTCCACAGCTTCTCTGTTAACCATCTACATTAAGAAATAAGAGATAGCATAGAACCTTTCTGTCTAATCGTAGACACAGGAGACTCTACACTAAGACTAATTTATACGAAATATAACTAAATAACAAATGTTATGTAAGTAAACATCAACAGCTAAAACTGAGTTCCTCAGTTGCACAAGACCAAGAATGTGACTAGCTTTCATATCATGTAGAATTCGTTGGGAAGTGAATTATTTAAGGGACACTTAAGTTGATATTTAACACCTTATCATTTGATCTCCCTTTTCACCTATTTTAAATCTGTGCTAGTTCTTAATATCATCTGCTTTTGTTTGATTCTTTCTTTCTGCTTTCTTTTCAATTGAAAATTTTCTTTGCTTTACTTCATTATTTTTGTTAGTTTGGGTTTTTTTAAAATGGTTTTTCTGTATACGCCATCCAGGATAGGTAGATCTGTGGAGACATTAAATGGATTAATAGTTTTTACAGGTATGTCAGTGGAGGTTGAGAGAAATGGAGAGCTAATAACAATGAGTACACAAATGAAGGAAATGTTATAAAATTGATTTGGGGCATGATTTTAAAATATCTTATTAATATGATATTAAGCTGTATAATTGGTGAACTACATGTCAATAAAACTGTTTTTTTAAAAAGTCAGTCATGAAAACTTGCAGGAGAACTTCTATTCTGTCCTATGGGGTCTCTATGAGTCAGACGACTCAATGGCAGTGAGTGCTTTTTCATACATTATATGTGACACATTGTGTGTATATACATGATATATACATATGTATATATGTGTGTACATGTACATATAGTGTATGTGTATATATGTATGTGTGTGTGAATTAAGTAATGTGCTATTCACCAAAATATCAGCAATTCAAATACATTAGATGGTTCAGAGAATAATGAGGAAATCTGCTTCATAAAGATTTACAAATTCAGAAATTGTATGTGTATGTATATATATACAAACATGTATAATAGATTATTTATTTTATTATGATCCTAATATTTTTCCCTTAGTTCCTTGATATCTTTCTACGTGTCATTAATTGGAAAGCATTTTTAAGATTCAGTGTCTGTGTGATTCCATTTTCTCCTTCTGGTTTTTTCTCAATTTTCTTCCTACATAAATTAACTTTTGTGTTGACATTCCAGTTAGTAAAATAATCCCATAGGGCTTCAAGAGTTTGTTTACTGCTTTGTCATCTCCTACAAGGCAATCCAACCTTTCTGATGCATTCCCTTAAATGAATTGGACTGTCTCTTCAAAGTCCCAGGTGAATTCCATTTCCCTCCAGGGTCTATGCCTCTTCAATATATTGAAAGGGGTTCTATCTGCAGAAGAGGGAGAGGAGATGAACGGCTATTTTAGCACTATTCAAATTGTGGTCCATAGCCCAGCAACCATCTACACCACCTGGAACCCAGTATGAGGAGAAAATGCACAGGCCTATATGCCAGACTTGATACAATCAGAATCAACACTCTGCATTAAGATGTTCGCTAAGTGCACACATCATGAAGGATGCATGTTAAAGTTCTTTTTTTTGTTTGTTTTTATTTTCTGATCCGCTGCTTTTATTCATTTAGCAGTTTCCTTAGAACTTCACTCATATGTCATGCAGTTCAATAATTCAATTATCTCTGGAAGAGGTGTACAATTATCACCACATTCAATTCTAGAACATGCTCTTCTTCCTTGTACTCAATGTAACTCATGTGGGGTTTTTTTCTGATGATGACAAAAAATTATACACAACAAAACATTCTACAATTCCACTTCTACACATATAATTCAGCACCATTTATGATACTCCCCATGTTGTACAACCATTATTGATATCCTTTTTCCAGATTACTCCACCACCATTAACATATACTCGGTGCCCCCTAAGCAATAACTCTTTCTCCTTCACCCATGGGAACCACTGGTCAATATTGGTTTCTGCCCTTTTTTAGTAGTTTTCTTGGTATAATAATCGAATATTTTACACTTCCACGGATAAGGTGCTTTTAAAAAGATCTTAAAGGCTTGAAGATAAACAAGCAGACATCTAGTTCAGAAACAACAAAGCCCACATGGAAGAAAAGCACACCAGCCTGTGTGACCACAAGCTGTCAACGGGATCAGGTATCAGGCATCAAAGAACAAAAACATCATATCATTGTAAATGAGGGTGAGTAGAGAGTGGAGACTCAAAGCCTATCTGTAGGCAACTGGACACACCCTTAATGAAGGGTTGTGGGACATAAATGAGCCAGTCAGGGTGCAGGGTAGCAACGATGAAACATATAACTTTCCTCTAGTTCTTAAATGCTTCCTCCCCCCTACTATCATGATCCCAATTCTACGTTACAAATCTGGCCAGACCAGAGGATGCACATTGGTACAGACAGCAACTGGAAACAGGGAATCCAGGACAGATGACCCCTTCAGGACCAGTGGTGAGAGTGGCAATGCCTGGAAGGTGGAGGGAATGTGGAGTGGAAAGGGGGAACCGATTACAAGAATCTATGTATAACTTCCCCCTTGGGTATGGACAAGAGAGAATTGGGTGAGGGCAGACGTCGAACAGTGTAACATATGACAAGATAATAATTTATGAATTATGAAGGGTTCATGAGGGAAGGGGAGGTGGGAGGGAGGGGGAAAATGAGGAGCCGATATTAAGGGCTCAAGAAGAAGGCAAATGTTTTGAGAATGAAGATGGCAACAAATGTACAAGTGTGCTTGACACAATTGATGTATGTATGAATTGGGATAAGAATTGTATGAGCCCCCAATAAAATGTTTTTTTAAAAAGAGTTGTATGTATAACATTACAGTCGATTCTAGTGCTCCCTGCCCTTTCCTGCATTTGTTGATTGCCCCCCAAATCCCATCGCCCCCCCCATCCCTCCTCTACATCACGATAATCATTGCATCAGTTAATGTCTCTGGAGACAATTAATTTTGAGTAGTTATCCAAAGGTAACCCATGCACAGATAAATGTGTTTATGTTTGTATATATTTTAAAGAAAATTACAGATAATGGTATAAATATTTAAGTAATTCTGTACTTCAGAGTTTTCCTCAAAACTGTATATTTTGTGTTAAAATAAATTTATTTATAAGTAATTGGGAGTTAATACATATATCATAACATTCCATAGTTCAATCAATATTATACAATTGCTACCACACAATCACTTTCCAAAAATTCCTTTTCTTTCTAACTCCTTGACATCATCTCCCTTTTACTGCCCCTACCACCACCACCACCACTGTACCCCACTCCCAAAACCCTTATTCTACTTACTGTCCAGATTCATCAATCCTCATTTCATTTACTGAAAAACAGAAAAATATATAACACAACTTCAAAAGGATAAGCTCCAATGACATAATACATCTGAAATAAACTCCAATATAAACAAATAAAAACAAAAATACAGAAAATGTTGAATACCAGATCAGGTCCAGCATGCACCCGAGGGGAGATCAACTGACCAAGTTTTAACTGTTCAAATCAGACTTATCCCTTTGAATTTCTACTCATCTCTCCAATGCACTGTTTAGTAACACTTTCCTCCCATCCCTCTATTTTGGATAGAGGGAACTCATCAGAGGCGTATTTCCTATGTAGATCACACAAATGTACCTTGGGATCCCACTGTTACTCCTTAGGCTTCTGCAAACCAGATTCCCACAATTTAGGCTCTGATACTAAATTATAGGTTCATCAATCCTGGATTTCATATACTGAAACACAGAAAAACATAGAACACAACTTCAAGAGTGTGATCTCCAAAGATATAACACTTCTGAGATACACCCTAATGTGAACAAAAACAAAAAAATACAGAAAATGCTAAAAACCAGTCTTTGGGGAATATGCCCAATAATGGTATTGCTGGGTCATATGGTATTTCAGTTGCCATCTGTTTTAGGAATTGCCATGTCACCTTCCACAGTCGCTGTATGTACTTACAAGTCCACCAGCAGTGGTTAAGAGTTTCAATCTCACCACACCCTCTCCAGCATTTTCTGTTCTCAGGTTGTTTAAGTTGGTTACAATTATGGGCGTTTGATCGTATCATGGCGGTTTTGACTTGCATTTCCTGGATGGCCAGTGAATGGGAGCATTTCCTCAAGTGTTTATTAGCCATTGAGTGTCATCCTTTGTGAATCGTCTGTTCAGGTCCTTTGCCCACTTTTTCAGAGGGTTGTTAGTTTTTCCTTGTTGTAGCTTATAATATATTGTAGATGTTAGTCATTAGTCCTTTGTCTGTTATGTCATTACTAAGTATCCTTTTCCATTCTGTGGGTTCTATTTTTACTCTTTTAACTAAGTCTTGTGATGTACACAAATGCTTTATTTTTAATAGGTCCCACCCATCTATCATGTTATCCATGGAATGTCCTTCCTTTGTTATCTCTGATAGCCCTGATTCCCTGCACTAAGGCACTGGGATTTGTCCCAACTTTCTCATTGATGATTCCGATAGCTTTGGGTTTTACACTTAAGTCTTTGATTCACCTTGAGCTTGTTTTTGTTCTTGAGGCAAGAAAAGGATCTGGTTTCATTCTTCTGCAGGTAGATATCAAGTTTTACCAGCACTATTTATTGAAGAGGCCATCTGCTTCCCATTTAATGTTTATTGGGCCTTTGTCAAAAATCAATTCTCGGGATGCAGATGTTTTTATTCCTGGGTTTTCTGTTCTAATCTGTTGGTCCACGTGTCTATCATTTACCAGTACCAGGCTGTTTTGACAACTGTGGCGGTGTAGTAGGTTCTGAGGTCAGGTAGTGCAAGACCATCTACTGTTTTTCTTCTTTTTGAGGAGTTCTTTGCCTATCCTAAGCTTCTTCCCTCTCCATATGATGTTGGTTATTGGATTTTCCATTTCTTTAAAGAATGATGGTGGGATTTGTGTCGAGACTGCATTGAATTTATAGATACCTTTAGGTAGTATTGACATTTTCACAATGTTGAGTCTTCAGATTCATGAACACAGGACATTCTTCCATTTATGTAGTCCCTTTTGGTTTCTGATAATAATGTTCTGTAGTTTTCTTCATACAGATCTTTTGGTTTTACTTTTGTTTTGTTTGGGGAGGTTAGGTTTTTCCTAGGTATTTCAGCTTTTATGTGGCGATTGTGAATGGTATTTTTTTCTTGATGTCTTTTTTAGGTATTCTCAATACTGGTATATATGAATCCAACTGATATCTGCTTGTTCTCCTGCTACTCTGATAAACTCCACTATTGTTTCCAGCAATCCTATTGGGGAGTCCTTAGAATTCTCACTATATAAAATCATAACATCTGCAAATACCATAAGTTTTATTTTTTTTTTCTTTTCCAAAATGTACTCCCTTGATTTCTTGCCATTGTCCTCTGGTTCTGGCTAGGACTTCCAGTACAATGTTGAATAAGAACGAGGTTAGGGGACATCCTATTCAATGTAAATGTTTTCAGCTTTTCTCCATAGAGTGTAATACTACTATTGTGTTTTCATATGTGGCCTTTATTGTGTTGAGGATTTCCCTTTCTAATCCTCTCTTCTTGAGAGCTTTAATTAGGAATGGGTATTGGATATGGTCAAATTTTTTCTGTATCAGTTGATATGATCATATGGTTCTTATCCTTGTTCTTGTTGATGTGGTGAATTACATTCATTGCTTTTCAAATGTTGAACCATCCCTGAATCCCTGGTATAAATCCACTTGATCATGATGTATTATTTTTTTCATACTTTGTTGGATTCTACTGGCCAAGATTGTATTGAGAATTTTTACATCTATGTCATGAGATATCTCTGTCTTTAGTTTTCTCCTTGTGGGGGAGTCAGAGTCTTGAGGTAATAATGGTGGTTGGAGTAGGTGAGGGGTATATTAAGAAATCTACCAGAGTCACTTATCAACCCTGTATATTATATAAGGTGAGTAGAGCCCTTCTGTAATTGTGTTTATAACAGAAGGCGCTTTTTGTTGTGGGTTTCTTCACAAATCAGTACTATCCACTCTTCACATGTAATCCCAGGGTGGAAAATAGGCTATTGGAGTGGGGGCCCAAGGTGGGAGGAGAGGGGGGACTTCTAATAAGGAGGTGGTCAGCCAGAAGCCTAATAAAGGAGAAGGAGCCTCCCAGAAACATGGGAATGCTGGGTTCTGGTTCCTCTGGTGGAAAAGGGAGTTTTGTGGTTTTCTTTCTCAAAAAAGTATAAGAAAAAACCTAATTTACTCATGAAGCCTCCAGAGGATTCAGGTTGTGTTCCTGTCTTACTGGGGGTAAGATCCCTTTTAAGTAAACTGGGGGTATGTATCTACCTCCATTAGAACTGCACCCTTGCAAGGAAGGGAGCAGAGGGGATCAGATAAGGGAGCGAAACTATGAAGGCTCTGTTCCCTGGGCCAGGGTGAAATCCATCCTCCAGGTCTCCCAGTGGTCCTAGACAGTGTGGGGCTGCGGTTCCACTTGGGATGGTCTGGTTTGGGATATTCCTGCACAGTGGTGGGTTTGGGATAGTCCTCCACACTGGCAGGTCGCAAGACTAGGGGAAAATGGCAAAAGCTGGCACTTACCTCCTCATTGGCCCTGCTTAGATAGGAGGGAGGTGAGACCTCTGCGAGGGGAAGAGGGAGACTACAGTGGACTCCACTGTGTTCTCCGTGGATGAAAATCGGAGAAGGGGTCTAAAATAATCCTGGGGTGCTGAGAGTCTAGCTCTAGCATCTAGATGTCAAGAATTGGCCTCCTCACCTGTTGATCTCTGGGACACCCAAGGGGTGCTCAACGCCAGGGTCTCCATCTCAGTCCCATCGTCCTAGAACCCTGTATGGTAACATGTGAAAGGCTCTAAGCAACACTAGATACGTGGGGGCAACGGTTCGGTAGTAGACTTCTCCCTTCCACTTGGAGATCTGCAGTTGAATTTCCAGTCAGTTCACATCGTGCCAAACCACTATGGTCTGCCAGACTGGCATGCTGCTAAAATGCTGAATAGGTTTCCGTGGAACTTCCAGACAAAGATGAACTAGGAAGAAAGTTCTTGCATTTTACTTTGGAAAACAGCCAGTGAACGCTGCATGGACCCTGGCAGTATGACCAGACCCTGATCACAGGGCTGACTCACGACCAAGCAAGGCCTGTTGGCATTGCGCATGGGGGCACCATGAGCTTGATGCGACTTGAAGGCAGCTGATTGTAGCAGCCCTCGTTCAGCGCTTCTCAGACTCCTACGAGCACCAGGGCCCTGGGAGCTTTACCACCTCCCAATGCCCAGGCTCTGTTCGCACCAAAAATATCAGAAAACTCGAAATTAGTATTTTTTAAAACTTCCCAGATGACTCTAAGGTACATCTGATGCTGAGAATTAATGCACAAAAGGAGATAGAAGCTGCCTTTCTGTAACCTTTAGAGCAAGTCCTCACCTCTACAAAGTTTATACATGGAGTTATTTCTAAATACACCATCTTTAGGAGTAATAAGTAAGAAAAGAATATCAAATTTTTTTAAAAAAACTTTTTCAGTAAGGAAAAAGTCTCTTCTAGGAGTAACTTGTGGTTAACGCCCAAATTCAAAATGTGTGTTCATAACAGATTTCAGTACTTTCAGCAAACCAGGAAGCCAATATTGCCATAGGCATGATTGTATTTTCTTCCTAAGAGGTCAAATCAGATGACAGAAACCAATTGGCAATCATAGGAATGACTTTCAGATATCTGTTTCCTATTACTCTAATTATGGAAAGTGATGATAGTCTATTTGCCATTAATGTTTCTACAACCCTGTGATTTGTGGCCAAATGCTGGAGCTTACTTGATGGTGTGGTGATTTTGAGCACAGCCAAAATGATCAGAGATAAAGGGAAAGTGTTGAAAGGGGGCATTTTGGAGCAATAGAAGTATGGCTCTCCTTTTTGGCAGTTGTAAACTGGAGTGTAACTCTGATAGCCTGTGGCTGTGTTTATAAGCCCAACAAGCTTGAGATGAATTGACTAAATTAATAGCTGGCCCATTCATTCCGCCCATAAAACTGCCTGAAGCTGAATTTGATGAAAATTAATGTAATCAAGTTTGTTCACTCAATGGATCCATTTGGAGTCCCCCCACCCTCTTTTCTCATTTGTCTTCTACTGAAAGAATAATGTGCTTCTTGTCATAACTTGAAGGATGATGCAAAGGTCGTTAAAATTAAATCCTCTCATGGAGGAGGTGTATACTGTGGTGACAGAGTCTTTGTGATGGCCTTTCGAGAGAAATGCAGACACATCTGGAAACTAGGGGGTCGTTTACCTCCTTACAGACAAGAACCAAGAGAATGCAGATAAGTGTCAGATTGCCTTCACACATGGTTCTTCAAGTGGTTAATGAAATAACCCGTGATTGTGATATTGGAGGCTCCAGCAAATCTAGTTAGACAAAGTAAGAAAGTGGGCACAGCTCAAATGTTTACAGTTAACACAATAAATATCTATTTAAAAAGAAAATAGGAGTAGCCTAGGTTTCCGTGATTAGAACAAATAAAGAAAGGCCAAGAGAATTGAACAGGATGCTCAATAGAGCTAGAACATCAGGCTCTTTGTCTTCGAAGACTATACTCTAATATGACTAGAACCAACCACAGCCAATGCTTTACTATTTCCCAACTAGGAGAAGAAGTAAGAGAAGTGAGCTAGAGGTCCTCTAAGATCTAGTGTGGTCATCAAGAAAAAAAAGGATAAAAACCATATGATAATATCCATAGATTCAGAAAAAGCATTTGACAACATACAACACCCATTCCTAATTAAGACCCTCATGAAGATAGGATTAGAAGGTAAGTTCCTCAAGCTGATACAAGCTATCTATGAAAGGCCAATGGCCAACATCATAGGTAATGGAGAAACGACAAAAACAATCCCACTGAAAAAGGGTACAAGACAAGGATGCCCTCTGTCCCCACTTCTATTCAATATCGTTCTGGAGGTTCTGGCTAACAACATAAGACAGAGGAAGGACATCAAAGGGATCCAAATGGGAGAGGAGGAGGTGAAATTATCACTATTTGTAGACGGCATGATCCTGTACATTGAAAACCCCAAAAGCCCCACAGCAGGGGTACTTATAGTGAAAGCGATAGAGGACTACAGAAGAGTGGTAGGACACAAGATCAATAAACAGAAATCAGTAGGTTTTCTATACACATCGGACAGGACCACAGAAGAGGAAATGCCCTTCACAGTAGCTAAGAACAAACTGAAATACCTAGGAATATATTTAACAAAAAACTAAAGACCTATACAAGGAAAACTATAATACCCTACGACAGAAAACCAAAAGCGACCTCCACAAATGGAAGAACATCTCCTGTTCGTGGATTGGAAGGCTTAACATAGTAAAGATAACAATCTTACCTAAAGAACTTTACAAATTCAATGCTATACCAATTCAAATACCATCAACCTTCTTCAAAGAAATGGAAAAACTGATCACCAGTTTCATATGGAGAGAGAAAGAACCCAGAATTAGTAGAGAACTCCTCAAGAAGAAGGACAAAGTTGGAAGTCTCACCTTACCCGATTTTAATGCCTATTAAACAGCTACAGTGGTCAAAACAGCATGGTACTGGCACAATGACAGACACTCAGACCAGTGGAAAAGAACAGAAAGTCCAGGAATAAAACCATCAGCATATACACAACTGATCTTCAACAAGGGTTCCAAAACCATCCAGTGGGAAGCGGATGCCCTTTTTATCAAGTAGTGCTGGAAACAATGGATATCCACATGTAGAAAAATGAAACAAGATGTTTACCTCACCCCATGCACAAGAATAAACTCAAGGTGGATCACAGACCTAGAAGTTAAACCCCAAACCATCAGGACCATCAAGGAGGGAATTGGGACTAACCTCAGAGCACTGGTCCAGGGAACTCATAGGTTCACTGCAATGGGGAAGGGTACACACACAGGTGAACTAGAAATTGACAAATGGGATTTAATAAGAATAAAGCACCTGTGCACCTCGAAAGACATCACCAAGAGGGTAACAAGACAACCCACAGTCTGGGAGAAGATTTTTAGTAATGACACATCGGACAAAGGGCTCATTACTAAAATCTACAACACCATCGTGACCTGCAAAAAGAGGAAAACAGTTAACCCCCTAAGAAAGTGGGCAAAAGGGAGGAGACTGATATGGTCAACAAGCATATGAGAAAGTGTTCCTGGTCATCAGCCATAAGAGAAATGCAAATTAAAACAACCATGAGATACCACCTAACACCCCTGAGGCTAGCCCAAATCAGTAAACCAGAGAGCAACAAGTGTTGGAGGGGCTGTGGTGAAGTAGGAGCCCTCCTCCACTGCTGGTGGTCATGTAGATTTGTACAGCCACTTTGGAAAGCAATTTGGAGATAAAGAAAATGGAAATTGCTCTACCTTATGTCCCAGTCATCCCTCTACTGGGTATATACCCAGTGGAGCTAGCAAAACACGACTAGTCATATGTGCTCCAATGTTTTTTGTGGCACAATTCACAATCACAAAGACTTGGAAACAGCCTAGGTTTCCATCGATAGATGAGTGGATTAGTAAACTCTGGCACATACACACAATGGAGTACTATGCAGCACTGTAAAGCACAGACAATCACATGAAACACGTCGTTTCATGAGAAGAGCTGGAAGGAATGATGTTAAGTTAGGTAAGCAAAACTCAAAAGGACAGGTATAACATGAGTCCCCTGAGGTAAGTACAATCAGCACGGCAGGAATAGAAGAATAGACACCTGTCTCGAAATAAACGGGTAGAAGCATCCATAGTTGGGGGGAGGGCAGGCCACACCCAGGGAGGTCCATGAGAGTCCAACATAAAAAGGGAGAAGGGGGCAGGTGGAGGGAGAATCGGCATGGGGAGAAAGTGAGGTGATGGCACGGGGGGAACAGGGCACTAACCCACTCAGGGGGAGAGTATTGGTTGTGACCCCACAGAACTGGAATGTGCATACAGACCCCACCATGACACGCCAAACCAGGAGGGCAACATAACATGGAGGAATCAACAAAGAGACTGAAACATACGCGTGACTCTAAAAAGAATCAGCCCAACCCCCACCATGGAAGGGAGTGCCACAGAAAATGAAAATAGATCATCTGGTGTGGGAAAGGAACTGACCTACCATATCCAGAAGGAAGCTGAAGCAAATGAAGGAGGAGGAAGGGATTGGAGCACCCCTAGGCCCACCAAGCTCAGACGATGATAGCCCAGCTGAGAGTGCCCAATGCACAGAGAGGACCATATGGCCGGCCCCACGGCAAGATGCGACATCCTGCACTGACCCATGGCCCTACACAGGACAGCACCAGAGACAGTGTAGGATGTGTGACTGAGCTGACCCCACCACACTGAGGCAAAACACTGGGAGTGTACAAGTGAATGGCGGGGGAAGCGGAGCAAGGAGGTCCCAAGGGAGTATTAAGGATGGACTTTGGGGCCAGGACGTGGCACCCCATCAGACTTGTCTTGAAAACACTCCTAAAGGTCAACAAGCAGACCTTGAACCATTAACAGGCTTTTCTTTCTTTCTTTTTTGTTTTTTTGGGGGGTTGGGTTGTTTTTCTTTGTTGTTGTTATTTTTGTTTGGGGTTTTTTTGTTTTTTTTCTTCTTTGCTCTTCTCTTAAATTTTGTATGTCAGTGGCTTCTTTGTTTGTCAGCATGTCGGTGTTGCTGCCATCGTTGCCATGTTCTCATGTGCCACTTTGTTTGGTGTTGTCGAACCCATCCACAATTTTTTGCATATATTATTATCTCTGCAGGTCCATCTCGATAAGATAGGGTCGATAAATAATGTGAGAAGAAAATAACGGGACCAAGGTCCCAGAGGGACATGAGAGTGTGGGAGGTAGAGGAAAGGAGGAGGTGTTGGCCAACTCAGGGACAAGGGAACAACGAGTGGTTCAAAACCAGTGGAGGGAAGGGATGGGAAGACTGGTAGGGAGTGACCAAGGGCAAGATAACTGAGAGGAATTACTGAAACCAGAATGAAGGCTGAACATGGTAGTGGGACAGGAGGAAAGCCTAAGGAAATAGAGGAAAGGAGTAGGAGGCAAAGGGCATGCATAGAGGCCTAAACATAGACATATAAATATGTAAATATATTTATGATTATGGGGGAAATAGACCTATGTGCATATATTTATAGGTTTAGTAGTAGGGTAGCTGGTGAACATTTGGCCTCCTCACGCGCATTCCCTTAATACAAGAGCACTTTGCTCAGCTAAATGGTCATTCTGTGATACCCACCTTCCTGACTTGATCTCTGAAGACAAACATGTGCATAAGCAAATGTGGTGAAGAAAGCTGATGGTTCCCAGCTATCAAAAGATATAGAGCCTGGGATCTTAAAGGCTTGAATGTAAACAAGCAGCCATCTAGCTCAGAAGCAACAAAGCCCACATGGAAGAAGCACACCAGCCTGTGTGATCATGAGAGATTGAAGGGATCAGGTAGCAGTCACCAAAGAACAAAAACCATCATTGTGTGATTGCCTTCCCCATATAAATGCTGAAGACGAATGTGTGCATAAGTAAATGTGGTGATGACGGCTGATGGTGCCCTGCTATTGAGAGACATAGCATCTGGTGTCTCAAAGGCTTGAAAGTAAACAAGCGGCCATCTGGCCCAGAAGCAACAAAGCTCACATGGAAGCAGCACACCAACATGTGTGATCATGAAGGGTCGAGGGAACCAGGTATCAAGCACCAAAGGCGGCGGGTGGAGAAAAAACATCATATCATCATGAATGAGGGGAATGTGTGATGGGGACCCAATGCCCATCTGTAGATACTGTACATCTCTTGCAGAGGGGTAGTAGGTAGGAGATGAGTCACTCAAGGTTCAGTGTAGCAATAATGAAACTCACAACCTTCCTCTAGTTCTTAAACACTTTCTCCCCGACCACCCCCCCGCCCCACTATCATGATCCCAATTCTACCTTGCAGACCTGGTTAGACCGGAGGATGTACAGTGGTGCAGATGGGAAATGGAAACACAGGGAATCCAGAACAGATGAGCCCCTCAGGACCAGTGGTGAGAGTGGTGATACCGGGAGGGAAGGGGAGGTAGAAAGGGGGAACCAATCACAAGGATCTATATATAACTTCCTCCCTGGGGGATGGGCAACAGAAAAGTGGGTGAAGAGAGATGCCGGGCAGTGTAAGATAATATAAAATAATAATTATAAATTATTAAGGGTTCATGAGGAAGGGGGGAGCGGGGAGAAGTGGGGGGAGGAAAATGAGCTGATTTTAGGAGCCCAAATGAAAAGCGAGTTGTGAGAAAGATGAGGGCAACGAATGTATAAGTGTGCTATAAACAATTGATATAGGTGTGGATTGTGATAAGAGTTGTATGAGCCCCAATAAAATGATTTTTTTTTAAAAGAAAGAAAGAGCTAGTGTGTTTCCTTATTGCTAAGAAAAACTATCTTATTTTACAGTGGCATGAACCTCCCCCTCTTCAGACTACTCTCTACCCATTGTTTTGGAAACTTGGGGTTCTGGCCACTGCTAGAATATATGAAAACATCAGTACGGTCATTTAAAATATGGATGCCTGATCAGCCCCAAGTTCAGACTCTAGTTCATCTTCCTTTCCCACCTGGAACTCTGGCCTATATTTCAAGGATTCTCTCAGAGTCATATGCGGAACCCACAACTTACATCTTCAAATACCAAATACTTTCTTTCTACCTGTCTCCTCTTGTCCATCCATCCAACCTAAGGGTGCACATACCAGCAGCACTGCCCATCCTCAATGGACAAACTTGGTGGTTTGGGCTGTCTGAATTGAGCAATGAAAATCCAAAGGTTGGGATGGGAGTACTTAATCCCTTTGACCTCTGAGCTACTCTAAGCCCCATGAGGTGGGGCTTAGATGGAGAAGGGCCAAAGAAGGGCACTCTATAGGGCCGATGCCCAGGGCAGGTATCCACTTGCTCTGGTCCAAGAGTAAACTATTGACAATATCTTCAACAAACGTTTACCCAAGCACTTCAAAGGATAGGGCCATTCCAACTCCATAAGGTACTTCAGTATTTCATAAGGGTAACAAACTCAAAACAGTTACAAAGAGCCATAAAATAACATAAATAAGTAAAAGAAAGTAATATGGATCAAAAGCAGGTATTGGGAATATGGGGGATTGGAAAGTCCTTGATTTTTCCAAAGGAAACAGCCTATAGGAGGATTACGTGTGTTTTGCCTCTGTTCTGCTGGATCTTTCCATTAAAAATTTTAAAAGAATATAAATAAATCAAAGTCAGAAATCTAAAATTTTGTGAAATTCAGAAATATTGATAGTTATTTCAAATGTTATTTTAACCTCTCCATGAGTCCAAAGAATCACATCTGGTTTTTGCTTCTGGGCGGCCGAGCTTGCAATTGCTAAAGAAAAGTCGTCCTCATTAGACCATGTTAAAATCAGCATCAGTCGATATCCAATGGTATAAGCTCACCAAAAATCACCATTCCTCTTCCAACATACCACTATTTGGGAGTGAGGTTGCACTTGCTCCTCCAATCTGTTGTTGAGAATTATCAGTCGTCAGTTGCCCTTCCACCAACTCTGAATTGAAGCAACCTCGTGTGCTCCACAGGCTAGTTTTTCAGAAGTAGATTTTCAGAAGACCTTCCTTGAAAAGGTAAAATCAAACTGTCTACTCTTTTTGTGTAGCAGCGGAGAGTGGTCACCTTTTCCCACATGCAGGAAAGCCCTTTTTGAGAGCACTAAGCCCACATTCTTTCAACTGCGGTTTCTATAGATTTATGACAAAGCGGTATTTCCAACACTGCCCTAGCCGCCCACCTCTAAAAGTTCCTCCCACATCTGATTTTCAGAATAAGCTACACAATTAAGCAAAAATGCTTCTCAGGTGACTTCGGATGCTCAAATTCAGGAAAGGAAATGGTGACTGTGTCCCAGCGCTTCCTGTACCAAGGCTGGTGATTTTACAGCTGCTGCAGGATGAATAAGGGGATGGAATGCCAAAACTGCTAACAGAATCCTTGATTAGCCGAAGAATATATAATGAGGTGTGTGTTTGATCTTCTGTCAGAGCGACAGATGGAACACAACAGCCATGACATAGCAGAGGTAGAACTTAATGGATCATCTTGAACTGCCTGGGACTGATTAGCCGTGGTGCAGCTCCATGAAGTTTTTAATTGATTGATTTGGGTTTGTGGTCAGAAAATGGCTGTCGGCTCCAGCTTATCTATAATTATCAGTAATCAGAAGCAGACCTCACTCTTCTTAATAAGCCAGGACTCCTCCAGTCCCCTGGCCTTTTCTACTTTTCAGGCTTTCTGTAACCACTGCCTAACAGGTTTCATTGCAATAACACGATACCTGTGACCACTGGGGAAAAAGACTCTCCGGGAAAGAATATAAAGGGTATGGGAATGCTGTTTGTTCATTAGCTTAATAGCTTGGCTATTTTGAGTTCAAATTAATAGGAGGGACCTTAAGTCACAATTAAGCTGGTCTGTCAATAAGCAAAACCCAGAGAAGGGTAAAAGCGCAAATTCCGGCAACACTAGCCTCAAACTTCATTTTTAACCTGAAAAAAGATCTTCTCCGAGTGTTCCTGCACTAAGTCAGGGGCCGTGTGCCCCTGTCCATCCTGCAGGCCATCCAACCAGAAATCTAGACATTACTCTACTTGTCTTCTCCTCCCCACTGACGCCTGCCCTCACCACAACCTGACAACCACTGCAACATGCAGAGCTTACCTTTCCATTCTGCGTGGCTTGATAACAAGTGAAGACACAGCTTCAAATCCTGCTGCCACAACTTCTGATGTGTGTGGGTCCTAGTACAGGTTATTTCCCTCTCCTACACCTCAACTCCAATATGCCACCTGAAAAGAAATTAAAGGCCCTGGGCGGTATAAGCAGTTATGTGCCTGGCTACCAACCTGAAGGCTGGCAGTTAAAACCCACCAGGAGGCACCTTGGAAGGAAGACTTGTCAGTCACTTCCAGAAAACCATCACTCTGGTAACCCGTATGGAGTACAGTTCTGCTTTGACTATCTCATGTGTCTATATGGAGTCTCACGAGATGGAACTGAGTCAGCAACAACTGGTTAGTGTGTTTTTAAAGGATATTTAATAATAATAAGTGAGACAATATATCAAATGTAGAGTTTGATATATCTAAATATTTATCTTACAATTTTATTTAAATGTCATCGATTGATTATATTTTGGGGGGTTAGTGGGGTTTTTTGTGTGTTTTTTAACATTTTATTAGGGACTCATATAACTCTTATCACAATCCATACATACATCAATTGTATAAAGCACATATGTACATTCTTTGCCCTCATCATTTTCAAAGCATCTGCTCTCCATTTAAACCCTTTGCATCAAGTCCTCTTTTTTCCCCTCCCTCCCCGCTTCCCCCTGATTGGTTATATCTTTAGCACCATCAATACATCCTAAATCCAGGACAACAGCTGTCATCCCTGGATGATGATGATGATGATGATGATGATGATGATGATGATGACGACGACAATCCCACTGTCAGTGACTGTAGCAACCTTTCATTGAGCCTTGGAAGTTGTGCCTTGCTGCCATCTTTGTGCTGGTCAGCCACCTGGGGGTGATGTTTGTGCCAGTAGTGCTGTCACATCCTGCACTTGCTAGGGCGTATCTGCTGAGAGCCCTGTCCTCACCTGCAAACTGTGAACCACTGTAGCCCAGTGCACTCAGCTCTCTTTCACTCTGATCCCTTAGTGCTGTACTTGGCTACTTGTGCTCTATAGCTGTTCAAGTATCTCTTAAATTCTGTGAAAAGACCAGTTTATTTGCCTTTTTCACTTAACATCTGATTCCCTGTGAGTTTAAAAGAGAAGTCATTAACTCCATTTTTGAAATGAGAAAACCAAGCTTCAGAGATAGCAAAACAATAAAAATTAAAAATAACAACCCTGACTCTAATTCATACAATTTAGAAGTAGAATCCCAAAGCCCCAAAGGTCAGGCAAGTTCACCTTATAAAATTGTCTCTGTCTCTTTTATGATTTATCACAGCTGCTGTTCTCTCTCTATGTCCTGTTCTTTCCTGGGACTGGAGGAGCAAACATTCTGGAGGGATCTTCTGAGGAAGGGCTCTGGCCTTTAGTCATGTCAGTCTTTCTAAGCCCTGGTGGTGCAATGGTTAAGCATTCTGCTGATAACCAAAATGTCAGGAATTTGAATCCACCAGCTATTCCTTGAATGAAAGACTTGGCCGTCTGTCTCTAAAAATGTCAGACGTGGAAAACCACTGGGACAGTTGTATTCGGTGAGTCAGATTCACCTTGACAGCAATGAGTTAATCTCATCAGGAGGCAAGCAAAGGGTGCTGATGGAAATGTTCATTATACTATTGGTATGCTATCGCATTTAAATGGCTTGGCGGTAATTAGAATGCTAAGTAAAATAGCTTGAGCGTAGGTGGAGACATGAATTGGAATTCTGTTTTGTTTCCTATCCCATTTATCAAGGAGTTAGCCTGAGCAGGCAGGCTTTATTTTAGCGACAGAGAACACAAAAAGAAACAGTCAAGCCCTCACTTTCAGTCTTGGCAGAGAAAAGCAAAAATCAACCATTGAATAAATCGATTACATAAATGTCTGGTGGTAATAAATACCATAAAAGAAATTAGAGTAAAAAGACAGAGGTCAGCAGGAAGTCTATTTTATATGAGGTGGCTCGGCCTTCTAGGTTCCATCTCTTTTCTCCGACTGTGGACATGCCAGGAAAACTATATCCCATAAGCCTCAGAAGACCACAGATAAAACCCACCTACCTACACCAGGTTCAGGGGGAGAAATCTGTAGGGTAAACATCTCCACTGATAAATCTGATCACTTCCTAGCATAAATCTGGCTTATATATGTTTTCCTGACAGAGTTTTCACCTCTGTTTTCTGCTTTGCCTATGGTATCAGTTGTTTATATTTTGGTAGGAGGAAGTTGTGGGAAAGATGAAGAAGAAAACTACCCTGTCACACAAATAAGGCTGATATGAGACTGAAACAGAGAAGACCTAATTGAAGACACCAATGAATTCTAATTTATTGAAGTTTTTTCTCCTTCATGCACTTTCCATTTCTAACCTTTATCAGGCATGACATCATCTGCTAGCTCCTACAGCACACTGTGCAAGAGCAATCAGAAGAAGAAGCAGTGCCCCTTCTTGTCTTGGCAGGTTTCTTCCATTTAGACTAGAATTCCACTCTTGGGAAAATGTTGGCTATACTGCGGACTACAAAAAGAATGAGCAGATAAGTCTTAAATACATCAAACACAACAAATATTTAAATACAACAAATGTTTCTTAGAAGCAACGATGGAAAGACATCAATCACCCTGCATACTTTGGGCATATCATAAGGAAAGATTCATTCCAGAAAAGGGCAATAAAGGTCAGCAAAAATAAGAAAGCTTTCAAGGAGATGTGTTGACACAATTATGGACCCAAACACGTGAAGATGACACACAACATGGTAACATTGTGTTCTGTTTCACATGGTGTTGTCTTGAATGGGGCCAACTCCAGCCATCAACAGCAATTACTCCCAGGTAGGATGTTGTAATGCTGAGTGAAGTCTGCATTAATATGCCTGGATAATTAACACAGTAAACAATCAATGAGGTCTCTTATTGTTTAAGGCGGCTCTCAATATAAACATATTTCTACTTCAATATCTCATTGTGATTTAAATGAAAGATGTTGAAACTTAAAGCATGACGCCCTTCACTGAAACTAGTTTTCATTTTCTCCATCCTATCCACGCTACTCTCAGGGATGACGTTACTATTTACTAAGCTATGGAGGACTGGAGAGAAAGTAGATTTGGAGGTAATGTCAGCTCTCAACCCTGAAATCAGTGTTGTTTCTAGCTGCCTTTGCTTCACCTTAAATCCAAGTTGACCTCCAATCTTGCCAATTCTCTTTTGAAAAATAACTTAAGCATCTTTTCCCTCCAGCTACAGCCCTCTGTTAGTCTGTGGATTATATTCCCGGACTCCTGAAGCAGATTCCCAGTCTGTTTTATATTTTAGCCTCTTGAACTTCCACAAGCCTACCAACCAGCAACAGGAATCATAGTTTTTGGTCACCATTTTAATATGTGAATCCTTTCTCAGAGTACCACGTCTCCTATTTTTTTAACTCTTTGCAAACTTAACACATATGTGTATATGTTAAAATTGTCCAATGGGTTGTCCTTGAAATAAAGTTGAGTGTTTGGTATCTTTGGGCAGGGGGTGTGGGGTTCCTTTGGGATTGGTATCTGGTGAAGGAATAGGGGGAAAGCAGGATAGAGCAGAGGGAAAAGTTGAGCTGTGATTCAGACCTGACCACCTGACCCAAGATGCAGACTCTCCAAAGCTGAAAATGTCTACCAGGCCGAAATGACTCCTCACCCCTCCATTTAGATCGGTCACTGCCCCCGCCATCCCTGTGAGGGTGGGACCTCAGGTAAGGCATTCGGCTGAGACAAGTCACGAAGGGGCTAAAAGCTAGGGGTTATCTTCTGGCACTGCTTTCAGCACTCGGGGCTTCAAGGCCAGTGTAGATTGAATTACGACCCACCGAAAAAATGTTGAAATCCTTGCCCCTATACCTGCAAATATGACACAGTTTGGAACAATTTTTTCATTTTGATTTGTTTTGTTCTTATGTCAATGAGGACATTCAAGAATAAAATGAGCTATTTTTGTTCAGTACTTAAACCACAAGGAGTTGTATGTACTTCTTTAAAAAGCAAACTGGAGTGTACATACTGAGCAGTGATCAATATGTCTGTGAATGCAAACATGTTATGTCAAAAGAAATGGCAGTGTGCACTTTGGGTTACGAAGCTGGGAACGTTCCTAGTTCATTTGGGGGCAAGAAAACGAGTTCATCTTTGTCTTTTTCAAGTACATGGAGGTAAAAAAAAATTGGTTTGTAATCTCAAAATACTTTGCCTTATAATGACAGGGAAAAATATGATGCATTCTATCATTATAAACATGGGAATTTTCCCAAAGCATAATGTGAATGAGAAAACAATGTGTGTTTTCATCCATTACAGTGACAGTAAGGTGAGTTCTAGACCTTATTGTTTCTGAGCCATGAAACACGGAATGGACACAGAGACACAGATAAGTGGAAGATGTCATACGAATACTCACACATCTGGCAGATGTATCTACAAGTTCATGAACTCTAAGGATTTCCAGCTACTAGAAACTGAAATCGATGAAACAAAAGTGATTGATGACCTCACTTCATGTCTTTTGGTCCATACACAGAAGAAAACCAATGTGTCTAAATAGTAGCTGTAGCATCGAGCCAAAAGGGATTCTTGTTATGGCCTTCCTAAGTAGGACCTTTAAGCTTAGAGAATCCAAAATGTGCGCATACTTAGAAAGCTTAAATAGGAAGAATTTTCCTTCTCTACTCAAGTATTAACTTCAGCTACGAAATCCTATGGAATAATTATACTCTGTCATATAATGTTTCTATGAGTTGGAATTGACAGAATACAACAATGAATTGTCAATAAGAAATAAGAATTAATGTAAATGCTATGAGCTCCCCTTTAGAAAATTGAAGGCTTTCTGACTCAGTTAAGAACTAAATGCAGCCATATTTTGTTAAAATAGAGTGATTTTAAAATGTTAAAATAAAATGTACATACAAAGAAAATGAGAAAAGTAACAGTAATCGTGAAAAGTTTAAGTATTCACAATAAATACATGTTATCTGGATCATTTTAAGCATCTTGTAAGGTCCCCACCTCCTAGTATTCACACTACTGGTCGGTTCTGTCCAACATTGGTTGGGGGCTCATCTCTGTGAGCAATGTTATTGCAGATGTAACGATATGTCACTTCTAAGATTAGGCTGTAGAAGGTTATTACATCTACCTTGGTGGTCCCCGTGGTCTCTGTCAATTAAATCATTCAAAGTCACCTTTGATCAGACTTTGAAAAACTATAAGTAATGACCTGTTGAGGTATAGGACCTTCAGCTGATGCTCCCCTTGTAAGTAAATCTTTAGTCTTTTACTCATGAGCCATGAAACTGTAGCACTCTGTGAGCACCACGCCAAACTCATTATCAAATTGATGTCAACTCATAGCAGCCCATGTGTGTTTTCAAGACTGTACCTCTTTATAGAAGTAGAAGGCCTCATCTTTGTACCATAGAGCACGTGTTGGTTGGTTGCTGACCTTGGGGTTAGCAGCCAAATGTGGAACCATCACCCTCAGCTATGTCCCATGTTTTATTGGAATGAAAGAACAGGGAGTTCAGTCGACACAGTATGAAACATGTGGAGGGTACCCACACCCTCTCACTGATCTCACTTAAGGATGTTAGGTTATGGAAAAAAGGAAGGAAGAGAGAAGAGGAGAAAAAAAATAAGGGAAATAAAAGAAATGGGGAGGGGGAGCAGGGGGCACACACAAGAGAAGTCCAAAGTGTTTAAATATGTTTCACTTTTAAGAATCCATGAAGGGACACATTGATAACGTGTGTAAGATTATTGGCCCCATGTTATTCATTCAATAAATATTTTCTTTTTTCAGAAACAGACCGTCTCATCTTTCTCAGAGAGTAGTTGGTGAGTTTAAACTACAGACCTTTTTAGTTAGCAACCCAAAACTCAACCCACTACATCACCCAGGATAAAAAACAAAAACTCATTGCCATCATGCTGACTCATAGTGACTGTGGATTTCCAGTACTGTAACTGTCTACAGTACTAGAAAGCCCAGGAGTTGAACTGCCAGCCTTTCTGATTGCAGCCCAATGCTTAAAAACTACACAGCCATGAATCCTTAAATGTTTGGTAGGGGTAATTACTTCCATGGAGAAAAATGAAAACAGATGGAAATATTGAATCTTGAGTGGGTGTTGCAGCTTTAAGTAACTTTAATTAAGAAGGGGACATTTTAGAAAATATCTGAAGATGAGGGAGCATTCTACACACACACTTGCACACAAAAAAGAAGAAACCTCAAAATTGAGACAGAAAGTCTCTAAATAAGGAAAACCAAGGTTATCTAAAGAAGAGAGAGAATACTAGCATATCTGAAACAGAGTGAGTGAGGGAGTGTTTGACAATAAGATGAGAGGTATGACAGAGGTCTCAGCCAGTATCACCTCTAGACCATTATGACAATGACTTTGACTCTGAGATGGGAGTCCAGAGACAGTTTAGAACAGAAGATAATATGTTCTGACTTCAGAATTCAAAGGACTATTCTAGTTACTCTGTTGAAAATATGTTAGATTGAGCAATAACAGAAGCAGGGAGGCAATTACCAAACCAAACTAGTTGCCGTCGAGTTCATTCCAATTCATGGAGATCCTTGTACAGGTGAAAGGAGAATTCGGATTCATGGATTTCTTTATTATTATTAAAAGATCATTTTATTGGGAGCTCTTCCAGCTCTCATAACAATCCATATATTAATTGTATGAAGCATTTTTGTACATATGTTACCATAATTATTTTCTAGACATTTACTTTCTATTGAGCCCTTGGTATAAGCTCCTCTTTTATCCCTCCCCACCCTTGTGACCCCTTCATAAATTATAAATTATTATTTTCATATCTTACACCAACCACTGTCTTCTTTTCCCCACAGTTTCTGTTGTTCGTTCCCCTGGAGGGGGTGGTGGTAGTTATGTGTCAATCATTGCGATCGGTTCCTCTGCTTTCCCTCCTCTCCCCAACAACCAGATTGCCAGATCTTTCTTTTGAGGTGATGCTAGGTGGGCTTGAACTTCCAATTTTTGGTTTAGCAATTGAACACCTTAACTATTTGCATTTTAAGCATGTGGCTTAGTAGCCAAAGCATGTTAACCATTATTCAGGACTCTGGGAAGCAATTACAATACCAAGTAAGAGATTAGGCGGGTTAGGTGTTAGCCATGAAGATGATAAGTGACCAGATTATGGATACATTTGGAGGTGAAGAGAAGAGTACCTAGTGAAATGTTGAATGTGGATTGCAGGAAAAAGAAGAGTCAAAAGTTACTTCAACATTTTTTTCTCCAAGATGGTGGTACTATTCACTGAGACTTCAGAAAGAGTTGATTTGGTGATAACCTCAGGAGCTCAGTTTGGCATACAATGTATTTAAAAGGCCTATTGGACACCCAATGAGCCTTGGTGTTGTTGTTGTTGAGTAAGTGTTGAACTGCAACATTGACAGTTCAAAGCCCCAACCCCTCTTTGACTCTAAGATGAGAATATCTGCTACCATAAAAAAAATTTGCAGCCTCAGAAAACTTATATAGGGTCATTAAAAGGTGTGATCAACTTGATGGAAGTGAGTTGCCATTGGACATCCAAATAAGCAGTTGAGTGTACTTTGTCTTCATGGGAGAAGTATGAGTTGATCCATTAAGGCTTCATTGGATCACATAATTTCCTTACTATAATACTTTACAGAGAGAAACTTCCTAGACCTGGAGGGAGACACTCCCCAGATATAAACTGTGGAGCTGTCAGCATTTGGATTGTCTTTAACTCAGGAGGAAGTATGAGATCACCAAGGGAGTAAGAATACATAAAAATATAGAAGAGGCCCAAAGATAGGGTTATGGGAGACTCCAAAATAATCCCTTAAGGGAAACTCAAAATACTCTAAGAGAGAGTACCAGGGACAGCTGGAGTAACATGGTTCAAAATACTTCATTTTAGGTGGTCCAAGGAAACTTACCGTATATACTCATGTATAAGCCAAGAATCTCAGCACATTTTTATGCCGTTTTTGTGGTAAAATTAGATGCCTCGGCTGATAGTCAAGTCAGCTTATACTCAAGTACATATGGTAAGTACTGTTCATGATGGCTATAGTCTACATGGCTCTGGGAATACATACAGCTCTGGCTGGAAGCTGAGCATGGCAAGTACTGTTCATGATGGCTATAGTCTACATGGCTCTGGGAATACATACAGCTCTGGCTGGAAGCTGAGCATGGCAAGTACTGTTCATGATGGCTATAGTCTACATGGCTCTGGGAATACATACAGCTCTGGCTGGAAGCTGAGCATGGCAAGTACTGTTCATGATGGCTATAGTCTACATGGCTCTGGGAATACATACAGCTCTGGCCGGAAGCTGAGCATGCGCCCAGTAGGCAGTTGTTTTATTACGGAAACATAATAAAAGGGTTACCTGAAGATCCTAGACACAGAGGCTCAAAGTTTTCTCCAAGAGCCAGAATCTTGCTTAAAGTTGCAAAGATAGATGATGAAATTAAATATAAAGCCTGCAGGACACTTCTTTAAACAAGAGATGCTTGTTTTAGGCAGGATGGTAGCTAGGATAGTGAAAAGAAGTGGACATCTATATTTGAGAGTAGCGACAACGAGAGTTACTGTTAAGTAAGATGGAAGGTGTGAAGGAAAATAAAGCATTAAGAATAATCTCCAAACAAACAAGCAAAAAGAATAACCTCAAAACACAGGGCTGTTGGTAAGCTTCTCAAAAGTTATAATAGCTTTTTTTAAAAAGCTCATATGACATTTCCATAAGTTATGATCAATTAGATTGCAACTAACAACAATAAAAAAATCAATAGCAAAGATCTAGTAAGACCTTATTTCTAATTAGAGGTGTCAAAGAATTATTACTACTATTGTTTATGGTGAGAGCATTGTAACAAATTATTACAGGTCTATCAGCTCCTGTGTTTTCCATTCCCTTGGCTGGTTTACCAAGACACTTCTTACCCATTGGCTTTGGATTCTATTATGAACTAGACTCATTTTGGAGGCCTTCAAGTTTTCCCCTCCGGTGAAAATTTATGGGTGAAATTACAACCAGATGTTCCTGGAGATAAAACATATACTAGTTGTTGTCCTACAGGCAAAGTTGCCTTAATGGAATCAACAACAGTCTTTGTTTATTTGAGAAAATAACTCAGAAGAATATCTCATCGACTATCTTGTGACATTCTGTATTTCATTACCAGCATAAATTCTCCAAACACAGTGTTAGTTTCTTATAAATTAAGGGGGGAGGGAGAATCATACTGATATAAATGTGAGTGAAATTCTCAATTTCTCTGATTCTATTCTCCTTGTAAATAATTAACAGTTGCATGGTTTCATGGATGTCCCAATCATCATCAGAAGATGTGATTAACCCAAATATCAACAGTACATTAACTTCTAGGTTCAGATGTTAAATGAGCTTTATCTCCAAAATTCATAGAGCATTTTAATTTTACAATTGTTGCACTCACCTTAAGGTTATCAGTTTCCATTGAATCACTTCCCAATACATGGCAACCCTGATGTTTCCAAGCAAACTGTGTTTCATAAGGGTTTCAATGGCTGTAATCTTTCAAAATTAGATTCGCATACTTCCAAGGTATCTCTGGGGAGACTTGAACTGTCAACCTTCTGATTATCAACCAATTTTGTTAACCATCAGTACCACCCAAGGATACCATAGTGACTTTACTCTGTACTACTAAGACATGAAATCTTCTTCAAAGCTTATCTTATCTTGGCAAAATATCATTAGTTACCAGCTATTCTGTCAATGATAAAGTACATTGAAAATGTGCACTGTGAAAAAACCAGCCTAAGTACCCATCAGAGAAAATGTAAAGAGGCAGGATAAGGGGAATAAGAAAGGTAACCATTTCTGGAATGTTAAATTATGCCCAAAGTATCCAATTTGATCTGAGGAATTTGGCATTGGGTGAAATTTTTTTTGAGAGGGTTCATGAAAACATATCTTTCCCACTTCAGAAACCTATCCATTTAAAATATTTTAGCTCAAATCTCCTTCTGATAAATATCAAAATTTTATCATATGCTTGAAATACTCATTTCATTATTACAAGCTGTGTAATATTCACCGAGGCATATCCTAAGTGAAGTTTTTAAGGAATTCTTATGGTACATCCGATAATAAAGTATAATTTATCTTGTTAGGTTAGACATGTTATACAAATCCCTTATTCAATAAATATGTATGCATGTTTTCATCTGTGCATGCAACTGAAACACACTGAGATTGCGGAGGGTCAAAGAAAGATAGTCCAAATTTTCTGGGGTCTATTGGACCATATTAGGTGTTGCAATTCTCCTCAAATGTATGGTTTTATCCCTCTAAAACGGAGGGAAGAACAACTGGTTGTTTGCCTTACAATGAAGCATAAACTAAAAAAAATTTTTTTATATAATCTTAGGGAAAGCCTATGACGATGGTGAGAATAGGAGGAATTATCTCTACACGTCACATTAACGGATCCCAACTATTTTGTGTATAAGCAAATTCAAGTTCCCATCAGGAATCAGGCATCATAGACCCAGAACAAAAAAATCATATCAATGTGAATGAGGGGGAGTGCAGTATGGAGACTGAAAGCCCATCTGTAGACAATTGGACATCCTCTTACAGAAGGAACACAAGGAAGAGATGAGCCAATCAGGGTGCAGTCTATCACCGATCAAACATACAACTTTCCTCTAGTTCTTTAATGCTTCTTCCCTACCCCAACCCCCACTAACAAGGCTCCAGTTCTACCTTACAAATTGGGGTAGACTGGAGCATGTACACTAGTATAGAAAAGAGCTGAATACGTAGGGAACCAGGACAGATAAACTCCTCAGCACCAATAATGAGAGTAGAGATACCAGAAGGGGAAAGGGAAGGTAGGGGGAGAAAGGAGGAACCGATCACAATGATCTATATATAACCTTCTCCCAGGGGGATGTACAACAGAAAAGTGAGTGAAGAGAGACAAAGGTTAGTGTAAGTCATGAAAAAATAATAATGATAATTTATAAATTATGAAGGGTTCGTGAGGGAAGGAGAGTTGGGGAGGGAGGGAAAAATGAGGAGCTGATATCAAAGGCTCATGTACAAAGACAATGTTTTGAAAATGATGATGGCAACATATGTACAAATGTGCTTAACATGATGGATATATGTATGGATTGTTATAAGAGCTGTGTGAACCCCCAATAAAATTATTTTTAAAAATTCCAGTTCCCAAGATAATTAAGAGAAATTGAAGAAGGAATTAATTGTTCTGAACAAATTAGAATATTTTAAAAGTATACCACTTCTGAATATGAGTGAAATTTACTCTGCTACTGTAAACAACTAGGAAATTAAAACACAATGTGACAAGTGTTTTCAGACATTGGAAAACACAGCACAGAACTTTGAGTCAAATGCAGAGAAAGAAATTAATTAAGCCATACAATCAACATGGCTTTCTCGACAGAGGTACTTTCAGAGCTGCAGGTGGAAACTGCAGAATGCATCCATCTCATTGAGTTGAGGACATCAGAATTCTAAAAATCTGAGCTATAAGAATAGTGTTAAATTGGCCCTAAAGAAACAATAGACAGGTCTGAGGAGCCAGCCCCAATCCCAACTATGTAGACAGTCCTCCCTTCCCTCAGAAGAATTCAATTCAGCAGACAGCACTGAAGCTACAGCTCAGGGAGAGGGACATGTGTAATCAGAGCACACAGGGGCAAATGGAGGGAAAGGAATAGAGAGTGGGCCACATCCTGGCCCAACAAGCCCTGAGGACAATATTCCCACTCAAAACAGCCAAATCACAGAGAAGACCATAGGGCCAGCCCCACTATGGGACACAACGTCCCTTATTGACCCATAGTGCTGCAGGGGACAACATTGGCGACACAGTGTAGAAATTGTGCCCTATCTGACCCCACCACACTGAGGCGAAACATTTAGGGTATGCAACAGAACACCAAGGGAAACAGAGCAATGAAGTCCCCACGGAATACCAAAAATATCTTGGGACCAGGGAGTGGCACCTCATCAGATTCGACCAGAAAACACTCCTAAAGGTCAGTAACAGACCTTGAACAATTTACAGGCTTTTCTTTTCTGTCATTGGTTTTTTTTTTATTGTTTTGTTTTCTTTTGTTGCTTTGTTTTTCTCTGCCATGTTTTTGTGCTTATTATTATCTTTGCAGGTCTATCTAGATAAGATAGGCAGGATAAACAATCTGAAGGATAAAACAATTGGATCTATGATTCTGGGGACATGGGAAAGGGGGAGGCAGAGGAAAAGAAGTGAGTGTTAACAAACCCAAGGACAATGGAACAACACGTGATCCAAAATAGATGGTGAGGATGGTGTAGGAGGGCTGGTAGGGCTTGAACATGGGCATTGTAACTGAGAGTAATTATTGAATCCCAAATGAAGGCTGATCATGATAGTGGGACAAGAGGAAAGTAAAAGGAAATAGAGAAAAGAAGTAGGAGGTAAAAGGCATGTCTAGAGGTCTAAATACAGGCATGTACATGTGTAAATATATTTATATATGACGATGGGGAAATCAATCTATATGCATATATTTATTTGCTTAGTATTAAGGTAACAGATGGACATTGGGCCTCTACTCAAGTACTCCCTCAATTCAAGAACACTTTGTTCTATTAAACTGGCATTCCATGATGCTCACCTTTCCAACACGATCGCTGAAGACAAAGCAGGTGCATAAGCAAATGTAGTGAAGAAAGTTGATGGAGTTCATATAGCATCTGGGGTCTTAAAGGCTTAAAGATAAACAAGTGGCCATCTAACTCTGAAGCTAGAATGCCCACATGGAAGAAGTACACCAGCCTGTGTGATCATGAGGTATCCATAGGATCAGTTATCAGGCATCAATGAATAAAAACCATATCATTGTGAATCAGGGGGAGTGTGGTGTGGAGCCCCAAAGCCCATCTGGACATCCCTTTAAGAGAGGGTTTAGAGGAGGAGATGATCCAGTCAGGGTGCAGTATAGCATCAATGAGACATACAACTTTCCTCTAGTTCTTTAATGCTTCCTCCCCCTTCCATCATAATCCCAATTCTACCTTACAAATCCAACTAGTACAGCTAAGACCTGAAAACACAGGGAATCCAGGATAGATAAACCCCTCAGGACCAATAATGAGAGTAGCAATACCAGGAGGGACAGGAGAAGGTGGGATAAAAGGAGTAATAAATCACAATGATCTACATATAACCCGCTCCCTGGGGATTGAACAAAAGAAAAGTGGGTGAAGGAAGACATCTATCAGTGTAAGACATGAAAAATAATAATAATTTCTAAATTATGAAGGGTTCATGAGGGAGGAAGGGTCAGGGAGGGAGGGGGAAAATGAGGAGCTGATACCAAAGGCTCAAGTAGAAAAAAAATATTTTGAGAATGATAATGGTAACAAATGTACAAATGTGCTTGACACAGTGGATGTGTATGGATTGTGATATGAACTACACAAGCCCTCCCAATAATGACTAAAATATCCTAAAATACTTAAGACTCAAATGTTCTAGCATGTGAAGAAGCCAATGATTGCTGTCCCAAGGTCACGGATTTGGAAGTCAATGGGTCTTGTTAATTAGGTGTTAGCCCGGTGATGTCTCCTTGGGAACGTGTTTTTTTAATAAGAGGAACAGTAATAGATTCTTTCTCTCTCTGATTTCAGAGATTTTGTGTCAGCCTCCAAGCATAGGCCCTTAGGGTTTGCCAATCCAGAGAGTTTCTGCACCATGGCATGTTTCCACCAAACTTTGACCCATGCAACTCTGCACCCACCAGCCTGGGATCACCCAGTTTCCTGCTGCACTTTTCTGCATCATCAGCCTATAGCTACATGGATCTGAGAGGGTTCTGGATAGCATCATAATTTGGAGTGAATTGAAGTAACATCTTGATATAGCATTATTTCATGACATAGAGTGCTTTCTTATAGATATATGAGTGTCACTGGTTTGTTTCTATAGACAACCTAGTCTCACACAACAGAGAGCCCAAAATTCATTTTCAGAACCCCCATGTGCATTAAGCCTCCATTAGATTCCATTGTCCATTGAGCAGGGATGTGAATAGTCTTGTCCTCAGACAGAGTGCATCAGAAAGTAGGTTGCTGCAGATATAACACAAAATGCATTGCCATAAGTTTGATCCTGATTCTTAGCAACCTTTTGGAACATGGTAGAACTGTCTCTGTGGGTTTCTGAGACTCCATAGGAGTAGAAAGCTTCATCTTTCTCATGTGGAGCAGCTGGTGGCTTCAAACTGCATATATATGTAGATTAAAATTTAACATTTTACCATTTATGTTCCCTTTTGACTCTTTTTTTATTTGTTCCTTTTTTATTATTCTCTGGTTTCTTTTGGATTGAAGATTTTTCACGTTTTACTTTCCTTTGTTGTTGTTGTTGGGATTTGTTTATGTTGTATGATTTTCTTGTAGTGAAATCTAGAACAAGTCAATTTATAAATATAGTAACTATATTAACAGTTTCTTAAGATTATAGCCAGGGTTCCTGGGGAGTGAATAATAATGAATGCAAGAATGAAGAAATGTTTTAAATATTCTGAAATTGATTATGGTAATGAATGCACAGTCCTTTAACATATTTAAATCATTTAGTTGTGTGGTACATGAAATACATATCATTAAAACTATTGAAAATACAGTTAAGCATATGGATTATTATAAGAGCTATAAGGGTCACCAATAAAGTGATCTTAGGGGGAAAATACAGTTAAGCTTTCATTTAGCAGGAGAGCTCTTAAATATTTGTGCCACACAGGGATGAATAATTTTCCATGTATATTGGGAACAAGTAAAGGATAGCCACATGCACTGTTTATATTTAACATAATAGTTGAAGTGCTATTCTGCGCAATTATGCATGGAAAGAAAGCAAACATACAGATAGAAGGAGGAGGAAGAGGAAAGAAAGAAGGAGAATAAGAAGTAGATAAAGAGGGGAGTGGCGAAGGAGAGGAAAGAGGAGAAGGGAGAAATCATAGAAGTTAAAAGTACGAAGTTATAATCTTACTTACAGATGATATAATTTTATATGTAGGAAATCATCAGGAATCTACAAAAAGAAAAACTCCTAAAGTTTAGGAATATGAAAGAAGATGGGGTCCAGTTAGATTCATACAAGAGCTCTGGCTGCCAGACCAGAAAATTGGGAGATAAGGTGAAAGAGACTGGGAGGCAGAGTCCTAAAATTAGAGTCGGGGTATTAGAGTCTGTCCTGAACCCCACTTTTTTTATTTTTCACTCACAAAGCGAACCAAGAATGCACTGAAACCCTCTAGGTTCGTTGGGCTGGGCTCCTGGGATCCTGACAGATCAGCTACCAGCACTCTAGTCTGGCAACAAGTAGCGATTTCCCCAGGCTGAGGTCCAAAAAGGGACAAGTAGACCCCTGAAAGCTAGTCACAGAACCCCACACCAGAGCTCCCTGCGCAACACATCAAAGGGAAATACAAGACGTAAGGGTTGAAATAATAAAATAACATGAACCTAAGAATACTATATCTGGACAAATTATCTGTTAAGATTGATGTAGAAGTCAGAGTTTTTCCAGAGAAGCATAAACTCAAAGAATACTTAAAAAGAAATGCAGGCCTGCAAAATGTCCTTGCCGACCCAGTATAGGAAGAAGATCAACACTCACCAAACACAACTAAGAGATTATCATATAGAACAACTACACCCAGAGAAAAGAGCCCCCAAGATAGCATTAGCTTAATAGTGGAAAGAAGGAAAGATTGAACCACACACACAATACAACCCAATTAGATAGGTAGGTGGGGGAAACACCCATCACAAAAGATACCAGATGAAATCACAAAGTCCACAGATGGATTTAATAACACCGAAATCAATGGACTGAACTCGGGCATGAAATGGCAGAGGTTAGCAGACTGCCTTAGAAAGCATAGCCCTTGATCTGCTGCCTACAGTAGATGCATCTCAAGCTTACAGACAAAAACAGTTTGAGAATTAAAGGCTGGAGAAAAATATACCAAGCAAATAGCAGTGCAAAGAAAGCAGAGGTAGCAATGTTAATCTCTGACAAAATTGATCTCAAGGTACAAGCCATAAAAATAGACAAAGAAGAGCACTATATAATGCTCAAGGGAACACTAGACCAAGAACCAATGCGCATAATATATACACACCCAATAATAGACCCATGAAATTCATAAATCAAACATTCCAAAAGATGAAAAAAGAAATCACAGGCTCAGGTGACTTTAATACACCACCACTCTTTATAAAAGACAGATAACAGAGAAAGAAACTTAACATGGATTCTACATATCTAAAGAGCAAAATTGGAATACTTGGCCTGATACATACTTTTAGAGCTTTCCACTGAAATGCAAAAAATTCAGATTCTTTTCAAGTTCACATGGCATATACTCAAAGATAGACCACATGCTGGAATATAGTCAAACCTGAGTAAATTCAAGCACATAGAGTGTATACAGATGAGTTACTCCGACTAATATGCCATCAGGCCAGAAATCAACAAAAGGACGATGAAGAAAACAAGGACAAAAAATTGGAGGATGATTAATTCTATATAGCAAAAGTAGTGGGTATTGGCCCAGATCAGAGATGAAATCAGGAAGTTTCTAGAATCCAGTGAGAATGAAAATACAACATACCCAAACCTTTGGGACACAGCAAAGGCATTTATCAGAGGAAGACTGATAGCAGTACATGCATTCATGAAAAAAGAAGAGAGATTTATCGTTGAGATGCTGGCACAAAGCTTACACCAATTACAGCAGCTTCAATAGAACAATCCTTCTAATAGAAAAAGGAAAGAAATAATAAAAATCATAGCTGAGATACAGGAGAGGGAAAACAAGAAAACTGTGGGGAAAATTAATGCAGCTAAAAGTCAGTTCTTTCTAGGGATTAACAGTATTGATAGGCCCTGGGAAAACCTAAACAAAGAAAAGAAGGGGAAAAAATTCTATTGTAAAGATGAGGGATGAAACAGGGGACATTACCACAGACCCTCGTAAAATCAAAATATAATTGCACTGTACTCTAACAAATTCAACAATTTGGAACACACATGGACAAATATTTGGAAAAACAATCCCTTCCTTGACTATCCCAGATGGATATCAAGAACCTCAAGACCCATAGCCACAGAAGAAATAAACATGGTTATCACATAGACAAGAAATAGACAAGGTTATCAAGGTTATTAAGATTTCTAACCAAAACAATTTCCCGGACCAGATGGCTTCACAGGAGAATTCTACCAAGTATTCAGGGAAGAACTGACACAAGTTCTACACAAAATTCCAGAGCATAGAAAAAGATGGCAAACTCTAAGACTCTTTCTATGAAGTTACTATAACTCTGATACCCAAAGCGGGCAAGGATCTCACAGGAATTGAGAACCACTGAACAATATCCCTAATGAATATCTATGTGAAAATCCTTAGCAAAATACTGGCCAATAGCATACAGAAGCATATTTTTAAAAGAATTCACTATGACCAAGTAGGATTCATACCAGGAATGCAGGGATGGCTTAATATACAAAAAGGTCATTAGTCATATTCACCACATTGACATGAAAAATTATAAAAACTACATGATAATATCCATAGATGAGGAAAAAGCATTTGACAGCATCCAACACCCAATCCTGTTGAAGATACTCAAGAAGATAGGAATGGAAGAATAATTCCTCAATATTGTACAAGCTATTTAGGAAAAAGAAACAGGCAATGTGGTAATCAAGAGAGAAAAGATTAAAACAATTCCATTGAAAAGGGGGACCAGGCAAAGATATCATTTGTCTCCACTCCTATTTAACATCGTACTGTAGTTCCTAGCTAACAACCTAAGTCTAAGAAAAGACATCAAAGGTATTCGTCTGGGGAAGAAAGAGGTGAAACTCATCATTCACAGATGATATGATTTTATGTATCGAAAAACCCCCAAACTCTACAAGTGTGGTATTGGAAGTGATAGAGGAATATGGCTGAGTGGCAGATTACAAGATCAACAAACAGAAGTCTATCGGACTGCTATACATATCAGACAAGATCACAGAAGAGGCCATTGAAAAGGTAGTACCCTTTAAAATAGCCAAGTACAAATCGAAATATCTGGGGATATACCTAAATAAAAAACAAAAGATTTGTACGAGGAAAACTACAGAATAATATTACAAGAAACCAAAAGTGACCTCAACAACTGGAAGAATATTCTATGCTAGTGAATAGGAAGACTCAATATAGTAAAGATTTCAGTTCTTCCCACGGCAATATATGTTTAATGCTATCCCAATACAAATACAATCATCCTTCTTCAAAGAATTGAAAAAACTGTTTACCAACTTTATATGGAGAGGTAAGAAGCCCAGAATTAGCAGAGAACACCTCAAGAAGGACAAAGTGGGAGGGCTTGCTCTACCTGACTTTAGTACATATTATACTGCCACAGTGGTCAAAAGAGTGTGGTAATGGTATAAGGACAGATATTCAGACCAACAGAAAAGAGCTGAAAACACAGAAATGAAAAAATCAGCAGACAGACAAGTGATTTTTGCTAAGGGCCCCAAAAATATTAAATGGGAAGTAGATGCACTCTTCTATAAGTCATGTCAGAAAAATGGGTATTTACCTGCAGAAAAATGAAGCAAGTCTTTACATCACTCCATGCACAAGAATAAACTCAAGGTGGATCACAGACCTTAAAGTAAAACCCCAAACCATTAGGGCATCAATGAGGGAATAGGGATAAAGCTGAGTATCTGGCACAGGGAATACATAGGCTATTGGAAATAGGGAGGGATCCAAATACAGAGGAGGCACAAATAGACAAGTGGGATATACTGAAGATAAATCACCTGTGTACATCGGAGACTTCACCAAGAGAGTAATAAGAGCCCACGGATTGGGAAAACATCTTTAGCAACGACACATCAGACGAAGAACTTATTGCTAAAATCTAATACATTGCAAGCTTGAATAGAGAGGTCTGCAGGGCCAGCCACAATCCCAACGATGTGAAAACACCACCACAACCCCACTCCGCCCAACTCAAAAGAATGCACTTCAGAGAACCCCACTGGGTTACAGCTGCTTGAAGAGAGAGGTGTGTCTGATTAGAGCACATGGGAGAAACAAAAAAGGATGGAGAGGGAGAGGAGGACATCCTGGCCCACCAAGCCCCAAGTATGATATTCCTGCTCAGAGCAGACAACTCAGAGAGGTTCATAGGGCTGACCCCACCATGAGACACGATGTCCCTCACTGCGGGAACCATAGCGCTGCAGGTAACAATACTGGAGACATGGTACCAGAATTGTGCATGATGTGACCCTATCACACTGGGGCAAAACACTAAGGGCATACAACAAAGCAGCAAGGGGAGAAAAGTGATGAAATTCCCAGGGAATACTAAAAATAGACTTTGGAGACAGTGTGGCACCCCATCAAACTTGACCTGAAACATTTGTAAGGGCCAATAAACAGACATTGAACTATTTATAGGCCTTTCCATTTTTGTCAGTGGCTTTCTTTTTATTGTTGCTTTGCTGTTGTTTTATTGTTATGCTGGTCTTGACTTCCTTTTTTGTTTTATTTGGTTTTGCCCAGTTTTTGCACATATTAATGTATCTGCATGTCTAGCTAGATAAGATAGATGGGATAAATAATTTTGAGATGTAAAGAATGGGACCAATGGTTCCGGGTAGAAACGGGAGAAAGGGAAGTGGGAAAAAGGAAGTGGGGTGGTGGAAACCAACTCAAGGACAAGGGAACAACAAGTAAACTAAAAGCAATGGAAAGAAAGGCATAGGATGCCTTGTGTGGCTTAATCAAGGGCAATGTAGCAGCGAGGAATTACTGAAACCAAATGAAGGCTAAACATGATAGTGGGACAAGAGGAAAGTAAAAGGAATAGAGGAAAGATCCAGGAGGCAAAGGACATTTATAGAGATCTAAATATAGGTATGTACATATGTAAATACATATATAAAACAAGAGGAGAATAGAACTATGTACTCATATTTATGTATTAAGAATTAAGGTTGCAGATGGACTTCGGGCTTCAACTCAAGTACTCCCTCAGCACAAGAACACAGGAACACTTGGTTCTAAAAACCTGGCATTTTGTGATGCCTACCTGACATGATCACTGAAGACAAAATGGATGCATAAGTAAATGTGGTGAAGAAAGCTGATGGTGCCCAGCTATTGAAAGATAAAGCATCTGGGGTCTTAAAGGCTTAAAGATACACAAGCAGCCATCTAGCTGAGAAGCAACATAACACACCAGCCTGTGTGATCATGAGGTGTTGATGGGATCAGGTACCAGGCATCTAAGACCCAGAACAAAATTATACCCGTTGAATGGGGGGTTGGAGGCAATGAAGTGGAGACCCAATGCCTGTCTGTAGATAATTGGACATTCCCCTACTGAGGGAACACAGGGAAGAAATAAGCCAGTAAGAGTGCACTATAGCACCGATAAAACATACAACTTTCCTCTAATTCTTTGGTGCTTCCTTCCCCCCATTATCATGACCTCAATTCTACCTTACAAATCGGATTAGACCAGAACATGCACAGTGCTACAGACAAGAGCCTACAACACAGGGAATCCAGGATAGATTAAATCCCCCAGGGCCAACAATGAGAGTAGATATACCAGGAGGATTTGTGGAAGGTGCAGGGAGAAAGGGGGAACGGATCACAAGGATCAACCTAGAACCTCCTCTCAGAGGGATGAACAATGGAAAAGTGGGTGAGGGACAATGGAGGATGATGTTAGATATGAAAATAATAATCTAAAACTTATCAAGGGTTCATGAAGGAGGGTGGGTGAGGGAGGAAGAGGGAAGAAATGGGGAAATGATATCAGGGGATCAAGTGGGAAGAGAATGCTTTGAAAATGATGATGGCAGCATACGTGCAAATGTGCTTGACATACTGGATGAATGTATGGATTGTGATAAAAGATGTAAGAGCCCCCAATAAAAGTATTTAATTAAAAAAAGAAAAACTCCTAAAACTAACCTTTGGATTCAGCAAATCTGTAGGATACAAAATAAATGTACAATAAAATCAAGTATATTTCTATATACAAACAATGAATAAGTAGACATCAAACTTAAAAAAATAATACCACTTATAATGATGCAAGAAAGTGAATCTGATGAAACATATATAGGATTTGAATGTTAAAATTTTAAATGCTGAGGACACAAAATAAGTTTAAATAAATGGAAATTAAATTGTCCCCATTAATAGCAAGATTCAACAAAATACAGATATCAATTTTACCCAAAATTAATGTCCAGATTTAAGGCAGTTTCTATTAAGATTACAGAATCATTTTCTGTAGACATAGACAAGATTATTCTAAAATGTATAAGAAACAGAAAAGATTGAGAATAGCTAAAATAAATTTAGTTAAAAAAGTAAATAGGGAGGAATCAATTTACCCAATATCAAGATTTATTTATATAACTACAACAAGCAGAACTCTGGGGTAGATGAAAAGAGTTAGACCCATTACTCAATAGAACAAGATACCAGATGCACAATACCTAGACCCAGAAGTAAACCCATTACTGCCATTGCTCTGGCCTCTGCCCACTGATAGTTCTCAGGGCCCACAGGACAGTGTCCCATTCAGTAGTCCCGCCACTTTGCACTGCACCCCAGAAGGTCAGGGATATCATACCCTCTCTTTCTTTCCTAGGTGATTAAATACTATGCAGAAAAGGCTTCCTTTCCATGCGCAAACAGAACTCCTGGTCTGGGACATTGTCAGATACAAAAAGTTGAAAGAATGCATTGAATGCCTATTTGTACAGAAAATGCTAAAGAAAACTCTAGTGGAATAAACTTAATTTTAGAAGAAAACTTGGATCTACAGAAAATAACAGAAAAAATGTAGATAGGAATATATAAAATATTTTCTAAGGTTTAATTTCCATGAATTAATGATAATTGATCAAACTTTAAATTATAATAACAATGTAGGGTAGGGATTATAATATAAAGAAATAAAATCTGCAAGAACAATAGTTCAAATAATAGTAGTAAAGGGATAGGAATATGCTTTTGTAAGATCCATACATGATATGTGAACTGTTTAATATTATGTGAAGACAATTAATGCTTCATATTGTAAACTCCAAGTGCATCTATAAGAAAAAGTGAACGAACTAATGAAAGAACAAATGAATGAACAAATGAAAGAAAGAGGGGTATAGTTAGTAAATCGGTGTTGTTTTGTTGCAGCTGCTGTCCAGTCAGCGATGACTCCTATAGACCACGTGCACTGGAGCAAAATGCTGCCTAGTCTGGAGTCATCCCCAACGTCAGTTGTGAATTGAACCACTATGATCCATATATTTCACTGGGTGTTCTTTGTAAGTGGTTCATCAGACCTTTCTTCCTAGTCTGAAAAATTTCCAGAAAATGGATTTGTCTGGCCGGACCTTGAATCTCCCCGACCTGCGCGGAGCTGACCAGAGCTGGCTGAAACAACTAGCAGCGAGTGACCTTGAATCTACCACACACACCTGCGGAGCTGACCAGAGCTGGCTAATGTAAAGTAGCTTTGCAAGATTTTTCTTTCTTTTACTCACGGCCTGTTTTGCTCACGGCCCATTTGGCTCAGTGCCTGCTTTGTTCTCAGCCCGCCGCTCTGCACCTGGCACCGGCAAGGCCTGTTTGGCTCAGTGCCTGCTTTTTTTCTTGCCCACCGCTCTGCACCTGGCACGAATACACCTGGAACCAGGAAGAGAAGACACCTTACATTCCAGAAACCCAGACATACCTGTGTCTCCCAATCCCTGACTACTTTACCTTATATGGACTCAAAACAGCCCAGTCACAGGTTCCCCGGTCATATAAGCACACCCCTGTAGCCTGGAATTGACTCCCTAGGCCAGGACATTGTGGACTTGGGACTTCAACCTGGCTGGGTTTTTCTCCCGAATAAAGCCTGTTTACTCAAATTCGACTGATTTGGTCTCTGGTACCTCTTGAGTACTTTACAGGATTAGGCATCATAACAACATGCGAGTAGCCACTGACAGACACGTGGTTGTTATATGAAGTGCATTGGTCAGGAATTAAACCTGTGTCTTCTACCTGGATCGCAAGACTTCTCACAATTGAACCACCAATGCCTCATAGAAAACAAATCACAGAAATACAATGGAATACCCAAAGCACTTAAATCAATGTAAAAGAAGCCAGAAACAGAAAGAATAGAAACAAAACATATGAGACAAATTAAAATAAATAATTGTAAAATGGTAAATTTAAACACAAAAAAATGAACAAATAAACACACATATGTTGATAATTGTATTAAAATTTTAAAAGCCAACCACTCAAAATAAAAGATAGAGAATGTCAGATGGAGAAAGAAGGGAGGCTCAGGTATGTGCTGTCTGTAAGAAACATACATTCAATATAAAGACACAGGTAAAAAGAAGAAAAAAACATGTACCTATACAGACAACACTAATCAAAAGAATCCCACAGTGAATATATTAATATCAGATCAAGTAGACTCCAAGACAAGGAATTTTATCAAGAAGAAGAAGAAATACAATTCAAAGTAATAAAGAATCAATTCGTCAGGAAGACATAACAATACTAAATGTACCTTATTATAGAGTGCCAGCCATATACAAAGGTGGAAAACCATATAACTGAAATAGAAAGAAACAAATTTCAATTGGTAGATTAGCAAGTAATAGCATTAATTAGTGCTTTCCTTTAACTAATTAAAAGGAAAACATAAATAAAATTATAGCATTCAGAAAGGATATTAGAAAAAATAATGTGTGGTAGTTACATAATTTCATTTCAATTTGAAGATATATAAAAGAATAGGGGTGGACTTAGGCTGTCAATCAAGTCCCAGTCAATGGCCTCACTTAGAGGTACTTCCAAGATAGACCTCTGTAGAGGTTAACTTCTCTCTCTCTCTCTTCCTGCCTTCACCTTCCTGTTGGCTGAACCCGATTACCGCCAGAGCCCTGTGATGTTACCACTGCCATTGGATCCACACAAGTTTGCACCCACCAGCCTGTGATCTTCCTGAATTCTGCATCATGGCATGTGATTGTGTAGTCTGCAGAGGGAATTATGGTCTAGTACCAGACTATGGACTTGAGTTGGACTGAGCTGGGATGTTTTCTTAATATGAAACTTTTTCTGACATATGTAACTATAACTGGATTTTTTTCTCTAGTCAACCTGGCCTAACACAAAGCTGTACCATCAGTTACCTAATCTACCTTAAGATATTAATAAAGCAGGAGCAAGTTAGCCAAAATAAGTAGATTACAAGAGAAAACAAAGGTAAGTTTATAAATTAATAAAATTAGAAATAACAATGGGGAAGTGATCCATATTTGTCCCCATTTCAATGAAATGTGACACAACAGAAGGCAGAAAATTTTGAGCAATATCATTAAAATAACATGCAAGTAGAATTTTGCTAAAAAGTATTCAACAACAGTTGGAGCTTTTAGAAACCTAAGCCAGATAGAGAAGAGGGCTTAGCACAGAGGATATAAGTGATACTTGGATGAGAACAGAGAACACTAGAAAGATGCTGACTTGTGTTTTATTGACTGTGCAAAGGCGTCTGAGTGTGTGGACCACAACCAACTATGGATCACATTGAGGACACATTATTGCGCTCGTGAGGAACCTGTATGTGGACAACGAGGCAACTGAGCAGAATAAGGGAATGCTGCATGGTACAAAGGCAAGAAGCTTGTGAATGATTGTGAGCATGGAACAGGACCTGGGAGGGTTTTCTTCTGCTGTACAAAGGGATTGCAACTTGACGGCACCTAACAGGAAGTTGAAGTTGAACACATAATGAAGCTAGATGACAACATAGAACTTGCCCAAATGGTTTTCTATGGGGGGAATTTGACTCAATGGCAGTGGGGTTTTTCTTTTGTTTCCTGTTTTAAGAGTTTGATGGCTATGGGGGAAGATCTCCAGGCCTTCCCTCAGACCTGTTGAATAGTTTCAAACTGCCAACCTTTGTGTTAGCCACGTCCGTAACAACTGTTGCACTGCCAGGCAGCCTTGTAGCAAAGGTACTACAGATTAATTTTGAGAACACTGTACAGCTGATTCTTCCACATATCATCTTATTGATTTATGGCAAACAAAGCCATAGCCCCAGAAAGTTTTAACGCTGTAATGTGACCTGTTGCTTATGAAGTCCATGTAGCAGGAAGGAAGGAAGGCTGCCAGAGGCTGAGGATTACAACTCTAGAAAACTACAGGCTAGCTTTCATCCAAGAATTCAACTTAAGATCCTTCCCATTATGTGTGTGTGTGTGTGTGTGTGTGTGTGAGAGAGAGAGAGAGAGAGAGAGAGAGAGAGAGAGAGAGAGAGAGAGAGAGAGAGAGAGAGAAAGAAATCAGGAGGAAAGAAGCAACTTCTTAAAAGTTAAACTAAAGGAGAAATCAGATGATACTCCGTACTCAACAGAGGAGAGGAGAACAGACTTGATACTCCCAAAAGAAGAAATTTCTAGAAGGTGACCTTTCAAAGGATGCCAATAACACCCTCAGAGAGTTCTGAGTATTGGTCCATAAAGTACAGAGGACCTACAAAATGATTACTGTGTGTCAAAGTGTGTAAGACACTAAGAATCTGTTGTTTGTTGAAACTGCCTTGCTAAGTAACTACAGGCGTGTTTGTTATTGTTGTTAGCTACTGTGGAGTGTGAAGTGCAGAGCAATTTTATTATGGAGAGGTCAATGATCTCATCTGAGGTCATCAACCCACACATTTTGGTCAAAAACATGTTCAGAAACCAAAAATAGGTTTTCTTGGAGGAAAAATGTTGCCTCTAATAGGTAGAACTATGGATATATTTTCACTAATTATCTATATTTTAAGCATAATTTTATAAATATGACTTTTGCCATAGGGAAAAAACAGCAAACATATCATTATGGTCTACGTTTATAGGTGAAAAAATTCAGTAACAACAAATTATTCTGTTATGCTTGCCTAACTTCTCTAAATTTCTACTCCTTTTGTGAGAAAATTGCTGCATATTCTTGCCTTTTCTAATAATAACCTAAATGTACCTTTGTGTACCACAACTATTTTATTCCTTGCTGGTTCCTTTTTCCATTTCAGGTGTCCAGGGCGTCAATGTTTCCTCCTACATGCTGCAAACCACAGACCCAAGGGAAGGAACGGAGTTTTCTCTGGTCTTGTCCAGCAAAGGAATTCATTCAACTTGATGCCAGGCAAGGTAAGAGAAGTTCATATGTGCAGGGTTTTAGCAACTACGGTGTTTTAACTCCAGAGAAAAATTTAAGCTAAGGAAATAGAACTAAATGAAAAAGCCCCCTTTCCCTGGATTAGGCATGTGTTTGAAACTAGTCATCATTTAAAATGATATTTGATTATCACCCAAAAGCATTGAGCACTGAAGGCATAATTTACTCGTCAGAAAGATTTTCTAATTGCTCTTCTAGTAGGACTAGGATCAAGTGAGAGCTCAAAATCCATTTGTATAATCATTGTTTCTATACATCCTTGGGTGCATTTTGGAGCCATCACTGCATTTTATTCTAGAACATCATAGATGTCGCTCATGAGGCTTTAGTACTACGGGTGCCATATTGCCAGAAACAAGAATTTTGACGGTGATTATTTGCCCTACAACTACACTCAAATAAGGATTTTTTTGATGTGTAATCTATGTTATCTCAGATTCCATCAAATAGCAATGTTGGATCCTGAAATCAAAGAGAGAGTAGAGTGAATGGTCCAGTTTTCACATGCACGTGGTGTTGTTCCACCACTGGCCTGTCAATTTATTGTAGTTTTGTGTTGCTGTAGTGCTGAAAAGCATGTCACAATTATTTCAAATGCCAGCAGGGTCACCCAAAGTGAATAGTACTCGACTCCCCACTTCAAAAGAGTCCCTGAAAACCTTTGCATCGCTTTGCAACATTGTTAGATACTAAGGACTAATGAAGAGAAACAGAACATTGTTGGAGATAGTACCAAAAAATGGGCTTGGAAGTTAGAGGGCACTAAAAATATGACTAAGGAACAGTTGATACTCCGTGTGAATTTAACTATGGTGATGTGAGCCAGGTAAAGTCTATGAGAGTGGAGATTTCTGAATCTTCCTTTGTTGATGGAGCATGACTCAAGATAAGGAGAAACAACTGAAAAAAAATCTGCTAATGATTGAAACTTGGAATGTGCAAAGGATGAATATAATACAATTGGAAGTCATAAAAAAGTGAAATGCAACCCATACAGATCAATATCCTAGATGTTAGTGTGCTGAAATGGACTAGTATTGATAACTTTGAATCAGAAAATCATAACACTTACTATGCTGGGAGTAATACAATCAATCAGAATGACATGGCATTCATTGTCAAAAGGGACATTTCAAAATCAGTCCTGAAGCCAAATACTGCGTGAGATACGATTATATCTACCTGCTTTCAAGGAAATCCATTCAATGCAATTATTATTCAAGCTTATGCACCAACCACAAAGCTAGTTGTAAAGAAATTAAAGATTTATATCAATGACTTTAGTCAGAAATTGGTCAAACCTTCCATGAAGACACATTGATAATTATTGGCAATTGGAATGCAAAAGTTGGAAACAAAGAGAAAGGAACAGTTGGAAAATAGAATTAGTCCGAGTGAGCTAGTGAACTGAGTGGTTGTGTTAACATATCTTGGAGGCCTATCGCGCTTACAGCATGGCTGATGACCTGGCTGAGGAGCTGATTGCAGAATTCAAGAAAGTTTGACGCTATTTGACAAGGCTGGTGATGAAACAATAGCAATAAAGGAGGTCTCTTGGGCAGAATGCCACAGAATAGGAGACACGGTTAATGAAGTAGATGCTGATGGTCACGGCACAATTGACTTCCTGGAACTTCTAACAATGATGGAAATTGAAAATTGATTTAATTCTATTTGGGAATGTGAGAAGATTTTTCTTCTAATTCTAGCAAAATCTGAAAGCTAGGCAAATAGAGAAGAAAGAAATTGAGAAAACCACAAACTATGTTCTTTTGACAGTAAACCCACCTGGTGAAGCTGGAAATGTTTATTGGTTTACCACAGCTAGGCTTATTTATGTAATAAAAATTCATCCATAAAGTCTTCAATGGTGGCAATAAGACCAGAAAGAAGAAATCCAGCTGTATTTGAGGTTTTGTGAAACTTTAAAACTCTCCCTGGTTTTTCACAGATGTAAGAAGCAGGGGCTAGGAGAATCGGAAAGAGAGACATGTAGCAGATGTGACTACTTTTCCATTCATGTTTAAGCCATGTGTACTTGAGCAAAAATGTAACCCATGTGATCCTGATTCATTTACACTGTAATCATCAAAATAATGTTTTCTAGGGGTAATTTAGTATCCACAAAGATGTTTAAATATTTTCCAAAATATTTTAAGCCCTTTTCCCCTATGAAAACAGGAAACTGCATTTTGCCAACTGTCAACTGACTCAATCATGAGGAGAACACTCAGGTTCACCTCAGACTTTCAAGGCCATGCATTTTAGTAGTATTTTATAGTAGCCTTTTGAATACAATAACAGCACCAAGAAGGGCTCATTCCCATCCAGCTTTGGGGTTCCCAGAAAGTAGCCTTGCCTATCCCCGAGGGTCCTTAACTATCATACGATGCCCTTGACTTCTCCCTAGTAATCTTATTCCCTCTTTATTCTTCCCTTGCCTTTATTCGCTCGCTTCCATTCTCATTCCACAATAACATATATGTTATGCTTAGTGTATCTCGAGCTTTTTATACTAAATATTTTAATTGGTGGCTTATATTAATTTTGATGCTTGTAAAGTATGACACTGAGATGAGAGGACAGGCTGATAAATGATAATGATGGCATATTCGAATAACAAGCTGATACCCAAAAAAGAACAATATAACCAGGCTGTTTTAGCAGCCATTGAGACAGTGACTTTATGCACAACACAAGAAAATATTGCCTGGTCCTATGTTATCCTTGAAATACCTGGTGTGTTCAAGTTCATCTTTTGTGACTTCTGTGGCACCACATCTCACTGAGAGGCTTGCGCCATTACTGATCCTATACTCCACCCAACATGATGTCTTCCTGCTTGATCCAAACCGATGGTATGTCCAAACCAAGCAGGTTAACCCGTGTTATGTTTTGATCCACAGGCTTTCATTAGCTAATATTTCAAGCTCTCCATGCCACTCTTCCTAGTCTCTCTTAACTGGAAACCACCATTGAAATCTGTCCACCATGTGTGACCCTGTTGCAATGAGAAATACTGACAGCATTCGCTTCCAGTATTATAGTAACACACAAGCTACCAGCATGACAAACTGCCAGATTAGTGGTGGAGATACACCCACATCCACACACATATATGTATGTGTGTACAAACATTAATATAGACTTAGTTATATACATACATACACACAAACATTGCACTCCTTATTACATTTACAGAGTACAACTCTCTCTCCCAAAGGTCACCGCTTCAGAGTGATCTCAGCAACTACAGTATCCTTCAGTAGCGAGAAATTGAGATAGAAAAGAATCTAGATATCTTGATATTGTAGGAATCGAGACCTTCTAGCATGGAGATGGCAGAAAGGGCTTTCTACTCCCATAAGGAATTACAGTCTCAGCAACTAACATGGGCTGTTCTACCATGTCCCATAGGGCTGCTATGAGTCAGTGACTCAACAGCAGTGAGCCAGTAGATAAGAAGAGCTTTGATATTTGATGGACTGCTAATACATGTTATAGTCCACCATCCACCAGAAACTGGATTAGGTAATGCTCAAAAATGCCTTCTAGCTCTGAGATTCTGTTATTCCACCAAAGTCATAGCCATGTCTTCTCCAGAGTACCTCAACCAGCTTGGAGATTTATAAATACTAACAACTAGTTTAGGGAACCCCAATATAATGTTTTCAACATCTGAAATGGCGCTGATGTTGTAAAAATTCCTTGACAATTGCTTTCTGTTTTCCCAGGCTCTTCCAAATTCCTGATCATATAAAAGTTGCCATTTGTAAGGCTAACAAGCATAATGATATCAAAGCCTAAATTTGAAGCATTTCATCAGTTGTAATAAGCTACCTGCACATAGCCGTGTTCCCAAGACTTTCCTAAAATATTCTCTTAACTAATACCTTCTCTCCTTTCAGAAGTTTTATTTACTGAAAATAGCAAAACATAGAAAATATATTGTGTCTTATATTTTGACAGCGGGTATTTGTACAATATCCTCTTTACAACAAATATATACAACAATATGGTAGAGTAAACTGGAAGGACAAAGTTATAAAAATTTCTTAGACACAGCTATGAATATTTGGCAAAGTTATGAATTTTTCTTGGACAAAACCAAACACCATGAGAGAATGAGTGTCTGGGCCTGATGACTCCGAGACTGTGCTCTGAAAGGACAATAAGTCAATTGGCATAACAGTCCCCAAGGCAGTGCCTTATGTCCTACTTTGTAGAATAGCAACTGCAAGAGCTCAAAATAAGTTCGTTTTATGTTAGAGTTTCCCATTGAACAGAAGAAGGTCGTTTATAGACATGGATGCAAAAATATTGGCATGATCTATTGGGGGAGTTCATGGAGACGCTCTTCCTTCAGAGCTTCTGAAAGAGACGAAGTGACCCCGTGTCCTGCAGGACTGAAACAACAGCAACAAGCAATGTTGTGCTTAAATGCAGACTTGGAATCTTGTGATCCAACGAGCCCAGACAGGGATGACCCTATCCTATAATAAAGGCCAGGAGGAAAATCTTCTCAGAGCTTATCTTGGTAATCAATCCCAATATTTCAAAACCTTCTCTATCATGGAACTTCTCCTCATAGTCCATCAGTGAGGTGCAGGTATACCTTCATGAAGAGCAAGCATGTGTACCTGACCCTTGAGTGGCCCTAGGTCACCATGCTGGTGAGGTGCCCCTTTGCCACCTGCTATAGGGGTCATCTTTTCGACCTATTTCCAAATATAGCCTTTACAGAGCTATGAAGAGAAGAGCACTGCAGAGCGTACCCACCTGACTCCAATGACCGGGGATAAAAGAATCTTATGTACTCCAGTGTAATTCTAGAATCAAATTCTACTGAATTCAATAAATACATTTTCCATGACTCCTTGTTGTCTAGCACTTGGCTACATGGTAACAGGTGCACAACAAAGATGAAAGTCAGGATACCTGCCTCAAAACTCTTGGTTCAAACTCAGAGATAAATAAGTCTTCGCTATTTTTTAAAACCTGGGATAAGGAATCATCTAAATTCAGGTGGGATATACTCAAGGTTGTATTTGGACTCATGGATTTATTTAAATTAACATTAGCTTCACCCTGAACTTGCATATGAGCAATTGATGATCTGTTCCACAATCAGCCCCTGGACTCATTTTGGCAGATGATATTTAGCTTTTCCATTTTCTCTTCACGTAGATATGCTCATATAATCAGTTTGAATCTTGTGCATTCCATCCAGTCAGCTCCATGTGTATAGTTGCCCTGAATGTTGTTGTAAAAGAGGTCTTTGCAATGTAGAAGCCATCCATCTCTCAAAATGCTATCATTTGATCTCTTCATTCTATCACCAAAACCATATTTTATAATTACGGTTCCTTCCCCTTCATTTCTAACTTTTAAATTCCAATCACCAGTAATTCCTAGGGCATCTTAATTGCATGTCTCATCAAATTCAAACCAAAGAAACTTGTAGAGTTCTTCAATTTCTTCATCACTAGTTTTAGTGGCTGGTGTATAAGTTTGAATAAAAGTTGTATTAACTGGACTTCCTTGCAAATGTTTACATATTTATCCTATCAGAGATAGCATTGTATTTCAAGATAGACCTTGCAATTCTGTTTGACAATGAGCGTGACACTATTCCTCTTGGATATGATATTCCCAGACTAGTAAACCATATGATTGTCAGACTCCAGATGCCCACATACTAGTCCATTGCAGCTCACAAGTGTCTAGAATGTCTATATACTCTATGAATTAATGATAACAGCTGTCATGGGCACTCTGTGCATTATAAGTCCTTAATATAAACTTGTTAATTAACATTAATTTGCACTTCTTTAGGGACTCCAGGACTTCAGCAGTCCTGAAGCTGTTCTTACATATCCTATGATGATTGCTTTTTCTTCAGCAAGGAATATGACACCCCAATTTGTATCCCTTCTGGTTTGAAATCAATGAAAGAATACAGTGTATAAGAAAAAGATACTTCCTACAGATAAAAATGCAATTCAAGGTAATTAAATGTTGTAAAGTGGTGGTTCAATGGTACAAGTATTACCTTCCATGCCAAAATAACAGGTTTGAGTCCTGGCCAGTGCTCTTCATGTACAACACCCATCTATTAGTGAAGGTTTGTGTGTTGTTAAAGCCAAACAGATAAGAGAGAAGTTTCCAGACTAAGAAAAATTAGGAGCAAAGACCTGATGAATTACTTCTGAAAAATGAAAACTCTGGGTCACAACCATCTGATCAGCAACTGATTTTGAAGATAGTGAGGGAGGGAGCAGCATCTCATTTCGATGAACATGGGGTCACCAGGAGGCAAGGTTAATTTTAGGGCATCTAACACAACTTTGGGCAAAAGCAAATTCTTGATATTTTTGATATGTGCCTTACAAGAGATCTCATATAGTAAGTTTCCCAATGTAGAAGCAGGATGCACCTATCTCAACATAAAAACATCTTTACCCCTTCAGCTGTGAAAACAAATCAATAAGATAATCAAAGACTTGAAAAGGAAATTAAAGTTAGAATGTTGGTAAGTACACTGTGATATTATGAATTGGCTTCTGGGATGTAAAAGACACTAGTTTAAAAGCAGGTGAAATCCAAATGAATTCAGAGACTTAATGAATAGTAATGTCATCCGTTGCCTTCATCAATTGCAGGACAAAATGAAGCTTCCCTCTAGAACAGCAGGTCTCAACCTGTGGGTCCCGACCCCCTTGGGGATCAAAGGACCCTTTCATAGGGGTTGCCCGATTCATAACAGTAGCAAAATGACAGTGATGAAGTAACAATGAAAATAATTTTATGGTTAAGCGGGGTCACCACAACATGAGGAACTGTATTAAAGGGTGGCGGCATTAGGAAGGTTGAGAACCACTGCTCTAGAGTCTTGCAGGTTCATAGACTATCACAGAAACAAATTGCTACCTCTTTCTCCTAGTGAGTAACTGATGTTTTCAAACTGATGGCACTTCAACTAGCTGTTACCTGTTTACCCCTTGTACCATCAGTAATGTATCAAAGTTAATTTATAAGTTTTGACAGCTGTACCATCATTACATGATGTGAACATTAGAGGAAGTTGGGAGTAGGAACACTGTGTATTATCTTTACCATTTTTCTATAAAATTAATATTATCTCAGAATAAAAAGACTGTTGATGTTTTTATTTTTTAATGAACAACAGAGACCCTCAGAGAGTTGAGAGAGTGAGAGAGAGTGAGAGAGAGGAGAGAGAAGAGGTTGAGAGGGAGGGCGGGTAGGAGGAGGGAGAGAAAGAGAGAGAAGCCAAATGAAAAAGTGCCATAGAAGAGGGGAATGGTAGGTAAGTGATTGATGCATAAGGAATTGTAGCTCGTTCTCAATTTTTACTAAATCCTCTAAAGTCTTGTTAGTCCGTGTCTTAAGAGTTCTACAGCTGTTGTCTGTGGGAAGTAAGATGTTCGTTCATTTGTTGTCACAATGAGGCACGGTCATAAAAGGACTCCTTCCCTGACCACCTGCTGCTGCGCCAACTGCTACCAGGATGGAAAGCTAAACTCTGCGACAAATACTTCATCAGCATAAAATTGAGATTTCGTAATCTTGAGGAACCATACTGTTACCTTGCACACATTTTCACCAAGGAAAATATTTTTTTCCTGCAAAACTGAAATATCTCTCTAGATCACTTCCACTCCCCAGCTCTAGCACTAGGTTTATCTGAAAAACAACTTGGGGTTATGAGTCTGTCACCTTTGTGTTTGGAGAATACAATGCCACAGCCCAGGAAAAAAAAATGCCCAGGCCATTTTCCTACTGAAATGAGTCAGAGTTCTCAAAGAATAACTAGTTTGGTTGTTTTTTATTGGAAAGATTCCCTTTGGGGAGACCTAGATTACTCTCAGGGTCAAAGCACATATTCCTATAAAGCTTCAGAGCCAAATTCGGGGCACAAAAATCCAGAGACCACTTAACTCACATAAGAGCCAATTACTGGACATATATTTCGCCCTGGTCCCTAGGTCATGCAAACTGCTAACACACTAGGCTGCTAACCAGAAGATCGGCGGCTGGACTTCACTCAGAGTCATCTGAGAAGAAAGGCCTGATATCTGCTTCTGGAAAATGAACCACTGAAAGCCTAATGGTGAGCCCTACCCTTCTACTCTGACATACACGCATCTGGCAGCTGGCTTAGTTTTCTACTGACAAGCAAAGAAATACTCACAGAATCGGTTTCTGTCACTCTTTGCTAATAGGGACTAATAAGATCCAAGGTCTCTTCAGTTGCCTTTTATCCTTTGCATCTTTCTTCCTTCCACAGAGCTCACACTGTAAGGGTTGGAAAGAAAGAAGGCTGGTAACCAGAAGCAACGTTGAGAGTCTCCAAAGGAAATAGTTTCTTTAAGACCTGCAATTCCTCTTTATGTCCCAGACTCTCATGCATCGTCCTGAAAGATGGGCTAATTTGACTCAAAAAAAATCAGAGGTCAATCAAATGTTGGTGCTGGTGTATCACTTCCTGCAATGTTTCCCCAAACTGCTCCTCTCCCTTGTAGACCTCCTCACCATCTACAAACAAATATCAACCATGAACCAAAGCCGCGTAAAGCTTGAGTGAGTGAATTTGGAACTGGACTGTCTGCGGTCGTGAGCAACGCCAAGAAACTATGTCAGCGCTTCTCCAAAAGTGTCTCCTGACAACCTTGGTAGGGCTGTCATGGACAGGGAAGCTATTCAAACCACTCTCTTAGGAAAACTTAAGTGGACCATTTCCAATGAGACTATTTATATTCTAAAACATGGACGTATGTGGCTCCAATTTTGGAATGTTCATCTCAAAGCACTGGAAAAATATATACAGTCCAAATTCCAATTTGAAATGACAATAAATACTTGTGTATCCCTTATGGTGGTACATGAAAAACTGCACACGTGACCTGTTGCTGCACTCGGTGAGTCTTTTCTATAATTATCTCTTTATTGAAACCAAAATATTAATTAATGATATGCAATGATTGTACATTCCCAGGCCCTGGAGAGTCGGGAAGGAAAAGGAAGATCTATTTTTTCCTAATACTTTCAAAACCATGCCTCTTATATAGTTAGTTATCTCCCTATAGAAGGAAAGATGGGCATGTGTCTTGGGAAGCTCCCTTGTAGTGGTTCGATGCCATTGCATTGGATTTTGACTCATGGCAACCCATCTGACAGAGCTGAACTGCCCCACAGGGCTGTCTAGGCTATAATCTTTTTTAAAAGTAAGCCATCAGATCTTTTCCCAGTGGACCTGCTGGGTGGGTTCAGACTGCCATACTTTTGGTTAATAGCCAAGCACTTAATTGTTATGCCATCGGGACTCCACCAGGGACATTCATTACAGTAGAATGAGGACGTATTTGAAAGCCCAGCTAGTTTGCAAGAGTCAAAAAGGGTAATAAAAAGGGTTAACTCCAACCTTAAGGTCAAAGCTATGAATAATAAAGGAAAGCCTCTAGTGTCCAGGTAGGTAACCTAAAATGGAAGCATATCAAGAAATACAATATAGTCAGCTACATTTTCCACTCAAAGACACTTGAAAGAAAAATAATGTGCTCTTCAAGTTCTATTGCTTTGAGAAGATATCCCTCTATGTTAGAAATAATTGCTTTCACAAAAAACACCCTTGAGATCCATTTTCAATGAAAAATGTCCTATCACAATGAGGTTCCTAGCTCCTCTTGAACGGTATCCAAGATCAGACTGCCTCAGTTTCAATTTCTTTCAAAATTAGGACATTTAATGAACGCTTGGGATTTATTTAAAATGAAAGGAAAAATAGTTCAACAATTTTTAATAACATTTTATAAGGTTCATCATTTATTATCAGAAAACAACTCTTTGGCCACGTTAAGATCTACAGCCATGCAACCGATATATTCAAACAGAAAAATATTAACAATTAACAACTGAATCTAGTCCAGAATTTAGGGAGAAAAGTTATGTTATTCAAATATTAGGAAATATTTAGCATAAGTCTGGGATCAGTAAACTATGACCCAGGATCCAGCCCAACACCTCTTTCTGGAAATACAGGCTGATCAGAAAGCAGGCATGCTTACTGACTTATTCTCCATGTCTGTGCTCACACAGCAGCAGCAAAATGGAGTAGCTACTACAGAGGCCATATGCCCTAGCAAGCCAAGAATATTTACAACTTGGCCATTTATAGAAAACAATGGCTGATTCCTGGATAAGTCCTGTTACCTTGATTCTAGAACTGAGAAAATTACTTCTTAGAAGTCAAAATATCTCCTTTGAATGGTCCTGTGTGAAATACATGTCCACAAGTATATGCATTATTCATTACAATAGAATCAGTTATCTTATTTATAGTAACCCTTCGTCACTGCTAGAAATCAGGCATTCTACCAGACTAACAATTCATTCTTTTCAGGTTGTAAGAAAAAAGCAAACAAAGTTTGATTCTTTAATGGTTTTTATTTGAAAAAACATTTTAAATATATAATAACATTTAAAATAAATATTTAAAGTGTTTCTACACTGTCATGACTGTATCTTTGCTTTTCTTCACAATTGAGCAAAAATTCTTTAAAATTTTCATTTATTTATAAGGCCTCCGGAGTTTGAAACTTTATATGTATTTTTAAAATAAGATTTCCTCCAATTTTCTGTGTAAGTTCACATAGAAAATTAGTTTCCCATTACTACATAGATTTTTCAGAAGCCTTGGTTACATTTTTCACAATGTGTTAACATTTTCATTAATTCCTTTCTAGATGTTTCTTTGTAGTAAACTGATCTCTGTTCCTTTATCCGTTCATCTTTGCTTAGAGTACTGATCCGTTGGTCGCAGAGAAACGAGTTTTTAGATATGCAATCCTCACTGTGAATGAGAAAGTGGTGGGGGGTGTCACACCAGACCTCCTCCAGCTCCCAAGGCTGATTGCCACAAAGCAGAGGTCAGGTAGGCACCCACCCTCCATTCCTTTTACCCTATTCTGACATCAAGCAATGTCCTCCAAAGTTCTGAACTTCTTTGGCTGGATTAAAAAATTCATTTCATTGCACACACAGAGCTCACAGGCAATATTCACAATTATAGCATTTATAAGGGAACTTGACAGGTTACAATGGAAACAAGAAATGCTCAGGATACCGATGTTTATAGAGTAGTCTCAGCAGGCTTCCCACAGGCCTTCAGCCTATATGCTTGACCCATGCCTGCTTGGGAAATATTACAAAGTTCTAATATGGCTGCCAATAAATGCCCAAAGAACATGGCACTCTGCTATAAGCCTTACTTGAAGGCACTCAGCTCCAGTTTTGTGGGTCAGTAAACCCAGTGCCCCTAGTTAAGTCCCTAGAGTCACCCCACAATCTACAAGCCAGCCTCCTGCCCTGCAGCATGCAGATTCACTTGCTCTGCGGGCTAGGAAGTCCACTGCTCTGTCTGATGTTCTTTTTCCTGGCTCTGCTGTTGCTGTTCCTCTGCCCCTCCTCTGGTGTCAAAGGTGTCTCCTGGATTAGAGAAGTTCAATGCACAGGGATCTTGGGGTCCAAGGATATCGGTACTTCTCTCTTGCTGGTAGTAAGAGCCCTTCCTCCTGCTTTAGAGATGACTTATGTTATACCTAGCACAAGTAACCCTGCTAACAATCACTCATATCTGAATCGTGTAATACAATCAGTATCTCCCCCAGACTCATCGCGAAAGCAAAGTTCAACATTTAATGGGAGTAACAAGGCTATGGCCAGAAAACCTATATTAAATAGTTGACTAGATTGCATCTAATATTTTTATTATTTAGATAAAAGGTCATTTCATGGGTAGTTTTGTTCAAGGTTGATGAAGTATCTCAGGGCAAGTAGGGCTGACACAGTGGCTGCAACAATGAGCTGAAACATCACAATTGTTAGGATGGCTCATGACTGAGCATGTCCCACTCTGTCAAACATGGGTGGCTGTGAGGCAGAGGTGACTCCAAAGCACCTAACAGCAACAATGGCTAAGGAGCCTTAACATCGTTTCACGTGTTGTTTGTCTGCTTAAGTATTCTCCTTGGTAAGGTGTCTCTTCGTGTCTGTTGACTCTTTTCCTCGCTGTGTTAATGTCTATTTTTCAAAATCTCCATAGGAAAAAGGAACTATATATTCCAGCCCTCAGAACAAAATTATCTGAAAACCAAATGTCCTAATTAACTCTCCTTTTTCACTCAAAAGCGTTTTCTGTGTCTCTATTATCTAGTCAGCTAAAAGAACCTATGAAAAATGAATAAAATTAATTCCACCCTAGTTCAATCATTTCTTTTCAGTTGTTTTTATTTTGCTTCACCAAGACACTTGGCCTCCGTGACCAGAGTCATGGGAGCTTTGTCCATGCTGGATACCCTTCACTCTAATCCACAAAGCCTCATATCCTGTTTTTCACTCTTTCTCTTGATTTTAGCAGATGTTGTCTATTAATGTGTCTGAGAGCTTAGGATGTTTCAATTAGGGACTGAAGAAACAGACTATTTTGCTCCCTGTGTTTCCACATGATTACTGTTCATTTGTCACTTGCAAGGGCATGGCTATCAGAATAAATAAACCATAAACTGAAGGATGTGGAATGAACAGGCTATTCAGTTCAGATTCAGTGCATCACAAAATCAGAAAAACTACAGTTGTCCCAATGTATTCAGCACAGCGACTTAAGTCTCACTTGTCTAACTTGATCCAGCAGAGCTTCCTTGCTTTGAAAAATTTGCCATCCATCTGGCCCTGCTTTCTTGGAGTCAAAACACCATGGTGTAAATCAAGAATTAAGCTTTGCACGTGTATTGGTGCCTGATGAGATGATTGGGAGTCTAGTCTGACTAAATATACCGTTACAGGGCGAGCCCTAGTCACATTGTGAAGGCATTGGGTACATATTCTTAAGCCACGGGAGCCAAGGAAGCTGTCTGACCAGCAGGGAGCACTGGATCCTACTGTGTCATTCATGTCTCATTAGCCGGTTGACTTTGGTTGTTTGAGCCGATTGGTTTTTTTAGTGGGACTAGCAGTTGAAGGCGGAAAGTAAAATCCACTTTATATGACACATAACCCTTATGTGGGAAAGAAATGGGATATGATTATGAAATGTGCACAATGATAAGGCTGTACAATTGCCATCACATTCATCATAATGCCTTAAGTCACTCCTCTAATTTCACTTCAGTGAAACCACTTTAACACAGTAGATCTTAAAGGCCTGAGGTCAAATCCTGCCTACCTTACCTTCTCTGTGACTCACCTCAACCTCAACTCTATTTTCTAGAAATTAGAGAGAATAAAAATAATACATATCTCTCAAACAACTTTTCTACCTGCTGAACAATATTAGAATGAGCACTCAATCAGGCCATTCTTATAAAGTGAAAAGTCTTCACACAAGGTCAAAGACAAGGAGAGTTTTATCATTACTAGCTCAAAATGAGAAATTTAAAAATGTATAAAGAGTAAATCAAAAAGCTTACTCCATATCACAATGGGGTATACACAGAATTACCCCAGGGGAGATATGTTACTGAATAATAGACACTCTTCTGGGCTTTGTGAGTAGATTACAAAGAAGTTGCTCAAACTCCTTCATTCATTAAGTATTTCAACAAATATGTGTTAAGCATATAAAACATGTTGTTATATAGCATTAAGCAAGACCATACAGAACAGGATTTCTCAAAGAGGGCAATACTGCACCCCACCCTTGGGGAGGAGGTGAGCTGGAATAATCTCGTGTGTGTGTGCGTGTGTGTGTGTTAGTGGGGGTGGGGCTAGGGTGCACAAAAGCAGGTATCTATATTGTGTCCTGGATTGTGCCCTATAGTAGGAAGGTTTTTAAAGTCCAAAGGGGCTTTGGGTAGTTTTTTTTCCAACCAAGATGGTCAGAGGGTCGTATAACTTTTTCTAATCTGTAATAATGTCGGAATCCCAATCATGGTCCTTTCATAATCTCAACGGAGAGTGTGATGAATCGATCTGTCACCAATCATGATTGTATGACACATTTCCTTTGTTTTCCAGACTTTATAAACTTAGTCACATGTTTGTGGATTCTTTGGGCACCATTATGGCCTTAGGTTGACAGTGTCCCTCACCCAGATCATTAATTTTTGTTGTCCTGTTTAAGACTTAATAAAGGGATCTCTGCAAAGCAATAAAGAAATACATTTTTAAATCAAAATGTATCTTAGTCTTCTCATTACCATTATGCAACTACTTCAAGAAAACGATTCCTCAACCTATTGGAGAGACGAGGATGTTTGGGAGCCCAAGCAAACAACCCAGCCTGAACATAGCCAGAGTACTTGGATGGGTGAAGGGTAACCAATGAGGGGATTAGGCTCTTCAAGACTATGCATTTTCATGTGATGTTTAAATGTACATTCTTCATATTGGCAGAATACGGTGTAGGGTGTCTTTTATTTCTGTATTCATTGTAAACTCAACATTAGAGTGTCTCTGAACTAACATAGGTATATTATCCAGTGGACTTTTGTGTTTGTTTTTTTATCCAGTGTCTTACAAAGAGAACATAAAATTAGGTGTAAGTAAGAATGCACGAACCCACACAAAAAGAACGCACATACAGCCCAAACAGCTAAGAGGCTCGTTTGCATTCTAAACCCAGATTTATGTGAAAAAAAAAGGAAATTGTATGTAAGAAGGAAATATATCTGGGTAATAGATCCTATTCCAAAATACCCTGGTGACACAGGGATTAAAGTGCTGGGCTGCTAATCCAAAGGTTGGGTGTTCAAACCCATTAACTGTTCCTCACACAAAAGATGCAGTAGTTTACTACCCTAGAGTTTTACAGCTCTGTAAACCTGATGGAGCCATTCTGGTTTTTTTTTGCTAAAGGTATTCAGAATTGGTTGGGCAGCAGCAAGTTTCAAATATGTGAATAAGTCTTATATTAGAAGATTGTTGTAAAATAAATCTCACCCTCATATTTCTTTACTACAGACAACAGAGTCAAGATCAAAAAAGAGTCACATCGAATTGTAACTGCACTTCACTTTAATGTCTTCTTTACTAGCTTCCCTTTGTAAAGAAAAGATGGTAAATAAAATGATCATATTATACATAAGGAAACCGAGTAAGGTATCCTGCCCTTCTACAAATTGCATGACTGTTTATTAGCACCAAACCCACCAAATTTTTAGTCCAATGCTTATCCCATTAGACTATAACGTTTCCTATGGCTGTGACTTCAGAAAAGCTAAACTAGCATTTCTCAAAGTTTATACTGTGGACATGTGAACTAGATTAAGTCTTCTGTTACTGTTGCAGGTAAAAAACTGGCCTGTGAATTACAGCATGCTCGGAGCATCCCGGGCCCATATTCAATAGAGGCCAGCAGCACCTCTCCAACCCCAGCAACAAAAAATGCCTCCCGACATTGCCCATTGCCTCCCGACATTGCCCATTGCCTCCCGACATTGCCCATTGCCTCCCGACATTCCCCATTGCCTCCCGACATTGCCCGTTGCCTCCCGACATTGCCCATTGCCTCCCGTGGGGTAAAGTTTCAGGGAATCATAAAACTAAAGGCATAGAAAATTGCTATCTCTGAAATCACTAAGGATGTGATTTAAAACTGTTATGTCTTAAATCACTAATGAAGCATATATGTCCTTAAGAATGGAATTATACTCTTTTAAAAAGATAATACCATTTGTTATTTGAAACACTCTCATAAAACCCTGTTATTAAAGTCTTCTCAGTCCTATACTGCAAATTAGCAGCGAGTTAAATTATATTACACTAATACAGGATAACTTATGAATCTAATAGCAACCATACATTATGTCTATTAGAATGTTTAAAAATATTCGCCATCTGCTAATCAATCTCTTAGCCATGATGGCATTACACAGATATCCTCAAAATAATGGGATTCATTGTGTCATACCGCATTATGTGTGGGAAAGGGAGGGTCTGGAAGGTTCTGAGATGCTTTTAAATTCTAGAGAATTCCGGAGTTATTGAGCTACCAGCCAAGAATATTGAATCATTTTAGAATCAAAGCATACCGTATATACTCATGTATAAGCTGAGTTTTTCAGCACATTTTAAATGCAGTTTTTGTGGTAACATTAGGTACCTCGGCTGATATTCAGATCGGCTTATACTTGAGTGTTTAATGGTACTTTTAATTGCCTATTGATGCTAAAGGTAAGTAACAAGACACTAAGCCAAAGAATTTGCTATAATTCATGAATCCTTTAGTAATGATCCTTTTGGACCCATCAAGTAGGTGAAAAGCACTCTCCGTGATATGAAGCATATAATCATCATTATGGAACATGTCACTGGCTACTAGAATGCTTTAAATATGAATTGTACAGAATTTGACAAAACTGAGTATGGTTTATTCATCAAAGGTGACTGAAAAACGGATTAAATTCACACGAAGATGTTGAGTGAAATGGGCAGCGCTACTCAAGTCTTCTATGTCCTTTTAAATAGGACATCTTCCTTAAGGACACAGATATGTAAGAAATATCCCTTTAAGTCAGGGTCGCACACTTACAAGGAAAACAACCTAAAATAATGTATGGTGGGGGGATGGGATTGTCTCCTCAAGTAGTATAATTGTATGGGATTGAAAATATACAATTGAGTGTTTTGGAAGTGTTGAAAAAGTTTGCTTTGATTTAAACTCATAGTAGATTAGCACTTTACAGGGTAGTAGTAGCAGGTACCTACCCGATAGGACACAGTAGAACTGCCCTGTAGGTTTCTGAAACGGTACCTCTTTATGGGAGTAGAAAGACCTGTACTTCTCCAATGGAGCTGATGGTAATTTTGAATGTCTGACCTTGCAGGAAGCAGCCCAATACATAACCACTACAACATTAGAATTGACTTGATAGCAATGAGTGAATGTTTTGAACAAATTAAAATGTCTTCCTTTGCATGATGCTTATAAATCTAAGATTCCCCTATGGTGACCAATTAGTTAAAATCTATCCTATGCCTAGAAAAAAGAACACCGATAGGAAGATTGAAAGAATTGTCTCCCAGGAGCTGTACCTGTTGTGATAATCAGCAAAAATATTTTCAATTACTTTCAGGAAGATGATAGGAAGTGACCACAACAGAAGTAGAAATAATGGCTAACCTAACCTGGCAAGTACTGGGTTAAACACGATCAAAGAATTTTAAAGAACCTCTTCACTTTGTGTCTGATAGAGATTATAATGAATGACCACAGACATGAAGAAAATAACTGTTTCCGTAGTGGTGAGGTTGACGACTAGTGACAAATTTCAAAGATGATAGTTCAAGTCTACAAGATTGACAAGCGGGTTTCAGAGAAAAGGAAAAATAAAGTGGGTATTTGTAGCACAGAAAACCGAGTTTTTCTATGAAGCAGTATTTTCATCTAAATTTGGCCTCAAACAAGTATTATTTTGCTAATAAACATGTGAGAACAGGTTGGCAGTGATAGTGTAAAAAATCCTCTACTCTTGCCTCGGTATTAAATGGTTCTCCTTAATAAGAAAAGAGTGATTGTAAAACCATGGGAATCTGGTTGATGTTGGGCACTTGCCCTAAACACATTTGCAAATAAAAGCCATTTGTGTATGGAAAATCAATAATCTAGTCAGGAGCAAGCTCCTGTGTTTTGCATTCAAAGGGAAATTACAGAGCTCTAACTTATTTGCCAATGTTACAAGGAGTCTTTAAAGTTAAAACAGCAGAGACTATGAAGTGCACATGTTGGTTGACCTATGTGTTTCATGTTCTTCTTGGAAGAGCAATGAGAGGTAGGGCAGGCAGATGAGCAGGCCTAGGCCAGGTGGGTGGTGAGGTACTGGATTTTCATTTGGTTGTTTTTCCATAAGAATAGAAGTACTAGAACATTTCCTTGCACTCATATGGAGCCTGCACATGGATCAAGTAGTACTCTGACAAAAAGCACGAGAGAACATTGGTGTTATTATTCACTGCTGTCAAGCTGTAGAAAAAAAACAAAACACTGACCAATCACAACTTTTTGTGATTGTTGTTGCAGCCATTGTCAATCCACTGAGTTTGAAGATTTTCCTTTTTAGTGCTAAGCTACTTTGCAAAGCCTGATAACACGTGAAAAGTATATGAAATAAATTTTACCCATCCTATAGGGAAAAAATCTGGTTGTACTTCTTCTAAAACAGATTTGTTTGTTATTCTAGAAGTCCATGCTCTCTTAAAGGCCAACACCATAATACAAATGCTTCTGTTCTCTGCTATTCCTTATTCATGATCCAGTTTTTCATGCGTATGAGCTAATTGGAAATATTGCCGCTTGAGTCAAGTTCACTTTAGTTCTCAAGTGACATCTTTGTTTTCTAACACTTTGAAAGGATCTTTTGCAGCAGATTTGCTCATTGTGATACATCATTTGGTCATTGGTGATGGATCCAAGTAAAATAGTATGCTTGATAACTTCAGTCTTGTTCATTTAGCATGATGTTGTCTATTTGGTCAATCGTGGGGAGGGGTTGCTTTCTTAACACATGTATAATATGTACTGAAGATAACAGTCTTTCATCTTCATCAGTAAGTGCTGCAAGCCCTCCTCACTTTCTCAAAGCAAGATTGTGTCATCTGCATGTCATAGGTTGTTCATGCGCCATCCTCCAATCCTGTTGCCCATTCTTCTTCAGTTTCTCAGAGTTAGTGGTTCAGCATACAGATTAAACAAATGATCCACCTAGACAAACATATTTTCTTATTTCACACCATTCAGTTCCACCTTGTTCTGTTCAAAAGGCTACCCATTGGTCTAGGCACAGCTTTCAAATGAGTACAATAAAGTGCTGTGTAACTTGTGTTCTTCACAATGTTATCCATACTTATAGTTCACATAGTCAATTGCCTTTGTGTAGTCAATAAAATGTAAATAAACATCTAAAACAAGGTATTATTCCTTTCAGTGAGGATCCAGCTAATATCATTAGTGATAACACTCATTTCACATCCTCTATGGAATCTCGCTTGAAATTCTAGCAGCAAAATTTTGCATTTAAGACTATTAAAGGAGATCATGGTCTAAATTGGGCAAACCTTAGTCCTCAATATTGCATTGTCAAAAAAATTGAAAACGTGTATGGCAGGGTTATATATTTGCACTGTACTCATTCAATCTGTATGATGCACAAATAATCCAAGAAATTAAACTAGATGAGCAAGAATGCGGCATCAGAGTAGGACAAAAACTCACAAGCAACCTGCAATATGAAGGTGATACAACTTTGCCTGCCAGAAAAGGCAACTTGAAGCATTTACTGATGAAGGTCAAAGATTACAGCCACCCTTATAGACTATGCCAGAACACAAAGATGGTGAACATTCTCACAGCTGAACTAATAAACCTGACGTTAAATAGTGAAAAAAAAATGTAAAGAGTTCCCTTATACTTTTATCAATAAGCTATGTTCATTGAAACTGCAGTCAAGAAACTGAGCAACAGATTTTACTGGGAAATGCATTGTAGGAGACTTCACGGAAGTATTACAAAACAAAGACTCGTATGATTCTAGGGCGTGCTTTCAAAATACCTGCTGGTTTGAGGGTCTTATGAGACAACGCTGAGAATCTTGAGATTTCAACTAAAAGAAAGTGGGCCTGCTTGTATAAACTTGTGCCTTAGAAACCAGTACCTGTCTTCATTAAGTTGACTACACTCATGGAGACCCCATGTGGGTTAGAGCAGAACTGTGCTCCATTGGGTTTTTGATGCTAATTTTAAAAAAATTGATTGCCAGGTATTTCTGCCAGGTTGCCAGGGCTGAACCCAAACATTCAACTTTTTGATTAGCAGCCAAGCACTTTACCATCTGCACCACCCAGGAATCCCAGCACCTTAGACATATTGTTTCCTAAAACTGTCGTTATAGGACATGGCAGTACATCTACTATAGCTTACATTTTGAGATCATATTTTTTCATACATTATAGCTCTATGAAATTTAAACTATAGTTACCCTACATGTATTTCAACTGCTTTTTATCTATTTGGACAAAGATTTAATTGAGACAAATTTATAAACTATGTACACCCAAATAATTCACAACAAATCAGTGTCTCTTGAGCTTTTTTCTCTCCAGATCAGTAATCTATAACCTTTGAATGTATTTTTTAATATTCAGACTGAACATGAATTAGTGGGAAAGCACTACATTTGATTTCTGAAGACTTAGGTCTGCATCTGACAGGAGGTCATAGGAACCATAGTGACTTCCTCTGGCCACACAAGGGGAAAGGATTATACAACTCTACACCAGCCCTAGGCGAATTTCCAGAAGGCAGAGGCCAGGAATGCCTCCACCCTCCAACCCCCTTCACCATATTCTGATCCCAACCATCCTCCCATAACAATCTACTTCTCTACTGGATTCAGGAATATGTTGCAGAGAATCTGCTATGCAGAATGCACAGATAATGCTCACAAGGATGGGGGGGAGTTGTTTGGGAAGTAAATACATGTGATTGTTAGGTTTTGTGGCCATGTGGCAGGGGCAGGGTCTTCTGTAGTTTGTCAGTGACACCTCACCCATAATGTGACCTAAGATAATACAAACCACGCAATTTTTAAACAAAGCAACCCCTTACTCAGGTTGCACAGCTTAATGATATCTCCTCGGGTGCTGCCTGCTTCGTGTCTTTAAACACACTGTGGAGAACTCACTCTCTCTCTTCTTACTAGGGTGGACCCTGCATCTTTCCCTTCTGACTCGTGCTCTTTGACCTTAAGCCAAACATCTGCCATATTGCCTGTTGATTCTGGGTCTGATTGCCAATCTGCCTGTGCATCCACCAGCTGCTGTCTTCCTGCTTCGTCTTCCTGCCACTCTACTCATCTTCTGGCAAGCTATTGAGAGGTTTGATAACTAATTTTAATAGTTGAATGCAAGGTTGATTGTTTGACATATAAATCTCCACCGAATTCACAAAAAGAGTTGTTTTATTTTGTTTCAAAGTATCATCAGACAATAATAGGAGTTTTCTAGTCTGAATTCATTTTTCTTTCTAGAAAGTGAAGTACTTAATGTCCCTTTGTCTTTTGCTTTAAGCCCTATTGGAAGGGTAACTTAGTAGGAAAAGTCCAAGGAGCACAACAGCTAAGCATTTAGCTGCTAATAAAAAGGTGAGTAGTTCAAATCTACTCAAGACCTGTGAATCTGCTTCCATAAGGATTTCAGGCAAGAAAATCCTGTCAGTTCTACTCTGCTGCAGAGGCACTATGATGGACTCAACAGCACCCATCACAGGCGAAACCATCCCACAAAGACTTTGTCTTCTTCTTTTGTGATCAGAACACATGGCCATGAAATCACAAAGAACATGTCCTATGCAAGTCATACCATGATAGCTCTCAAGTCAACTTCTTAAAACACCTAACTACATAGGCATTCTATATCACGTTCCCTCTTTCCATAGTGCTAGGAAACTATGTTATCTCCAATATGGACTATATATCATGCTCACAATCACATACTTAAATATAAACCTTATTATTTTATTAATTGAAATATATAAATCAAGAAACATTGGACAACTGCACCTCAAATTTTTAAGATGGTCCCATGTATATTACAGTTCCTTGAAAGATAACCTCCCCTCACATTTCATTGATTCAACACTTTAATATCTGCCGAGTAAAAAAAAAATTCCTTTTACAACACTAGCAAGAAGGGAGATAACTTAAAGAAGATAAGATTTATCAAAGAGTGAGGGTCAACTTGAACCCATGATGCTTTGAGTTTTATGTTTCACCATATTTTCAATTTTTTATTTACATTGTTTCTGACGAGTTCAGAAAGTAATATGTAAAGAGCCTAGGAAGGTTTTCCTGAAGAAGGGACATTTACAAGAGTTGTGTGTGTCTGTGGTGTGTGTGTTTGCATGTGTGTGTTTGAACTGAGGTTTTGTAACACAAAATCACATAAAATATAGACGTAGATGACAAGTTATAATGATTTCACCCACAAACTATATTTAAACACAGCATAGTCATCAAATAAAAAGAGGCTTTAGAAACAGCTTTACTGCTCAGCAGAGGGAGAAATGTATGCTTTCAGAACAGTTAACCCATAATAGCACAATTGACAACTTCAAATAAAGACCACGGTCCCTCTGAACCTGTAACTCAATTTTACATAGACTCAGGATAGTGTTTCATGCCATGGATAGAATTTCTTTACTGCTATTAAGGGTGAACTTCAGAAGCCTCTCTCTGCAATTAGTGTAGTGGAGGATACAAGGGTAGAAATAGAAGACTCCCCGCCCCCCACGCCCCACTCCCGCCGTTCACCTGATCATTGAAAGTACAGAAGACCATAAATAGTCCTAAGGTTAAACAGGAGTCATATAGACTACTTTCCTCAGACTCTATAATTGTGCTCGTGTTTCTGAGAGAATTTCCTGGTTAAGAAATAATTCCAATCAGGCTACATCTTTAAAACACAGACTCAGCCCACTGCTCATCCATAAATGCATGGCCCTGAAAACCCTTTACTAACTATGGGATAAAATGCAGAATGAGAACATCAAACTGGGAAAGGTATTGCTCAGGGCACTGAAACTTCTTCATGATTGCTGCGTAATGCCTGACTATTAAACTAAAGACTCAGCTTGAACTCAGCCAGTGGTGGCTCAAAAGACAGGCCTAATGATTTGCTTCCATAAGATTGTAGTCAACAAAACCTATAGAGCAGTTTTAAGCTATAACACACAGGGTTACCATGAATTGGAATCAACTCAGTGGCAAGGGGTTAGGATCTTTCCAATTTTTCTTGACATTAAACTTATTGCTGTCAGTTAAAACATAAAGCAACTCTGCTAACGAACATTAAAACTTTGAGATGAAATAATTTATCACATTAGTCATAGATCTAGAAAGGCTATCAGTAAAAAAGCACCAACTGGCATCATACATTCATTTAATATTGTTAGTGTTGAATTATCATGGACCTGGACCATCGTGCTGAAGAGTCAAAATGGTCAGAGGCAGCATCTTTATATAGGGAACTCACTGTCTAGGGTTAGGGCAACAGAGAAGCATAAATGCATTCATCACCTGGGGACAAAGTATGAGTGAATGAAAGCAGGATTGTCTAAGGGACAGTGCTGGCAGTCAGCATCTTTGGAAAGAAGTCTACCTCAGTCTGCATTAAGAAGATGTCTTCCAAACCAAACTCACGGCCATCAGATCAATGCTGACCCATAGTGATCACAAGGGACAGGGGAGAACTGCCCCTGTGAGCCTCTGAGCCTCTAACGATTTATGGGAATAAAAAGCCTCATCTTTCACCCAGAGAAGGTGCTTAAGGCCAAGGCGAATAGATACTGGACAGCTCAGTGTTTTGTTCAGGGCCATGCTACTCCAACTTTGAATGGGGTACTTTTCTGAAGCGTAGTGTTAAATTATGGATACCGAGTCTTAAGGAAATGAAGTGTGTGGTATCCCTAAGACTATGGCCCTTAGCTATCCTTTAAGCGTGTAATTGAACTCACCCTATGGATGACTACAATAATTGTCTACACTCAAATGCCTATTTGCTAGGGAAGACACATATGTCACTTCTCTAGTTCTCAAAAACTCTGTGGCAAGAGGTCTTGGCGGAAAAGAACCAAAAGTTTGGAGAGATTAAACAATACATGGAAGAACAAGGGTTCTAACAACATCACATACCGAGCAGATACTCCAAGACCACCCTCCTCACAACCACACCCAAAAAGCAAGCTTTCTGCTGTCCTTGCCACCGCTCCCAACAAACAGGTACCATGGTATGCTATACTGCCCATGTGATTGTAAATATAATTCCATATGGTTCTCAACCTAAGTGCTTGGTCTTACTACTCCTGGCATTGACCCAGTAGCGTCAGGGAACTAAATACTGCACTGCCCTGGCACAGAAATGACCCAAATGCAAAGTGGTATTAATATATTTTTTAAACTCTGGAAACGGGATGTAAGGGACTATCCAAAGTTTTCACTAAATCTACGTTTGGGTGCTTAGCACAATAAAGCTAACTGTTCTGAGTGATATCTCTGTGCCCAGCTGATAGAGGCTGCTTCAAGCTCACATAAATAGCAGAGTCACCAGAGCTGGAAAGGGGCTGAGCACCAGTAGTAGCCAAACACTGACCTCATGCAAAAACTCTCTGTTGTGGTTGTGTTTTCCTTTCTGCCCACCCCCCACCCCCCTAGCTGTAATGATTTATTTAAGAAGATAAAATGAATATGAGCCTTCAAGTCAAGAGCTACCTTGAAGAAACTCTTATTGCGAAAGCTTCCATACCTGGGAAGCCCTTGGGTGGGGGTGGGGAGCAGCAGACTCGATTCCAGGAGGTTGTCGCCTGTTTCCCACGTGAAGTGTTTACAGGAACGTAGGCCACACTGAGTTGCAGAATAAAACTAGTGCTCTCACCACTACCCGCGTAAAAGAGAAATCGGAATAATGCCCGGATCTTCTTCTGACCGGAAACACCAGTCCCTCCTTTTACAGAGGTGATTGCCATGGCTGCCTTAGAAATAGCTGCTGTGAGCTGGGATGGTTTGAGCCCCCATGCACCGGTTAATGACACCCTCTTATTAAAACCCTCTGCACACGTCTCTTCACTGTGTCCTCCCAGTCTTCTTTTGGACATAATGCAAGCACATGTAGACTTTTGAAATTAATGGAACGTCTGCGTTTAATAGCACTGCCCTATCCTGCCCCTCTTATTCCAGACAAAGTATAATTCTGCCCATCATTCAGGCTGAACAATATGACACATCTCGGCACTTTCTTTTCTAGCGGGCAGTCTGGTTCTCATTGTTGTCAGGTAACCATCATATGGGTTCCAACACGTAGCAACAACTCTGTACAATGAAAAGCAACTGCCAAGTCCTGTGCCATCCTCACAAGCTTGTGATGTTTGGGCCCATTGTTGCTGCTCGTGTGTCTGTCTATCTCCTCGAACTACTTCCTCCTTTACACTGCTCTTCGACTTCACCAAGCAAGATGCCCCTCTCAGGGACTGATCTCCATCCCGCCCATAACATGCCCAAAATGCATCAGATGGAGTCTCATCCTCCTCCCTTCTAAGAACATTCCAGTTGTACTTTTCTAACATAGAATAATAACCCATTATTCTAGTAGTTCATGATATATTTAATATTCGTCACCAATACTATGATTCAAAGGCATCAATTCTTTTGCAGCCTTCCTTACTCATGGTTCAGCTTCCATAGCATCATTGAAATTAGACTGGCTTGGGTTAGACATGCCTCAGGCCTCAAGGAGACATCTTCGCTTTTTAACACTTTAAAGAGGTTGCTGGCAGCAGATTTTGCCCATGCACTAAGTTGTTTGATTTCTTGACTGTTGCTTCCATAATCATCGATTATAAACCCAAGGGAAGTGAAACCCTTGGCAAATGCAGCCTTTTGCGCATTTCGCATGATGTTGCTTATTCGTCCATTTGTGATGGTTTTTGTTTTTTGTGTGTGTTGAAGTGCAATCCCCACTGAAGGCTGTAACCTCTGATCTCCATCAGCACGTGCTCCACATTCTCTTCACTGTCAGCAAACAAGGCGTGTTATCTGCACACGGGGATTATTGGTGATTCTTCCTCCAATCCCGATGCCTCATTCTTCTTCATGTAGTCCGGTTTCTCAGATTTTTTTCTCAGCATACAGAGTACATAAGTGTGGATAAGAAGGATACAATCCCAAAATATAAAAATAAAAAAGAAGGATACAACCCTGATGCAAACTATTCTGATTTTAAACCACTCACTATCCCCTCGCTCTGTTTAAATGACTGCCTCGTGGACTATGAACAGGTGCTATATGAGCTCAATTAAGTGTTCCAGTGTTCGTATTTTTCAAAGTGTTATATATCACGTGTTACAATTCATGAACCTTTATGCCTTCACACAGTGCACAGGTAATCACCCCTCTGGTACCCTCTGCTTTTAGCCAAGATCCAGCTGACATCAGCAAAGAGCACTCGCACTCCATGTGTCGCCTGAAGACAACTTGAATTTCTGGCAGTCTCTGTCAACGTACAACTGAAACCATTCTTGAATTGTCTTCGACAAACCTTCACTGGACTGTGATATTAATGATATTGTTCAATAATTTCCACATTATGTTGGATGATCTTCTCTGGGAATGAGAACTGATATGGATCTTTTAGTAGTTTATACCAAGTTTCTTGGTATAGACAGGTGAATACCTGCAGTATCACATCCATTTGCTCAAACACTTCAGATGGCATTCTGTTGATTCTTGAAACATTGTTTTTTGTGTGTGATAGGGGTGGGGGTCAGTGCATTGGTTTTTCAATAGCATGGATTCTAGATCACATACTACCTACCTCCCCTAAAGGTTAAATATTGTCTAATTCTTTTGGGTATCTTGACTGTTTCTTCTTTCCACTTTCTTCTGATGCTTTCTGCATAAGTCAATAGTTTGTCCATAGAATCCTTGAATACTGCAACTTGAGGCTTGATTTTTTTTCTTCATCTCATTCAGGTTGAAATTCTTTTTAAAAAAACTGAAAAACAAAATCTGTTGCCATCGGTTGATCTTGATCCATAGCAACTCTATGGAACACAGGAGAACTTCCGCAAAGCACTTGAAGGCTGTAAATCTTTAAGGAAGCAGACTGCCACATCTTTCTAGTTTATGTGCTCAAACCACTGATATTTCCAACAGTAACTGAACACTTTAACCACTGTGCCACCATTAGAGTCTATTAAAGGAGAACGTCAACCACACACCACACACACACAGTGTGTTCTGAGAACAAAAGAGCAAAATAAAGTGTATCAAACAAAATACATATGTTATTGGGTTTATAGCCTTAATGAAGAAAGGGCAATTAACTCATACAAATAAACTATTATCAAAAATAAAATTGCCAGTTAAAGTATAGTCGCCTAACCCACTCCATTCGGGGTTTTTTTCTACTTTAGTTATTTTTTATTATTACTTTTTAATCATTTGATTGGGGGCTCATACAGATCTTATCACCATATATATACAAATGTATACATTGTGTCAAGCACATTTGTACATTTGTTGCCATAATCATTGACTCTACAGTAAAAACCTCAATATATGTGTGCTGATTTTCCCCCCCTGCATATAGATAAAAGTGAAGCATGGAAAACTTTTAATCAGGTAATTCAGACTCCAGGATAAGACACACACACACACACACACACACACACACACACACACTTAAATTGTACAATTCCCTCAAAATTTTTACTAAAATTCTTGCTTTGAGGTTAATCTACTAGATTTAGGTCCTTAATCCCCCTACCACCTCTTATTTTATACATAGACATCATTTTAAAGTTTAGAGACGATTCAGCCCAATACCCTCATTTTATAAATGGAGAACAGAAGCTGAAGGGAGAAGAGACTAAGTGAGTCCCTTGGGCCACAGCTTCTCCCATCTCAACTCATTTACAAAACATAGGGGCAGACATTTCTTTGGTTCAGAAAGCACCCCACTGAGGTGCGTGCTTAACACAGTATCCAAGTCAGGGCAGTGGTGGACAGGAGGTGACAGACATAGTTGTCTGTGAGAAAAGGGGGGAGGGGTGTAGGTCAAGACAGCTGCATGAAGATTAGCACACACTTCTGGAAGGGAATAGATACCCCGAGTCCCTTTTGGGTGGGGTGGGGCATGTGGTTGTTTTTGTTTTTCATGTTCTTCAGCTGAATGTATTTGGCCCTCTTGCGTCCTTTGTTTTCTGACTAATGATCTTTTTCTTTTTCCTTTCCTACATTGAAAAGAAAAAGGGAAGAAAGCAGGCAGGTTGGCTTCCCACAGCTCCCTGCCTTCACCAGCAGCTGCTTTGCTGCTTTGCCTCCAGTCTCAGAGCTCCCCCTGCTGTTTACAGCAGAGCTCTTCCCCTTTGACAGCCGTCCCTGGTCTCCGCAGAAGAGGTTGCTGCTGTGTGTTTTTCGTTCAGCTAATAATAAAATTATAGCAACATCTCTGCAGACACTGTTCTTCTGTATGCTCAGTTGGAAATCAAAATTAGGCTGATAAAAATTGTTTCCTGTAGTACTCTCTCCTAATTCAAGTGGAATGTCGCTCACCAGTGGACTTAGATAAACAAGCTTAAACATCCACTTTGTCACGAAAATGACACTGTTTACTCCACTGGTAATATCTTGTGTCAAAACCTGAACAGTATATCTTCTCTAATGGGAGTAAGGCAGAAAGCCCTGCCAATCAAACGGGAAAGAGAAGCCTGCATCAGACAGCAGGGCTCTGTTTTGTAGCATAAAACCCCATATTCATTCACATAGGACCACTGCAAACTTTAAAGACAATGTCAGAAGGAACCAGGTGTTACAAAAGCAGGTTCCTTGGGTGTTTTTCTGTTTGTCTCTCTTACTTTCTTCTCCCAAGAACAACAACAAAAGAAAGCAAAAACCCTGCTGTCCTTTCTGGTTTGCTTGAAAGCTAATGTATATTCACAGAAGCACAAAAGTCAGAGTGCCTTTGAATTTAGTAGCTCTTACGCATACAATAGGGCTCTGTGTTTCAAAAGATTTGGCCACCCTTCCACTCAATGTTCACATAGTAAGCTAAATACAGATGCTCTCAGAAATATACAGAAGCCAAACAGGTTTTCTGCTTTTGTTTTTCTCATTCTTTGCTTCTATTTTTTATCTATTTATCTGTAATATGTAGCAATTGCCTGCCCCACTGTATTCATAATGGTGAAAAGGTAAAGCAAGAACATATGTGATTTCCCAACATGGCTTAATCTCTTCCCCAAACATGCAACATATCTAAACACCTCAAGTGGATTGAAAGTCTGCCATGCTTTGGCGAGACCCCACATCCTCATTTTCAGTTCATTGCTCGGTCTAAGTACCTCCACCACCAGAACCCAAGCGTATTCTCCCCAGACATGCTCAGCTCCAGGCAGTACAGTCGAATTCAACACCAGAGCAACTAGCCAAGTGGAGACTATTTGTATATATCAACTAATTGAAAAGTAAAATTTCTACTTCCATTCAATCCCTCATATTTATCCAAATTATATTTCAGAATACAGTTGAGAATATTTTAGAATTCAGAGTAAATCTTTACCAATTTATTCGCCAAATTTATATAATTAAATTGTCAAGTGTTACCCAGAAATTGCTTTTATCTTTATAACTTCAACACTTATATCTTCCACCACCCCCTCTCAAATTTCTAACACTCAAAACCAGGAAAATATCAGTTGCCATTGAGTAGAGTCTGACTGAAGCCAACCCCACGTGCTACAGAGTAATACTGATCTGCAGAGGAGTTTTCCCCTTGTAATCTTTAAAGAAGACCTGGTGGCACAACAGATAAGAAGTTGGCTGTTAACCAAAAGGTTGGTAGTTCAAACCCACTAGGAGATCCATGCAAGAAAGACCAGGCGATCTGCTTCCATAAAGATCACAACATAGAAAACTATGGGACCATTCTCCTCTGACATCGGAGGCCATTGTAAATTGAAACAAACTCAACAGTGCCACCTAAAAACAACAATGTTCATGGAAGCAGCATGCCAGCCCTTTCTTTGGTAGCATCACTGAATAGGTTCAAACTACCAACCTTCAAGCTAGCAGCAGAAGAAACCCATTGGGGGAGCCAGGGACCCTTTTCACACCATGATAATATGAAACGACTAGTGCTCCAAGCATATTATGATGACTCACAATTCTTTCATCACACATGTTTTTCTCTCTGCCTGCTGAACTTCTATTCACCCTTCACAGCCCAGAGGGAATATCCTGACCACCAGGATAAACTGTACCGATTCCCATTGTTTCTCTAAATGTGGTCCATGACCAACCTTTCAGAATCAGCCAGAATGCCTCTTAAAATTACAGACTCTCATAGTCCACGCAGATCTATGAGATTAGAATCTCTAAAATGGAGACTCGGCAATCTGCATTTTTCCAAAGGTGATTCAGATACAGATATTGATTCTATAACCCACAGCATTCTGAATAACAATGGTAAAAACAAGTCTTTCTTAAACCCTTATTTTATGCCAAGGATGGCTGTAATTTAGAAACACTGTTGGTGAAATGCCATATGTGTTGGGCTGTTAACTGCAAGGTCAACAGTTCCCCTCTGGAAGAAAGAAGAAGCTATCTGCTCCCATAGAGATGTATAGCCTTGGAAACCCAAAGGAGCAGTTCTACTTTGTCCTGGAGGGTCATTATGATTTGCAACCAACTTAACATCAGTGACTGATTGATGAAATTGCATATGCATGCACACGCACATGTGTGCATACACACACATGGCTTTAATTCTTACAATAATGTAATTCTGTTGATGATGATGCTGTTACTGTTGTTTTTAGTCCCACTGAATTGGCCCTAATTCATGGCAATCCCACACTCAATAGGGTCACATCATTGAGATTCATAGTTTACTCACTGCCATCAAGTCAATTCCAACTAATGGCGACCCTATAGGACAGGGTTGAAATGCCCCTGTGGGTTTCTGAGACTGTAATTCTTCATTATAGTAGAAAGCCTGTCTTTCTGCCAAAGTGTGACTAGTGGATTCAAATGACTGACCTTGCAATTAGCAGCCCAACTTATAACCATTATGCTGCCAGGCTCCTATCCCTGGGAGTTCAACTAGTTGGTTTCAGAATACCCAGCCCTTTTATCCTAGTCTGTCTTAGTCTGGAAGATCCACTTAAACTTATCCAGTATCATAGCAACTCATAAGCCTCCAGTGGCAGAAGGATGGTGGCTGTGCTGGCCAGAAAGGAACCAGGGCCTCCTGCACCAAAAGAGAGATTTCTACCATACAACCATCACTCTCCCCAATCATCTCATAAGAAGGTATAATTTTCACCCGCATGTACATGGTGATTAGTCTCCCTATAATGAAGAAACAAACAGAAATCTTAGCCACCCTATCGGAGAGATGAAGGATACTGATGGGAAAGTCAAGTCAAGAGAGGAGAGAGGTTACAAACACATATGTAGGAGCACAAATGCATTACTAATGATTGAAAAAATGGGAGGATTGACCTCCAGGTGAGAAGAAGAATGAGGGAAAATGATTTTGGGGACCCTAGCCACATTTGCCCAGGCTTCTGGGTACATCCTGTGGACCCTGCCCAGGTACCATGGACTGCTGGGGTATTGCTTCCTAGAACTTCAGGGCTTACAGCATGTTCCAGAGGCTGCATCAGAGAAATCCGAGGTGGAAAATCCACGGAGTGAACTTCACTCTGTCTCAGACACATTTGTAACCTGAGGAATCAAGACTGAAAATCCATGGTGTCTGAGGAAGCAGAAGACAGATGTTCTGAGATTGTTGAACTGTTGGGAGGTGGACAAACATGATTGTGCTACATCTGTGCCCTGTATGCTGTATTAAGATATATATTATTCTGGCAGACCTGTGACTGATATTTGCAGCAAATATTATTGTAAATTTTCCATGACAATCAATTCCCATTATTTGTGTAAATAACATCCAGTCACAAAATTGATTGATTAATTCTGTACAAGTGAATATTTCAGGTAGCGTGATATGGAGCTAGCCTTCAATGGTCCAATATCTCTCTCTTAACAGTATTTTAAAATATTAGTACCAGGGGCTAATCAAAAACAACATAAATAGAGGATCTTTATGCCCCAGGGAGATGATTGATAAAACTCTCTAACATAAATTAACAAGGCGGTGTTAAAAGGGATCCAAAGGCAGATTTTTTAAAAACATATATCCTATATCCAGGAATGGGTTTGGGGCTCACACTAAATCTTAGCTCTAATTTAAGAACAACTAGTTCTTACATCATGGTCCTGCTCAATACTCATGCTCAGGAAGGGAACAGAGAAGATATGGACACTATAGCAAAATGTGGTGAAGAAATTAGATGGTGCCCGGCTATCAGATAAAATACCTTCTGGGGTCTTAAAGGCTTGTTTCCCAATAAGCAGTCATCTAAGTTAGATGTCAACTAAGTCCACATGGAAGAAGCACACCAACATCAGTGAGTGACGGATTGGAAATCATAGAAACTGAAGCCAAAGGAGGGAATAAGATCAGAACCTCGATTGTGAGAATCCAGTTTGCAGAAGGGCTATGGATGACAGTGGGAGCCCGGGATACATTTGTGAGAGAGATCCACACAGGAAATAAGCCTCCTTCTATCGATAATAGAGGGATAGGTAGAAACTGGTCATTGGAGAGATGACTATAGAAAACAAAAGGGTAAACCTGACTTGAAGGGTTCAAATCTTGTCAGTTGATCCTCCCTCTGATACATGATAGGCCTGATCTGGTTTTCAACATTTTCTTTCTGGTATTTGTTTTGTCATATTGGGGTTTATCTCTGGTGTGTTCTGTCAACTGGGGGCAACCCTCTTGGATTTTTGTTACATTTTTTTCTGGTTTTCAGCATATGAAACCCAGGATTGATAAACGTATAGAGATAGCGAACAGAATAAAGGCTTCTAAGGGATATAGGCATGGTTGGTGGGGAGCAGGGGCCGTAAAATGGAGCTGATGTCAAGGCAGTCCAGAAGGAAGAGAGTGTTTGGAAGCTGGTTGTGGTAGCCACTGTGCAATGCTGCTTGATTGAACTATGGCGTGAAATGATGTCTGTATTAGCTCTCAATAAAATGGTTTTGAATAAATAAATAAAATGTCTATACCATTTAAAAAAAACATCAGGCAAATGTGATGTAACACAGATCTGTCAGAGACAGTGGTCAAGTTTGAGAGCAGGTCAAGTTGAAAGAAAGTGTTTCAAGTTGTCTGACAGGTCGGGATATCTGATAAAAGAAGTGTAGAGATCCAGCATCTTCATCTATTTCGTATGGTCATTCCCATGTTGGGCCCATATCCTGCATGTATCAGAGAGTCAGATGTATGGTTTGCTGCCTGTTCCCACCAAGGTCGGTGGAGTGGTACTAGAGAAAGTTGCCTGTGGGGACTTGTTCAATGACTCATTGGATGATGATCTTAGAAGCTAAACATTTTCATTGAATTAAAACAAAATTAAAAAAATAAAAATCTAGCCCCAAAGCACACAGCTAGAAATGAGCAGTTCTGGTCTAGGTCCTGAGAGTAAATTATTTGGCTTACATCTCTAAACTAAGTGTTGAACATGTGTCTCCTCTACTAGACTGAGAATTTTTTAAGGATAGGAAGTATGTATTTTCATCTTGGAAACTGCAGCAATTATACTGCATGATACGCTCAGTACAAGTTTCTAATTTTTAAAAATATATAATGAGCCCAAATACCACGCTTTCTCTGCTATCATGTCATAGATCGTATCATGAGGTAAAAGATCTGCATAAATCACAAGAAAGGAAGAAGGAAGAAAAGAAGGGAAAGAAAGAGAGAGGAATAGAAAGAAAGAGAGAGAGAGAAGTGTTTTAGTGCTTTGCTGAAACACTCCAAACATTATGTCTGGTTTTCATTAAAAATCATAATCATAATGTAATAAATATAAATAATTTAATTCATAGCAGAAACCCAAGTATATAATGTCACATTGTAAACTTTAATATTGTATGTGGAAGGCAAGCCTGGGGACAACCGAGAGGACCCCTGAGAATTACTCATGATCCTCAAACCATATTTTGAAATCCCTTGGTTTAGTTGTAACTTCAAAAAAATTTTTTTTTAATATATAAACATTTACAGCTGCTTCATTCTGAGGAATGGTGTATAACTATTCTTTTTCCTTATCAAATACCTAGAAACTTTGGTCAAGCAGCTTGGTTAAGGAAATTTTTCAAAATCATGGAAGAACATTCCAGCTGAAGAGAAGTTAATGTTTAGGGCTCCACCGGCTAAAGACAGAAACATGTCCCTTTTGCCCTGTGAAATGCCTGGCATTCCGGGAGCAGCAGCTATGCTACAGGACTTAGCAGTGACTTCCTAGACAGATGAAAGGCCTCACCCTAAACTATCAACAAACAGCATGTTATTTTCAGCCATAATCCTGGAGCTCCTAAGCCGTACCTACACTGACCCTAAAACTGCAAATGAAAACATTAAAAAGTAGACCACTCAGCCAGAGAGTTAGCATTATATGAAAGGGCTTCAACAAGTTCATGGAAAATGGAATTGAAAGACATGGAATTTTCCCATGAACTTTTTGAAATCTCATAGCAGTTTGTGTGTGTGAGAAAGAGCAAAAGAGAGAGAGAAACTGTGTACGTATATATATATCTAGATAGCAAAGTCGATTCTTGAAAACATACATACATAGCATCAAAATCTCTGCAGAAAAAAAAATAAAACTAACTAGACATATGGCTATAGTAGTCCTAGTGGTGTACAGGGAGGGCTGCTAACCTCAAGGTCAGCAGTTTGAATCAACATATCCTTCCACGGAAGAAATAGGCGGCTTTTACTCCCTGATAAAGTTAGTTTATTGTGGGGTTAATTGAAGGACGGAGAGATAAATGGCTCCGTGAGCCTTGCCTTTCTAGTTCTCGGGTCTCTTGCTTTGTGATGGTCGCACTAGGGTGCAGCTGCCTTAGCAGTTCCCTGCTTCAGCTTACAAGGCTGACTTCCTGTAAGACATCCCCAAGAAGTCACAGGGACCTACCCCGATGCAGCCCTGGGCACTGGAGCACCCTTGTGGAGACCCCTGCCAACGCTGAGATGCTTACACTTTCACTGACTCAGCTTTCCTCCTGCAGTCAGCATTGTTGCGTCTGTTTTGTGAGATGGAGGAGAACTTTGTGGATTGGTGTTGGACATATGAGTTAATGGGTTAATGTTGGGCTTGTGGGCTTGGGCAGCACTGGGTTGGGATGTTTTCTTGATGCGTACTTAACCTTTATATAAAACTCTCTCTTTTACATGAGCTTCTGTGGATTTGTTTCTCTAAAGGACACAGACAAGCACACTTCTATAGAAACTTGATCTCAGTGATATACCTATAACCCCTCCCAGGGGATGGACAATAGAAATTGGGTGAAGGGAGACATCTGTCAGTGTAAGACATGAAAAAACAATACTAATTTATAAATTATCAAGGATTTATGAGGGAGGGAAAAACAATGAGGAGCTGATACCAAGGACTCAAAAAAAGAAAATGTTTTGAAAATGATAATGGCAACAAATGTGCTTGACACAATGGATGGATGGATGGATGGATGGATGGATGGATGGATGGATGGATGGATGGTTGGATTGTGATAAGAGTTGTATGAGACCCCAATAAAATGATTTTTTTAAAAAACCTTATAGCCCAGAGACCCACAGAGGCAGTCCTACTTTGTCTAGTGGGTTTCTATGAATTGAAATCAACTTGATGGCAGTGGGTTTGGGATTTTTGCTTGTTTGTTTATAAGTAACCATAGTCCCCACATTCAAATGTGTTGCTTAACTTGCCAAATCGTCTAAATTTGGGGCCATCTGCCAGAGACACAGGTATGTACTTGTGGTTGGACGTGCCCTCACATAATGTTGATTCTGTAGGGATTTTAAATCGGTTTTAATAAGTTCCTGGTGGCTCTGTGGGTTAGGCCAAGTGCTGGTAACTATAAGGTTCCAATCCATAAGCCAATCTGTGAGAGAAGACACCTGACTGTAGGGGACATGGTAGAACTACCCTTGTGGGTTACACTCTTTGCCAGACAACAAAGCCTCCTCTGTCTCCTACATTGTGGCTGGTGGTTTCAAACTGCTGACCTTGCAGTTAGCAGCTGAGCTGGCAACTACTACACCCTCAGGACTCTTATACATTTTATGAAAGGAAATAAAACAATGGGCTAAGGCATAACAACACTTGTGAGCAAGGAAGCGTCAGGACACACTGGTGTTTCACTCTGTTGTACACAGCGTCGGTATGGGTCTAAATGAACATGACAGCACCTGGCAACAATGTAGAAGCTCTGGTAATGCAATTGGCTAAGCATTGGTGGTGGTTAACCAAGAAGTTGACTGTTCAAACCCAACAGATGCTCACCAGCAGGAGAAAGATGCTGCAGTCTGCTTCCACAAAGATGCATAGTCTCACAAGTGCACCAAAGTGGTTTTACCCTATCTGTCTTATAGGACCACAATGAGTGGGAATTGAGTTGATGGCAGCATGTTCGGGTTCACTGGATGTAAGCTCCATATGGTGGCCAGTCTGGGGAACCCAGTCAAAAGTCTCCAGGCCCTTTCTTGCTTCCAGACTAGCTGAGAAAACAATTTTCCCTTAAAAAAAATAAAGTATATACAACTCTCTGAAAGAGGATGTGTCATCTAAACTGTTCAAGTGTAAGGGACACTTTGCAGTTATTAAGTCTTAGATGTTCAGAACAAACACTTAAAACAAATAGCATATTTACAGACAAGCTGTTAGCAGATATGTTTATGTATGCGCATAGCACAACACTGCCCGGCTGCAGATCGCTTACTTCACAGGCTCACAACTCTAAATCACCCGCCCCCCCCCCCCCAGTTTTGGCCATGAGTAATGACTAGCTCGGGGCAGATGAGGTCTTGCCTGGGTAGAGAAGCAACCATGTCAGCATCCCCTTGACCTTCTGTGGTTCCGTCTATCTGCTTTGATTTCTGAAAGAAGTTATGAAATGGTGATGAAAGCCACTGCCTTTGTCAGTTGCTCTGGGACCTGTGAATACGGAAAGAGCTGTCCCGCCGAAAGGAAGCGTGCACAGGTTTCTGTTCCATATTGTGATGCCGCTGGCGCCTCCCTGCCAAGGAATGCCACAACTTTATAAACAGCGATGTGAGGACGCAGTTTGCCTTTCCAATTGAAGTCAGGAGTGGTTTGGTTTGAACTGAGCTCCGTCAGCTTGGTGTGCTCAGCCCTTCTGTTAAGGGAGTGTGTATCCCCAGACTTTCAGAACCACAAAATATTGAGCCATTCATCTGCCCCTTCAGAACCTGCGTGAGCCACTCAACACCCCCGACTGGGGCATGCTTCCTCCCCGTCAGGGAAGCCTGTTTCCCAGCGCCAAGTTCACGTCTATAAACGCCACACGTGTAAAGGAAACACTAGCAAGTCAAACGCTGACTCAGAAACGACTGGAAGTGTGTCCTTCCCTCCATAGGCCCATACGGGGCTCCTTGGTGATTTCCGGTGCAACCACCAAACAGGACTTGGCTGTTGTCACGGAAGCACATTTGACTGCACAGAGCACGGTTTTAAGGATGTCCTGGTGGTGCAGCCGTTCAGCACTCCAAGGACAGTGTTTTGAGCTCTCCGGCAGCTCGGCAGGAAAAAGACAAAAAGCCCTGGTGAACGGCTGCTGACCACCCAGCAAACCATCCAGGGCCCTTCTCCTGTGTTATGCAGGGTGGTCAGCATCAGCTCGGGGTCACGCATTATTTGTAGGCAGCCTGGGGGTGCCATGGTGGGGCGCCTGATGGCGAACGACAGGGTCTGCGATTTGAACTCACGAGTGGCTTGATCGGAGACAAGAGCGGGCAATCTGCTCTCAGAGAGATGATGACCTGGCATAGCATCTGGAGTCCGTCACGTGGAACTGAAAGCGCTCCACCTGTCCATCCTCTGACTTGGCAAGGGCACCGGTGTTGTTCTCCGGTTCCCTGCAGCAGCCTCGAGCGTGATCCCCAGCCCACTTCCTGCACAGCCACCGCCGTCTCCGTTAGTGGAGGTTTGTGTGTTGCTACGATGCTGGACCGGTTTCTGGAGAGCCTCTGGATTAAGATGGAGGTGAAAGAGATGCCTGGCAATCTCCTTCCGAAAATCAGCCAAAGAAAACACAACGGATCAAAATAGGTCAGACCTACTGTGGATCATGAGGATGGGCCAGGACCCACAGTATATTTTGTTAAGCAGGGAGCACCTTGCTTAGGAGCAGAAACTAACAGCAACTATTGGGGCAATTGCTTGGAATGGAAGAAAATGCTGTTAAGGGGACTAAAGTGCACACTGTGTGGTCCCCAGTAATAGGTTATGATGGGACAATGCTCTATATGCTTGGGAACCTGAGGCCTGGCCTCCTTTATCTTTCTTGACAACAGGGGCCAACAGAAGCCCCAAACACCCAGCATCCACCACCCACTGGAGTCTAGATCAGAGAAAGTCAGGGCTAGAGGGCCCAAGACCGGCACAGTTTTGTTCCCATGCACCTGGCTTCACCATAAATCAAGAGGGACTTGCCAGCCAGGCTCGATGCGGTTTTGTCTTGATGATCAGGGCAGTCTGAGAAGCTCTGTGCAGGCAATGCTATTTGTACTTCACAGATGAGGACACTGGAGCTGTAGTCATTTAACAGAAGAAGGAAACCTGGGGCCGAGAGCAAGGCAAGCTCACAGCATGAAGATGTGTGCAGACTGGCCCTTCAAGCCAGTGTGAAATTGTCCCAGGACAAGGGGATAGCAGGTGTCCCCTTGAAAAGGCTGTCACCATGGTTGTCATTTTGCTTTTGTGTTTTGTAAATGCTGCATTCTAAGTGCTTTCAAAGGCTCCCTGCAGCCTCAGCCTCTCCTACAGCCCTGTGAGGTAGCCCTTATTCTCACTCTTGTTATGCAGAGGGGAAAACCCCCCTCAGAGACATGCTCCCTTTCAGAAACATACCCCCACCAGGTCTCTCTCCACAGACCCTTCAGCTGCAACGTTTAACAAGAAACTTGGTCCACACGTGCTCTCCCTGGTCCACATGTCTCCCTGTCCTCATGAGTCAAGAGAGAGCCTTGGGATTCCCATGGCCTCCAGGTGTTTCTGGAGGGAGGAATGACCATCATTGCCTGCTTGCCCAAAGTCAGCTAGCTGTGTGGCTGCAGCTTCTTGAGCTTCTGCCACCCTGCGTCCTCTTTTGGTTCTTACGTGTCTAGTTGTCCTCTCCAGACAAGAAGAAAGCAGGAGGTGGGGGTGGGGGCAGTGCATTTGTGGCAGCTGTTTAGGTTACAAACGTTCCAGAATCAGATTTGAGCCTGATTCATGGTTCTGACTTTCTTTGCTTTGTGACCATGCAGAGTTTTTGTTTCTGTTTTCTTTTCAATTTGGTTGTAGGTTTTCTTTAGTTTTTAAATTACTGTCATTTCCGTTTCCTCCTATGTGGAGCAGAAATAGCACTGCCAACTTCACAGGGTGGCCGTAAGGATGAAGTGATCCTGAAAGCAAAGCCGCATCCAGTCTGACAGGGTCCTGCAGTTAGCTCTGACTCCTGAGAGCCCCATGTGGGTCAGACTAGAACTCTGCACCCAAGGGTTTTTCAATGACTGGGTCTCTGAAAGAGATCATCAGCCCCTTTCCCTGAGGTTTCTCAGGGTGCACTCAAACCACTAACCTCATGGCTAGCAGCCCAGCATAAGAACTCTTTACACCACTTGGGCACTAGTTGGAATATGATCTCTCACTGCCATCCAGTCCATGCTGACTCTTAACTGTTTTTAGGAGTAGAAAGCGCAGTCTTTCTCCCTCGGAGCTGCTGGTGGTTTCCAACTGCTGACCATGTGTGGCAGCCCAACATGTAACCTCAACCCTGCCAAGGTGGGTACTCACTTTTATCACTTTTAATATGACTCCTATCATCCTTACCTTTTATATTTATAAAATGTGAATCAATTAGTTTTGTCCCAAAATATAGTCACTATCCAAATGCCATACTCTCGAGTCTGCCAGGTCCTCATCCCTGTGCCCCGACATTAAGACTAACGTGTCTATTCTCTTGGGATTATGTTAAGTGACTAGCTCCTTCATTGAACAAAGCAGTCACCCTGGACTATGATCGTACATGCAGCAGCATCTGACTTACAAATACCTGACTTGTGGATAGCTCACACTGGCTCTATGCCTTTACTTTGAAACAATTAAACCAACCCCTATTTGAAATACAAATTAATCATCACGGTCACCTGTACTTGGCAAAAACCAATAAACAAATCAAGCCCTCCTTAACCCTCTCAACCCAACCCACTGCTGTCAATCAGGTCTAGTCCTACACATAGCGACCCCTAGAGGACATCGTTTTGCTGAAGATCATTCAACAATGGTGGCAGCAGTTCATTGACAGTGAGCTGCCAGAGGTTCGGGCTGGATTTAGAAGAGGAGGTGAATTAAGGGCTATCACTGCTGAGAATACTAGGAAGATGTTTACTTGTATTTCACTGACTATGCAAAGGCATTCGATGATGTGGATCATTGAATTATCTTCTCAAGATGACCTTGAGAAGAATGAGGACTCCAGGACACTTCATTGTGCTCATGCAGAACTTGTGCATGGATCAAGAAGCACTTGTGTGAACAAAAATACACTGCATGGTTTACTATCGTGAAAGGTGTGTGTCAGGGTTGTTTCTTTTTATCATATTTATTCAATTTGTATGTTGAGCAAGTCATCAGAGAACCTGGATGATATGAAGAAGAAGGACTGGAGAAAGGATTATTAACAAATTACAATACACAGATGGCACAACCTTGGCGGAAAGTGAGGAGACTTGAAGCACTCGCTGACAAAGATCAGGGTTTGCAGCCTTCAGTGTGGATTGCAAGTCAATTTAAAGAAGATCAAAAGCCTTAAAACTGGACCAAGAGGTAACATCATGAAGAATTGGAGAAAAGGTCGAAGTTATCAAGAATTTTTTCTTGCTTGAGTCTACAATCAATGCTTATGAAACAGCAGTCAGGAGCTCAAAAGACATACAGCATTAGGTAAATCTGCTGCACAAGACTCCTTCGCATAATGAACATAATGGTGTTACTTTGAGTACTGAGGGGACCTTAGTACTCAGTACTTAGGCACCTGACCCAACCCATGGTGTTTTCAATGGCCTCATTTGCATGTGGAAGTTGGCCATGGAATAAGGAAGACCGAAGAAGAACTGATGCATTTGAATGATGTGCTGCAGAAGACTATTGAAAGCACTAAAGACTGCTGTAAGAACAAACCAATCTGTCTTGGAAGAAATATGGCCAACGAGCTCCTGAGAGGCAAGGATGCTGAGACTTCGTTGTACATGCTCTGAACCTATTGTCAGGAGAAACAAGTCACTGGAGGGGCCAGGCAAGAGGAAGGCCCTCAAGATGGATTGATACTGGCTGAAACAATGGACTCAAGCATGGGTACGATTGTGACGATGGCACATAAAAGGCAGTATATAAGTTTGCTGTGGGTTGGTACCCGCTCAGTGGCACCTAACGCGAACATAGGGCAGGGCAGAACTAATATTAATAAGGCTGTAAATCTCTATGGAAGCCAACTGCCACATCATTCTCTCACAGAGAAGCTGGTGATTTGAACCAATAACCTTTAGGATAGAAGCCAAGTGTTTAATCCTCTGCATCACCAAGACTCTGTTCCTGAACTAAGCTCATTGTGACAGAATAATTCTGACTCATAGGACAGAGTTGAACCACCCCACCTCACCAGGTTCCCAAGGCTGTGAGCCTTCACAGAGCAGACTGCGGCATTGTTCTCCAGAGCACTGGTGAGTTTGAACCCCCCAACCTTAGAATTAGCTTACCCACTTCACCACCATCATTCCTTCTTGCATTAAAATAAAGCAAAATACAAATTATATACACCCATTCTGACACACCTACAAAATCTCCCAAAAGACATTTTTAAATGAGTCTTGTTGTAACCTGTGACTGCCTGTAATTTGAGTTTACTACTCTCTGAACTTTTTTTTTTTTAATTGAAGGACTTAAAGATTTACTTCTGTAAAAACTTCTAAAGCGTGATCATCTGGGGTTTAAAAACAAGAATCCATTCATTTTTACATTCATTCACTCAACAAATATACCAGCATTGAGGGACTTGGTGCACAATGGTGGAGCAATGTTCGGATACATGCTTTCTTTGTGGTTTGATCCCCAGACAGTGCATTTCACGCAGTGCACCCCTGCTACCATGTGCCTGTCACTGAAGGCTTGCATGTTGCTACAGTGCTGAGTAAGCTTCAGTGGAGCTCCCAACTGAAGTGAATCAGTGAAAGGAAAAACAAATGGGAATCGATGTTTGAAAAACAGTTAATAGAAATTGGATGGATCGTGAAGATCCAATCCCCAGCCAATCAAATGAATGGCACAGGACAAGGTAAAATTTAATTCTGTGGTTGCCATAAGTCAGGGGCTGAAAGACACCCACAAAATCCTGTCTTCCCTCGACTTCTTGGCAGTCTGCAGGTTAAGAACAAGACCTGTCCCTGTGTGTGTATGTGTGTGTGTGTACGCATAGCAGGTGAATTTGAAAGTAAATTGGAACAGACATACCCTTATTTGACCTTACTTTAGTGTAAGAAAAGGCTCACGGTGTTTTCTTTGACTTAAAAGCTGCATATGCATCAAATGAAGATGATTGTGAGAAAGAATATTTTGCAAGTAGAGGTTAGTTCAATCACTTCAAGGTGAGGAAGAACTGACAAAACAATATTGCTGTTAAGGGCCTTGGAACTGGTTTCAACTCACAGCGACCCTATGTACAACAGAACAAAGCCTGACTCAGCCCTGCACCACCCTCATAAGACATTAGCAGCCAAGGACAAGTTGTCTACAAGTCAAGTGGGTGCCTGTAACAATCTAGCCAGAGTGGTAAGCATTAAACAAGGGCACGAGTGAACTCTTAAATACATAATTATAGTGATAAAGGGTAGAAGGCAAAAGGGACAAGTGAGAAAAGACAGGGCAGAGGACAGGCTCACCTGGAGTGATGTCAGGAAAGACTTCTCTAAAGACAGATATTGAAATGAGGCACAAAGATGGAGCCAGGCCTGCAAAGAAGAGGGTCGTTAACACGTGGGACTGAAAAGACTGCTTGTGAAGGCTGGGACGAGAGGAAGGGGCCAGGGAAGGAGGCTGCAGGAGTGTGCGAATGGTTGAAAGGCTTGTGGGTTCCTCCAAAAGGACTCGGCCAAGAGCGCATCCCAGATCCGGAACACTCCTAGGGCTCTTTAACTTTAAGGCATGTTTTTAACATCGATGATCAACACACCACCACCAACCCCAACCCCGCAGAGGGACAAACAACAGAAGCCGTGGGGGAAGAGAGACAGCAGTCGATGTAAGACATGAAAATAATAATAATTTCTAATTTATCAAGGGGTCACGAGGGTATGCGGGGGTAGGGAGAGAATAAAGCGCAGCTGACAGCAAGGGCTCAGTAGAAAGTAAATATCTAGAAAATTATGATGGCAACATATGTACAGATATGCTTGATACAGTTGATGTTTGGGTTGTTATAAGAGCTGTTAGAGCCCCCGATAAAATGATCTTTTAACTTAAAACAGACATGTTTTTATGTTAAGAAATTGTACACTTATTTTGAATGCAGGGGAGAAAACAAACTGAGCTCTCTTAACTCCTGGTCAGAGCCATCTTGCTCCTCTGTAATTTCAGACTCGGGCCTCTGCCCTGTCCTCTGTGCTGGAAACTGCACAGGCTGCCTCTGTTCTGGTGCAAGCTCTGCCAGCAAAGTGACCCGAACCAATCACCAACCGGCACAGGACTTGATTTCTTCATTATAAAAAAGGCCACCTCAGACAGTGGCAAGGATTTTTTTCACCTAAATTAAGTGATCAAAACAATAGGGGAAAATATTGTCCTTACTGTCCCTATCGTAACTCAAATGTCTGGTCACAGGCAGACCCTTCTGTGTCAGGGCTTCAGTTTCACCCGTCTGTGGCAGACAGGAAGGTATGGGATGGCGCCGAAGAGCCTCAACACTGGTACTACAATCCCAGATTCCCATCATCGCTCTCAGCTTTCTCTGCTACCTCGAACAAGTCATTTATCTCCCTCAGCCTATTTCCTCATCTGTAAAACATGGACAATAACAATACTTACGTCATACGCTTCTGGAGATTATATGAGAAGTACCTGGTACATGTCATGTACCCGCGATAGAATTATCACTATGCCATTAATATTATCAATACCCATAGGGCTTCCTTTAGCTGCATGATAGGTCTTGAATTGAGAGAAATAATGGGTGTAAGACTTCAAGTGCAATCCCAAGCTGCTCTTTGGAGAACACGCTCATGAGTCAGCATCTACCATGCCAATATGAAGGGTAACCAACATGAGGTAAGACTGGATCTGTTTGGAGGCCAGAGGTAAAGTCTGGTCTGGAAACTCAAGGCCGTTGAAAGGTTTTCAACTAAAAAGGTATTTGCTCGCTTGATGTGAAACACATGTTCCATTGGGGACCTGAAGGAAACACCAGCCATGCCCAGTTCCAATCTCATGTGTGTACGGAGTGAGAGGAGGCCCTCGGACAAAGCTTTATTCTACCAGATCTAGTAAGTGCCAGCAGAAAAGAAGAAGAAGAAAACAATTAAACCTCTAACATGAGCTAAATCAAATAAGCCCACCAACCTCTTAGCAAAATATACAGGCATGAAGTCAGGCACTCTGGACACATGTTTAAAGACTACCCAACCTTCTGAAGAATTAAATAAATAGACTTCCAATCAGGCGGCTCTTGGGAACATTTCACAAGAGTAAATGCCATTCGATGGCATTGCTTTCCTCCTCCTGTTCATAAAATAATTTACAGAATCATGGGGCTGGAAGAGAAATTGGAGGTCATCTTGCCCCAACTTGAATTCTCACACATTTGTTTCAGCAGCAAAATGAGTCTGAGTGAAATTAGCCCTAAGTTCAAGATGTGACTCAACTGCTTAACCAAATTAGAAGAGACCTTAAGTGGAAATGGAGATGAGAGTGGAAGAGGGTAGGTCCAATTCTGGCTAAGGTTTCCTTTTTCGGAGAGCCGAGTTGATTTGTCGGCTTCATTTATTTTCTTTCTTTCATTCTGCAAAAGGTCTGCATTTTGAAATGCCTCCTGGTCAACCACATCTGAGATCAGCATGTGCTCATCTTGGACTTGGCCGCTTGCAGCCATTTGAAAGGCTGGGAGGAGTCAGGATGGGAGGTGGAGGACAGAAGGCCAAGGAGGTTGTCACATTTCGTTGACGCCCCACTGCAGGCAGAGGAACTCAGTGATAAATAGCCACTCTCCAAAAGTCAGTGCCGAGGCCCGATTTCCTACTCAAGATGACTCAGTTTAGAAGTCCTAGACAAAACCATCATATGATAAATTGGTTGTCAATTGGGATATAGTCTATATTTTAAATGTAGAAGAGGGATAGGGGGGGCAAGGAGAGATAATAAAGAGATAGGCTTATAGATACAGTTAAAATGCTAAGCGAACAATTACAACCATTTATTAAAGGTTAGGCCCTGTGCGCTAACGATGCTTTTGAGCTATCAAAAGAGGCTTAGGTTATCGGCTCCATCTTTCAAACAAACACACACACAAAAATTGCCTAATGTTGTGGCTATTAGTTTAGAAGGCTTCCCTACTGTGATTTTTCTTTCTCTTTCTGCAATGCGGAAGCATTGCTTTGAAAATTAAAAACAAGTGTTCTCTGCCTTAAGATTGGTTGTTAGGACTTTCCCAATGCATGTACAAGCCTGAGCCAGGAGCTCCCCACCCGCACCTGGCCGACCCAGGACATGGCTCAACCCGGGCCAGTGGCCCAGGAGACATTTCTCTGCTTACTCTGCTTCTCTCTACACATTGCATTGCCGTTCTCACCTCTCGGAAAAGAGGAGTTCGTGTCCACACAAAACTTGGTCCCTCGCTCGCCCTATTCCTAAGTTCACTATTAACTGAATCGATGCACCACAACCAAAAGCCCTGCCTGCAAATCAGACATTTGTGATACAAGTCATGTTTAAGCACACACGGCTTGCCCATTTCAGAAAGAAACTTACCTCTCGTATTTTGGAATTGCAACAGGGGAGGTATTTTAGTGAACAAGCCTGTCACAACGGAGTAAGCAACAGAACCATCTCCTCTAATTGGGAGGGCAGTTACTCCTTTTTCCATAACGGCATCTACATTACATCGCTGGACGCACTGCCAGATTGTTCACTCTACACCCCAAAGCATCTGATTTTGGCAAGCACAGATCAGGATGTGGTGCTGGAGCCAACGCTGTGTAGGCGCCATGTGAATAACGACCAAGTCTCAATTAGCAGGTCAAGAGACAAGCTCATCAATTAGCAGCTTGGCTTTCTCCAACTCACCAAATTAAGATGCCTTTAAAAGCCTAACTGATCTTTGCAAATGAACTTTCCCCTCTACTCCCTCCTCTGGGAGGTCAGGCACCATAAGAAAATAATTGTATGAATCATCTATATTTCTGGAAAATACTGAGCGCCTCCAGGTGTGACACAGATGGTGGAGCAGAAAGGAGAGATGGCGGGGGGACTTCTATTTTTCAGGCATAAGGCACATACACGCATGCACTCACTCACATAAACACCAATTTAACTTTCTCCCTGGCCATACTCTCCTACCTCTCCACCGAGGTCATCAGCAGTGCACATATGCAACTCCCCCCCCAACCCCAGTAAAAATGCTTAAAGAGAGAGAACGCTTTTTAATATGCAGAGCGCCTTAGCAGCACTCTAGAGTCTGACAAGCTGGATGGTAATTCTGATGACCCCTCGTATTGGTTGATATTGAATAACTAAATCTCCTCAAATGATGGCCTCGACCTGTAAAGAACAGGGAACGTTAACAGTGTTGTGGAGATTAATGACTAGCATAGGGCCTGCCATCAAGCTTCATCGTGGATACAGAAGTGCTACTCTACACAATTTCCACAAAAGAAGGAGAGAAAGAGAAAGAGAGAAGGCAGACAGGGAAGGGGAAGGGAGGGGGAGGAACGGGATGGAACAGAAGGGAGCAGAGAGTGGGTAGGAGAGTTGGGAAGAAAAAGTAGGAAGAAAAAAGAGATGGAATGGAAGAAAGAGAAAAGTTAGTTTATGCTCTTCTGTGGTGATGGAAACAAATTTAGGAGTGTATCACAGCCAAGAAACGTGAGATGGTCTTTGGAAAAAGAAAGAATAAACTCAGAAGAATGCAAGAGTTAGTGACACTTTCTGGTAATAGAGGATGTAACAATTATTATACACTAATGTGCCCCAACCAACCAGGATGCCTGATGGTTTGCTGGTTATGTGTTGGACTGTGATCTGCATGGTCAGCAGTTCAAAACCACCATCAGCTCCCTGGGAGAAAGACCCATAAACAGTCTCAGAAACCCACAGGGGTCTTTATAAGTCAACAGCACTGAAGTGATGGCATTGAGTTTGGTTTTGGAGGGTGTCCCCAAATAGGCAAGACCATCCCCTGAAGGATGCTGGAATGATCCAGAGGAGCTGCAAAAGCAGATACCTACACTTTAGTCTGGATTATGGGCGATCATACAAAAAGTTCTAATTGCCAAGGGCACTATTTTTTTTTAATGAAAAGGCCAAATAAATTTGGGAATCTATGTCGTACATACTAACCAGCTCACTTATTGAAGAAACATTTGGGGAAAATCAGTGACCTGGCCCACATCAGAAAGTCAGATAAGCAATGGAACTGAGATTTGATTTCAGGCTTGTTTCATTCTTAACCTCACCCCTTCTCAGTCTCAGTCCCCTATGACAGTCGCTCACAGTTGACGTGGCAAATTGGATGTGAAAGTCATTTGCATGGTTTCTCTTTGTGTAGACATACTATGAGTGCACTCAGGAAAACATTAAAGTTGTAGTGCTATTTCTAAGTCCATCCACTCCTCATTTACTGTCTTGTTATCCAACAGTTTGCATTTATGACAACAGTAAACAAACAAACAAAAACTACTACCCAACTGTTTTGCGCATTATTCACATACATCTAGCAACAATGAATGCCAAGGTGCTATGTCAGAGCAATACATCATCTTGATGGGATAATACTTCTCCGCAGTTTGGCAGTTATAGAATGATGCTAGTTGACGGGATGCAATAATTACATTGGAGAGTTATGTAATGGTATGATTTGGCAGTTACTTCATAATATTGTAGCCATCCTCCATTTTGTGGTCTAATGTGGTTATACTCCGTTTTGGCATAGCGCTGATTTCCACACAATGACCAGCTCTGTGGAACCTGACCATGTCAATAAATAAGGAGTGAGTGTAGAACAGTAGAACCTGTGAAAGCTGGAAGCTGTGTAAGGGAGAAACCTGTCAGAAAAGGGACACTCAAATCATTTCCACTCATAGAGAGAAATAGAAGAGGGTAAGGATCCTATACCCACTGAGGTGGAAAACCTAGAAAACTCGGCCTGCCCAGGGAGTTAGGGATCTCATGGGTCCCACTGTCTTTTACAATCTCTACTCTTTACATTTGGTCTCTGGTTGGCATACTAAACGAATGGGACTTTTGGTGATGGTGTTGGTTTTTTGTATGTAATGTCAGATTCCAGACAAAAGAGAATTTAAGCTTCTTAGGAAACATTCTGAAAAAAAGTTAAATTTCCAGATAGTTCTAGAGATTTCAAATTGATTTAGGCAGTCACTGGCCTGGAAGCAGACGTCTGGAACAGGTACTACGTCTTCTTTGGCCTGGTTAGGAAGGAGGTGTCAGAGAGGCATTTCCGCGAACAAGGATTTCTGAATTTCTCCTCCATCTCTCTTGTACAGGTTATTAAGACAAAAAAAATTTCCATTTTAGTCTTTCACTCCCTGCCCACTTCTCTTCTATTCCCTTTGGTAAAGCGATCTCAACACACATCAGATTTTGTCACCTACTTACCTACCAGTCGCCATTGAGTCCACCCCTGTGTGTGAAAGTTGACATGGTCCCCTTCATTTCCAGCGGCTTGTTGCTTGATCACCAGGCCTTTCTCCCAAGGTGCCTATGGGTAGACTTAAACCTCCAATCTTTTTAGGGGTTGTTAACACCTAAATGGATAAACATGTTATCCATTTGCAACGCCAAAGAACTCTTAAGATCGTGTCATCACCCTGCGTAAAATTCTTTAGTGATTTCCCAGAAACCTTTCAATAACCTAACGTCGCACTGGTTCTCTAGTTCTTCAAATGGGTGACCAAATTTGATTTGCTTTACCCACTCCCACAGATGCTCCAGCCCAGCCTTGGCGTCCCTCTATGTCAGCGCTTTGGTGATTTTATTTACATCACAAGCTGAGGATTATCGCAAATGGATTCCACCTTGCGATTCCTGAGTTGCTAACTCTTGCGTTTGGCCCTCAGAGAAGGAACAATGAATTCTTCCTATTGTCAAAGTGAAGTATAGCAAATACTCCAGGCGTAGGGAAGTCTCTTTGGCTTCATCAAACGTTTACAGTCATCCCTGGCTGCAATTGGAAAATCTTCTCCTGGGATAAGCCATTGAGTCATCTTTGACTTAATGGTTCCCCAACACCTTCCCTGGGGGCGAATGAAAATCAATCTTGGGAGACGTTCTATGAGACAGAGAAGGAATGTCTCCTGAAACAGTTGTTTTCGTGACCAAATCCCACTTCAGCTCTTTTAAGTACTGCTTATAACACTCACAAAGGAAAACAAACCTCTCTTGACACAACATTTTGACCAAGTTCAATCTAACTATTCATGTTATTCCAACATTTTTTTTAGTAGAAAAGATAAACATGGCCTCTGGAAAAAAAATGTTTAAAGCATAATCAAAAAACACCACCCAGGCCTTTCCAGGGCCCAGCCCTGGTGTCCAGATGCACTTGATTTTCATCTTGGTTTAATTAAAGCTCTGTATGTCAGCAACCCATCTACTTCAGGTGTGATTCAGATTGCCCCAAAGCATCAGAAAGCCTGCCAAACTACCCAAGCATGAAAGCAAAGTTGAGAAATGTACTCCCTAGAACAAAACCCATCATTACAAGGGGAAGGCTTGTTGGTAGGAGGAGCAAAGTGGCTTTCGATTAGCTTTCTCTCTGCTTTGGATTTAGAAGCATAACAAAGAGAACTTGGTTCAAATTTAATCTGTCTCTTACATCAGCAGCAGTGCGCCTGATGGTGGCGCAAGGCTTCTAAGGTCTAGCTCCTGGCTACTTCTCAGCAATAGCCATGGAGTGCAAATGTTGCTGAGAAGTCTAGTAGGCTTCTCCTCAGAAAGTTCACAGCCTGCTAGTTGATTCTTCCTCTTCTCCCCCTTGGTGTGTCAGATATGAACTTTTTATAGTGTCTCTGGGTTCATTGTAAGACAAAAAAAATGTAAATACCTAACACAGCGTGCTGGCTGCAGTAGTCAGAAATTGAAAGATAACTCCCAGCATGACCCACTCATAGCGGAAAACTAACCCCTTGTGAGAGAGCAGGAGGGAATTCTCTTTGGAATAAACAAGGGGCTGATTCAACAGCTGAAACTCCAGGTGTCTGTCCAGGTGGCGGATAAAAGGCCAGCAGGATAAAACAATTTTTACAAAAACTTCCCCAATATCCCATTTATGGAATTCTGAGTCCTAGGTTACATCAATGGAAAATGTACCCCCCAATTATTCTTCGTTTGTTTATAATTTAAACAAGTGTAAGACAAATGTAGTAACCACACAAAATAAGAACATATTGTTCAATCATTCATATGTCAATCACGTAATACATGAAGTCACGTCTGCCTTCCAGTCGCTCCCCCCAGGTAGCAGAGTAAAACTGTGCTTCGCAGGGTTTCCAATGGCTGCTTTTTCCGAATACTTCCAGGAACCTCTTGGAAGACTTGAACCTCCAATCTTTCAATTAATAGCTGAGTACATTCATTATTTTCATCACCCCGCTCCCAAAACAAAACCAAACTCACTGCCATCAGTCATTGCTGACTTACAGTGGCCTCCTATAGGTTTCAGAGACGACAACTGTTTACAGGAGTAGAAAGCCTAGTCGTTCTCCCAAGGAGCTGATGGTGGTTTTGAACTGCTGACCAGAGGAATTACAGTCTAACATTTAACCTTGGTTCTCTACCCAAGGACTCCCAAATATCTCTATTTCTCCACATTTCCAAGACATGCTGTGTGAACACAAAAGCAGCTCACTAGTGCTTATTTGATCAATGAGACTGCAGAACAGCAAACTGAGGGGTTCGTGTTTTGGACAGAGTGAATCGGCTGGCCGTTTTCCCATGAATGGACACCCTGTGCTTCTGGCTTCTACACAGTGGCTCGTCCAATGCTGTGGCATAAGCAACACCTTGAAACATCCAGAAGCAACTGAAAAATAAACAATAACTACACAAAAGTGCTGCTCTGAGAGCTCACTTGAACTGCAGAAACATATGCAATGGCAACAGATATAGTGTTTCTGGTTTGGTATAAAGCACAGTACTTGATCTACGATAGGCATTCAAAAGGAATTATTTCAATTAATTGATCGCTTGCTAGAAAATGGGCATCATGCTTCCCAAAAGAAGTAGAAGAGATACCCACAGAAACATAATAAAGTGATTTTGCAGTTTTATAATTCACGGCACTTTTCACCTAAACAAAACCGTTTGAATTCTCCTCTCCAAAGAATAGACAACCTGATGCATCAACCCAATGGGCCTGTTTAAGAATGTGTGCCTGCCAGTGCGCACCCAAGACAGGCTGCATGGTGCGAGAGGAGAGACCAACAGGTAGCAGTAAAGGCTTCCATTAACAGCCGGGCTCTTTGAATGAATTCATCTATCTTAGTTTCCTCATCTTTTTATATAATGCTGGGCATCCTCCTTGGCATCTTCTCATATTTTTGACAATTATAAGTGGTTACACATAGCTCATTGCCATAGAGTCTCTTCCAGCACATGGAGACCCTATAAGACAGAGTAGAAGTGTCCCTTGTAAACCTTTATGGGGGCAGAAAGCTTCATCTCCCACCCTCCACCGCACCCCCCTCACCAAATAATGTGTATTCTATTACGCCACCCAGGTTCCTCTCAGCTATACGTATCTCTTAAGAACCCAAGTAGTAGTAAACGCACATAAACTCTTAATAAAATCAGCAAATAATTCAAAGATCACTTGTATTGTGTTTTGGAATTTGTCATGGACAGAAAATCCCCCCGGATTCTCTCGTGTAGAAACCGCCTCCCTCATCTGTCTGTCTTTAACAGAGCCCCGAATTCACATCACCCTGCAGTCCTAATTTAGGGAATATGGTGTTGGGCAAGGGGCATTCATTTTCTATCAACCCTTATCAGAGCTTAGGAACATGTCCTACCCAGGACTGGGAGGGGTCAACCAATGCCTCCTACTACTGAAAAAATGGTTGTTAAATCTTGACTCCTTCGAGAAAAATATTTAATAGAGCATCTGTCATCTTTTGAAATTTATAGTACTCTCCTGGGACCCTATGTAGAAAGCACAAAAGAAGACTGACCCGGATCAAGATGGAATGGTCTTTAAAAGAAAGTAGAAGGGCAATATTGTATTAGAGAGCTTCAAGAGATTCATGGAAAAAATAGTCAGAAATAACGTCATTTTCCCTGAACTTTTGCAGTCCCTTTGTATATCAATATATTGCTCTACAGAGTAATTCACATTTTCTTTAAAACCAAGAAAAAATGTGGCATACATGTCATTGCAAAGCTGCAGTCCCTGAGGGACACAGGTGGATACTGTGCTTGCCTGCTAATTGAAAGGATGGAAGTTTGCTTTCACTCAGAGGCACCTGGGGAGAAAAGTCTGGGAGTCTTCTTCCAAAACTCCAGCCAAGAAAACCCTATGGAGCACATTTTACTGTGACACCTGTGTGGCCACCATGAGTAAGAATCAACTAGACAACAACTTAACAAACTACTTAAATGAGAAAAATTGGTGAACTCATTTCTAAGTGGGTTAGGCATTGGGCTGGCTAGGTTGGCAGTTCAAACCCACCAGGGACTCTGTGGGAGAACGATGAGACTATCAGTTCCTGTAAAGATTTACTGTTAATGTAAACCCTATATACAGTGGCTTCGAGGTGGGGTTGACTCAATGGCGATGGGTTTCATCATTTTGCTGCAGGAATTCTATTAGTAAAGTAGAAAAATGTTCTGCCAAAAAATGTTGCTGTGTGGTGCTCATAAGTTTCCTTTTCAAAGCGTATAGGTTCCCTACAATGATCCTCTTCCCCTCAGACACGTTGGAGGTTAGAAAAACCACACAGGTAATTATGACTGTCAACAGATGATGCTTTCATTTAGATTGCTGAGAAGTTACCACAGAGGTTAAGATGTGATTAACTCGACTAGTTTTGAATTACCGAATAAAATTAATACTGGAAATAAATTTGGTTCGCTAAGGTCAAAAAGTGAAAAACCATACAAATTGGAGTCCCCTGATTTTAAAAGAGCTGCCTCTGCACGCCCACTAAAAAGAACAAATCGGATGGCTTCAAGTCAATTCTGATTTACAGGGACCGTATATAGGGATATAGGAGTAGACAGCCTCATCTTTCTCCGGTGGAGTGGCCTATGAGTTAGAGTCATCAACCTTGGGCTTCATGGCCACTGTTTATTCAATAGCACCACCAGAAAAAGAAAAACACAACACTAAGTTGGATCTGTCCTTTCACCAATAATATTCAGACTGAATTAAAGTAACTTGGTGTTAAGTTTTTATCAGGTACTATTAGTCTTCAAATATTGTTCCTTTTTTTACCTTCTCAAAATTTCTTTGGCTATTACATTTCCTTGTTTCCAAAATACACTTTAGAATCAGCATGTCTAGTCCTCCTCTGAAGAACCTGATAAGATTGTGAATGATTAATTGTGACCGTTTAATCTATAGATCACTTTGAGGAAGATGGATATTTTAATGACATTGAGCCTTCTAATCCACACAAAAAGTGTATCACCTTCTTCTTAAGCTTCTTTGTTGGACATTCTCTAATCAAAATCTTATTCTTTGCATCCTGCACATTTCCACAACTTTAGATCTTGCCTAAGGATTTCATGGTGCTTGATGCTATGATAAATAGTACTTTTAAATGTTTTCATTATAAATTATCTCTTGTTAATATTAGGTATTGGCTGCTGTCTACTAGGTTGACAGTTCAAATCTATCAGCAGTTCTGCAGGAGGAAGTTGAGGTTCTCTGCTTCTGTAAAGATTCACACTTTCAGAAACCCTATCTAGAGTCACTATGGGTTGAAATTGACTTGATGGCTGTGGGTTTTAATAGAAAGAAAGGCAACTATATATTGTATATTAATCTTAAATTCTGTGAAGTTGCTACACTTATTAATTCTAGTAACACTGTTTTGATTCTTTGGGGCTTTTTTCACACAAGTAATCTTGTCTTATGTGAATAAAAAATTTTACTTCCTCCAGTCAAATATGCATTCATTTTATTGTTTGTTTTGCTTTATTGCATTAGTTAAGACTACAAATGAAATAGTAAATAGAAGGTGAGAGTAAACATTCTTGTCTGGCTTCTGATCTTAGGAGATGAAACTTTCAGTCTTTCATTACAAAAGACAATGTGACCTGTAGGGTTTGTGCCAATGCCTTTTAATGGCTTGAACGCGTTCTCCTTCATCCCTAATTTGAATTTTTAAAGAAATTTTCTAAAATGAATATTGAATTTGGTTAAATGCTTTTTCTGCACTGTAAAAATGAGACGGGGCCAGTGTGTGACCCCTTCTGATTTCACAAGGACAAAGGAGACTCAAACTCCACATCAGCCCAAGATGAATTCCTATGAGGATGAGGTCAGACATGCCTCCACCCTCCAACCTTCTGACCAATTCTGACATCAGCCTCGCCTCCCTAGGCACTCTCTACATCTCTGCTGGGTTTGCTCATTCATTACAATGACCACACAGAACTCGCAGACCAGAGTCAGGGTTATGGGCTTTATTGGGAAATCAAGAGGTTATAAACCAACAAGTCACAATTCAGAAATGGTAAGGACACAGTTCTGTCAGGACAGCTTCTTCCCAGCCAAGCTTTAAGGACTATGGGTAAATGGCCAATGGCACTCCCTGACCACAAACCTCAGCCTGAAGGTGTACAGGTGAACCTCTGTGGGTAAACAAATCTAGCCCCCCTCCCCCTCCCCACTCCCCAATTAAGTACCTGGAGACACTCTACTCCACAAGCCTGCCTCATGTCCCAAAGCACTCAGCATGACTTACCCCTCTGGACGTACTCTGTCTCTTGGTTCTGCTCGAGCCACTCCTCTACCACTCCTCCGGTGTGACAGCTTTCTGGCTTTGGGTCAACTCTCGGGGCCCAAAGAAGATGTTCCACCCCTGCTTTTTTCTTTTGATTGTAGTGGGGTTGCCCCTGTTCTTGCTCATCTTATATTCAGCTGAATGGAAAATTTTACCAATCCCCACTTTAGAGTTTCAAGTTTTACAATTAGTAAATTCAGTGAACAATTATTAGCAACCGAATTGTATAATGTTATTAGCATTTGCCCCACCCTTTCCTACGTAGACTCCCATAAGGAAAAGATTGTTCATTTAAGAGTTATAAGGACTAGGACAGGAAGAGCCACTGCACCATATGTATAAATTGAGATGATCGTGTTTGATTTTTATCTTAACTAGGAAGATATAATGAATGGCATTGATTTTTGAAAGTTGAATTGCTTTTAGCCATCCTGACATCAAGCCCACTTGATCCTGTTGTTATTGCTTTCAGGTGCTGTCGAGCTGGTTCCAACTCACAGCAAGGCCATAGACAACAGAAGGAAACACTGTCTAGTCTGGCACCACCATCTCAGTTGCTATGTTTGAGCCCATTGTTGCAGCCACTGTGTCAGTCCGTCTTGTCGAGGGTCACAGGGTCTCATTTAAGACAGTGCTAGATGTGTTATACTACTGTTTTCCCCAACTGTTTTATTGGCATAGAATTCATATATCATGATGATGCCAAGAAGAGTTGTACAATCATCACCACAATCAGTTTTAGACAATTTTCTTCAGTCTCGTACTCAGTGTTATTAGTTTTCCATTTCTCCCAAACCTCCTCTGCATACCCCCTAAGAATCATTAATCCAGTTACTGTCTCTATAGCTCTACCTATCCTGGATTTCAGATATAGAAAAACATTTTAAAAGAAACAAACAACAACTAACTAGAATAACAAATAAAACAGATAAAAACCTCAATTGAAAAGCAAAAAATATTTAAAACTAGATTTTGTGTCTATGTACATGAAGAATATTATAATGTCCTTTTATTGAGATAGCTTTCTTATAATGTTGTCTGATTTTTGATATCATATGATATTATCTTAATAAGACTTTCTGCTCCTGTAAGAGATTCAGTCTTGGAAACCCACAAGGACAGTTCTACCGTGTCCTATAAGGATGCTATTATTAAGAATCAACTTGATGGCAGTGAGTGCTTAGTGGTACTGTTCATGGGGACCATTACAACGTCATCTTTTTTCTCTTTTAAAAAAATGTCCCTTTTTGAAGTAGCTTTCTTATAATATCTTTGTCTGAAATTTTATATCTCATAAAATGAGTGGAAAAGTGGAGTAGGAAGGGGTTACCAATTACAAGGATCTACATATAACCCCCCTCCCTGAGGGATAGACAACAGAAAAGTGAGTGAAGGGAGATGTCGGACAGTGTAAGACATGACAAAATAATAATAATTTATAAACTATCAAGGGTTCATGAAGGAGGGGGTGGGAAGGAAGAGAAAAAAATGAGCTGATACCAAGGGCTCAAGTAGAAAGCAAATGTTTTGAGAATGATGAGGGCAATCAATAAATGTACAAATTTGCTTGACTGGATGGATGCATGGATGGATGGATGGATGGATGGATGGATGGATGGATGGATGGATGGATGGATGGTGAGCCCCCAATAAAATGATTTCTTTTTAAAGATGCCTAAGGAGGGAAAGTAACTATACTTTGCAATTGAATCATTACTGATTGACTGGAATTCACAGACATAGAAAAGAAGATTCACCGACTTAAGGTAAACTGGGTATAAAAGAGCAGTAATTGTGGTACCTGGTAATCTTGGACCTCATTTATCTTACACTCATTCTACAGATGAAGCACCAGGTACAGTCTTTCACAAGTTATCTTGGAGATCCTGACACCACGTTGCCACAACTTCTGCTGTGCTGGACAAAAGACGAACGAGCTCATTGAAAAGAAGTAACCATACTTGGATTTTTGTGCCAATAAACCAATAGTTTACCATTTAAAACTTGTCCCTTGGATCGTTTTCCAGAGTTCAAGCAAAGGAAGACTTTCTCTCGGGTGATCTGCTGTTGGGACCCCTGAATGGCTAATGGCCACCGTGGTTCCACGCTTTTTATGAGGCCATGCCGTCTGTTAGGGAGGTGCAGAAAAGGATGGGGGCTGATCAAGTTGCAAGCCCAAGAGACCTCTTGTTGAAAGTTACAAACGTGCCCGATTTAACTGAACTTGAAAATGAATCAAGTCCTCACTGAGCTGGGGAGTTTCGTTCAGCAGTGAGTTCCCTAATGCACGAAAACAGGGCTGCCAACCATAAACAAGAACAAAGGATTCCCACCAGGAAGGTGTCTGTGTGAGTATCTGGACCTTGGGGCAAAGTTGCAAATAACCCATCAATTAAGCAAGGAAAATACTCCCAAATTTGTTGGTTTGCATCATGTAGTTGGAGCAACTGGTTGATGGGTGGATGGATGTCTTTACTTGTCCATTAGTCCTTTCAGTGCTTAAAGATCATGACTGAAACTCAGACTCTGAAGCGCTAACTAGAATCTCAGCAGTCTGTCATCAGAGCAGAGACCCCAAAACTACATAAGGTCCCTTGGAGCAATTCATAGTGCCATACAGATTTATGGAAAATGAGTGAATGACTGTATGAATAGAAATACGATGCCTTCACAGGGTGCTATTGTCTACAATGAGATCATGTTCGTGAAAGTAATTATGACACTGAGGTATTTGACCCTGAACAGTGGAACTATAGCTGACTTTGAATTTATTCTTTTATTTTTCAATATCCCCAAACTTTCTGCAAATACACAGTGAAATGCTTCTATTAAAAAATGAAATAGGGGAGCGGGGAGGGAGGTGTGGAAATGAGGAGCTTATATCAAGGACTCAAGTAGAAAGCAAGTGTTTTGAGAATGATGATCACAACAAATGTAAAAATTTGCGTGACACAATGGATGGATGTATATGAATTGTTATAAGAGTTGTATGAGCCCCCAATAAAATGATTTTAAAAACAAAATAAAAACTACTATCCGAAGAAAGGATTTTCAGGTTGTTTATTGCCTATATGGTTTGGACTATGGAATTATAAACATCTGTAAAATCTGGTAAATGTAAAATATTATGGTTCAGAAAAATCAATGGCAAAATATCAGGATGAGCAAGTGCTGGCTGGAAAAAAATGTTCGATCAAGAGAGAAGAAAAAGGAAAAAGGGAGGGATGGAGAGCAGGAAGAAGCAGGAAGAAGAGAGGGGAAAGTAGAAGACAAGAAACCTGGAAGAAAAAGGAAGACAAGATTTAAAAGGGAACCTTAAAATTAGTTGACAACAAATTTAAATAAGCTTACCAGGTTGACGTGGTTATTAAAAGTGGTTAATGGCATCTGAGGTTGCATTAGGAGATCAAAGGAAGGCGTGGTTCCCGAGTCTTCTGGAGTGCTCCGCCACATCTGCAGCACCACTTTTTAAAACACTGTCAACATGGATTGCATTCATAAAAAAAAGGAGTCTGGGTGATTAAAGATCTGGAACCTATCTTTCCAAAGATTAAGAGGAATTCAGCAAATTGGAGTCCCTGGCTGGGGTAAAGAGTTAACACACTCTACTGCTAATCTAAAAGGGAGAAACCCACATCTATCCAGAGGTACCTAGAAGAAAGGCCTAGCAATTTACTTCTGAAAAATCAGTCACTGAAAACCCTACGGAGTTCTGCTCTGACACATGTGGGGTCACCATAAATCAGAGTCAACTCACTGGCATGTGCCTGCTTGTGTTTTGTTTTAAAGCAGAAAATAGGAAACAAGTCATAGGTATCAATGTTGTCTGCACCAAAAACACACAGAAGAAGTAACTTAATTCTAGACTAATTGTTCTAAGGTTAGATCCTTGATACAATCTTAACCAATGAGTTTGTCCAGGAAAAATGTTCAGAAACACATATCCTCAATTTTCAGCTATGCATTAAGGACTGAGCTCTAAAGAAAATGTCCACAAACCCTCTACAGAAGCTTGAATGTGACCATACGCCTTTCCTTCTTTATTCTGAAGTTCAATTTTCTTTTGCCTTTTGAAATGTCTTATTGCCTTTCTTAAGCAACCAGGTGTCATTTTATATTGTTTTGATAAAAATAATTCATATAGTACATTTAATAGTTGTCTTAAATACCCAGGAAACAGTGCCAGGATATCATCCTCTCAAGTGGAAAGGCACTCTAAATGTGAACAGGGAAAAGCTGCCTGCTCGGAGGGAAGACAGACTTAAGGACGTGGAATGAGCAGAGCTTTCAGTACCATCATTTGCTGATGGGGTACCACTCAAAATAAGAAGAAACAGTTGCAGAGATCTATTGAAAATGAAGCATGGAATGTAGAAAAATAAATGTAGGAAATATTGAAGGTATCAAAAATAAAATTGGAACATTTGAAAACACATATCCTAGGCATTAGTGAGCTGTTAGGGACTGGTATTGGCCATTTTTAATCAGACACTCATCAAAAAAGCATGTCAAGATATAATAGTTTTAGAACAACATAAAACACAAGTTAATAATACTATTATTTAAATTTATGCACCAAGTACTAATGCCAAAGATGAAGAAACTGATGACTTTTGACAACTTGTGCAAACTGACATTCATCAAACATGAATTCAAGATACATCAATAATTATCAATGATTAGAATATGGGAATTGTAAGCAAAAAGAAGGATAAAGAGTTAGCAAATATAACTTTAGTTTATATAACTTTAGTGGAGATCACATGGTAGAACTTTATAAGACAAGACTAAGGACCTATTCATTCGAAATACATTTCTTCAACAACCTAAGCATCAATTAGGTACCTGGGACTCATCACATGAAATTCATAGATTCAAGTAACTACATTTATGGAAAGAAACCAAGGAGAATCCCAATTAATCAGTCAGAACAAGTCTAGGGGCCAGCTGCAAAACAGACCACTAATTTTTCTCATATGCAAGTTCAAGTTGAAGCCAAAGAAAATTAAAATAGGTCCAAAAGCATTGAAGTATGACCTTGAGTAAGCCCCGCCTGCATTTAGAGACTCTCTCAACAATAGACTTCACACATTGAACACGAATGACTGAAGGTCAGATAAATTGTGGGGTGACATCAGGGCTATGATCAATGAAGAAAACAAAATTTCATTGAACAGTTGGTGGGGGAAGAAGACAGTGTAGATGTGATGAAGTAAATACTGAACAAAACATTTTAAAGAGCAGTTTTAAAAAAAGCATTTCTCAAGAAAGTGAAGAAAAACCCAGTCCTGTAGTTGAAATACTAAGAGATGCTTCGGGAAAAATATTGAACACTACAGGAAGCATCAAAAGAAAATGGATGGAATACACTGAGTCACTGTCCCGAGAAGAATTGGTTCACATTCAAACGTTTCAGAAAGAAGCAAATAACCAAGTGTCCACAGGACTAAAGGGAGAAGTCTAAGCTGCGCTGAAGGCATTGGCACACACACAAAAAAAGGCTCCACGAATTGACAGACTGTCATTTGGGATTTTTTAACAAACACATGCTACATTGGATGTGCCAACTACACTATGTCAAAATATTTTGAAGTAAATTGCCTGACTAGAGGAGATCCATATTTTTGCCCATTCCAAAGAAAGGTCCTCCAAAAATTGCAGAAATAATATTAAGATCATTAATATCACACATAAGGAGAATTTTCTTCTTTTTAAAAAATATTTTATTGGGGCTCTTGCAGTTCTTATAACCATGCATAAATCAATTGTATCAAGCACATTTGTACATACGTTCCCATCAACATTTCCAAAACATTTTCTTTCTACTTAAACCCTTTGCATCAGTTCCTCTTTTTTCCTCTTTCTGTCCCACACTCCCCCACTTGTGAGCCCTTGATAAACTTTAAATTATTATTATTTTCATATTTTATACCGACCACTGTTTCCCTACACCCACATTTCTGTTGTTGGTTCCCCTCGAGGGGCTGGGGAAAAGGGTTTTTATATGTCAATCATTGCAATCGTTTCCCCTTTTCTCTCCCTTCTCCCCCCTCCTTTCCCCTACCCTCATGGTATCACTACTCTCATTATTGTTCCTGAGGGGTTTCTCTGTTCTGGACTCCCTATGTCAAGAGCTCTTATCTGTACCAGTGTACATGCTCCAGTCTAGTCAGATTTGTAAGGTAGAACTAGGGTCATGATAGTAGGTCGTGGCGGGGGGTGGGGGAAGCATTAAAGACTAGAGGGATGTTGTGTGTTTTGTCAGTGCTTTACTGCACCCTGGCTGGCTCATCCCTTCCTTGTAACCCTTCTGTGAGGAATGTCCAATTGTTTACAGATGAGCTTTGGATCTCCACTCTGACCCCGTCGTTTGTATCAATATGGTTGTTTGTTGGGGTCTTCTGATGCCTGATACCTGATTCCATAGACACCTCATTCTCGCAGGCTGGTGTGCTTCTTCCATGTAGACTTTGTTGCTTCCCTGCTAGATGGCCGCTTGTTTAACTTCAAGCTGTTTAAACCCAACACACTATATCTTCTAATAGCCGGGTACCATCAGCTTTCTTTACTACATTTTCTTATTCACCTATTTTATCCTCAGTGATCATGTTGGGAAGGTGGGCATCACAGAATGCCAGCTTATTAGAATAAAACTTTTCTTATGTTGAGGGAGGGCTTGACTAGAGCCCCAATATCTATCTGCTACCTTAACGCTTAACATATAAATATATGTACATAGACATAAATCCCTATAGTTATATATTTATTCTTTCCTCTTTTTCCTTTTACTTTATTCCTGTCCCCCTATCATGTTTGGCCTTCATTCAGCTCTCTGTACTTCATCTCAGCTACATTGCACTTTATCAAACCCCACCAGGCATTCTACACCCGCCTTGTCATTGATTTTAGATTTCTTGTTGTTTCCTTGTCCCTGAGTTTGTTGGCTCCACACTCCCTTTCCCCCACCTCTCCCTTTCCTGTTCCCCCTGAACCATCCATCTCATTTTCTCCTCGGAATTGTTTATTTTGCCTATATTAAATTGATGGATATGAATAAGAAGAAAAAAAAAAGAAGAAAAGAGGGAGGCTAGAAATAGTTCCAGGTCTGTCTGCTGACTCTTATGTATGTTTTCCAATCAAGTCTGATGAAGTGCCAAGCCTGCACTCCCCAACTGTGAAGTCTATTTTTGGGATTCCTGGGGTACTTTGTTGCTTTGCTCCCCTTGTTGCTCTGTTGCTCTCCCTTCCTCTTGTGCCCTGGTTGGGAGGCTTACACCGGGAACAATTCCCGCACTGAGGAGAATTTTTCTAAAAATAATCCCCCCAAAAAATGGTGGTAGCAGCACTTTGAAAGGGAACTGCCAGAAATTCAAGTCAGATTTAGAAGATATATAACAAGGCATCTCACTGCTGTGGTCAGATGACTCTTGGTTGAAAATAGAGAGTACTAGAAATGTTTTTATCAAACAAAGGCATCCAATCGTGTGGACCATAATGAATTATGGATAACAATGAAAAGAATGGGAATTGCAGGATACTTATTAATGTTCATGTAAAACATGTACATAAAGCAAGAGGCAGTCATTCAAACAGAACAAGGAGATATTGCTTGATTTATCATCAGAAAAGGTGTATGTTACTGTTGTTTCCTTTGACCACATTTTCTATCTGTAATCGGAGCAAACACAGAGAAGCTGGGCTGTCTAAAGAAGGATGCATCATCAGGATTAGGGCCACGCTCTGTAACAACCTGGGACACACAGACGATGCCACCACGCTCGCTGAAAGCAAATGGAACGGCAAGCACTTGCTAATGAAAATCAAAGACTGCAAGCACATAGCCTCACAACTGGTCCAGAAGAAGGAACATATATGTCTCGTTTCAGCCAGAAGATTCCTCATGTTATCAGAAAGGATCAGAGAAGTCCCTAGAGAAGGATAGAACGCTTGCTGAGGGGCTAGCAAAAGAGATGAAGACCCTGACTAAGACATATTAACATCTGAATAGCAATGGTGAGGATGGAGCAGGCCCGGGCACTATTTCATTCTGTTGTACAAGGTTGAGTAAAAAAGCATTGTTACTAAGGTTTCAGCTCTTACATGCATGAGTTTAGTACAGCCAAAGCACGCTTAAACGTATCTGAGGTCAGTGGGGGGCTACCGCCAAAGTGCTCTCAGTAATACACTTGTTGAAGTGCATTCGGAAAATGTTTTATTAAAAAACAGTGTTTACTGAGTCTGCTAGGCCAGTTAAGTTCAAGGCAGAGAAGCCTGTTAGAAGGTTAGGGTCACTGATTATTTGGGAATTCCAAAGGTGTAAACTCGGTAGATATTCTCGGAGTGAACATGGCAATGATGACAGCTTATGATGAAGAAGTTTTAAGAAAATTGAAGACTTTGTTTTTAAAGGCCAGGAAAGTTCCCTTGAGGAATTTTTTGATTCTTTCATTATATCAAGGTACCTGCTCATTCTTCAAGGGTAGAAAATCTCTGCGATCAAAGTATAATCAAAAAACCTAGCTCCTACTGCTTTACAGTTCTGAGTTTGTTCCTTCCGATTTCTTTTTGTTCCATATATTCCAAGAACATTAGACAGGAGATTGGTGTGAGTCCAAAATCCATCTGTTCTTTAGACATGGTGTAAATCAGGAGCAGGGTTCCTTGGGGAAGGCCTTGGGAGACGGAAGCACAGGCTTCAGAAGTGTGTGGACCTACACGAAGGATGTGTCAAGAAGCAACAGCTTCACAATCTTTATATTCTTCATTAATAAAGGTTTCTTTGATTCTGTAGCAAAACTTTGTGACTTACCCTTAGATGGGATCACATGGAGTCCTGAGCAACTCGACATAATTAACAACAACATGGGAGGGGCTGAAAATTCACCTAGAAAGTGTGTGGATGGAAGGAGGAATAGAGACTATTTTTAAATCAATCGATTACTATCTCTTATGCAAATTACATACCGGCTAGAAATAAAATATAAAATAAAACAGTTGTCATTGAGTAGATGATAACCCATGTGCTCCAAAGCAGAACTTCACCCCATGAAGTTTTCATGACTCTGACCTCTCAGAAGCAGATTGCTAGAACTTCTTTCTAATGTGCCTCTGAGCAGATCAAAGCCACCACCTTGGGGCTTAGTAATCCAGCATTTAATCATTAGCACTACCCAGCGACTCCTTCCCCACTGCTAACCACTTGATATCCTAAAAACAGAAATGCCTAGACACAGTGAATGCTAAATAGCTTGGGTTCTCAAACTGAGCTTCCTACTACATAGATTCTAGATATTTGAATGCATATTGCCTCTTTTATCTGAAGGTGAGCAAATTGTCCTCCAGAACCCAGAGACTCCTAGGAATGAAAAACAGGGGCAAACTTCATTTACCAGGTGTAGCTGGATACTACCCACTTGTCTATATGCATTACAAACCACCTACCCCTTGTTTGATCTTGGAAGAGGTATCTTACATAATAGGTTTACCACAAAATTAAGAAATATTTTTCCTGGATATTTATATCTCCCTCCTCCACTTTATTCTTACATATATTTTATATTTGATTAATGTTTTCCCAAGATACTCAGAGACATTCGGGGAGTATTTTTTTTCTCAAAAAACTCTTTGATCTTTTTTCCCTCATGAAATATCTCCAAATTCACCCAACTCTAGTTTATAATTAGAATTAAAATACCACCCATTGTTTCCCTAACAGAAATAATGGCAACACTATTGCAGAAAAAAGGTCAAACATGAGAGAGGATTCCGGAAGCCATATCATATTTATGTTATGTTGAATTATTATTTGACTATTGAAATTAGTCTTTGAAAATGCTTTAAAGGGTTTAAAATTCCAGCTGACTATGAAGACATTAAGGTAAACTGGCAGCTCTGTAGGAGAAAACTGAGGCTATCCACTCCTGTAAATATACAGTCTCAGAACCACACCAGCGCAGTTCTAGTCTGTCCTATAGGGCCATCAGAGTCGGAATCAACTTGATGACCATGAGTTTGAGACTTTGGGTTTGGTGCTACTGTGCTCAAGTACTCAGCTGCTAACCAAAAGGTCAGTGATTAGAAGCAGCCAGCCGCTCCGCAGAAGACAGATGCAGCAGTGGGCAGTCTGCTTCTGCAAAAATTAAGCCTTGAACGTTATGGGGCAGTTCGACTGTGTTCTATACAGTCAACATGAGTCAAAAGCAAATTGATGGCCATGGATAATTGACATTCATTCGAATAGCTATGAATGTTGATCTGCCTTTTTAATATTTTGTAGTTTGGGTTTGTTTATTATAATTGATTGATTATTGGTATAGTGAATCTTAAATTTGCACTACAAAAGTTAATACTGCTGGGGGGAAACCACATTAATAAATGAATTATTTATGTAGCAACCTGAGAATTTGTCAATTATTATTGCTAGGTAATCTATAGCTCTGGAACAAACTAATCTGTTTGGTTTTGTTTTTTACCTTCTCTCCACTTCTCCATCCCCAAGCCTCTCATTTGATGCAAATGAATATTAAAGTTTATCTTGGCTGGGGGCTGGGGGATCACAAAAGAGTAACATATCATTTAAAATGAGCATCTGTGGGCATGAGGTGGACTAGTCCCCCATTTCTCAGTGGGAGAAATGGAAGAGAATATATGAGTTTAATATATCAGTAAGGAGCCCTAGGGGTGCTGTCGAAAAGGCATTGGGCAGCTAACTGAAAAGTCAATAATCCAAACCCATTATAAAAATTTAGTTTCAGAAACTCTCTATCGGGTTGCGATGATTCAGAATTGATTTGTTAGCAATTGATTTTGTGTGTGTGGTGTGTGTACTAGAGACATGACTTCTTCATTATAGCATTCTATAAAAATTAATGATGCAAAAGTAAAGCTTTAGTTTTATGTTATTTATCTCAACGGTAGAGCCTCCATTTCAGCTCAGCAACAGAAAATGTCATTTTTCCCATTATAATCAAACTCAAAACTAAATTTTAAGTTATATTTTAAATTTGTATTGTGCCAAATTTGTAATGCAGAACATGTCATTTTGATACATTTTACATGTATAATTCAGTTAATATGTTCACCATGTGAAAGAGCTCCAAAATTGTTAAAAAGTGGAATGAATTTAATGGAATGTTTCCACACAGATTTTGAAGACCCTGCATTATCCAAAACCATCATTACTATATGCTTTTCAGATTTTCCTCAGAAGCTCAGTGCCCTCTAAACTGTGCCTCGCTCCTTCCCTGGCTCCACAACTCCTGTTAGCCACTAATAAATGCTGGTCTCTATATACTTACCTATTTAAACATCTCATATAAGTTAAAGAATAGGTCTCTATATACTTACCTATTTAGACATTTGATCTCAGTGAAATAATGCATTTGTCTTGGCCTGATCGACACCATGAAGGCATTGTCATCGCCCTCACCTCCAGGGAGCAGTCTGCCCCATATATTTCAGTCACAGCATATGCTTGAGGGACCTCCTGAGTGACAGCCACAGTTAAGTTCCTCACTCTGTGTCCTGGGCTCAAAGGAAGCTCACAGATCCATTCCAACCATGTGGGGAGCCCAGGGGGCCCATTGGCCTAATCTTACCATCTCAGATCCCCAACTCTGTACGGATATGTACTGAGCTCCACCCCCATCTCCCTACTGAACAATTGTTTTTTGTGTAGAAAAATTTTAAATGTTGATCTCCAAGGGAATTATCTTGAACCCTTGATTACATAAAACAAAGGTTATAGTTATAGAGCCTTAAAAAAGATGAAGTTAGGGAGAAATATTATTTCTGGTTTTATTGACTCATTATCTGAAAAAGGATCACCCCAAACAAATTTGGATGTATTTTAAAATGATAATATACTTTATCATGGAGCTATAAAAAACAGCTTCTAAAAATGACCGATTAATGCTCATGACAAAATGAAATGTCTTAATTCTAATTGAATAGAATATAAATCACATTATAAATTATTAATGGTATTGATCTGCTTAAAGAGTTTAAATTGGTCACAAGTGAGCACTCAGGAGCTTCCTAAAGAGGTCACTGCATCAAACAGGCTTGAGATAACCTGAGTAGCTTTACCAGTTAAATCAAGGTTTCTTGTTTTCTTCTGAGTTCTAGATACTGTAATCTGATGTTTGAATTTTACCCTGTTTCATGAGGATTCACGATTTCCCATTAACAACAAGAGACCTCCCCTGGGATGAGTTCACTGTGTTATCCTCATCAGATGCCCTCAGCTACAAATGCAAAGCTGTACACAAAGTAAATGTAGCAATAAATAGGGATAACTTGATAATGAACTGAAAACCCAAACCTCTTAAAGGAAAAGAAAGCACCCTTTGGCAGACTGAGTCATCCTCTCTTCAGTTAACTCTCATCTCTGATTTTACTTTAGTTTTAAAAATAGTACCACATTTGTGGGTTGGATTGAGTAAGAAAAAATAGTTGAAGAGAACAGCATTTTTTAAAGAGTCAATAAAATAATAACACACAGTTGGAAATTCCTATCCATGACCAGACATCAATGGGCTATTTACCAGTCAGTTAAAAATAATAATAATAGGCCCTTTTAACAAAACCAGGAACCGCACAAATACATTGATTCACACCTTAGCCATTTATATTCATTAATTTATTAATATCCCTTATTTCCAGTGGCTTTTTAAATAAAATAGCATAATTTTCATATATGAAGATCACCGTAAACTTAGGAACCCAAACTGTTTATACTAATCATTAAAATCACTAGAAATTTTAGGTAGTTTATTAGCTAGAAGGCAGATACATGTTAACTTGTTTAAGGGGAAGACAATGCATACAAGATGAGGGAGTTTGACAAAAATGTGATGGAGGCAGGAAAAGACACTGAGTGGAGGGCGAGCGTTAAGAACGGCAGAGGGAAATGTTAATGCACAAACCTGCAATGGCAGTGGTCTGCAAATGGATGCATGACACACATGCAGTGTGAACAAACATGGGAGGAAAAAAAAGGAGGGGCAGGAATCACAATGAATGTTTAGCCAATGCCCTAAAATAAGAACATAGTGGGCATCTGGGGGGCCTTAGTGGAGCTTTGGGGAGAGATATGGGGCTTTCTAGTACCACAAAGAGTTACAATCTCAAAAGCTCACCGTTTCACCGTGTCCTCTAGAATTGACTCAGTGCACTGAGTGAGTGTACTGAGTGTAGGACCACCAAGTCAGCATTGACTTGATGGCAGTGAGGGATTTTTGTTTTCTCTTTTCGTGGGGCTGTTGAATAATCATTGGGCCGTTAACCAGAATGTCCATCATTCAAACACACCAACAGCTCCGTGGAAGAAAGAGGAGGTTAACTGCTCCCGTGAGGTGTACACTCTCGGAAACGCTATACACAGTCACTGTGAATTGAATTGACTGAATGGAAGTGGGTTTCGGGTGTTGTGTTGCTTGTTTGGCTTTCTGTAGACTCTAAGGATCTAGACTGTGGCTACTGCATAGCGGGGAGAGGCAGATGCAAAGGACCGATTCAATGGGCTATGTGTAAAAGTCTTAGGATTCAACTTGACTCTTACTAACTATTTATTATGTGACGTTTTTAGTAGTAATGGTGAAAGTGATGTTTTAGGAAGAGATACAAAATAGAATGAACTCTATCAGGCTTGAAGGAAATTCAGAATACTTTATGACCTTTTTGTCGGTCATGACATCAATGATATAACTATTAGTCAAGGAAAGTAATGCCAATAATGAGCAATGCCAAAGGCTCCGGGGATTCACAGACATACAAGAATATTTCTCACTCACAGCACAATCTGAAGCAGGTTGGCACCTCAGCAGTGTCCTCCAGTGGTTTTTCTCCTCCAGTGGTTCTGCGATCTTGCCATCCTTCACGTGCTGTGTAAAGCAGACGTGAAAGCAAAAGACACCCCTGAAAGTTTACTGTCTCCAGGACCTTTATTCCCATTTAATTAGCCAGGATTCTTCACATGATCCTACCTAGACCCCAGAAGGGCCGGCAAGTATGGTTTCCCTATGAGGAAAATAAATCACTTTAGGAAACAGGTAGGATTGTCTTTAGGACAATATGTTTAATGTCCTAAACTTTGCTGGATTTTGACAAGAATGTACCCTAAAATTGGCAAAGATATAAAACCAAATTTGTGACCACATCAGGTTGTGGAAAAAAACAAAAATAAATAGGGATTTTTCTACCTTTATATACCCACACATACAAAAATTGTTAAATTGATCATCATGACCCTAATTCGGCTTTAGTATCCATTTTTATTTGAAAATGTTGTTTAATTAGCATCAATTTATTGAAAAAGCCTCATGGCTAATGGTTATGGAAGTATCATGGATAAACTCCAAGATTATTCCTGTTAAACCAATTCTGATTCAATTGTGCCTCCATCCGGAATTGATTCAACAAACCCTATAGCAATCTTATAAGGACAAAGAAAGGCAATCGTGTGGGGTTTCCAAAACTATAGTCTTTATGGAAGGAGACAGCCTCGTCTTTCTTCTGCAGTGTGCTGGTGGGTTCAAGTTGTCAATCACTTTATAAGCAGCCAAGCACTTTAATCATTGCACCAATTGGGATCCTAAATACCATAGCTGTTTTTGTTGCTATGAGGTGTTGCTGAATCAGTTATCCCTCATAGCAACCCTGTGTGAAACACAATAAAACACTGCCTCATTCTGCTCACACACAATGTTATAGCCATGGTGTCAATCATCTCATTGAGGGTCTTGCTTTTTGCACTGGCCTCTGCTTTACCAGCAAGGCACCCTTTCCAAGGGCAGATCTCTCCAGATCACATATCCACAGTGTAAGAGATGAAGACTCACCATCCTCGATTCCAAGTAGCAATCAGGTTATGCTTCTTCAAAAACATGTTTGCTCATCTGGAAATCCATGCGATATTCAATATTCCTCACTAACACCATAACTCATATTCACCCGTTCTTCCCCAGTCTTTATTCACTGTCCAGCTTTTGCATGCACGAGGCCATTAAAAGTGCCATCATTTGGGGCAGGCCCACTGTGATGCTAAGGTTTTTCTGTCAACCTGGTGGACCTAGAAGATATGGCTGGGGTTTAATCTATCAATCAAATCACAGCCTAATACCATCTCCTTGGGATGGGGGCCTATTTATAGGAGACCTAGTGGAGAACTGGTCTCTCTTTCTTGCCACTGTTATCCTCCCTATTCACTTGGCTCCTGTGCCTAGTTTCCAGGGCTGGTGGCCCCTGTTGCCGGTTGCCCATGTCAAACCTGGGAGCTGTCAATGCCCTCTCCTGTTCCTGCTGACCTTGGGGCCACACAAACCTGCACCTAATGGCCTATGTTCTCCTAGCTTCCTGCTATGCCTCCCTGCTTCATCAACTGGCAGATGCATGAATCAGGAGAGGCCTCCAGCTAGTATCTGACCCGTGGACTTGAATTGGACTGAATTGAGCCACTTCCTTGCTAAAAAGGTATTTCCTGATACAAAGTTGAGTGTCCCTAGTTGTGTTTCTCTAGACAACTCAGTCTAACACACACATCTTAGTCTGCAAGGTGGCACCTTTGTTCTTTAACATTATGCAGAGGGCTTTTGCAGCAGATTTGCCCGGTGGATTTCATGTCATGTCTATACACCATAGAAGAATATAAGTCAAGCAACAACCATAAAAGAATATACTTGTCTAGTCCTTCAATGATGATTTCCTGAATAGTCTTTATATGCCTTCAGTGGCCCATCAGAAGCATTATGCTACAGGAACATTTTAATCATCTCCAACCTGAAGGTCCAACTGGAATCCTATTCCTTCCCTGAGATTTTCCCTGATGCTGTCCACATGTCCACTAATGGGTAGAAAATCATAGTGGAGAGGTAGAAGTAGGAGACAGGCTTCAGTCTCCCTCTGTACTCTTATTTTCATGGTAGACTTCTGGGTCTAAGAAAATTGCAGAACCAGAAATAAAGAGACTGGGGCACTTTTACATTTGGATAGATGATCCTAGAAGTCAAGGTTTAGAAGCAAAAAAAGCTTTTGTTGTAGTAGACTATAATCCAGATAAGTTACTTTTTCTCCGTGACCAAGTGCTCCACGCTGGCTGAAAGGTCGGTGGTTCCGCCCACAAAGCTCTCTATGGGAGAAAGATGGGCACTCTGCTTGCACAGAGATTGCAGCCCTAGAAACCCTTAGGGGAAGTTTTGCTATATCCTACAGTCTCACTATGAGCCTCCATTGGCTTACTGGAGACAGGTTCGGTTTGATTTGAAGTTATTTCTCCTCCTTCAGTCTCCATATCCGTAAAATAGGGTGAGGGGCTGTGGTGAGGATTCCATGAGCATATGTGTGAGAAGCACTTATTTCAGTGCCTCTTTCATTATACGTGTTAAGTGTCTGTCCCAGGTATGGTAACTGGAGGGTATACAGATGGCCATGGCCATGAAACGTCACCTGGGAAACCAGCCAATGAGGTGGAGCTAACCAGAGAACATTGTCCAAAAGCAATCTAAGGGAAAGATGGCTAGCAGGAGGAAGGGACCCGAATGTAGAGAAACCACAGGGAGATAACTTGGTGAACATTTTGCCTGGGATTAGGATAGCGATGAAGTAAAAAGAGAGATGTGAGCAAGGCTGCCCATGGAGAGCTCAGGTTGTATCTTACGCTGCTCCATGCAGACCATGCTGATCAAAGGAACCTCCTTTGAGCTCAGACTCCCTGCTCCCTCAGTTTCCACAGCCCTGCCAGAACTCCTGATACGATTCAGCAGCTATTCCATGAAAAGCCTGTGATCAGAGGACCCCTCAAAGAGGAAAAAGGGCCAACCCAGCCAAGAGCAAAAAGAGGGGGTAGATGGAAACAGGGTTCAGAGACAAGAAAATTGTGCCGGTGTTACCCACATATATCAGTACTTCTGATGGAAAAGGGAAAGAAGCTCAAGTTTAGACAATCTCCCATTAAATCAAATGCACTGAGTATAAGGAAATGTAATTATAAATACTCACCATGATCATTGGTTGGATTAGAATCCCACATAAGCTAAGCTGTTTACCAGACCTGTTAGGAGAACTCAAGTGGTCAACAAGAACATGGAGCGAGACAGCAAGGCAGACCACAGAAACAAACGTTGCCACCATGTCGAAGTTGACTCCTTGGAATCCTGCATGTTGCCATGCTGACTTTACTCCAAAGAAGGTCTGTGGGCACAATCTTTATACAAGCAGATCACTGGGTCGTTCATCCTGTGGAGCCACTGGGTGAGTGGAAGCCACCACCCTTTAGGTTTGTAGATAATCACAAAATGCTGCCAGGCATTTCAGACCATATTCCAACACTTGGAATTATACAATACCAACTTCATTTAAAAACCACTAATTTTTGAAACTCTGGCTCTGAGATGTGTGTGTGTGTGTGTGTATACATTCCACAGAGCCTTAACACACTACATAATGCTTAGTTGTTAAAAAGAAAAATAGCTTATTATAATTAATAAAGTTTTAAAAAATCATCTTAGACAAGATAATTTTCAGGGAAATCACAGTGTTCCCAGAAGATAATTACACTGAAAAAAATCTTAGTAACCCGGAGTCCACAGGAGGATATAAGGAACTGGGAAGTAGTGAGAACAGAACAGCATACGGTTGACAGAAGTAAAGGCAAACCTCTCTGAGATTGAGTGAGCCAAATCTTGGCAAACTAAATTAACACATGCAGCCTGAGAACACTGACTACAGATCCCACAGCTAGAATGGAATTATACAATCCCCGGAGAGGTATGACCCCACATGGAGGTCTAAGAAAAAAAATTACTCTACTGGGAACATCAATATTTTTTGTTCAATTGCATCAGAAACATTTCAGTCTCAGCCTACAAATACATACAACTCTCCTGAGTATTGTAAACTCTGTTATCTTTGTCAGAATATTTCCAGGCTGGTGGACATTTTGGTGAGTCCAGATCTTGAAGTCTTCCTGCAAGTCTGATTAAATCCATCTGGCTTTGATTACTTTACAATTAACCTTTCAAAGAACTGTCACAGAAGAACTTCAGAGCCCAAGCATTTTCTGAGCCATCATCTTGCTAAGTCTAGATCTAGTTGAAGGAAGATAGTATCACTGGGAGCCAGATGTATCAAGAATTTCTAAGAAGAAAATGGGATGTGCACTGGGCTAGAAGGAAACCAGAATTTATATTCTTTTGTAGTGACCCAAGTGTTTAACAGGGCCTTATGAATGATAGATATATAATAACCATGTGTTGATTAAAATGGGGCCAATAAAGACTCATATGTCATTGTAGGGTGGCACTGAGTCAATTCTGACTCATGGGAACTTGATATGACAGAGTACAACTCCCCCATAGGATCTTCCAGGCTGTAATCTTTATGGGAGCAGATTGCCAAGTCTTTTATAAAGCCTCTGCGTGGGTTCAAACCACTGACATTTTAGCTATTCCAATGCTTAACTATTGTGCCAGCAGGGCTTCAAAGACTCGTATACATCTCAACAAATCAAAAACAAATTCTGAGAGATTTTAATTAGTTGAAGCCTTTGTTAAAGATTGCTCGAAGGCTTTTACCCAGCTTTCACCACCCCCTATAATCCTAAAAAGAAAATTGGCCTTCTGACACATCAAGTCAAGGCATTGGTGGCTCAAGGGCAGAATTCATGCATTCCATTCAGGAGACCCAGGTTTGATCCCCAACCAGAGCACCTCACTTGCAACCCCATTCCTCTGTCAGTGGAAGTGTATGTTTCTATGAGTCTGAACCAGTTTCCAAATTGTGAATGACCAGGATGAAAGTCCTGGTAATCTACTGAAAATCCAGCAAAGAAAACTCAGTGGACTTCAAGGGCCCAATCTGAAAAGAACCCTGAGGGTAGTGCAGGGTGAGGCAGCATTGGGCTCTGTTGTGCGTGGGACGGTCAGGAGTGAGGAGCTGAATCGATGACTGTTAACATCAAGAAGAAATTTTAGTGCCAGTCTCTCAAATCCGTTATTACTGAAACGTTTGTCCTAATCAATTCGTTTATGGCCACAGAGAGGGAATATGTACATATAGGTGTAGTTATAGACAAATGTAGAGGAGGGAAGACATAAAGAATGAGTTGCTTGATTAATTTGTTGTATGTGTCATATGGTTGTTGTGTTTCTTTGTTTTTCTGATTTCAGTATAACCTATTTCTGGGGGTCACTCTCTCACAATGAAGTTAAAGGCAATGAATTTGGCTTTTTTTCTTCATTATTTTGTGCTCAAAATATTAGGATAAAAGGAGGAGAGAGTCTATTCAGACATTAACCCCAGTTCATCAGGATGCTTGAACTTCTTCTTGTGGTTGTTCTCTGCTGCCAAGCCGGCGTCCAACTCCTGGAAATGCCGGGCACACCTGGGATTTTCATTGACTGGTATTTTGGAAGTAGATCACCACGCCTCTCTTTTTGGTCTGCCTTATTCTGTAAGCATCATAGAAACTATGAGCCTCCACTGACAGATAAGTTTGAACACTTGCTCCTCCCTCCCTTTTACTCAAGTCACCTTATTATTTCATAGACCCAGCCTTTGGTCTATGAAATCAGTCATTTTTCAGACTCAAATACAATGGTCATTCAATCTTTTTTATAAATATTTTATTAGGGGTTCATACAACTCTTATCACAATCCACACATATACATACATCAATTGTATAAAGCACATCCGTACATTCTTTGCCCTAATCACTCTCAAAGCATTTGCTCTCCACTTAAACCCTCTGCATCAGGTCCTTTTTTTCCCCCCTCCCTCCCCGTTCCCCCCTCCCTCATGAGCCCTTGATAATCCACAGATTGTTATTTTCTCATATCTTGCCCTATCCGGAGTCTCCCTTCCCCACCTTCTCTGCCATCCATCTCCCAGGGAGGAGGTCACATGTGGATACTTGTAATCAGTTCCCCCTTTCCAACCCACTCACCCTCCACTCTCCCAGCATCGCCCCTCACACCCTTGCTCCTGAAGGTATCGTCCACCCTGGATTACCTGTGCCTCCAGCTCCCATATGCACCAGTGTACAACCTCTGCCCTATCCAGTCCTGCAAGGTAGAATTCGGATCATGTTAGTTGGGGGGAGGAAGCATCCAAGATATGGGGGAAAGCTGTGTTCTTCATCGGTACTACATCGCACCCTGACTGACCCATCTCCTCTCCTAAACCCCTCTATGAGGGGATCTCCAGTGGTCGACACTTGGGCCTTGGGTCTCCAACTCTGCACTTCCCCCTTCATTCACTATGGTGTATTTATATATATATATATATATATATATATATATATACACACACACACACACATATATATATATTCTTTTTTTTTTTTTGCATGATGCCTTATACCTGGTCCCTTTGGCACCTCGTGATCTCACCGGCTGGTGTGCTTCTTCCGTGTGGGCTTTATTGCTTCTGAGCTAGATGGCCGCTTGTTCACTGGTCATTCAATCTTTTATCCTTCAGGGCGACACACCTGAACTTGGATGTCTATGGTCATTTCAACCAAATGTCATTCTCTTTCCAAACTTCTGGGGTTGGTTCTTTTTGCTTATGCACGGGACCCGCCCAGGCTTATGCCTTGAGCCTTTTCCTCTTCTTCCCCCACTCAATCTCCCCTGCTCATTAGAGATCATCCCTGGCAACACACGAAGGAGCCTCAAACATGCATGGGAAAATTCTATTATCTTTTCATTCCATTTTCCCACAATTTTTTGAAGCCCCCTAATAGTTACAGCTTGAAAACTATCAATTTTCTGGCTTCACCTAGATTTCATGCTTAAATTCTCAAGGTTGTTGGACATATTTCCCTGAAAGTTCCACAAACATATTCCAATCGGATGTCAATTAACATTTCTCTCTTGCCTACTTCTTTGTCCATGTTCTTATTTCAAGAAATCCAAAATCACCATCTACCTCATCACTCGACCTGAAGCCCTCGAAGTACTCTCTTTCTTTCACTCCCGCCTTCAAGACATCACCAAGTCCTGTTGATGCTATCATTTAAACATCTCTCCTATTCATTTATTTTTCTATATCTTTGATTCCACTACCCTAATTCTATCTACCACCAATTCTCACCTTTATTACCACAAGAGACATGTCTTCCAAACATCTGCTTTTATTCCACTGCAATCCATTCTCCATACCGAAGCCAATGCGATACTATAATAATTATAATTCAAAAATGATCACATCACACACATGTACACACCCTTTGCAGGAAACTTGTCTTTACTTCCCCCTTGCTTTGAGTATAAAAGCCAAACCCTGTGCACAGCATTCATACCCCTGCATGTTTCTTTCTTAACGTCAGCAGTCTCATTGCTCACCACTCCTGTCCTTCTCGGTGCATCCAGCTGCACTGGCCGTCTCGCACTCTCTTTAGCACGCGTCTGTTCCCCAGAGCTACCGTGCTTTCACATGGCTGGTTCACCCTGTCGTTCTCTTTTCTATCACCATGTCCCATCTACAGCCTGGTTGATTCCCTTTTACCCTGCAGATCCCAATTCCAATGTCCATTCCTCAGGGCCATTATCCTCGACCCCTAGGATAGATTAGTCTCTGTTTTGCATATACATCATACTGCCTTCATTTTGTATCTGAGAGCTTAGGGGCTTATGCCTCTTGGAGATTATTTGATGAATAAAATTCCCTATCGAAATGTAAAATCCATGAGTAGAGACTATCTGTTTTACCCACCATTATTTCTCAGAGTCTCATGCAAATAATTAAACATGTGATTCATTGAAGATCAAGTAAACATATGACTGAATATTCCTTTATATCCGCCACTCTACTACAAACAACCTGCAGCCACTGTTCTGGGTTTCTTTTTTCCCAGCTCTATATCCATGTCTGCCTCTCCACTTCCAGTGCTACTGGCTTCCTTCACAGCTTACCTCTCCTCTCAGGTAAATGATTACAGTGGCCCCGAGGGATCTTTATGTTTTCTATCACTCAGCATTCCAGTCTAATGTATCACCTTTGAAAAGAGTGAACCTCCCACAATGCTGACCTAAACATGGCATTGTCCAGTTTTAAATTATACTGATGTTCCTCCCTAAGTGAAGGATAAAAGCCAAACCGCTGAGTATACTAATGCACTGCCAGACACAGTAGGTACGTATCAAAAAAATAACTAAAACCCCACATAAAAAAGAAACCCACTTCCATTAAGTTGATATTGACTCCTAATATATTTACACGGCAGAGTAGAATGACGCCAAAGAACCCCAGAGACAGCCAGTCTTCTCAGGAGCAGACAGCCTCTTCCTCGCTTGGAGCCGCTGCTAGATTTGAACCACTGATCTTGCTGTTGGCAGCCGAATACTTATGCTTCTACACCACTGGGACTCTTAGGTACTTCGTAAACCTTTAATGAGTGAATGAGCAACACAATCTCTCATAATAACTTTTGACTGCTACAACCAGCAATATATTGTCATAAATCTTGCTCTATTATTTTCCCCCCAAATTGGTGGTGATTCACTCTGTAGTTAGTCTCCTTGCTCTGGCAGCTTCCTCTGCTTTCTTCCCCTTAGTCCGCTTAGCAGTTCTTGCCAATATTGCCCATCTCATGGCACAAATTTTAAAATTATAACACTTCCCTCTATTATATGTTTGTATTTGTAGTATATTTATATGTTTATTATATTTCTATTTGTACTATGATATTGTTATTTATAAGATTTATATATCATGCTGCAGTATATAAAGGAGACTCCAAAAGCCAAGAGGCTAAAGAGATTGATAATCTATCCCTATATTATACATATACCCTGTCACCCAGATTGGGAAAATCAGGTTTATTAAATGCCACTTCAACCTTCCAACCTTGCTGAAGAAATCATTCCCAAATTTCTGTGAACCCATAGCAGCCTGAAAGACTTTTCAATATTATTCTGAATACTTAATTTCTTTACTTTCCAGTCATTTCTATAAGGCCCACAGCCCCATTAGAACAGAGAATATGTTTATCTCACCCATCTTTGAATTCTTAATATACAATGGTTTGTCTAACAGAATGAACAATGAATATTTAAATGGGATGGGGAGCAGAAAGAGTACAGGAGTCCTTAGGCCAAATACGTTAATGGCTGTTAGATTAATTTCCTTTAATCATCCCTTTTACATGTAAATTGTTTAAAAAACTAAAGCAATTTCTTTCCTTTCCCCCAATACTTAAATTCAAGTTTCCAAAATACAACTATGAATAACAACTGGCATTTTCAATAATAAATATCCCCCAAAGGCAAAATATAGCTACTCTGTGAAATTGAGTCCTAAATATCCAATAGGATATTGTGTTTTTTGCTGCCAATAGTTGCTGTCAGTTAATGTTTTGAAAATTGGATGTTTCTCAACAGTAAAAAGAGACCTTGAAGAAGGTGAAAATTTTGTTAATGCATCGAAAAATGCCATCATATTGGATCAAGTTGGGATTGAAATGAATTAACTTTATGATACTAAGAATGTTCCTAATGTGGTGGAAATGTAAGGACAAGTTGAAACCACTAGAACAATAATTTGATTTCTCAGATGAATTTGACAGCAAGATGAGAATGGCCAGATATGCTTCATCATTCGGAGCTCCCATTTGCTCCCAGAAGAACAATGGGCATCATGAAGCTAATAGTCAGCTCCAAGGAAACTTGTTCAAGTACATCCCATCCAAGAAAGGACGGCTCCAGGCAAAATTTCCCCATCTCAGCAATTTCCCACAGGTTTTACTTGTGACCACATTACTGCTACTGTCACAAAGCCAAGCCATCTTTTATTTGCAGTAATTATGCTTGCTTCTTTCTCAACCCCAGATTCCCTGGTGGGCAAATAGCCCAGTAGTCTCAATGGTAAAATATAGATGACATATGTCTATACCTCTCACGGTTGGTAGGAGAAATAAATGGGGAAACGATGATGAAAGCTCATGAATTTATGCATTACACATAAATCACTGCTCCATGCTCACAGTTGTTATATTGCAGCCCTTCTGACCTTGAGGGTCCTTCTCATTTCCACCACCTTTCTGCTTCTCCAGGGATGATGTCTTTTCCCATGAACTGGTTTCTCCTGATAGCACGTCCAAAGTGCATGAAATACAGTCTCACCATGCTGCTTCTAAACAACCAGGTGCTCCAATGGAGAAATAGGAGGCTTTTTGCTCCCTGAAGATTGACCGTCTCAGAAACCCGCAAGGGGCAGTTCTACTTCCTCCTACAGTGCACTGGAATCAAATGGACAGCAGTAAGAGAGATCCTGTGTCCCACTTGGAACAAGGGGCTATCATAGTCATGTGACTGTGGGATTCCTAGTCACCAGTGTGTTTGTCTACTCCCTCACCCAATAGCTGGGACCAGCACCAACACCTGTCTCACAGATCACTCTTTATAACAGATATTTGGTCTTCTATCTAATGCATCCAATATGCTCAGGTGCAAAGGAAGAAATTCTCAATTCTTTTTAATAACATGTGGGGCCAGGACATATGATTGTTTAATAGAAAACCAATTTTTCTCTGTAAACCTTCACTCAAATCACAATAAAAGCAACATATAGCATATATATGTTAAATATGTATAGTTACATATATACCATTTATATATATACTATAATATATATATATATATATATGTATATATATCCAGGAAGAGGCATCCTTCAAATTTCTATATCCTAAACTCCTTAGATACCCCCATCCACTACCCACTATGGATAAAAAGGTGTCCTCCAAAATATACATGGAAACCCTAACACATGCTAATGAATATGACCTTGTTTGGGAGAAGATTTTCCTTTGCAGATATTATCAGTTAAGGAAGTCATACCAGAATAAGGTGAATCTTAATGCCAATCCCTTATTGTGTCATAAGAAAAAAAAAAGAGAGATGTCGACACAGAAATGTACACCATGGCGAGGAAACCTCTCCAAACCGCAAAGAAACAATAGGGATTACCAGCAGTCACATGGAAACTAGAGTAGAGGCAAAGGCCTCAGAAGACACAGATGTGGCTGACACTCTACTTTAACCTTCTAGCCCCAGACCTATGAGAAAATAAATTTTGTTTTGCTAATCCACTCTTTATGATATTTTGTTATTGCAGCCCTGGGAAATTAAGACAGATAACGCCATAATCAGAACAGAAGGGGTTTTCTACTTTAAAAATTCCACCACAGATTCCAAGGTCAACCTCAGCAGCACTTTCAGGAGCAGGAGAAGCACACGCGTCTCAAATATGATGGAGTTGGCCCAATTGTTGAGTTTCCAGGAGCCAGAACCATGGGCTCAAATATTCCCGTTAAAAGGCCGTGAATGAGGGGGAGTGCGTGATGGGGACCCAATGTCCATCTGTAGACAGCTGGACATCCCTTCCAGAGGGGGAGTGGGGAGGAGATGAGTCACTCAGGGTGACAATGAAACTCAAAACCCTCCTCTAGTTCTTGAACGCTTCCTCCCCTCCCAACTATCATGACCCCAATTCTACCTTGTGGACCTGGTTATACCAGAGGATGTACAGCGGTGCAGTAGGGATCTGGAAACACAGGGAGTCTAGGACGGATGAACCCCTCAGGACCAGCGGTGGGAGTGGCGACACCAGGAGGGAAGGGGGTGTAGAAAGGGAGAACTGATCGTGGGGATCTATGTGTAACCTCCTCCCTGGGAGATGGGCGATGAGAAGGTGGGTGAGGGGAGATGCCGGGCAGTGTAAGATAAGATAAAATAATTAGTTATAAACTATTAAGGGAGCAGGGGGAAGGAGGGAGAGGGGAGGGAGGGGAGGGAAAAGAAAAAGGAAATCGAGCTGATTCCAGGAACCAAAGTGGAAGGCGAATTTTGAGAATGACGAGTGCAACGAATGTATAAGGGTGCTTTGCTCACTTGATGTATGTATGGATTGTGATAAGAGTTGTATGAGCCCCAATAAAAAGATTTATTATATATATATAATAAAAAGAATAACTATAAAAATGGCCCCCAAAAGTATTCATCTTCATGTCATCAGAAAGGTATTGTTAGGGACAAAAAAATACTTAGATTGTTTAACTTTGCTTCAGCAGTGACAAAGCTGCATAGCTATTGCACAACATAGGTAGGTTGAGGAAACAGTGATGTATATTAAGTTAAAATGCCTTAATTACTAATAGTACCTTTTGTTTATGCCAAGAAATTTGGAAGACAGCTACCTGGCCAACTGACTAGATGGGATTCACATTTGTGCCTATTTCAAAGAAAGATGATATAGCAGATATTATTGAACAACATCACTAACATCACATGCAAGCAAACTCTTGGAGAAGATCGTTCAAAAACAACTGTAGAAGTGCAAAAACAAGGAACTGTCAGAAATTCCATCAAGCTTCAGAAGGGACTTAAAGTAAGGCCTATCCATGTTGACATCAGAGGGCCCTTGGCTGAAAGCAACGAAGACCAAAATGATGATTACTTGTGTTTTATTGACTGTACGAAAGCACTGGGCTGTGGGGGCCCTAGAAAATTATGGATAATATTTCAAAGAATGTGGATTCCAACACACTTATCTGTGCTCATGGTAAATCTGTGCAGAGCTGACAGGCAGTCATTTGAGCAGAACCAGGAGAATGTGATTTAAATTCAGGGAACGGGTGTGTCAAAACTGTTGCTTCTCACCATACTTATCCAGTCTGCATGCTGAACAAATAATGTGGGAGGCTGTCCATGAAGAACATTGGAGGACTAGATAAAGACATATGGACAGCCTGAAAAAAGCAAGCAGCACAACCTTGCTCGCTGAAAACAAGGAGGACTTGACGCATCCACTGATGAAAATCAAAGACTATAGACTTCAGTATGGATTATACCCAAATATAATAAAATGAAAATTCTCAGAACTCTACCAGTAAGCTACATCACCCTCTAGGGCACTTAACAACATCAAACCTCACATTAACAGCATATTTGTATTCAAGAGTCTGTTATATCAATCTCACCTGAACTTCTAACGTAATCTTATTATGGCGACACAAGTTATTACAGTGACCACTTGCCAGATGAGGAAAACAGAGACTCAGGGTTGAAATGACTTTCCCATGGTCACGGGGCCACGGACCAGGTATTCTGAGTTTCAGCCTTAGGGTTTCCACCTCATTCCACTAACCTCAGAGATTATCCTTGCACATGAACATCATTTTACAAGTTGACCGTGGAGTTTCGACATTACCTAAGTGAGGTTCACCCCACACCTGCCAAGTTGTTCTAGTCCCACTTTTCAGATACTGAAGGTGAGCATCCAGGCCTGAAGATGAGAAAGAGCAAGATGAATTTGACCCATTTGACATGCTTCAAGTTAAGTTTTTAGTAAGTTTCAGTGATTTTTCAGCTCAAAATCCAGACTGTTGTGTGGCAAAAATAACCAAATAAAATGTCTCCAGAGGAAGGTGTCTATAGGAAGCACCACATCTCTATCACACTACACACAACATCCTGTACAGGGGACATGAATGATTTTCTAATTGATATCTCCCCCTAGTTCAGTGTTAGGAATTGAATTGAGTTCCCCCAAATAGCCTAACCCCTGCACTGGCAATCGTGACCTTGTTTGGGGAAATAGGGTCTTTCTTTATAGCTATCAGGTAATCAAGTCCTACCAGATGAGGGCGGCTCCTGGTACCAATGCCTAAGCAGTGTCTTCAAAACAGGGACACCACAGTCACACTCACGAGGAGACATCTGGTGAGGATATATCTATAAGCCAAGGAATTTCAAGAAATGCTTAAGACTACAGAAACTGAAAGAGACCTTGGTCGTGTGCTGCAGCTGGTAAGAGAGAGAGCAGAGCCCTGCTGATGCCCTGGATTTGGACTTCTATGCTCCAGAACTGTGAGAAAATAAATTCCTGTGGTCTAAACCCACCCACTTTGTGGTATTTTGTTATGGAAACTTCAGAGAAAAGAATCTAACAAATGTCAACTCCCTCCTGTGCACCATGAAGAGCTTGGAGCACACACTCCCAACTGTCCTTCCCAGATCGAACGTGCTGGGGTTGGTGAACACAATACCGGAGGGGAACCAGGAGGACGAGAGTGTCTAGAAAGGGGGATTGTAATGCTCACTTTGCCACTTAATAGCTCCATGACATCAGACAACTGTTAACCTCTCAGCAGGGAAAGTGTCCCATCTGGCAAGTGCTTTCTGAGGCAAAAATGTATATTGTGCAACCATGGCCTATGATCACAGTAGCCTCTCAGGGCTGAACCCAACCATGATTCCGAGGCTGACAGCATCAGGGGAACCTATAACCCAATGGGGCCCCAGGATCAACTGCTGGAATTTATGTCGGTGGGTCAAATTGGGAAGCATCATTTGAGTGTTGGAGAAGAAAGCAGGAGACATGGTTGCTGCAGAAGAAGGTACGGTGGATCAGTTCACACCCTGATCCCCAAGTCTAGAGGGCTAGGATTGTCCTTACTCCCCAGAAGCTACAGGCAGAAACCAAGACATCGTTTCTCTAGGGAACTCGTTGCGTTTCAGGACTTAATCGAGGTTCTTTCAAAAACACAGCTGTCCTTGAGTAAGGTCCTCCTCGTGCCATTGTTAGGAGCCCTCAAGTCGGTTCCAACTCTGAGCCAGCCTATGCACAAAAGACCCAAAATTGCCTGGTCCTGCTCCACACTCACATTTGTTATAGTTTAGCCCATTTTTGCAGCCACAGTGCCCATCCACAGCATCGAGGGTCTTCCTCTTTTTCCGTGCCCTTCTACTTCCTTTTCTAGCCACTGGTCTTTCAAATGCATCAATTGTTCTTCAGTCGTCCTTCTTCCATATCCAACTTACTCCTGCGTATGAGACACATGAAAATACCATGACGTGGGTCATGCACCCTTACTCCTCAGAGTGACACCCTTCCTCCTCAACACTTTAAAGAGGTATCGTAGAACAGATTTATCAATGCAGATATGTTGTTTGGATTCTTCACTGTTTTTTCCATGAACACTGATTGTGAATTTAAACATGATGGAATCTACTTCTCTTTTGTTCATTTATCATGATGTTTCCTGTTGCTTTCGTTGGATAGTGTGGGCTTCTTTACAGTGCACTGTGATCCAGTTTGAAGGCCGGAGTCCTTGGTCTTCATCCGCAAGTGCTTCCAGCCGTCTTCACTTTCAGCAAACAAGGTTGTGTCATCCGCATATCGCAAGTTGTCGATACACTTCCTCCAATCCTCAGAGAATGGAACAAGGGAATGCATACTGCATGGCTGAAAATGAGGAAAGGTGAGCAACAAGGTTAGACCATTTCCCCATACTTACTCGATCTGTATGCTGAGCAAATGAGCAGAGAGGCTGGCTTATATGAAGACGAAGGTGGCTTCAGGATATGTGGCTTTCTTTTATACCAGTCCAAATTGGTTCCCTGAGAGAGACTCGCAGACGACAAGGAAAAAAGGAGGCTCAGAAATACATCGTGTGGCACGGAAAGTGGATTTTGTTTGTTTCCTTATAATCCTCGCTGTAAAAAAAAAGCATTTAAATCACTTATAGAAATTCATAATGCAACAGAATAAAATAATCACCATATCACCAAGATGAAGGAATAATCATAATACCATAAAAAGTGAGAGCTTGCTAACTGGTACGCCCTTCGTTTTGCATCTTGACTAGGAATGGACTGAGAATTTACTGCTTTGCAAGGAAAATCTAGAGATTATTGTGGACAGAAAGTTTAGCTGGCTCTCTGTCGCACTGACGTAGACAACTCGTATTCACATGGGACCCTCAATGTGGAAGACTGGGGACCGTTAGCAGAATGACAGGACTTCACAGAACATTTGACCTTCAACCAAATAGTCCTTCCTCTGGTAGTGCTTCTGGCTTCTGTCAGCTAAAGATAAAACCATTCCAATGTTTTAGAATTCCACATTAAAGTGGTCCTTACAGAAATCAGAAGGCTAGATTAGAGGAGCTATTAAAATCTATTAAGCAGTTGCTTCAATGAGTACTTCACAAGACACTGAAGAATCTTTCAACAGGCCTTTATTTAATTGTCCCTCAATTAAGCAAAGGCTTTTTTTGTGGATTTTTTTTTGTTTTTGATGAAGCAATTCTCTATAACTTAGAATTCTATCCCTTCCTTCCACTCTTAAGTAATTCTCATAAATTATTTAAGATGCAACTGAAGTCCCATTTGGCCACTTATTCATTAATTAAAAGGTTAACCTATTTTCCATAATAGATTTTGAAATATTCCCTGACCACTTCTCAAATAAAGTTATATGAGATCTGATGGCTTTTTGTTTACAACTAAATAAATAAATAAATAACTCCTAGATATAGAAATAATTAATTTAATGCCTTATATTAATAGGAAAGAAGCCTACAACATTACTATTCTTAATCCTGAAATACTATGTTGTATGAATCTGACAGTCAGGCATTGGAAAAATTACGTGGGATACACTTTGATTTCATATATTCTTTTAAGACATATCATAGCATATTAATTTCTTTTAGAAAAAAGGTATATCATAAATAACACTTAGAATTCCACTTGTAGTAACATGGAATATAGGTATTTTACATAATCCTAAGTATTCTAAAAATAAGAACAAAGGTGAAGAGAAGCTAACAAAATTCCCAGGAACCTCAGGATGTAAAAAATAGTACAATTGTGTGTTTACTGGGTTTCTCTTTTTTTCATATTTCCCAGACTAGCTGCTGAAAAAAACCAGCAACCTAGAAATGTGAACGAATACATTTTTTTAATTAAAATGTTTTCATCTACAATTTTTTTAAACTCTTTAAAATACTAGGAAATCTAAGAAGGTAGAAAACTATTAGATAATAACCATTCAACTCTAACCAAACACCACACACACACACACACACACACACACACACACACACACTATAGCCTCACCACCACCCATATCAACAGGAGCCAAGAGGGAAGGCTAAACTTCTACTTTCATGAGGTAATAATAAAGCATGTCAATGTTCCGACTGAAGTAGTAGCAGACTAGCTCAAGTCAAAAACCAGAACTTTCACACAAAGATTCCATCTCTGCACTGTCAGAGGCGACTATATCTGGAAACAGAACTCCCCTCCAAATCCAGCAGAAACAAGATGGTCACCCACCTCAGGTATCAATAAAATTTAGTGAGGAACTTGTTCTGCTACCTCCTCTAGATAAAAATATGCCTATTACCCCACCCACCCAGCAATCAAGCAAGAGTGATAAAAAATGAGCTAAAATTGAAATCTTATATGAGATCCAAAAATCTCATAGCATAATACAAGTCATACCAAGAGCCATGTAGATTGCAAACCGAATGGAAAAAACAAAAACTCACAATCAATCAATGCAGTACTGAGATGACAAAGATGTTGGACTTATCTGACAAAATTTGTTAAGCAATCATGGAAGAACAATGCTTCCAGGAGCAAGTGTAAACCTGCTGGACAAAAGGGAAAAAAGTAAAAATCCTCAGCAAAGAAATACAGGATATAATGAAAAAACAAAAGCGTTGTTGTTGTTGTTGTTGTTGTTGTTGTTGTTGAAGTGCCACCGAGTCACTTCCCGCTCCCAGTGATTCTGTGCACAACAGAATGAAACCCTACCTGGTCCTGTGTCGTCCGCACACGTGATAATACACTTGAGCCCTTTGCTGCAGCCACCGTGTCAATCCATTTGTTGAGAGGCTGCCTCTTTTTCACTGCCTCTTTACTTTACCATGCAAGGTGACTTTTTAAGAGACTTGTCTGTCTAATAAAATGTCCAAACCACGTGAGACAAAGTCTCCCCATCTTTGTTTCTAAGGAGCGTTCTGAATATACCTCTTCCAAGACAGACTTCTTTTGTTCTTTTGGCAGTCCTTGGTAGTTTCAATATTCTTCTACGGCACTATAATTAAAATGCACGGATTTTCCTTCATTCTTCCTTATTCAATGTCCAATGCTCACATACCTCTGAGGCCATGGAGAAAAGCAGGGCATGGATCAGGCACGTTCTCATCTTCAAAGTAATATCCTCGCTTTTCAATATTTGAAACAGGTTTGTGAAATAGATGTACTGATGCAATGTGCCATTTGATCTGTTGACTGCTGCTTCCATGAACAATGACTGGGAAACTAAGCAAGACAAATCTCTTAACAACTTGAATCTTTTTTTCCATTTCTCATGATGTTGCCTATTTGTCCAGTTGTGCATATTTAGTCCTTCTTTACATTGAGTTTTAATCCAGACTGAAGATTGCAACCTTTGATCTTCATTAGCAAGTGCCTCAAGTCCTCCGTACTTTCAGCAAGCAAAGTTGTGTCATCTGCATATCAATGTTGTCAATAAACCTTCTTCCAATCCCTCCATGCCACACTCTTCTTCACATAATCGTTTCTCAGATGTTTGCTCAGCATAGAGACGGAATAAATATCGTGAGAGGATACAGTCCTGATGCACACTTTTCCTGGTATTCTCTTCGTACAACTGACTTGATTCATATACAAGTTCCTCATGCAGCACAATAGACTGTTCTGGAATTCCCAGTCTTCTCAAGACTATCCGGGTGTGTTAGGATTCACACAGTGGAACGCCTTCGCACAATCAATAAAACATGAGGAAACATCTTTCTGCTCTTCTCTCCTTTGAACCAAGATCTATCTGACATCAGCAATGATATCTTGTTTTCCATATCTTCTGAATCCAGCCGGCAGATCTGGTAGCTCCTGTCAATGTACTGCTACAGCTGTGGTTGGATGATCTGCAATAGAGACCAGTGATATTGTTCTATAATTTTAGCACTCATGGGTCACATTTCTTTGGAGTGAATGCAAATATGAATGACTTCCAATTAGTTGGCCAAGTGGCTGTCTGTTAAGTCTCTTGGCATAAACAAGTGAGTGTTTGCAGTGCTCCATCACCTTGCTGAAACATTTCCACTGGTATTCTATTGATTCCTGGAGTCCTGATTCTGGTAAATGCTTTCAGGGCAGCTTAGCCTTCTTCCTGTAAAGTCCTTGGTTCTGAATCCCATGCTACATCCTGAAGTGGTTGACTGTCACGCTGTTCTTTTGGTCCAGTGACTGGGTATTCTGTTCATCTTCTGATGCTTCCTGTGTCACTCAATATATTTCCCATGGAATCTTTCAATATTGCTGCTCAAGCCTTGGATTTTTTCATTCGTTACTTCAGTTTAAAGTACACTGAAAATGTTCTGCTTTTTATTTTCTAACTCTAGGGTAGTTAGAAATTTCATTATAATATTTTACTTTGTGTTCTCAAGATCTCCGACTTCATCATTTCTTAAAGTCACCTTTTCTACTCTACGATGAAGAGCAAGTTTCAGAGTTTCTTCTGAGATCCGCTTCGATCCTTTCTTTCATTCCTGTCTTTTAAGTGACCTGTTGATTTCTTATGTGTGCCATGCACGATGTCATTTTGCACCTCAGCAGATCTTCTGTCCTTAGTGTTCAGCGCAGCAAATCTGTCCTTGTGTTGTTTTCCCAGTACAGGTGGGATAGACTCAAAGGTAGTATTTTGGTTCTTGTAGACTTGTAGACTCTTTTCTTCAGCTCCAGTTTGAATTTACATATGAGAAATTAATGGTCTCTTCTCCTGGTCTTATTTTGGGTGCTGATATTGAGCTTCTTCATCATCTCTAACCATCAATGTAGTCGATTTGATTTCTGTGGGTTCCATCTGGAAAGTCCATGTATATAGTGGACTTTTATATTGTTGAAAAAAAGTGTTTGCAATGAAGAAATCACTCATCCTGCAAAATTCTATCATGAGATTCCAGTTTTGTTTCTATGACCAAGGCCATATGTTCCTTCCTCTCTTTCCAACTTTTGCCTTCCCATCGATGCATCTTGATTGCATGTTTGAAGATATTGGTAGTATGCTTCAATTTCTGCATAGCTAGCTTTAGTGGTTGTATTTAAAGGTGAATAATAGTTGTGTTGGCTGGTTTTCATTGAATGGGGATATATATTATCCTATCATAGACAGTATTGTACTTCAAGACAGATCTTGAAATGTCCGTTTTGATGAGGAATGCAACACCATTCCTCTTCAATCTGTCATTCCAAGCATAGTAAACCATATGATTTTCTGATTCAACATGGTCAATACCTCTCCATCTCAGCCCACTAATACCTCCAATATAAATCTCAATGCATTACCTTTCAGTTTTTGATTATTTAAAAATTTCTTACATTCATACTTTCTAAGCTAAAAATACATTCACTGCCATCAAGTCAATGCCAACTCATAGTGTCCCTCTAGGACAGGGTAGAATTGGCCTTGTGTGTTTCCCCAACTATAACTCTTTATGGGAATAGAAAACATCCTATTTCTCCTGTGTAGCTAGCTGGTAGTTTTTAACTGCTGACCTTGGGGTGAGCAGGCCAATAAGTAACCACTGTACCACTGAGACTTCAAATTTAGACCTGAAAAATATAACCAACCAAACAAAAACATTAATAAATAAACTCAATCGCAGAATACAGGAGATAGAAGAGTTAGTGAACTATATAAGACAGAATAAACGTAATTACATAATTTGAATAATTCAAGGAATTCCTTTTGATCTTCTAGTATAAGGATAGTATATAGGAAAATGGAATTTAATTTGGAGTTCAGAAATACACTCATACATCTATGGTCTTTAACACAAGTACCAAGTTCATTCAATGTAGAAAGAATAGGTTCTTCAACTGGATTTCCATATGCAAATAATAAATTTCTACCTACACCTCCATCATACAAAAAACTTAACTCAATGTGGATAAAAGAAATAGCACAAAAACTAAAACATTAAACATTTAAAAGAAAATATTGGGTAAAGCTTCAAGACCTTTTTTCTAACATAATCTTAGATATGACACCAAATCACAATTCACAGGAAATACCCAGCCACCAAGCCTTCCATGATGTTATGATGCTGAGCAAGTTTCAGCAGAACTTCCAGACTAAGATGAACTACAATAGAAGCCTGGAAATACACTTCCTAAAAATCAACCATTGAAGACCCTGTAGTGCAAAACAATCCCACCGGCAAGTATTCATAGGGATGGCTAGATAGTCTTTTACCCCATTGTACATGAGGTCACCATGCATCAGGGGCTGACTTCCTAGCAACTAGCAACATTAGGTTTTGTTGCTATGTTTTGCTCTGTCTTCTTTTTGTGCATATTATTATCTGTGCAGGTCTAACTAGATAAGGTAGGCCAGATAAACAATCTGGAGGAGAAAACAATGGGACCGATGGTTCCAGGGGTGAGGTAGGGGTGGACCTGGGAAAGGGTGGTGGTGGAAGGAAGTGGTGTTAACAAACCCAGGGACAAGGGAACACAAATGATTCAAAATTGGTGGGCAGGAGGGTGTAAGAGGCCTGGTAGGGTTTGATCAAGGGCAATGTAACCAAGAGGAAATACTGAAACCCAAATGAAGGCCGAGCATGATAGCGGGATAAGAAGAGAGTAAAAGGAAATAGAGGAAAGAACCGGAGCCAATGGGCATTTGTAGAGGTCTAAATACAGGCATGTACATATGCAAATATATTTATATATGATGATGGCGAAATAAATCTATGTGCATAATTTATAAATTTAATATTTAGGTAGCAGATGGACATTGGGCCTCCATTCCAGTACTCCCTCAATGCAAGAACACTTTGTTCTATTAAACTGGCATTCCATGATGCTCACCTTCCCAACACAATCACTGACGACAAAATGGATGCATAAGCAGATGTGGTGAAGAAAGCTGATGGTGCCTGCCTATCAAAAGATATAGTGTCTGGGGTCTTGAAGGCTTAACGATAAACAAGTGACCATCTAGCTGAGGAAAAACAAAGCCCACATGGAAGAAGCACACAGCCTGTGTGATCACGAGGTGTCAAAGGGTTCAGGTATCAGGCATCAAAGAACAAAAAAATCATATCATTGTGAATGAGGGGGTGTGCAGAGTGGGGAATTAACATCCATCTGTTGGCAACTGGACATCCCCTTACAGTAGAGTTGCAGGGAGGAGATGAGAGAGTCGGGATGCAGTGTAACAACGATGAAACATTTAACTTTCCTCTAGTTCTTAAATGCTTCCTCTCCCCCACCCCCATTATCATGATCCCAATTCTACCTTACAAATCTGGCTAGACTAGAGGATGTACACTGGTACAGATAGGAACTGGAAACACAGAGAATCCAGGACAGATGTACTCCTCAGCACCAGTGGTGAGAGTGGCAATATCAGAAGGGTGAAGGGAAGGTGGGGTAGAAAGGGGGAAATGATTACAAGGATCCACATTTAACCTCCTCTGTGAGTGACAGACAACAGAAAAGTAGGTGAAGGCAGACATTGGACAGTCTAAGATATAACAAAATAATAACAAAGTATAAATTATCAAAGATTCATGAGGGAAGGTAGGGTGGGAAGGGAGGGGGAAATGAGGAGCTGATACCAAGAGCTCAAGTAGAAAGCAAATGTTTTGAGAATGATGATGGCAACAAATTTACAAATATGCTTGACACAATGGATGGATGGATGGATGGATTGTGATGAGTTGTACAAGCCACAAATAAAATGATTTGTAAGAAAACTAGATGATAGGAAGAAAGGGAGGAGGGGTGGAGGAACAAAGAGGAAGGGGGTGGGGAGGAAGGGAACTAGGAAGTAGAGAAGGTAGATAATTACAGACACACTAGTTCCTCACCAAAGAACTCTTGACAATGAACTTATCATTTAGGACTTTCTCAGAGCTTCATGTTGATCCAGCAGCTGGGACAATGCGCTCACGCACAGCTATGAGACAGAGCAGACCGGAGAGCGCCGCAGAGCAACTGTAGCATGATATGTTTAGAAATTGTAGTCTTTTTTATGTTCCAGTAGTAGAGAGAGCCTAAATAATACAGTTGAGATAGTAGAGAAATTGGTAAGAGGAAAGAGTGAAAGTCTTCCTCTACATCATTGGTTCTCAATCTTTACAGACGTCACAATACCATAGAGGGCTTACTAAAATGTAGTTTTCTGAATTCCACTGAAAGTGCTTCTGATTCAGCAGGTCTAGATTGGGGCCTCTGAATTTTCATTTTTAACTCCTTCCTGGTACCAGTTTTGAAGAGTAAACTGTAGAAAGCATACATGGAGTACCACGGCTTTATGACTTAGTCGTTTTGTAGGTACGAGTCACTTTGTAAGCTCTCCGAGTCTCAGCATCCTCATGTGTACTACTAAAGAGCAATAATATAAATCAAAATGATCTTAAACGGTCAATTTTGAAAATAAATATAAGAAAATACCTGTGAAAAGATTGCATTAATTAGAAAGTACTGTATGAATTTGTTCTTTCATTTAAAAAATTAAATTTTTAAATTAAAATTTTACTTATGAATTATATTAGGAGTTGAGAATCAATCAATCATTGCTGATTACACTCTAGTGTGCCAAATAAATAAACAATAGTTAATTATTTAACTCTGATTCCACATAAATATTATTTGTCATTAATAAAAATATTTAAGTAATGACAACATTTTGATACCGGAAGTTATAGAGTAAAATTGTGCGAGTTTTAAAAATCAAAACAAACAAATGCCAAGTCTAAGGGCCTGAGAAGATTAAAGAAAAATCCTTATCAATAAATTAACTATACTTAAGGACTCAATTCCTTCTATAGAAAAAAATTTATTGCAGAGATAATCTCAAGTGCTCCTAAATTGCTAAGAAGCACCTTGAGTAATTTTGTTGTATTTTGAGCAATCGGTGTATAAACAGCAATCCGAGCATCAAACAGCAATTGAAGAGGGGCCACTCTCCAGTGTTGATTCCAAGTACGTCACGGGGCCACTGTTTACTTCGAGCTTTCAGCAGCACCTTGCGCTTTGCAAGTTAGTCATTGGAGACCCAGCGTTGCTGCCTTTTATGAAATTTGACTAGAAACAAATCTAATTCTTTCCCGATTCAACCCTGCACTGCATCTTAACTCACCTTAGGCCAAAATGCATCCTCATGTGCGGGAGACAAACTCACCAGAAGGTTCTCTGAGAGGATTTTATCTTTGGGCAAGGACTTCAAAGCTCCCCAAGCAGGCAGTGAGCAGGGCGCTGTCTGCCTGCAAAGGGCAGCCAGCAGGGTGGAAGAGTCAGACGCTACTCACTTGCTTTCGGTGACAAACTGGAATTGCGCTCACAGACCTGGAAACCCAGCCAAACCAACGTGGGGTTGGATCAGAGGCTCCTTTTCACTTTATTCTGGGCCTTTTAAAACTAAAAATTGTACTCTTTTTCCAGGCTCAATACTTTAAAAAGACAAAATATGTGATTACCTCGAAGAGATTTCCATAACTTTTTACGAAAGAGAGCCTGATTTTCCGGAATTAATTCCCCTGAAACAAACAAATTACCAACTTGAAAAATGGAATTTACTCATGTCGTTCCTAGGTCACATTTGTCACGCAGGCAGGTTGACAATTCTACATTAGACAGCCCCTCGGAGGTAATGGGACATCAAGCAATCACTATTTGCTTTTTAATCCACCGTGGGGCAATCTAATCTCCAAAAAGAGCTCCTAATGGTCCATTTCACCATCATCTTTCTGATTTTCCTTATCTTTGTCTTGCTCGTTACTGTCTTTCCCCTTTCTCCTTCTCCAGTGATGCCAAGAATGCCTGTATCTCTGAGTCTAAGAACCCAACCTCACCCCGTCCTCAGCAAGCATACACTGTTCATTCCTCATATTTGTCTCACACCCTCACACCTTTGTATCAGAAACTGCTTTTAGACGCAAGCCTTCACATCTGTTTGAACTTCGAAGGAGTGGGGCGGGCAGGATGGAAACATATCAAGAGAAGAGGTATCCAAAAATAGACCGAATTCTCTGGAATTACACCTGACTTGAAGATACGTGTGCAGAAGTTTATAGGATAGCACACCTGGACTAAAAGAACACCAGTGGCACAGGGCTTAAGAATTTGACTGCTAACTGCATGGTTGGTGGATCAAACCCAGCAACCTCTTTGCAGGAGAAAAGTGCAACAGCGTGTTTCTGTAAAGACTCCAGTTTTGCTAACTCTGTGGAACACATCTACTCTGTCCTGTAGGATCATTGGGAGTAGGAGTTGACATAAGAGAGTTTTTGTTATTCTTGTTTGGTTTTAGACTTGGTTACTCTTGGGATTCCGCCCTATTACAGAGTTAAGAAAGCAGGGCTGGGCTGGACAGAGGGAGAAGTTGGGCTGTGGTCCAATCAAAACACAGGCTTCCACTAGTCTTACAGAGAACGATGGAGCCCCAGGACAGTCCTACACAGCTACCCCATATTGTCTTCCATTGGGTTGGACTAGTCACTGGGTGTCGACTGATGCCTTATTTTGGAAGAGATTATTCTTTTTAGGGAGTTAACCTGTGAAGACCTTAGCCACCAATGCTCTGTGACTACAAAAAATGAGTGCTTCAGTCTTGAAAGAGATCTAAGCAAAATACCTCAGCATCAACTAGAACGTTTAATTACCATTCTGCCATTTCTGTAATTATGCTTTGACCCAGCAAGGAGGCCAGGTTCGTTATTATAATGGGAAATAGGAGAGAATCGATCAGGAATCACAAAAGGAAACAGAGGGCACACACAATACCACACCAAACTCGGCTGCCACGTAATCAATGCTGACTCATATCAACCCCCGATAGAGTGGGTTTCTGAGATTGTAACTGTTTATGGGAGTAAAAAGCCCAGTCTTTCACGCATGGAGCTGCTGGTGGTTTTGAACTGACTGACCATGCAGATCACAGCCCAACACAGAACCACTACACTACCAGGGCTCCCCCACACAATAGAGAATAGTGCTTAACCAAAACAAACAAAAAAAAAAGATTTAACTACAACAAAACTATTTACAATGATGTAGGTCAGATTTTGGAGAACAACAGGTAAATATATAGCCATTACTACTCTTTGGACAGAAATCCCTGGACTCCAGAAGTCATGTATATGTAAAGGAAAGAGCAGAGACCTTCTGTGGAGGTAACAGACAGCTTGAATTTCTTGCAGGAAAGGAGGCAGGGAAGTAACTACAACCACCTCACTCTCCTTCCAGAGCTCCATAATTGGGATGTTCATTGATCAAAATATTCAGCATCCAAGCTTGCTCCCATTCCAAGTTATGGATATACACAAAGGAGTAACAATCTTTCTCAATTACTTGGGACAACATTTTAGGGTATAGAGTCATAACGCTAAGTACTGTGGCAATAAGAAATTAATCTGTGTTTAAAGACTTTTGAAAGTAATTTTTTAAGCTTTTGGAATGTGCAAGCCTAGTAAGTCAGTGACTTGGTGTATTTAGAGAAAGAGAAACACACAAAGTTAAGAAGCTAACATGCTGGGTATATATAAGAGTCACATCGAGTTTTAAACAGCAAAACAAAACAACAAGCAAGCTCTATAAATACTAAGCTGGAAACACTATCACGCTGGCGTCTGTATTACAGAAATTCCTCGGGGGAGCATGATGTACAATCATGGTTCAGAATCATTATCACAGGCTCTGGGTGATTGTCATGGAATACCACTAAAGGTTCTTCCAAAACATAGAAAGGAGTTAGAGGCAATAGTCTCATGCCAAAACAGCATTTAGTGGCAAAGCCCCTTAATCTTTGACTAATTTTAAGTATTTGCAGAGTGCTTTCTAAAAGCCAACGCCAACCAGTTTGACTATGAAAGCAAGAAACTTGCTTTGTCTTATTTAATTGGTGTTTATTATTCCTATCATACTTTGTCTCTGTAAATTTGAACCAAATTATACATGAGGATATTACATTTAAAAAATATAACCTTAATGTTTGGCAATTTTAATGAAGTCCCACACATGGATATGTCAAAATTGAGGGAGAAGTAATAAGGAAAAAGTTAGTGATAAAGTTTTAAAGAAAACTCCAATAAAATGGTGACAGAGCTCACCTCACAACATCCCCACACCCAACTCCAGTCTGTCCAATTCCTTGAGCCAAAGTTCCACTGGGGTGTACAATCATAGTGGTCTAAGTGAGACTCTGGGCTCTGCAGGAAGTCAAGCAGAGAAAATGGCGTTTCTTAAATTGGGTTTCCTAGCACAGCAAAACCAGAGAAGCACTTACCAATAGATACAAACATAGACATAGACAGACACAGACTGAGGTGTTTGTTTGTTTGTTTCTGGGAAACAGCTCACAGAGTTGGAAAGTCTAGAGAGCCTCAAATATATTGGCCAGGCAGCAAGCTGAAGTCTCCCCCTGAATCAAATAGTAGCGGGATCTAAGAAACCCCAAATCTGTCACTCATTGGCAGGATACTGTTTCAGACAGTTGCAAGAGATAGTTAATAAAAAACCTGCCAGTCAAACAACAAGCTCATTTCCCAAGAATAAGAGGGCCGAGGATGACAAGGTCAATGTAGACTCAACAGAGAGTCTACGCTTTGCCAGAACATTCATGAGAGGGGGTTTCAGAGAGTGCGTGGAATTCAAGGAGAATGGGATTTTCCGTGGCATTTGGAAGACCCTTTGTATATATGTAATGTAAGTCATACCCCTAGGGTAAGTCCCATTTTAACTTATAGGCTGCTCACATCACACTAACAAATTAGAAAATAATTACATGACATCAAACCACTAAGCATCAAGTCTAGGTTATATTGACACATGACATTAACCAACAAACACACTGAGGTAAGTGTTACTCTCTGAAGAGTTAGCCTAAAAAGTCTCAATTGAAATGTACAATAGGAGGATAAGCAAAAAATATTGCTACATATTCTCATATGCAACGCATATTTCCCATACTCTTGACCTACTGAATGGAAGCCACATGACCCAGCCACCCTTATGCCTCCTGAAACCACACCTACTAGGTCAGGGCTACTACCCACTCCTGCACACTTGGAACCTACTTTATAGGTACTGGAAAGTACAAAAACTGTACTATACAGACAGACAACACAGAACTGTACCCATGCTCACTTTCTCTATTAGAAGACAAGTACAGAGTGACATCAGCAACATACATTCACTGGTTAGATACAGATGCAATAGCATCATCATTTTTCATAGAGAGCACAACCGATCTCAGAAGACAAGGTAGAGTGGCTCAAATAAGAAACAAACATATAGAACAACAAGACTTTTCTCAGGGAAAAGAAAACAGGCCCTGGAACTAATTAATAAGGAATTTAAAGAATGTATTTAGAATTCTTCGATTAATTGAAAGAAAGATAGACAAAAACAAGTCAAACAGAGAAATAAAAATTCTTGAAGAATTCAAGAACTGAAAAAAATCTTAAAAGTATAATCCATACAAAGACAGCAAATAGAACCTCAGAAGCATAATACTAAGATTTCAGAAACAGATAAGTTGTTAAAAGAAGAAATGAGTAAAATTGTGTGAATGAAATGCTGAATTAGTGAGCCTGAAGATAAATCTCTCAATAAAAATATGCTTGAGGAATATTTTTAAAAAGAACAGCATAAAATGTCAAAGAAAGTCTGAAAATGATGTGGTACACTATGAAAAGAAAAAATGTGATCAAATTGTAGAACAGGAAGAAACAACAGAGTGTAGAGAACTATTGTCAAAGAATCGTTGCAAGAAAACATCTCTCACATCGTGGGATATGAAAAATTATGCATTCAAAAAGCTGAACAACCCCCAAACAGGATAGTTTTGTTTTGTTTTGTTGTCAACCATCATGATATAGCATGATCAAACTTTCTAACACCAAAAACAAGGAAAGACAACTGACAGCAATTTAGGAAAATTAAAAGCTACTTAAAAAGGAGACCAATATATGATTAGTTTATGACTTCTCAGCAGAAACCATTCATGCAAGGATCTAATGAGAAGAGATTTATAATACTCTGAAATGGGAATTTAAAAAAATCTGGCAAATATAAACCATATTTTGTATCCAAAGTAAAATAAAAATACAAGACTGAAAACAGAAAAGAGATATCAGCTTATACTAATGATGATTACAAAATGAATAGAGGAAATAGTGAAATTAACAAAATTTCAAATAGAGAAGTCAAGTCGATTTCAAGCTAGAACAAACATTTTTAAACTTGGAAAGAAATTAATAAATTTAAATAAAATTAATCAACCCTACCAAAATAAAAAGGACAATCATAAAAACTGAGTAAAGAATAAAACAGCAGCAATTAGGACAGAAATGCAATAAAGCAACAGCAAGGAAATTAAAAGAAATTCCATGAACAAAATGAACTCAGCACAGAAAATTGTGGAATGAAGAAACTAGAAGCATCACACACGCATGCACGTGCGCACACACACACACACACACACACACACTTATTTTAAAAAAATATATCTCCAAACTCACTGCCAGCAAGTCAATGCCAACTCATAGGACAGGGTAGAACTTCCCCTGTGAGTTTCTGACTGTAACTTTTTACAGGACTAGAAAACCCTATCTTTCTCCCATGGAGCTGCTAGTAATTTTGAACTACAGACCTTGCAGATTGCAGTCCAATGCATAACTACTGTGGAAAATGGAATGATACTATCTCAGAAAGTTGGAAAAAGAAATACTATATGACTGAGCAACCCTTTTACTTAGTATCTATTCTAGGGAAATAAGAGTGGTGACACAAATATATACATATGTACATATAGATACATATCCACACCTATATTCATCACAGCATTAGTCTCAACAACAGAAAGATGAAAGAAACTTCAATGTCCACCAGTAGTAGAATTAATAAACAAGCTCGGCATATTAAGATAATGGAATAGTATACAACATTAAAAAATAACAATGAAGCTGCAAAATACCTCACAACATGGATGCACATGAAGGAAATGTTGCTGAGGGAAATGATTCAATCATAAAAAGACAAAATTATACAAGACCACTATAATAAAAATCAAGAAACGGTTTTCACAGGAAAACGTTTTGTGGTTATGGGTAGAAGGAGGGGAAGGAAGTTGGGGGAGGTCATAGACTATGTTGTAGACAAGTGATAATAAGATGAAAGGGAAGGGCAATATACAACGAGGAAGTTAATAAAAAATAAACAAGCAAATATGACACTGGGGAAGCCTTGCAAGAGTCAAAGGCAGCAAATCAAGTCACTGTTATGTACACAATCCTGTCCTACTGGTGATCTACAAGTAGATCCTTGAATACAAACACATTTATTTGAAGGGGGGGTTATTGGTTTGATTGCTTTTCAAACACATTTAATAAGTAAAGGAAAGGCAGAAATAAACCCACGAACATAGAGGTTGACAGTGGATAGTTGTATATGTGCATTTACCTTTGTTGCGATCCATGAATGTGATAGAGCATCATTCAATATTTTACCCATAAAGTCTTGAATTTTTTAGGTCTATTAGCTTGAGAAATACTGAATATATTCTTGTCTTTTGGCTCTATTTCTCCAGGTCTTTGCATGTTTTATTCTAATACTTGATTTTCTCCGGTCACTCTGAAAGCGTTTGCTCAGTTCTTTAATTTTATCATGTCATACATTTGCTGAAACTATTCTACTTTGCAAAGTACATTTAAGAGTCTATTCTGACATCCATTTTGGCATTTTAAAAATCTTTTCTTTTAAATAAGCTTTTAACTTCTTCATAGATGATGACATCCGTGTCATCCCACCATTACTAAGGTTTTTGGCCATTCCAGAAGACCGAATTCACTGTCACCAAAATCATCACAACCCTATAGGACAGAACAGAACCGCACCTATAAGTTTCCAAGTTTGAAAACCTTTATAGGAGTCAAAAGTCTCATCATTCTTCTGTGCAGCAGCAAGTGGTTTTGAACTGCACCTTAGAGTTAGCAGCCCACATCGGTCATTCGTGGTCAAGTCTATTCTTGAAATGATCTCTAAATTCAGTTTGAATATATTCAAGGTAATATTTTGACTCTGGTAACTTATTTTTATTAGCTCCAAGTTTAACTTGCATATGAGCAAAATTGATGGTCTGCTCCACAGTCAGACTATTACCTTGTTCTGACTGATGATACTGAAGCTATGCATCATGTTTTCTACAGATGTAGGCAATGTAATTCCTTTATATTCCATCTGCCAAGTATGGAACTGAAGTAAGAATTCCAAGATGCACTGGAAGCATTGTCACAAAAATTAAGACTCCAGGAAATGACAGACTATCAATTGAAACATTTTAAGAAGAGAATGCAGCAACGGAGATATTTACTCATCTATGTCAAAAACTTTGGAAGAAAGTTACCTGACCTACCAACTGGAAGAGATACATGTTTATCCCCATTCCAAAGGAAATGGAACCAATAGAATGCAGAAATTATCCAACTTGCAAAACTGAAATTCTGCTAAAGATAATTCAAATATGATTGCAGCCAAACATGGAGAGGAAACTGCCAGATCCTCAAGACAGATTTAGGAGAGGGCAGAGATAAAGGGGTATCATTGGTGATAACAAAGGGTTCGTGCCTGAAAGCAGAGACTATCAGAAAGATAGTTCATGTATTTTATTGACCATGTAAAGGCATTTAACAGTGTGGATCATAAAACATTTTGCATTAAATTCTGAAAAATGAAAATTCCAGAACACTTCCTTCATTGTGCTCATGCATAACCTGTATATAGACCAATAGAAAAAGGGTATTGCCCAAACCCCAAACCCATACAATCTAGTTGATTTCTGACTCATAAAGGTACAACAAGAAAGAGTAGAATGACCTCATAGAGTTCTGAGACTATAAACCTTTATAAGAGCAAATAGCCTCACATTTTTCCCTCAGAGCAGCTGATGTGTTTGAACCACCAATCTAATACTGACACAACAGTATTAACAAGGATCTTTATGGGGCTACTACATTGCTTAAAATCAGGAAAACTATGGGTCAGCATTGGATCCGTTCACTGCATTTATTCAATCTGTATGCTGAACAAATAATCTGAAATGACAGACTATATGAAGAAGCCTATCTGATTCCCATTGGGCATTAGAATTAGATAAAACTCATTTACATGTTGTTATATGAACATGATACAAGTTGCTTTCAGAAAGTGATGATGACTTAAAGCACTTGCTGATGCATATCAAAGACTGCAGCATTCAGTGTGGATTACATTTCAACCTTTAAAAAACAAAAATCCTCACCCCTGGGCCAATGAGCAATATTATGATAAACAAAGAAAATATATAAATTGTCAAAAATCTCATTTCACTTTAATCCACAATCAACGTTCATGGAAGCAGCAGCCAAGAAATCAAATGATGTATGATTGCAGTGGGCGCATCTGCTACAAAAGAGCTCCTTAAAATGTTAAAAATCAGAGACCGCTTTGAGGGCTGAGGTGTGCCTGATGCCACGGGCTGTGGTATTTTTAAGCATTTCACATGTGTACAGAGGCTGAGCAATGAGTTCTGATGCTGTAAAGAGCACGGAATGTACCTTAGACTGCTGTAGAACCAAACAAAACTATCCCCGAAGTACAGCCAAAATGCTCCTTAGCAGAAGGACAGTGAGGGTTGTTCCTTAGAAGCCAGGATCTTTTGTCTCATGTACTTTGGACAAATTACTAGGAGGAAACAATCCCTGGAGAAGGCATTGACACAGGGACTGCAGCCATTAGCTCAAACATGGGGAGTGATTGTGAAGATGGCACAAGACCAGGCCATCGTCCATTGCACATAAGATCACAATTGTTGGGAAGCGACTTGATGATACCTAACAATAACAATCTACACAGCAAATTTGGTAGCCAGAAGAAAAAAAAAATATATGTATAAGTTTTTTCCCAAGAGAACAGAAACCTACTAAGAAGAAGAAAACGTGAGCAGGCAGGCCACTAACTATGAAGGAACTTGGAAAGATCAACTACTGAAAATCACGCATAAGGAACTCTGGTGATGCAAATGTTAAGCTCTGGACTCTTCACCAGAAGGTCTCTGTTTCAACCTCAGCAGGGGCTCTGCAGGATAAAAGACCTGGCGATTTGCTTTCACAAAGATGTTACCCCAGGAAAACCTACAGGCCAGCTCTACTCTTTGATCTAGCAGAGCTCTGAGTTCAAAACTACTGAAGGGCACACAGCAACAACACTGAAAAGAACATAGAAGAGATGAGCCCACAGTCCAATTTTATCTGATACTTAAAAAACTGATAATCCTTATCTTATTTAAACTCTTCTGGATCTGGACCTGAACAAAACCTTTCTGATTTGCCTTGTGAAACCGGTATTTCTCTAACATCAGAATATAATAGGTGAGCAAGATTAAGCTTACTTTTAAATACAAAGGCAAGTCATCTAAATCAAAATAGAAATCTAGCAATGTAACAAATGAGTAATACACTAATAAAATTTATTTTGGAAATGCAAGAGTGCTTCTATATTGGCAATGACTTGAATTTTTCTGTAAATTGCATTTCACACTTCTATTCCCTGGCCACTCTCATTTTTCTAGTTCATTTTCTTTTTTTTTAGAATATGAATTCATTTCGTTTATTTATTTTCTTAAAGATCATTTTGTTGGGGGCTCGTAGCAATCCACACATCAATCGTATCACGCATATTTGTACATATGTTGTCATCATTATTTCCTAAATATTTATATTCTATTTGAACCCTTGGTATTAGCTTCTCCTTTTACCCTCCCTCCTCCCCTCCCACCCTCATGACCCCTTGATAAATCATTATTATATTAATATCTTACACCAACCACTGCCTCTCTTTTCCTGCAGTTTCTTGCTCCCTCCTCTCCGCACCTTCCCCCTACCCTCCTGGTATTGCTACTCCCATTTCTGTTCCCGAGGGACTTATCTGACCTGGATTCCGTGAGTCCTGTGTCCTGTGTACAGATAGATTCCTATCTGTACCTGTGCGCATGGTCCTAGGCACTCAACTCCTATCATTCTTCATCTCAACAGGGTCTCCTGTCCATTGATTCTAAACCTTTTCACTGGCTTTCACCATTTGATGGCCAATAATAAGCACGTCCTTGCAATAATCTTTCCACTCCAATTTTGTACTTTTATAGGAAACCAGAGTCCCGGTTATATTTAAAACCCTTGTTTTTAAGTATCTGAACATGAATAAAGAAAAACAAAAAGCCACGGTGACTGGTACTTTAAGCTTGTTTGTCACTGAAACTCGGTGGTTCTTTAATACTGCTCCTTAATCAAACTGTTTGTTCCACTACATTAACTTTCCCAATCTCATGCTGTTGGTCTGCAACTCATGACAATGTCAAGCACGACATGTTGTGCTGTTGGGGATTGAATATTGTTTCCTTGTTTTCCATAGGAGCTCATTGACTGATTTTCAGAATTAGATCACCAGGACTTTCTTCCTGTTCTAGCATAACCTGGAAGCTCCACTGTAACCTGTTCACCATCATAGCAACGTGCAAGCCTCCACTGACAGGTGGTGAGAATGTGTGAGTTGCATTGGTGAAGAATCAACAGGCTCTTCCACGTGAAGTGTGACAGTTCTATGGTTGACCTACCAGTGCCTCAATTCCAATCTCATAGAGGATTGTTGAGACTAATTTCTCATTAAGTTCCCAATACCTCCTCACCCAACCTCGTGCTACTGAGATGATTTAATTTCCTACTTTAGTGAGAAAGTTGAACAGGAGAGAATTTTGACAGTATCATATTGCCATATATACCAACATCTGCTAGCATCTACACACATATACTCTGCTTCCCTGCCTCTTTTTAAAGATAAATTATCTGTGCTTGCATTTAAAGCCAATCCCTTTACTTGCATTAGATCCAAAAAGATTGTATGCACTATCCTCAGTTTCTCTTCTTCCACTCTTGATTTTACTCTTTCTATTTTTTTATGTTTAAAAATGTCATCCCCACAGAAACAGTATAAGGATAATACAATAAAAATTTATCCTTCACCAAATACTGTAATCTACCAATTATTAGCATAACCTATATTCTTTTAACATAATTAACAAATATTATCCTCTACCAATTATTATAATCCATCAATTATTACTATTTTGCCACATTTTCTCTACATTTATATCTTTTTAATATGAATTTAAGGGAGTTTAAAAGTCATAGAAAGTGGAATTAAAAGCTAGTAATAATGAGGATGGTGGAGGACTAGGTGAAATTTTGTTCTGTTGTACATAGGGTCACTATGTGTCAGAATCAACTCAATGGTTCTAAACAACAACATATATATATATATATATATGAGAGGTTAAAAATAGGGTAGAGATAGCATGGATTATTTAACTAATGGTGTCATATGCATCTAGAAGAAAATTAAATTAACCTCTATCTCATACAAAACAGAAGTTCATGTGAATTAATGATGTATACAATAAAGAACTTACAGTCTAAGGCATGTAACATCTTGTAAGAAAATCTAGACAACTTGATCACCTTAGGATTGGAGGATACTAGTTTTTTTTTCAGATTGTGCTTTTTAGGTTTATTTTGTTCTTATTGAGAATACCCACAGCAAAAAAATACACTAGATTCAACCATTTCTATGTGCAAAACTCAGTGACACTGTTGACATTCTTTCAGTCATGCAGCCATTCCCACCATGCTGTTCCTCGTCCGATGCCATCCACTCACTGTCCTCCAGGCTCCTGCTAATCTTTTGAGTTGCTATTGGCAATGTGACCCCCTATACATATTTGCTAAAAGAACAAAGTGCTTACGGCATACCATTTTATGAGTAATGCTTTTAAAGTTTTATTGCTATGTAATTCACATAATTCGGTGGTTTAAATATATTAAAACAAGTTGTGCAATCAATTTTAGAACTTTTTATTTATTCTGTACTCATTATTAGCTCCTCATCTTTCCCCCAACCTCCCTTTCTAGAACCCTAAAAAACTAAGAGTTACTGTGTCTATAGGTTTACCTATGCTGGATTGCATATAAAGAAAATCATACCAAAAAAACACCAACAATAACAAGATAAAACAGAGATATTTCAATCCAAAAGAAAGCAGGGAAAACAACTTGAATGGATTAAAAATGGGTCAAATGAGAAAACCAAAAATGTTCAAATATGACCTAACTATATCTGCATTTGACCTAACGACATCTGTGGCCTCTTGTCAGTCAGTTTGTCATACTGTGGTGGCTTGTGTGTTGCTGTGATGCTGGAAGCTATGTCATTGATATTTCAAATCCTGATATGAACCCATTTCAGCAGAGCTTACAGATTTAAGAATAGACTATGAAGAAGTTATAGAATGCCAATTTCAGATGAAGCAGATATTGAGCACCTTATGGATAGCATCAAAACTTGTCAGATACTGAAAACCTCATTAATGGATGCAGAATGTTGTGAAAGATAGTACTCAAAGACGAACCCTTCAGGTAGGAAGGTGCTCAAAGTATGAGTGAGGAGGGGCTGCTTTCTCAGAGCAGAGTCCACCATAACGACATGGCTGGAGTAAAGCCTTTGCAATCTTCACTTGCTGATGGGGCAGGACTCAAAATGAGAAGAAACAGCTGCAGACATCAATCAATAACTGGAATTTAGAATGTGCTATCGAGAAAAATTAGAATGGAATGCATTGCAATTCTAGGGGTTAGTGAGCTGAAAATTGACTGGTATTTTCCATTTAAATCAGAAAATTATATGATTTACTTTGCTGAAAATGACAAATTCAAAAAGAATGGCATCGCACATCGCATTCATTGTCAAAAAGGGATATTTCAAGATCTATCTTTTTAAAAATCATATTATCGGGGCTCATACAACTCTTTTCATAACCCATACATACATCAATTGTGTCAAGCACATAGGATTATATCTATCTACATGCAATGAAATTCAATCAATGCAACTATTTTTCAAATGTATGCACCAGCTACTAAAATTAGTGATAAAGAAATTGAAATTAAAGAATTCTACCAACATCTTCAGTCTGGAACATGGAATCATGATGCGTTGATAGTTATTGGCAATTGGAATGCAATATGGTCAAAGAAATGAAGTTGGAGATAGCATGATAGAATCTTGTAAGACCAACAACTTCGTGGCAAATACCTTTGTCACAACACAAACGACAATTATACACATGAACTTCTCCAGATGAACTACGCAGAAATAAAATTGACTACATCTTTGGGAAGAGACAATGGAGAAGTTCAATATCAACGACTAAAACCAGGTTAGGGGAGGGCTGTGGAACAGACCACTAATTGTTCCTCTATAAATTCAGGTTAAGTTGGGAGAGGAGGAGGTGAAACTATCGTTATTTGCAGATGACATGATCCTATACATTGAAGACCCCCAAAACTCCACAGTTGGAATACTTACAGCAATAGAGGAATACGGAAGGGTAGCAGGATACAAGATCAATAAACAGAAGTCGGTAGGGTTTCTATACACATCGGACAGGGCCATGGAAGAGGCGATTAAGAGGGAAGTACCCTTCACAGTAGCCAAGAACAAACTGAAATACCTAGGAATATACTTAACAAAAAATACTAAAGACCTATATAAGCATAATTATAAAACCCTATTACAGGAAACCAAAAGTGACCTTCACAAATGGATGAAGCTCCCCTGCTCATGGTTAGGTAGGCTGAACATAGTAAAGATGACAGTTCTTCCTAAAGCACTCTACAAGTTCAATGCTATACCAATCCAATTACCATCAACCTTCTTCAAAGAATTGGAAAAACTGACCACCAACTTCATATGGAGAGGGAAGAAACCCAGAATTAGCAGAGAACTCCTCAAGAAGAAGGACACAATTGGAGGACTCGCCCTACCTGATTTTAATGCCTACTACACAGCTACAGTGGTCAAAACAGCATGGTACTGGCACAATGATAGACACTCAGACCAGTGGAAAAGAATAGAAAGCCCAGGAGTAAAATCATCAGCATATAGACAACTGATCTTCGACAAGGGTCCCAAAAACGTCAAGTGGGAAGCAGATGCCCTCTTTAATAAGTGGTGCTGGAAACAATGGATATCCACATGTAGAAAGTTGAAACAAGACGTCTACCTCACCCCATGCACAAGAATACACTCAAGGTGGATCACAGATCTAGAAGTCAAACCCCAAACCATCAGGACCATTAAGGAGGGAATCGGGACTAATCTCAGAGCACTGGCCCAGGGAGCACATAGGCTCACTGCAACAGGGAAGGGGACACACACAGGTGATCTGGAAATCGACAAATGGGATCTAATAAGAATAAAACACCTGTGCACCTCGAAAGACTTTGCCAAGAGGGTGACAAGGCAACCCACAGACTGGGAGAAGATTTTTAGTAATGACACGTCAGACAAAGGGCTCATTACTAAAATCTACAACACCATCATGACCTGCAAAAAGAGGAAAACAGTTAACCCCCTAAGGAAGTGGGCAAAAGAAATGAGAAGAACTTTCACTAGAGAGGAGATCAATATGGCCAATAAATACATGAGAAAGTGCTCGAAGTCCCTTGCCATAAGAGAAATGCAAATCAAAACAACCATGAGATACCACCTAACACCCCTCAGGCTAGCTCAGATCAGTAAATCAGAGAGCAACAAGTGTTGGAGGGGCTGTGGTGAAATAGGAACCCTCCTCCACTGCTGGTGGTCGTGCAGATTTGTACAGACACTGTGGAAAGCAATCTGGCGATACCTAAAGAAAATGGAAATTGATCTACCTTACGACCCAGCCATCCCTCTACTGGGCATATACCCGGTTGAAGCAGCAAATAAAACACGACCAGTCATATGCGCTCCAATGTTTATTGCGGCACAATTCACAATAGCAAAGACTTGGAAACAGCCTAAGTTTCCATCGATAGACGAGTGGATTAGCAAACTTTGGCACATACACACAATGGAGTATTATGCAGCACTAAAAAGCACCGATGAGCACATGAAACACGTTATCTCATGGGAAGAGCTGGAAGGAATTATGTTAAGCGAGGTAAGCCAGACCCAAAGGGACAGGTACAACATGAGTCCCCTGAGGTAAGTACAATCAGCATGACAGAAATGGGGCATTAATCCACCCAAGGGGAGGGTATGGTTTATATCTCCACAGGGAAAGTGGGACCAGACTTCAACCCAGTGTCGCAAGGTGTGAATGCAATATCCTGGCGTGGAGGACGGAACCAGTGGAGAGGTCTGGGAGGCTGGCCCCAGCACCATAAATTAAGTGGATTCCTGCCCCTCCCCCGAAAAGAACTTGCTCCAAAGGACGACATTGACCCTGCAGCTATGGGAGATGGACATATTTGATCAGAGCACATGGGAGCAGATGAAGGGGCAGGAGGAGAGAGTGGAGCACAGCCTGGCCCACCAGGCCGTGATGATGATGTTCCTGAGTAGAGCAGCCAGTCCACAGAGAGAACAACATGGCTGGCCCTACTATGAGACATGATGCCCCTCAGTGACTAAGGGCGATACAGGGGACAGCACCGGAGACACAGTGTGGGAATTGCACCTGACCTGATCCCACCACACCGAGGCAAATCACTGGGGGAGTGCAGCGGAACAGCAAGGGAAAGGAGTGGCAAGGTCCCCAGGGAATGCTGAAAGTGGACTTTGGGGCCAGGGCGTGGTGCCCCAACAGACTGGACTGGAAAACGCTCCTAAGGGCCAGCAAAGATCCCTGAACTAACTACAAGCTTTTCTCTTGTGAACTGTTTTGTTCTGTTCTTTGTCAGTGGTTTGTTTTGGTTGTTTTGTTGTCTGGTTGTATACTGTTGCTTTGTGTTCCTCTGTCTAGTTTTCGTGCATGTTAGTGACTCCACAGGTCTGTCTGAATAGGACAGGCTGGATGAACTATCTGGATGAAAAACAACGGGACCGACAGTTCCGGGGAGACTTGGGGTGGGGGTAGGGGAGGTAAGGAAGTGGTGTTAACAAACCCAGGGACAAGGGAAAAACATGGGACCCCAAAGGGTAGAGAAGGGGGAGTGGCAGGCCTGATGGGAAATGATCAAGGGTAAGGTTGCTTAGAGAAGAGGTATACTCTAGCCCAGGTGGCGATGAAGCATGGTAGTAGGGCAGGAGGAAGGTCAAGGGAGATGGAGGAAAGAGCTAGGAGTCAAAGGGCATTCATGGAGGTCTAGACAAAGACATGTACATGCAAATATATATAGGAGGTTGGGGAAATAGATCTTTGTGTCGATATTTATAGGTCAAGTATTAAGGTGGCGGAAGGACCTTGGGCCTCTACTCAAACACTCCCTCTATGCATGAATACCTTCTTTTATTAAATTGGAACTCTATGATGCTCACTCTCCCGACACAACGGCTGGAGCCAAAGTGGGTGAACAAGTAAATGTGGTGAAGAAACCTGATGGTGCCCGGCTATCAAAAGAGATAGTGACTGGGGTCTTAAAGGCTTGAAGATAAACAAGCGGCCATCTAGCTCAGAAGCAACAAAGTCCACATGGAAGAACACACCAGCCTGTGTGATCGAGTGGTCCCAAAGGGATCAGTTACCAGGCATCAAAGAACAAAAAATCATATCATTGACTGCACACCTCCATGATAGGATCGCTGAAGACAAATGGGTGCATAAGCAAATGTGGTGAAGAAAGCTGATGGTGCCCGGCTATCAAAAGAGATAGTGTCTGGGGTCTTAAAGGCTTGAAGGTGAACAAGCGGCCATCTAGCTCAGAAGCAAAAAAGCCCACATGGAAGAAGCACACCGGCCAGTGCGATCATGAGGTGCCCAAGGGACCAGATATAAGGCATCATGCAAAAAAAAAAAAAAAGATATAAGTGTGTGTATGTATGTGTATATATGTGTATATGTATATATGTATGTGTATATATATATTATATTAAATGAAGGGGGAAGTGCAGAGTGGAGACCCAAGGCCCAAGTGTCGGCCAATGGAGATCCCCTCATAGAGGGGCTTAGGAGAGGTGATGGGTTAAGTAGGGTGTGAGGTAGTATCGATGAAGAACACAGCTTTCCCCCAGATCCTGGATGCTTCCTCCCCCCAACTACCATGATCCGAATTCTACCTTGCAGGGCTGGATAGGACAGAGGCTGTACACTGGTACATATGAGGGTTGGAGGTACAGGGAATCCAGGGTGGATGATACCTTCAGGACTAAGGGCGTGAGGGACGATGCTGGGAGAGTGGAGGGTGAGTGGGTTGGAAAGGGGGAACTGATTACAAGGAGCCACATGTGACCTCTTCCCTGGGAGAGGGACAGCAGAGAAGGGGGGAAGGGAGACCCTGAATAGGGCAAGATATGACAAAATAACGAGGTATAAATTACCAAGGGCATATGAGGGAGGGGGGAAAGGGGAGGGAGGGGGGGGGGGAAGAGGACCTGATGCAAGGGGCTTAAGTGGAGAGCAAATGCCTTGAGAATGATTGGGGCAGGGAATGTATGGATGTGCTTTATACAATTGATGTATGTATATGTATGGATTGTGGTAAGAGTTGTTGGAGTCCCTAATAAAATGTAAAAGAAGAAAAGAGAAAAAAATGATTAGGGCAAAGACTGTACAGATGTTCTTTATACAATTGATGTATGTATATGTATGAACTGTGAAAAGAATTGTATCAGCCCCAATAAATTGTTAAAAAATAAATAAATAAATAAATTCAGGTTAAACCTTAAAATTAGAACAAGTCCTCAAGAGTCCAAATATGACCTTAAGTATATTCCTCCTGAAGGAGCCCTGGTGGCACAGTGGTTGTGTCTGGGTTTGTTCTCTGCAAGTTCGGCAGTTTGAAAGCACTGGTAAGAGAAATACAAGACTTTCTACTCCCATAAAGAGTTGTGGTCACAGAAACTCACCGGGTAGGGCTACCATGTCCTATTGTGTCCTCGTGACTTGGCATCACCTTGATGGCAGGGAATTTGGAGTTTGATTTCCCAACTAAATTCCGGTAACATCACAGGAACAGATCTGATGCATTGAACACTACTTTGATGCAACCTATGGGATGAGATATCAAGATGACATAAGAAGAAATTAAAAGGCTACAGGAAAGAAAGAAAAGATTGAAACGAATGTCAGTAAAGACTCTCAAACTTTCTCTTAATCATACAGTGGCTAAGGCAAATGGAAGAAATGATAAAGCCAAAGAACTGAAGAGGAAATGTCAAAGGGCAGCGCAAACAGGCAAAGTAAAATATGATAATGAAATGTGCAAAGACCTAGAGTCAGAAAACCCAAAGGGGAAGAACCTGAAAAATGTATCTTAAATGGAAAGAACTCAAGAAAGAATCCAAGTAATCAATTTTACTTTTGAAAGACTCTATGGGCAAAATATTAAATGATGCAGAAAATCTCAAAAGAAGATGGAAAGAATCACTGTCAACATTTCACCATTTCAAGGGGCAGTAGATGAGCAAGACCAATGGCTCTGAAGGAAGAAGGTCAAGCTGCCCTGGAAGCATTTGCCAAAAACAAGGCTCTAGGAACTGATGGAGTACCCATTGAAATGCTTATGCCAGGAAATTTGGAAGATAGCCACTTGGCCAATTGACTTAGAAAGATCTATATTTGTACCCATTCCAAAGAAAGGTGGCCCAAAAGAATGCTCAAATTACAGAAGAATGTCGCTAATAATACATGCAAGTAAATTTTTGTTGAAGATCACCAAGCATCATTGAAGCAGTACGTTGGCAGGGAGCTTCCAGATGTACGGGTCAGATTCAGAAGAGACCCTGAAACAATGTATATCATTGCTGATGTCAGATGGATCTTGGCTGAAAGCAGAGAATACCAGAAAGAAATTTACTTGTGTTACTTGTGTCTTATTGACTATGACATGGCATTTGACCATGTGGATCATAATAGACTATAAATAGATTTGAAAATCATGAGAATTGAGATGTCAGACAAGGTAAGATATAACAAAATAATAATTTATAAATTATCAAGAGTTCGTGGGGGAGGTGAGAGTGAGGAGGGGGGCGGGAAATGGAGAGCTGATGCCAGGGGCTTACATGGAGAGCAAATGTTTTGAGAATGCTGAGGGTAACGAATGTATAAATATGCTTTATACAATTGATGTATGTATGGATTGTGATGAGTTGTATGAGCCCCCAATAAAATGATTAAAAAATAATAATAATAAAGGCCAGAATCACCCAATTAAAAAGAAAATAGCAAGAATTTCAGAACTCTTCATTGCACTTACCCTTGCACATGGATCAAGAGGTGAAGTTGTATCAACAGAACAAGACATGGTTTAAACAGCATGGTTTAAAATCAGGGAAGATTTGTGCCAAAGTTGTATCTTCTCATAATACTTATTCAATCTGTATGCAGAGCAAATAATCAGAGAAGTTGGGTTATATGAACAAAGCACAGCATCAGGATTGGAGGAAACCTTATTAACAACGAGTAATATACAGATAGTACAATCTTGCTTGCTGCAAGTGAGGACCTGAAGTCCTTGCTGTTGAAGATCAAGGATTGCAGCCTTCAGTATACAGTTCAACTCAATGTAAAGAAAACCAGAACCTTCACAATTGTACCAACTGATAACATCCTGATAAACAAAGAAGAGATTAAAGTTGTCAAGGATTTTGTCTTTCTTTGATCCACAATCTTAGCTCCAGGAAGCAGCACTTAAGAGATCAAGGGGCACGAGGCTTTAAGTAAATCTGCTGCACAAAACCTCTTTGAAGTGTTGAAAACCAAAAAGGTTACATTGAGGACTATGGTGTGCCTGCCCCAAGCCATGGTATTTTCAATTGCCTCATATGCTTGTGAAAGTTGGATATTGAATAAGGCAGACCCAAGAAGAATCAATGGGTTTGAATTATGGTACTGGCAGAGAATATTCAAAGTACCATGGACTGCCAAAAGAACTAACAAATCTGTCTTGGGTGAACTGCAGCCACTATGATGTTCCTTAGAAGCAAGGATGCTGAGACTTTGTCTCACATACTTCTGACATATGGTTAGGAGGGAGCAGTCCCTGGACACGGATACCATGCTTGGTAAAGGGGCAGAGCTAAAAAAGAAGACCCTCAATGAGATGGATTGACACAGTGACTGTGTCAATCAGCACAAAAGCACAATGGACTCATGTATAGGAATAATTGTGAGAATGGAGTAAGACAGAGCAGTATTTTGTTCTGTTTTACATAGGTTTGCTATGAGTCAGAACGGACTCTATGCCACCTCAAAACAACCACATCTGCGTGAATTCACTTTCTGATGCACTCTGTCTGAGGACAAGGCTATTCACATCCCTGGGCAATGGTCCCAAGGAATTCAATGGAGACTTCATCTCCATGGAGACTATGTTAATGGGCTTTGGGCTTTCATTGTCATCAATCGCCGTTTGAAAACTGGATGCTCATAATTTACAAGCCTGGGAATCCCAGAAAGGTGTATTTACTTGTCAATTGTTTATAATTTTTAAATCATTTTATTGGGGACTTATACAGCTCTTATCACAATCCATACATATATCCATGGTGTCAAGCACATTTGTACATCTGTTGCCATCATCATTTTTCAAGACATTTTCTTTCTACTTGAGCCCTTGGTATCAGCTCATTTTTTTCCCTCATGAGCCCTTGGTAAATTTTCCTTTTTTTTTTTAATCATGTCTTACATTGACCTATATCTCTTATAACCCACTTTTCTGTTTTCCATCCCCCTGGGAGGAGGTTATATGTGATTGGTTCACCCTTTCTACACCACCCCCCCTATGTTCCTCTTACCCTCCTGGTATTGCTACTGTCATTATTGGTCCCGAGGGTGTTTATAATTTCTAATGTTCTTTCAAATTGTCAAGACAAGCTAATAGAAAAAGGAACAAATATTGAATGGATAATTCAAAGTATGGAAATAGCAAATAACCCCTAAGTATGTCAAAAGTGATACTAACTAATGAGTAAGAATATAACAATAATACTTGAAACATATTAGAATGACAAAAGCTAAAATAAAAATAACATTTGTTACAGGGGAATGAGAGGCAAAGAGTACACCGTGCTTACTTGTAGAAATTGCATATGTCACAACCTAGAAAAACTGGTTCCTGTCAAAAAAAAATTTTAATGGCTTGGTAAAATAGCAGCTCCAAATGGAAATATGTACCTTCAAGTAGGTTTCTTTACCCAGAGAAATATTCACGATACTGGAAGAGAAAAAGAGAGACCGATGTAAAGAGGGTAAGTTTGCAGTAACCAGAAGCCCTTTATACTACATCATGTTCTCCAAACCACATTTCAGGGCACTGGAAGTTTACTGAAGGATTTGAAAAATAAGTGTTACCAGGAATAATGAGTACAGGTTTCCAACCCAACTGAAAAACCTCTTACAAGTTGTAAAAAGCCCCCAGAACACAAATCAGTGATATTTTGATTAGTTGTCTGTAGCTTGAAATTTATTTACTCATTAAAGTACTATGGTAAACTTCTTAAAAAGTTAAAATCACAGCTCACAAAAATTAAACCACAGTTACTGGCAATGAAGTAGCAGAAAATATAAAACCTTATTGCTAAAGTTGATCCTGCTTTGAGTTACACATTGGGCTATTAATTGCAAGGTTAATGGTTTAAATCTTGCTGGAGCAAGATGAGGCTGTCTGTGCCCATCAAGATTCACAGTCTCAGAAACCCATAAGGAGTAGTTTTGTGAAATCCTGTAGGGTTGCTATGATTTGGAACCAACTTTATATAAGTGCATTTTTAAGACATTTTATCTCAGCTGTATTATGAGGCATTTGTACCAATATTTTAATGCTTACATGCAAGATAGTTCTTCACACTGGAGTAATAAGTACCAATCACTTGGCCACCTTTTCTGTGTGCTCCTGTTCTCTGATTTTGTTGTTGGGAGACAATAATAACAACTTCCACTACTTACTATGATTAACTTCAATTCAGGTCACATTTCTCATGCATCAGCTAAGTTGATCCTCTTCACAGAACTCTGTGATATAGACATTATCCTCATCTCACTTAAGGCCCTGGCTGGTGCAAATGACTAACATCCAGCTGTTAACCAAAAGACGGAAGTTTCACGTCTGTCCAGAGATGCCTTGACACAAAATCCCTGGAGATCTACTTCCAGAATTTCAGCCATTGAAAAGCCTACAGAGCACAGTTCTGTTGTGCCACACATGGGATTGCCAGGAGTTGAGAGTTGATTCAAAGTTGATATATATATATATATAACTTAAATAAAATAAGGAAGCAGCTTCCAAAATATATACCTACCATCAGGTGGCAGAAGGATAGGTCTGATTCTTTCCATGTTCTTACCTACTATGCTCCACCACAGTTCCAGTGTTTTCTGCCCCCAGAAATCCAGGTGACCCACTGCTGGCCCTGAATTCTTACATTAAGTGCCCGACTCTCTACTTTTGACACAGATGTCCTGGGGACTTTATCACCATATCATGCATCTTTCATAACCACCCACCAAAAGATAATAGATGGGCAACAATTTGGGTCATACAGTTTGGCTGCTTCCTTAGAGCGTTCCTTGCGGTACAATGGATCAGTCGTTCAAATGCATGAGATGATTCTAGATTCACTCAAGGACTCCTCTCTAGTGTTTGGTTATATCTGTGGAGACAGTTGGGATAAGGCATATCTTCCAGTTCCTGAAGAAATCTCACCAGGGTCCAACTGGCTGTAGATCCTCCCCATTCGGGAACATTTTGACTCATGGATGTCCATGACCTTGCATGCTAGCCCCACATGAATCCAGCACATGAGGTTCTTGTTTAATAGGTGGCCTTCCCAAAATAGCCAAACATATTAGCTCTCTCTGCAAGGTCTCTCAGGGGATGCTCAGGAGACAGATTTCCCTTTCAGCTTTCCAAATCCCTTGTTTGGGGTTTCAGAAAATAACCCACAATCACAGCACTCCCTGTACCTATCATCACTTTACTTTTTAGAAAGTTGAATCACTTGGAGCTTTGTACCATATTCATTTTCACTGATGTCATTTCCCCCCTTTCTTCAGTTTTTCCACTTAAGGGGCCATTTTCCCACATTTTGCCTAAGGCTCTGTTCCATGAGAGGTGATAATCACTAAGCTGAGTGCTGAAAACATTTCATGTGTTTCATGTAGATCATTCGGAGCTGTTGTCTTTCTCCTCTCTCTTGACCCTGAAGACAAAGGGGCTAGTAGGATGGGATATCATCAAGATATTAGTAAAAGGTATACAGCTCAACCAAGATGAGCTCATTTCCTATTTTGGAAAACATAAAATTTGAAAGAGCTGAATTTCTCAAGTGATATCATCCTCCTGTGATGGGAAAACATTTATGAGACAAAGGATTCCAAGGGAACGGGATGCCCTTCAAACAAAGCGTGCTATAAGTTGAGGGTTATGGATCAAATCATGTAAAACACAGACAGCAAAAGAAGGGCAAGTTGGCCACACCTGAACTCTCTGACATCTAAAATGAGAAATTGGACCAGGGCATTAAGTCAATGGAAAAACATTGGTTCATTGATTCAAACCAGCTCTTGAACACCTGCAGGGACATTTGTTGTTCAGTAGTTGGATTGCTGACTTCCATTCAGGATACCTGAGTTCAAGCCCCAGCTAATGTACTTGAAGAGCAGGCAACTCCCATCTGCCAGTGGAGAACTGCAAGTTTCTGTGATACTAACTGGTTTCAGCAGAGCTTTCAGGCTATGACTAAGAAGAAGAAGGGCCTGGTTATCTACTGCGTTAAGCAGGGTTCTCTAGAGAAATAAAACCAGGACACTTACAGTGAGAAGAAATACAATAGCTAAATAGTCCACACAGCAGTTCAGTTCACTTTCATAGAACAGTTAATGTACTGTAAGTCCTTCAAGCCATGGGGGCTGTCGGATCCAAGGTCAAGGAAGCAGTCAGCCCTCAGGCAAGACACTTCCCTCCGAGTCTGCCAGCAAGCAGCTGGGTGGGTCAGCAAAGCAGGCCTGATGCTATATTGAAATTAAGCAGTACACAGTGGCAGAATCCACCAGCCTCAAGCTCAAGCAATGTATGCACCAGCAGCTTGGCAAAGCAGGTCTCAAAGGAGCCTCAAGTTCTAGCTACAGGATCCATGGGTTGGCTTGGCCTACAGATAGTGCAGCACACTGGTTGAGGCAGAGAACTAGCTAATCAACAAACAGCACACTGGTCCAATCACCAGGGAGCAAGAGAGATATTGGATGCCAGCCATTTCATTTACCTTGGTCGACCTCCTATCAAGCTGTGATCAAACTCTACTCACATGATCCCATTGGCCTAGTTGGCACAATAAACCTATCACATCTATGTGCAGCCAATGAAAACTTTATGGATCACAATGGTTGTGTCCACAACTAATTGAAAGATCACTTTGGCCCAGACAATGTTATGTTTCACTGTGTGTGAGTTTGCCATGAGTTGAGAGCGACATCAATGGCAGTTAACAATTACTGAACGCCTACTAAAACATCATGATAGGCATTAGAATATAAAGATATATACGACCTTACTACCAAGGATGTCTCACTCGAATGCAGTAGCTTCTAGCATTTTCTGTCTTAGTACTTCTTTTTATCTACAAAAAACTGGCAATTCCAGTCTTTAAGTTAATTTGTTCAAAAATCACAGGTGCATATGGATTTAAAGCAAGTTTGTGCTACACCAGGATGCAGAGGAGCACTGACCTATGGAAATGGCAAAGAGAGCTGAATGATGGGAAGTCTTAGCTGTCCCTGACACAATAGTTGTCTTTTGCATTAAGAACCAGTGACATCCTGGTGCATATGAGGGTTGGAGGTACAGGGAATCCAGGGTGGATGATACCTTCAGGACCAAGGGTGTGAGGGACGATGCTGGGAGAGTGGAGGGTGAGTGGGTTGGAAAGGGGGAACTGATTGCAGGGATCCACATGTGACCTCTTCCCTGGGAGAGGGACGGCAGAGAAGGGAGGAAGGGAGACTCTGGATAGGGCAAGATATGACAAAACAACGATGTATAAATTACCGGGGGCATATGAGGGAGGGGGGAATGGGGAGGGAGGGGGGAAAAAAAGAGGACCTGATGCAGGGGGCTTGGGTGGAGAGCAAATGCCTTGAGAATGATTGGGGCAGGGAATGTATGGATGTGCTTTATACAATTGATGTATGTATATGTATGGATTGTGGTAAGAGTTGTATGAGTCCCTAATAAAATGTAAAAGAAGAAAAGAGAAAAAAAAAGAACCAGTGACATCTATGCTGTTATTTTACAATTAACTTTACCTAAGAAAAAACAAACAAGATAAATCACATTATTTGTTACTGTAACAAGCCTAGGTAGTATTAAAATATAAGTCCACCTAACTAAAAAACCCACACTTTTACTCCAAACTTCTCTGTCTAGTGTCGCAAGTGTTTAAGACATTGAGGATCTCGTGTATGAACATCTTAGGGTCATTCTTATTCCATAAGTGGAATCTTGATACAGGCATAATTTACCTATATCCATCTCTTTCCTGCAAAATACCCTTGCCATCAAGTCATCTTGACCCTGTAGGACAGAGTGGAACCTGGGGCCTCACTAATACCAGTGTCCCCCAGAGAGAGCAGTCACTCATGGTGTCCACCTCCCCAAACCCCCCAATATGAACCGCCCCCCCATAGCAGACTACTCAGAATCCATATCAATGTTTATTGTCAATGTTAATCACTGGACAAGATGTAACAAATATAAATTGCTTCAGCGGAAGATTTCTTATGTTATAAGAATACTAACAATAACATTGTTTTATAAAAATCTTTCTACATTGAATTACATTTTTAGTTACATTATTTTGGTTTATCTCCTTTTCTCTTTATTCAGTGGTTCTCAATCTGTAGGTCATGACCCCTTTGGGGGTCTAACGACCCTTTCACCAGGGTCGCCCAATTCATAACAGTAGCATAATTACAGTTATGAAGTAGCAAAGAAAATAATTGTATGGCTAGGAGGTCACCACAACATGAGGAACTGTATTAAAGGGTCATTGAGGACCTAAGGAAGGTTGACAACCACTGCCTTAATTACTACTTCATTAACACCAAGTTCTTGCTAAAAGATCACAAATACTAATTACCACAAAAGTGCAGTTGAACAAAGTGCCCCAGAACACTTGACAAAATCTGACACCATAGAATTGCTAGCAGCAAACAAAACAACAGCAAAACCTTGTGATTCCAAGCAGCAACGTAATGGAGAATAATGACAGGTCTGACAGGAGTACATTGGAAGACTCAAACAATAAATTAGCCTTGTATGCATACTGATACACGTAAGCTGGATATATGGAAAAAATTGTTGTTACACTAATTAGGAGGCATTTTTATTGAAGATAATAAATTTCTGCAAAAGCACTGCTCAAAGATTTGATAGCTAGTCCGTTTGGTCTCCTATTCACCCCTGCAATCCGTACCTGTGCACGTCTCTAGTGATGCCTTGGAGTAAAACTAGACCAGCCTGTCACAGATGTCCCCCTATGAGTGGCTGGTGGGCTTGAATCACCAACCTTTCAGTTAGTAGTCAACAGCTTAACCACTATGACACCAAGTTCCTGAAAGGCAGTCATTGTTCTACCCATTCTCCTGAAAATGAGATTGAAAGTCAAAAGGCCTGATTCAAGGCATCTTCAAGCCCTGAACCTGGGACTCTCTAGCACAATGTAAGCACTTTTCACTATTCTGTGCCATCTAGCTCAGGTATTACACAAATCTGTCAAGTCAAAGACACCAAACCCATTGGCATCAAGTCAATCTGACTCATCGCAACCCTTTATAGGGTTTCTGAGGCAGTTGATCTTTACAGAAGCAGGTACCCTCACCTATTATACAGGGAGAGACTGGTGGGTTTGAACCGCTGACCCTGTGGTTAGCAATCAAACACTTACTTAGCCTACAATGGGGAGCAAACAACAAACAATGGATTTGAAAATTCTTTGTAAAGTAGACACTGGCTTACTGATGGAATATCTGATTGTTAGAAAATATTGTTAGTTATTCTTTCAAATATTGATCTGAGATATTAGGCACAGATATTAGTGGTAAACAATTTGCCCAAGAACTCAAAGTAAAGGAAATCAGAGAGTTGGGTTTATAGTTCTTTCTCATTCCTAGTCCAGTGTCCTTTCACAGCATCCTTAGCAGCCACACAGTAGCAGTGATACCCAACCAGCCTTTGTGAGAACAGGAACCCTAAGGGCACCGTGGTGAAAGCATTTAGGAGAAAGTTCCTCGGTAGAAAGATCCAGCAATCTGTTCCTGCCAAAATTAATGCCTTGGCATATACCCCAGAGGAATAAGAAACAGATCACGAACAGACTTATGCACCCCTCCTCCCCCATGTTCATTGCAGCAGAGTTCACAATAGCAGGAAGTTGGAAAGAACCTAAATTCTCATCCATAGAAGATTGAATAAAAAAACTCTGGTAGATACACAAAATAGAATACTACTCAACCCTAAAAAAAACAGCAAGGAAACCCTGAAACACCTCAAGACATGGACGGATCTGAAAGACATTATGCCGAGTGAAGTTAGTCAATCACAAAAGGATGAATATTGTATGCATCCACTACTGCAAGGACAAGCAACAGGAAAGGCACAGGCTCAGGCTTGTAGGGCGTCCCGTCTGCTGGCCAGTGTGGCCAGACAGCCTGGTAGAGACCTTGACTGGTGTAAATGAACCCCACACCGTCCGATCTAGGTAGGGTACCTCATGTCAGGTGGGATCAAATGGTTAAGGGAGGGCCAGGGGATGTTGTCTACTGAGTGGCTGCCATGCAAAGCTATGAGGAGGACCCCCGAAATGGAGACAGCCCTATCAGCAAGATGAAGGATACTGATGGAAAAGTCAGGGCAGGACAGGAGAAAGAGAGCAAACACGTCTATAGGAACACAAACACTTGACTACTGGTAGACAAAGTGGGAGGACCAGCCTTCAGGTAAAGGGAAGAATGGGGAAAGAATGCTTTGGGGGACCCTCGAGGAGTAGTATTCCTGGTGGAATGCACCAAATGAGCCACATTGACCCCAGCGTCTGGGCACATTCTGGGGACCCAGGCTGGGTGGCGTAGAAAGCTAGGACATTGAAATCCTGGAACTTCAGGGTTCATGGCATGCTTCAGAGGCTGCATAATGAGATCCAATGTGGAAAATCCACTGAATGAACTGGATTCTACCTCATATACATTTGTAACCTGGAGACTTTTGTTTCTTTTTAACCTGGAGACTTAAGACTGAAAATTCATGGTGCCTGAGGAAGTGGATGACAGATGTACCAAGATTGCTGAACTCCTCATGGGAGAACAATCATGGTCTTACTATATCAATTCCCTATATGCTGTATTAGATATATTATGCCAGCAAACCTGTGACTGACATTTGCAGTGACTATTATTATAAATGTTTCCTAACAGCCAATCCCATTGTTTGTGTAAATAGTGTCCAGCCACAAAAGGATTGACCCTGTACATGCCAATAATGCAGGCACTATGATATGCAGTTAGCCTACATTGGTTCAATAGCCCTCTCTTCACAGTTCTTTAAAAAGTTAGTACCAGGGCTAATCAAATAAAATACTAATGGAAGATCTTTGTACTCTAGGCTCCCTATTATAAATTAACAAGGATGTTTGGAAAGGGAACCAAAGGCAGATTTAAAAAAAAAAAAAAACATATATCCAGGAATGGGGGTGGGGATTGCACTAAATCCTAGCTCCAATTTGAGAACTAGCAGTTTCTTATGTTATGGCCCTGCTCGATACGCAACCTCAGGAAGGAAACGCAGAAGATATGGGTGCTATATCAATATGTGGCAAAGAAATTAGATGGTGCCCGGCTATCAGATAAAATAGCATGTGGGGTCTTAAAGGCTTGTTTCCAAATAAGCAGCCATCTAAGTGAGATGTCAACTGAGTCCACACGGAAGAAGCACACCATCATCAGTGACTGAAGGAGTGTCAATCATATCATGCAAAGCCACAGGAAGCCATAGAAACAGAGCCTCAAATGTGAGAATATGGTTTACAGAAGAATATGGGTGACAGTGGAAGCCCAAGATACAACTGTGGGATCTACCTAAGAAATAAGCCTCCGATTATTTCCCTCCCCATTATCGAGGGATGGGAAGAAACTGGCTCCCAGAGTGTGTGACAGATGGCTAGGGAACTTCAAAAGGATGAGCATGATTTGAACAGTTAAAACCTTGTCAGTTGATCCCCCTCTGAGGCACCTTAGGCCTGATTTGGTTTTCAACGTTTTCTGCAGTTTTCTGGTTTTCGTGTGTTCCTATTGGAGTTTATCTCGGGTGTGCTTTGTCAGTGGGGTGACCCTCCTGAATTTTTGTTGTCTTTGTCTTTCAGTATTTGAAACACGGAACTGATGATTCTATAGGGACATTCACGTAGAATAAGAATTTCTGGGGGGTAATGTGGGTGTGGGGAGTGAGGTAAAAGGGGGGCTGATGTCAAGAAGTTCAAGAAGGAAAAGATTGTTCTGAAACTGGGGTAGCAATTGTACAACACTGCTTGATGTGACTGAACAAGGTTTTGAAATAAACATTACTGCGTGGGAAATGCCGCGCTCCTCTAACTTCTGTGATCCTAGGTGAGCACTGTGGTGGGAATTTACTCAGTGGCAGTAGGTTCACTGTTGTTGTTGTTGTTGTTGTTATAGTTGTGGTGCTTAAATGAAACCATTATGCACCAAGTAGGTCGCAGTCAAATGATTTTCCTTCAGCCTGTCCAGTGTTTCAATCGTACAGTCCTGCTGTGGTCTGCTGTGTGTCACATTTTTACAACCACAAATATGAAACATTTTGAAAGGTCATCACCATTCCCATATGGTTACTTGTGGAAATCCTGACTACTGCAAAATCTGTGTAACATTGCTTCTGCGGTGCAGGCCATTTTCAGGTAGTACTGTGGTAACCTTAGTCGACTGGGGGGTTGGGGTTCCATGTCATCATCCTTTCAACAAATGTCCCAACCAGTCCTCTCCCAATGAAGAACCCTAATGATCTAATGCACCGGGACTTCAGTGTTACTTACACCATCTTCATAATCAATTCATGCTGTCAACATGTTTCTAGGAACTGTGCAATTTAGCAATTCAGGTTCTCAAAGCAAATAAAAAGAACGAGTTCTTCAGGGTAAATGTTTCCCATGCGAGTATATAATTCAGCGGATGTTTAACTCATGCCAGATTTAGAAGGATGCTTTCAACTTAACATCTGATAAGAAATATCGAGAGAATAAAAATTCTTCTGTCTCTGCTCCGGGTCTAAACAACTGAAACTCCGCCACTCCCAGACACCACAGCGGGAGCTTTAGCGTTGCTGCTCACCAGAAGGTCACTCAGATAAGATGACGCATGTCTCACAAACAGATTCGAAAGATGCAGCTCCTCCATCCAGCAACTACAGTAGTTCAGTTCCACCATTTTCCTTTCCAGACCCGTCTTTAGAAAGTGTCATTTTACAACATGCTTATTTAGATTTTATAATGACCGTCGAGATAATCTCTGGGGGGGTACAAACAATGACGTGCTCAGCTACTGGCTGAAAGGGGAGAGGTTCAAGTGCAGCTAGAAAAGAAGGCCTGACAAGCTTCTTCACAAAAAACCCTCAGCCATTAAAAGCTCTTCGGTGTATGCTGGGTCTAGTGTGACATACAAGTCAAAGTCAACTCAGCAACTGGTCTCTGAGCTACTATGAACTGCACGAGACATTGGTGTCACACAAGATTGTCTTCGTGCTGACACATGCTATGTCATTCCCCAGGGTGAGGCGACTCACTGAAACCGACTGGCACATTCTAATGATGCTCACCTCGTAGCAGTCTTCAGACAGGACACATGTTGCTGGTCCTCTCTCCAGAAAAGCCTCGTCCCAAATGTCCCCTTACCGTAACATTACTCTCTCCTTTCAGCAGGTCTTTGTTCATGATCCATATGAGCTGCTGAATTGTCCGGTCATACATCTGCCTCTCCCAATCGTCGGTAAGCTCCTTCAAGAGCAGGGATGAAGAACCAAAGTACATTACCGTATGTACTCATTTTTTGGCACATTTTTAACGCAGATTTTGTGGTAAAATGGGGTGCCTTGGCTGATTGTCAGATCGGCTTATACTCGAGTTTTTATGGTAATTACCTACATACCTATCCCTAAACACAAACTAAAAATCAAATTCACTGACATCAAGTCGATACTGATTCACAGCAACTTTATAGAACAAGGCAGAGCTGCTCCTGTGAGTGTCTGAGAGCGTCATTCTTGCCAGGAGTAGAAAACCCCATCTTTCTCCTGTCAAGCGGCCAGTGATTTCCACCTGCTGACCTTGGGATTGCCATCCCAACACTTAACCACTATGTCACAAGGGCTCCTTTACACAGAACCTAGGGCCCAACAAATCAAAAGAAGAAGCTTGTAATTAGCCAAGCAATTAAAATGCTCCTGCGAACACTCTGACTGGCTTTTTATGAGCGTCAACACCGAAGTGAAATCCTGAAAATGAGCTTAAGCGAAAAGCTCATTTGGTTGGAGATTCGTTGTATCTGAGAGCAACCAAAGCGGCTTGATTCTGTGAACTGCGGACAAGGAAGTCATCTCTGTGGCTTGGAAAAAGAAAATTGTCAGCAATGCAAATCAATCAAGATGCTTTAGAGCCCACGACAAATTTTTCCCAACCTCAGCCCAGACAATGTCCAGTAGTACTCTCAAGACTGTCAAATGCCCTGCATTTCTTTTTTATCCCAGTTTAAAATGCTTTAGTCAATGGCTCATTGGTGATCTTTCACTCCAGGTAAATGCCCCTTCTCTTGGAATTAAAGCTCCACTGTACTCAACAAATCCGCTTCATTCCAAAAACGGATGTTGACTCACTGTCCACCAGGGTTGCACTGAAGATGATCAATTGTCCTAGGGCTCACTGGGCTGGGAAAAAGCAGCTTGGCCTGGAGAAAAATTCCACTCCCCCAGTCCCCAATTACAAGCCTATTTGGCTGCCCCGCTTATCCTTCCTGTCCTTTACTTACTCATCACCTCCTTTCTTTCTCTCTTCTCTGTGACCCTACACAACATCAAAACCTAGGGAAGTCGATGAAAAAATTCACCCAAGCATTTTATAATTACCCAAGGTTGTCAACTCTGGCCTCTTGGTTCCATAGTGAAATCTTGTCATTTGGAGAAGACTGACGTTAAATAAAAGTAACTTTAAAATAAAATAGAGATTGGGTTAAAAAAAAAAGTCAACATAGCACCCCTGATTCTAGCACATCAATTTTGGTAGAAATGCACCAACAAGATCAAAACTACTGGGGTCCTCATGTGGCTGTTTGCCTATGTACAATATCCAGCAGGAAAGAGCAGGTGAGGCAGTGTTTATAAGTGGTCAAATATCCTCCCTGCACTCTAACACACACACACACACACACACACACGGCTAAAAGCTCAGCTGTGCATGCCCACTTTCTTATCCCAAACTTACTCGCCACTAAGACATGAATGGCCATGAGTCTGATTTGGCGCTACAACAATTAACTGGATTTGTTGTTGTTGTTGTGTGTGTTTGGTCCCAAAAATGTCTGCAATTCAGATGTTCTCATGATAGAAGCCCTTTGACTCAGAAAGAAATGTCAAGTGTGGAGAAAACCAGTCTCTATCCATATGGAGGCTAGCATCATTCAACTCATAAGAATCTGATGAATATTTATTTGCAAAAAAAATTGTCTTGAGCCTGAGGCATAGCAAAGGAAAACTAAGAAGACCACCTATGAAATGCCTTGTACCATGACAGTGGTTCTTGCCTACATCATACTTCATTTCAATTAGTCCACACAATTCTGAAAGGTAAGAATCAAGATCCTCATTCCTCCTTTTTACAAGTTAGGAAAATGAGGCTTCCAAAGGTTTTCGAGGAGTAGATATAGAATTTACAGCCAGTTTACAAGGCAAAATAAACAAAAATGGAAGCAACATCCGGCCATAGCAAAATGTATTTTCCACACTGAACACAAACTGAAGGGAAAGAAAAGTGAGCTCTTTAGTGGTTAGAATGAGACTCTAATACATGCATCAACAATTTGAAAAGCAGAGAAGGGATTTCGTGAAATGGGATTACCACTGAAACACAAATTACGGCTAGAATGAATATGTCTAATAGAGTGCAAGGAAGCTTGAAGATGTGAGCTGTTCACAAGGTCAATGGTTTGAACCTGCACTCTGCAGGGAACCAATGAGGCTATTCTGGTAAAAATTTAAAGCCTCAGAAACCCAAGGGAACAGTTCTACTGGATGGTGGTGGAGGTGTTTTTGATTTGTGTGTTGGGGGGAGTGAGGGAGGTTGTGTTTGTTTGTTTGGGGTGTTTTTTGTCATGGAAAGCAGGGAGGGCTTCTGGAGATAAGAGAGGAAGTCAGCGATCTTTGCTCTGCCGGCCTGGTTGACTCCCCTTCGATGGACAGCAGGCATCCCCACTGAAGTGCCCTGTGGTATGCAGGTCAGCACTATCAGCAGCTGATACTCCGAAGAGGTTGGAGAAGGAAGCTTAGTCTGAGAAGGCGACTGGGTGGGGAGAGAGGGCAATGAGTGTGGAAGCTTCCCTTCTCTGTTTCAGCAGTCCTGTAAACCATGTGTATTTATGTACTACCAGTCTCCATCACACAGGGTGACAATGGCAATGAGATGCGTGGATACCATGTCCAGGATTCAAATGTCAATACTAACAGCCATTCATTTGAGACTTCAAAGACTCCAATGAATGAAAGAGACTTTATTGTTTACAAAATCCATTCAAAAAGGGAAGGGCTCCGTCAACCGCATAGTTGGCTACTGTTAGAAGAGGAAGAAAAGAAAAGCATACCTGTTTGTTCTGGAAGAATAAACTGGGCCTTCATAATCTTACCACATAGACCTCATAACAACACTGCCGCCTTCTGAAGGAATGTGCATAGAAATAGTAGACCCCCCTTTTTGAGTTCTAAATTTGCCAACTTTCCTACCTTGTACTAGTCTATTAGACCTCACAGAGATTCTGGGCATCATTTGTATCACCGTTTTTACCTAACTGTAAAGGCGAGGAAACTGAAGCCGAGATAATTTAACTAATTTGTCACCTTATAGCTATAGGCTAAAATTTACAAACAGCGCTCTACCATTAAAAGAAAAAGAATGCTAAATGTTTCACCATGTTATCCAAAGAAGCATGACACGACCTAAAAAATTCTGAAATGGTTCTGAATGTCTATACTCAAATACTTCTCTTATTTTTTGAATTATGCTGAGCAACTACTCAAGTGAAAATTTTGAGTAGCTTTAGATTCTTGTCTTCTGTGAACCCATAAGGGAAAGTGTTGTTCTTGTTAAGTGCTGCTGAGTCAGTTAAAACTCACAGCAACCCTGTGAACCACAGAATGAAACGTCACACCGCCCTGCACCATCCACACATTTGTTAGGTTTGAGCCAATTGTTGCATCCACTGTGTCGATCCATGTTTCCTCTTTGTAACTGCACCACTACTTTACCAAGCATGATGACCTTCTCCGGGGATTGCTATTGTTGGCAGTTGTCATTGAGTTGTTTCCAACTCCTGGTAAACTTAATAGTGTACAGCATACTGAAATGCTATCCAGACTTGTGTCAGCCTCACAACTGCTCCTATGTTTAAGCTCATTGTTGCAGCCACTGTCGATCCAACCACTTTAGGGCCTTCTTCGTTTTTTGCTGCCCATCTGCCAAATATGATGTCCTTTCTAGAGACTGGTCTCTTCTGAGGACATCTGCTATGTATGTAAAACTAAGTCTCCCCATCTTTGCCTTTAAGGAGCACTCTGGCCGCACTTCTTCCAAGAGAAATCAGTTTGTCCTTTTAGCAATTCATAGTACTATCTTTCTTTCTCTTTTTTAAAATCATTTTATTGGGGGCTCATACAACTCTTATCACAATCCATACATACATCCATTGTGTCAAGCACATTTGTTGCCATCAGCATTGTAAAAACATTTGCTTTCTACTTGAGCCCTTGGTATCAGCTCCTCATTTTTCCCCTCCCTCCCTGCCCTGCCTCCTTCATGAACCCTTGATAATTTATAAATTATAATTATTTGTCATGTCTTACACTGTCCAATGTCTCCTTTCACCCACATTTCTGTTGTCCAAGGTGGTTATGTGCAGATCCTTGTGATCGGTTCCCCCTTTCTACCCCACCTTCCCATCACCACTCTCATTATTGGTCCTGAGGGATTCACCAGTCCTGGATTCCCTGTGTTTCCAGTTCCTATCTGGACCAGTGTACATCCTCTAGTCTAGCCGGATTTATGAGGTAGAATTGGGATCCTGATAGTGAGGAGTGGGGGGTGGAATTTAAGAACTAGAGGAAAATTGTATGTTTCATTGTTGCTACCTGCACCCTGACTGGCTTGTCCCCTCCCTGAGACCTTTCTGTAAGGGGGTGTCCAGTTGCCTACAGATGGAATTTGGGTCCCCAATCTGCACTGCTCCTCATTCATGATGATAAGATTTTTTTGTTCTTTGATGCCTGATACCTGATCCCTTCGGTACCTCGTGATCACACAGGCTGCTGTGCTTCATCCATGAGGGCTTTGTTGCTTCTCAGATAGATGGCCACTTGTTTATCTTCAAGCCTTTAAGATCCTGGGTGCTATATCTTTTGATAGTCGGGCACCATAGCTTTCTTCACTACATTTGCTTAAGCACCCATTTGTCTTCAGTGATCATGTCAGGAAGGTGAGCATCATGGAATACCAGTTTAATAGAACAAAGTGTTCTTGTATTGATGGAGTACTTGAGTGGAGGCCCAATGTCCATCTGCTACCTTAATAGTAAACCTATAAATATATGCAGATAAATCTATTTCCCCAACATCATCTATAAATATATTTACATATGTACATGCTGGTACTTTTAATATTCTTCAGCACCACAATTCAAAGGCATCAATTCTTTTTTGGTCTTCTTTATTCAATGTGTAACTTTCACATGCATATGAGGTAATGGAAAATATCATGGCTTGGGTCAGGTGTACCACAGTCCTCAAAGTAACATCTTTGCTTTTCAATACCTGAAGAGCAGATTTGCCCAAAGCAATGCCCGCTTTGAGCTCTTGACTCTTGCTGAGGATTGTTTGTGTATATAAGCAAGACAAGATTCTTGACAGCTTTGATCTGTTCTCCATTTATCATGGTATTATCTATTGATACAGTTATGAGGATATTGGTCTTCCTTCTATTTAGTCACAATCCATACTGAAGTCTGTAATCCTTGATCTTCAGCAAGTGCTTCAAGTCCTTCTCAATTTCAGCAAGCAAGGTTGTGTCATGTGCCTACCACAGGTCTTAATAAGTCTTCCTCAAATACTGATACCACATTCTCTCATATTTTCTCAGCATACCAAATGAATAAGTCTGAGGAGAGGATACAATCTTGACACACACCTTTCTCGATTTTAAAACATGCAGTAGGATTCCCTTGTTCTGTTTGCACAACTGCCTCTTGATCCATATGTGAGTTTTTAATGAGTACAATGAAATGTTCTGAAATTTCCATTCTTTTCAAGTCTACCCATAGTTTGTTCTGATACACACAGTAGAATTCCTTGGCATAGTCAATAAAACACAAGTGAACATCTTTCTGCTATTGTCTGCTGTCAGCCAAGATCCCTCTGAAATTAGCAATAATTCCACATCCTCTTCTGAATCTGGCCTGACCTTCTGATAGCTCTCTGCCAGTGTACTGCGACAGCCATTTTTGAGTGATCATCAGCAAATTTACTTGCATGTGATATCAATAATATTGTTCTATAACTTGAGCATTCTATTGGGTCACCTTTCTTTGAAATGGGTACAAATATGAACTTTCTCAATCAGTTGGCCAAGTAGCTGTCTTCCAGATATCCTTACCTAGATGAGTAAGTGTTTCCCGTGCTTTATCAACCTGTTGTTATGTCATCAATTCCTGGAGCATTGTTTTTGGCTAATGCTTTCAGTGCAGCTGGAACTCCTTCCTTTAGCGCCATTGGTTCTTGCTCGTATGCCCCCTCCTGAAATCAAAGAATGTCTACTGGATCTTCTTGGTACAATTACTCTGTATTCTTTCCATCTTCTTTTAATGCTTACTGCATCATCTAGTATTTTTCCCATAGAATCTTTCAATATTTCAACTAGAAGCTTGATTTGTTTTCTTCGGGCCTTCAGTTTAAGCTATGCTAAGGGGATTTGTTTTCAGGGATTAGTTCTCCTGATAGCACGTCCAAAGTAAGTGAGACAAACACTTACCCTCCTTATTTCTAAGGAGTATCTGACTGTACTTCTTTGGGGCAGATTTATTGGTTATTTTGGCAGTCCATGTTGAAACAATAGTCTTTGCCAGCACCGTAATTCAATGCGCCAATTCTTCTTCAGTCTTCCTTATCTCGTGGCCAACTTTCACATGCATAGGAAGCAATTAAAAAGATCTGGCTTTGGTCAGGCACACCTTAGTCCTCAAGGTAACATCCTGGCTTTTTATCACTTTAAAGAGGGCTTATGCAGCAGATTTGTTTGATTTTGTGATTGCTGCTTCCAAGAATCTGAATCCAAACAGAAAGAAATCTAGGGAAGACAAAATTGGTATTGTTTTATTTTTTCCTTTCTATGGAAAGTGAAAAAGCATCAGGGCTTAACTGATGCTAGTACATGCTTAACATTCAGCCCCTGGTGGAGAAAGCTCTGACTGGTATAATTTGGGAAATTCAAAAATTTTGATAGAAATTCACCACCCTTTGCCTTGTCCTACCATGGGGGGGGGGGGGGCGGGGCGTGCAGGTTGCTTTGATGCTGGGAGCTGTGCCACCAGTATTTCAAGTACCAGGAGGGTCATCTAGGATGGACAGGTTTCGACAGCGCTTCCAAAAGAAGACCGAGCAGGAAGAAAGGCCTGATGACTTACTGTTAAATATTAGCCAGTGAAAACCCACGGATCACAACAGCATGTTATCCAGTACAGAACCCCCTAGATTGGAAACCATTCAAAATACACAGTGGCTTCAACAAGGGACCTGAGCATACCAACTGTTATGAAAATGGTAGGGAGCCAGGTAATGTTTCATTCTCTTATACATGCAGTTGCCATGAGTTGGAGCTGTCTTGACAAGAACTAACAACAACATTGTATAAATGACCCCTACATGACCAATTAACTCCCTGTGTGATGGCCGTGAATGCAGAGTTTGGAAGGGATCTTCACCATCTGCTTTCTCCAGGCAGAACAAGCTGGGTCCAGCACACAAGTGTCTAGGACCATTAAAATGAGTTGATTAAAAAAACCACCCTCTGGGCATGAGATTAATCAGGCTAAATGTTAGAAATGGACTTGATTTGACATTCAACTAGAGGTGTGAATAGTATAATCTGAACTCTCCTAATAAAGCTAAAACCAGAAGAGCCAACTTGACCTTTTTAACTTGAGAAAAGGTAGATGAACAGACAGCCTCCATGGTTCCCCAAGGACCTTATCCTCCCCACTTGTTGTTTTCATTATGAGAGGCTATTGAGCTAGCCCTAGACACACAGAGATCCCATACTCAATGGTATAAGCCATTATGATCTATGGGGGCTTTCAGTGTCTGCTTCTTGGAAGCAAATCACCAAGCCTTTCTTCCCAGACTGCTTTAGTCTACAAATTCTGCTGAAACATGTTCTGTACAACTGCAACATGAAAGCCTCCACCAACAAAGGTGTGGTGGTTTGGCATAAGGGGCACAGCCCAGAATCTCACATGGACTGCCCAGGAAAGTCGAGAATTCCAACACTAATTTACTGTGGCCTTTGCCCTTTCCCCAGTGGCTTCTAATTTTAATCCCACCTGCCAACTCTCTATCACTCTCTGTAGTGTCTTTCCTCTCAACACAGTTGGTTCTCTTAATGTCATTCAAAGTTCAAAAATCTTTTTCATTAAACACTAAAAAAAAAGAAAAACCAAAGAAAATAAGGAGTATAAAGTGCCTAGGTTTTGATATTGCCTGTGACTGCGGAATCTTGGGGCTCACAGACTCTGTATCACGCTACTTTACCGGACACTATACTCAAAGCCCAAGAGCTGGGTCTGTGTGCATTCCCACCCTCCCCGATTCCTCACCTCTAGCAACTGAACTGCTTCCACTAAGAAGCCACAACCTTAACCCAAACACCTTCCAGACAGCTTGATCTGTCCATCTATGCTAAGGTCAATAGAATTGCATTTTTTTGCAAAATCAACTACGTATACCATTCTCTGACCTGAATGATGAAGATTCCTCATGCTGGAAAAGTCCTCATCCCTGCAGAGATAAAACCATGTGTACCACACAGACTCGCCTAAAATATAGACTCCGCATAAAAGTCTAAGAAAGAAAAATGCACAGAGACAGAAAAGGAAGTATTGCCCATGTTCCAGATGACCTGAGGCCCAAGCAATTGATTCCTTTCTGACTCCTTCTCCCCCACCTACATATTTTCGAAAGACAAGCTGCTGGAGATGATCCGAGTTTGGGGAAGAGATAGACTATCTCAAATGATAAAATCGTAAAAACAAAATATCACCTCCTGTCCTTGAGGATCAAGCTCCAGAGATTATTTACCCAAATGAATAATTTCCTTAAAGTAGCTCCTTGGGCAGTTGTGTATACTGTCAACGTCCCGCTGATATTAAAATTATCTGGGGAACGTTACTTTGTGAATTCTCGTCAGACCAAAGCTGTGATTCATGCAAGGCCGTCAGTGTCATTATTCCAGCTTCTCTCATAAATCATAGACGTTGGCCTTGAATCTTAAAAGAAGACTAAAATTTTGTCATTTTTGAGGACGTTCATGACAGTTTCTGGACCATAGCATCTTCCCTCCTCTTCCCTACCCCACCCCAAAGACCTTTCTAAGACATTTCTAAAGCTGTTCCCATTGTTCACTATTGCCCGGTTCTCCTCCTCCTCCTCCTCCTCTTCCTCCCCCTCCCCCTCTTCTTCCTCCCCCTCTTACTTTAATGAAACTGTCTGTGACTGTAACATACCATATTATCAGAACACTGCCCAATACCCTCCAGGGTGTGGCTCTCCCAAACAATGATACAAGAGACAAGACCTGTCTCTATGTTTCAGGAACAAGAGCCCCGGTGGTATGGTGGTTACGAGTTCAGCTGCCATCCTCAAAGTCATCTGTTGAAATCCACCTGCCTTCCTATAAAGAAACTCATGGGGACAGTTCTTCCCTGTCCTATAGGGTTGCTAGGAGTCGGCGAGAACTCTATGGCAGTGGTGCCTTAGGAAGGATTACTTCCCAGGCTCAGAGCTAGCCACATGCTGCTCCGCAAACTTGCCAGGCATATGCCCACCTTACACCTCTGCACTAGTGCTGAAATGGGTCTTTGTTACGGTTGGCTCCTTCACCTCTTCCAAGATTCCATTTAAGAAACCTGCATTCTATGATCTTTTTGTTTTTAACAATTGTAAAGCTTTTCACTGCTCTCTACTCTCTGCTACCCTGCTCTATTTTCTTCATGTAACTGTCACTTTCAAATTTACTATATAATTGCGACTTTCTTCTTTATTCTCAATAATTTTCTTCATCTTCTAGAAGAATCATCTTACCTGGAAGATAAGGACCTTTATCTCTTTTGTTTATTATATATCTAAAAAGTTTAAGGCAAAAGCTAGCACTTACTCAGAGGCAAATGTTGAATGAATGCATGTTGTCCATCCTAATATGTTTCTCAATCTAACTACCACCACCCAAATAAAATACCATATGGTCTCTATTTGACTATCCAGTTTCCTCCTTCAGGTGTTTATTGTCCTAGACATGGTGAGCACTAAAGCAGAAGTGCCGTGAACACCTGGGTGGGATTTTTCTGATCTTGTCTTTTATTGTAGTGCCATACATGAGTAGTAGTACCTGTAGTCTACAGCAACATCAGCAAACCCAAGTAAAACATTGAGTCAGAGAAGATTTAGGAGAGGAGTGTGGGGCACCCAGTGTGAAGTGTATGTGCAGGTCCCAGGAATGCTGTGCATAGTACCACACAGTGCATAGGAATGCACATGAGGGAATGAGGGGACAGAGTGCGTGTTCAACAACCCTTTACCTACACCAGCTGGGAAGCAAGGGATTCCACCTGAGAATTACCATGACTCCTTGAGCCAGCAAAAAATCTGGGCTTCACACCAGTTCAGCCTGGTGTGACCCCCTGCTGATAATGTGCTTTTCCCTCGCAGATATGCTGGCTCAGAATCTACAGTTTAACAATATCCCCAGATGATTCTTACAGGAGTCCAGGTAATAAGAATGACCTCAGAATCTGGTGCTTCAGCAGGTCAGAGGTAAAAGTGCAAATTCTTAGCAGGGCCTGAGTTGGAATGAACCAGTAGGAAGACATCACAAAAGTAAACAAATCAAAAGCTCGGTCTTTTACATAAAGTTTCACCAGGTGGCTTAGTTCCCTCTATAACCCGTCCCCAAGGGACAGAAAACTCTACGTGCAGTTTTTCTCATTTCAACACCTTTAGAGCTGCTATGAACAAATAAAAATAAAATAAAATAAAAGCTGCAGTTGTTTTTTTGGGTAATTTTTCTTGTTTTCCTTTTCCATGTAAAAGAACCTGCAGCTTAACATGGTTCAAGGGATCATAATTTACCATCAATTAATTGAAAGCAATTTTCTCATCTGAAATGAGTGCTACCACCTAGGCATCTTGGGTGGCTTGCAGACTTACTCTAAGTAGACAGAATATGTGGCCACAAAGTGGAATCTGCACACACACGAAGGAAATACAACCCAGCACCAGACTCGGATGGATCATATGATAGTAAGACCCACCACAGTTAGACAGATAAACCAAAAATATGAACGCCAAGTGTCTGCCATCAACTCTTTGGCTCCACTCTCATTTTCTGATGCCTCCAGAGCCACCCTCAACGGGAGAATGATGAGAGCACTCACCTTTCTCTAGGAGCAGCTTCATTCGCAAGCTCACATAAACATTTATTAATTTTGCTTTTGAAATTGTAGCAGTTATAAAGTCTTTTTAGTCATAGATTATTCTAACTACTCAGTTGTCTCTGCAGAAAGTCCAATGGGATCTAACAATGACAAAAAAAACCCTAGGAAAATGGGAAGTTTAAGACAGGAGCACAGACTACAAGACAAATGTACAAAAATCAACTGCATTTTATATACTAGCAAATAGTAATCCAAACTATGAGTACTATTTAAAACAGCAACAGATATTGTGATATTTTTAGAGATCAATCTTACCAAAGATGTGCAAGCTCTGTACATTAAAACTACAAACAGTATAGAGGGAAATTAAAGCAGACCAAAATGATTGGAAAGGTGTAAGATGTTCATGGGTTCAAAAACTCAATATTGTAAAGATATCAATCATTCTTAAATTAATCTATAGATGAAATGCAGTCCTAATGAAAATCCCAGCAGGTTTTTCATAAAAATTGACAGGCATATTCTAAAAATCATCTGGAAATACAAATAATAGCCAAATAACTTTGAAACAGAACCAATTTAGAAAAATAACACTGCCTCATATAAGTTATAATAATCAAGAGACTGTGGCATTCGTGTTAACAAAGTCATGAGAGGGTCATGTAGCACAATGAAAGACAACTGACTTTTGACAAACACACAGGAACAAGTCATTGAAGAAAGGATACTTTTTCAACAAATTGAACTACCACATGTGATATAGGTAGGCAAATAAATAAACCCTGACCCACACCTCACACGAACACAAAAATTAACACAAATGGATCATCGACCTAACTGCCAACTTTGAAACGAGGAGAAAGAATGGGGAAAATATTTATGACCTTGGGTTAGATAACGTTCTAAAAATAACGATGCATAAAAGGAAAAAATGATCATTTGAACTTTACCAAATTGGAATGTTTCTGGTTTGGGGAAAACATTTATAGAATTAAAAATTGTGTCTCTGATAAAGAACTTGTATCCAGAGTATATAAAGAATTCAATAAAACAGAGAAAACAAATTCTGGAGAGGATGTGGAGAGATGGGAATGCTTTGACATTGCTGGTGGGACTGTAGTACTGGACATCCTCTATGGAAATCTGTATGGCACTTCTTGAAACAAAGGAAAATTCAAGTGCCCTATGATCCAGCAATCTTTCTACTAGGTACACACCTGAAAGGAAATTAAAAGTATGACATGAACAGATATATGTATGCCTATGTATACTGGAGCAATTTCCACAATAGCAAAAACACGGAAACAACCAAAACCCCAAATATAGAGGAATGGACGAAGAAGCTGTGGTGTGGAACTGTGGAGTTCTATGCATCAATATAAAAACAATGACAACTCTGTTAAATACCGCAAGACATGGACAAAACTGGAGAACATTATGCTTAGCAAACTCAGTCATTCTTACAAAGATAAATATTTAGCATCACCATTTTATAAGGACAAAGAAAAAGAATTGTGGTTTATACAACAATAGACAAAAATTTTTATGACTATGAGGAGGCCAGGGATGGGGGTGGGAACAGTCTCAGGGAGGGATGGGGAAGTGCAAAAAATGAAAAGTTTAACAGGAAACAAAGCAAGAACAAAACCAAAAACCTCCAGAATCCTTACTCTTCGTGTCTAAATATTGGTCTAAGGGACTACAAAAGGAGAAAATAAAATTGAAGTGGACTTGGAGCTTTTAGTGACATACACGCTCATTTAAAAAAATTGTCAAAACTTAAAAATAAGAAAACACATGACTGAAGTTTTAGAAAAGGATAAAAGTTTAGAATAGATATTCCACCAAAGAAATAATGCAAATAGCAAATAAACACTTGAGGATGCTTGGCACCTTTACTCACTATGAAAAATAAAATTAAAACTATAATGAGATGATACTACGTATCAATGAAAATAGACACAATTCAAAATACTGACCATTCCAAAAATTGGTGAGGGGGTGAAGAATTAGTGGTAATACAGAATGGTACACCACTTTGGAAAACAGTTTGGCAATTTAAGTTCAACATTCTCCTACACTAAGATCCAGCCATCTCACTCCCGAGTATTTACCCAAAGGTTTCTTTCAAGCATGCGTTCATAGAGAAATGTAATGTTAACAGCATAAATATGAGCACAACATGAATCAAAAGCATAAATGTTTGTAAAAGTCAGTATGTTTGTAGCAGAATATAATAGTCAATATCTGAAAATAACCCAAATGTCTATCAATAGGTGAATGGATAAATTAATTGTGGTATATTTTGATCCAATAAGAAGAACAGAAGTATTAATACATGCTACAATAATGAATCCCAAAATAATTATAAGGAATGAAAAGTGCCAGACATAAAAGTGGTTGGTATTGTATTTATATAAAATTCTAAAAAGTCATCTAATCTAATTAAATAATCTCCAGTGACACCATATTGGCAGCTCTCTAGTGACTGGAGAAATCCTATTGGAAGGGAGGGAATGTATTGGGGAATGAGCAAACGTTTGTTGGTGCTGGAAATGTTCATTATTTTTATAGTGTGAATGGTTTCTGAATGTGTATGCATGTGTAAAAACATCAACTTGTACATTTAAAATTCTGTAATTTACTGTATGAGGGGGCCTCCGCTTATAGAAAAATTCCATTATCTTTTCATTCTGTTTATCTATGAGCTTTTTGAAGTCCCCTTGTACATCAGCTATACTTCAATAAAGTCATTTCATTTTTTAAATTTCAAACAACAAAAAAATACTGTGTTCTAATCAGATGCCAATATCCCTGGATAATTGGCCTCGTCCACAAATGTCTTAGAGCTAAAGAGAATGAGTAGTGAAAATTAAGGCCACCAAGGCCCAAGTGTCGGCCAATGGAGATCCCCTCATAGAGGCATTTAGGAGAGGAGATGGGTTAATTAGGGTGCGAGGTAGTACAGATGAAGAACACAGCTTTCCCCCAGATCCTGGATGCTTCCTCCCCCCAACTACCATGATCCGAATTCTACCTTGCAGGCCTAGATAGGACAGAGGCTGTACACTGGTACATATGAGGGCTGGAGGTACAGGGAATCCAGGGTGGATGATACCTTCAGGACCAAGGGTGTGAGGGACGATGCTGAGAGAGTGGAGGGTGAGTGGGTTGGAAAGGGGGAACTGATTACAAGGATCCACATGTGACCTCTTCCCTGGGAGAGGGACAGCAGAGAAGGGGGGAAGGGAGACTCCGGATAGGGCAAGATATGACAAAATAACGAGGTATAAATTACCAAGGGCACATGAGGGAGGGGGGAAAGGGGAGGGAGGGGAAAAAAAAGAGGACCTGATGCAAGGGGCTTAAGTGGAGAGCAAATGCCTTGAGAATGATTGGGGCAGGGAATGTATGGATGTGCTTTATACAATTGATGTATGTATATGTATGGATGGTGATAAGAGTTGTATGAGTCCCTAATAAAATGTAAAAAAAAAGAAAAGAGGAGAAAAAAATGATTGGGGCAAAGACTGTACAGATGCGCTTTATACAATTGATGTATGTATATGTATGAACTGTGATAAGAATTGTATAAGCCCCTAATAAATTGTTAAAATTTTTTTAAAAAGAGCTCTAACAGCAAAAAAAGAAAATTAAGGCCAATCCACATAATGTGTCCAAGAACCGACCCTGAGCTGCACCGAACAGCTCCAAACTCAAGACAAAAGCTTTCCTGGACATTTCCTTTCTACCCAGCAGCCCATGTGGCATGGGCACTACCAGACCTGACGCAATCTCTCTCACTGTTGGTGCCCTTTGTCTTTTTATTGCTCTCTTCTGGACACACAAGCCCTAGAATCACGAATTAACCAATTTCTGCAGCAACAGGACATATATCCTGGTTACTAATTTGTCACCTCGATCTTTCCATCCTTTTTCAAGCACATGAGAAAGAACCAGAGAGTCCTGCTCTCATTCAAACATCATTTGGCGAATCCAGAGTCAGCACCTGGACTGCTACGTGGAGGCGGATCCACGCTGGAATCAATGAAGCACACAGAGGGCATTTGTGTCCATTGAAGGAATCCTTGGGTTTGAGGAAGTTCTGCTTTCTGTTCAGATCAATCAGGGGAAACCTTGCTGTCCAAAAATTAAGCAAGAACTCAAGAGGCATTGGAAATAGAAATGTGTACTGGTCTCCTATTTTCAAAATAGACTTCCAAGATTCCCCCTCCCATGAGCTTGCGAATTAATAGCACTGGGCACAGCAAGGGTGCCCAGTGCTGAAGCCTGGCCTCTTCAACTGGGAGTCTTCAGGAAGCCACATGGAGGTGAAGAAGGAGAAGACACTGAATCTCTCTGCACTCTTGTCCTGAAGGAGGTGAGTGGTTTTTGGCCAAGTCCGGTTTTGGAGAAGAGTCATTCATTAGTCAGTGGAGACCACTTCGAACCCTGCTTCCTGTCAGAGAGCACACTGTCATGATGAAATCTTGGGCCAGCCCAACTCGAACAGTGAGTGGCGGCAAGGCGCTGGCCAGCGGGGTGTGGGCAGTGCTGCAGCGCTTTTGACCTCCCTGCACGGCAAACGAGAGGAAACTGTGATGGGGCTGACGTTTCCGCAGAGCATCGCCCAACTTTCCCAACAGATGGACCACAACTCACTGATAGTACAGCTTTGAAGTGTCTGGCCCAGGGCCAGGAAACATTGCAAGTGTCCTTTGGAGACTATCTGTTTTCGATTACTCCTACTTTATAGGAAGCCACACATGCTAGCTGGAGCGTTCGCCTGCCTTCAGAACTGCGGGGCTTCCAGCTGATTGATCTCAAGCCTGCTCTTTTGGCTCAGACCTAAATGGCAGGCCTCCTGGGTTTGGGTGTTTTTGTTTGGATTCCCCCCCCCCCCTTTCTGTGCTGCATTCCAATCCTACATACATTCCTCTTCGTCTCTTCATTCCAATTGTTTGGGTCATGATTCTTACATCCCATGGGACATCCTCATGCTATTTCTCCGAAAGGTGTTTCTGCAGTGGAAACCTAAATTTACCTGGCAATTAAAAAGGCAAGTCTGCGGTGACTTGTTATGATGCCAATGAGGTCACCTGGTAGGTCCCATGATGTGCCTCCACAATATGCTGAGAATATGCTCTCTTGTAGCTTAAAATGCTAAGTCTGTGTTTATACTGAGATTCCACCCCTCAGCCAGCCAACTCTGCTAGCATAGATGTTCTTAGTCCTCCCAACACATTTAGCATCATTTGCCCTTTGACTTGGTTGCTTGACTACCTGGCTAGTAAGTGTAAACCACTTGCAATGGACTCAGCTGCACCCTGGGGAGCCCTGGTGTGTCAGAGAGGAACTGCTCCAGAGGGCTTTGGGCAGTAGCTGATCACTAAACATTTCCTCTAAGATACCTCTGGGCACATCAGTCCTCCCATCTTTGAAGTAACAGCCATGCACCTGAACTATGTGTCCCACGGAGAGACTCCGATAAATGTGAATTACATTAAAACCCCTCACTCAACCCAAAAGCCAAATCCACTGTCACAAGTCAATTCTGAAGCATAGCGACCCTGTCGGACAGAGTAGAATTGCCCCCTTAAATCTTTATAGTGACAGCCTGTTGGGCTTGAACCAATGACCTTTCTATTAGCAGCCCACTGCCTAGCCCACTATGCCACCAGGATTCTGGAAACCTTTACTGCTCAAAGGGTAATTCTCGAGCCACCGCATCAGCATCACCTAGGAGCTGGTTAGACATCAGACCCATACTCCAGAACAACTCAATCCAAAACTGCTTTTTACCAAGACCTCCAGTACATGTCCACTTAAGAAACACTGCTGTGAACAGATTTTGGATCCCTTGAGGGAGAAATGAGGAAGGAATAAAGAGATAGTGGAGAAGGATTTTTTTAAAGACTGTTTTAAACCTGGGCAAACCAACCTGAGAACTGTAATGTCCAAGTTTCCACTCTGCACCATGGTCCCCAGGCCCTAGCCCTCTTTCCATGAGTTCTGCCTGGCTCTCCACCATGCTAAGAGGCAGTGTGAGATGGAACAATGTTTTCAGTTGATTTGCATAAACAACAAAGATCCTGATTACTTAATGAAGTTTATCTCAATATTTTGGTGTTGGAGAGTAAACTGGAATTTTGGGGAAACAGGGCTTGATCATGACCTCACAGGTCATCCCTGGCTCCATCTGAATAGCGAAAGCTCTCCAGATAAGGTCATTCCCAACGGTATGCATGAAAAAAGTGGAAGTCAACAAAAGACAAGACAGCTTGGGATGGCTGTGAAAGGGTGAAGAGTCTCACACACTAAAGTGTAGTTTAAAGGATATGAAATTGATGTGGGCGATCTCTACCCACCTCATCAACTGGTGGAAGGTCAGAGGCTCTATTCTACCAATCCCCTAAGGCATTCTTGACTATGGATGTCCACTGCCCTCTGGAGGGTTTGGGGCAGCAATGTAAGAAACATGGAGTAATTAGAATGTGTAGCTTTTTTACCTATTTCTGATAGACAGAGCCCTCAGTACCAACCATGCCCCCTGAACCTGCCTTTTCCCTGAGCCTACACTTTCTATATTCAGAGTTGGCTGCTACTTTCATTTCTTGGTTTTTGCAGCAATGTTCTATCTGGCACTAGAGTTCTGTGCTATTCTCGGCACAACTGGGAAAAGTGCCTGTCAAGTCTTTGGAGAGGTCTCCCACAAGCTCGAACTTGCTACTTCAACCCCTTGGACTCCTATTCCAAATGGAGAGCTGGCCCTAAACTTGGAACCAAAACTGACAGATTCTAAGTATCACCACGGCTAAGGAACTTCTGTCAAATTTATATTTTCATGATACTGTGACCTTAAATGATTATTCTCATCTGACCACCATCGACATCAATCCTTTAATCCAGATATCACCCAAGCCCTCAGCACAGCTCCTTCTTTCCCACCGTCCCTACCTTTCTGCCGAGGTCAATGCCACTAGCACCACAAAAGCTTTCGGTGGAATCCTAATCTTATGACTGAGGTTACCATTTTTAATGATCCTGGAGACTCATTGACATAGCCACCCCTAGTGGATGGCACAAATATAGTACGCAATGTGATAAATTAGCCCATAAATGTAGGAGACCAATGGCCAGAGAACCTCTCCTAGAGTTTAGTATCACCGTTTCTGATCTAGCATGTGCTGTGGGAAAAGCACTATGGGAAACAGGTGATGTACATATCTGTTTGTGAGCCTGTCTTTATGAGTTTTCTCTGATAAAAACTGCAGCAAAAGATAGTACGCATGTGACCTAATTATTCATTCTTGTGTGCTCCGTGGGAAAGAATCTACTCAGTTTTACGTAAATTCAACAAATTGATTCGAGCTGATTAAGACCCTTAAAGCAGTGGTTCTCAACCTATGGGTTACGGTCCCTAGGGGGTCGAATGACCCTTTTGCAGGGGTCGCCCAATTCATAACAGTAGCAAAATTGCAGTTATGATGTAGCAATGAAAATCATTTTATGGTTGGGGGGTCACCGCAACATGAGGAACTGTATTAAAGGGTCGCAGCATGAGGAGGGTTGAGAACTACTGCTTTAAAGGGTCTTTGACTATAACATTTTATGTATGTAAATATCCTAATAATTCTTTCTCATGATGTGAGTGTGTTGAACCACTGACCTTGTTGTTAGCAGTCCAATCAAGAGACAGAGAGTAGTAGACTGGATTCAAAAACAAAACTGATCTTTATGATGCCTATAAGTGACACACCTTAAACCCAAAGATGAAAATAGACTTAAAAATCAAAGGATGGAGAAAAATTCACCAAGCTAACAGCAACCATAAAGAGGCAGCAGTGGCACTATTAATCTCTGATAAAATAGACTTCAAGGAAAAGAACATAATGAGAGCTAAGAATAGACACTAAACAATGATTAAAGGAACAATTACAAGAAAATATAACCATATTAAACACATGCACATCCAATTAAAGACCTTAGAAATACATCAATCAAACCATCAGAGTTGAAGCGAGAAATAGGCAGCTGTGCAATAATAGAAGGATATTACAATACACCACGCTCTAGGAAAGACAGATCATCAGGAAAGAAACTCATTAAAGAAACAGAAGCGCTAAACAACACAGCCAACCAGTTCAAATTCCTAGACATGTTCAGAGCACTCCGCCCAACAACTTAGTACACATTCTTTTCCAGTGCACAAGCTACATACTCTAAAACAGACCACATGTTAGGGCACAAAGGAAGCCTAAATTAATTCAAAGCCACTGGGTTCCTACCATCCATTTTCTCAGACTACAACAGTATACGACTGAAAATGAATAATAGGATCAACAAGAACATAGAAAAACACTCCATGCAAAAACGAATGATTAAGACATAAAATAAGGAATGAAATTAAGAAAATTCTGGAAATAAATGAGCATGATGGCATGACATACCATAATCTTTGGAACACAACAAAAGCAGTTATCAGGGGATATTTATAGCAATCAATGCACCCCTGAAAAAAGAGAAGAAATCCAAAATCAACACCTTAAAACAGCATCTTCAACAAATAGAACAAGAGCAACAAGATAAACCTTCAAGCAACAAAATAAAAGAAATAATAAACATTGGAGCAGAAATAAAATAGTTGGGAATGAATGGGGAAAATCAACAAGGCAAGAAATTGATTCTTTGAATAGATTAATAAAACTGACAAACTTCTGGCAAATCTAAAGGAAAATGAAGAGAAGATGCAGACATCTAGAATTAGAGATGAAAAGAATGATCTCCCAACAGACCTAAATGAAATTAAAAGAATAATGATGCACTACCATTGAATACTATACCCCAACAAAAAAAGAAAAGGCCAAATATCTGGAAAATAAACTGTTTACCTAAGTTAAGGCAGATTGACATGCGAAACCTCCACAGACACAGAAGAAATGGAGAAGGTCATGAAGAAACTTCTGATCAAGAAATTCTGAGGGTCACATGACTTCACAGGGAAGTCTACCAAGTGTTCAGTGACATGCTGCACCAATTCTACAGTCTATCCCAGAATATGCAAAAGGACAACACAGTTCCCAACTCATTTTATGAAGTGAACATAACCCTGAGGCACAGACTGTATGAGGGCATAAAAACTACAGATCAACAAGTTCTCAAAAGCAACGAGGAGAAGGTAGAGGGAAAGGGAAGCTAGAAAGCTAGAATGCTAGAACGAGAACAAACAGAATACAGTTAAATAGAAAGTTGACACATAATAATAAATGTAACTAATGTCAATTAATAACTTTCCTGGAAACTGTCCAATGGGAACCTAGCTTGTTATATAAACTTTCACAAAGCCAGTTCCAGAGTCATACCTTACCCTTCCAGAAATCCATCTTTCTCATTTGTGAAAAATGTGATAATATTGTCTAGCCTAATAAAAGAAAATGTGTTGTGAGGATCAAGTAACTTATTATGTGCCCCCCAAAAATATTGGGTTACACTTGAGAAAACTGGCAATAAAAACTCCAAACTCCAGACATACTCTTAGCTTATGTGGAATCTGTACCACGAAGCAGACACACAAATATAGCAAGACCTCGCTGTATGGTTTTAAAAGCAGAAAAGTTGTGCATCACTTGGCATTATATCCATTCAATCTTCATACTGAGCAAAAAATCCTAGAAACTGGAATACATAAAGAAAATTATGGCATCAGGATTGAAGAAAATATAATTAGTACCCTGCAATATACAAACACCACCATTGCGTGTCCTGGAAATGAAGAGGACTTGAAGCACTTACTGATGACAATCAAAGACTACAGCCTTCAGTGTGCGTTACACCTCAACAGCCCAAATTAAACCTTCAAGTAGCATCATTATGAATAGAAAAGTTGAAAGGTGTCAAGGATTTCATTTTACTTGAACTCATCACCAACCCCATGTAAGAAGCAGTCAAATGAGGAACTGGACAAGTCCGCTGCAAATGATCTCTTCAAACTGGACAAAAGCAGCAAAGGTGTTGCTTTGAAGACTAAGGTGTGCTTTACCTAAACGCAGGTGTGTTCGATCATCTTTTATACATGCAAAAGCTAAACAACAAATATGGAAGTGTAGAGAAGAATTGATTCATCCAAATTATGCTGTTGATGAAAATATTGAAGATACAATGAATTAGCAAAAGAACCAAAAAAATCATTCTTGGAGGAAGCATAGCCTAATGCTCCCTTAAGTGAAGATACCTAGACTTCAACTCTCACACTTAGGCCATGTCATCAAGGAGACAAATCGGTAGCAAACAACATAATGTCTAGTAAACCAGACGGTCAGTGTATAGAGGGGAGGCCTTCAATGAGAAGGACAGGCACAGAGGACCCAGACAGCACAATACTATGAGGCTGCCACCACAATAACAGTTTTTTCTTCTGTTGTACATTGGGTCACAATAAGCAGGAACAGACGAAACAACACCTGGCAACAAAAGTCCCAGGAAGGTTTATAATTAAAATTGGAAAGATGAAAAATAGCCTAAGCAAAAGAGAAGGGTAGCTCAAAAATTGATATAAAGAAAATGGTGACTCCCCATGATCATGAAATTAAACTAGAGTTTATCAGCAGTTGAAGCAAGAAAAGGAAACCTCAAGGGTTCTATAGCTAGAGATTGGCAGCTCTTACAAGGGAAAAATGCCCAAATTTTGGAATCTAAGGAAACAAGATTGGAATTCCTCATCTGTTGCTTGCTGTATAATTTTTTTTTCCTTGACAATAATCTTTACTTATTTTATATTTTAGACATTTTGATATAATATTCAAATCCATATTCTTCTGTAGTTTAATTATGGAACTCTATAATATTTAACTCATATTTAAGGGCATTGTGCCTCAACTTCCACATTGGAAAAATGAGTATATTCATCCCTTTACCGAAAGTGTGTAAAGCACCTTGCTCATTGAAGACCATCAGCAGATGACAGTTGGAGTTGTTTCCTTCAGAATATAAACCTTTTTCCTGGCATTCAATCTTCCAAGGGAGTAAAGCTGGGTCAGCATAAATATATATGGAGGGGTGTTCACTTTTACAAGCATTAGGTCACTGAAGTAAATGATAGGACAGATTATACCTTAGAAAGCCAAGAACGAGAGGTTCTCTAAGTCTGGAAAATATCATCTGCTCTTCCAAGGAGGTGTGCATATTTATTTGCCATGGGTGGAACCAGAATCTTCCAAGCCTCCTTATAGATGAAACTTTGGGTATTCAAATTTCTGTGAGCTATGTAGTACCAGGAGCAGTGCGTGGCAGGACAATGGGTCTATGCCAGAAATCTCCCTTGGGTTTCATCCATTTAGATGTCTACATGCTGGCACCAGGCCAGAGTCAAAAAATGTGGAGCCAAAGAACCAGGATAATAGGATTCCTCTTTCAATCCTCTTAAGTTATAAACCCTTCTCCTGCATACATGTTTAGCCCAGGATTGTATTCCGAATGACATAAAAATACTGGTCTTGAAGTCGTCCTATCTACTCAACAAACTTCACTTCATCCCTCTTTATCCTATTACATGAAAGACTTATAGGCCTATGGGTTTTTATCGAGACAGACAGAAGTCACCTAACTGACCTTTCTATTCAATTCAGAAATCATTGTCCCACCTTCTTAATAGATCAAGTTTCTCAAATGGAAAATACCCCATCCTGCGGGACACTAGAATGATCCAGGGGACTACAAAACAGTTACCTAGACTTTATCTTGGATTCTGGGCTATAGTGGAAATGTTTTTCATTGCTAGGGAGCTGCTGAGTTACTGTTTTCTTTAAAGGGGGCAATAGGCCAAATGAGTTTGGGAGCAAATGCAATAGATGCTCATCAACCTCATCATACATACTGCCAGTGAAAGGAAACTAAATATCAGGTAAGTATTTCCGCTCTATAATTCTGAAAGTCCTCATTTTAAATGGAGGGAGGAGGGCTTCCACTTTATTATTCCAAATACCTGGTGCTGTTCAAACACAGCCTCCTCTAGGTTGTGCAGATGTCCGTGTAGGCCAAATTCTAATCATTTAAAAGTAAAGTCGGTTCATTCCATTATTCCTTCTCTGCACAGTATTAGGTGAATATCAACTACAGCAAGACATCCTATTGTGCACAGGAGAGAAGAAAACGAATGCATTCTTCACGAGTTTACAAAGAAGATATCTAGGTGAGTACACTTTCAAATTCACACATCGGTCTGAACATACAGCAATGGCTCAAAACTCACTGCCATCAAATGGATGCTGACTTATGAGGGGGTACACCCCCCAAAAAATGGAAGAAAGCTCTGCTAGGTGGAGCATTCATAGTACTCATTTTTTTTCCTGCTAGGTGAGCATCCAGCAACTCGCTCTGAGTTAGTGCATGGAATGGTGTCTCTTGGGAAGGTTCTCGCTGGTCACAGTGAATTGGTTCATAAAAGCAGTTTCACTCAAACCTCGTTTTTTGTGGTGGCTGATTTAAGAGATCTGTATGTTGCCATGAAATTTTATTTCCTGCTCCAGAAAAATGCCTCAGAAACTATTGTGATGCTTAACACAACTTACAAGGACAGGGCTATAGGAAAAACTCAAGTGTACAGAGTGGGGTCTCATTTCAGAAAAGGTGAAAAGTTGATTGATAGCAAACCTCATTCTTTAAACTTCCTGAACAAACAAAAATGGCGACATAATTCAGGCACTGGTGCTCAAAGACTAACCACGGACCATAGAAAAGATGGGGAAATTATCTGGACTATCTTGAAGTTCAGTTCAGCGACTTATAATGAAAGATTTGAGAATGAGAAGGGTCACTGTGAAATGTGTGCCTTGGGTTCTGACCGACCAGCAGAAAGAGCATCGACTGGAAACAAGCTTTGCTTTGAAAGAACAGCTCCAAATGGACCCAGACTTTTCCCCCCACAGCCATTACTGCGGAGGAGACAGGGTGCTATTTCTTATGACCCCAAAATCAAACATCAATCAAGCCAGTGGAAGACGCCATCTTCATCTCTCTAAAAAAAAAAAAAAAGCTCATTTGGCAAGTGAAATCAAATATGAAGACAATGCTCCTTTCGTTTTTTTTTTTGGTTTTGTTTGTTGTTGTTTTTATGTGAGGGGGACAGTGCATATGGAGTTCGTTCCACCAGGTCAGACTGTTAATCAAGCTTTCTATTAGAGGCTCTGATAAGATTGCATAAGAGTGTGGGACAAAAAGAGCAGACTTGTGGCAGACAGGGAACTGGTTTTGTCACCACAATACATCTGTTCATACAGCCATCTCAGCACGTCAGTTCTGAGCAAAAAACAGCACGCTCCACGCACCATACTCACCTGACCTCATTCCGTGTAGCTTCTTTTTGTTTCTGCGAATGAAGAGGGACATGAAGGACAGTGATTTGACAACAAAAAAGAGGTGAAGAAGAAAAACGGGGGGGGGGGGGTCCTGTCAACCATCCAAATAGATGATTTTGAAAAAAGGTTCCAAGAATTGAATCGCAAATTTGGCAAGTATATTAAGTGTAATGGAGAGAACTTTGAAGGTGATAAAGTTGTTTTATGAAAAAAATATTAAATACATACACAACTTTGGAAAAAAATCAGGTATGGGGTAGGTACCCCTCATCTAGTGACCCTATAGGGAAGGGTAGAACTCCCCCTGTGGGTTTCCAACACTGTCCCTCTTTATGGGAATACCAAACCCAATCTTTCCCATTGGGACAGGCTGGAGGCTGGTGGTCGCCAACTGCTGACCTTGTGCTTAGCAGCCCAATGCCAAACCACTGCACGACTGACTTGGGCTCCTTGGAGCAATGATAGATAAAAAATTTTAAAAGGGAAAGAAGGCTTTACATCACCTGAAAAACCTCTCCGTGAGCTAGACGCCAAAGAACGGCTCCCGAGAACAGCAGCAGAGCACCAGGCACTCAGAGTGCTCCTCAGGATCTGGTTCCCATACCAAGCTATGGTCAGAGTTTCAGAAGAAGCCAGGGAAAGAAGAAAATAAAAACACGGTTTTTGATAAGCCTTATTAATTAAATCAAGCCACACCCTGGACTTATGACATTATCAGTATCACCATGGAGCAGGAGAAGCCATTGAGGATCTGTAACACTAAGAGAGACAGCAAACAAACACAATCAGTGGAACATGCACAAGGTCCAGATGAAATCAATTTTGTGGAATAATTTGAAAATTTTGTTTGGGTACTTAAGAGATGAAAGAAGAAATCATTCCCATTTTTAAAAAATAAGAAAAATTCTTTTAAAGATATAAAAATAGCAGATGGCTATGAGTAAGATCAAAAAAGAAATCTTAGAAATTAAAAAAGCAGTCATTAAATGTTTAAAAATCCAAATGGCATAAATTCAAATACTAACAAACAAAGTTGTGAGCTGGCAATTAAATTGGTAATAAAAATCTAAAGGTAGAAAAATAAGTTGGAGAAACTTTATTATATGTCCCTACAAAATTCATGAGAACTCACAATGACAGTTTACAAATATTTAGGAAAGAAGACAAATGTATTATGGAAGAAAAATGTGGGATGCAATTGAAGTAATTTACAGGAAAATATATTGCCTCAAAATGACTGGCTTGATGAAACTATATTCAAATGAAAGTGGAGTTGCAATTGAATTAGCAGTTTAGATTATAAAATTAGAATATTATAAGATGCTCCTGATTCAGGCCATGGTTTTCCTGATTGCCTCATATGCATATGACAGCTGGACAATGAATGAAGAGGATTGACAGCCTTGAATTCTTTGGAAAAGGATATTAAATATGCATGGACTGCCAGAAGAATAAAAATATCTGCATTGTAAAACATACAACCAGAAGGCTCCTGAGAAGCAAGGATAGTGTGACTTCGATTCGTGTACTTTGGCCCTAGCATCAGGAAGGACAAGTACCTACAGAAGGACATCAGGTCTGGTAAACAGTGGAGCTGTAAAAAGAGTTGAAGACTTTAATAACATGAGTTGACACGGTGGCTGCAACAATGGTCTCAAGATGGATCAAAGTCAAATGTCAAGCGTAGCACTATCAAGATAATCAATGGAAACTAAAGGAACAAACTTAGGAGCTCTAATATATGGCACACATACACCAATACACATAATGAAAAGCATATACAAACAGCAGATGACAAAACTACATGAGTGGGACCTTCTAAAAATTGGGCACCGATGTGCATCAAAAGATTTCCCCAAAAGTGTAAAAAGAGAACTCACAGCCTGGGAAAACATTTTTGGCAATGACATATCAGCTAAGGGACTAATCTCAAAACTTTATAGAAAATCCTAACATCTCAACAAGAAAGAGACAAATAAACCATTTTAGAACGCGTCAGAGGACACAGACAGGCACTACAGAAGATATTCAGACGGCCAACCCACATGAAAAAAAAGTTCTAGATGATTCGCCATTCAAGAGATGCAAATCGAAACAATGAGAAGCCAATTCAGGCCATCATTAGTAACAAAGATCACAGCTGCAAATGATGCTAGCAAGAGTGTGGAGAAATTGGATCCTCGTGTATTGCTGTTGAGACTATAAAGTGGTGCAAATTTAAGATTTGTGCAATCACAATATGGCATTTCCTCAAAAAATTGGGAATACTCTTAATTCAAGCCCCAATCTAAGAACAATTCATTCTTAAGACATGACCCCAGTGGATACTCATCCTCATGAAGAAATCACTGAAATTATGGGTACTATAACAAAGTGTGGGGAAGAAAAAAGATGGTGTCCAGCTTTCAGAAAGAATAACATGTAGGTTCTTCAAGGTTTGTCTTCAAACAAGCAGCTATCTAAGTGAGACATCAACTAAGTCCCCATGGAAAAAGCGCACCAGATTGTGTGATCCCAGGATTATAGATAATAAAATCCAAATCTGAAGGAGAAAATAGTATCAGAGCTTAAATTGTGGATACCCGGTTTGAAGAAGGCTATGGATGACAGCGGAAGCCCAAAACCCATTTGCAGGGTCCCCACAGGGATTGAGCCTCGGGTGAATTCCCTCTGACCATAGTAGAGGGGTGTGAATACTTTGATCTGCCTTTGGCCATTTTAAAGTTAAGTTTTTTAAATTATCTGCTCTCTCTTTGATTGAGGTTTTCCTGTTTTGTTTAGTATTTGTGGTGGGTTTTGTTTTGTTTAGTGTTTTCTTTGTTTGCTTCCTGTTTGCCTTTTGTATTAGTTTCTATATGCGAAATCCAGGATAGGAAGATCTTTGGAGACAGTAACTGGATTGATAATTGCGTAGGGACATGACAGAGAAGGATGGAGGGAAATGGGGAGCTAATAACAATGAGTCTGAGAAGAAAATATTCTGAAAATGTCCCAAAATTGATTGTGATACTGATTGCACAAATATTCTTAATATGATTGCACAGTTAGATTTTATTATATGTGATATATATGTCAATAAAACTTTTTAAAATTGGGAATACAAATACCATAGGAACCGGCAATCCCTCTACTTGGCATATGTCATGGAGAAATAAAAACCATGGAAGAAATAGATAATTGACCACCTATGTTCAACACAGCACTATACACAATAGTCAAAAAATGGAAACAATCTAATTGCCCAGCAGTGGAAGAATGGCTAAGTATACTTAGTTACATACACACACTGTAGTATACCAAGCAAAATTAAAGACTGAGGATGAACCTGTAAAGCACAACATAGATGAACATGGAAGACATTAGGCTGAGTGAAATCAGTCACACACAAAGGAACAAATATTCCTTGAGACTATTATTGTGAAAAATAAAAATAGGTTTTCACACAAAATGAAACATTCTTTGATTGTTATGAATGGTAGGAGAGGAAGGGCAGGAAGGGAAGTCATGGGTTAGAAAATAAGTGTTAATAAGAGTAAAAGGAAAGGCAATACACAATAAGAGAGAGGGTAGGAAAAATGATGAAAGTAAAGTAAAATGCTGGAAGGATTGCAAGAGTTAAAGGCAACAAAGGCAATGACTGTTATAGATACAATCCTGCAATCGGGGTGAAGGGGGTCATGTATAAGTAAATGCCTGGATAGACACAAAGACTTAATAGGTGTGGGAGCGTACCTACAAATATAGATATAAACATAGACATGGACATAGATATAGATAAAAAAACAAAACAGGAATTGTCCTGGGCAGGGCAGAGCTTTCGTAGTATGTATTTTTCCCTCTAGGCGAATATCCAGCAACTTACTCTGAGTTAGTGCACCCAGTGGCATCTCCTGGGAAGGTGGTCTCTGGTCACAGTAATTTTTTTTAGAAGCAGTTTCACTCAAACCTCGTTTTTTGTGATGACTGATTTAAGAGAACCGTGTGAGGCTATGAAATTTTGTTTCTTGCTCCAGAAAAATGCCACAGAAATGGTGGTGATGTTGAACACAGTCTACAAAGACTGTGGGAAATACTCAAGTGTATGAATGGTGTACTCATTTTGAAAAAGGTGAAATGTCAATTGATAACAAACCTCATTCTAGACGCCCATCAACTACGGAACAAATGAAAATGTCCACTCATAGTGCAGTTGGAGTTCATTTCACCAGGTCAGACTGTTAATCAAGCTTTCTATTTAGAGATTTTGAAAAGATAACATAATTCTGTGAAAAAAAAAGGCCTGATCTATGGCAGACATGGGACTGGTTTTGCCACCACGACAATGCACCTAGTTATGCAGCCATCTCAGTGACGCATTTTTAGCACACACACATACACAAACCCAGCATGCCTCTCCTGCCCCACACACCTGACTCATCTGACCTCACTCCTTATGACTTCCTTTTGTTTCTGCGAATGAAGAGGAACATGAAAGAACAGCAATTTGACATTGTAGAAGAGGTGAAGGAAAAAGAGGGGGGTGCTGTCAACCATTCAAACAGAAGAGTTTGAAAAAATGTTTCCAAGAATTGAATCACAGATTTGACAAATGTATTAAGTATAATGGAGAGTGCTTTGAAAATAATAAGGTTGTTCATAAAAAATGTAAGTACATAGCTTTGAAAAAAATTCCAGTTTGGGATGGGTACCCCTCAATAGAATTACTTTGTGGCAGATATACCGATGAATGTGGTAGAGCATTGAAGGAATAGAATTATGAAAATATCTTAGTCATAACCAAACACCTTGATGGACCACAGTCTCAGGGGACGCATCAATCAACTTCAGTAACATAGTCCACAAAGACAACGTCTCCAAGCTAATTGGTTGAGTAGCAACTGGAGTCTTGAAAGCTCTTGAGCAGCCATCTAAGGTGCAACCTCTGGTTTCTACTGGTCCAGAGGAAAGAAGAGTAACTAAAATTGAAAACTATAGCAATAATTAATGCAATGGATTGATACCAAAAAAATCAAATTCACTGCCATCAAATCAATTCTAACTCATAACGCTCCTGTAAGACAAGGTAGAATTTCCCCTGTGTCATTCCCAGGCTGTAATTGTTTATGGGAATGGAAAGCATTATTATTTCCCAGTGGGACACAAAAAATCAGTCTCCACATTCGTGAAACAAGAAGAACTAAATGGTGCTTGGTTAGCACGACCAAATACTCTGAAAACAATCAAATTGGAAGACGTGGATAAAGTGGGAGAAAAATGTGAAACAAAATTCATAATCATACAAGAGATTTTGCATTCTCTCAGACAGACTAGTAGAACCCCCAACTTTCGGGTCTAGGACCAAACTGGCCTCCACTTTAGAATAATCAGTCATTTAAAATAAGAAAGTCAGCATTTATCCAAGGGCAAACCCAGGAGTTTAGGAAAGGAGAAAGTAAACCAAGAAGCAGTGAGGGGGAGGGTGGCACACTGAGAGTAGTGCAATGGCTGACTTGAATCACAATGTGCATGATTGCTGATTGCAAAACAATGTAAACTTTCACCTAATTCACAATTAAGAGGTTTTAGAAAGTTGTTTGGTTTGAGAATACCTTATTTTTAATTGCTTGAGTACTGTTCTGTTTTGTTTTTGCTATTTTTCCCCATTAGATAATAATCTCTTCAAAGACAAGAATTTGGTATATTTTTGTTGTTTTTTGTTTGTTTGTTTGATTGGTTGATTGGTAGCTTTTATTCAGAACCACTAGCTCAATGCTCAATAATTTTTTGATAAATTAATACATGTCCAAATTCATAACACAAAGAAGGGGAAAAGGGCTAGGGATTAGTATTAAATTTGTTGATTAAGAATAGTCAGAGTCAAAGCACAAATACATTTTTTATTATTGCTGTAGTTCCTATTTCCTGACTACATTTTTTTTTAAGAATTCAGGCTCTGAGCCTTAGGAGTTTTGGTCTAAAATTCAATTGCAATATGGCCTTATAATTTTCATAAACAAAGGCACAGTTTAGTATACCACTGTGCAAATTCAACAGGGCAAAAAAAGTTGGACAGAGATGTTTCTTCCTTGTAAAACGTCAGTTTTAGAGGGAGGGGAGCATGGGGGGAGGGGAAAAATGAGGAGCTAATGCCAGGGTCTTAGGTGGAGAGCAAATGTTTTGAGAACGATGAGGGCAATGAATGGACAAATGTGCTTTACACAATTGATGTATGTATGGATTGTGATCAGAGTTGTATGAGCCCCTAATAAAACAAAAAAAAATGTTTAAAGAGTTATAGTCTCAGAAACTCACAGGAGCCAGTTGTATTCTGACCTATAGGTAGGATCGCTAGCAGTTGGCACCAACTTCATGGCAGTGAAGTTTATGTTTCAGGGGGGGGGGGAGGAGGAGAGAGTGGCAACGTTTGCGTGAATTCACATTCTGATGCACTCTGTCTGAGGGTAAGGCTATTCACATGCCTGGTCAATGGTCAGGGAGTTCAATGGAGGTTTAATTACTGTGAGAACTGAGCAGATTGATTTGGGGCTTTGACTGTCATCCATAGCCTTCTATCAACCAATCACTTTGGGGATCAGGCACTGCAGCGTATTGATAGATCCCATGTCAAATGGAGATTGCTAAGGAAGTGAGGAACAGAAGCTGAAAGGAGATGAGAACCTTCTCTCAGAATTGCCAGACGACTCCTCTTGATCAGCTCTCTAAATGTGCGGGTCTAGCCTTCTAAACTGTGAGAAAATAAATGTCAGGTCCTTAAAATAAAAAAATTTAAAAGTCTGTTTTAGAAGGAAACCTACCAGAGAATGACTCATGCCTGGATTTCCTTACCTCTTCTCTCTGCCAATCCTCGTCCATCATTTGCTTGAACTACAAATGCCACCAGTACACCCCTCCCCAGCCCCCAGCGGTTCTCTGACTCAACACACCTGCTATGCCCCCATTCCTACAACTCTCTAGTGGATTATCTAGGACATATTAGCATGCTCCTGTTCTTATGCTCATCTTAATTTGTCCTTAGTGTTACATGATTATAGTGAGCCTCCTAGATTAAAAACAACAAATGTTCAGATGCCTGGCCTGGCTGTTTGCTGCCTGGGAGTGGATGTCAATTAATACGGACATCAGATGATGGAGCAGAATTGCCCCATAGGTTTATCTTGGCTATAATCCTTACAGGAGCATATCATCGGATCGTCATCCAACAGCGGCTGTAGGGGCAAACCACCAACCTTTCAGTTAACAGTTGAGCACGTAAGCATTTGTGCCACTTCATCAGTGAATAGATGAACAAAAGGTTAAATGAAAAGAAATTAAATTTTTTTCATGCGTTTAAAATAAACTTGTCACTAAAGACTCCGATTCCATTTCAGTTTTAATTTTCTTTTTTGTTGTTTTTTAATTTTAATAAATCATTTTACTGAGTGATCCTAAAGCTCTTATAACAATCCACACATCAATTGTATCAAGCACATTTGTACATACATTGCCATCATCATATTCAAAACATCTCTTTCTATTTGAGCCCTTGGTATCAGTTCTTTTTTTCCTCCATCTCCCACCCTCCCACCTTCGTGAACCCTTGATAATTTATAAATTATTTTATTTTCATATTTTATATCATTTGAAGTCTCCCTTCACCCACGTTTTTCTTGTTTGTCCCCTGGGGGCATGTTGATTGTTCACTGCAATCAGTTCCCCCTTTTTCCCCCCTTCTCCGCCCACCTTCCTCCTACCCTCCTGGTATAGCTACACTTTAGCTGTCCTGGATTCTGTGCGTCAAGAGTTCTTATCTGTACCAGTGTACATGCTCTAGCCTAGACAGATTTATGAGCTAGAACTAGGGTCATGATAGGGGGTGGGGAAGCAAGGAGAGAAAGCATTAAATAACTAGAGGAATGTGTGTTTCATCAGTGCTATACTGCACCGTGGCTGGCTCGTCCCTTCCTTGTGACCATTCTGTGAGGGGATGTCCAATTGTCTACAGATGGGCCTAGGGTCTCCATTCTGACCCCCTAATTTCCATTTAAATGGTTATTTGGTTTTGGTCTACTGATCCCTGATACTTGGCCCCTTCTATACCTCATGATCACACAGGTTGGTGTGCTTCTTCCATGTGGGCTTTGTTGCTTCCCTTCTAGATGGCCACTTGTTTAACTTCAAGCCTTTAATATACCAGACATTATCTCTTGTAATAGATGAGCACCATCAATTTTCTTCACCACATTAGCTTAGGCACCCATTTTATCTTCAGCGATCATGTCAGAAAGGTAAGCACCACAGAATGCTGGGTTATTAGACAAAGTGTTCTTGCATTGAGGGAGGGCTTGAGGAGAGGCCCAATGTCTGTCTGCTACATCAGTACTTAACCTATAAATACATGTACACAGACCTATATTCCTACAGATATATATTTACATATGCACACAACTATGCTTACACCTCTATACATGTCTTTTGCCTAGTAGTTCTTTCCTGTACTTCCTTTTACTTTCCTCCTGCCCCATTATCAGGTTCAACCTTTATTTGGCTCTCTGTACTTCCTCTTGGCTGCTACACTGCACTTGGTTGAACCCCACCAGGCAATCAATGCCCTCCTCGTCTTCGATTTTAGATCTCTTGCTGGTCCCTGGTTTTGGGGTTTCCTTTTTCTGATTTTTTTTCAAGCACTCAGACCAATAATTATGTCCAAGGGATAAGGAATATAGAGGGATTTTGGGGGGGTGGGGGTAGATGGTTTAAAGAAGCACACTGTATATAATTACCAACATATGTCAACAAATGAAATCAACAATATCCAGTTAAACCCTCCAGTGAGCAGTCCAGTGCCTAACGCACAATGCCCCCAGAGCTCTTTATTGCCCACAGTGTTGTTCTTTGGTACCAGCGAGTCAGTTTAGGCTCATACCAATTCTCTTTCTATTCCCAAACCTGCCCATACCCTGATCCCTCCTCAGCATGCTCCCAAATCCTGAAACATGAATTCACCATCATAATTGTGTAGTAATCATTATACATTGGCGCTTTTCAATATCATATCACATAGATCCACCAAATTAACATTCAAAGAGATTTTTTGCAAAAATCATGCAACACACACATGCCATAAAAATATGGTAATTGTCCACAGTAGCCAACATAGGGCTTGGTATATAAGAAATAATAAATAAAGGCTGAGTGAAATAATTAATTCAATAAATGCGAGGCAATTTCAAAAGTTTATAGGACAATAACATTACCTTTTCATTCCATTTTGCCATGAATTTTTTAACGTCCTTTGTGTGAGAAATTGGGAAATCTACTCTGATCAAGAAAAATTGGTACTGCTCTGCACAGTCTACACAGATGTTGAATTAAATGGCTCCCTATCCTGAAATATAACCCAAAGGAGCTAAGAGGAAGTTATTAACATGTAAGCTGAAAGTGACTACATTTGTCATGAGAAAAGACTGCGTGGCAAGAAGTGGCAAGGTATGATGGGGAGTGCTCTAACCTGGGCAGGTTGCAGCTGGGAAGTGTTCTTGTCACTAGAGGTAGAGTTGTGAATAAGGCAGACAGTCTGTCTGCCCACAAGGTAACTACTTTCTAATGATGGAAACAAAAACAAGCAAAGGTAAGATAATTTTCAACACTAGGAAAATAAAGAAGGTAGAATACTAAAGTAATCACTAGAAAACTGTAGGTTTGGAGTCTGCTGCAATTTGGGGACAGCCATAAACTAAGACTGGTTTTGTAATGTTTTAAGTCATTTTATTGGGGGCTCATCCAACTCTTATCACAATCCATACAACTGGTTTTGCATTTTTTAAAATGATTGTAAAAATCAAGGGAAGATTAAGCCCCACCAGGCATCCTATAACCTTCTCTCCATTGACTTTAGTTCACTTGATGTTCCCTTGTCCCTGGGTTGGAGGCAATATAACAGCAAGGAATTACTCAACCCAAAGAAGGCCAAACATGCTGGTAGAACAAGAGGCAAGTAAAAGGAAATAGAAGAAAGAACCAGGAAGCAAAGGACATTTACAGAGGTCTAAATGCAGGCATGTACATATGTAAAACTATATATGAGGAGAGGAGAATAGAACTATGTATTAATATCTATATGTTAAGTATTAAGGTTGCAGATGGACATTGGGCCTTGACTCAAGTACTCCCTCAACACAAGAGCACTTTCTTCTAATAACCCAGCATTCTGTGATGCTCACCTTCTCGACACTATTGCTGAAGACAAAATGAGTGCATAAGTAAATGTGGTGAAGAAAACCGATGGTGCCCAGCTATCGAAAGATATAGTGTCTGGGGTTGTTAAGGCTTGAAGATAAACAAGCGGACATCTAGCTCAGAAGGAACAAAGTCCGCATGTAGGAAGCACATCACCCTGTGTGATCATGAGGTGTCGATGAGATCAGGTACCAGGTATCTAAGACCCGGAACAAAATCATACCCAAGGTGAATGGGGGCTGGCAGCATGGAGTGGAGCCCCAATACCCATCTGCAGACAATGGGACATCCCCTACAGAGGGATCACAGGGAAAAAATGACCGATGAAACACACAACTTTCCTTGACGTCATTGGTGCTTCCTTCCCCCCACTATCATGACCTAAATTCTACCTTACAAATAGGATTAGACCAAAACATGCACAGTGCTACACATAAGAGCTCACAACACAGGGAATCCAGGATAGAAAAAATCTATACCAGGAGGATTGGGGGAGGGTGCATGGAGAAAGGGGCAATAGATCACAAGGATCAGCGTAGAATCCCCTCCCAGGGGGATGAATAATGGAAAAGTAGGTGAAGGGCAACGGAGGATGATGTAAGATATGAAAATAATAATCTAAAACTTATCAAGGGTTTAGGAGGGAGGGAAAGGGAAGAATTGGGGAGCTGATATCAGGGGCTCAAGTGGGAAAGAATGCTTTGAAAATGATGATGGCAGCATATGTACAAATGTGCTTGACATACTGGATGAATGTATGGATTGTGATAAGAGATGTAAAAGCCCCCAATAAAAGTATTTAATTTAAAAAAAATCAAGAGAAGAATGGAATTTCAAAACACATGCAATTTATATGAAACTCAAACTTCAGAAAGAAAATTCTATTAGAGCCCAGTAACCAAGTTGCATATTGTTTAATGGAGAGTTGAATAGTTCAGGCAGAAATCAAATGGCCTGAAAAGCCTAAAATACTTACAACCTGACGTGTTACCAAAGAGTTTGCCAGCCTCTATACCAGAGAGTCATAGAGGTGAATGTGGGGAGCAGAAGGTCGACTGGGACAAGCTTCTCGAAGGAAGTGAATTCCATTGAGAGCTGAATGGTGCTAAAAGAGACCCGAAGGGGAAGCTTTCCAATCAGAAGAAACAGCAAACACAGACTTTGACATGAGAACTAGGTCAGTGAGCTGATTTACTTGACAAATATTTGTTGAAGTTAGCTCCATGCCAAACACTACTCTAGCTATTGAGGACAAAGCAGAAAATAGACAGAAGGCCTCTGCTTCATGGCAAGTCCTCTGAAGAAAATTGAATCAGGAATCAGGTTGAATAGTAAAAAAAGAAAATGTGGCTGGTTCATATCAGCTGAACAGCAAAGCCCTTTGGAGCAGAAACTGAGTTGAAGCCAGGTGAGAAGTCACGTAATAATGGTTCCCATGAAGACAGTGTTTAAGATTCAGAGGTAGGAATGGACTAAGCATGTTTGAGGAGCAGAAGATCAGTGGAACTCAAGTGGAAATAGCAATGGGGAAATATTGCTGGTAACACATCTAAAATCCTTGAAATGAAGTTTTATCATCGATATGAGCTTTCCCTGACTCCTGATGCTGTTTTCTTCTTCAGATAGTCCAGATTCTCGGGTAATTTGCTCAGTTTACCTATCATCAACTAAGCACGGTGAAAGGATACAACACTGGTGTCCACTTTCCTTATTTTAAACCATGCTGCGTCCCCTTATTTGTTGGTTCCCTGAGAGCACAGATAAGTGTTCTGGAATTCCCATTCTTCACAAGGTTATCCATAATTTGTTAAGACTCACACAGTTAGATAACTGAGCACAGTTAATTAAATACAAATTAAGGTCTTTCTGGTAGTCTCTGATTCCAGCCAAGATCCATCAAGCATCAGCAATGAGAAATCTCTTCCTATGTCCTGAATACAATTTAAATTTCTGGCAACTTTCTGCAGCAACCATTTTAAAATTAACTTCAGCAAAAATTTGGCTTGCATGTGACATCATGATATAGATCAATAACATCTACATTCTTTGAGACACCTTTCTTTGGAGTAGGCACAGATATTGACATGAATGACAGATTCCAGCACTACATCAGTTTGTTGATCGCCCATCAATACCTGGAGCATTATTTTTTGATAATGTCTCCAGTGAAAGTTGGGTTTCTTCCTTAAACGCCATGGGTGCTTGATCATATGCTACCTTTTCAAATGGTTGAACATTGGCCAATTATTTTTGGTACAATGAATGTATCATTTTAATCTTCTTGTTATTTTTCCTGCATCTCTCAATATTTTACCCATCACTCCCCTTCCCACTGCTAAGGAATTGATTCTGACTCAGAGTGACCTTTTATATGGTTTCTGAAACTAAATCTCTGTAACAGACAGTCTCACCTTTCTTCCTGAGAGCAGTTGGTGGTTTTGAACCAGAACTTGCAATTAGCAGTCCAAGACTAACCCACAGGGCCAACAGAGCACTTTATTGGCCAGAGTACCTTTCAGTATTGCAACATGTGCCTTTAATTTTTGTCTTTCATTCTTTCGGCTTGAGATGTGCATGTTTTCCTTTGTGACTTTCTAACTCCAGAACTTTGCACACTTCGTTATAATAATTTATCTTCTTAACCTCATCTTCGAAATTTCTGGACAACTTTATGTCATCAGTTCTTCTATTTTCTTTAGCTACTCTATGCTCAAGAGCAAATTTCAGGGTCTACTCTTCCATCCACTTTGGCCTTTTCTTTATTTCCTGCCTTTTTAATGACTTTTGGGTTTGAAAGTAACATGTTCTTAATGTCATTTCACAACTTGTGTGGTCTTTGGTCATTAGTGTTCGGTGCATCAAATCTGTTCTTGAAATGATTTCTGATGGTGGGATAGACTCAAAGTTGTATTTTGGTTCTCATGAACTTCTATTCGTTTTCTTCAGCTTAAATTGAATTTACATAGTCGGCCCCTGGCATTTTTTTGCTGCTGATCTTGAGCTTCTTAATCATCCCTTAGTCAATATTCTTCCTGTGTATTCCCTTTGTCGAGGTTCATGTGGACAGTCACCATCTATGCTGTTGGAAACAAAAGGGAATTTACAATGAAGAAGTCGTGGGTCTTGCAAAATTCGAGTATGTCATTGCCAGCTTCATTTCTGTCACCAAAGACATATTTTTCCATTACTCTTCCTTTCTCTTTGTTTCCAACTCTTGAATTCAAATCACAGCAATTATCAATACATCTTGATCCCATGTTTGATCAGTTTCAGACTGAAGAATTTGGTAGGATTCTTCAACTCTTCATTACTAACTTTAGTGATTGGTGCTTAAAGGTGTGCAATAGAGCTAAATATTAACTGGACTTCTTGGTAGGAGTGTACACATTGTGTACAAGTCATAGACAGCATTGTGCTTCGATATATTGAGATATTCTTTCTGAAAATGAGTGTGGAACCATTCCTCTTGAATATGTACTTCTCAACGTAGAAAACTATATGATTGTCTAATCCAAAATGGCCAGTACCAGTCCATTTCAGCCCACTCATGCCTAGAATAGCAATCTTTATGTGGCATAGTTCATTTTGACAACTTCCAGTTTTCCTTGGTATTGCATGTTGTAGTTATTATTGTTTAGATTGGTTTTGTCTCATGTTGAGTCATTCCCCATTGGCATATGAATGTCTTAAAAGTGTTGTTCTACTCACATCATTAAGGTCAATTCTGTTTTGAGCAGCCAGATCTTCCCTAGTCATATTTTAAGTGCCTTCCAGCCAGAAGGACTCATCCTCTAGCACTCTATCAGATAACGTCCCCTTGCTATTCATAAGGCTTTCCGTGTCTAATGCCTCAGAGGTGTATCACTTGTTCCTCCTGTGTAGTCTGTACTTAGTCTAGAAGCCCCATTGACCCTTGTTCACCCTGAGTGACTCTGCTGGGATCTGGAATATTAGAGGCACAGCTTTCGGCATCACAACACACAAGCCATCAAGTACAACAAGCTGGCAGATGAGTGATGAGAAATCTGATCATTGTGAAACTCAATGAGATGTTTTAAAAATCCCCCATGGTTAGAAGCTTAGAGGATTCAGAATTAAATACAAGGAAGTTTCAGAATATTTATGAAAACATGGAATGAGGAGTCTAAAGTCCCATTAGTCTATTGTACATGGGTGGGTCACCAAGGGCTACACAGAAACAAGGTCAAAAGTATCCAATTAGGAACAGAGTAGCAGACATATTCTCCCTAGGCATATGGATTCCATGTAAGTATTGTTAAGCATTTTTTTTCTCAGTTGAAAGTTGCTCCTCCCCATTTCCTACCAGCAGGATCTAATTGCTTTCTCTGAGACATACATACACCCCTCCCCACATCTGGACTTACATTTCCAGTGCTGTTTCCTTATGACTCAGGTGCAAGTGTCTATTGAAGTGGGGTGATTTTAGCACAATGTTGTATGGCAGCAACTGAACAATAGAGGCACAAAATGTCCTTCATAGGCCACACACACTAGAAGGACTCAATGTGGAAACCTCACAAAGTGAACTGGGCCTTACCTCAAACTCATCTGTAGCCATTGGATGTAAGAACTGAAACTCCCCAGTGTGAGAAGCACATTACCACCAGCCCACAAGCATAGAACTGGCAGCCTTTGAACATTGGTTTGAATCTCTTGCCTTGAGGGTGCACAATGAATGGTGACCCAGAATACCAAAGAATTATTATTTTGTTGCCCTCCTGACTTCATTAGGACATGTATTACTGCTTTTGTGAATGAATATTATTTAAATACTTGCCCTATCATCAACCTCTGTTGTTTGTGTAAACAGTGTCCAATCACGAGTTTAATGTGTACAAGTCAATCATTCATTTATCGTGGTTCATACACTAGTAAAATTTCCTTTTTTTCAATAGTGTTTTAAATTCTCTACTATTGGCTAAGCTAATGATACTCTCAGTGTGCAGGGTTAGCACTGGGCTGCTAATTTCAAGATTAGCAGTTTGAAACCACTAGCCAACTCCACAGTAGAAAGATGAGCCTTTCTACTCCTGTGAAAATGTGGCTCAGAGACTCACAGGGGTGGGGCTCTTCTACCCTGCCCTATCGGGTGACTATGGGTCAGTATTGAGGTTATGAATGGTAAAGGATGTGATGTCCCAGGGGGATGATTGATAATGTTCTCTAACATAAAATGACAATGCTGTCTCCAAGGTGAATGAATTTATGGCTTACACAAATTCTAACTCCAATCTAAAAATAATTCATTCTCATGGCATGGCCCTGCCTGATATTCACTTTCATGAAGAGATCACTGATGAAATGGGTGCTATGGCAAAGTATGATTACAAATCTAGATAGCTCCCAGCTATGAGAAATAATAGCATCTGGTTTAGGATAGAAGCTTGTCTTCAAACAAGCAGCCATCTAAGTGAGGCATCTTCTAAATCCACATGGAAGAAGCACACCAGGCTATGCGATCCAAGGATTATAGTTAATATAATCCAAATCTAAAGGAGAGAATGGCATCCGAGTTTAAAGTGAACACCGGGTTTGCAGAAGGATATGGATGAAAATGAAAACCCAAAATCCATTTGCATGTCCAGACATGGATTAAGCCTCTGGTGAATCCTCCCTGATCACAGTTGAGGGATAGAAATCACCCTGTTATCAAACAAAGAGCATTGCAAGCAGATTATGGTAGATATATAGATCAAAATGGAATATCTTATTTGATCTCTCTTTGGATGAATTTTCAAGCTGTTTCAGTTTTTCTTGTGTTATTTTTTTCAATTTAAAATATTTTGATTAAAAAAATAAAAATAATAAAAATAAATTAAAAAATAAAATATTTTGATTTTTTTTCAAATACTTTTATTGGGGTCCCTTACATCTCTTATCACAATCCATACATTCATCCAGTGTGTCAAGCACATTTGCACATATGTGCCATCATCATTTTCAAAGCATTTTCTCCCCACTTGAGCCCCTGATATCAGCTCCCCATTTCTTCCCCCTCCTCTGCCCACCCTTCCTCACGAGTACTTGGTAAGTTATAGATTATTATTTTCATATCTTACAGCATCCTCTGTCACCCCGCACTCACTTTTCCCTTATTCATCCCCTTGGGAGGGGGTTCTAAGTTGATCCTTGTGATCGATTCACCCTGTCTACCCCCCACCCTCCCATAATCCTCCTGGTATCTATACTCTCCTTGTTGGCCATGAGGGGGTTATCTATCCTGTATTCTCTGTGTTTGGGGGCTCTTATCTGTAGCAGTGTGCATGCTCTGGTCTAATCCGATTTGTAAGGTACAATTGAGGTCATGATAGTGGGGTGAAGGAAGCACCGAAGAACTAGAGAAAAGTGTGTGTTTCAGTTTTTTTATCCCCTCATTAATCCCCTCTGACAATGGACCAGGGATGTGACAAACCTTACCATCATGCATAATGGATTGGAAAGTGAATTGTCACAGATGCAGTTAGGTTAAAATTTGGTACCCTATCACTTGGTCTCCACTAGGAGATTTGTTCTAGTTTTGACTATTTTCTGTTTTTATTGAGGTTTTTATGTGTCACGTTGTTATTCTTGTCAGTTTTGTTGGTTTTTTTTAATGTTTTTCTGTCTATGAAATCCAATATAGGTCAAACTACAGACACAGTCACTGGATTCATGGTACCTTGGAGGGGGTGTCAGGGAAGGTTGGGAGAAGTGGGAAGCTAATAAAAATGAGACAAAAGAAGAAAGTGTTCTAAAATTGACTGTGGTGATAAATGTACAACTCTTCTTGATTTGATTGAACTATTGAATTGTATAACATATAAATTATATGCCAATAAAGCTCTTAGGGGGAAAATGCGGGAAAGATGAGGAGAATAAACAGTTTCTCATTACTACTAATTTGCTAATGTTTTCTGTAAGGAGTCTGGTTTTCCCTTATACATAAAGCTTGCTTTCAGATCAATACCAGTAAAGACTGGCTGTTAACTCTGCAAACCCATATGTGTCCTGGTAGAACTGTGCTCTGCCGTATTTTATGACTGCTCTTTGGACGTGCATGTACATCACTAGATCTTCCTTCTAAGGTACCACTGAATGGGCTGGGTTCTTCAACCAAGTATGATAAACATTTATACCATACAAGGCTTTAGTACAAGGTTAAACAAATAAAAAACATTGGGCATTTTCTTTACATGTGGGATATACTGGTCAGTAAAACAAGTAACATTCACCCAGTAATCAGAACCTTTTAAAGGCAAAATCTTAATGGGGCCTCTAAGTCAGACCCTAAGGTTGGACCTCACTCCATCTCCCAGCTCAGCCACATTGAGCCTAAGAGCTTAAGTAGGAGGCTGAGATTCCCTCCAATTATCCCAGGCAATGCCTTCCCAGAGAACCTCAAACTGACTCATTTGTCTATACAATCAGTAGGATGAATAAGAAAGAGCCATGGGGTCAATGAACAGATTTCTTTTGGATACAAATCATATTCCCTTTTGCCTTCTTTATAGTGAGCCACACACATTTTTTTCAGTCACTATGTCAATACATCTTACCAAGGGCTTTCCTCTGTTTTGATGCCACTCTACTCTACCAAGGATCATGTCCTTCTCCAGGAACTGGTTTCTCCTGACAGCATGTCCAACGTATATGAGACAAAGTCTCACCATCTAGGGAACATTCTGGCAGTTTTTATTCCAAAACAGATTTGTTTGTTGGTGTTTTTCTACTTTCTTCATAAGCACCTTAATTCAAATGCTTGTTTCTTCTTTCATCTTCTTTATTCGATGTTCAATTTTCACATGCATACAAAGCGGTTGAAAGTACCACTGCTTGATGGACATTGGACCTCCACATAAGTACTTACTCAATGCAAGAACACTTTGCTCTATTTGCACACCCTCCAAACACGATCACAAAAGACAAATGTGTGCATAAGCAAATGTGGTGAAGAAAGCTGATGGTGCCCGGTTATCAAAACATATAGCATCTGGGATCTTAAAGGCTTGCAGGTAAACAAGCAGCCATCTAGCTCAGAAGCATCAAAACCCACATGGGAGAAGCACACCAGCATGCATGACCATGCAGTGTAGAAGGGACCAGGTATCATATATCAAAGAACAAAAAATCATATTGGTGGGTGCCCAACTTCCTGATATGATCACTGAAAACAAATGTGTGCATAAGCAAATGTGATGAAGAAAACTGACGGTGCCTGGCTATCAAAAAAATATAGCATCTGGGGTCTTAAAGGCTTAAAGATAAACAAGGGGCCATCTAGCTCAGAAGCAACAAAGTCCACATAGAAGTAACACACCATCCTGTGTGACCACGAGGTGTCGAAGGGATCAGGTATCAGGCATCAAAGAACAAAAAATCATATAATTGTAAATGAGGGTGAGTGCAGAGTGGAGACCCAAAACCCATCTGTAGACAACTGGACACCGCCTAACTGAAAGGTCGGGGGAGGAGATGAGCCAGACAAGTTACGGGGTAGCAACAATAAAACATACAACTTTCCTCTAGTTCTTAAATGTTTCCTCCCCCAACTATCATGATCCCAATTCTACCTTACAAATCTGGATATACCAGAGGGTGTTCACTGGTACCGATAGGAACTGGAAACACAGGGAATCCAGGACAGATGACCCCTTCAGGACCAGTGGTAAGAGTAGCAATACTTGGAGGGTGTAGCAAAAGTGGGGTAGGAAGGGAGAACCAATAACAAGGGTCTACATATAACCTCCTCCTTGTGGGATGAACAACTGGGTGAAGGGAAACATCGGACAGTGTAAGATATGACAAAATAATAATAATTTCTGAATTAGGAAGGGTTCATGAGGGAGGGGGAAGCAGGGAGGGAGGAGGGAAAATGAGGAGCTGATATCAAGGGCTCGAGTAGAAAGCAAATGTTTTCAGAATGATGATGGCAACAAATGTGCTTTACATGATGGATGGATGGATGGATGGATGGATGGATGGATGGATGGATGGATGGATGGATGGATGGATTGTGATAAGAATTGTACGAACCCCCAATAAAATATTTTTTTAAAAAAACAAAAATATCACTGCTTATGTCAGGTGCACCTTAGTCTTCAAAATAACTTCCTTGATTTTCAACACTTTAAAGAGATCTTGTGCAGCACATTGGCCTAATGTAAACCATGTGATCTCATAACCTCAGCTTCCACTAGAATTGATCATGGATCCAAACAAGAAAAATTTGACAACTTCAAATTTTTCTTCATTTTTCATGATGTTACCTGTGTATCCAGTTCTGATGATTTTTGTCTTCTTCACTTTGAATTGTAATCCACACTGAAGGCTACAATCCTTGATCTTCATCAGCAAGTGCTTCAAGTTCTCCTCATTTTCAGGAAACAAGGTGGTGTCAGCTGCATATTGCAGGTTGTTAATAAGCCTTGCTCCAAAACTGATAAAACATTCTTATTCATATAATCTGGCTGCTTTTATTATTTTCTCAAAATACAGAGTGAGCACCTTTCCTGATTTTAAACAATAGAGTCTACTGTATTGTAGCTGTTCTACTTGCACAACTGCCTCTGGATCTCGATACAGGTTCCACATTAACAAAAGGAAGCCTGGAATCCGTGTTCTTCTCAATTATTATGATCCACACAGTCCAATGCCTTTTCATGGTCAAGGAAACACACGTAAACATCTTTCTGGTATTGTCTGCTTTCCTCCAAGATCCTTCTAACATCAGCAATGATATTCCATGTTCCATATTCTCTTTTGACTCTAGTCTGAACTTCCAGCAGCTCCCTGTTGATGTACTGCTGCAACTGTTATTGGATAATCTTCAGCAAAAATATCCTTGCATGTGATATCAATTATATTGGCCTATAATTTGAGCAAAGTTTAGGTCGCCTTTCTTTAGATATGATCTTTTCCAGTTAGTTGGCCAAGCAGCTGTCTTCCAAACTTCCTGGCATGGATGAGTGAGTGCTTCCAGTGCTTCATCAGCCTCTTGGAACATTGGTGTTCCATCAATTCCTGGGGCCTTGTGTTTGGCTAATCTGTCATTGTAGCTTAAACTTCTTCCCTCAGTACCACTGGCCCTCAATCATGTGCTACCTCTTTAAATGGTGGGATGTCAACTGGTTCTTTTTTGTTCAGTGTGTCTATGTAGTCTTTTCATCTTCTTTTAAGGTTTACTGTGTGAGGTAGGTAGTTTATTGTGCCAACCCGGCCAATAAACACATGTGGGATTAACTGAAGGGCGGAGAGATAAATGACTTGGTGAGCCTTGCCTTTCTAGTTCTTGGGTCTCTTGCTTGGTGATAGTCAGACCAGGGTGCAGTTGCCTTAGCCAGTTCCCTGCCTCAGCTAGCAAGGCTCACTTCCTGCAAGACATCCCCAAGGAGAAGCCACATGGACCTACCCTGGTACCCCCCTGGGTGCTGGAGCAGCCATGTGGAGACCCCTGCCAACACTGAGATGCGTACACATTCACGGATTCGGCTTTCCTCCTGCAGTTGGCATCATAGTGTGTGTTTTTGAGATGGAGGAGGGCTTTGTGGATTGCGTCAGACATATGGATTAATGGACTTGTGGGCTTGGGCAGAAATGGGTTGGTATGTTTCTTGATGTACACTTACCCTTTATATAAAACTCTCTCTTATAAATGAGTTTCTGTGAATTTGTTTCTCTAAAGTACCCAGACTAACACACTGCATCGTTCAATATTTTGTGCATAGAATATGCAAATATTTCAACTCAAGGGTTGAATATGTTTCTTGAGTTCTTTTAGTTTAAGATATTCTGAGCATGCCCTTCCCTTTTGATTTTCTAAATCTAGATGTTTTCATATTTCATTATTATATTTTACTTTTTCTTCTCAAGTTACTCTGAAATTTTCTATTCAGCTCTTTGACTTCACCATTTCTTCCATTTACCTAGCTAATGCCTAGCAAGGTAACAAGTTTCAGAGTTTCTTCTTATATCCATTTTGATCTTTTCTTCTGTGTTTTTAATGACCATTTGCTTTCTTACTATATGATGTTCTTGATATCATCTCATAGCTCATTGAATGTGGCACATTAGTCCTTGAGATGGTCTCAAAATTGAGGTGAGATATACTCAACTTCATATTTTGGCACTCATAAACCTGTGTTTATTTTCTTTAGCTTCAACTTGAACTTGTGGATGAACAATATGAATGGTTGACCCTTGATCTGGTTCTAGTTGCTGATGGTGAGCTTCGCCATGACAACTTCTCACAGATGTAGTTAATTTGATTTCTGTGTATTTAATCTGGAGAAGTCCACATCACATACTGAAAATCTCATGAATAAAAGCAGAACATTAGAGAGAGTGCAAAAGATGAGCCCCTTAGATCGAAAGGCATTCAAAATATGGCTGAGGAAGAGCTGCCTTCTCAGTATAGTAGAGTCTATCATCATGATTTGAATGGAGTTTCATGAATAAAGTCTTTGAGACCTTCAATTGCTGAAGGGAATGGCTACAAATTAGAAGGGCTTCAAATATCAATTAATCAGAATTTGGAAGGAAGGATGAATACAGGAAAATTGGAAGCTGTCAAAAATGAAATGGAACACATAAAGATCAATATATGAGATCTAGGTAAGCCGAAATGATTGGTGTTGTCCATTTTGAATCAGACAGTAGCATAATTCACTATGCCTGGAATGAAAGATTCCAGAAAAATGTTTCATTCCTTGTAAAAAAGGATACTCAAGATCCTACTTGAAATAATATGCTTCTGTTATAGGATAATATCTATCCACATACAAGGCAATTCCAACAACACAACTATTATTCAAGTTTATGCACAAACCACTAAAGCTATTTATGAAGAAATTGAAGAATTCTACCATTTTCACCCTGACATTGATCAAACATCCGGTCAAGATACATATATAATTTTTGGCGATTGGAATGCAAAAGTTGAAAACAAAAAAGAAGGATTAGTAGTTGGAAAATATGATCTTGGTGATAGAAATAAAGCTGGAGACTGCATGGTAGAATTTTGCAAGACCAATAGCTTCTTCAGAGTAAATACTTTTTTCAAAAACACAACCAGTGACTATACATATAGTCCTTTCTGTGTTAGTCATTGAATATAGAAATGTGAGTGTAGAAGATTCACAAAAAAGGACAGAATCAAAAAACAATTTATATTTGACATCGTATCATATATTTTCATTGTTTTTGTAGTAAAATAAAAATGAAATTAGTATTAAATCAAGCTGAATGACAATGAGGAAGTGACCAGAAATATGAGGGTAGAAATTTTTTTAGGGAACCTGATTTTAAATGATCTGACATAATTTTTAAGAGCAGATAATATATATTTCATATCTTAGATCAGGTTGAAAAAAATTTTGAGGGTCACATTACTGTGATTTACACTTTACAGATCATATGGTCTTTGTAGCTATTCAATTCTGCTATGATAGGGCAAAACCAATCACAGATATGTAAATGAATGAGCATAACTAAGCTTCAATAAATTTTTTAATAATCACAGATATGTAAATGAATGAGCATAACTGAGCTTCAATAAAATGTTATATATGGACACTGAAATTTTAAATGTATAGAATTTTCTCATGTTAGACAACATTTTTATTTTTACTCAGGTATTTTTAAATGTTAAACAATATTCTTAGCACACAAGCCATAAAAAGCAACACCCAAATGCCATTTATTTAAGTATAGCTATAAGCATGCATATATGTAAATATATTAATTTATAATGAAAGGGATGGAGGCCAGTATACACATATTTATATGTCAAATATCAAGATAGCAAACAGACTTTGGGCCTCTACTCAAAGCATCCCTTAACACAAGAACACTTTGTTATAATAACCTGGCACTCTTTGATATCCACCTTCCCGACATGATTGCTGAAGACAAAGTGGGTACATATGCAAATGTGATGAAGAGAGTGGATAGTGGCCAGCTATCAAAAGATGTAGTATCTGGGGTCTTAAAGGCTTGAAGTTAAACAAGCAGTCATCTAGCAGGAAAGCAAGTAAGTCCACATGGAAGAAGCACACCAGCCTATGCGATCATGAGGTGAAGACATGATCATGAGGTGAAGACGGAATCAGGCATCAGGTATCAACAAAACCAACACAAACAACTATATTGATGCAAACAAAGGGGTTTGGAGTGTAGACCAAAAGCCCATCTGCAGACAATTGGATATCCCCCCTCAGAAGGGTTATAAGGAAAGGCTGATTCAACCAAGATGTAGTATCGCACTGAGGAAACACACTTCCTCTAGTTCCTGAATGCTTCCCACCCCTCCTCCCCACCCCCACTACCATGACTCAGTTCTACCTTACAAATCTGGCTAAACCAGAGAACACACAGTGGTACAGATAAAAGCTCTCGACACATGTAATTCAGGACAGATAAACTCAGGAACAGTAGTGGGAGTAGTGATATCATGAGAGTAGGGGGATTGCCAGGGAGGAGGAAGGAGGAGAAAGGGGGAATCACAAGGTTGTATGTATTTGTCCCAAAGGGGACGAATAACAGAAATGAGGGTGACAATTGACAGTGTACAATACAAGGCAATAATAACTATATATATAATTAATCAAGGGCTCATGAGAGTGGGAAGGTGGGAGAGGGAGGAGCAAAAAGAGGAGCTTACACCAAGGGTTCAAGAAGGAAATGTTTTGTACATGGTGATGACAACATATGTACAAATATGCTGGATACAACTGATGTATGGAATGTTTTAAGGGCCCCAATAAAATCTGTTTTTTCATAGAGAAACAACCCAACCCTGTTCAAGCTCGTAGTCAGATAGTCAAAAAAGGAAGGAACACATGTAGCGAAATGAGAATCCACTGCATAGGGTGGCTATACCTGACTCCCCTAGCTTCCCTGTTACTGTAAGCAAGGAATCAAGGAGGCCTCTGTCATCCATGCCTCTTTACCTATTCTGATACCAACCATTCCTCCCACCGCACTCCACTTTTCCGATGGGTTCAATGATTTATTGTAATGGCCACACAGAACTCACAGAAAAAAATCACAGGTTTGTGGGTGTATCAGGGAAGGTAACAGGTTGCCACAAGTCCAGATCAGTAAGCAGTAAGGTTAGTGTCATTAGTCCAGAGCAGTGCCTCTCCTCAGCCAACAGTCAAGTCTTTCTCCAGCCCTCAACCCCTCAACCAACCGGTGCCTTGGCCTCTGCCTTCATGGACCAGGAAGTCAGCCACCTGGTTTTTTTATTTGTTTTGTTTTGTTTTATTGTTACTACTTTAAATTTACTTTTGTTATGGAGGATGTACACAACAGAACATACATCAATGAAATGATCTCTACATGTACAATCCAGTGACACTGATTGCATTTGTGGTGATTTGGCACCATTCTCACCCTTATTTTCTGAGTTGTTCCTCCCATTGCCATAAACTCACTGGTATTTTTTACTTCTTTAATCATTTTCTTAGTGGCTCATACAACTCTAATCACAATCCATACATACATCCATTGAGTAAAGCACATTTGTACATTCAATGCCCTCATCATTCTCAAAACATTAGTTTTCCAATTAAGCCCCTGGCATTATCTCATTTTTCCCCTCCCTTCCTGCTGCCCTCTCCCTCATGAACCCTTGATAATTTATAAATTATTATTTTGTCATATCTTACACTGTCCAACATCTCCCTTCACCCATTTTTCTGTTGTCCATCCCCCAGGGAGGAGGTCACATGTAGATCCTTGTCATCAGCCACCTGTTTTGCCTCACAGTCTCATTGTGTCAGGGCTGCTTCTCTGGTCTGTCTCATGGTCTCCTTGTCTTGGCCCCTGGTCTCTCTCTGCCTGGTTACGTGGCTTTGTCCCATGTCTCTATTCCACAGTCTCTGTTCCTTCTGTTCTTGGCCTCCCTCACTTCAGACAGAAATCTCAAATGTGCTTTATTAGTGGCTTTTCTCCTGATGGTTCTTGGATATCTCTCTTTTCCTGCTTCTGAGAAGGCTTATCCTTATAGCCAGAGGAGTAACAACTTAAACTGACCAATCATCTCTGCTACTGCTAAACAACCATTTCCATTGCCCACCCGATCACTTGGTGGGATTTACAGAAACATGGATACAATAGTTGTATTAAGAAATCTCAATGAAGTCCCCAGGGAATACCACAAATATACTTTGGGGCCAAGTCTTGGCACCCCATCAGACTCAACCAGAAAACACTCCTAACAATGAACAGTCCTTGAACTAACTACAAGCTTTTCTTTTTTGTTGTTGTTGCATTGTGGGGTTTTTGTTTGTTTGTTTGATTTATTTTGGTTTGCATTGGCTTTTGGATGTTGTACATTGTTGCTTGGTTTTGCTCTGTCTCATTTTTGTGCATGTTATTATCTCCTCAGATCTGTCTAAATAATATAGGCTGGATGAACAGTCTGGAGGAGAAAACAATGAGACCCACAGTTCCGGGGAGGGAGATGGAAAAGGGGGAGGTTGTGGGAGAGGAAGTGGTGTAAAAAACCCAGGGACAAGGGTACAACAAGTGCTCCAAATCAGTGGTGAGGAGGGTGTGGAGGCCTGCTAGGGCGTGATCAAGGGTAATGTAACCGAGATGAATTAGTGAAACCCAAAGGAAGGCTGAGCATGACAGTGGGACAAGAGGAAAGTAAAAGGAAATAGAGGAAAGAGCTAGGAGGGAACGGGCATTTATAAAGTTCTAAATAAAGCATGTACACATGTAAATATATTTATATATGAGGATGGTGAAATAGAACTATGTGGATATATTTATAGGTTTAGTATTAAAGTAGTAGATGGACATTGGGCCTCCACTCAAGTACTCCCTCAATGCAAGAATACTTTGTTCTATTAAACTGACATTCCATGATGTTCACCTTGCTGACACAATCGCTGAAGATAAAGTGGGCGCATAAGCAAATGTGGTAAAGAAAGCTGATGGTGCCTGGCTATCAAAAGAGCATCTGGGTTCTTAAAGACTTGAAGGTAAACAAGCAGCTATCTAGCTCAGAAGCAACAAAGCCCACATGGAAGAAGCACACCAGCCTGTGTGATCACGAGGTATCAAAGGGATGACGTATCAAGCATCAACGAACAAAAAAATCGTATCATTGTGAATGAAGAGGAGTGCAGATTGGGGACCCAAAGGCCATCTGAAGGCAACTGAACATCCCCTTACAGAAGGGTCACAGAGAGGAGACGAGCCAGTCAGGGTGCGGTGTAGCAATGATGAAACATACAACTTTCCTCTAGTTCCCAAATGCTTCCTCCCCACCCACTATCATGATCCCAATTCTACCTTACAAATCTGGCTACACCAGAGGACGTACACTGGTACAGATATGAATTGGAAACACAGGGAATCCAGAGTGGATGATCCCTCAGGTGAGAGTGGAGGTACCAGGAGGGTGGAAGGAGGGTGGGATGGAAAGGGGAAACCTGCTACAGGGATCTACATATAACCTCCACCCTGGGGGAAAGACAACAGAAAACTGGTGAATGGAGACGTCAGAGTGTAAGATATGACAAAATAATAATTTATAAATTATCAAGGGTTCATGAGGGAGGGGGGAGTGGGGAAGGAGGGGGAAAATGAGGAGCTGATGCCAGAGGCTTAGGTGGAGAGCAAATGTTTTGAGAATGATGAGGGCAACTAATGTACAAATGTGCTTTATACAATTGATGTATGTATGGGTTGTGATAAGAGTTGTATGTGCCCCCAATAAAATGATTTTATAAAGAGAAAGTTTTGTCTTCCCACCTTCCCCACTGTAATGCTACTTCCCTCTTTCTAATTTATAGATTTGAGAGGTGTTCTTTGAAGCTGTTACATACTTCATTAGCTTATCAAATTTCTAATGAAGTTATTTATTTTGCTTTAATATATATGAACGAAATCACACTTTCTTATTTATTCTTTACTATCCTTATTGAAAGATCCCTGGAGATGTAGTAGTTAGCCAGTGGGCTGCAAGGTTTTCAGTTTGAAACCACTGGCTACTCTGGAGGAGAAAGACAAGACTTTTTACTCCCATATAAAGTTATCGGGCTTCTGTGTCCTTTTTCCACTCATGGTGTCACCATGAAAGATGGTGCTGTTATTGGTTGCTTTCAAGTCATTAGGGTGGTGTTATTCCTATAAAACCTTAAAACAAACCCCACTGCTGTTCAGTTGATTGCAGAACCACCCACCCACCAACTTTTAACCCATTGAACCATCAGGGCTCATGAATAGCCCTCTACCCCAGCAGATATCTGTTGAAGCCCTAATTTATGGAGTATATGCCATGCTGAGAGTGGGTTGTAATGAACTAAATGGGGAACCTAAGTCTTTTGATTTTCAGTTCTTTTTTTCTCTAAAGCTCATGGTACTAATATCAATTAATGGAAACCATAGAGGATTTCTCTGGCTTCTCTTGCTCGGTTTCAGTCTCAGATAGATTTATTTTGGAAAGTAAATGAAAGTCCATTTACTCATCACAGAATTATCTAAAGGTGAAAAAAAATACTCTCCTTCCCCCTCCCCCTGGCTGTTTAGAAATTTTTCAAGTGCTTTCTTGTCCTTGGGTTACTCAAAAGCACCTTTGTTTTGAAATTTCAAACTTGGCAAGCTGGCACATAATCCTGAGGGAGGAATGTGTGCCTTTGCCTCGTTTGAAGAAATTTGGTTTTGAAGTAACAAAGTTATGGATGTTTAAAAATACTGCACTTAGGAGAGTCTGTGGGTTATTTTGCTTTGCCTTTGAAACATGCTCTGTACAGTGAAGTCGTAAGCTTTCATAGGTGGGAGAGTTCAAAAGCATATACTTAATTGGCACAAATATGAGACCATTTTAGAAGCCACATGGAATTCTGATAGAGGTGACTTTTCAGTTTTTACTCAGTAACTCTGCATGTGCTCAGAATAACTCACAGTGCTTGGGCATCTGCTTTTGTATATCCTGGGAGACAATGTTATTGAACTGATATGAATTGAACATGTTTGTTCTTATTCAGGGAATCCTAGGGATTCAAGGGATTGAAGTGTTGGGCTGTTACTTGCCAGGTTGGTAGTTCAAATCCACCAGCTACTCTGTGGGAGAAAGATGAAGCTGTCTGCTTCTGAAAGATTTACAGCGTTGAAAACCCTATGGGGCAGTTCTACTGTCTTGTAGGGTAGCTAAAAGAATGGCATGTGTAGTGGAGTGAGATTTCTTTTAAAAAAATCATTTTATTGGGGGCTCATTCAACTCATCACAACCCATACATACATCAATTATATAAAGCACATTTGTACATTCATTACCCTCATCATTCTCAAAACATTTGCTCTCTACTTAAGCCCCTGGCATCAGCTCCTCATTTTTCCACCTCCCTCCCCACTCCTTGCTCCCTCATAAACCCTTGATAATTTATAAATTATTGTTTTGTCATATCTTACACTGTCCAACGTCTCCCTTCACCCACTTTTCTGTTGTCCCTCCCTCAGGGAGGAGGTTATATGTAGATCCCCATAATCGGTTCCTCCTCTCTACCCCCACCCTTCCTCCACCCTCCTGGTATCGCCACTGTCACTACTAGTCCTGAAAGGATCATCGTCTCCTCCCGTAGACCATTCTGGAAGGGGATGTGCAGTTGCCTACAGATGGTCTTTGGGTCCCCACTCTGTACTCTCCCTCATTCACAATGATATGATTTTTTGTTCTTTGATGCCTGATACCTCGTCCCTTTGACACCTCGCGATCACACAGGTTGGTGTGCTTCTTCCATGTGGGCTTTGTTGCTTCTGAGCTAGATGGTCACTAGTTTACCTTCAAGTATTTAAGACCCCAGATACTATATCTTTTGATAGCCAGGCTCCATCAAATTTCTTCACCACATTTGCATATGCACCCACTTTGTCCATAGCAATTGTGTCAGGAAGTTTAGCATCATGAAATATCAGTTTAATAGAACAAAGTATTCTTGCAATGAGGGTTTACTTGAGTGGAGGCCCAATGTCCATCTGCTACCTTAATACTAAACCTATAAATATATGCACATAGATCTATTTCCCCATCCTCATATATTTACATGTGTGCATGCCTTTATTTAGATCTCTATAAATGCTCATTGCCTCCTAGCTCTTTCCTCTATTTCCCTTTACTTTCTTCTTGTCCCACTATCATGCTCAGCCTTCATTTGGGTTTCAGTAATTCCTCTAGGTTACATTGCCCTTGATCCCACCCTATTTAATCAAGTTATCAAAATGAGCATCTTTAGTAAAAAGTCATACTGAAACTATGCCCTGTCTGGTAAACTAAAAATAGCAAGTAGTTTGATCCTCTTCCTTCCGGACACATGGTATGATGGTACTTCCTGACTTTCTAGAAGACAGACAGGACCCTCTGGTTTGCAAGTTCAAGTAGGAGATTTAAAGGCTGGGGTGTAGTTTTTGTTTTGTTTTTGTTGTTGTTGTTGTTGTTGTTTTGCCTTTCTGTGATGTTGTCTTCTGGAAGCATGTGTTAAGAGGTAACCTATGCTGACTTTAGTCCACTAACTTCAAGCTGCCTAGTGCTCTCGACCCAAACCCTGCAGCTTGGGATATGTGGGATGATAGGAAAAGAAGCTCCACCAGGATTCTGGAAGTTGGAAAGGTACCATAACATAGCTTGATGTGACTGGCATTTTAGTTGATATAGGTTGTTTTATTTCCATATTAGTCTTCTTACTAAAGCATAAAAATTGTTAAAGACAGAAATGATGCATTTTCATTTTACCCAAATTTCTTTTCTCCTGTATCCCCCCATGGAAATACAAGGCTATACCATCATCTAACCCAAATCTCCCAGACCGAGTGACCCATTCCTTCAGTTTTTGGTTATAGCTAACTGCTGCTGGGTGGGGCATGTGTCTTTCTTCCAAGGAGTCTCTGGGTTGATGCAAACCGTCACATTTTCATTTAGGTAAGTAGCAAACTCAACTCTTTGTTCAACCCAGGGATTTCTTTGCATGAAAGTAGGACTTTTATGTAAATAAAAACCAAACTCACTACCATCAAGTTGATACTGGCTCATAGCAACCCTATAAAACAGGGTTGAACTGGCCCTGTGAGTTTCCCAGACTATTTATGGGACTAGAAAGCCCTGCCTTTCTCCCGCCCTCTAACCTTCCTAAGGCTATAAGCCTTGAAAATGGAGACTGCTGTCTTTCTCCCAGGCGGTGGCTGGTGGGCTCAGAACACCAACCATTCAGCAGCCAGGGATTTAACTGTTGTTCCACCGGGTCTCTTTCCATAAAGATTACAATCTAGGGATTTTATTCAGTTGTTAACTTATCATGTTGTTCACCTATCATGTCCCTCTGCCTTTTCTTCACTCATCCTACAATGTATTTGTTTTTCAGCTGTGTTTTTTTCCCCCTTATCTTTCCTTCTAGAATTTAAGCTCCTGGAAGAGCTTCACATCTGCTTCTAGCTAATACCTTGGCGTGCAGTTATTTTTTTCATGGTTAGGTGCCATCAAGTCAGTTCCGACCCACAGCGACCCACAGACAACAGAAGAAACACCGCCAATCCTGTAACATCCTCACGGTTGTGCTTATGTTTGAGCTCGGTGATGTGGCCACCACGTCAATCCACCTTGTTGAAGGTCTTATTTTACATTGTCCCACTACTTTACCAAGCCTGATGTCCTTCTTCAGGAACTGGTCTCTCCTGACAACCTTTCTAACTATGTAACATGAAGTCTCTCCATCCTTGCCTCTAAGGAGCACTCTTGCTGTACTTCGAAGACAGATTGCTTTGCTCTTTGGGAGCCCGTGGGACTTCCGATATTCTTCACTAGCACCATAATTCAAATGCACTGATTAAGCCTAACTCAAACTCATCGCCATTGAGTCGATTCTGACTCCTAGTGACCCTGTAGGACAAGTCCAAGCTTCCCCCTGTGAGTTTTAAAGACTGCACTCTTTCTGGGACTAAGCGACCTAGTCTTTATTTCAAGGAACAGCTCGTGGCTTCAAACTGCTGATCATGTGGGCAACAGACCCACATGGGAAGCCTATACTACTGGGATTCCTTCAATAAATACATTAATGACAGCAGCAAGGCGGGAAAAAAGGCCTGGCAATCTGGTCCAGATCCTAAAACCAAAACCATTGCCACCACGTTGAGTCTGACTCATCGCACCCCTACAGGACAGAGTAGAACTGCCCCACAGGGTTTCTAAGGCTATCAGATTTGTAAAAGGGAGACTGTTACATCTTTCTCCCATGGAGTGGCTGGTAGATTCAAACCACCAACGATTCAGCAGCCAAGCATTGAACCATTGTTCCACCAGGGCTCTTTCCACAGAAATTATAACCTAGGGTCCCCTATGGGGGGGATCCCATTCTATGAGTAGTATCAACTCAGCAGCATACAAGAAAGCAGTACTGGGACCCATCACCTTCTTCCTTCCCATCTAGGGTGTGATGCACTTTTAATAATCCAAGTTAACCTTCAGGTTTTAGAGGTACATAGTGACTTTTCTAACCTCACTACCAATTGCCAAGTGACATACTTATGGATGAGGTTCCATTAACTATCACTTTTAGTTAATCTAAATTTTCACAGATACAACTTTTCCCCTTTACCAAACACTTCTCCAAACACACCAAATAAAGTGATCACTATAAACAATACACTAGGGTAATACAATTAGTATGTTACCAACATGAAACAGAAGCAATATTTTAATAAAACATGAATTTTCTGCCAAAGTTTTGAACTAACTGGATAATTGTTGACAAATCAAAATCCAACTTACAAGGGCCCTGGATCAATGCTCTGCCCACACCCTCTCCTGGAGGCCAAGTCAGAGGTCCCTCAGGGCTCACCCACATCCGGGCATGCTTGGATTCTATTCTTTTGAGCACAAGAAACAGAGATTCACACAGGAAATGAGGATTTATTATAAGAATTCGCATGTAATAAAGAAAATGGGAATGTCAGCCAGGAAGCTAACCTTTAGTACAATTCAGGAAAAGATGATCAACCAGGCCCCGTGGGAAAAACAGAAATGGAGACCCAACTGGAAGGGTTGCTCAGAATCTGAATCAATCTTAGGGAAATCGCCAGAGAAATTTCTGGATTTTCACTCTAAAGTTCTACCCTTAATCCCACTAATTTACTTTTAAAAAAATAATTTTAATCAACTGTCTACTTTTGGATGTTAATGAAAATAATTATTTTGTTTCTAATGGAAACCTGAAGTATATATTAAAATTTTCAAATGGTACCCTCTCATCTACTTCTCTGCTTCTCTATTACTGACTAGCTTACTTTCTTAATAAGCAGTCAATACTCATTGAGTATATTTTGACTCAGAATGACCTCCATATGTATCATGGTGGTGTTACGAACTCCAGAGTTTTCAGTGGCTAATTTTTAAGAAGTGAATCTCTGGGCCTTTCTTCCTAGACACTTCTGGGTGGTGTTGAACTGCTAACCTTACAGTGAGCACAAGACTTTTAACCACTTGCATCACTTAGGGAACTTCTGCTTATTCATTGAGTCAGCTTCCTCACAACCTTACCTTGTTCATAGCACCCAAAGACTATGACTTTTCTTCAGTGGCCAATATGGTTTTTTGCATTAGTTCATTTTCAGTTCCATGTCAAATTGCCCAAATCAGTCCTGATTCCTAATTAAGCTTTCCTGAAAGTGAAATTCTAAGGGCTACAACCCATTCTTGATTGAAAGCTCTTTGATTGTTTAAGTATGGCATGGTGGCCTGCAGGAGAAGTGTTTTCTTATCTGTATTCAGCAGAGCTAGAGGATAAAAACATGGGGTTCCGAACATAAAGGGCTAGCATCCCCCTAGCAGCAGGGGCTGAGACTGGGGGGCACCTTTCCTTTCAAGGAATGGGGAGTCGACTCGGACCATGATTTATATGTTCACTACTTGGCACTCAGCACTGATTTGGTTGTTTAAGGTTTTACAACTGCATTTTATTATAATTGGCTTCCTTCGTAAATACATATGTGCTGAGAAGGCTTCACCAGATGGCCAAAGGAGACCCTGATTTCTCTGGGTCCAGCACTGCCTCAATGCAGCACAATGCCTGATACGAAATCAGCATTAAAACATCTGTGGAAAAGAATGTTTAAATCAACCCCAGGGTTGCTGGGTGGTACAAATGGCTTGTGCTCAGCCAGTAAGTAACCAGAGGTTGGCAGTCAATAGCCACCAGTCACGCTGCTGAAGAAAAGGCTTGCCATCTGCTCTGTAAGAGTACAGCCAACAATACCTTATGGAGTGCAGTTGTACTGTCACCTGAGGTTGTCACAAGACGGTGCGAGACCACAATAACAAAGCCCATATCGAAAACAATGCCTGGACCACAGAGAGCACTCCATGGATATTTCTCAATAAGAAAATCAACCTCCATCGCCCCATCTTGCTGGCTCCCTCTTTGCATCTCATTGAGTGAACTTTGAATTCCATCAGACTAAAGCAAGGAATCCCATTGTCAAGCAGGCTCGTACACTATCTATCAACCATCAATTTTTACCATGCAAGATCCTCAGTCACTCATGAATCACCTCGAGATGGAAACACCAGGCCTTCAAGTAAAGTGCTACCAGAATAATGAACAAAGAGTTCCAAGTGTTAGTGAAAGAATCTCTACATCGGGATGGCTCTTTTAGGGGAATTACTCAGGACTAGGGATTGGCTTCTCCTTGCCATCCATGCTTCAGGCCCCACACAGCACATGTTTCCATGTCAGCCCATGAGGGGTGAGAAGGCAATCTGAGGACGTGGGATAATTTCATTTGGTGATGAGTTCAGTGTGTCAGATGGAGATTGAACCTGTGGCCAAGATTTCCCCAGCCCCATACCCTAAACCAGATGCATTAATAAACTTGTCCAACTGAATGGAGTGGGAGCCTCCCAGGGAAGGAGTATCGAATAGAAAAGATACAGAGAAGCTATGGAGATACAGAACAAACCAGATGGGGAATTTATAACATCCTGTTCACAGTACTGGCAAAGGACCTCAGAGCTACCAACTCCTTCCTTACTCCACCGCACCCCCACCCTTGAATGCATGACAGCAAAGAGCAATGAAGGTCATGTCCAAGAGTGTATTGCAAGACTGTTGGCAGGGACACCAAGAAGACCTAATCCTTGTGTGTGTGTGTGTGTGTGTGTGTGTTGCTATGTATTTTGAGTTTTCTTTTGCCAAATTCATGAGAGCTCTGCTTTTGATCCACCCAAAAGAAAATAGAAAGATCAAGGTTCACAATCCTTCTCAGGAAAGCAATCCCGGACTGTCTACACTGTAGACTCTACAAGGAGGGTCCAGGGTGCTGATGTGCTCCAAGGAAGGAGGACTTAGAGAAGGCCTAGCATGCACCAGACATATTGGGAGGTATTTTACTGATTATGTTTTATTTCATTTAAGAGGGGTGGCTGTTTAAAAAAATTGTCTTTTTTCTAGTTATTAAAAATTAAATAATTGACTATTGAAATTTAAGACTAAAATAGTACTTAAGTATTAAGTAATGTTACCTAGCATCCTGCCTGATACATATTGTACTGTTGTTAGCTGATATCAAATTACCCTTGACGCAGAATAATCCCACGTACAAAGGGATTAAATGTTGCTAGGCCCGATGCCACGGCTATCCATAATCCATAATCCATTATTGAGCAGACAATGTTTCCTTGCGATCCACAGAGCTATGCTTTTCTTTTTCTTTCCTTTTTTCTCTTTTTTCTTAAAATCATTTTATTAGGGACTTGCAGCTCTTATTACAATCCATATATATCAGTTGTATCATTCATATTTTTGCATATGTTGCCATCATCATTTTCAAAGCATTTTCTTTCTACTTGAGCCCTTGGTACCAGCTCCTCTCTTTTCCCTCCCTCCCTCATCTGCCCTCCCTCATTTACCCTTGATAAATTATAAATTTATTATTATTTTCATATTTTACACCATCTGCTGTCTCCCTTTACCCATGTTTCTGTTGTTCATCCCCCTGAGTAGGGGTGGGGAGAGTTAATACATCAAACATTGTGATTAATTCTCCCCATTCTACCCCCACCTTCCCCATACCCTCTGGTATCGCTACTCCCATTAGTGTTCCTGAGGGATTTATCTGTCCTGGACTTCGTGTGTCCTGGACTTCAGCTCTTAACTGTAACTATGTATGTGCTCCAGGGTAGCCAGATTTTAAGGTAGAACTGGAGTCATGGTAGTGGTGGGAGGAGAGGGGGAGGAAGCATTAAATAGAAGAATGTTCTGTTTTGTTGGTGCAATACCACACCCCGGCTGACTCACCCCTTCCTTGTGACCCTTCTGTGAGGGGATGTCCAGCTGTCTACAGATGGGCTTTGGGTATCCACTCCAACCCCTAATTTGCATCGATATGATTGTTTGTTTTAGATCTTCTGATAACTGATCCCATGGACACCTCATGATCACACAGGCTGGTGTGTTTCTTCCAGTGGCCTTTGTTGCTTCCCTGATAGATGGCCTTTAAGACCATAGCCGGGCACAATCAGCTTTCTTCACCTTATTTGCTTATATACCTATTTTGTCTTCAGCAATTGTGTTGGGAAAGTGGGCATCACAGAATGCCCGGTTATTAGAACAAAAGGGTTCTTGTAGTGGGAGAGGCCTTGAATAGAGGCCCATTGTCCATCTGTACCTTACTACTTAAGATATAAATATCTGTATATAGACCTATATCCCTATTTTTATATAGTAATATATTTACAAACATATAGGCCTATATTTATACTTCTATACATGTCTTTTGTCTCCTAGTTCTTTCCTCTTGCTTTCCTTTTACTTCCCTCCGATCCCACTCTCATGTTTGACTTTTTTCAGCTCTCAGTAATTCCTCTCAGCTACATGCTGAAGGCATCTGTACTGTCCTTTCCATTGACTTTAGATTTCTTGTTATTCCCTTGTCTCTGAGATTGGTGGCTCCCCCTCCCTTTCCCTGCCTCTTCCTCTCCAATGTCCCCTCTAAACCATAGGTCTCATTGTTTGCTTCTTGGGATTATTTGCCATGCCTATCTTCCATAGAAAGAAAGAAAAGGCCTATAAATAATTCCAGGCCTGTCTGCTGACCCTTATGAACGTTTTCTGATCAGGTCTGATAAGGTGCCAAGCCCTGCCCCCTGAGTCAGAAGTCTATTTTCAGAGTTCCCCAGGAATTTTGTTGCTTTGATACCTTTGCTGTTCTGTTGCTCTCCCTTAGTGTTTAACCCCAAAGTGAGGGGGAAGGTCAGGCCAGGCACAATTCCTGCACTGTGTCTCCAGTGCTGTCCCCCTTAGTGCTGTGGGTCAGTAAGTGGACAAGGTGTTTTATGGAGGGGCTGGCCCTATAGTCCTCTCTGTGCATTGGCTGCTCCGAGCAGGACTGTCATCCTCGAGGCTTGGTAGGCCAGAATGTGGTTCTCCCTCTCCCTTCCTCTTAGTTTGCTCCTGTGTGGTCTGGGCAGACCTGCCACTCACCCTGGGCTATATTGTCAGTGCTGCCCTCTATAGTTCATTATTCGGGGTGGAGGGAGGGGGCAGGAATTAACAGAGATGGGATTCAGGCTGGCCCCACAGACCATTAGTTTGCTTGTCCATGCAAGTATGTTGCCCTCAATGCTCAGCACACCAGGTTGAGGTCTGGTCCCTCTCTCCCTTTCCTGTGGAGAAATAAACATTACCCTCCCTGTGGGTGAGTTACTGCCCTGTTCCCCCACTAACCTCATCCTTCTTTTAATTTTATTTTTCTTTCCCACATTTTTAGTTGGTTGCCATATGCACCTCTGGGTTGGGTCTGACCCCTGCCAGAGTGTTGAACCTCACCCCAGGAATTTATGCATTTAGTAGCTTTTCCCCTTTGCCCATTGTGCTTTTTTAGGATTACCTTAGTAGATTCATGTTCTACGTGAGCTTTATTGCCTAGCTTATTTCACTTAGCATAATTCCCTCCAACTCTTCCTATGTGACGATATGCTTCATGCATTCATCACTGCTTTTTAGAGATGCGTAGTACTCCATGGTATTATGTACCAAAGTTTTTTCAGCCATTTGTCCATTGATGGAAATTTAGGTTGTTTCCAACTCTTTGCAATTGTGAACTGCACCACTATGAACATTGGAGCACAGATGTCTGGTCGTGGTCTGTTTCTTACTTCTTCTGGGTATATTCCCACTAGGGGGATTGCTAGCTAGATTTCTATTTGTTGTAGATATTGCCAAATTGATTTCTATAACGGCTGTACATACCTACAAGACCACCAGCGGTGGATGAGAGTTCCTATCTCACCACAACCTCTCCAACACTTGTTGCTTTCTGATTTGTTGAATTGGGCTATCTTTGAGGATGTTAAGTGATAGCTCATGGTTGTTTTCATTTGCATTTCCCTTATGGCTAATGATTGGGAATATTTCCTCATATGCTTATTGGCCATTCTGATTTCTGCCCTTGTGAAACTTCTGTTCAGGGCCTTAGCCTTCTTCCTCAATGGGCTATTTGGTTTTTTTTTCTTATTGTAAACTAGCAGAGCATTGTAGATTTTAGTAATAATGCCTTGGTCTGATGTGTCATTGCTAAAGTTGCTTTCCAAGTCTGTGGGCTCTCGTATTACTCTCTTGGGGAAGTCTTCTGATGTACACAAGTTTTTATTTATCTTCAATACATCCCACTTGACAATTTGTATTTCCTCTGTGTTTGTGTTCTTTGCTATTTCTGATAGCCTATGTATTCCAAAGTTCTTAGGTATATCCCAATTCCCACACTGATGGCCCTAATACTTGGGGGTTTTACCTCAAGGTCAATGATCTAACTAGGCTTTATTCTTGTGCATGGAATGAGGTATGGGTCTTGCTTCATTGTTCTGCAGGTAGATGTCTATTTTTCCCAGTCTGACTTGTTGAAGAGGGCATTCATTTCCCATTTGATATTTTGGGACCCTTATCAAAGATCAGTTACCTGTATGCCGATGATTGCATTTCAGGGTTTTCAGTTCATTTATGTTGGTCTGAGTATCTGTCATTACACCAGTACCACGCTGTTTGTTTTGACCACTATGGCTGTATAATAGGAGTGAAGATCTGGTAACACAAGCCCTGCAACGTTGTCCTCCTTCTTGAGTAGTTCTCTGCTAATTCTGGGCTTTTTCCCTCTCCATACGATGTTGGTAGTCAGTTTTTCCAATTCTTTGAAGTAAGATGTTCATATTTGTATCAGGATAGTGTCAAACATATACAGTGTCTTGGGTAGGACTGACATCTTTACAGATTAAGTCTGTTGATCCATGAGCGGTCACTTTTTGTTTGTGGAAATAGTGTTCTGTAGTTTTCCTCGTACTATTCTCTTGGGGGGTTTTTGGTTAGTATACACCTAGATATTTCAATTTTTACTTGGTGATTTTAAAAGGTACTAACTTTTTATCTCTTCTTCCATAGTCTTGCCCAATGTATATATCAATCCAATAAACTTCTGTTGTTGATCTTCTATCCTGCCACTCTACCATATGCCTCTTCCAAAACTTCTATTGTGGAGCTTTTGGGGTTTTCCATATATAAAATCATATCATCTATGAATAATGAAAGTTTAACCTGTTCTTTCCCCAGATGAATACCTTTGATGTCTTCCCTCTGTCTTATTTTGTTAGCTAGGACCTCCAGTATGATGATAAATAAAAGTGGGGAAAAGGGGTATCCTTGTCTGGTCCCCTAATTCAGTGGGATTGTTTCATCTTTTCCCCATTGACTACTGTGTTGGAGGTTGGCTTTTCATAAATACCTGTATAAATATTGAGAAATTTTCCTTCCATTCCTATCTTCTTAGGTGTTTTAAACAGAAATGGGTGTTAGATGCTGTCGAATGCATTTTCTGGGTCTATTGATATTATCATGTGGTTATTATCCTTTTTCTAATCAATAAGACAAAAATGGTGATGGACTTTCTTGGCCATGGTGAATTATTTGCTTTATAAACTTTTGTACTCTATTGGCCAGTATTTTGTTAAGGATTTTTGCATTGGTGTTCATTACAGATATTGGTCTGTAGTTCTCAATTCTTGAGGTAACCTTGTCCACTTTAGGTATCAGTGTTATACTAGTTTCATATAAAGAGTTTGGGACGTGCTCTAAAAGAGTTTGTATAGTTTTGATGTCAGTTCTTTCCTGGGTGCTTAGTAAAATCCTCCTGTGAAGCTGTCTGGTCCAGGGGTTTTTCTGCTTGGTAATCCCTTGATAACCTTATCTGTTTCTTCTATTTCTATGGGTCTGTTGAGGTTCTTGATGTCTATCCTGGATATTCTAGTAAGAGATTGTTTTTCCAAATATTTGTCCATGTCTTTTAAGTTGTGGGATTCATTGGAGTACAGGCCTACATAGTACTGTGCAGTTAGCCTTTTAATTTCATTGGAGTTCATTGTAATTGAGCCTGTTTAGTCCCTCGTCCTGGCTGTTGATATTTGTTTCTTCATTTCTTTGGATAGTTTGCCAATGGTCTATCAATTCTGTTAATTGTTTAAAAGAACAAACGTTTTGCTGTATTTCTTTTTAAAATTGTTTTCTTGTTTTACTTCTCATTTATCTCAACCCTAATTTTTATTATTTCTTTTGCTATTAATTCTTGATTATCCTCTAATTCTTGATTATCCTCTAATATCCATTATTAGTCTTTCTTCCTTAAACACAGGTACATTTTTCACTATCTAGCATTCTCTGATAAATGCTTTCGCTGTGTTCCAAAGGTTTAGGTACATCATATTCTCATTTTCATTGGTTTCTAAAAACTTCCTAACTACATTTCTGATCTGATCATTTTCAGTAGAATGTAGTCATCCAACAATTTTTCCCTTTGTTTTCTTAATTGCCCTATGATCAAGGTTGATTTCCAACCTTAAGTCATAGTGGTCCGAGAGGGAAATCTAAATGGCTTCTATGTGCTTGAATTTACAGAGGCGCAGCTTAAGTCTCAGCATGTGGTCTTTGAGTATGTGGGCTTCAAAAGAATGTGATTTTTTTTTCTGCATTTGGGTGGAGAGTTCTGAAAATGTCTATCAGGTCTAGTCACATAATTGTATAGTTCTGTAACTTCCTTATTAAGTTTCTTTCCCTGTGATTTATCTATCTCAGGGAAAGGTGTATTAAAGTCACCTACTATGATTATCGAGCCAGTGATTTCTTTTTACATATTTTGGAGTGTTTGATTGAAAATTTCACAGGTGTCTTGTTGGGTATATATATATATAATACTCACTGGTTCTTAGTCTACTGATCCCTTGAGCACTATATAGTTTTGCTCCTTATCTCTTGTTATGGCATATACCTTGAGATCATTTTTATCAGAGATTATAATCCTAATCTATGCTTTTAATGGACTTGCCATTTGTTTGATATATTTTTGTCAGTCCTTGCTTCTCAGACTATTCTATTCTGTGTACTTCAGATGTGTATCTTTTAGACAGATCAATGGGTTGGGTTTTCTAAGCCAATCTGCTAGTCTCTCTCGTTTAATGGGTGAGTTCCATCCATTGATATTCAGTTATGACATCCATCTGTGGACTCTGTGATGTCATCCCATACCTTTTGTTTTGGGTGTTTTCTTACCTCCCTTTTTATATGTACATTGTGCATGTGTGTGTGTGTTGGGGGTGGAGGTGGGGGTATATTCTTATTTTCACTGTTGAGCCAATGTGATGTGGGGGGCTGTATTCAATGTGTTGATCGTTGAGTGGATTTACTCTGTGGTGGTCTCAAATTTGTGCTCATTGAATGTTGTTATGACCACGAATCCTCAATAAATTTTTGTAGAGCTGGGTTTCTTTGAACATATTCTTTGAGTTTTTTGTTGTCTGGCAAGACTTATTTCTTCATCTGTCTTGATAGATAATTTAGCGGGATAGAGGATTCTTAGTTTGGCCTTGTTCTTGTTCAACTTTAGGAAGATATTATCCCACTCTCTCCTCTTCTTCATGGTGTCTTTTGGTAGGTCTAAGAATGTTCTTATTTGGCTACCTTTATATGTGACTACCTTTTATTCCCTAACTGCTCATGATTTTCTGCTTTTTCTCAAAGTTGGATGGTCTATTATTGACTTGGCAAATTCTCCCTGGACATAGTCTAGCTGGTGTTCTGTCTGCTTCCTGAATGATTTCCTGATTCTCATTCATTAAGCTAGGGAAGTTTTCCTCTGGATATTGCCTAGCTATTTTTACCATTGACCTCTTTGTTGTTTCTTGTTCTGGTAATCCAATTATTCTAATGCTGTTCCTCTTCATAGAATCAGACATTGTTCTCAGGTTTTCTTCAGCTTCTCTGATTATCTTGTTTGACCATATTTCCAATTTGTTAAAGCCTGCCTGGTTATCCTCGAGTCATAGGTACAATTCTCTGTGTGGTAGTTATATATCTTTTGTCAATTTGAGACTTAAGAATGAAGGGGTGGAGTACTTAAGAGTAAAGGGATGGAGTTTAGCCTGTCAATCAGGTCGCAACTTGATGACCTCATTTGAATAGCTAAAGAGATAAATAGCTCACTGGGGGCAGGATATTCAGACACTCCCTGGAAGACATTTCTGTTGAGAGGACATATCGAGCTATGCTAGATCCCTGGAGCTGAAGGAGCCACGTGGAAACATTTGCCAGTTCTGAGATGCTTCCACTGCCACTGGATCCATAAGACTTTCCACCCATTGGCTTGTGATCTTCCTGCGTTCAACATCATTGCATGTATAACGTGAGTCTAAAGAGGAATTTATAGATTGGTATCAGACTTGTGAACCTGATCTGGACTGGCCTGGGATATTTTTCTCAATATTCAATTGTTCTTGTATATAAAGCTCTTTCTTATACACATATGTGTATCTATGAATTTGCTTCTCTAGCCCACCCAAACTAACACACTCAACTTCTTCTCATTTGTTGGTGAAATCTGTTAACTTGTTATTTGCTTTTGTTACCTCATTCCTTAACTCTTGTATTTCCCTTTGGTGTTTGGCCTTTATCTATCATTTCATCCTTTTTCTGTATTGCTTCCTCATATCCTCTATGACTCCAAGCAGCACTCTTAAGATTTCTTTTTTTAGCAGATCTATTCTGCTTCTTTGATGCACTTTGCTAGGTTCAGGACTTCCGCCATCATTGTTTTGTTTCTCCTGTTTTTTTCATTGAAGTTGTTGAAGCTAGTTGCACTCTGCGTGTTCTTTTGAGGAACTCAGTGCCATTTTCAAGGAAGTGAAAGAGCCTTGGGATCTCTCTTTGGGAGGCTGTCAATGATGTTTCTGCAAGCTGTCTGTAGTCAACTGTGTTGTATAAAGGCTACCACTTTATCCCACTGGTTCTTCCCTCTCACCTTGGTTTACCGGGATTCTGTTGTTTGGATGATGTGCTGGATGGCCCTCTCAGGCATCAATCACTGCAGTAAGCCTCTGCGGAGTGACCTGGCCTCAGTGTAAGGCTTGAGCTTCCGTAGCAGTCCATTCGTGGCTGTGAAAGCTGCATAGGGACAGCTGACAGACTCTGACCACAGCAGGATAGGCCAAATCCAAAGGTGAATATGGGTCTGGGTGCAGTAGCACAAGGTGCAGGACTTAAACACCGTGGATGGACAGAGGGGAGGCACCAGCCCCGGCTGTCAGCGACTTCCAGGGATGATAGGAGAGCACTGGCTATAGCAAGGGAAGCCAAATGTTTGCATTAGGAGTGTTCCAGGCAAGGCAGCAGGCGTTGCTGTACTCAGAAGGTGGGAGAGTACCGGGGGCAGTGGAAGCAGACTCTGGCAAGTAGAATGAGGGTCCCTGGTGGCGTAGGGAAAGTCACATCATATATCTGTGATTTGGGGGATCAAACTGTGAATATTGATATCCACTATATTTGTAACTGTGCAAAAAAGAGACCAAAATCTGCATAGCTCTCAGCAGTTGAATGGATAAGCACTGTGTTGTTGCCATACAACAGAATATTAATGGTGAACACACTCAGCTGCTAATCTAAAGTTTGGAGGTTCACTTAGCAATAAAGGGGAATGAACTATTGGTGTGACACAAATGAATCTCCAAATAATTATTCAGATTGAAAAAAGTCAAACCAAACAGACCACATACTCTATGACTCCATTTATACAAAATTCTAAAAATTGGAGTTAATCTATAATGACAGATAAATGTTTTCTTGGAGAGAGTAGGGTACAGGGAAGGGTGGGAAGCTGCTACTATTCTCATTATCATTGATATTATCCAGCCCTAAATCTCTCCGTCACAGATACTGCCCAAAACCCAAGCCCACTTGAAATGACCATGTGCTGTTGTCGTTAGGTGCCATTGAGTCACTTATAGCAACCTTATGCAGAACAAAACGAAGCATGCACAGCCCTACATCTTCACCATTGAGCCCTTTGCTGCAGCAACCTTGTCAACCTATCTCCTTGAAGGCCTTCCTCTTTTTCTGTGCCCCTCTACCTGATGTTCTTCTCCAGGAACTAGTCTCTCCTAACAACATGTTCAAAGTATGTAAGATGAAATCTTGCTTTCCTTGCTTCTCACTGGCCATACTTCTTCCCAGACAGGTTGGATGTGTCCTTTTAGCAATCCATGGTATGTTGAATATTCTTCACCAGCACCTCAATTCAAATGCATTCATTCGTCTTTGGTCTCCTTCATTCAATGTCCAACTTCCACATGTATACGAGACCAGTGGAAAAATCCCATGGCTTGGGTCAAGTGCATCTTAGTCCTCAAAGGAACCCCTTTACTTTTCAATGCTCTTACAAGTTCTTATGCCGCAGATTAACCTAATGCAGCTTGTCTTTGTATCTCTCGCCTGCTGCTTCCATGAGCATTGATTGTGGTTCTAAGTAAGACAAAGTGCTTGACAACTTCAACCTTTTCTCCATTTATCATGATATAACCTACTGGTATGGGAGAGTTGTGAGGATTTGAGTCTTCTTTAAAATGACTTGTCCAATCCATACTGAAGGCTAAAACCCTTGATCTTCATGAACAAGTCCTTCAAGTCCTCCCTTTCATCAACAAGGTTGTGTCACCTGCATGCCAAAGGTTGTTAATAGCCTTCCTACAATCTTGGTGCCACATTCTTCTTCACATAAGTCAGCTTTTGATTCTTTGCTCAGCATACAGATTGAATAAATATCATTACAGGATACCACCCTACCTCACACGTTTCATGATGTTAAACCATGCAGTAGTCCATGACCACACGAAATGTTCAAAAATTCCTTTTCATGTCAAGTTATACATAGTTGGTTATGATACACACAGTCAAATGCCTTGGCATAGTCAATAAAACACAAGAAACATCTTTCTGGAATTCTCTGCTTTCAGCCAAGATCCAGCTGACATCAGCAATGATATCCCTTATTTCACGTCCTCTTCTGAATCTGGTCTGAATTCCCGGCAGCTCCCTGTCAAGGTACGGCTGCAATTGTTGGATGATTTTCAGCAAAATGTTACTTTCATGTGATATCTGTGAAATTGTCCTATAGTTTGAGCATTCTGTTGGATCATCAACTTTACTTGTAATGGATGCAAATATGGATCTTTCCCAGTCATTTGGCCAAGTAACTGTCTTCCAAGTTTCCTGGTATAAATGAATAAGTGCTTCCAGGCCTTCACCAGCTTGTGAGAACACTTCAGTTGATATTCCATCAATTCCTAGAATCTTGGTTTGGGATAATGTTTTCAGAGCAGCGTGAACTCCTTCCATCAACACCATTGGTTCTTGCTCATATGCTGCCATCTGCAATGGTAGACTGTCAACTAGCTCTTTGTGATGCTGTGTGTTCTTTCCATCTTCTTTGGATACTTCCTACATCATTTAATACTTTGCCCATAGAATCTTTTAATATTGAAACACAATGCATGCTGAGTTTATTCTTCCTTTTGGTTTTCTAATTCTGGGTTTTTGCATATTTCATTATAATATGTGGTTTTGTCTTCTCGGCTGCCATCTGAAATTTTCTATTCGCTGTTTGACTTCATGTTTTTTTCCACTTGCTTTAGATACTTTACAATTAAGAGCAAGTTTCAGAGTCTCTTCTGACATCTACTTTGATCTTTTCTTTCCTCTCTTTTTATTTGCTTTTTGCTTTCTTCAGGAATGATGTTATTTATGGCCTCCTCCTTATTAGGTCTTCTGTGTAGTCTTCAGTGCATGAATCTGTTCTTGAGCTGTTTAGTAAATTCAGGTAGGATAGACCCAATATTGTATTTTGACTCTCATGGATTTGTTTTAATTTTCTTTAGCTTTATCTTGAACTTACATATGAGACTTTGATGGTCTATTCAACAGTCAGCCTCTGTGTTAGACAGAGTTCTCTAGAGAAACAAAATCAGGATATTACTGATTTTATATATATTTATAGAGATAGATATATAGCTAAATATATATATAGCTAGATAGATAGGTAGATAGATAGATAGATAACAAAGAAATAAACAGTTAATTAATCTATTAAGCAGTACAAATGGCTCAGTGCAACCCCCTTCCGTGAGACAGCTAATGCACTGGCAGTCCTTCAAGCCTTGAGGGAAGCTGGGTAGTCCTCTGTAGAGCAATTCAGACTATCCAGCCACAGGCAGCAAACAGTAAGGCAGGTCACCAGTAGTCAGCCAGATGACAGGGTTCAACAGGCCTCAGCTCAAGCAACGGATACTCCAATAGCATGGCAAAGCAGGTCTTGAAGGAACCTCAAACTACAGAGACACAGTCCACGGGTTCGGTTCCCACAGGTAGTATAGCTTGCAAATTGAGGCAGAGAACAAGCTAAAGCAGTTGCACAATGGTCTGATCATCAAAGAGCGAGTGACAAGGTGAGGCTTGCTGAGCCATTTATCTCTCCGCCCTTCAATTAATCCCACATGTGTTCACTGGCCATGTTGGCACAACAAACCTACATATCACTGCCTCTAACCTCGTTTCAGATGTTGATATTGAGCTTTTCTATTGTCTCTTCCAACAGATGTAGTCAATTAGATTTCTGTGTATTTCATCTGGAGAAGTCCATATGTATAGCTAGTTACCTTCTGTATTTTTGAGAAAGGTATTTGCTATTAGAAAGTTGTTGCTTTTGCAAAATTCTATGATGCAATCACCAACTTCATTTCTATCACCAAGTCAATATTTTCCAACTACTTTTCCTTTCTTTTTTTTCCAACTTTTACATTCCAATCACCAATAATCATCAGTGTATCTTGATTGCAGGTTTGATCAATTTCCTACTGATGTTTTCGTACATTGTTTCCGTTTCTGTCTCATCAGCTTTTGTGGTTGGTGCATAAATTTGAATAATAGTTGTATTGATGGGATTTCCTTGAAGGTGGATAGATACAATCTCATCACAGACAGCATTGTACTTCATGATTGATTTTTCATTTAGGACAAAGTAAAACTGCTTTCTGGGGTTTCCAGGACTGTAAATCTTTATGGCAGCAGGCACTTCATCTTTCTCCCTCTGAGTGGCTGATGAATTTTAACCACTGACCTTTCAGTGAAAAGTTCAACATTTAATCCACTTCCTGCTACTGTTACTGAACCCAAAAAAAGGAAAAAGACTTGCCAAGTCTCCCTCTTGAATAAGCAATAGATTAGTTTCTATGTCTCCTGACGTCCAAACTCAAGCCCCTACCTCTCTATCATGAAGTCCCCTGCCAGAGTCAAAATGGAAACCCAGGATAGTGTAGAAGGAAAGAATCCAGATCTAACTTTGGCTCCTGGCCTGACAACTTATTGCTGAGTGACGTTGGGGCATTTATGTGACTTCATTTTTTCCATTGGGGTGGGGAGAGGTAGGTAACAAAAAAGAAAGAAAAGTAGTGTCTTGAGTAAGAAAATAAAATATAAACTTACTTTGGCTCTATGTGCTAATATAGTCTTATGGCATAAGAAGATTTCAAAAGAAGAGTAGAGGACACCAGAAAGTGAGCTAATGAAAAACCAAAGATAAGCTTTGCCTAGATCAGCACTTTACTCAGTGCAGACTCTGACCTCTAGAGATACAGAAATTTTGAGACTTCACAACTCTTGAGCCAGAGCAGCCTGTCAATCCATGAAAATACATTTCCAAAATTCCACCAGTCAATGCTTAGGAAAGTAATGTCAAAGTTATCACAGATTTTATGTTGACTTCCTGGGGAACACCCAGCTGAGAAAGCCTTTAATCATTGTTTTTCCTGTCTCCCCAGGACTTCCAAACCGAAAAACAAACTTACTACCATGGTTTCAATCCTGACTCATAGCAAACCCAGAGGAAAGGAAAGAACTTCCCCCCCATGGGTTTCTGAGACTGACTCTATGAGAGTCGAAAGCCTCCTTGTTCTCCCTCAGAGAAACAGGTGATTCCAAACTGCTAACCTCACTGTTAGTAGCCCACATCTAGGCTTGCTTTTCTTAACTGCCAGGTGTATTAGAAAGTGTTTCTATAATTTTAGGCACACTCCTCTCTCCTTACATTCCAGCTGCCTAGGCAGTTCAAGAAATTGAGGTCATGGAGGAGGATTCCCCTACCCGTTCCCCTTCCCAAATGGGTTTGAAGTTTTTCTCTCAATCTCTGTCTTTATCTGGTGCTCTCTCTTGCTTATCTACATGTATATCTTTTGATTGTGGAAAAAAAAGAGTGAGCACTATCTTGGTAACCTCTCTCCTAGTTTTTGCTTCCTCATAAGCAGATCCTAAGTCAAAGATTCAATTAGTTTCTTTTAAAGGGAGTTGAAACACTGGGTAGAAGCTGGGGAAATGATACAGGGGCAAAAGAGACTCAATCATGGGTTTGTTACCAAGCAAGTTACCACTGTGAGTAATTTGAATTTAATTACACTTTAGGATTATCTCACCTGAGTAGTGATCTGAAATACTTACATATCAAAACTTCTATCAGCCATCAGTTGAGTTAATGCCCATGAAAATCTTAGTGCAGGTCAGGAGTGAAAATATAAACTGAATATAAATTCTTTGGGGGCTGTATTGGGTTATTGTTAGGTGCTATCAAGTAGGTCCTGACTCATAGAAATCTTATGTGCCACAGAATGAGACACTCTCCAGTCCTCCACCATCCTCGCAGTTATGTTGGATCTCATTGCTGCAACCATTGCTTCACTCTACCTCACGGAGGCTCTTCAATGCTCTGCTGGACATCTAGTTTACAAAGCATGAAGTCCTTCTCCAGGGACTGATACCGCCTGACGGCATGTCCAAAATTCAGGAAACAAAGTCTCGCCATCCTTGCTTTAAAGGAACATTCTGGTTGTATTTCCTCCAATCAGAGATTGGTTTGTTCTTCGAGAAGTCCATAATATTCTCGATATTCTTCACCACACAAATAAAATGCATGCATTCCTCTTCAGTCCTCTTTATTCATTGTCTAGACTTCACATGCATATGAGGTCACTGAAAACACTACAGCTTGGGTCCAATGCGCTTTAGTCCTCAACATGACAGCTTTGCTATTTAACAATCTCAGGAGGTCTCTTGCGGCAGATTTTCCCACTGGGAGTCTTGGTTGCTGCTAATTAATGGTTAACATGCTTAGCTGTTAACTAAAAGGTTGGAAACTTCAGTCTACCTGGATGTTCCACAAAAGAAAGGCCTGGCACTCAGCTTTCAAGGAGCAGTCATGCAAACCCCTGGAGCACAGTTCCGCTCTGACCTCATTAAGAGTCAACATGAATTGGAATGGACACAGCAGTGTTTGATATATTGTGCTTTATTTATTTTGCTTCCTAAAATTAAACTCCTTATAAGATTTCTTTAAAGACTGTAGACAGGTGTTGACTTGGATGAAGGGGAAAATAATAAACTACAAGAGGGGAATGGGGAATGGCATACGTCCGTAGGAGGTCTGATAAGTTGTTGAATGCAAAACAGATGATCTCATATGTAAACCCCCATCTAATTCAAAATTAAAAGTTTGCATACAATAAACTAAACTGCTTGACGGTTGCTATATATTTTATTAAAGTTTGAATCCCAAAGTGATGGGGGGTTTTTCCACAGCACTGGGATCTTGGTTTACTGGCACAAAAGCCAGTCCTGCATTCCCAAGGTGGGCTTTAAGGAAAGAAAGGCAGATACTCATTTCTGGAGGTTGACCAGACAATGTGGCATAGATCATTTCCAAAGTATCAAAGAGCCAGTGTGCAACCCTCCCACCCCAGAAGATCCTACCGTAGCAACCTAAATGCTACATATCTCAGACTAGATGAATATGGGATACGTGCTGCATGCACACTTGAATGACAACTGGGGGAGCAGCTCACCTAAAACAAGACTGCAAAAGAAAAATAAATGACAAACATGAACCTGTTGGCCATTGAGGTTTCTAGGGTTTTTTTTTGGTTGCATTATGGCTTACATTTACCTGATGGCAATAATATTGTTAGGGAGCATCAAGTAAGTTCCAACTCACAGTGACCCTCTGTAGAACAGAGCAGAGCACTGCCCAGTCCTGTGACGTCCTCACAATGGTTATGATGGCTGAGCCCATCGTTGCAGCCATGGTGTCAGTCCATCTCCTTGAGGACCTTCCTCTTTTTGTCTGCCCCTCTTCCAAGAACGATGTCCTTCTCTAGGGACTGGTCTTTCCTGACAATATGTCCAATGTAGGTAAGAGGAACTCTCACCATCCTTGATGCTGAGGAACACTCCAGCTGTCCTCCTTCCAAGACAGACCGGTTTGTCCTGTTAGCAGTCCATGGTACTTTCAAGATTTTTCACCAGCACCACCATTCAAAGGCACGGACTCTTTTTTAGTCTCCTTATTCAGTGTCCAACTTTCACATGCATGTAAGGCCATTGAAAATACCATGACATGATTCAGGAATACCTTAGTCCTCAAAGTAACATTGCTTTTCAATACTCTAAAGACGCCTCATGTACCTGATTAACCTAATGCAACTCATCTTTTGATGTCTTGACTGCAGTTTCCATGAACATTGACTGTGGATCCAAACCAAAAAAAAAAAAAAAAAAAAGCTTGACAACTTAAACCTTTTCTCCATTTATCATGATGGTTCCTACTGGATCTGTTAGGATACAGTTGTTAGGATCTGGGTCTTCTTTCAATTAAGTTGCAACTATACTGAAGGCTGCAAGCCTTGATCTGATCTTCATGAGCAAGTGCTTCCAGTCCTCCTCACTTTCAGCAAGCAGGGACTGCCATCTGCATATCTAAGGATTTTAAAAGCCTTCCTCTAATTTGCTGCCACATTTTTCTTCAGATAATTCAAATTCTCTAATTATTTGCTCAACATGCTGATTGAATAAGTATGGTGAGAGGTTACATCTTTCTTTTTCTTTTTTCTTTATTAATTTTAATAAATCATTTTATTGGTGACACTTACAGCTCTTAAAACAATCCATATATCAATTGTATCAAGCACATCTGTACATATGTTGCTATCAACATTCCCAAAACATTTTCTCTCTACTTGCATCCTTAATATCAGCTCCTTTTTCCTCCCTCCCTCTTCTCCCACCCTTGTGAACCTTGATAATTTATCAATTATTTTTGTTTCCATATTTTACACCATCCGCTGTCTCCTTGCCTCCAAGTTTCTGTTGTTCACCCCAGGTACAGGGAGGTGAGGGGATTATACATTGATCATTGCAATCGGTTCCCCTTTCTCCCTCTTCTCCCCTCACCTTCCCCTACCCTCATAGTATCTCTACTCTCATTGGGCCTGAGGGGTTTATCTGTCCTGGATTCTGTGTGTCAAGAGTTCTTATCAGTACAAGTGTGCATGCTCTGGTCTAGCCAGTTTTTTAAGATAGAAGTGGGGTCACAATAGTGGCAGGGAGGGAGGCGAGAGGGGAGCATTAAAGAACTAGAGGAATGTTGAGTGATTTGTAGATGCTGTACTGCACCCTGGCTCATCCCTTCCTGTGACCATTCTGTGAGGGAATGTCCAACTGTCTACAGATGGGCTTTGGGTCTCCATTCTGACCCACTTCGTTCACATCAAAATGGTTGTTTCGGGTCTTCTGATGCCTGATACCTGATCCTGTCAACACCTTGTGATCACATGGGTTGGTGTGTTTCTTCCATGTGGGTTTTGTTGCTTCCCTACTAGATGGCTGCTTGCTTAACTTCAAGCCTTTAAGATTCCAGATGCTATATCTTATAATAACCAGGCACCATCAGCTTTCTTCACCACATTAGCTTATACACCCATTTTGTCTCCAGCAATCGTGTCAGAAAGGTGAGCATAACAGAATGCGAGGATATTAAAATAAAGAAGACTTGAGTAGAGGCCAAGTGCCAGCCTGTTACCGTAATACTTATCCTATAAATATATGTACATAGACCTATATCCATATCATTATATATTCATACATTTACATATGTACATGCCTATGTGTATACCTCTATAAATGTCTTCAGTCTCCTAGTTCTTTCCTCTATTTCCTTTTACTTTCCTCCTGCCCCACTAGAGAGAATATAAACTTGATGCACACATTCCCTGACTATAAACCATCCTATATTTCCTTATTCTGTTCACACAACGCGCTCTTGATCCAAATCCAGTTTCCACATGACTACAATTAAGTGTTGTGTCACTCTCATTCTTCTCAGAGTTACCCATAGTTTGTTTTGATTCACAAAGTAAAATGCTTTTGCACAGTCAATAAAACACAAGTAAACATCTTTCTGGTATTCTTCTCTGCCTTCAGCCAAGATCCATCTGACATTAGCAACAATATCTCTTGTTCCACAACCTCTTGTGAATCTGTCCTGAGCTGCTGGAAATTCCTTCGTAATGTACTGCTGCAATCTTTCTTGGATGATCTTCAGAAAAATATTGTGTATGATATGACATTAGTGATGTCATTCTATAATTTACACACTCGGATCACCTTTCTTTGGAATGAATAGAATAGTTAGCATCTATTGCCCTAATTTTCAATTTTATGAGCTACTTTAACAAATAAGTTTTGAAAGCCTACTATGTTCTGGGAACCATTGTAGGTGCTGTGGCTACAGAAGTGAACAAGCGGACAGAAAATTCCAATCACTATGGACAGACAGCCTAGTAGGAGGTCATTTTTATCTTAGAAAGAAAGATGTGTTTCTCCTTACGTTGGTTCTAAGAGGCACAAGGGAAAGTAAGCAGTCCAATGGGGGAAATATTCCAAGTATTTCTATCAGAAGAAGTCAGTCCATTGATATACAAGGGGGTAACCGCCCAAGATGGAAACAAGCTCCCCTGTGCAGACCTCTCAAGTGTGCATTTTTCCAGCAAGATGAGAATCCAGCAAATTCGCTCTGAGTTAATGCACCTAGTGGTGTCGCCTGGGAAGGTTTGCTCTGGACACAGTGAACTTTTTCATAAAAGCACTTTCATTCAAACCTCGTTTTTTGTGATGGTTAATTTAAGAGAACAGCATGCAGCTGTGAGTTTTTGTTTCCCACTCGGGAAAAACGCCACAGAAACGTTTGTGATGTTGCACACTTACAAGGACAGTGTTGTGTTCCTCATGTCAAAAATGACAACAAGCCTCATTCTACGCCAGTCACTTTTCCAAGTGGAAAAGATTGCCTAACAGTGTGTGACAAAAAGGCCTGATTTATGGCAGACAGGGGACTGGTTTTGCCACCATGACAATGCACTTGTTCGTGCAGCCATCTCAGTGAGCCAGTTTGGGGCAAAAAACAGCATGCCTCGCATACGCCACGTACCTTACGACTCACTCCTTGTGACTATGTTTTATTTCTAAGAATGAAGAGGAACATAAAAGGACAGTGATTTGACCCTGTAGAAGAGGTGAAGGAAAAAATCATGGGAGATGCTGTCAGCTATCCAAACAGATGAGTTTGAAAAATGTTTCCAAGAATGGAATCACAGATTTGACAAATTTATTGTGTAATGGAGAGTAGTTTGACGATGATAAGGTTGTACTGTAAATAATTCTAAATACATAGCTTTGGGGGGGAAAGTCCAATTATTTGGTGGGTACCCTTTTGTATGTAAGGCAATGATGATAGAGAAATGCCAAGGGACATTTCAAGACAAATTTTTCTTTGCATATCATGTCAACATTTGTTCAGTACCCATTAGAGGTCAAGCTCTGTGCTAAATGCCAGGCTCCGATGGAACTTTTAATAATATTCCTTCACAAAGGTAGAGCCATGCCTGCTACACTAACACATGTCATAAAATATCAAAGAAAATGAACATCGTAGATGTATGGTAGACCCAGGTCACCATACAATGGGCACCCTCAAAAGGAGAAATCTGAACCAAAGTCCAGCAGTCACCAAGCCGACAACCTGGTGATCATGGCCAGGTGCTTCTTCTCCTACCAGAGCACTTCCTAGTGCGGATTCCCTAAGTCCATCAATTTTCAGTTCCTTAAATCTGCTCCAGGTGAGTTTAAAGTAAGAGTGCAGCCTGCTTAGTGGGGTTTCCGAATCAGATTCTTTTGGAATGACCTATGACGGGTGCTGTGCCCCCGGCAAGGGAAGAGTCTAAAATCCCAATTGTATATCACATGCAGCCTTGGTCACCCAGGTCTGGACAGAAATGAGGTCAAAGGTGTCCAATTAGGAACGAGATATTGGGCATATTCTCTCCCTGGGGTTGAATATGACATATAAGTAATGGTAATTATTTTTCCCAATGGCAGGTGGCCCCATTCAGGTAAACATATCTCTGATATTCTCTGAGTTCTCTGACATCAGTAATGATAAAACACATTTCACCTCTTCTTCTGAATCAAGCTTGAATTTTTGGCACTTTCCTGTCAGTGCAATCGTGTTTGAATTATCCTCAGCAAAAGTTTACTTGCGTGCAATATTAATGATGCTATTAAAGAATGTCTGCATTCTTTTGCATCACCTTTCTTTGGAATGGGCATAATGATGGATTTATTCCATTTAGTAGATCAGGGAACTGTCCTCCCAATTTCTTGACATAAATAAGTGAGCACTTTCCATGTTGTATCCCTTTGTTGACACATTTCCACTAGTATTTCTGCAAGCTCTCCTAGAACCTTGTTTTTCACCACTGTCTTCAATGCATCTTGAATTCTATCATGATATCAGTTCTTTCTTGCTCATATGCCAATTCCTGATATGGTTGAATATTGACTAACTCATAATGACTCTGTGTATTCCTTCCACTCTATCTTAATGCATCCTGCATTGTTCACTAGTTCATGCACAATATTCTTCAATATTGAAACTTGAGCCTTATTTTTTTTCTTCAATTCTTCCAACTTGAGAAATGCCTAGCATGTTCTTTCTTCTGGGTTGTCTAACTCCAGGTCTTTATTCATTTCATTTAGTACTTTTCTTTGTCTCCTTTAGCCACACTCTGAAATCTTCTATTCAGCTCCTTTACTTCATCGGACCCCCAACTCCCATTATCTTTAGCTGTTTTATGTTCAAGAGAAAATTCCAGAATCTCTTTTGATATTCACTTTGGGACTTGTTTTCCTGTCTTTTAAAATGATGCTTTGTTTTCTTGGTGTACGTCTTTGATGGCGCCCCACAACTTGTCTGGTCTTCAGTCATCAGTATTCAATGTGTCAGATCTATTCTCGAGGTGGCCTTTAAATTCAGATGGTATATATTTAAGGTCCAAAGGAACCCCAGTGCTGCTATTGGGTAAGTGTTTGGCTGCTAACCACAAGGATGCAAAACTACCCCTCACTCCAAGAGAGAAAAATGAGGTTGTTTGCTCCCTTACAGAAGTACAGTTTCAGAAACCCAATGAAGCAGTTCTACTCTGTGCTATAGGGTAGATATGGGTCAGAATCAACGTGATGGCAGTGAGTAGATCTAGCTGATACTCAAGGTCACACTTTAGGTCTTGTGAATCTGTTTTCACTTGCTTCACCTTCACATTGCACTTGCAAAGGGATATTCCACAATTATCCCTTGGCCTTGTTCTTGGATAAGTACTTATTAAACTATATTAAAATATGCATACACAAACATTGTAATAAATTCCATTCCAATTCATAATAATCATATGTGTGTCAGCATAGAACTGGATCCCAAAGGTTTTTTAAGTAACCGTTATCTTGCAGAAATAGGTTGACCTGCATTTGTTCTGCAATATTTCTGAGTAGATTTGAACTGCCACCTTTTAAGTAATCACCCAATACTTAACCATTTGTGCAATCCACAACTCATTTACAATATAAGAAATTTGCCAGGGTGGATGATACCTTCAGGACCAAGGGTGTGAGGGGCGATGCTGGGAGAGTGGAGGGTTGGAAAGGGGGAACTGATTACAAGGATCCACATGTGACCTCCTCCCTGGGAGATGGACAGCAGAGAAGTGGGGGAGGGGAGACTCCGGATAGGGCAAGATATGACAAAATAACAATGTATAAATTACCAAGGGCACATGAGGGAGGGGGCAGTGGGGAGGGAGGGGGAAAAAAAGAGGACCTGATGCAAAGGGCTTAAGTGGACCTGATACAAAGGGCTTAAGTGGAGAGCAAATGCTTTGAGAATGATTGGGGCAGGAAATGTGCAGATGTGCTTTATACAATTGATGTATGTATATGTATGGATTGTGATAAGAGTTGTATGAGCCCCTAATAAAATGTAAAAAAAGAAAAGAAGAAAAAAAAAGAAAATGATTAGGGGAAAAAAAATCTGAAATGATTACTGCAAATTACCAGCTCCTTTTATCCTCAGATAAATTCCTGTTATTTAGCTTGTGGCTTTGTCCAGTCAAGAAAGATCACTCTGTGGAATCTAACCCAATGCACCATGAAGTTAAGCAATTTCTTTCTGTTCGATTTATAGCCTACACCATTCATTACCACATTAAAATGATATTAACTTACCCTTTGATAATCATCAGAACCCAGTTGCTTCTCACCACTTAGCATCAATTTTTGGAACTATCTGCAAAGCAAGCATATACTCAGTTATGGCTCTGACTCTTTAAAGCCACACCTACTGATCTTTCATCTTCTGCTTGATTCTCTTTCTTCCCCCACCCCTAACCACTTTAACCCTAAGAAAAACTGGATTTTTTTTCTTACCTTCCCTACCAACTACATGCCATTCCTCCCACCCCGTAAGAGCCTCAACCTTGTAGAACAGCAAACCACATCTTACCTGTGTGGAATGCACAGGAAATGTTTTCCTTTTGATATTAAAAACTTCTGCCACCAATAAAGTAAACATTGGCCACACCACAGGGCTGGTGTGTTATTGCAAAGCACAGCAGAGCATCAGGCCAGAGGCTTTTGCAGGGTTGTGTCCAAAGGAACCTCAGGCTCTGGCTCAAGCTGCGGGGAAGAGAGGAAAAGCTTGTGTACAAGTGTCAAAATGCCAACTGCCACTGTGTGTGCAGCGTGCTGCGGTGCCAGAGGACTTACTTCAGCAACAGGAGCTTCTCGACAAATAACCTGTGGCAATCCCGCCCCATGCCCAGACAATGTCCAGACTGTACTCAAACGCTGCCCTCGGAGCCTCCAGCAACAACAGGCTGCCTTTTGAACAGTGTTGTCTGCCAGGCATCACACATAGCCGCATGTTCCAGGAATTGATGACCAAAGGGCAGAATGCCAGATTTGGCCCTAGGGATCAATCAGACAGATCTACACCTTTCTTGTGTCCTTAGGGTTGTGATATTCTCAAGCAAAAGTATAAAAACAGGAAGGTGGGGTCAAGAAAAAGTTAAATGATTGTGTTCAGTGAAACCTTGTTTTTCAACATGAACAATCTGTGATTGTCTAAAATGAAGCTCCAACATTCCAAAGTGCATCATTTGACTAATGCAATTCATACTAAGCTATGCACAGAGAGAATGTGATATGTCGGTCCCATTCCTGTGTTTGATTTACTTCAGAGTAACAGTAGAAGGGAGTCTGGGTAATGCAAACGGTTAAGCATTCACTATTCGCCTAAAGTTTGGTGGTTTTAACTCCTCCAGATCCAACTCAAAAGATAAGTCTGGTGATCTATTCCCAAAGGTCACAGCTCAGTAAACCCTATTAAGCATAACTGTACTCTGAACACATGGGATCAATCACCAGGAGTCAAAATTGACTCTACTGTGACTAATAACAATAGTAAAAGAGCCAGCGCACTTCCCCATCCCTTAAATGAAGACAATCTCAGCTGTTAATTAGAACAGCCAAGATGACTAAGCAATAAAAAGGTCCCATATACAAAATCACCCATTGGACCCATACAAATTTAGTTAATCATTAATAAATAACTCTCGAGCCCTCCATTTTTCATTGGGCCTTGAGTATGTGCTTGCTTTTGTCCATGGCTACGCAAAGACAAGTTAATATTTGTAGAGCATTTTTAGAAAGCTAGAATGTCAGAAGTTAACACTAGTCTCTTTCCAGTCCTCTATTCTTGGTAACGTCGTTAAATATCAGCTGGCCCCAAAGGCACGTTGCACCTTTTTTAAATCTAGCAGCCATTCTGTGGGTAGCATGTATTTTCCACTGCTGCCAAGGAGACAATCTGGCTTTTATTTCCTTTGAAGAGGAGCCTGTTGTGATGAGTCAGGTCTACATTGGGAATAATTAGGTCAAATAAATGAGCCCGTCCAGCTGCCTGTGGCATCACTCAACACCCCCATTTTGCAGATAAAGGAGACAATGTGTGGAGCAAACACAGTTTGCCTGTTGCGAGTTACCCCTTCCTCTTGCCCAAGGGATGTTATAGGAACTGGTGCAAGGTCATTATGGCTCCTTTCTTTGCATCTGGAAAAGTGAAAACTGATCCATAAAATAGTGTGTAGATCTCATTGCCTTTCTACCCAATAAGACAAGAGTCCCATCCCATGAAAAAATACAAGCCAGCTGGCAGGTTCAGAATAGACTTCTGCCTTGCGTCACATTTGCCCTCATGGTCACCCAATCACCTTATCCAAGACTGTCATGTCCATTGGCAAGAGAAAAAGGAAACTCAACAAGCTCGGAGCCATGTGCCAGCTCTCATTAGTACTCCACTCAAGCCAATAGCTGCAGTTCATTACTCAGGCAAACGTTTGCACTGGCCGCCTGCACAGCGCTAAGACTCTCAGGTAGTCTCTGGGTGTGTCCAATATCTCATACACACAGCAGAATTAAAAATACCCCTAACACTAACCCAAGTGAAAGAGTTTCTGTACTCAGATCTGGGTAGAAGAAAGTGGGGGGTGAATAGAAAAGGCCCCTACAGAATAAGTTAGCTTTTCATTCAAGAGCCTTATCACTCAGAAATAGAATACTTTACTTCTCATTCTCTCTCTCTCTCTCTCTCTCTCTCTCTCTCTCTCTCTCTCTCTCTCTCTCTCTCCCTCTCCCTCTCCCTCTCCCTCTCCCTCTCCCTCTCCCTCTCCCTCTCCCTCTCCCTCTCCCTCTCCCTCTCCCTCTCTCTCACTTTATTAAACCATTTGGAAATTACTATGATGTAGCAGCTCTCAAACCTGGGATTTCTGACCTAATATTGCAATGAGCCACTGGCCTCATGCAAGGACTAATGATGCATCTCACCCTATATCACACTAACCAGATCATGTGCCATTTCCAAGTAGTGTACAGATATCACGACTTACTTTTAAGTCTAATCACCATTTGAAAACTCATCTATGCATGGATTATCTTGAGCTATGACTGATTTGCTTAGCTAATGGGGTTCTACTATTTTGGGTTGCTCCAGCTACACAGGAAATGCAAAAGGTTAGTCTCTACACAACTCATCTTTAACACATTGTAGAGATTTGACTTATCTTCAATAGTAGGTATGAATCTAAACACCAATCCTTCCTTTCCCACTGCCTATCATGACTACTGCATCATGCATAAGATGAATGTCCAACTTGGTCTTGTTTTTAATATTTTCTGGACTTTTTCATACTGGGGTTTATCTCAGTTTTATTTTTTCATTGTAGGTAGCCTTCTTGAATCTTTGTTATGTGTTTTTCTGTTTTTCAGCATATGAAACCCAGGATTGATGACCCTATAGCAGTAACAACTAGAATAAGAGTTCGTGGGGGATACAATGAAGGAGGTAGGGAGGTGTTGATATCAAAGAATTCAAGAAGGTAGAAATGTTTTGAAACATTTTGGTAGCAATTGTACAACACTATTTGGTGTGATTGAACTATGCAATGGTATGATGTGTGGCTTAGCTTCTAAAAATATAGTTTGGGAAAAAATAAAACTGAAATGAAATAAATACACAAGCATGACCTTAGGAAGGAGAAAAACTCGGTGAACCTCAAAAATGGGTCTTTTTTTTTAACTATCCTTGAGACAATAAGCTGTAGAACTAAGTTTATCACAAAATAGTTTTCACGTGCTCCTTAAATCAATTGCTAGTGATTGCTAAATGCACGGCACTTCGGTTCCTGTGCCAAGCCCAAATGTGAATACCAGCCCTGCTGCCCCAACGCTGTACAGCAGACCCTGAATTGAGAAGGATATTTCACCAGGATTACCGACACTTATGCACAGAAGTCTTTCCATGGGAAAGTCAATGAAAACAAGCAATGCTGGCCCACAATCCAGCACCGAAATCTGTCTATCCCCTCATGCTATGTCCAGACCTAGCCTCCACAGACAGAAAATCTTCTAGTTACAGGCTAACCCCACGGTGCCTAAAGATTAGCCCAGGATATCAAGACCCCAAATAAAGAACGTTTTTAAAATTGTCTTTGTGGCCTATAAAAATTTTTTTATTCATTTGTCTTGCCCTAGCCCAACTTCCTCTCCTGGGATCGATCTGCAAGGCTCATTAACAAGCAATGCTGGCCTCATCCACACCATGGGCTGTGACTTCAGCACCTCTGTTCTCATGAACAAGCCACAGCTGTTCCAAAGGGAAGCTGTATTTCGACTCTCCCAAGAGGTCAGATGCAAGTTAATCTGCCAACTTCAGAGGAATGGGCAGAAATGGGAAGAAGACCCCAACACAGTCTTGCCTTACACCCAGAGGAGATGCACGACTAGATTGGTCTTGACATCCCCAACCCAGGTCAAACGTGCAGCATGGTTGATGTGTGTGCTGAAGTTGGTTTGCACTTTGGATCCTGGGTGCGCGGAAGTGGGTGTGCTCACACGTGGAGCCACTGAAGCCTTGGGTTGTCTTCAATGAAGTGAGCAGGAGGAGAAGTGAGCCAGATACATTTATTCATAAAATCTCCATCCTAGCTGGCCAGCCTAAAAGTGAACTCACAGCAGGGTGGCCCTGGCTGTTACCATCAGGGTGGGGACCAGCAAGAGTTTTAATTGCTGGTAATACAAGTGGAACAAAACCTTTAAATTGCATTATCCTCTCCTTCCACCACAACAGATCTTGAATCTATAATTGAAAAGATATTAAGATCTTGGGTGCACTGACAATCACCAGGAAAGGAAGGAAAATCCTCCAAAGGGAGGCATTCTTCGTGGAGAAGAGAGATTGGAAGGGTGATTGCTCACCCACTGCAGCTGTCCGGCCTCCTTCTTTCTCTTCTTCCTGCAAGTCTTTTCACCAAAAGTGAAAGCGATGATGGAGTCGGAGCGTGTGTGCTTGCTGGAAGTAAAAGGCCTTTATTCAAAGGCATCCCTCAGAATGAAACTCCCTTTCCAGCTGCAGTCGGACAAGAAAGGGGGCTTCCCCAGCACAGCCCCATGTGGCACCAGGTCAGGGTGGCATTGTGGTTATGGCTGGTCATTCTCATCAGTCCTTGCCTCTGCAAACACAGATGCTCCTCTGCTTGACAATGAATAAGGTTTCTTTGTGTGATAAGAATAAGTGACCTTTCCTCCTTCAATTTCCATCGGGGAGACAGGGAGGAGAGCCTTGCTTCCCCTCCCTTAGTCTTCACACCGTGGGAAAGGGTACCAAGAGTGTAAACGGCTGATCAATGCCCTCCCACCGCTTTGAGCATTCACCCCAGAACAAATGCCCAAGCTGTATCACAACAGCAGCGCCCCGGTTCTTTGCCCAGCCACATGCGCAGAGTCCTTCTGCTGGTCTCTTCCCTGAAAACAGCCTCACAGGGATTCTCTGGTGAAGTCCCGTTTCCTAGGAGAATCCATCACACGTTGCCAGCAGATATTTCCACCCTTGCCAGCCATTAGATAAACTTAAAGAACAAATTAGTCCTCATTGTAAACCGCTCCTCCTCCTGTCCCCAGTTCACCACGTAAATCATGCTATTTTGTCAGCAGATTTGAAGGCAAGTTTTCAGATCAGAGCCCTCCAACCAAGAACCTCACTATATCACTCATTAGAACAATCAACCAAGCACTCCTCTGTAAATTTCTCACATCTGCTAGCTGCTAACTTGTGAATAGGATGCCCCCCAGCAGGGAAAGGTTGGAGTTGGGGAAGTGCTTCCGGGGTAAGTCTTGAATAGGAAGAGGTGAGGTGAGAGCAGCAAAAGCAGACCGGTCCCAGTCTTGATCTGAAACCGTTCAAATAACCACCTTTGTCTGTCTTGACAGTGGTCTGCTTCTTGAGTCTTATATACCTCCCACCTTAGGAATTCTGGGATCTGCCCCGCCATTAACACGTCATTTGCTAATCATTTTAGAAAACAGTCAGACCCCATCAGAATCAGAATAAAGTCTATCTAACACAGCTGACGTCCAATAAACAAGTATGCATCAGCGCAGCTCCGAGGGGTAGGAAAAGCCTGCACTGGGACTCTGCCACAACAGAGCTCATGGTTTGCTTTTCCCACTTATTAGTGGAACAAAGGCAGTTACTCTCTGATTCTCTCTTTTCCTCTCTGTAAAATAAAAATGATGGTACTTAGTATCATGGGACTCAGGCACACATTAAAAACATTTTTAATGAATTGAGAAAACATACTCAATAAGCTTAGCAGAGTATCATTCACAACAAAAGACCGTTCCCTCCATCTTTGATGTAATGCTGTCACACCTTAAAGATGCGTGAACCCACCACCAAGCCATCATTGAGTGGTTCTGCCAGTTTCACTTGGATTCAAAATTGATCAAAATAAAAAGTCCATGGTCAGCCCAGTGACCTATCATAAACACGATGCACGCACCAAACACCAAATTGTAAAATTGTATGTCAAATTGTAAAGCAATTGTTTCACACAAACGGGAGAGGGAAAGACGAGACGGAGGAAATGTAAATTGGCAACTTTAGCTGTACATTCTCTGAGAGAAGAGTTTTATGTAATTTTTAATATAGAAATATAATATTACATAAGCACATAAAGTTGAATTATCAACTTCATGAATCTCAAACTCCTGAAGTATAAATTCTTATCTGATTCCTGAATACCACTTAAAATTATTTTAATTCCAATTCACTCTTTAGAACACTTTTTTAAAAACTATATTTGAGGACTGAAATACACAAAACATTCACAACCCAAGAATAAGAGGTTAGAAGTGGCTCGGGGAGATTCCGACCTTAGAAAGACCCTTGCAGTTCACAAGTACTGAGCTGTAACTGGGCATCTCGACCCATATAAAAAATATGGGCTGGAAAAATTCCAAATCTAAACCTAGCAGTTGTTCACAAGTGAGACAAGGCAAACGGGAGGTGATAATGTCACGAGATGGCAAATTCCTGCCTCTAGCCCAGCGTTAGTCCGTGTGGTGCCCAGCTCATTGATATCAGAATGCTTTGCATAAGAGAAGGTGGATATTCAAAACGCAAGCTCTCAAACCCCATCTCAAAATTATGACCAGAATCTTCCAGAATGGAGTCAAAAATTAACATTTTCCTTAAATATTTGCATTTTTTCAAAATTCTGAGTGTAAAAGCAGAGTTATGATGAGATAAAAGTTAAGAGGAAATGATAATCATCATTGAAAAGAGGCAAAGCAAATTATGTATTAAAGGTGAAAGATAGGAAAAACAGAAATGCCAATCATCTTTCTAATGTGCCATGATGTATCTTGGAGAAAGCACTCATGTAACTCAGCCCTAGCTCAATGACACTGAGAAAATCCCACCAGAAATATTATCCCATGCTTCTAAAATGATTCTCGAGGCTTAGTCAAATTAAAACCAGAAGGGCAAAACCAAATAATATGTACTTGCCTTAATGTTATTCTAGCACTCAATATTACATTTTCTTTTTAAAGTCAAAGCTTTAAGGGCTTTAGAAAAAAAACTGTTTTGTTGGGTACAAATACACCTTTTAGGAAAGTCAGCAAAGCTACATTCAGATAAATAGATATAAAACATTCAATCTCTAACAGAATTTCCAGGAGGGGGGTGGGGGAAATCTGCACCTTAGTCCTATTTACTGAGAGATGTGGAAAGTGTAACTATATTTACAAAAGAGTAAGTTCTTTCTACTCTATTCTAACTAATGCTCTTGAAAACAACGGTAAAGCTCTAAGTCACACGTTTAAATGTTCTAAAATAAAGTGAGTACATGCACAGGAGAGAGAGAAACCCTTGTTCGTACCATCCATAAGCTAGTTTGTGTTTTCATCTTGGTCATGTAACCTTATAGGTATCACTAGTTCCCTTTCATTTACCTTATTCCTATAACTTCACACACCCTAAACTATCACTTACCTAAACCCAGACAAAGAAGGTCTTCTACCAAGAGCAATCAAATAAAAGTTAAGATACAGAAGTTGACTGGGCCAGTCAAGTTCATGAAGATGATATGTAATAAGAGCCCTGATATACAATATCATAGGACAATTTAAAAATAACTATAATAATTTTAAATGCATTTTCCCTCTATTCCAGAAATGTTACCTCTATATACTATCATACATATACAAATATAATAGAATTTTCAGATATTCCCAAAATATTCAGAAAATTTTTCAGATAGGTGCATTGCAGCATAATCTTTATTTGGAAAATAAAAGAAGGAACTCTAATGTCAAATATTTAATATACTATTGTGCATAAACACAACAGAATATTATTCAGCAATGAAAATAATTCAATTTATTGATAAGTGTTATTTGAAATAAAGAAAAATGAAAAGGGTGGGGACAGAGCCCTAATATAAACTCTGGAACTCAGTTACTACCCCTCAAAATAGAACATTTCAAAAAGAGAAAATATGAGTAAAATTGGGAAAGGAAAAAATAAAGGGCATAATTGGAGAAGGGGAAATCAGCATATATGAAATGGTGCATTCAGGGAAACTACAATAACAGAGTGACACATTAACTATTAGATTAGGATTTAAGACTTCATTCCATACACTATAAGAGATCCAATCTTGTCTTTATATTAGAATAAGTAGTACATAGGTTAATCCAAAGAGGGGGGAAATGGGTGGAAGAGACCATTGTGAAGATTATCACCAAAGACTGGGTTGGAACGACACTAAGGCTCTGAGTTAGAGTAATAAAATGGATAGCCAGACATAAAGCAAAAATGGGAGCAATGTAAAGGGTGCTAAATCCGTAGAACTCAGGAACTGATCACATAGGTGACAGGGAATTCACATGAGAACAATGAAGCTGACAAATATTTTTCAAAAGCCTAGAATGTGGATGACAGGAACATGAAGAACATATTTATGGAGATGAATATCATAACATGAGGCACAGGCTTATATGGGAAGATTGTGAGCTTGATTTTGCAAAGGCTGTATCAAGGAACATGTGAAGGAGTGGCGTAACAGGCGTTGAAAAGCAGATGTGGTAGAATAAGCTACCATAGACTATCCAAACACCTGAGGCACAAAGGGGAGCTGAGAAGGGAACAGAGGGAGCACAGGTAGCTCTTTAAGGAAATGAGCAAATGATGGATCGAATGTGATGTCTGTGTTGTTAATGAGACACTATTAGTTTACAGTATATCTGGTCTTTTTTTTAACATATAAAGGAGATTAAGCAAGTAAGGAAGCAAGCAGAGATGAGAGAGGATAGACGCCAAGCCAATGGAGATCGCCAAGGAAACAGAAACAGAAAGTGAAGAACCAAACACCTTATCACAGGCCGAGGGAGAAAGATACATTCCTCTCTTGGGCCAGCATCCTGGATTATTCAGACTTCTAGCTTTCAAAACTGAGAAAATTAATTTTGGTTTGGTAAATCGCTCTGTAGTAGTTCTGTTATAAGAGCAGTAGCTAACTGGTGCAGTGAATCTCTTGCTATGTCTCTCCTCCTCATAATCTCTGTAACTCCCACCAAACAACTTTTTCCCGTCGGGTCTACGTAAGAGAAGACAGGGAAATGCTGACAGGATTGTATGATTCCACTGTAAAGGATTGTCAGCAGAACTAATTTTGGTGGTACAAATTTAGAATTATAACATAAGGCTTGGTCAATTTTGCCATCCTGCTAGATATAAAATTCTGCACAAGGGAGGGATCTGATGGTCATCAAAAAGAAGAGGCAGGACTGGCGCATGTCCTTTGGACACAGAGGTGTCTGCCCATTGAGCCTCCTTCTTGCAGGGACAGAAAACTCTTTCACCAGAGACGTGATGGAGGAACAGCAGGAGCAGAACCAAGAACCACAGCATGAAACAGCAGCGATCTCCGCAGCCTACCAAGTGAAAAAGTTGAGTGCCTTCATATATGAAAGTCATTTGCAGAGTGGTGTTCCTGCAGACACTTAATGGGAGAGAAGAGGCAGTGAATTAGGTGTGTCGCCTTTGAGCTGAGGTTTATGGCGAAGTGGCATACACAGTAGGCATTTATCAGTAGCATTAAAAGAACCTTGTAATGCCGTCTGAGCAGGGCAGAGGCCAGAAAGAGCTTGCCTGTGGGCATAGCTAGGAAGAGGCTGTTTTGACTGAAGAACTGTGTCCTGTGAGGTCCTTATCCAGAATTGTACCCTGGAACCTTCCCTATTAAACCATAATCGTGAGGATTATGAGTTGTGTATGGTCATTGCAATGAATTATCAACTCAGTAGAGAACCAGAGAAGGCCATAGGAGAGACAGCGGTGTTAGAATTTATCAGAAAGGTTGCAGGGTAGAGATGTATCTGACTTCATAAGCATAGGTACCAACTTTGGGCTAATGTTTGAGTCTCCTTCCTTCTTGTGAAATCAAAGAAAGTCAAATGCTGCCTCTACACTATTTTTGCAATAACTAAGATAAAGAGAATGAATTATGGGGTGGTGTTCTAAGAGAGTTAGGAGTAACTAAGAATGACTTCTTGGTGGTGGTGGTGGTGGTGGTGGTAAGTGCTACTGCTTCTAGGGGATCAGCAGGGAGGAAACTGATTCCCTGAGTCCCCTCCTCACAATAACAAGAAAGAGAGGCATTCATGTAAAACCAAGGAAAAGTAAGGAAGAAGTCAAGGGACTTTACCTACCAAGAATCTGCAGAGAAATCTTGAAAACATTTGTAAGAACTACAGCTTTGAGTAGAAAGTTTATTTCAGCATATTTTGAGAAAGCAGGTGACAGGAGGCAATATTAATTAAGTATAAACTTATTTATGTATTTGTTTATTTCCCAACTTCTCCCAGAAAAAAAAAAAAAACGAAGGCTGCCACAAAAGTTTATGTGTTGGATAAATGCCACCACATCCTGGAATATGAGCTAAACTTCCTTGGACATCAGACCTATATGGCCCAAACAAGTAGATCATAAGCAAAGCCCTCCAAAAAAGCAGCGAGCTCTTAAACAGAAGGAACTCAACCTCTGAAGGGTCCATGATGAGAAGGGACAGGTCCCGCAGGTGTACCTGAGTGCTGAACTGGTTCCCACCACATCAAAAGCAATGGCATGGCCCCTCGTTCAAATTGCTGAAACATTTTAACAGCTGGGAATTAAAATAAGCTGTCAGCCAGCACAGAATGATTTTTTAATTCAAAATAAATCAGGCTAACAACCTGCAGATGTTTGGAAAGAAAATGTTTGGGTGACTCATTTTCAAAACCCAATTCTCTAACCTTATGATTTCAGGGTTTCTGAGAGGCTGCTACCTGCCCTGATCACCGAATCATACAACTAACCGTTAAGATTGAATTCTCAGCCTTAACATTGGCCTAACACATTGATGGGCAGCGGCAGACTCCATCTGATAAGCTACATGAAAGCTGGAAGCCAGGTATTTTGCCGGGTTTTTTAACCTGAATACACTTGATGGTTGTCTAGATTTTCTTCAATCTCCGTTAGTAGTTGGGGATAATCAGTTTTCTCTTTCAGTCTTTGTATCTAGGTTCGCATCCATCTTTTTAAAGCACAATTCTAGAGATAAGTACAACTAATTTCCTTAAAAACAGGATAGAAGTGTGAGGAGAACAAAGGAACACGAGACAGCAGAAAGAATGAGTACAACAGATTCCAGATAAATGACAAAAAAACAAATTAGCATTGCATGGTCCAGAACAAAGATAACCAAGGGAAGTGCATACATGCATGGGCCTTCAGTGATGGAAGAAGGTCCAGCTTCACCTTCTCCACCTGAGACCTATTGCTGTTAAGTAGGGCTAGAAATATTAAAAGCCAATAATCATGAACACAGCGCTAACTGGGTTCTGAAATTTGAGAAGCTATTGATCCATCAAAGAAATCAGGTGGGTGCATTAGATTGGTGTTGATAGGATTTGAACCTTTCACCCATTCATATTCAGTGGATGTTTTGTTTTTGTTTTTATTTTTCCTCCTTTAAATGCCTTCCCTGCTTTGTTAGCTCCCTTAGCCTTAAGTCACCAATACCGGGAACTCATCTGCAGTCTAGGTTTCTGCCTCTTTTGTTTGTTCATGTTGTCAGTTGCCGTCAGTTCTGAAGTTCAGAGTAGAACTTTGCTCAGTAGGATTTTCCAGGTTATCATCTGAGATGCCTCATGGTAAATTTGAAGCATCAATCTTTCATCTAGTTATCCTGTGCTTAACTGTTTGCATCACGCAGGCACTCTGGTTTATCCATAATTCTTTGCATGTTCATGAAGTGAAGTCTCACAAACGGTAAATAGACAATGACCTACCCACAAATCTTGACCTCTCATATTTGAAAGCAAGAGCGGTGTCTGCTATTTTTGAATCCCCAAACCCAACATTGTTGTTGTTGTGCCATCAAATTGGTTCCAACTCATAACAACCCTCACACATTGTACTTGCTGAATTAACTATTTGTTCATATTTTTTCAGTTAAGTTCAATATAGAGGAAGTTAAGATGTTGAAGGGAATAAAGTCAACATCTCAAATGTTCTTTAGAAATTGAAGTCAGTTTCGCAACTGTTTTATGACAATTATTTAACCAGTAAAACTCCAAGACCAGTATTACAATGCTTACCAAAGTTCTTTGATAGAGGGTATTTGTTTAAACTGGGAATGAGAAAAAATATTTCTTGGAAGCAGACTCATATTTATTTCCACCTTTGGGGCCTCCTTGTGTGTCACTGATATGGGGAAAATAGTCTCCTTCAATCGGTGTTTAAGAATCCACATGAGCCAGCATACTGAATGAGGAGGAAGGCCGTTCTAGATACTTACCTTATAAGTGAAGAAACCACCTGCAGGAATGATGTGTTCGACATTGATCCTATTTGCTTTTGTGATCCCACACACCTGATAGGGAAAGAGGAGGAGAATTGTGATCCCACACACCTGATAGGGAAAGAGGAGGAGACTTGCGATCCCACACACCTGATAGGAAAGAGGAGAAGTCCTCCTCTATCATGTTACCTACACGAATGAATATTCCTCAAAAGTCAGAATCCTTGAAAAATGGAAATCAGTCAACTACCATGACTGTATTCCTTTCCAATTAACCTCTATGGTTCAAAGGGCATGCTGGAGCTGGATTTTCTCCCACATTTCAGAAAACAGACTTTTTTATCCAGGATTATGTTTTAATCTAAATTGTCAAAACCAAATCCTCCTATGGTTCAGTGGTTGTGCTCAGCTGCTAGCAGAATGATTGGCAGTTCAAACCCACCAGCCCCTCCTCAGAAGGAAGATGAGGAATTGGAAAAAATCACAGGCTTCGAAACCCTGAGGGATAGTTCAAGTCTGTCCTATCAGGTCATTAAGAGTTGGAATCAGGCCAACAGCAGTGGATAATTAGGAATAAATAGGTAATATGTCAAGCGTCAAACACACGGTTGTCGTTTGTTGCTGTTGAATCTACTCTGATTCGTGATGAGCCCATGCATGCAGGGTTAACCGGCCCCCCAGGGCTTTCCGTCTGTCAAACGTTTAAGAATTCTCCTACCAGCCAAAAGTTTGATGACCTTGTGTGTTAGACAGGGTTCTCTAGAGAGACAAACCCAGATTGCTAGTATATATATAGATATAGATAGATAGATAGATAGATAGATAGATAGATAGATAGATAGATAGATAGATAACACAATAAATGAACTGTTAAATTATATACAGATGATAGATATCTAATACAAGAAATTAATAGTTAAATTATAAAGCAGTACAAATGGCTCAGTGCAAATCACTCCCCTGAGAGAGTTGCGAGACCCTGGCAGTCCTTTAAGTCTTGAGGGCCGCCAGATAGTCCTCTGTAGAGAGAGCTAGGCTATATCAGCACAGGCAGCAAACAGCAAGGCAGGTCACCAACCATCAGTCCCCAGCTCCAGAGATGTACCTTCCAATTGTGTGGTCTTAAAGGTACCTCAACTTACAGCGACACAGTTCACAGGCAGGTGTCCCACAGGTAGTGTAGCCTGTAAATTGAGGCATAGAACAAGCAAGGCAGGCACACACTGGTCCGATGATCAAAGAGCGAGAGACAAGAAAGGCGAGGCTCACTGAGTCATTCATCTCTCCACCCTTCAACTAATCCCACCTGTGTTAATTAGCCAGGCTGGCGCAATAAACTAACTATCTCACCTTGGAACCCACCTTGGAAGACAGACTTGGAAATCTCCTCTGAAAGGTCACACGTAACACCTGGTAAATAATATAGATTCATTAATCGTACGGAGTGCCAAATCAGTCTTAGAAGAAATAAAACCAGAATGCTCTTTCAGGGTGCAAATGACAATGCTTCAATTCATTACTTGGGACACAAAAGAAAGACATCATGTTTGATAAAGCGGAGCTCTACTGACAGGATAACGTCAACAATGGGTTTAAACATTCAGATCACGGCAATGGAGCAAGACAGAACAGTGCTTCCTTCTGTTATTTGTGACGTTGTCATGAGTAAGAGCCACCTGGCTGCAACTAATAACAACATTAAGTGGAAAACACTCTTACTATCCTGAATCAAAGGAGATAGCATCCGAGTTCCAGGAAGTGTAAAGTACAATGCAATTATAGCTATTATTTCAACTTAAAAAGTCACTAGCCTTTAAAAACAAATTATTAAAATGAAGTTAGTCTTATTTCCACTAGCTAAAAATACGGAATGGTAAAATCCTCTAAATTGCAAAGCCGTTTTCTGATAGTTTATGCACACTTTATTTTTGTCTTGTGCCATCAAGTTCATTTTAATTGGTGGCAACCTCGTGTGTTACATCGAAAACCTCCTCTATAGCTGTAATCTTTCAAAGAAGCCGATTTCCAGGCCTTTTCTTCCACAGAGTCTCTGGGTCAGTTTGAACCCCCACGTTATGGTGAGTAGTCAAGAGAAATCATCTATGCCACGCAGGGCCTTTAAAGGAACTCTAGTGGCGCTCTCGAGTAAGCATTGCATTGCTAATCGCAGAGTCCGTGGCTCAAAATACCAGCCACCCCTTGGGAGGAAATAAAGCTATCTGCTCCCATACATGCTTACAAAACATGGAAACCCCTACCTAGGGCCCATTCTGAGTTGGATTCGACTCCATGGCAATACATTTGGTAGGTTTGGCTAGAGACTCTTATTTGTGCTTTAGATCCCAGATAATGTCTTTAAGTACGGTCATCTTCCATCACTCCCTATAAGCATTCTATACATCAACTACGCCAAAAGATTAACAATTACCTGATACACTAAATGCTCCAATGGGATCCCATAAAGACTATGCTTTTATGACACCCTTGCGCATTTGACATATCTCCCAGTCCAACAGCGAGGCCTTTGAGGACAGGGGTCATGTGTGTATCTACTTGTTTCTTGCTACAGCTCTGAGATGTAAAAAGGGTTTATCTCTTAAACACTCATTCTTTTAAAAAGTGATTAAATGAAATTTAAAGATTAAAATTTAAAGATTAAAGAAGAAAGATGGAAAAAAGAGGAATATTTTTCATGGAAAATAAGGTGTGCTAAACGAATCGTTTCTTAAGTCTATGTCTTCTTTTCATCTTGAATTCAATGAACATATAATAAGCACACAATTAGTTATTGTGTACCCAACTATATACAACACTCTATGGTTGAGATAAAAGTAAGATAGACATTGAACAAATGTGCACTCTGAAGGAACAACCAAAAGAACGGAGATAATGTTATTCCACCTATCATTTAATAGGTGAAGAAACTGAGCTCACAGAGTTGGACTTACCCAAGGTCCAAAACCAACATCTAACGTATATTAGGTATTTGCCATGTGTCAAGTACTTTGTGTGTGTTATCTCCTTTCGTCTTCAGAACTTCACTATGAAATAAGTGCTGTCGTTTCCCTCACTTTGTGGATGATGAAACTGGGTATTAAGGAATTTAAGTAACTTGTTCAAGGCTAAGCCAAGTCTAAGGAAAAGTCCACATAGCCCCTTGTCTAATTCTCAAACTATCTCACACCATGCAGACTGCAAACAATGTGAGAATAGCAAAATACAACATAGCTGAACCCTGAAATCATTATGCTGAATTAGCCAATCACAAAGGGTGAATGCTATGTGATCCCAGCTACATGAATTAATCAAATCTACCCAAACCACTGTGTATTAATGGTTACCAGTAGTGGGTGGGAGTAGAGAGGAAGAGGTTATTACTTAGGAGGCACTAAGCATCTGTTATGGGTGATAAAATAATTTGGAAAAGGAAGGTGTGATGGTTATATAATATGATGAACAAAATACATGTCACTAAATTAGAAATATAAAAATTGGTGAATTGGAGAATGTTTTGTTTTATGTATTTGTACCATAATGTTTTAAAAGGGGAGGGGGGATGAGGGCCTGGGAATTCCAAACAGTGCCCCTGCTAACCTGGCATCTGTCAGCTGAGCCACTAACTACATTAGCAATAACATGGCACTTGGTTTCGGTAGCAACTCAAAAACAGGTTGATTAGGGCACCAAGCAGCTTGTAATTTCTCCTATCTCTTGTCATTTAGAAATGAGATTCTTAAAAGGAAAAAGAAAGCACTTCCTTTGTCAGTTCTCCACTGCCTCCATGCCACCCCTTTACTCTGTGTCTGCCCACAAGCAGACAAGCATAGAGGCAGTAAAACTGTGCTTGGAGTTCTGGGCCCAGAACCACGGACCGTGCCCCAAGCTACTGTCTTAAATATGCCACTGCGGGTCTCTTTTCAGCAGAGCAGGACGTCTCCAAGCCCACTGCGAAGCATGTTCCTCGCTGACGTGGATGAGTTAATAGAGGAAACACAGCATAATCTCCAAATGGCAGAAGATTTCCAAGCAAATCCTATTTGCTCCTTTCCCCAGATTATTATAAAAGTTAGACAGCCAATGTGCATTTGTAAGTCAAATTCAGTACAGGTAAGGCTGTCATTTTCAGCCAGCCAAAGATCGTGAGGCACTATGATGACTCCCAAGATCAAAGCCACATACATGCAAAAAAGCACAGGACAACACAATGACAGATGGGTCCATGGAGGCCCTCGGAAACTGGAGTTGAATTGCCAAAGTCGAAATTCGTAGCCTCAACCACTTGCCCCCACCAGGGTACGTGTATATGAATACATACAAGCAGAATATACTGCATTTATCATCTCTCAAACTATCAGGGAAAGAGAGAGAGAGAGAGTTGTTGGAAAAAATAGCTGGAAACTAAAAGGGCAGTCTGATAGGGTGCACAGGTTGGCAAACCACCAATGACTAACATAGAAGAAAGGGAGGGTGAGAAACAGTCTCGCAGGCTCAGCAGAGCGAGTCCAGTTACATCATAGGAGAGTGATACCACTTCAAAGCCTAGATACTGGCAGCCTACGTCCCACTAAGGATTGAAATGAAATACTAGCTATTTCACCAGGCCTACAGCTATGAGTCCAACCACTTAATTCCTCCATAGATCCTTGGTTAATGATCAAGATCCTGTCTCCCCCTGGCCCACTCAGCAAATGGATACGTTTTTTATGTATTAGTTTTTATTTTTTTGAAAGCAATACGAGATGATGGAAAAGTATAACTTAAAGTGCTATTTTAGGGGGGTGGCATTTTATTTTTTTAGTCCTGCCACCTGCAAAGTCCTTTTAGAGCCACACGCAGTAGATGTTGAAATACTAGAAAAGAAAGAAACAAAGCAGAGGCCAGACTAAAGCCATGGGAAGTTGCTCCCGGAATGTGGATCTAGCAGGGATCTACACTGCTCACCTAGTGCAACAATTATTTTAAAACTATATTCTCTACAAATAAAGGCTCATAGGCCTACATTACGCCTGGCACCATTGAGTAGCTAAGCTCCATTATGAAATCTTTCCTCAGAAGAGTCTAGTAATATTAAGGAAACATAAGCTTTAAATTAGGCAGAAGTTTCACTATCTAACATCTACCTGTGTCTCTTTTACTATTCTTGATCTTTATTACCTTCATATCATTCCTATTTCAATTCAGAATGCCTATCCTCTTTTTTAACATCTATGAAAAGTCCAGCTCCATGCCCAACACCTGTAAGATTTTTTTTCTAAATACCACGATGATTTCTTCCTTTCCTAAAGCACTACGATACATATCATTGCCATCAAGTTGATTCTGACTCATAATGACATACAGGACAGGGCAGAATGGCCCTTGTGGGTTTCTGAGACTGTAGTACTTACATCTTAAGATTATACAAATAGCCACCTTGTTTTGTGCCTGGGTTTCCTAAGTGTTCATGTATTAGTTCTATTTCCAAAAAGACAGCAAATTCTTTTCTTAATTATGATACAAACACATAGAGTACAACAACTCATTTGACACTTCACACTTCTTTACATGTGCAATCCAATGACATCAATGACAATCATCATGTTATACAGTCAATCACCCCTATTCGTATCCAAATTTTTCCATCATTCTGTGTTGCAAAATGTGTTGGGATTCTATTATTCTTTATGGCTAAGTAATATTCCATTGTATATTTGCCCACACACACATAGATTAATTTTATTAATTGATTCATCTGCTGATGGTCTTTCAGGAATTTTCCAACTTTGGGCTACTATGACCAGTGCTACAATGAACATTGGTGTTCGTGTATATGTTTGTGATTCTATTCTGAATCCTTTTGTGTACATAACTTGGAGTGAAATTGTAATAGCATAGAATTCTATGTTCAAGTTTTTGAGAAATCAGAAAAGAAACTGTTTTCCACAAAACACCATTTTACAATGATTGAAGAAGTTTGGGTCTTTGATTGCATGTTTCACAATACCCCAAGATTCTCCTAGCACCTATCCAGCTGAACAGCATAGTAGATACTCAGCAAACATTTGATTGGAAGTTCTAGATAAAGAAGGAATTTAGCCTAAATTAGACCTCACATTTTTAGGTTCCTTGATTTTGGCCAGGGTGAGGCATGAATGTCTAGCTACACACACAGACAGCAAAGCCCACAAATATTGCTATAATGCCATAGAAACCTTTATTAAACAAAATATCACAATGTGAAGCTATTATGTCTCAACACATTCTAATCTAGGCCTGTTCACTTCGAAGACAGTGTTTCCATCTCTCTAACACTTCCCTGAAGAATTCTGTATTTTTCAATTTGTATCACATCAAAATAGCAGTTTTGGCAACCTCTAGGGATTCAAATTCTGTTTGTCTTAAGATGCTCTTTCAGCTGGGGAACAGAAAGAAACCTTCAGGGACAAGATCAGGACAGTGAGATGGATACGGCAAAGTTCACCAATGAAATTCTTAGGAGAGCGCTATGAGGGACAGCTATCTTCAAAGAATTTGCACATGTGTTGTCATGCTAGAAAAACATTCCTTGCCTCAATTTCTCTGCACTTTTTCTCAACAATCCAGTTCTTAATTTTCTTACAACTTCTTCATAGTAAGCCTTCCTAATGGTTCTCTATTACCCAAAAACATCTATCAAGATGACTCTTTGGAATCCATCCAAAACATAGTCTTCATAACCTTTTGAACAGGACTCTCTGCCTTAACTTCAACTGACCCAGTAGCTCTCCTCAACAGGCGCGCTAACCAGGCGAAGACAAGGGTAAAAGGGGATGTCTCAAAGTCCACAGAAAATGCAAACTCAAAAAATTACAAAACCTTTTCTTGTGAGACTGCGGATGCTATGAGGTTTGAGAAGCCCCTGCAAGCACCTATCTTACTTTGATGAGAACACCTTCAAAAAAGATTCAATGCAAACAGTGGTTTCTGAGTGGATCAGCTGGGCCAGTTAAAGGTAAGGCAGAGAGGTCAGCTCAGAAGTTTCTGAAAACTATTTTGGGGGATTCCAAAAAGTAATCTTGATGGTTTTGTTGTTTTTAGGTCCCCTCAAGTGGCTCCAACCCAGAACAGAATGAAACATTGTATGGTCCTGCGCCATCACCACAACTGTTCCTATGGCTGAGCTCATTGACGCAGCCACTATGTCAATCCATCGTGTTGAGGGCCTTCCTGTTTTTCACCATCTCTCCACTTTACCAAACATGAAGTCCTGCCATCCTTGCCTCTAAGGAGCGTATTGATAAAAAATGCATGTTATGAAAATAAAACTGCATGGGTTAAAAGTGTTTTGCACCAAATTAAATTTATACCAACTTGTTCTAATTTGCCTGACTAGTACCTAACTTGAGGCATTAAGAAAAATAATACATCAGTTTGACAAGATCCCCCTGTTAGAGCAACATGGAGTCTGCAAAAATTTAAGCAAGAAAACTATCAGATTTATGGAGAAACCTGGACAAAGAATCAGTGATGCTTTACAAAGAGTTTAGGGAGAGAGTAACCCCAAAGAAATCAGCAATTCACAAATGAACAACTTGTTTTAAGAAGGGTAGAGACTAAGAAATAATTCATCTTGTTCTTGCTCTAATTGAGAAGAACCAATAATTAACAGCAGAAACCATAGGTAACACCATACAGCACATCTCACTTGGTTCAGCATGCACAACTCGGGAAGGTTTAGCTTGACAAGTTTTCACTCAATAGGTACCAAAAAGGTTATGTCCTGATCAGCTGCAGACAAGAGCAAAGCATTCTGGGGGAATTTTAAACAAATGAGGTCAAGCACCTTTGCTGGGTTCTTGAGATCAAGAACACGTTGCTGGGAGGAATTGTGACAGGAGATGAAGCTTGGCTCTACCAACACAACCCTGAAGTCACAGCACAGCCAAAGCAAAGGCACCAAGAGGCAGTAAGAAAAACGGTCAAAGCAAAACCAGGCTACTTAAGAGCAAAGATCATGGCACCATGTTTTGGGGGCAATGCTCAAGGTAGTTTGCTCATTGACTTTCTGGAAGGCTAAAGAACGATAACATCTGCTTATTATGAGAGACTTTTGAAAAAGTTAACCAAAACTTTAGCCCCAAAATGCCCAAGAATGATTCACTAGAAATTCCTTCTTTGCCACCATAATAATACTGCTCTTTCATCTCATCAAACAAGGGAAATTTCACAAGTTTCCAGGGGAAGTCATTAGGCATCCACCAGAAACAGTCTTAATTTGGCTCCTTCTGACGTCTTACTTTCTCATTAAAAACAAACAAATACCTTTAAAGGACACACGTTTTTCTTTCGTTAATAATATCAAAAATTTGATTGACATGGTTACATGTCCAGGAATCTTGGTTCTTTGTCATTGCTGTTGAGTGCCCTTGAGTCCGCTCTGACTCATAGCAACACTATATACAACAGAACAATGGACTGCGGACGCCATCTTCACAATTGCTCTTAGATGTGGGAGCCCAGTGTTGCAGCTACTGTGTCAATCCATCTTGCTGAGAGTCTTCCTCTTTCTCTCCGATCCTTCGCTTTGTGGAAGAGATGTCATTGATGGAGGGTATGTTGGCAAAGTAAAGTTTATATTTTGTATTCTAATTCATTAACTCTATTTACCTACAAACATTTTGAAGTCCCTTTATATAATTACTGATGAAATCTGTCTGCAGCTATCCACTGATGACAGAGGCATGTTTAAATACATTTTGTTGAGATTAAACCTGTGCATGTATTAGAGTTCCTGTACTGGAACTCTAGAAGAAATATGTATTATATTAAAATAGTATACATCTTAATACAGTATTTATACAACATGAGCAATGTATAGATTCTTTAAAAATATTTGTTGTTTCCTGGTATTAGCTTCCTTTGTTTTCATTATAATCTCACTTAAATCTTTTTGAGTATTGATATATGTATAGCCTGAAATAAATTCAAATTTCAATGTAATTAAGTCTAAAATCAATGAAATTCAAATCAGTCATCTTCATTTAATGTCTGACTATATCATTTTTCAGAAATAAAATTATTAATGAATCAATATTGAAGATCCTTTTAGTATTTAAATCTGCACCACTGGGTGTATGTGATGTTTCCGGTCTCCTGACCCTACTCTACATTCAAATTATTACACAGCCTTCTGTTATGCAGGTGTCTGGATGTCATTTGGCTTCACCTGGTGTAAATGCATCATTAGGTGAGAAATTTAACTGGTAGGCCCCCTAGTAAATATTAAGTGTGCAAGTCTCCCTCTCCATCACAATATTGCTTGGGAAGCCATTCTGTCCAACTTACTTGGATCCTCATGCTGGAAGCTTAGTCAATATTCCCCAAGAGAGCAAGGCATTCCACCTCCTACACACAAAAGTTACTGGCCAAGGAAATGTCTATTCTTTAGTGGAGATGGGAGAGCTACACACCCAACCCTGCCATATGTTGGAAACCCCAGTAAAATAGTAAATAATATCTGTCCTACTTCTTCCAAACAACCCAGAATAACCAATGACCACTGTCACACAACTTTTAATCAACTGGGAATTTCAGCCTGGAAAATCTAACCCTGCCGATTTTTCACACCCACTCTCAGAAGCTTGCAGTAGGCAAGAATACCTCTTGATATCTCTACTGGGGCCCCTTTCCAGCCGAAACAGCTACAGAGCACCCAAGAACAGGTCAGCCACCCAGAAAGTGTATGGATGGCTCTCCGAATTTGTGTTTGATCTCCAGATACCATGACTTCACACAATTTCAGCAGAGAAACTTGCCAAGACTCAGAAGCACAATCAACTGAAACCACAGCAAAACCCAGTGTCATCAAGTTGGGTCTGACTTATAGCAATTCTATAGGACAGGCTAAATTGTTCCATAGTTTTTCTAAGGCTTTAAATCTTTAAGGGGGCGGGGGAAGAAACAGGCTTATCTTTCTCCCTTGGAGAACCAGGTGGGTTTGAGCCATCATCTTTGAGGTTAGCAGGTCAACACTTAACCCACTGGGCAATAGGTCTCCTTCAGAGACACAACACATTTGTAATAATAGTTATAAGATAGGTTAATGGATAAAGGCTGCATTGCCTGATGAATGCCTGTGTGTGAAGCATGATCCAAATCTGTGCTTAAATATGAAATTCCTTCTACTTTTACACCCTTTTTGTCCAACTTATGTATTATTAGAGAACCAGTAAAGCAGTTGATGGGACTCTGTCACATTCCAAGATAAAATTATAAAAATGGGTGGCCGACTCATAATTAGTGTCCAACAAAAGTTAGCATGGGAAGAGGACAGCACTAGACGTCAGCGCAAGGAAGCCAGCCCCTGTGACATGCCCTGTTCTCACTCCCAGACAAGCCTGGAAGCTGCCAGAGTTGGCCCCCAAACTGGCATTGTTAGGTGCTCCACTAATCAAACCTAATGTTTCCTGGAAAATCGGCCACCACATCAGAGGTTTCCAGAAACTTCCTCTAAGCCTCATTGTCAGTGTGTGAGCTCTTGAAAGAGAGGGAATCAAATTCTTATAACCTGACCTTAGAAACCTGGCCACCATCAGAGGAACACCTGCCTTTCCCTGCGCCCAGCACTGCACTTAGTCGCTGACCAATGCTCGTCTACGGAATGCTTTCTTTCTCTAGTAGATATGTGAGAAAGACAACACAGAGTTCCTTCCTACGTGGGTGGGGACACTAGTGCCACCTGGCTCCAAAACACGGCTCCAGACCCTTGTCACCACATCCTTCATTCTGCTCTCCTGTGCAAGGTGTATAGGGAGGCCTGGTGGCTTAGCGGTTACGCAGTTGGCTGCTAACTGCAAGGTCAGCAGTTAAAATCCCCAGCTGCTCCAAGGGAGAAAGAGGAGGTTTTCTACTCACAGAGCAGTTACGGTCTGGGAAACTCACAGTTTGACTCTGTCCTACAGGGTTGTTATGAGTCAGAATCAACTTAAAGGCAGTGAGTTTGATTTCAGTATTACTGTCAACATGATTCCTCATGCCTCTCTAGCCTGTATGAATTATACTGTAACATTGGAATCTCTTCCGGCTCCCTTTTCCAAATGAAAAATAAGCTCTCTTATACGTATTTTGTTTCTTTAAAAATGTCTGTTTATGTTCGCAGCCGAGTTGTTTGAACCTCAATATGTACCAAATGAGGTATGTCTTCATTTCTTTTACATCATAGGTTCCCAAATTCAATCTACCTACTGACCCTTTTCATAGGAAAAAAATCAGTGCCTCCCTGCAATTAAAAGCGTTGGTTCTCTAGTTCATAATCCAGAATAAAGTGCTTTCGCAGCCCCTTGGATTGTTCCAGCACCCACCAGGGGGCAGTATTGCCCATTTTTTGGAAACACTTATATCAGGCTAACACTTCTGGGCTTGGTAGGTACAATTATTCATAAAACTGGGTTATGCTGGCCCCCTCACTGCTAGTAATTTTCACCATAACCTTAGACCATAGACTCATGAGAACAGGGACCAAGTCTTCCCTAATTCCTAATCCAGTTTTAGCTCAATAAACTATGGCTCAATATTGCAAAATCAATGGAGGAAGGAGGAGAAATGCTTTAAATCTTGTCATGCCTAGAATAAACTTTTATTGAGTGTGTACTCAATACCAGGTGGTACAAATGGCTAACAGTTTCAGCCAATAATCAGGAGGTTCCTTGGAAGAAAGACCTGGCAATTTGCATCAGAAAAATCAACCATTGAAACCCATATGGAGCACAAATCTACTCTAATCAGCATCAGAAGCTACTTGTCAGCTTACCATACCTGGCTGTTGTTTATTGTTGACGTTGGTGTTGTTCATTGTCACCAGGTGACTTCAACTCACAACTGCTCCATACAGCTTTCAAGGCTGTGGCCTGTGGGAGGTAGATTGTGGGACCTGTCTTCTGCGGTGCCGCTAGGTGGCTTTGAAGGGTCAACCTTTGAGACCTGTTTCAGGCAAATCAGGGGAGCAGACATGGAAGTCAATAAAGTACAGTGTATGGGGGCTGTCAGATGTAAAGTGCAAAGAGTAGGAGAGCAGAAATGAAGACTGGAAGGATGCCCCCGAGGGAAAGGCTTGGTGCTGAAAGAAAGTGGCGCTCCTTGTGCAGAATCAACTAATGGGCAGGGGCAATGGAAGGAAAAAGCATCGGGCCATGTGTAGCCGTATGCTTTTATTTAAACCTGGATGATGGGCAACACCGGGTCCATTTTCAAAGGAGTAGAGGAGAGATTCTGAACATTAACAGGCTTGCCAAAAATTCCCACTTGTAAATCTTGGATCGAGCAAACAATGGTGTTCTTATGCTGCTTTCACTTGCAAGTTGACCACTTAGTACACAATGCTCCTCTATTGTTCGCAACACGGACCAGGTTTCGCAGATGGTTCGATGATTTGCCTTCCACTTGAACAAAGACAGGTTTTGGAGCTCGGCTCTTTTCATTCTTTAGACTCTCCTGCCCTCCTGTGGTTCTCAGAGTTATAGCTACCTAAACTAGCTTCCTCCATCCCAATGTAAGCTGTCTAATGAGCGCTGCCCTATCCGATTGCTTAATTGTTACAAAACATGCAATAACAACAAAAAATCATTTTTAAATAGCTGTTGAAAAGCATACTTATTATGTGAAATTATAATGCACACTTTATACAGTAGAAAAGCCACTCAAAAATAGAGGTGGAATCTTTTAATAAAAAAAAAGAGAGAGGTGGAGGAGAGGCATGGGCAACCCGATTCTTTTTATGTGCAAAGAAGTGCATGTATGCATAAAAAGTCAGCGCAAGACACATAGAATATCAACATAAATCATGGATAGTAAGGCCCACGATGGTGGGGACGTGATTGCCTTAGAAAGCCATGATTTTAAGTCCTGGGACCAATGATTAGTCCACCTGGCTGCAACGTGTCCTGGTGGAACAATGTCTTCAGTCAGTTATAAAAGAGGCACCAGCCTGCCCCTGAGAGAGGACATGTACTCTTCAGACACATGAGAACCAGATCAAATCTTTGCTTTCAAGCAAGTAAATGAGAAATGGTTGCAGAGAGCAGAAACTACATGTTTTCCTTTTATTCCTCAGAATTCTTGCTAACTTCTTACACATTAGTTCAAGTGTGAAATGGGCATCCCCCCGTTCCAACAGAGGGAGCAAAGCACACCACTAAGAGAGCATTCCATTGTTCAAAGGATTGCTTCATGCCAGGGAAAACAGCCAGTATTCATCACTCAGTAAAAATGGTAGGGAGCAAGGATTAAACCGCATAGTAAAGAATTGAAGTTGGGTGCAAGGAAGAAATTTCCACATGGAGTGTGTCTGGTAATATGATGTGCTTTAGAGAAAAAGGACTGCAACATTTCCCAAAGCGGGTGACACCACTCCCTGGGGGCCACAGAATGATCCAACAGGTCTGCAAAAGCAGATGCCTACATTTTATCCTGAATGATGGGCGATCATACAAAAGTTGTTCCTGGCCAGGCAGATGTTTAGTCTTTTTTTTTTTTTTCCTGAAAAGTGGTAGTAGGCCAAATAAGTATGAGAACTTGTGATTTAGAGAGCTGCAGATCAGTTCCTGGTCTACCACAAACAAGCAGTGTGACTTTGGCAAAGACTGGTCATTCCTCTAGACCTCAGTCACCTCATTTACAAAAAGCCTGTTATACTATATCATTGTTGATTTTCCATTCCATCCATTCTTCCACAGAAGCCTATTCTATGATGTTTCCTTTTTTGTAGATGAGAGACTAGATCAGATATTGTGTACTTGAATGACTGACATGATCGTTACAAATATTCAAATGGTCTCCTCTTCTGAAATCTAGGGAACTTATTGATGCTTGTCAAAATAGACTACTGAATAGTTCGGCCTTTCTGAGTGAGCTTTGTTGAAAGGTTTTGCTTTCTCAAATTCTCATTACAGGTGTAAATAATGTCCAGTCACTTGATTTTCTTAATCTATTCAAGTAAACAATCCATCCATTCTAGTCTAAAAGGCTATCCTACACATGTATATTTTCCTTTTGTCAACAGTATTTTAAAGTCTATGTCATAAGCTAAATTAATGATAAAATCAATAAAATTATCATATGTCCTATGAGGATAATTTATAATATTCACCAATAAAATGGTAAGGATATCTCTAATGTGAACCAGAGACATATATAAGCCATTGATATAGGAAAACATTTTAACTCCCACTTATTTTTAGCCCTAATCTAGGAAAAACTAGTTTTGTTTTCCTTTATTTTGTTTAATCATTTTATTGGGGGCTCATACATCTCTTATCACAATCCATGCATACATCCATTATGTGAAGCACATTTGTACATTTGCTGCCAGCATCATTTTCAAAACATTTTCTTTCTACTTGAGCCCTTGGCATCAGCTCCTCATTTTTCCCCTCCCTTCCATACCCTCCTTTCCTCCCTTGTGAATCCTTGATAATTTATAAATTATTTTGCCATGCCTTATACTGACAATGTCTCCCTTCACCCAGTTTTCTATTGTCTGTCCCCCTGGGAGGAGGTTATATGTAGATCATTGTGATCAGTTCAACCTTTTTCCCCACCACCTTCCCCTTACCCTCTCTACTCTCATCATTGGTTCTGAGGGGTTTATCTGTGCTAGATTCCCTGTATTTCCAGCTCTTGTATGTACCCATGTACATGCTCTGTCTAGCCGAATTTGTCAGGTAGAACTGGGATCATGATAGTGGGGGGTGGGGGGCGGAAAGCATTAAAGACCTAGAGGAAAGTTGTATGTTTCATCTGTGTTATTCTGCACCCTGACTAGCTAGTCTCCCCCCAGCAAACCTTCTGTAAGAGGATATCCAATTGTCAACAGTTAGGCTTTGGGTCTCCACTCAGCACTCCCCCTCATTCACATTGATATGATTTTTTTTTGTTTTTTGATGCTTGATACCTGACCCTATTGACACCTCATGATCCAGAGGCTGGTGTGCTTCTTCGACGTGGGCTTTGCTGCTTCTCAACTATGTGGATGCTTGTTTATCTGTAAGCCTTTAAGACCCCAGATGCTATATCTTTTGATAGCCAGGCACCATCAGCTTTCTTCAAAACATTTGCTATGCACCCATTTTGTCTTCAGTGATCGTGTTGGGAAGGTGAGTATCATGGAATTCCAGGTTATTAGAATAAAGTGTTCTTGAGTTGAGGGAGTACTTAAGTAGAGGCCCAATGTCCATCTGCTACATTGATGCTTAACATATAAATATATGTACATAGATCTATTTCCCTATTGTTATATATAAATATATTTGCATATGTACCTGCTTGTATTTATAAATGCCTTTTGCCTTCTACCTCTATGAATGCCTTTTGCCTCCAATTCTTTCCTCTATTTCTGGAACAATTAGTTTTTATGATACTTGCACTCATGAAGAGATCACTGAAGATATGGGTGCTATTGAAAATGTGGTGGAAAAATCAAATGGTGGCCAGCTATCAGAACGAATAGTGAGGGGTCTTAAAGAGTTGTCTTAAGACAGCCAGCTAAGTGAGAGGTCAGCCAAGTCCACATGGGAGAAGTGTGATCCAAAGATTATAAATAATAGAATCCAAGACTGAAGGATTTAACAGTGTTGGAGCTTAAATTCTGAGCACTCAGCTTACACTGAAAGCCCAAAATCCATTTGCAAGGTCCCATGTGAATTAAGCCTCTGGTGAATCCCTGTGACCATTAATCAGAGATGTGAATAGCTGTTGTCAGGCAGCGTGCCTTGAAAGTGGATGAATGAAGATTAAATTTCAGTATCTTATCATTTATTCTCCCTTTTGACTCATTTTAAAATTGTTCATTTTTAATATTTTCTGCCTTCTTTTCAATTGAGGTTTGTCTGTTTTATTTTATTATTGCTGTTCAGATTTAAGTGGGTGGTTGTTTTGGGGATTAGAGGTATGTTTTCTGTATATGAAATCCAGGATTTATGCTATGATTATTATTATTACTGAAGCATGACTTCACAAAACAAAGGTTTTCACTTCTTTACATCTAAATCTTTATTAATAAAGCATTTAACATCCATTAGTATTTTTAGTTCCCACTGTGGTTCAATTGACTGTCCTATCAACTTAAAGCTTGAATTGGCTAATCTAACCTCACCTACCAACTTGTTATATTTCATTGCCAGATACTCCACTATCCAAATGAAATGGTCAAGAGTGCTTGAGGTCTTCTGTGAGCAAATGCAGTCAATATTTCTTTGTTTCAAATCATCTGAAGAGTGTATGACTTCATTATTGTATGTGAATAAGAAAATTCAATTTGAGACTTAGGAGTGAAGGGGTGGAATTTAGCCTGTCAATGAGTTCGCAGCTTGATGACCTCATTTGGAGGTACCACAAAGATAAATATCTCACTGGAGGCAAGACACACACTCAATTCCTGCAAGACATTACTGATGATGAGCCTGATGGAGCTACCCTGATGCAGCCAGAGCCCTGGGAGCTGGGGGAGCCACGTGGAGATCCCTGCCAGAGCTGAGATGCTTCCACTGCCACCGTATTCACTAGACTTTCCACCTACTGACCCGTGATCTTCCTGCATTCGAAGTCAATGTATGTGTTTAGTGAATCTGAAGAGACCTTTATAGATTGGTATCGGACATACAGGCTAATATCAGACTTATGGGCTAGATCTGGACAGGGCTGGGATATTTTCTCAATATGCAATTGCTCTTTCATATAAAACTCTATCTTATACATATATGAGCCTCCCTGGTTTGTCTACCCAGCCTAACACACCTATTATGAATCATGTGGTTTTGTTTCATTTTGGGTGGAATTAGGATAATCATCTCATATGATTACTTTAGGTGGCTGTCTGTTGTGCACACATTCTCATTCTCTATCAAATACACAAGGAAGCAGGTAATACGTGCTGAGGAACACATAAACATATAGTAACCAACCAAATATAAATGCCACAACACCACAATTCCTTGGAGACAACAGATAATTTCAGTTCACATGGAGAAACTAGACAGAATAATTCAAACAAGTGACAAAAATATAGAACCTGAAAGCCTTTCTGAAAAAGAAATAGCTTTAGAAAAGCCTGATAAGAAACTAAAAAGAGTGATATTTGGATACTTTCAACACCTTGTGAAAGAGATCAAGAAAACTGCAGATGGAAGCAAGAAAAATAAAGAAAACATGAAAATACTTCAGATAAACTCTACATACAAGAGCAAATTGAGAAAATAAATTAGAAACCAAACAAAGACAGTAAATATGTTCAGAAGACTAGTACTAAGAATTCACAAATAAATAATTAACTGAGAGGGGAAAGAAATATAAGTAAATCAATTTAAGGCTGAATTAGAGCTCATGGAGAGAAAGCTTTCAATACTAATCTTCTAGAGAAACAAAGAGTAAAATGAATGAGAAAAAAAGAATGCCTACTAATGATAGAGTCAACATCAAGAGGAATAACTTAAATTATTCTGGAATTCCAGAACATTAAGAGACCAAAAAAACACAGAGAAAAATGTTTAAAGTTGCTAAATGAAAACTTCTGTAGTCTCACGAAAGACATGAAGCTATGAATTTGAAAAGCTGAATGAACCACAAATATGATAGATTCCAAAAGAAAGTCATCAAAATGTTTCATAATCAATCTTTCCCAAAAAAAGCAGCTCAAGTAAAACAAAAATTTACCTACAAAGAAGAACCAATAAAATTAAATTAAACTCTGGTTTCTCAGCAGAAATCATGCAGTCAAGAAGGCAATGGAATGAAAAATATAAAACTCTGAAAGGAAAAAAAATCAAATTGAAACTAAAAGATAATGGAATTTCCACAAATTCTTTAAAGCCCGCTCAGATATATGTATGTACATAAACATTTTCATGTATATACATACATAGACACCTACACCAATATATGCTGGTTTTGTTGTTGTTGTTGTTGTTGTTAGGTATCAGTAACTCAGCTCCAACTAGTGGAAACCCTACATACAACTAAACAAAACACTTCTCAGTCTTGTGCCGCCTCTTGATTGTTATCATGTTTGAGATCATTGCTGCAGTCAGTATGTCAATCCAACATTTGATGGTCTTCCCCTTTCTTTGACCTTCTTCTTTACCAAATTTGTTGTATGTTTCCAGGAACTGTCCTCATCTGACAACATGATCAACTATGTGAGAAGACGTCTTGCCATACTCACTCTATGGAGCATTCTGGCTGTGCTTCTTCTAAGATCGATTTGCTTGTTCGTCTGGCTTTCCATGGGACAGCACTATAATTCTAATGCATCTATTAATCTGTATTTTCCATGTTCATTGTCCAGGATGCATGTCACATGCATCTGAAGCAGTTGAAAATACCATGGTTAACGAAAACTTGGTGAAGAAAGCTGATGGTGCCCGGCTATCAAAAGATATATCATCTGGGTTCTTAAAGTCTTGAAGGTAAACTGTAGGCAACTGGCTATCCCTTTGCAAAGGGGTAGTGGCGAAGAGACAAGTCACTCAGAGTGCAGTGTAACATTGATGAAACACACAACTTTCCTCTAGTTCTTAAATGTTTCTTTCCCCTCACCCCCATGCCGCACCCCACTATCATGATCCCAATTCTACCTTACAAACCTGGCTAGACCAGAAGATGTACATTGATGCAGATAGGGACTGGAAACACAGGGAGTCCAGGACAGATGAGCACCTCAGGACCAGTGGTGAGACACTGGACATTCCAGGAGGGTGGAGGGAGGGTGAGGTAGAAAGGAGAAACCGATTAAAGGATCTACATGTAACCTCCTCCCTGGAGGATGGACAACAGTAAAGTGAGTGAAGGGAGTTGTCAGGCAGTGTAAGATATGATAAAATAATAATAATTTTTAAATTAGCATGGGTTCATGAAGGAGGGGAGCGCGGGGAGGATGGGGAAAAAATGAGGGACTGATTCCAAGAGCTCAAGTGGAAAGCAAATGTTTTGGGAATGATGATGGCAACAAATGTACAAATGTGCTTGACACAATGGATGTATATATGGATTGCAATAAGAGTTGTACAAGCCCCCAATAAAAATGATTTAAATTTTTTAAAAATTAAAAAGAAAATACCATGGTTAGTCCTCAGTGCCAACTCTGCTCTTTATAACACTTTAAATAGGTCTTGTGCAGCAGATATACAAAATGAAAAAGTCGTTTGATTCTTAACAGCTGTTTCCATTAGCAATGATTGTGGATCCAAACAGAATAATACCTGTATTAGATTGGATTTTCTAAACAAAAAAAACAGTGGTACTTATATGTAAACATAAAAGAAAGAGTTTCATATCAAGAAAGAAATTAATATCAAGGCTGCTCAGTCCAATCCAACTGAATTCCTTGTGTCAAATGCTAGAGTGGCCCCTCCAGGCTCACATGGTTTCTGGCCACTGAAGCAGGAAATTGAAGTGGGAAGTTGAGAGATCATAGACTGGTAGGTGCCAGATTCTCATGAATCCAAAGGTTTCAGACACAAGGCTGGGTGCTGGTTGTTCCTGGGGTTAGAAAGCCACATGGACCACCAGTCCCACATGCCAGATATAGGATCCAAGTAAGCAGGTAGAAGCAAAGAAGCAAAAGAGAAGCCAGTCCTCTTCAGGGTCTCTTAGAATGAGGCCGCATCTCCAGAGACACCACTCAAGTGTTTCTGACTGAAAAGTTGGACTCCAAGGGTGCAGTAGAGCACCGTTGAAACATACAACTTTCCTCTAGTTCTTTAATGCTTCTTCCTTGCCCCCTGCCCCCCTGCTATCATGATCCAAATTCTACCTTACAATTCCAGCTAAACCAGAGCATGTACACTGGTAGAGAGCTGGAAACACAGGGAATCCAGGACAGATAAACCCCTCAGGATGAATAATGAGAGCGATACCAGGAGAGTAAGGGGAAGGTGGGGTTGAAGGGGGGAACCAATCACAATGATCTACATATAACCCCCTCCCTGGGGGACAGACAACAGAAATGTGGGTGAAGGGAGATATCGGAGAGTATAAGACATGACAAAATAAAAATTTATAAATTATCGAGGGTTCATGAAGGAGGAAGAGGGGGAGGGAGAGGGGAGGAAATGAGGAGCTCAAGTAGAAAGAAAATGTTTTGAGAATGATGATGGCAACAAATGTACAAATGTGCTTGAAACCTGGATGGATGTGTGGATTGTGATCACAGCTGTATGAGCCCCTAATAAAATGATTTTAAAATGAAAGAAAGAAAAGTTGAACCCCATGACTTTACACCGCTGTATCAAGTTGGTGTACAACCTAATTAACACAATATTCTTGACAAATTCACTTTTTTTCTTCCTTTGATTATAACATTGTCTATTGGTCTAGTTGTGCGTATTTGTATTTGCATTCATTTGCAATGTATATGGAAAGTCACAGCTTTTTTTTATTTCCAAGAAGTGCTTCATGTCCTTCTCCACTTGTAGCCAGCAAGCTGTGTTCTCGCTGTGTCCCGGGCTGTTGAGAAGCTTTCTTGAGATCATGATGCTGCATTCTTCCTCACAGAGTGCAGCTTTTCCAATTGCTTAGTCACATGAAGACTGAATAAATATGGTGAAAGAACACAGCCCTGGCACAGATTTTTCCTGATTTTAAACCATGTAGTATTTCTTTGTTCTGCTCAAATGACTGCTTTTTCGTCCAACAATAAGATGTCATGGAATTTCCATTCTTCTCAATGTTATCAATCATTAGCTATGATTATCACAGTAAAATGCCTTTCCAATGTCTGTGAAATACAAGTAAACATCTGTCTGGTAGTCTCTGCCCTCAGTCAAGATCCATTGAGGCCATAAATTGTCATCCTCTTCTGAATCCAGCTTGAATTTCTGGCAGCTCTCTATCATGGTACTGTTGCATCTGTTTTTAGTTATACCCAGCAAAATTTTACTTGCTTGTGATATTAATAATATTATGATCCTTTTTGGCATTCTGTTGGCTCACCTTTCTTTGGAATTGTCACGGATGTGAATCACTATCAGTCAATTGCCTTGGTAGCATTATTCCAAATTTCTTGGCATAGACTAATGAGTGCTTCCAGTGCTGCATGAGCTTGTTGAAACATTTTATTGATGTTCTGTCAATTTCTGGAGTGTTGGTTTGGCTAAATGCCTCAGGGTAGCTTTCACATCTTCCTTCAAGACCATCAGTCCCTGATCATATTCCACCTCTTGAAATGGTTGTAATTTGACCAATTCATTTTGATACAGTGCTTCTGTGTATTCCTCCCATCTTCTTTTGATGTTTCTTGCATCATTTAATATTCTGCCCACAGAATCCGCCACTATGTGAAACTCTAGGCTTGATTATTTTCTTCAGTTCTTTCCGCTTGAGAAGAAACACTAGACATCTTCTTACCTTTGGTGTTCTAGCGTTTCGTTACATACGTACAACAGAAGTGCTATTTGTTCCAATGCCATCCCCACAGTCACTGCTGAGTAAGCCTATTGTGTGGTCACTGGGTCAATCCAGCTCACAGAAAGTTTTCTTCTTTTTTTCCTCACTGTGATAGTTAAGTTGGTGTCAAGATGGCTTACTGGTGACCAGTTATTTTACCTCCCATCTTTGTGTCATGTTTCCTGTATCCTTAAAATTTTGCCCACAGAATCCTTCAATATTTCAACTTGAGTTTCAATGTTTCCTTCAGTCCTATCACCAGCAGTTTGAAACCACCAGCTCCTCTAAGGAAGAAAGAGAGGCTTCTACTTCTATGAAGACTTAGTCTCAGAAACTCACAGAGGACACATCTACCCCAGTCTGTGGGACCTCAGTCAATCAGAACTGACTTGATGACAGTGAGTTTAGGTTTTTTGAGGTTTCTTCCGATTGCTTTTCTAATTCCCGGCTTTTGCATATTTCATTATAATACTTTTTATTTTGTCTTCTCAGGTCACTCTGAAATCTTCTATGAGATTCTTTTACTTTATCAGTTCTCCCATTTGCTTTAGCTTCTTTATAATCTAAAGCAAGTTTCTGACATCTATCTTGGTAATTTCTTCCATTTTCTGTCTTTTTTTATGAACTTTTGCTTTCTTCATGTTCTCTGTCATCCAATAACTCATCTGGAGTTTAACCATCAATGTTCAAAGTGTCAAATATTTTTATGATGGTCTCTAAACCACATGGGATATATTCGAGGTTGTATTTTTGCTCTCATGGGCTTCTTTTAATTTCTTAAGCTTCAACTTGAACTTGTATATTAGTTATTGATGCCTTTTCCACCATCAGCCCCTGGCTATATCAGTTCCTGGCTATTGTATATGAAGGCATTTTGCTACACATTTGTGTATACTGGATAAATAGCCACATATATAACAAACCACATAGCAAACCTGTGTTAGTCTGGGTTGACTAGAGAAACAAATTTATAAACACTCAGATGTGTGTAAGAGAGAACTTTATATCAAAGACTAATTGTACATTAAGAAAATATCCCAGCCCAGTCCAGATCAAGTCCATAAGTCCAATATTAGTCCATATGTCCAATACCAATTTGTAAATTCCCCTTCACACTCACAAAACACATGCAATGACATCGAATGCAGGAAGATGACAGGCCAGTGGGTGGGAAGTCTTTTGGATCCAGTGGCGGTGGAAACATCTCAGTGCTGGCAGGGATCTCCACATGGCTCCTTCAGCTCCAGGGCTCTAGTGTAGCTCTATGTGTCTTGTCAACAGGAATGTCTCACAAAGAGTGAATGTATCTGGCCTCCAGTGAGCAGTCTCCATGGTGCCTCCAAATGAGGTCATCAAACTGCAACCTGATTGACAGGCAAGACTGCACCCCTTCACAAGTTGACACCAGAGTCTTTATAGACATATCCAAACAATTTGTGGAATTGATTTACTTAATTAAAAGGCTTGGGACTGATGCTGCAGTCTAATGAGACAGGAAGCCAAACATACCATGCAAACAGGAAGATTTATTAGATAAAGAAGCACCTATCAAGGGGGAAATGGCAGGATCCCTAAGGTAATGCAGACCAAAATCTCACTGAAGATAAGAAAAGGAGAAATGTTTAAGGGAGTATAGGTGGAAAGGACATATGTTGATTTATGAACAGGTGAAGAATTCTGGGATTTGGATTTGGATTTACATGGGTGGGGTTATGGTAATTGCATGTGGATGCAAATGTGTTCAAAATCCTTTCTATTGTGGGGCGCCTTCTTGAATCTTTGCTGTGCTCTCCTCTGGTTTTCAGGATGTGAAATCCAGGATTGGTGAGCCCACAGAGACACAGAGTAGAATAAGGGCTCCCTGGGGCGGGAGGTTATGGTGAGAAAGGTTGGGGGTCAGGTAAAGGGAAGCTGAGATCAAGGAGTTCAAGAAGGAAGAAAAGGTTTTGAAATTGACTGTGATAACAATTGTACAACATTGCTTGATGTGTTAGAACTATGGAATGGTATGCTATCTGTATTAGCTCCCAATCAAATGGTTTTGTGGGGGGAAATGCTTTCTGGAAGTCAAATCTGGAAACAGTCTGGCATATCCGTTGTGGATATTTTCCTTTATTTCTTCCTAAGGATCCATCCTCCCAAGGACATAAGCTTCTAAATAGAGTATCGTCACATATTAAAGGATAGTGCACATGTGCTGGGAAACTAATTTATCAGGTTTGAATCCTTTGCCTGGGTATTCTTTGCTCTTGATTCAAACTCAAGATCATAGGCGTGTGGTCTGCTACTTCTATAGCTAGTTCAAGCTGATCAAATGGATGATTGCTGCAGAGCACGGTGTGGAACTAAGACACATTGTTCTTACATGGGAGAAAAGCACCTTATTCTTGTGATGGGAATAAAATTGAAAATTACTCAGGCTGTTGTGATATGCCACAAATTAAAATGTTAACTGTATGTGGACTGTGATTGAGACCGTGCTTATTGTCTTGGGTAAATTCCTCAAACATCTGAACTGGAAATGTGGGGTGGAAGAATCCAGCTTCTTTCCTAATCTGTCCCAGGACAACTTAGTAAATGGGCATAACTGAGTTCATTATAAGCCAGAATTGACTCAAGTGAGTATGGTTTGGTAGTTCACAAAGATAATATTATATATCCTTCTTTGTTTGTTTGTTTTTTGTTTGCCTCATATATCCCACTTTATTGAGTAGCATCTCAGCCCCCAAAAGTTTTCCAGCGGCCATCTAAGATACAACTATTGACCTCTAGGCAAATGGAACAAAAGTTAATAAAGGAAATCAGAAACTCAAAGGAATAAAACCACTTGATGGAATTAACAACCCACACAAATCACAGGTTCTTTTAGCCTGAGACCAGAAGAACTAGCTGATGGCCAGCTAACACTACTAACCATCCTGACCAGAGATTAAATAGAAGGCCCCAAATTATGATCCCCAGTTAAAAGAAAGACTAGCATCTGGGATGTTAAATGCTTGTCTACAAACACACAGTCACCTAAGTGAGGTGACAGCTAAATGCAAATGGAAGAAGTACACCAACCGATGTGACCAAGGACCGTAAATAATAAAATCCGAGACCAGATGAAAGAACTTAAATTCTAAGCACTTGGTTTTCAAAAAGACTGTGGGTGACAGTGAAAGGCCAAAATGCATTTGTAGTGCCCCCACTTAGATTGAGCATCCATTGAACCCCCTCTATTGACCAAGGATATGAGTAGTTTTACCATCCTACAGAGCACATTGGGAAGTGGATTGATGTAGGTGTAGTTAGGTTAAAATGTAATACCTTGTCATTTGTCCTACCTTTTGACCCATTTTAAATTTTTTTCCAGTTTTTATTATTTTCTGTTATCCTTTCAAATGGGGGTTACTTTTGTTATTATTAGTGGTTGTCTGGGGGGGTTGCATGTTTTTAGAATACGTTCTAAAATTGGTTGTGGTGATAACTGCACAATTCTTTTGAATATGTCTAAACTATGTCATTGCCTGATATGTGACTTATATATCAGTAAAAGTGTTCATTTTTTAAAGGTCCTAAATTAAATGGATGAAAAATGTAGAATAAAGTCAAATTCCTAAAAAAAAAAAAGGCTAGCCCTACAGGCCTGAGAGAGATTAGAGGACTCCTTAAGATTATTACCCTTTGAGTTCAGAATCAAAGCTATTCAGTCATGTAATTCACTCCTGAGTTTCTCTAACAATTTAATATGTTTCTCTAACAACTTAAGTATATGAAACCAGATGATTAGCATTTACACATAGTCAAAAATGAGAATGCAATAAAGAGAGGGGAAGCTATATCAATAGAAACAGAGCAAGTCAAATGGAAATAAGGAGAATGTTGATACATCGTAATCATAGTAGCCAACTATGTGGAAGAATTTGTATAAAAGTTATTAAAGGGACTCTAATTTTCTATGCAAATATTCAGATAAAGCAATATAAAGTATTATTTAAAGAAAACCAGAATTTGGGGTATTTTTAATGTTCACCTTGTGGAATCATATAAAATGAATCAATAAACTGAACAAGTATCTGCCAGAATTTTACTTTGCAAACACCATCTAAAATCAGATCAGAAAACCATTGGCACACTCACTGATAACACTTGTCAGTTATTTCTTCCCAGGGCTTTACCCTCCCAGGAGCATAATGCTCAGCATTTCTGAGTAAATCAATGAAAAAGAAGAGCCCAGAATCAAGAAACATGGAACATATTCCTGACCTTCTTACTAACCTCCTTTGAGACTAAACAAATTATGGTATCTGGCATCCACATCAGTAAATGAAGGAGCTAAAACTCATTAACCTTAAGGTGCTTTCTACCATACTAGGCACAGGGTGCCTCTCTGAGGTTACATGAAAGTTTTTAAAGCAGTCATGAAGGTTGCACAGCACTGTGTACACAACTGATGGCACTGAACTGCACACTTCAGAAGCGTTTACCATGGCAATTTTATCTTATTTACCCATTATAACAACAATATTTTCAAAAAATATAAAATCGCTTGTACCTCTAAAATTTCACACTTTTAAGATTCCTATAGTATCACTAGGTCTTTAAGAGACATGAAATACATGACAACAAAGCTTTGCTCAAAAATGAAACATTCTCAAGCTATATGGCTTCACAAAGATGGTCTATTGTCTGATTCCTAGGTCCTGTAGCTATAGCACATGAAATGGAAATAGAGGTGTTTTAGATATTAAATGTATTACAGATATTAAGGCCAGAGACCTTAAGATAGGAAAGTTATCCTAAATTTTCTCGGTTGACTCAGTCTAATCCCATAAGCTCTTAGAAACAGAGACCTGATTTTTACTGCAGTGAAAAGAGATATGGCAGAAAAGTATGTCAGAGAGATTCAAAGAGTGAGAGAAACTCCGTCCACCGTAATTGTAGTGGACCACATGGAATGCAAGCCAAAGAATGCCGGGGAAATGGGGACGTCAGTCCTGCAACTTCACACTTGACTACCACCTATAGCCTAAGTCAGCTTAAAGTTCGGTTCTTATCCAGAGAGATCAGAAAAGAACACCCTGAGTTTGGCCACCAGAACGCCCCCCAATACCTGGATTTCAGTCTTGTGACACCAGAGGAACCAGTTGTCAGGATATCTCCAGACTTCTGATTCCTGGGGAATGTTTACACATCATTTGTGGCCATTCGTTATGGCAGTAGTCCAAACTAATCTGCCAACTGTGCTTTTATCCTCACCACCGTCCTCAATTAGTTTTCTACTTTTTTCTAAAGATTAAAAAAAAAGAGGGGAGATAAAAATATCTTTTCTAAAGAGTCAAAAAAAAAAGTGCATACTCTACCATGGCTAAAAAGACCAAAACCCAACAGGCTCCTCCTTCTCTGCTTTTAGTCGAGTGTGCATCTGTACACATAAACAACATCTTTGACACTCCCTACATATTTTATCGTTCACAAAAACCACTCTGAAATTCATTGGGAGGTTAGGATACTTTAATTAAATTATTTTAAGACAAAATAAAATAATGTTTTGGTTTGGTTTCCAACTTCAATTGCCTCCTCCACCACATTGAGTCTAAATCAGGAGGAGGAGAAAGTGTTTTTATCACATTGGAAACCCTCATGTTATTCTTATTAAGAAACTTTTAGTACTTTATTACAACTTCCTCTGGCCAAATAGTTATGCCTCAGTAAACTTACGACATGGCATCATTCCCACCCAAGAATGATGTTTACTCTTTGCAGAATACTAACTCTGTACCAGACACTGTGCTAAGTACTTCTGGACCCATGTTTTTCAACCTATGGGTCACAACACCCATGAGTGAGTTATGGGATTAATTTAGTGGGTCATGACCAGAATTTTTTTAATGTGAAGTGTAATAGAACAGAAAATATAAAATAAGATGAATTATTTTTCATTACATTTTGTTGACAGTTATGTGCATCTTTCTGTGTATCTGTCCACTTAGACCAAGCAGAGATGTTACAAAATGCATTTCCTACTGTAAATCTTCTGCACAATACTTTAAAGAAAATGTTGAAAAGTAAGGCTGTTACTTTGAGAACTAAGGAAATCTTGACCTAAGTCATGATGGTTTCAATTGCTGCATATATGTGTGAAAGTTGGCCATTGAGTAAAGAAGACCAAGAAACACCAGTGCATGTGAACCGTGGTGTTAGTGAAGAATGCTGAAAGTACCATGCACAGAATGCACCTTAGAGGGATGAATAGCGAGACTTTGGCTCACCTTGCTTGCCTCACATACTTTGGGCATGTTGTCAGGAGAGGTCAGTCTCTGGAGAAGGACATCGTGTTTGGTAAAATGGAAGGGCAGTGACAAAGAGGAGGACCCTCCACAAGATGGGTTGGCACAGAAGCTGTAACACTGGCCTGATGCATAAGAACCATTGTGAGGATGGCGCAGGACTGGTGGTGTTTAATTCTCTGTGCCTCTGGTCATAAGGAGTCAGAGCAGATTCAGACGGCACCTAACAATAACAAGAACTGTAGTTAATGCCTGAAAAAATTGAAAATCACTGTTCTAGATCCATCATCTCATCTAATTCTTACAATTATTCCTAAATATGTGCTTCTCTTATCTCATTTGGAAGATAAGAAAAAGACTGCAGAAAGTTAAACAATATGCTCAGAATCTACCAGATAATACACGATAGAACTGCAATTATAATCTGGATGTGTGGACGCAAGACTGCGCTCTTCACGGTGCAATATTCTACCTTGCCTCTTTGGTGTGGAGAAAAAGAACAAAGCCATAGTCTTGCATTTTGGCAGATGCCCTAGTGTAAACAAAATGCCTACACATTTCCTATGCTAAGTTCATACTTACATATTCTACTCAGCTTTCCACCTCAACAAAATCATGTTCTATATCAAAACCGATCAGGTTTAGCATTCATGTATCCAGTCGCCATGTTTCTCCAAAGACCGTGCTGAAACTGTATGTACCAAGCTAATGGATTGGCAACAATATTTTCTTCGTGGCTACATTCAGCTCTTTTCACAGCATTGGCTGTCTGTACCCCAGGTCATGTGGCATCTTCCTTATTCTTTATCTCAACCTTCCTTGCCACATGGATTTTCCCAAGCTGCACCGAGCTCCCCAGCTCTCTTTCCTAACCAGTCTAGGAAGGCAGCGCGATCGCTCACTAGGTAAACCACTTGATGCAGACGTCAGCGACCTCATCCTGCTTGTGCCCCACTCACAGTCATACAGCCAATCGACCACATGCAGCCCCGGAAATAGAGAAAGCATGCTTCGAAAGGCTTGTCCATGCTTTTGGAAAATTGTTCACACCCTGTGTCTACCTCCTTCGATTGCTTCCATCTAACTTCATGAGGCTATCAGAGAACAAGGCAAATCTATGAAGCCCCATATAGATTTCTTCCCCCTCATTTGTTATATATTTTTTAAATCTTTTAAATATTATTTCCCCTGATATCAGCTGCTTTTCTTTCCTGCTTTTTTTTTTTTTGAGAAAGACCAGAGCACATCTTCTGAAGTGACTTCTGAAAACAACTTAAAGTTATTCAAAACCTCATCCGACAAATGACATGGTTTCCTTTACATGAAATGCTCATTTTTTTTCCCTAACCTCCAAGTCAGGCTGAATGATTTGTTAGCTCTTCACGCAGTTTTGCAGAGATGAAATATGCAGACCGAAACGATTACAAGTACCCGATTCTCCTCTCACCTCAACGCTTGAATTCTACCACTTTGCAAGAATTTTTGTTTAAATCGTACTAAAAGCTTACCGTGCAATGAAAGTTGGGTCAACTAACCAGCCAAATCCCTTCACTCCAATTTTGACACACTATGAAACCTACACAGAAATAAAAACTGACCTACTCCAGATTAAATGTTTTGACACTCAGTTTCTATGCATACAAAAGTAGTAGTGTGTTTATTTGAATCATATTATGCTAATTGATCCCTAATCTCTCAATACTCCCTATAGAAGGTTAAGGGTATATATAAACTTGGGAAGTATCTCTTCAGTGTTAAAAACAAGCTCAGACCCATTGCAGAGCCAAAGGGATTTGTTGACTACAGGATTAGCCAGGCTGGATACCAGAATTCAGTCTTTCAGTTCCTCAGAAACTCACCATAAAAAAATCACTAAAATCCTGGATTTACAATCCGTGGCCATGGAAGCAACATTGCAGAGATAAGTATTATACCATGAATTATTTAGTTTTCTGCAGAAGATCTCTTTAAAGTGTTGAAAACAAGGATGTTACTTTGAGGACTGCGATGGGTATAAGCTACGGTCTTTTATTTTCCATTGCTCCCAATCATGTGAAAATTGGGCATTGAGTATGGAAGACCAAACCTAATCTGTGTATTTGAATGATGGCATTGATGAGGAGAACTGCAACTTCCATAGACTGCCAAAAGAATGACCAAATCTCTGTCAGAAGAAGTATAGCCAGCTTTCTCCCTAGGGACAAGGTTAAGGAGACTTCCTTCCTTGTCCAGAGGAAGACCCTGGCCAAGAAGAATTCACCCAATAACTGTAACTATGGGCTCAATAACATAAGTGCAATTGTGAGGATGGTGAGGGATCAGTCAGTGTTTCCTTCAGTTTTACATTGAGGTATTATGAGTGGGGACCTATTTGAAGGTGCCTAACAACCAACAACAACAACTAAACTGTGAGGAATGTGGTAATTATTATTTTAGCAGTAAATAACTTCTTTGAATTATGTTCAAATGCATGGTGGAAAAGCATTTGGTGGAAAATAGAACTTGTAAGTGATGAAGTTAGATAAGTGGGTCTGGAGATTTCTAATCAAGTTCTTACAGTGGCTTTGTGATTTCTCTCTTGGACTTACAATAAAATGCAAAAGGAAAGAGGCAGACTTAAGCACTGAACTGTGCAAAATGAAAACAAAACTTAAAGATTTGTGAAATTCTCCTGTACAAACTAAGGAAATGTGTCCTAGACTGTTCACCAAGGTTGCAACCGTCCACTCTTTTGTTAATGAGATTAAGCGTGTGACAGATGGATCTAATCACTACAGAACACTCTGGTTATTGGGAAGGGGGCAGAGAAAGAACCAAAGTAAAGAACTTTGTCTATCTCTTGGAGTTCTACAGGCAAGAAATGGGTCAAAGGAGGCACCTCTTATCACCCATGGAAATAAAAGAACAATCGCGGGTACAGCAGAGATCAGCAGGACTTTGGGTATGAACCTCTGTAGCAAGGTTGCATTGATATTTTATTTTAATTCAGATCTTCAAGATAGCAGACAGTGTAGGTCTGGCAGTCACGAGTACCAGGTGGCCTGGCGCCTTTGCCCAAATGTGAAGGGTAGGGCTGCTGTGCTCAAGGAGCAGATGAGCAAAACCTGGGGAGACTAAAGGTTGGGATTATCATTCCAATGGAATGGGGGAAAATGATACCCCAAAGAGTGGGCAGCTAGGTTGCTTTCCCAGTGGGCACAGAAGGGGAAGCTGAGGCCCATAGTCTTGAAGGCCGAGCCAACATCCAATTTCTTCAGGGCCAGGCTGTTTCCCAGAGGGTCTCAGAGAAGTAATAAACTTATGTAAGTTGTTCTGATATGCTTTGGAATTGCTTGGTGCCCCTTAGCCCTTCTTTACCTCTGATTTTTCCACATTTAACAAAAATATCTACTTTGTGCATATTCTACAATTGGACTTGGAAAACAGTTGATTTGTGGTCCACGTTTCACAAGTTGCAAGATGAAGAGGAATTTGACCCTGGGAGGACATACGCCAAAAGTCTCGGACATAAAAAAAAAAAATCACTAAAATCATTAACCACCCAACTCGTAACCATGAAACCTTCAACTGCTTCTAGGGAGAAAAATGAGGCTTTCTACTCCTATAAACAGTTACAGTCTCAGAAACTCATAAGGGCAGATCTACCCTCTATATTTGGGTCACTATGATTTGGAATCAACTCAATTTCTGTGAGTGAGAGAAAATCATTAAAAGCTCTCATGAATTTCTCCTCTGAGCAAAGCAAACCCAGTTCTTGTACAGAATGCCAAATGATCCAGATTGAGAGAAAAGGATTATTTTCTGGTTCTCAGAACCTACCATCAAAATTCCTCTTTTGTTTAAATCATTGTGAATGAGGGGGAATGCAGATTGGGGACCCAAGAACCATCTGTAGGCAACTGGGCATCCTCTTAGAGAAGGGTCACAGAGAGGAGATGAGCCAGGAGATGAACCAGTCAAGGTGCAGTGTAGCAATGATGAAACATAAAACTTTCCTCTAGTTCCTAAATGCTACACACACACACACACATGATCATGATCTCAATTCTGTGTTACAAATCTGGCTAGACCAGAGCATGTGCACTGGTACAGATAGGAACTGGAAATGCAGGGAATCCAGGACACATGATCCCTTCAAGACCTGTTATGTGAGTGGCGATATCAGAAAGGTGAAGGGAAGGTGGGGTAGAAATTATAGGGATCTACATATAACCCCCTCCCTGGGGGATGGACAACAGTAAAGTGGGTGAAGGGAAACATTGGGCAGTGTAAGATATGATAAAATAATAATAATTTATAAATTATCAAGGGTTCGTGGGGGAGGGGAGAGTTGGAAGGGAGGGGGGAAATGAGAAGCTGTTACCAAGGGCTCAAGTAGAAAGCAAATGAAAATGATGAGGGCAACAAATATACAAATGTACTTGACACAATGGATGAATGGATGGATTGTGATTGAGTTGTACAAGCCCCCATGTGTTAGACAGGGTTCTCTAGAGAGACAAAACCAGATTGCTAGCTATTTTATATATATATTTATATTTATAAAGATAGATATACACAAGAAATGAACTGTTAAATTATACACAGATGATAGATATCTAATATAAGAAATGAACAGTTAAATTATAAAGCAGTACAAATGGCTCAGAGCAACTCACTCCCCTGAAAGAGTTGTGAGACACTGGCAGTCCTTTAAGTCTTGAGGGTCGCCAGGTAGTCCTCTGTAGAGAGAGCTAGGCTATTTCCGCACAGGCAGCAAACAGAAAGGCAGGTCACCAACCCTCACCAACTGTGGGTCGCCAGCTCCAGAGATATAAATTTCAATCGTGTGGTCTTAAAGGTACCTCAACTTACAGCGACACAGTTCGCAGGCAGGCATCCCACAGGTAGTGTAGCCTGTAAATTGAGGCACAGAACAAGCAAGGCAGCCATACACTGGTCCGATGATCAAAGAGCGAGAGACAAGAAAAACGAGGTTCACCGAACCATTTATCACTCCGACTTCAATTAATGCCACTTGTGTTTATCGGCCAGGCTGGCACAATAAACTAACTATCTAACCCCAGTAAAATAATTAAATTTTTAAAAATCACTCTTTTCCTTGGTGGTGATCTGGAATCACCCTCAAGCAGCTGCTTTTGTGCAAACTGGACTACATGATCACGTACAAATCGATCCATGCTAATCATCAGATGGATCAGTCAATACAACCAAAATAAAATAAGCCAGTTGAGAGAAACAATGTGGATATACTAGAGCATTGGTTGTAGCCAGAACATCCAGAACCACCAAATTTGAGAAGAGCTACTGCCTTGGTTGCTAGTGCAGGGCTTCCTTCGGCCATTCCTTTTCTCTAGCTACCTTCACAGAAGGACAAACTGTGCCCTGACATCACTGTGAAGCTGCCTGGGCCATTCCAATTCTTAAATTTTATCCCCAGAAGTTTCCTAACTTCTGAAAAGCAGCACAGTTGTAACCAACGTCATCTTACAGAAAAATTCATTGTACCATGTAACAAGCCAATTCACCAAATGAATTTTCTTCCCTAAAAAGCCTTTCTGAGCACCTATTTCTAAGAGGTCTAGGAATTTGCTTAGGTGCTTTTACAAGAACCATTCAATCCATATGAAATCCATATCTCAGAGGCAAAAAAACAAATAGGATTCAAACCTTAACTTTCAGTTACCTTTTTCCATTGTCATCTTATCATGGGAGCATGATGATAAGATACACAGGCTTTCTTAAAAACAGGGCGAACACCCCAGTCTTATCCATCACCTCTCATCTTCACACTACCTTGATTCCTCCAGAAATAAAGCATGAGAGTTGAACCTTTCAGAAGACAAGTTTACCCTCACCTGACCTTAACAACATTGAATAATTACTCTAGCTCAGTGGTTCTCGACCTTCCTAATGCAGCGACACTTTCATACAGTTCCTCAGGTTGTGGTTACCCCCCCCCCCAACCAAATAAATAAATAAAATTATTTTCATGGCTACTTCATAACTGTAATTTAGCTATTTTTATGAATCAGGCGACCCCTGTGAAAGGGTCGTTCAACCCCCAGAGGGGTCGCGACCCACAGGTTGAGAACCACTGCTATAGGTAATACCTATAAATAAACTGTCCTTCAAGAATAGTAGATATTCGATTGCTGCGTTTAATGTTATTCACCTTCTTCCAAATAAGCATCATCTCTCAGTGCCTGGAAAGTTCCAATCTTGTTCCAAAGTCCTATATTACTTTTTCCATTATCTCAGGGCGGCAGCAGCAATCATAATAACGGTTATAACATCTTCCCTCTTCTAAAGATCCTGGCTACTTCTTGTACTTTCTGGTTTGGAATTCTCTAGTGGACTCATTTTTTTTTCTTCCTCCTCCTTAGTGGAAAATGTTACTTCTAGCTGCTGGGTTTAATTTAATTTAATTTAATTACAGTATTTTCCACACATGCCCACGGGCTCTTGGTAATAGTTGCATTTTTAATAAATCTAATATATAATAATGACTTTGTTTTTAATTTTCCACTGAGAGTTGGATTCAGAGTTGAATACAGAGCTCCAGACAGGGGTGTCTGGTTCACTCCCTGTGATGGGGTTTCAGGGAACTGAGGGGGTCCTAATTGGAAAATGGCCATTCCTCCACCCTCCATCCCCACACACCTGTGTTTAATGTCCCCAGAAAACATCCCGGAGGATGTAAAATGACGGGTTGTTTCAAAATGATCAAACCAGTTGTACTGGAATTCCTCATGCCTTGGACAGGAAAAGGAAGGTGTGCAAATGGTCCTTGGCCAAGACCATAATACACAGAGATTTGTGGAGAGTACTCTTTGGTAATGGCCTTCATAAAGTCACGCACTGCTCTCTGCTTTAGCTATGAGTCACTAGGCCAACTGAAAGTGGTAGCTAAACACAGCCTAGCTACAGGAAGAACCCTGGGATCAATCCTATTCCCATTGGTCTCTTCTTTGCAAAGACCATCATAACAACTGTTAATGTTTCATGATATGGTACTTTGTTACTGCTTGTGTATGTTCAGTTCATTGAAATACATAGCAAATTAACTAAGCTGTTTTAGCCTTGTCCTTGATTTTCTCACCTCTCCTAAATGTTCATTAGCGCCCTCAAAAAAAATTGCCATCGACTTTAACGTGACTCGGAGAGATCTCCTGTGTTGAAGAGTAGAACTATTCTGAAGGTTTTCTTGACTGTAATCTTTACGGAAGCAATGTGTCTGGCCTTTCTCCCGTGGCATCACGGAGTGGATTTGCACCTTCAACCTTTAGTTTAGTAGTTGAATGGAAACTCTTTGCATCACCCAGTGCTCAGCCCCACAATATATCAATAACATGCTTAGCTACTTTTATGGGAGACATGCCAGGCATCATTCTAAGTATGTTACCTTCATACAAGCATCTCATGATACTATTCAATTCTAAAGATGAAGATTTGAAGATCCACGGAAATTAAATAACTTGCTCAAGTTCAACATACTAATAAGTGGAAGAATATCCAGCTTCATGGTTTTGAGCTCTTAGCAACAAGGCTGTGCTCACCAACTAAAGCTCTGTACAGAAACAGCAGCAGAAGGGCTCTCAGGACGTGCTATAGCCTTGTTTAAACTGGGCATCCTCTTGGAGGATGAAAAGGCCTAAGCCAGTAATTGAGAACTGTGCATAAGGAAACTTTATATGGGTTCCAAGCTGGTCTGAGAAACAACCCAGCTTCTTTATAATACAGAGTTTCTCCTACAACTTCTGTCACTTGACCATAACAGAGAATGCCGACTTTGAAAAAAAATTTTTTTAACTACTATCAAGTCAATTCCATCTCACAGCAAGTAACCTATAGAACAGAGTCGAACTGTTCCACAGGGCTTCCAAGGTTGTACATCTGTATAGAAGCAGAATGCCACAGCTTTCTCACATGGAGTGGCAGGTGGGTCAAGACATCAAACGGTTGTTTAGCAGCCGAGTACTTAAGGACTAACTCAGGGATCCTAGTTGAAAGAACAGTATGAGGGAATGGCTCTGGCATGTATCCCTAGAGATCTTGCATGTGTCCATAGGCCACACCTCCTGACCTCTTGGGAGAACTGTGAGGTCCTCCTGGAACACAAGAGCATAGAAGGAGTATGAGCATTGCTAGCTACAGGCCCCCAATCTCTCCTGCAACTTGGCATACGATAGTTCTCTATAATATCCTAGTTCTAATGAAGCACGGGCCTCTGCCTACTTCTCTCAGAATAAAGCCAAAAGCCAAACCCATTTTTACCTAGTCAGCGCTGACTCATGGCGAGCCTATATATCACAGAGCAGAACTGCTTCATCATATTTTCTTGACTATGTTTTTATAGAAACAGATCACCAGGCCTTTCTTACATGGAACTACTGAGTATAGGCTAAGGTAATAGTCAGGTTCAACCCATTTGCACCTCTGAGAAGCTGTAGAACATAGAACTCCTTTGCTGCAGTGTACGGTTGGCTCCTCAAAATGTGCCTTCCCATAATGTGGGGTAGTCGTTCTGCCCTTGGTTTCTGTCTTTTTTTTTTTTTTGCATGGGACGAAAGTCATGGGAACTTGGTTCCTTTGGCTATCCTTCCTTTTGCTACATAATTAATAGACTGTCTGAATCTCAAAGTGCCTCATTATAATTTTACTCATCAGCCAGGCCAGGCCTTGGTCTTGCCTTGTGTTTTGTGTAGGTTGAACAAATTGCCCCATCAAATCAGTAACCTACACCAAAAATCAAAGCCAAACTCATTACCATCAAGTCAGTTCTGACTCACAGTGACCCTTACGGGCTTCAGAGACTATTAACTCTTTTACAGCCTCATCGTTCACCAGCATACTCTAATGAAAATCTGCCAAAAAAGAAAGGCATAGCAAACAACTCTCCCATTTCAAATGGCATGTAAATGCAAACAAAATATACTTATAGAGAGAGAGACATATATAGGTAATACATAACATACAAACATACTCACAGGAGTCTGAAAAAGTGTCTCTAAGAGAAAAAGAAAAGTTACTCAGCTGGTGGTAATTTGGGAAAATAAATGTTAATACATTCAGTTTTTAAAACTTAATATTTATTTTCTATAAACAAGCTCAGTAGAATCCTCAGTGGGCACATATTTCCACATCAGAATTTGAAATTCAGCATTAATTCTGACTTTCAGAGTCTGTGTGAGTCCAAATGCTCAGATGTGTCTGAGGATGGATCCCATTTGCTCATCGGAGCACATATGGGCCAGAACAATAAAAAGAACGCAGGGAACTCCCTGTTATATGGCAAGACTTGAGGATGGAATGTTCTGGTTAATAAGGACAGATTGCCAATTTTTGAATAATTTTACTCAAAGAATATGCAAAAAACCTCTAAAAGTACCATCAACTTGCATTAAACTAAATCAGATTAATCAAGAACCACTTAATATGACAAAGTAAATTAAGTGATATAGTTATGGTAGAATATTTCAATAACAATAATAATAAGGTGGCTGAGCAATCTTTGTTCTAGAGACCAAAAAAAATATTTTGCAGAGCTAAGTTTTCATAGATCACATGAATAACAGAACAGCATTAAGGTCCTCCTTTATATCTGGAGAAAAACAGCTCTCATCTATCAGCTTGCTAAGGGCTGTTAAAGAATGGCTGACACCTCCCCAAAAAACATATTCTCACTTTTTAATCTTTCAAATATCTTTTTACCATCACTAAATTATCAACAGTTATAAACTACAGTTACAATTAGCTTCATGGACATCAAATACAAAAAAGAAAAGAAAAGTCATTCCCTTTTCCAAAATATGAAAGTATTGAACACACTCTGATCTTACTTGTACACTCACACGGACAAGAAATGTTTCTACAAAATATTCTTTCCACTTGGATTGTTTTAACTGTGTTCTGTTAAGAATAAGGCCATGCACTACTCCTTAGTTTACTTTAAAATATATATATTTTTTCCTCACCCCCCGCTCTCATGGCCCCAATATATACTAGACAAGAGCATGTACATAAGTATAGGAAGAGATAAAACTCACAACACATGGAACCCAGGAACAGGAATAGGAATAAAGAGACCAAAAGGGTAGGGGAAGGGGGTAAGGTGGAGAGGAAGTGGGGCACCTATTGCAATGAATGGCATATAACCACACGCCCCTATCCAGGGGGAAGAACAACAGAAACCAGAGGGAAAGGGAAACAGCAGTTGGTGTGAGATTTGAAAATAATTAACAATCTACAATCTATCAAGGGGCCAGGAGGAGTAGGAGTGGGTAGGAGGGAGGGAAAAAAAGAGATAACTGATCAATGGAAAGTAAATGTCTAGAAAAAATGATGGAATAGATGTGCGAATATGTCAGATAAAAATGAGGTATGGATTGTAACAAGAGTTGTAAGAGCCCTCAATAAAATGACTATTTAAAAAGTATATTTTTTTAAATTTGTGTGTGTGGTTGTGTCTGTTGTTGTTGTTGTTGTTGTTGTTGTTTTCGATGTATCTTTTCCCATAGAAGCATGTATAAAGATAGTCTTCAAAGTATAATCCGGGAGTCATGTGAAACCAGGCTACCAGTTGCCATTAGTCAATTGTCCCTGGTTTCAGAGTAGAACTGGGCTCAATACATGAAGAAATAGCATAAGCCCCACATCTGACGTCCTCAAATTTCAGGAGGAAGACAGAGAATTAAATTCAACACTAGCCAAAAACTGATTGCCAAAAGGCAGAGGTCACACCTGTCCCCATTCTGACACCAACTATCCTTCCCACTTGTCTTCTCATTCCCATAATTTGTTTCAGTGGCCACAGATAAGGCACAGACAATATAATAACTATATGGGGTTATTAGGTAACCTAACAGGTTAAGATAGTAAGGATACAGTTCTTTTGTCTACAGTGCTCTTCTCAGCCCTGCTGGCAGATATGTCCCATTGATCCTTGACATCTCAGCCATGTAAATCCTCGCCTTTGTCTCATTTTATGTGCCAGGAAGCCACCACTCTGCTTCATGGTCTTGATGCTGCTCCACTGATGTCTCATTCTCTCAGCACTATTCCTCTTCTCTGGCTTATGGTCCAAGCAGAGGGTCTCTGCTCTGCCTCATGATGTTGGTTGCCACAAAGTCTAGTGCCTCTGGTACCTCATCCACTTCAGATGGAATCTTCAACATGCTTACCTGGTGACTCTTCTTTCTTTCTCCTTAATTGTTTTCACCAGCCAAGAGATACAAAACTGACCCAATTCATTTCAAATATATAGATAGGAAGGCCAGAGAGATCTGGAATAGCCCATTGACATCAGTGTTGATTTAAAAAGAGAAGCTCTCATTTATGAAGTAATTCGAAGGCACTTTGGTGAACCTTAATAAAGATTATCTCATTTAATTTTCAAAAGTCCAAGACATAGATGTTATTATCTCCATCCATTTAGTGATTAGGAAATTGAGACTTGAAAGGTTGAATAAGTGACCCAAGACCAAAATGCTTTAGCCCTCAGTGTCTTTTTCCCCTGCTTTCACACCTGTGGGGATGTGTTAGGCAGAGTTCTCTAGAGAAGCAAAACCGGGACATTTAAGATTCTATATATAAAAGGATAGGTTTATATAGTGAGAAGGAATACAACAGCAAATTTGTCCAAACAGTGATACAGAGATCTCACTCCAACTCACTTTTGTGATGCACTTGATATACTGAAGGGCCTTCCAACTCATGCTGACCGCTGGTCCAAGGTCAAGGAAATAGACAGCAAAGTAGCTATCAGGAGATGCAAGACAAGCAGTCATCCTGCAGGAAGCAGACACGTCAATGTGGGACAGCAACAAAGGAAGATGAGAAGGCGAGGTATAGCAGAGAACAGCAGTGTGGTGATGCAGGTCACAATGGAGCCTCAAGTTGGATCATGGCACAGTGACATGATATACCACAATCCACAGGTTGGCTCAGTCCATGGGTAGTGCAGCACAAGGTTGAGGCAGAGCAGCTAAATGGTCTGATCACCAGAGACGAAGAGGAAGAGGCCAGCCTTACAGAGCCATTTATCTTAGTTGCCCTCCAATCAAGCTGTGACCTGATTGACAGGCTTAACTCCACCCACATGTTTCTATGGGAGTCATGTTGGCACACACACACACAAAAAAAAACTATCACAAGGAGAAAGATGAGGCTATCTGCTACCACAAAAAGTTACGGTCTTGGAGACTCACAGGGGCAGCTCTACCCTGTCCTATAGGGTTGCTATGAGTCAGCATTGATTCTATGTCAGTGAGTTTAGTTTGGGGTTTTTTTACCCCTGCACTAGTACCCAGAACCCAAGAGTTTTATAGACTGCAGAGATTTCCCAGGTTCTTAATCAGGAGATCAGTACATTTGAGCTGAAGTGAGAAGACTCCACTGGCAGCAAGAAGCAAACAAATGCACTGCACTGACTTGTTTTTCTCTCCTACTAAACTGTTAACAAGGAGCTCTGATGACGCAATGGTAAGCACTTGGTTACTGGCTGAGAAGCTGTTAGTTCGAGCCCAGCAGACCCACAGTAGACTGTCATGCAGAGCGGTGTGTACAATTAAAGAAGACAGAAAATGAGGTGCAGGAGACTCAACTCCATTCTCGGGAGGTAGAAGAGACCCGAGTTTATTCTTGAGACATCCAAACCTCTTGTTATTCATACACATCAAACAAATGGGCAATGCACTGATCTTGAATATTCCAAGTCCTCAAAGGGAAATATTTCAAAGGGGTACTAGGCCTGCAAGAGACAAGAGGTGCAAATGCTCCTTGAGATAAGGGACAACGGAAGCAAATGCTCTGAGAGCTATGCATCCTTTAATTGTGTATGTGAGGAGTCAGGCATCTGTAGGAGCATGTCTCGTGTTAGGGATGGTGTGCCACGACCTGTCACAAATGCTGGGAGCAGGTTATGTACACTTCCTTCCATGTCCTTGGTTTCCCACAGTTACCATCCCTACAAACCAGTGAGGATTTTATTTTTTAACATTTTACAATAGTATCTGCAACAAGAAAGAGATTTCTGGACTGTCTTCCCATCTGTGGTTCATTCCCACCACAACCCATACCCCCAGTCAGCTTTTCAAGATGAGAATGCTGTCTTTAGAAAAGTTTAAATGCAAGGTAAGGTTAAGACAAGTATACTATCTACAATTTAGACAGGTGGTGTTAAATTCAATTTCCTTTATTGTGATGTTTCTAACATATGGCAAATTCACACAAGAAATTATATGCAAATTCACACAAGAAATTATACATATGGAAAATTCACATAAGAAATATGGCAAGTACATATGGAAAATTCACACAAGAAATTATATACTGTGTTTCATTTCTAGAATAAAAATAGGTGGATCTTGACCAGTGGTTCTCAGCCTTCCTAATGCCATGACCTTTTAATACAGTTCCTCATGGTGTGATGAACCCCCAACAATAAAATTATTTTTGTTGCTACTTCATAACTGTAATTTTGCTACTATTATTAATCGGGTGACCCCTATGAAAGGGTCATTTGACCCCAAAGGGGTCATGACCCACAGGTTGAGAACCGCTGATCTAGACCATCCTGCGAAATTCCCTATACATCCTGCCATAGGTTTCACGGCTACAGGCACTTCCCATAAGTCCCATTATTCAGGTCCTATCCTAGAACTGGGGGTGGGGAGGCATAGGGCCTCCTCATGCCATGCCATCAGTTGTTCTTTTCATCCATAAACCCTCTCCATCACCTGTGGAAACACAAGCTGAGCCCTGACCTTAGTCATCTTAGTCAAGTAGTGGATCATGTAAGCTCTTAGAAAAAGCTAATTGGTTCTGAAACTTGTCCTACAAAGAACTGACACATAACAGTGATGCTGTTGAGCATCCCATGGGTAAAGACCCTCATTTGATACCTTTCAGTTAGGGTGGATTGTTTAATTCTGGGACAGTGAAGCAAACTTTTCGGTGTGTAGGATCCAAGGGAGAGAGTGGTGGCGGGATGGGTGTGTGTGCATGTGTGTAAAAACAATCTTTTAGATCAATGGCCACCAAGGGCCTTCCTTTGGAATCATACTTGGTGAGGAAAGGCCAGAGTGAAGGGCCCCCATGGACTGTATGATAGAATTAACTGCCCTTAGCTCAATGAGCATACACCAGTTGCCAGGTTTCTTTTTAATCACAAACACAGGAGAATTCCAAGGGCTGAAAGTCTCTTCAATAGGTCCTTCTTTCAGCTGTTCCTGAACTAATTCATTTAACACCTGTAATTTTTCTTTATGAATGGACCACTATTCTACCCACACTGGATCCATGGTAACAGGTTTACAACAGTAGCCCCAGCTAAAAATGTAAATAGCCTAAACCATGACAATTGTGTTTAGAAGTGGCCTTGGCCTTGATTGAAAAAGATCTTGTTCATTTTTTTTCTAATACACTCCTCCCCCTCGCCCCCAACCGCTTTTATTTACCATTTTCTTCAACATGGTTTGGGCTGTAGAGTTGTGGGGAGGTCTATAAAGCCAAGCTCCCCATTTTTGTAATGGATCTCTTTCCCAAAGCTTTAGGGGGTGACAGTGACAACAGGCTGAATTCATCCAGACTGCCCTTCAGGCCCTATACAATGTAGGATTTTCCACTTTGCCACAGCCTTTCCTGGTTTTCCTCCCGGATGATTCAGGAGTAGTGAGAGACCATGCCTTAACAACTGTTGCTGGCTCATGACAATGACATCGACTCTGGAATTTAAAAGCCCTGAGAACCTTTTTCCCTCAATGATTAATTCCAGAGAGGGGTATTCTTGTCTATCCATAACAGCGTTCCCAAACACTCCACGGCCTGTGGAAAAGTAAAGTCTAATTCCTAAGGCACTCTTCCCCGAGCGGTGTTTGCTTCACCAACAGGAATGTAAAGGAGTAAAAGTAACTGACCAATGCATTCTCCCTTCTTAATAACCCAGGGGATTTCAGTTTTGATTATAGCTTTCAATTATCCTTCACAATCCCAATCAATAACCCCAGTGACAAATTGAATACCATGAGTATTTAGGTTAGACTTCCCGAACAAAAGCCCAACTGTGCCTTCCATCACAGGCCTCCGCGCTCTGGTGCTAACACCTGCTGGGTGCACGCTGGATATTAACTGAACTTCTTGTCTAGTTAGTTCTAACGCTCCCTCTGGTGGTGGGGCTGAGTGATAAACTGGACAGGTTTGGGGCATTGTGGAGAGAGTTTGGCTGAGACTGTGCCTTCCAGAGTCCATTGGTAGGGGCCAGGAGCTGGCCCTACCTCTCATTTCTCTACTGGGCTTCTACAGTGATGGCTAATGATGTACCTTCCTACTGAATTTCAGGCAACATTGATTCACCCAATGATTTCCCTTTGGGCAACACGGACACAGATGGCTCTCACTGCTCTTGACCTGTCCCTGGCTATGGGATTGGGTGATGGGCATTGATGGCGATCTCTTTGAAAATGTTCCATCTTTCTACATTTAAAACATTTCCCTCTGGTCTGGTTAAATTGGCCATCGCTGTAACCACAAGATCAGCTTTATATGTTTCAGACCCAACTTCCTTGCAAACTTTAATACAGTCTAAAATTGTGCCCATTCCCATTAGGGACAGATTAGGGACAGATTTCAGCTTGGCAATCATGGCTAGCACAGTCATGACTAAAGTCCACACAGACTGTCTGCAGCATCTGTGTTACTGATGTGTTTACTAATGACTTCTTGCAGACGGCATACAAACTCTACATAGGGCTCAGCAATGCATCGGTGTATGGCTATGTAACTTGTTGTTTTTTCTCCAGAGGGAACTATCCTCTCCAAGGCACACAAACAAACATCATATATCTGCAAAAATATTTGTTCAGGAATCTGTAACAGGCTGCACTGGTGGCAAAGTCACCATTTCCTAGCAACTGATTTACATCTATAGACACTCTGTGCTCCATATTTCTATGTGCTTGCATAACTGGCCACTCGGCCCACTAGGTACGATGTTGCAAATAAACTGACAGGAAAAGGCAAGCTTTGGTTAAAGCACTCCAATCTGCGGGCAGAAGGAGCTCCTCTTCAGCCAGAGATCTGATCATGCCAAGTAAAAACAGAATCCGCACCACAGCTTGTAAACATGTTTGATATCTTTTAGCCACTTGAAAGGGAAAGAAGTATGGTTTCTATAGCCCAATGAGTTGTTTACACGGGGGGATGACCAATTCCAAGTACAGAGAATGTTAATCTGGTTTCTTCCTCCACTATTTCTCTCTCTACTCAGGTAAGCATAGGAAGCCCCACAACTTTGTTTAACCACCTCAAACGTTCCATTTGAATAATTTTCCTTTAATGCCATGCCTTAACTTACTGCCCTCGGACTCTCAGAGGATGCTATTTCCTGGAAGCACATAAACTCTGTTCATAAGTTTCTATTCCAAAGCAGGAAAAAAATTGGTAAGTCAGCAGCTGCTTCTTTAAGTTTCTTCAAGGTTTCCTCATCTAACTCATACTCGTGCAGAAATGTAGACGTTTGCTTTTGCAAATTTGGATAGCTCATACAAGACTTTCCACAACACTGACACATAAAGAAACAGAAGCCAAATAAGTGACGCTGTCTGCTCCAAAGCCGATGTTACGGTTTGAATTGCATTATAATGAAAAACCTCACTGAACATTGGCTGCAAGTCAAAGTATCAAGGTACATTGTCAACTCCTGTAAGCAGGGCTCCATCTCTGTTCCAAAAGACCCCGGTGACCACAGTGCTGAATTGCACTTACTGTTGCTTCTCCCTTGGAGGACAAATTCTGTCTTGACTTCAACAAAGCATCCAAAATTCATTAAACACCTACCATTGAAAGTCTTAAAATTTTAGCTTTCTTTCATAACTTTAAGTGTATTCCCTGCCTTTAAAGAATTCACATTCTAACTTTAGCATGTGAAAAAAAATTTTAATTAAAATCAGTTGCTGGCAAGTCAGTTACAATTCTCCGCAACACTATATGTGTAGAATAAAACTATTCATAAGGCTGTCAAGCCAATGACCTTTTGGAAGCAGATTCCCAGCACTTTCATCTAAGGTACCCCTTGGTGGGGTCAAACCACCAACTTTAAGTTGGTAGTCAGGTGCTTAGCCATTTTTGCCACCCAGGAATTCAAGCGGAGGATACAATAACAAACTCACTGCGATTGAATTGATTCTGACTCATGAAAACCCTATAGGAAAGAGTAAAACTGGCTCTGTAGGTTTGCGAGACTATAAATCTTTGCAGGAGTATAAAGTCTCAGAAGTATAGCGGTTTTGAACTGCCAACCTTTTGGTTAGCAGCACAGTGAGTAACCCACTTCACCATGACTGCTCCTAAGTCGAGGATAATGAAAGTGAAAATAATAAGATAATTTCTATATACAGGAATAAACGTAGCCATTGGTAGATCCAAGGCCAAATGAGAGGGCGTTTGATCAAGCTGGGGAGTGTCCTCTTGCAGAAAGTAACAGCTAAGTCTTGGAAGATGATGGGCATTAACTAGGATAGTTGTTTTGTTTCACTTTTTTCCAAAACCAATTTATTGGGAATTAATACAGATATCATAATTTTCCATAGTTAAACCACATCAAGTATTTGTTCAATTGCTACCACAATCAATTTCAAAACATTCTTTGGCTTCTTGAGCTCCCTTTATGCATCACCCGCACCCCCCGCCGCCACCACTGTACCCCAGAAGCCTTTATTCTACTTGTTGTACCTGTAAGTTCATCGATCCTGGGTTTCATACACTGAAATCTGAGATAAACTCCAATATGAACAAACAAAAAAATGCAGAAAATGTTGAAAACCAAATCAGGTCTAAAGTTCATCAGAGGGACAATCTATTGACAAGGTTTTAACTGTTCCAGTGAGGTTTTTCATTTTTATCTTGAAGTCATCTCTTCAATGCACACTGGTGACCAGTTTCTTCCCATGCCTCTATTATGAATAGAGGAAAATCACAAGGTTTATTTCCTATGTAAATCGCACACCTGTATCTTGGGCTTCCATTTTCATCCATATCCTTTTGCAAATCAAATTCTCAAAATTTTGGTCCTGACACTAATCCCTCCTTTGGCTCCAGATTATAATTTACAATCCTTCAGTCACTGATGTGCTTCTTACATGTGGGCTTAGTTGGCATCTCACTTAGAGGGCTGCTTGGTTGGAGACAAATCTTTAAGACCCAGCATGCTATTTTATCTGATAGCGGGGCACCATCTAATTTCTTCACCACACTTTGCTATAGCACCCATATCTTCTGTGTTCCCTTCCTGAGGGTGAATATCAAGCAGGGATATGATGTAAGAACTAATTATTCTTAAATTGTAGCTAGGATTTAGTGTGTGCCCAAAACCCATTCCTGGATCTATGTTATTTTTATCTGCCTTTGACTCCCTTTCAAATCCTCCTTGTTATTTTATGGTAGAGAGTTGTATCGATTATCCTCCTGGATCATAAATATCTTCAATTAATTTTGTCTTTGATTTTCCCCTGATACTAATTTTTTCTCATTAAAAATCATTTTGGGGGCTCTTGCAATGCTTATAGCAGCAATTCATACATAAATTAGTATCAAGCATATTTTTACATATGTTGCCATCATTTTCTAAACATTTACTTTCTATTGAGCTCTTAGTATCTGCTCCTCATTTTTCCTTCCCTCCACCCCCACCCTTGATAAATTATACATTATTATTATTGTCATATCTTATACTGATTGCTGTCTCCCTTCCTCCGTGATTTCTGCTGTTCATCCCCCATGGAGAGGGGGAGCGGTGTTAAGTGTCCATCATTACGATCAGTTCTCTCTTCCTCCCCTCCTCTCTACCTTCCTCCTACCCTCCTGCTATCGCTATTCCCATTCCTGTTCCTGGATTCTGTGTGTCGTGAGCTCTTTTCTTATCTGTACCTCTTCACATGCTTCGGTTTAGCCCACAGTGAAGGCAAGACTGGGGTCATGATAGTGGGAGGTAAGGAAGCCTCAAGGAACCAGAGAAATATTGTGTGTTTCATCAGTGCTATACTGCACCCTGGTTGACTCATCCCTTCCTGTGACTCTTCTGTGATGTCCTGTTTTCTACAGATGAGTTTTGGGTATCTGCTCCAACACCCCTTGTTCTCACTGATATGGTTGCTGTTGTTTTCATTTGTTTGTTTGTGTCTTCTGATGCCTGATAGCTTATACCATCAACATCTCTTGATCTCCCAGGTTGGTGTGCTTCTTCCATGTGGTCTTGTTGCGTCTCTGCTAGATGGATGCTTGTTTATCTTCAAGTCTTTAATACCCCAGATGCTATGATAGCTAAGCACCATCTGCTATCTTCACCATATTTGCTTATGCACCCATTTTGTCTTTGGTGATTGTGCAGGGAGGGTGAGCATCACAGAATGCCAAGTTATTAGAACAAAGTGTTCTTGTATTGATGGAGGGCATGAGCAGAGGACCAAACTCCATCCATTCCCTTATAAATATATGTACCTAGGCCAATACCTCTATTTTTATGAATTAATGAATTTACATATGTATTCACCTATGCTTTTGCCTCTATCCATAGCTTTGCTTCCTAGATCTTTCCTCTGTTTCCTTTTACCTTCCTCCTGCCCCTCCATCAGACTTGCCCTTTTTCTGCCTCTTAGTAATTCCTCTCAACTAGATTACTGTTGCTCCAAAAAGCCCAGGTTCTCTAAGTCCACCTCATTGTTGATTTTAGTTGCCTAGTTATTCCCCTGTCTAGGGCATTGTTTGCTCACCACTCCCTTCCACCGCTTCCTTCTCCCTGCAAGTCCCTCCAGAACCATCAGTCTTATCGCTTTCTCCTCAAGCTTGCTTCCCATGCCTATCTTATATATGTAGGGAAACCAACAATAACAGAAACCAAACAAAAAGAAAAGATTGAATAAAAAGAGAATAATAACTAGCAAAACAAACAAACAAAAGAGCATAAACGATTCCAGGTCTGTCCACTGACCTTTATGACTATCTCCCCATTGGTCCTGGGGGAATTCTGGGAGCTGCCCCTCCTAACCTGCAGTCTATTTTGGGGGCTTATCAGGGGCTTTCTAGCTTTGCTTTGCTCCTGTTGCTGATCTCTTATTTTCCCTTTTTGGTTCATCCCACTGTGGGGTGTTCAGACCAGACTAACTCCCTGTCATGTATCCTCAGGATTGTCCTCTGTCACGGTGTGCTCCTGTGAAGAGACATCATGTCTTGAGCTGTTGTTGGCCCTACAGTCCTCTCTGTGCCTTAGCAGCTCCATATAGGGACATTTTTCTTTGGGCTTGGTGTGACACTATGGGATCTAGACAGTCCCTCTCTCTTTTTCCCTTATGGTTTGCTTCCATGTGAGCGTGGCATGCCAGCCCCTCCACCAACCTGTAAGTTTAGTGTTACCCTCTATATCACATACTTCTAGGGAGGGGTCAGTTTGACTCTGATTGGTGCCGGCCCAGTAGCCCACAATTTTCATGCATTGCTCCACATGGTTATGTTGCCTTCAAGGTTTGGGGTGTGCATGTACATTCCCAATTCTGTGAAGACATACTCTCCCCCTGGGTGGGTTGGTGACCTACTTTCCCAATATCATCGGCTCCCTTCACCCCTCCTTTTTTCCCTCCCCCTTCCCCTTATTTGTGTTGGAATAACATGTACCTCCTTGAGTTTGGTCTGACCCCCACCCGAATGCCTTTATCTCAACCTGTATAGTGTGAGTTAAGTTGCTTTTCTTCTATACCTACTGTGCTAATTATACTTACCTCAGGGGACTCATGCTGTACTTGTCCTTTTGTGATTGGCTAACTTCACTTAGCATAATTTCCCACAACTCTTCCCATGAAATGATGTGCTTCATGTGATCATCAGTGCTTTTTTTAGTGGTGTATAGTTCCCCATTGTGTGTATGTGCCAGAGTTTTCTTATCCACTAGTCTATTGATGGAAATTTAGGTTGTTTCTGATTCTTTGTGATTGTAACTTGTGCTGCAATAAACATTGGATCGCAGATGACTGATCATGGTTTATTTCTTACCGCTTCTGGGTAGAGGGATAGCCTAATAGAGGGATAGCTGGGTCATAAGGGAGCTCAATTTCCATTTGCTTTAAATATCGCCAGACTGTTTTCCACAGAAGTTGTATGTATCTACATGACCACCAGCAGTGGAGGAGAGTTCCTATCTCACCACTTCCCCTCCAACATTTGTTGCTGTCTGGTTTTCTGATTTGGGCTATCCTCAAGGGTGTTAGGTGAATCACATGGTTGTTTTAATTTGCATCTCTCTGATAGTTAATGATCGGGAGCATTTTCTCACACGTTCGTTGACCATATGGGTCTCCTCCCTACTGAATCTTCTTTTCAGCTTTTTCCCACTTCCTCGGGGGGTGGGGGGGGGTATCTGTTTTCCTCTTTTTGCAGGCAATGAAGGTATTGTAGATTTTAGTAATAAGCCCTTTGTCTGTTGTGTCATTGCTAAAAACCCTCTCCCAGTCTGTGGGTTGTCTTTTTACCCTCTTGGTGAAATCTTTCGATGCACATGGATGTTTTGTCCTTAGTATATCCCACTTGTCAACTTCAGGTTCACTTATATGTGTATCTTTCCCTATTGTAGTTAATGTATTCCCTGGGCCAGGGTTCTTAGGTTTGTCCCAATTCCTTTGTTGATGGCCCTGATAGTTTGGGGTTTTATGTTGAGCTATGTGATCCACCTTGAGTTTGTTTTTGTGCATGGGTGAGTTAAGGGTCTCGTATCATTTTTCTACAGATAGATATCCATTGTCTACAACACCACTTATTAAAGAGGCTATCCACATCCCACTTGATGTTTTTTGGACTCTTGTTGAAAATCAGTTGCCTATATGCTAATGGATTTCTTTCTGGGTTTTCTGTTCTTTTCCATTGGTCTGAGTATCTGTCATTATACCAGAAACATGCTGTGACTGTGCAATAAGTGGTAAAGTGAGACAAAGTGAGCCCTTGGAATTTGTCCTTCTTCTTGAGGAGTTCTCTGCTAATTCTTGGCTTCTTACCTCTCCATATGAAATTAGTGATCAGTTTTTCCAAATTCTTAAGGTTGTTGGTATTTGAATCAAGATAGAGTTAAACTTATATAGTGCCTTTGGAAAGATTAACATCTTTACTATATTGAGTCTTATGATCCATGAGCATCAGATACTCTTCCATTTATGGAGGTCACTTTTGGTTTGCTGTAGTAGGGTCCCGTAATTTTCCTTATATAAGTTTTGGGGTATTTTGGTTAAATAGATCAGTATTATTTCCATTTGTTCTTGGTTATTATGAAGAGTACTGTCTTCTTGATCTCCTCTTTCATGGTCTTGTCCAATGTATATAGCAAACCAATAAACTTGTTTGTTGATCTTGTATCCTGCCACTCTTCCATATTCCTCTATCACTGTCAGTACTCTAGTTATTGAGCTTTGGGGGTTTTCAATGTATAGAATCAGGCTGTCTGCAAATAATGACAGTTTAATCTCCACCTCTCCCAATTAGGTACATTTAATGTCATTCCACTATCTTTTGTTGATAGCTAGGACCTCCAGTAAAATGTTGAGTAATAGGGACAAGGGACATCCTTGTCTAGTCCCTGTTTTGAAGTGGCATTGTTTTTTAGGTTTTCCCCATTGACTATGATGTTGGCTGTTGGCTTTTCATAGATAGCTTGTATTAACTTGAGAAATTTTCCTTCTGTGGAGATTATATAATCTGGTGTTAATTTGAGAGGATTAAGAGTGAAAAAGCAGAATTTAGCCTGTCAATCAGATTGCAGCTTGGTGACCTCATTTGGAGGTGCTAAGGAGCTATACAGCTCTTTGGAGGACAAAGGCTCACTCCCTGCTAGTCACTGCAGCTGACAAGATACATGGAACTATGCTAATGCCCTAAATTGGAGGAGTCACGTGGAGACCCTTGCCAGCACTGAGATGCTTACAACACCACTCGATCCACAAGACTACCTATCCCCTGGTCTCTGCTTTTCCTGCATTTGGCATTAATGCATGTGTTTCATGAGTCTGAAGAGGATGTTATTGATTGGTATCGGGTATTTGAGCTAATATCGGATTTATGAACTTGATCTGGACTGGGTTGGGATGTTTTCTCAATATTCATCTGCTCTTGTGTATAAAGCTCTTTCTTATACACATAAGTGTCTATGAATTTGTTTCTCTAGTCCACCAAGACTACCACACCTTTCATTCCTATCTTCTTGGGTGTCTTAATTAGGAATGGGTGTTGGATGTTGTCAAATGCTCTTTCTGCATCTATTGATATTATCATGTGATTCTTAAACTTTTTCTTATAGTGTGGTGTACAATATTAATGGATTTTCTAATGTTAAACCAACCCAGCATCTGTGGAATAAATCCCACCTGTTCATGATCGATATGTTCTATAAACTTTTGTATGCTATTAGCCAATATTTTGTTAAGGAATTTTATGTCTATGTTCATTAGATATATCAGTCTGTAGTGCTCTATTCCTGTGGGATCCTTGGTCTGCTTGGGTATCAGAGTTATACTGACTTCACAGAATGAGTTTGGGAGTTTTCGATCTTTTTCTATGCTCTGGAATAATTTATCTCTTTCCTAATTACTTGGTAGAACTCCTTTGTGAAGCCATCTAGATTGGGAGTCTTTTTGTTGGTAGTTTCTTCTTTTCCTGTGTGTCTGTTGGAGTTATTGGCCTCTATCTGGGATCATCTAAGGAGGGATAGTTTTTCCAAGTATTTCTCATGTCTTCCACATTGTTGAATTCATTGGAGTATAGATTTTCATAGTACTTTTTAATTATCCTTTTAGTCTCCTTGGGGTCTGTTGTGATTTCCGCTGTTTCATCCCTCAGTCTGGCTATTGATGTTTGCTCCTTCCTGTCCTTGGTTAGGCTTGCCAGTGGTCCATTGATTCTATTGATCCTTTCAAAGAACCAGCTTTTTGCTTCATTGATTTTTTTTTGCATTGTTCTCTTTTCTTCCTATTTGTTTAACTCTGGCCTGATTTTTATTATTTCTTTTCTTTTGCTTTGGAGGGATTGGTCTGTTGACTCTGTTCTAGTTGCTGGAGGTTTAGTGATAGTGTATCAGTCATAAGTCACTCTTCGTTTTCCTTAAGTGCACATATTGCTATCCAGCCACCTCTGATAAGTGCTTTTGCTGTATCCCATAGGTTTTGGTACATTGTATTCTCACTCTCATTGGTTTCTAGAAACTTCCTAATATCCTCTCTATTCTGGGCATTCATGTCACAGAAGATCATTATTCACACTCCAGTTATTTGCCCTTGTTTTTCTCGATGTCCTTTTATTGATCTCCAGCTTTATGGCATGGTGATCTAAGAGGGATATCTGGGTGATCTCTATATGTGTGAAGTTACTCAGGCTTGATTTGTGTCCCAGCATGTGGTCTATTTGAGAAAATGATCCATGTGCACTTGAAAAGAATGTGAATTTTTATATTTGGATGGTAAGCTCTATAAAAGTCTATCAGGTCCAGTTACCTAATTGTCATGTTTAGCTCTGTAGCCTCATTACTGAGCTTCTTTCCCTGTGTTCCATCTTTCTCTGATAGTGGTGTATTGAAGTCACCTACTATGACTGTTGTATCTCTGGTTTCTTTATTCATCTTTTGAATAGTTTGATGAATTTCACAGTTCTCATATTAGGCATGTATATATTTATTATGCTCATAAGTTCTTGATCTACTGATCCTTTGAGCATTATATAGGCCCCATCCTTGTCTCTTGTTATGGTTTATAACTAAAGGTTGATTTTCTCAGAGATTAGGATTGCAATCCCTTACTTTTTTTAAGGTGGCTTTTCCCTGGTATATTTTCTGCCAGACTTTTATTCTTAGTCTATTTTTGCCTGCCTTCTTAAGATATGTCTCTTGCAGCAACAGATTGATGGGCTATGTTTTCTGAACCAGTCTGATAGCCTTAGGTTTTAAATTGATGAGTTAAGGCCATTGACATTCAGAGTTATCACACTGTGGATTCATTGTTGTCATCTGGTACCTTTTGTGTTGGGTATTTTCCTTTCTCCCTTCATATCAGTGTGTTATGTTGCGAGTGGGCTTCATTATTGTTTCTTTTCCCTCTGAGGTCATGTTATCTTGGTAATTGTTACTGGTGTGTTGGTTTCTGGGTAGAGTTGGGATATATGATCGTCTCCGGCTTGTGCTTGACAGGTACTGGTTTTCTGGCAATAGTGGGTCTGCAAGGATTTTCCACAGGATTTGGTGTCTTATGGCATATTCTTTGACATTTTTCCTTGTCTAGGAATACTCTTACCTCACTGTCTATCTTAATAGAAAGGTTGGAAGGGTAGAGGATTCTTATGCTGGTGGGTTTTTTCTTTCAGCTTTCTGAAGATGTTATTCCATTCTCTCCTCTTGTTCATGGTATCTGCTGATAGGTCTGAGCATATTCTGAGCACAATTGTATGTGACTGCCTTTTTTCCTCTTGCTGCTCTTAAAATTTTCTCTTTTCCTCGAGGTTGGATAATTTAACTATTTTATACCTTGATGGGTTCCTCCTTGGATTTAGTCTAATTGTTGTCCTCTCTGCTTCCTGTATGAGTGTCTGATTCTCATTCATTACAATAGGGAAGTTTGATTCCAAAAATTCCATCACTAATTTAGCTGTTGGCTTCTTCATTGTGTCTTGTTCTGGTAGACCAATTATTCAAATATTGTTCCTCTTGATGGCGTCTGTAATTGATTTCAGGTTTTCTTCTGATTATCTTGGTTTGATTATCTTCTTCTGTCTGTCTTTCCCATTTGTTGAAGTTTGTATGGTTGTCCTCAAAAGCACTAGTACAATTCTCTGCCTCTTCTAGTATGTTTGTGAGATCTGTGATCTTGTGCTTTGGTTCTGTTACCTTGTTAGTTTTTGTATGTCCCTTTGGTGCGTGGCCTTCACCCCCTCTATCGTGGACTTCATCTCCTCTATCATTGTATCTTTAATCTGCGTTGCTTCCCTCATATCCTACATGACTCCAAGCAACTTTCTGAAGATTTATTTTTGTGACAGATCCACACCTAATTCTTCTATGATTTTCATTAGCTCTGCTGTTGTGTTTTGTTTTTCATGTTTCTTGTTGAGGGTGTTATGGTATGTTTCTGTTTTTGCAGTGTTTTAGAAGAACTGGGAGCCATGTTTCTAGGATACAAAGGTGCACTGAGCTCTTTCTATGTATGACTGTTAAGAGTGTCTTTTTTAAAAACCATTTTATTGGGGCTTCTTACAACTCATCACAACACACACATGCATACATTTTGTCAAGCACATTTGTACATGTTACCATGTTTCAAAACATTTTCTTTTACTTGAGCCCTTGTTATCAGCACCTCATTTTCCCCCTTCCTCCCCCCTCCTTCCTTTATGAAGCCTTGGTAATTAATAAATTATTTTAATTTTTTTCATTTCTTACAATGACCAATGTCTCCTTTCACCCACTTTTCTGTTGTCCATTCCCCTGGGAGGGGGTTATAAGTAGATCATTGTGATTGGTTCCTCCTCACTCCCCTACCCTCCCCATACCCTCCTGGTATGGCTACTCTCAATATTGGTGCTGAGGGGTTTATCTGTCCTGGATTCCCTGCACTTCCAGCTCTTATCTGTACCAATGTACATGCTCTGATCTAGCTGGGTTTATAAGCTGGAATTGGGGTCATGATAGTGGGGGAAACCATTAAATAACTGAAGGAAAGTTATATGTTTCATCAGTGCTATTCTCATCTCTTCCTGTGACCCTTCTGTAAGATGTCCAATTGTCTACAGTTTGCCTTTGGGTTTCCTCTCTAAACTCCTCATTCACACTGATACAATTTTTTTGTTCTGGGTAATTGATGCCTGACACCTGATCCCTTTGAAACTTCATAATCACACCAGCTGGTGTGCTTCCTCCATGTATGCTTTGTTGCTTCTCAGCTTAATGGCCGCTTGTTTATCTTCAGTCCTTTAAGACCCCAGATGCTATATCTTTTTATAGCTGTGCACCATCAGCTTTCTTCACCACATTTATTTATACATCCATTTTGTTTTCAGTGATCATGTCGGGAAAGTGAGTATCATGGAATTCTAGGTTATTAGAATAAAGTGTTCTTGCATTGAGGGAGTCCTTGGGTAGTGGCCCAATGTCTGTCCACTACCTTAATACTTAACATTTAAATATATGTACATAGGTCTATTTTCCTATCATTATATATAAATGTAATTACATATGTACATGCCTGTATTTAGACCTCCATAAATGCCCATTGACATCCTAGTTCTTTCCTATATTTCCTTTTACTTTCCTCTTTTCCCACTATTATTTTTGGCCTTCATTCAAGTTTTAGTAATTTCTTTCGGTTACATTACCCTTGATCAAGCCCTACCAGACCTCTTACATCCTCCCCACCATCGATTTTATATCACTTCTTGTTCCCTTGTCCTTGGGTTTGTTAACACCCACTTTCTTTCCCATGCCTCCCTCTCTCCCAGGTCACCCTCAGAAACATCGGTCACTTTGTTTTCTCCTCTGGATTGTTTATCCTACCTATCTTATCTAGATAGACATGAAGAGACAATATAAGCACAAAAACAAGAAAACAACTAAAGAAAACAAACAAAACCTAATGACACAAAAAAGAGAAGGCTATAAATATTTCCAGGTTTATTGGTTGACCTTTAGGAGTCTTTTCCAGTCAAGTCTGATGGGGTTCCACACCCTGATCCCAAAGGTTATTTTTGGCATTCCCTGGGGATTTCCTTGCCTTGCTCCCCTTGCTACTCCGTTGCATACCCTCAGCATTTCTCCCCGGTGTGGTGGGGTCAGATCTAGCACAATTCCAGCACTGTGCCTCCAGTGTTGTCCCTCATAGTGCTGTGAGTCAGTGAAGGACCTTGTGTCTCGATATGGGGTTGGCCCTATAATCCTCTCTGTGCATTGTCTGTTCTGAGCAGGAATATTGTCCTTGGGTCCTTCCCTCTTCATTTGCTCCTGTGTGATCTGATAAGACGTACCCTTCTCCCTGATCTGTAGCTTCAGTGCTGTCCTCTTAACCCTATAACTCCTAAATTTTTAATTTCAGGGGAAAATTTTTTTGTTTTTATTCTTTACTAGATATCGATATATATTAATATATACATTTTAATGAACTGTTACAAAAATGTCATGCTCAGTGTTGTAGGGTTAAGGGAATTCTCCTGTGGGGGGAGGGTGTGGGGTGTCCAGTCCATACAGTTGGGATTGGGGCTGGCCTGGCAGACCTATTAGCTCCCTGCTTCATGTCAACATGTTATATTCACCTCTTGGTTCACCCGGTTAAAGTCTGGTTCCCCTCTCACTCTCCTGTGGAGATATAAACAACACCCTCCTCTTAGGTGAGTTAGAGCCCTGTTCCCCCACTACCCATGTCTATTTTCTCCTTCACCCCACCTCCCTTTAAGTTGGATGCCTTATGTATCTCTGGATTGGGTCTGGCCCCTGCCATATTACCTGGACCTCAGCCAGAAATGCATGTATATAATTGATTTTCCCCTATCCCCCTTTTGCATTTTAAGCTTACCTCAGTGGACTCATGCTTGACTTGTGCTTGGCTTACTTTGCTTAGCATAATTTCCTCCAATTCTTCCCATGCGGCAATGTGCTTCATGTGTTCATCACTGTTTTTTATGGACATGTAGTATTTCATTGTATGTACCACAGTTGTGGCTGAACATACCTACAGGTCCACCAGCAGTGGACTAGAGTTCCTATCTCACCATAGCCCCTTCCACACTTGTTACATTCTGATTTTTTTAACTGGGCTATATTTTAAGGTGTTGGTGGTATCTTATAGTTGTTTTAATTTGCATTTTCTTTGTAGCTAATGACCAGTAACATTTTCTCATATATTTATTGACCATTCAGATTTCTGCCCTTGTGAAACTTCTCTTCAGGTCCTTTCCCCACCTCCTCAGTGGGCAATTAGTATTTTTATTTTATAAGCTAGCAGAACACTATAGGTTTTAGTGATAAGGCCTTTGTCTGGTGTGTCATTGCTAAAGATGTTTTCCCAGTCCATGGCTCTCTTATTACTCTCTTGGTGAATTCTTTCTATGTATAGAGGTAGATGCTAAAGTCAAGTAAAGCAAACCCTCCCACTCTGCCCTGCTTGAGGAGTTCTATGCTAATTCGGGGCTTCTTCCCTCTCCATATGAAGTTGGAAGTCAGTTTTTCCAATTCTTTGAAGAAAGATGATGGCATTTGTATTGGGATAGCATTACACTTATATAATGCCTTGGGAAAACTTGACATCTTTACTATATTTAGTCTTTCGATCCATGAACATAGGATAGTCTTCCATTTGTTGAGGCCACTCTTGGTTTCTTATAATAGTGTTCTGTAGTTTTCCTCATATAAATCTTTTGGTTTTTTAGTCAGGTATATCCCTAGATATTTCAATTTGTGCTCGGCTATTGTGAAGGCTACTACCGTTTTGATATCCTCTTCCACGGTCATGTCCAAAGTATATAGCACTCCAATAGACTTCTGTTTGTTACTCTTGTATCCTGCCACTCTGCCTTATCCCTCTATTGCTTCCACCACTCCCCCTGTGGAACTTTTGGGATAGTCCATATATAAAATTATATCATTTGTGAATAATGATAGTTTTATGTCTTCCTTCCCCAGAAGAATACCTTTGATGTCTTTTCTTTGCCTTATGGTGTTAGCTAGAACCTCCAGTATGATGTTAAATAAGAGTTGGGACAAGGGACATCCTTGACTAGTCTCTTTTCAATGGGATTGTTTTTATCTTTTCTCCATTTACTACCACGTTGGCTGTTAGCTTTTCATATATAGATTGTATTATATAGAGGAATTTTCCTTCTATTCCTGTTTTCCTGAGAATATTAAGCAGGACTTGGTGTTGGATTTTGTCAAATAATTTTTCCACATCAATTGATATTATGTTCTCAGTAAGAGGTTTTTGAGGACTTCCTATAGCCTACTATGATGGTGAATCAAACTGATGTGTAGGCAGGGTGTCATGGTGACTCAATGGTCAATAGCAGTGAGGAATTGTTTGGAATGAGGCTGCTGATTGTAGGTATGCCACTGGGCAGGGATGGGGCAGGCCTGAAAGGGTGTGTGATCGTCTGGTCTGGACTGTCAGGCCACAGTTTGTAGCCTTTCAAAGACACACTGTGGGGCCCCAGACTGGTTGTACCTGGTTTTTGTTATTTTTTAAAACCTAGGCTGTGCTTTGGAGATTAGCTTTATGGCTACCTTGTTATATTAATGGATGTTAATGGACAGAGTTCTGCAGACTTACATTCAAAGTTACACATAGGACCATAGCCTGGAATTGAAAGAGTTTTTACACACACAAAAACAATTTTCCCCTTTTTATCATGGGCAAATGAGGTGCCCTGGTATCAGGGTTGTGCTGTGCTGTCCCCTACGGAAGAGGGAACAGCTTATCAGAGTGGTGTGGGGGGCCAAGGAGATCTGACTTGGGCCCTGGCTTCCCTCCTGTGTCCCTCTGACTCTGTCCTGTAGACACTGCCAGTTGTGCTCTGTGGAACTGCATTCTGCCACAGGTAAATACCCCAGCAGCTCTTCAATTGTTGTCTAATTATCTATCACTGCCCACTCTGGCAGACATGGAGCAGGGGTGAGGTGGGAAAGGGTTTGTTGATGTAGTCACTCTACTGCTGGCAGAGGAGGAGATTTGCAGCACCCTAGACTGCAGGCACAGCCTGTATGATTTGGACTATGGGATTCGAAACATCCGTAAAATCTGGTAAATGTAAAGAATTATGGTTCAGGAAAATCAATGGCCAAATAACAGGATGAGCAAGTGCTGGCTGGAAAAAAAAAGTACAATCAAGAGAGAAGGAAAAGAATGGAGGGAGAGAAGAAAGAAGAAGAAGAGAGGGGGAAATAGCAGACAAGAAAGCTGGAAGAAAAAGGAAGACAAGACTTAAAAGGAAACCTTTAAATTGGCTGACAACAATTTTAAATAAGCTTACGAGGTTGACATGGTTACTAAAAGTGGTTAATGGAATATGAGGTTGCATTAGTAGATCAAAGGAAGGAGTGGCTAGCTCTTGGAGGCTCTCAGTGAACCTGGGGTATGACCAATTTTAGACAGCAGTCTGGGGAAATTACTGCTTCCTTCAGGACTAGGGTTTAGGAAGTGTGGTAGACACCATCCTTCTGTACCTGACAAGGGATTAGCAGAGCCTGTACACAGACACAGTGAATTTATAGTGTTTTAGCAAGTTCTCAAATTGCTAGTACCCCAAATCTATTTTTAGCACCCAGCCTCCCAGGATTGGTCTGCTTACCTCTTTTCTGGTCACATAGCAGAAGCACTGGATGGGTGATTCTACCTGGATGCCATCTTGATTCCGATCCTGGTACTAATTTTTTTAAGCACTGTTGAGAGAGGGATACAGAATCAATCCTTTCATGGTTGAATGCTATTTACACAAATAATAAATGTTGGTTGTCAGGGGGAATTTACAATAATATTCACTGAGAATGTAGGACAGTTTTGAAAGAAAGGCTACCAGAAAGTGCTCCTGGCAGAAGACACCATACTATGTGCCCATAACGACCAGTCATTTGGTAATCCTAGAGAGTCAAATTCAAAGTAAGGATTCAAAGGGAGACAGGCTAACGAGGCAGTCTGAGCAGGGCTGGCTTGAGAGCAACTGAAAATCCAGAAAGTGTCACATAGATTTGCATCAGTTTAGAGAAAGCGGGGAGAAGGAACCCTGGAGGCATAGTGGATTTTGAGTTGGGCTACTAACCTCAAGGTCAGCAGCTCTGCAGGAAAAATAAATCAGAATCTCTGCTCCCAAAGATTTAGTCTCGTGATCAGGAACTGGAGTGCTTAAGACTGGATACACATGACCCAGTACAAGAGTACTGGACTTCAAAAACCTAGTGGAAAATGGAATTTTAAAATAAAGGATTTTTTCCAATGGACTTTTGGAAGCCACCTTGCAAAAAATTGTAAAAAAAAAAAAAAAAAAAGCCAGTTGTCATGGAGTCCATTCCAACTCGTGTTGATGAGTGTGTCTGAAAAGAACTGTGCACAGCGTGTTTTCTTTTCTTTTTTTAATCATTTTATTGGGGGCTTGTACAATTCTTATCTCAATCCATACATACATCCATTGTGTCAAGAATATGTGTACATTTGTTGCCATCATCATTCTGAAAACATTTGCCTTCTACTTGAGCCCTTAATATCTACTGCTCATTTTCTCCCTCCCTCCCCACTTCCCCCTACCTCATGAACCCTTCATCATTCATAAATTATTATTATTTTGTCATATATTACACTGTCCAACATTCCCCCCACCTTCTTCTCTGCTGTCTATCCCCCAGGGGAGAGGCTATACGTAGATTCCTGTAATCAGTTCCCCCTTTCTACCCCACATTCTCTCCATCCTCCAGGCATAGCCATTCTCACCACTGGTCCTGAAGGAGTCATCTGTCCTGGATTCCCTGTGTTTCCAGTTGCTATCTGTACCAATGTACATCCTCTGTTCTAGCCAGATTTGTAAGGTAGAATTGGGATCATGATAATGGGGTGGGGAGGGGGAAGGAAGCATTCAAGAACTAGAGGAAAGTTACATGTTTCATCGTTGCTACCCTGCACCCTGACTGGCTCATCCCCTCCCCACAACCCTTCAGTAAGGGGGTGTCCGATGGCTACCAATGGGCTTTGAGCACGGTGGGTTTTCAATGGTCAATCTTTGATAAATAGATTGCTAGACCTTTCTCCTGAGGCACTTCTGGGCAGGCTCAAAACTCTAACTTTTTAGTTAGCAACCAATCACATTAACCATTTGCACCATCCAGACCCCTACAAGTCCTGGTAGGCTATGCTTTTCTGAACTTACTAAGTCAAATTTCCAACTTTTGTGGCAGTTCATTTAGTTTTGTGACTTTGAGAAACTGCAAACTACCAGGCTTAAACTAAGACTATCTCAGATGACTGGAGCCAATTGGTTACCACAGAAATGGTGCTTATACAGAAATTATTCCTAAAATGTACCGTGTGTGAGCTTCTTGGAGGCATCAGAATATGACAAGGAAGAAAGTCTAGTGAGTTTAGAGCTTGGTGAATTTTGTATGAGCTGTGTTTTTTGTAGTGGTGGTGGGGAGGGGAAGATATATATATTTGCTAAAAACAGTATCCTTCCTCCCCTTAGAATCTAATAAAGCTTCAATCCAGGAAATTCAGCCTGATTTACCTTTATTTCATCACATTCCATAGGAGTTGACTTAGGAAATGATTTTTCAGCAAAAGCTCGAAAATGCAAGCCCTGTCAGCCAGCAGGCACTGGTTGACAGTATGCAAATGTCTCGGCAGGAATCCCTATGGAAATAATCTTCCCTTCCCCACTGCTTTGTATTAGCCCTGTGGAGCTTTTAAACATAAAATCAGGGGTTCCCGTTTACCAAAGGTCAGTCCTGGAAAATCTCCCACTCCTTAGAGTAGAATTCCTTTTGGGATTCCCAAGCTGAACTTGATTTCCTGAATTTACCAAATGTTTATTCTCATTATAGTTTTATGTCCTCTAATTGGGGAAAGTCTGCCTTTCCAAAGACGTAACTATTTCTAACCAGATCCCATGGCTTCTGAGAAGCCTGCCAGGAGAATTATTAGTGCTATACATTTCAGTACTCTCTTATTTCACCATTTGAAGGGAGAAACTTCACCAACATCATCCCCTCCCTCAATCAGAATTTATTCATTTCCAAATGCATTAACAAGGACACACAGAGAAAAACCTGTGGATTCCCTTGAAACTAGAGGCTTACAGGCTAGAGTTTTAAGTTATTATTATATATTCCTTCTTTCATTGATGGCTAGCAGCCATCCAATTGAACCTCAACTCCTGAAAACATCGCTCACAGCAGAACTAAACACTGCCAGGTCTGTGCTGGCTTCGTGATGGGTTTCCAGTGATGGGTTTGCATTGGCTGATTTTTGGAAGTAGTTTTTCAGGCCAAGTGCCTGGGGACTAAGAGCTGTTGAGAAGTGGGAGGCCAGTAGAGGGGGGCGGGGGGAAGAACCGGCTCTGCTTCTGTCCCCAGGCCCCAATCAGGGAAAGGCTTACTGCAAACTCTGTCCCTTCTGGAAGCTTGAGTAGCAGCAACCTCCCTCCACCCCCTACCCTACCCTGCCCCCTCCTGGGCCCCTCAGAATACTCAGGTCCTTCTCAGAAGAGCTCCCTCAAAATCCACATCAATGGCCTCTTTCACAAGAACTACAATAATAGAGGTCCGTTAGTCCACTGGACTGATTGTTTCTTTATGGATTTATATTCTCACTTCTCTTCTTTCCTGTCAATGAGCACAGACCAATAGTTGCATCTTAGATGACTATTCACTAGAGTTTGAGACCCCAGTTACTACTTGTGTTAGTTTGGTAGACTAGAGAAACACATTCATAAACACTCATAGGTGTATAAGAAAGAGCTTTATATACAAGAGCAATTGAATATTGAGAAAACATCCCAGCCCAGTCCAGATCAAGTCCACAAGTCGGATATTAGCCCATATATCTTCTTCAGACTCACGAAATACATGCAATGATGGCAAATGCAGGAAGATCACAGGTCAGTGAGTGGGAAGTCTTGTGGATCCAGTGGTGTTGTAAGTATCTCAGTGCTGGCAGGGGTCTCCATCTGGCTTCTCAAACTCCAAGGCACTGCTTGCATCCGGATAGCTTCATGTGGCTTCTTGTCAGAAATGTCTCACAGGGAGTGAGCATGTGTCCCGCCTCCAATGAGCTCTTTATCTCCCTATCATCTCCAAGTGAGGTCATCAAGCTGTTACCTGATTGACAGGCTAAACTCCACCCCTCCACTCTTAATCCTATCCAATTGACACCATATTATGTAACTACCACATTACTCATCAAAGTGGAATATAGAACATTATCTTTGTGAACTATGTTATGTCAATTGATGGTGACAAAGAATATATTTGAATAATCACAAAGTATTTGTTATAAATGAAGTACCTGTAGGGGCAGTAAATTATTTAAGGTGGCTCTTCTAGCCAAATTCTCTATCTCCTTCCAAATAACCTTTCCCAACATGTGCCTGGTAAGAAGGTTGGGGGAAGATACTGATAGGAAACACTAATTGTTAACAGGATTCCTTGGAGTGCCATCAAGCAGGAGAAAGAGCCAGGAGTGAGTGCCCCCTCTGGACCTGAGATCCCTACACAATGAATCTCCTGGATCCAGGTGGCAGCTATACCACCAGAGAAGCAACAGCAGAACCAGGAGCCAGAACAAGAAACAGTGTTGGACTTTCCCAACCCACGAAGCAAGTCAGGAATAAGACGTGTGCTTTTGTGCAGGAGGCTGACTTTCAGAGTGGGATGCTGCTGGGCACTTAATTGGGGAAGTCTGATGAGCTGACCCACAAAAAGTAAGCTGAATGCTTTTGGAACGACACCAGAGTGAGGTTTGTCTGGGCACTTAATTGAGGGAGGGAGGTTTTCGGACCCACAGTGGTTAAGCTGAATACCTTCTTTTTGAGGTTTGTAGCAAAGTGGTATGCCCTTTGGGTATTTATTAACAAACTTGACATAGCTCTACAACATGCCCTGATAAACAAGTCAACCCTGAGCATTCATCATTGGCATTTAAACTTGTTAATTAAGAATTTTGTTTGTGGGTTTTGTGTATAATAGCTAAGGCATGGTAGGAATGACGAAGTATAAAAGCTGAACACAGAATGTCAAAGGGCGGGTCTAGAAGACAAAGTAAAATATTATAATGGAATGTGTGCAGCCCTAGAGTTAAAACCAAAAGGGAAGAATATGCTCAATATATATTACACTGAAAGAACTAAAGAAAAAAGGCAAGCCTTGAATTGCAATATGGAAAGATTCGAAGGGCAAAATATTGAATGATTCGGGTTGTGGTAGTTACATAATTTGGGGTCAACTTGAAGTGTAGAGGTGGAGTCTAGCCTGTCAATTAGGTCAAAGCCCAATGGTGCCTCCTTGTGGACATGACCTCCTCATAAGAGGGTCCTGGGAAACCCCCTTTCTCTCTCTGCTTTCACCTTCCTGTTGAAGAGCCACAAAGAGAAATGTGTGAGCCCTGGAGATGCGTCTATACCCATTGGATCCCCAAGACTTTACACCCACCAGCTGGTGTTCCTCCTGCATTCTGCATCATTGCATGTAGCTGCGTGAATCTGAAGAGGGACTGATGGACTAGCTTTGGATTTATGGCCTTAACCTGGACTGGGCTGGAATTTTTTCCTGATATCTAAATACTTCTTGATATAAAGCTCTAACACATATGAGTGTCTCTGGATTTGTTTCTCTGGTCACCCTGGTGTAACACAAGGATGCAAAAGAAAATACAAAGAAAACACACATCACCGTACAAAAAGAACTAGTGGACATTCTACCTTTTCAGGAGGTAGTATGTGAGCGAGAACTAAGGGTACTACAGGAAGAAGTTTGGGCTGCACTAAAAGCATTAGCCAAAAACAATTTGCCTCAAGGAATTGATGGAAAAACAATCGAATGTTTCAATAAGCTAAGAAGCATGGAAAGCTCTCATTCATCTATTTCAGAAAATGTGGAAGATGACTATTTGGCCTACTGACTGGAAGAAATCCATATTTTTCCCATTCCAAAGAAAAGTGACACAACCAAATGCTCAAATTATAGACAAATACCATTGATGTCACATTCAAGCAAAATTTTGCTGAAGATCATTCAACAATGGTTTCAGCAGTACATTGTCAGGGACTGCCAGAGGTTCTGGCTGGAGTCAGAAGAGGACATGGAACAAGGGACATCATTGCGGATGTCAGATGGATTTTGACTGAAAGCAGAGAATATCAGAAAGATGTTTGTGTCTTATTGCCTGTGCCAAGGCATTGGGCTGTGTGGACCATATCAAACTATGGCTAACCTGGAGAAGAATGGGAAGTCCAGAACATTTCCTTGTGCTCATGAAGAGGTTGTATCTGGATCAAAAGGCACTTATGTGAACAGAACAAGGAAATACTGCATGGTTTCATATCAGAAAAGGTAAGCATCAGAGTTGTATCCTCTTACCATACTTATTCAGCCTATATGTTGAGCAGATAATCAGAAAAGCTGGATTATATGAAGAAACTTGGCATCAGGATTGGAGGAAGGTTTATTAACAACCTTTGTATGCAGATGACAAGGTCTTGCTAGCTGAAAGTGAGGAAGACTTGAAGCACTTGCTGGTGAAGATCAGTGATGGCAGCCTTCAGTGTGGAGTATGACTCAGTGTAACAAAGATGGAAATCCTCACCACTGGACCAATAGGTAACATTGTGATAAAGGTAGAAAAGATTGAAATGCTCAAGGATTTGGTTTTGCTTGACTTCACAATTAATGTTCATGCAAGCAGCAGTCAAGAGAGCAAAGGACCTTCTGCAGTGGGTAAATCTGAGGCACAAGGCTTCTTTACAGTGCTGAAAAGCAAAGATGTACTTTGTGGACTAAGTTGCTCCTGACCCAAGTCATGGTATTTTCTTTTTCCAACAGTTTTATTGCCATGTAATTCACATATCACACAATTCAGTACTTCAATCACATCAAGCATAAATCAACACCACAATCAGGATTAGAACATTTTCTTCATTCTTGTGCTCAGCATTATTCATTACCCATTTCCCCTTGATCTCCCCTGCATATCCCCAAGGCGCCATTACTCCAGTTACTGTCACTACAGATTTATCTACACTTTCATTTACAAAAAAACCTTAAAACAAAAACAAAACTAACAAGGGCAAAGTAAACAGATTAGAGCTACAATGAAAAAGAAAGCAGAAAATATTACAAACTAGATTAAATTTAAGGGAGATAAATGATAGGGCTGGACATTTTAACCTAGCTGCCTCAGCAGCTGTCCACTTTCCCTGTTCACTCTGCACGAAAGCAAGGCTGTTCATAGCCCAAGGTCAGAGGGGATTCCCCAGAGGCTTAAGCCACTGTTTATTTCCCTTCACCTTTTGTTTTAACTGCAACAGCCTCAAAGGGGAGATCAAATGATAAGATACTACATTTTGATATAACTAGGCCTGCCATAATCGACATTGCAATGCTCTCTGTCTGATAACGGGGCTAATTACAATAACCGCAACAATGAACAGAGGGAGTTCACAGGAGGAGTAATCCATGTGTGGACACAATAGATTCGGGGCTTCCACTCTCCTCCATCACCTTCTGCGAACCAGGGGTTCGCATTTTAAGCTCTGATATCATTCCCTCCTTTAGATTTGGATTATATTCTCACCATTGGATCACACAGGCTGCAGTGCTCCTTCCATGTGGACTTTGTTGACACATCACTTAGATGGCTGCTTGTTTGAAAACAAACCTTAAGACCCCAGACACTATTTTTCAGATAGCTGAGTACCATCTATTTTCTTCAACACATTTTGCTATAGCACCTTCCATGATCTCTTCATGCGGTCAAGCATCAAGCAGGAACATGTCATAAGAACTAAATGTTTTTAGATTGGGGCTAGGATTAAATGCACACCTCAAATCCACTCATGCATCTATGGTATATATATATATATTGGGGCTAGGATTAAATGCACACCTCAAATCCACTCATGCATCTATGGTATATATATATATATATACCTGATTTGCCTTAGAAACATCATTGTCATTTTATGTTAGAGAATATTATCAATCATCCCCCTGAGGCATCACTTCCACTGTCTGGCCTTGTTCTTAATGATTATATTGAGCTTCTCAATCATCTCTTTTCACAAATGTAGCTGATTCAAATCCTGTGTATACCGTACAGTGAGGGTCATGTGTATAGTCGCTCTTTACATTGTTAAAAAATAAGATATTTGCAATAAACAAGTTGGTGGTCTTGCAAATTCTATTATGCTATCTCTTGTGTTAGTCTGGGTAGCCAAGAGAAACCAATCCATGGACACACATGTGTAGCCCAAGGCCATATATTTCAACTACCAATCCTTTTTATATTCAAATTTTTATTTGAATTCACAGTATAAGAAATGAGCTTTTAAGCCAGCTAAATTTTATGGAATATGAAATTTCAAATAAATTAGGCCCATGTTAAAATAGTAGGTCAGTATTCCCATATGCTGTTGAGATCTGTACCAGTTCATAGCAAAGTTGTGTTTTGAGAATCAATCCATCCTTCTTTGTTTTCATCTTTCTCATTCCAGTCAGCAGTAATTATCAATGAATCTTGATTGTATGTTTGCTCAATTTCAGATTACACAAGTTGACAAAAATCTTCACTTTCTTCATATTCGACGGGCCTGAAACCTGTCCATCATGAGTGACCTCCTGGTGTTTGAAATACCAGTGTCATCACAGCACCACAATATGACAAATGGACAGATGTGTGGAAGGTAATTCATTATTTAGTGAGCAATAAAGAAGTGTGATGAAGCATGGTTTTATCATAAATTAGACAGTTTATATAATTTTAATAGAATTAATTATTAAAGGTCTTATCTTGTACTACAAACTTAATTCCAACTAGGTCTTACTAGGGGTATGGTCACTCTTCAATATGTTGCTCTCTGGAGAGAACGTCGGGTGTGCAGTCAGCGTAGCGCATTACTAAGGGGTGCAGGAGATGCAGACGGCACTAGGTGATACAGTCATAGTGACGCCAAAATGTCTACCTTTTTGTGTGTAGCGTTTCAGCAGAAATTTGCTATTTTAATAAAAGTATCCTTATAGTTAGTTATAACAAAAAGTTTTCACAACACCCTGCTAACATGTGAAATTCTGTGCTGATTCGCTTTTTTAGCCTTTTAATGTGCCCAGAAGTACCAGCGGTGCTGTCAATTAAGCATCGGGCTGCTGACCACCAGATCAGCAATTCAAATCCTCCAGCTGCTAAAACTACCGACTCTCAAAGATTTACTGCCTCCAAAACCCCATGAGTCACTATGAGTTTTCATCCCTGCGGTAGTTATATTCCACGTCAACTTGAAGTTGTGTGAAGTGTAGGGGCGGAGTCCAATCTATCAATCAGGTCAAAGTGTATTGATGCTTCCTTAGGGCTGTGGACTTTTCATAAGAGAGACACTGGGAATATTTCCTCTGTTTGCCCCTCAACTCTCCCTGTTTGCTGGGACTCTGCATCAGCCGACAGGGGCGGCCTCATGGGGGGTGCTGACCCCAGTAGCCAACCGAGGAGGTGTCAGTACCCTGCCATGTTTCCACCAACTTTGGATTTATGTGACTCTGCACCCACTGGCTGTGATCTTCTTCCACCCGGCTTCACCTTCGGCTTCATTGGCCTGCAGCTGCTGGGAGTCTGAAGAGGGCTCCGGTTAGTAGGAGGCCCATGCACTTGAGTTGGACTGGACTGGGATGCTCTCTTGATATAAATTCACTGTTTGATATAAAGTCCATTCTTATACATATATGAGTGTCACTGGTTTTGTTTCTCTAGAAAGTACAGTCTCACATAATCCACTAGATGGCACCAGGTGTGTGTGTGTGTGAGTGTGTGTGTGTGTGTGTGTGTGTGTGCACGCACACACGCGCGTGCTGTTGTGAGGGGAATAAAGTGTTTTGGTAAAGTTGTCATTGTTACCCAACTACAAGGAAGCTTGAAATCACATGGTCTTGTCTCCACGTGTTGTAAGCATGTACTATTGTTTTCTTTGTTGCCAGTGGTTTGTTTTTTTAAATCACTTTATTGGGGCTCTTAGAACTCTTATCACAATCTGTATATACATCCATTGTGTCAAGCACATTTGTACATTTGTTGTCCTCATCATTCTCAAAACATTCTTGCTACTGGTGCCCTTGGTATCAGCTCCTCATTTTCCCCTTCTCTCCTGCACACTCCCTCCCTCAAGAGCCCTTGATAATTTTTTTTTTCACATCTTCCATCGACCACTGTCTCCCTTCACGTACTTTTCTGTTGTTCATCCCCGTGTGGTGGGGGTGGGGATAGGCTTTGGGTCTCCACTGCACACTCCCCTCATTCACATTACTATGATTTTTGTATTCTGATAGCTCATCAACGCCTCGTAATTACACAGGCTGCTGTGCTTTTTCCACATGGGCTTTGCTTCTCAGCTAGATGGCTGCTTATTTATCTTCAAGCCTGTAAGACCCCAGACACTATATCTTTTGATAGCCGGACACCAAGGTTTTTATCACTGCTGATTTGTAAAATTTTCTAGAGTTTTAGTTACAATATTGTGGTAAATAGTATTTGTGAACCTATGTCAATAACTTTTTAAAATTAAGTAGATAGCCAAGGAAAAATTCAAAAAGCTTCATCTCTGTTGCTAATAATATAACTAATAATGTAACAAACAAGGTCAATTTTGCAAAATAATTTTGTTAGTGTTCATATAATCTAGGAAAATTTCCATTTAAGTTTACAACCCTGTTTATCACACATTATTCTGTGGTGAAAATTGATAATAAGCATTATGAAGCATTCTGTAAGGTGGTAGGGGATTCTGTGACATCATTAGTGATGTCACTGGTAACGCAGCTTTAAGATGTCAAAATTCTAGGTTCATATTTTCTTATTTTTTAGCTCTATGCTCTCAAAAAAGTTATTTTTCTCTCTGAGCTCTCCTTTCATTTTCCCATCATGGCATTTTTCTGTATGATCCAATGAGATCTGCTATTTCAATTGTGTCAAGATTCCAGAGTATTTGCTCTCTTTAGATACACTTCAAACCAGAACCAAACTGTGGTTGTTACATAATCTGGTGTCAATTTGGGACTTCAGAGGACTAAGAATGAAGGGGTGGAGTCTAGTCTGTCAACCGGGTCATAGCCAATGAGACCTCTCTGTGGGCATGGCCTTCTGAGAATTCTGGGAACTCCTGTATTTCCTCCTTGGAGACAGGAGTCTCTCTCTCTCTTTCTCTCTCTCTCTCTCTCTAATCACTCCCTGAGAGATGCTCTACTGACAAAACACATGACACTATGCTGATAGACCCTGTGCCCTGGGAACTGGAGAAGCAATGTGGAGACCCCTGCCAGCACTGCAATGCTTACCCCACCACTGGATCCACAAGACTTCCCACCAACTGGCCTGTGATCCTCCTGCATTTGGCATCATTGCATGTGTTTCATGAGTCTGAAGAGGATTTTATACATTGGTATCAAACATATGGGCTAATATCCGACTTATGGACTTGATCTGGACTGGGCTGGGATGTTTTCTCAATATTCAATTGCTCTTGTATATAAAGCTCTTTCCTATACACATGAGTGTTTATGAATGTGGTTCTCTAGTCTACCAGACTAGCACAAGTAGTAACTATGCTCTCAAAATCTAGTGAGTAGTCATCTAAGATGCAACTATTGGTCTCTGCCCATTGACAGGAAAGAAGAGAAGTGAGAATATAAATCCATAAAAAAACAATCAGTCCAGTGGACTAATGGACCATATAAACATCAGTCTCCACAATCCTGAGGCCAGAAGAACTAGAATATTACTCAGCTACCACGACCAGCTATTACTAACAGCTACCCCAAGGGAGATCACATCAGAAGATTCTGAAGAGAGTGGGAGAAAGATGTGGAACAAAACTCAAACTCAAAAGAGAGACCAGGCTTACTGGTTAGATAGCCATTGGAGGAACTCTCGAGACTATGACCTTTCATGACTCTTCACATCTGGAACTGAACTCAAATTTCAGTCGAACAGTGGAAATGTCTATAAAGAGAACAATAACACTACTAAGGTGCACACACTTAGAAGAATCGATTATTTAAGATTAAAATGACAGCATTTTCCAAAAGACAAAGTTCAAAAGGGCTAGCACAAAAGGAGACATAGAAATAGGAAACTCGGGAAGTAAACAGGTTAGTGATGTACATTGAAGGGTTGCAATGAATTATATAAAGCAAGAATGTATTAATTTCTTAACATAAAATTGATTATCTGCTTTGTAAAACTTCAACCAACTAGCAGTAGAAAATTTGAGAATAAGCATACAATACTTATATACACTCTTCCACATCAAACTTACAATAAAAATTTCATTATTCTTAGTGCCTATTGATTATTTTTTACTTCATTATTCTTTCCAAATTTATTAGTTGACAATGTACTATAAGTAAATGTTTCCCTGTCTGTCCAGTTTGTTTATCTATTCAACACATTTATTTATTTACAAGCTCATGGATCTTATAGAATTTTTTGGATGGTCCAATTTTGATTCACAAATTGGCCCAGATCTGGCTAGAGGGTTCTTCTACAAACTACCTGTTGTTTCCTTCTTTTAATAAAATAAACATTATTTTGGAATAATTTTAGATTTAGAAGAAAGTTGCAAAGATGTACAGAGAGTTGACATGTACTCCTTACCCAGCTTTCTCCCTGGTTAATGTTTTACATGACCTAGTACATATCCATCAAAATAAGAGCCAACATTGGTGCATTACAATTAACTAAACTCCAGGTGTCACTTAAAGCCTTGGAGATACAGTGGGTTAAACATGAGGCTGCTAACTGAAAGGTCAGTGGCTTAAATCCACCAGCCATCCCATGGGAGAAAGCTGAGACTAATCTGCTTCCACCAAGATGTATATCTTGAGAAACCATATAGCGCAATTCTCTCTCCTAAAGTGTTGCTATTAGTTGGCATTGACTTGATGGCAGATTTAATTTGATGTGGTTTGGTTAGATGTCACTCAAATTGTACCAGTTTTGTCACTGGTGTCTTTTTTGGCTTCTGGTTGAGAATCCACTTCAGCTTACTACATTGCCTTCTGTCACCTTAGCCTACCCTGTGGCCACAGCTTCTGCTTTTCCTTGTTATTCATGACCTCAGTTGGGTTGAAACATCAGGAAATTTTTTGAAATATACCTCATTTTCAGTTCTCCAGATGTTTTTATTATGATTAGAGTTAGGTTGTGGAGTTTGGGGAAGAAAGTGACAGAAATGAAATCATCACAACATACAGAGGTACATGATGTCCACTTGACTTATCATTAGTAATGTTAGCTTTGATCATTTAGTTAAATAGGTGTTTATCATATTCATCCACTTGAAAGTGACTATGACTCTCTTTCTTTACTCTGTTCAGAGTCCCTGTATAATTCAGTTATCCCACTAGGCATTAAATGAAAATTTAGACGTTCAAGTCCAGCCAGAAGCTTCTTAGAAGGAAACGCTGTAAATTTATTTCTGAAAACTTTATCAATGAAAACCCTATAGAGAAAGAAGGAGAAAAAGAAACCAGAAAAAGAGAGATGAAGTCAGTTATGTGATGTTACATTGTGGGTATTGCGAGCAATAAGTGTATGAATTATTGCAGCAAAAAGTGTATGAACTATTAGATCAAAAATAAATTTCTCTGTAAACCTTCACACAAATTACAATTTTAAAGCTTTTTATAACAAACAAGAGCACTTTTAAGCCAAAGTGAAAAGAAAAAGGAAAAATCTTCACAGAACACAGTTCTTCCATCCACAGCGTCAGGAGTCAAACAGACTCAGCAACAACTGGGTACAAGCTATTCATTGGAGACCAAGTCCCAAATCCAGCTGACACTTGGCAGCGGGCAAGATTAAAATTCATCTTTTGGAAACTAGAATATATATGTCTATCATTTGGAATTCTTCTGTAATGAAGATGTGTCTCTTCTCTCTAGTTGGTCAATTTGTTTGTTTATTCGATTATGTGTTTATATCATTAGAGTTATATTTTATTTTTATATTTATATTTTATACATTGGACTATCATTTGCTCATTGCTCAAGTTCATTGGCCAGATTTGGTCAATGAGAGCTCTTCCTTATTCCTTCTTCCTTATCTGAACACTTCCTTATTTCCTGACACCATAATATTTGGGGGATTCATCATGGTTTTTTTTTTTCTGCTCCAGCGCTAGAATCAGACATTTATAAACGGCCCTCATTCCTTTTATTGGAGAATGGTATTTAGAAATCAAGACATAGATGGTTGATCTGCTTTGTTGCTTTTAGAAAATTACTGCTTCTCACTTAGTCTGAAAACTTCCTTTTAAAACATAAGGGGGGGAGGGGAGGTAAGAGAGGAGAGATGGCTGATGGTGAGTGTTTTAGACCAGGTTGACTAGAGGAACAAATCCAGAGACACTCATCGTGCATAAGAGAGAGCTTCATATCAAAGATCAATTGTATATTGAGAAAACATCCCAGCCCAGTCCAGATCAAGCCCATAAAGTCCCATATTAGCCCATACGTCCGATCCTAGTCCATAAATTCCTCTTCAGACTCACACAGCACATGCAATGATGCCCAATGCAGGAAGCTCACAGGCCAGAGGGTGGAGAGTTTTGTGAATCCAATGCTGTTCCAAGTATCTCAGTGCTGGCCCCTCTAGCTCTCTGAGTGTGGCTCCTCAATGGAAGGTAAAGTAGAGGGAGAGTGTGTCCCATCTCCAGGGAGAAAGAGGAAGCTCCCAGAATCCTCATGAGAAAGCCACTCCCACAAGAAGGCATCATCAGGCTGTGACCTGATTGACAGGCTAGACTCCACCCCTAGACCTATTTATCAAGTTGACATGAAAGTATGTAACTACCACAGTGAGAGGTGAGGTTTGAGCAACTACTGAATTTTTTTGTGCTGATCCAAGTACTGGGCAGAGCAGCAATTTACATTCTGGTTCCTCTTAGAAATTGAACCGGCCCACAGTCTAGGTTAGTTGACAGGGAAAGTAGTAGAGGTAGGTAATTCCGATTGTGCTGGAAGTTGTGATAAATAGTACGCGGAGAGGAGTAACTCTGGAGGACAGGCAATGGGTGATATTTGCCTGGTCACAGTGTAATTACTGATAGCCTTCCCTTTCAGTCCCCAAAGTGTCTCGGTTTAGCCAATCAACTATCTGGTCACCCTAGAAACTGCCTTAAAGAATAAGATTTGTGGTGATTGATCCATTATCCACTATCAAAGGATAAGGAAGTTTAAGATGTTTTTCTGCATCGTGCAATGTAATTATTCCTTTCTTTGTGCCTCTTATAGATGTCCATGAAAATTGATTTTACTGCTCATTGTTTCCTAGGCACTGAAGATGTTTCTGTTAAATGTTCTTCCTTTCTTTTTGGCACCTGGCTGAAGCACTTTGTGATAATTATATAATTTCATGTCAACTTGATAAATAAGTGTATGGGTGGCATCTAGCCTGTCAATCATGTTACAGACTCATGATGCCTCCTTGTGAGCATAACCTTCTCATGAGGATTCTGGGAACTAACTCTCTCTCTCTCTCTCTCTCTCTCTCTCTCTCTCTCTGCCTTCATCTTTCTGTAGATAAGCCATGCAGAGACTTGCTGAGACCTGCGAGAGACTCTCTCTGCTTCACCTTCCTGTTGAAGAATCATACTCAGAGAGCTGGAGGAGCCACCACATGGAGACCTGTGCCAGGGCTGAGATGCTTCCACTGCCATTGGATCCACAAGACTTTGCACCTATTGGCCTGTGATATTCCTGAATTCAGCGTCATTTCATGTTTTGCGTGAGTCTGAAGAGGGATTTATGGACTAGCATCAAACTTATGGACTAATATGGGACTTTAGAGGCTTGATCTGGACTGGAATGGGATGTTTTCTCAATATACAATTGCTCTTTGATATAAAGCTCTTTCTTACACATATATGAGTGTCTCTGAATTTGTTTCTCTAGTCAACCTGACCTAACACAGCCTTGAAGAGTTCAAGTCGTGCTTAATTTGAAGCACACATTTTTCCTCAATAAATTAACATAAGGAATTTCCTTCAGTGTATAAGCTCTGTGTTCCTTCCACCTATGCATAGATACCACAAATGGGAAGAAAGAGTCTTCTACCAATCTTTCCTCAATGACTCAATCCTCTTCCTGCCTGTTCTGCATGTCTTAAACAGGTCTCCATGCCCTTTGGCCAGACCTCCCTCCATATGTGTCCTGGCTCATACAGCATCCATGTAAGGCCGCAGAAAGAGTGGAATGAATGCCGGTGCTCACACAAGGATTCCGATTTTTTCAATTTGCTGTTTATACAATAAAAATGTTTTCTTCGTAAATCAAAACTATTGAGAGAATTGGACAATATAACTGGAAAACATCCAGTGGCCAACCTAACAATAAAAAATCCTAGTATTTGCTGGCAGTCACTCGATGTGGAGAAGATGCACAGTGTTAAATCTGGAGCCTAAATGAGCACTCACTTTTAAATAAGTTTTACGAATCAATGCTGCTCTAGCAAGGGTGCGCCCCACGCCCACCTCCAGCCACGTTGAATTGACTACCAAAACGAAAGTCCACTGCAGGCTCTGAAAGTTTGGGGATTAAATGGTGTGAACTTTTTGGACGAACAAGGACTCCTGGTTATTTTCTAACTCAATTTCTCCTGCAAAGGTTACCTAAATGCAAACAAGACCAGGTGACATTTTTATATTTCCAGGAAGATTTTGTGCCAAGAGTCAGTCCATGGAGAATGATCAAATCTTCGTTAAAACTCCCAACAGTGAGAACTGAGACCAGGAAATAAGAGGTTCTCACTCTGCCTGTGGGTTTAGCACCAGGGTTCAAACTGAAAGCGCTGCTCAGGGAACAGGTGTGCAGTGCTGTCCAAGGGCGCATTATAATGCCCCCAGCCCCCAGAGCTCCCTTCCCCACTTCCTGCAGAAAGGAGAGAGGGCTTGCCTGGAGGTCAGGAGTCAGGTGTGAAGCAGCTCTGAGAAAGCGGCCCCCTCAGCCTGCATTTCTGAGGGGCTGAAATGTGACGTGGAGCCCACACTGGGAAATAGGGAATCCCGGCCTGAGGTTTCCAAGTCAGCGGTTCTCAACCTTCCTAATGCCGTGACCCTTTAATACAGTTCCTCATGTTGTGGTAACCCCCAACCATAAAATTATTTTCATTGCTACTTCATCACTGTAATTTTGCTACTGTTATCAATTGGGGGGCTCCTGTGAAAGCATTCCACCCCCAAAAGGGTCGCGACCCACAGGTTGAGAACTGCTGTTCTAAGTGGATCCTCCCTTCTCTCCTCTCCTTTATCCTTTCTCTCTGAGTAGGTCCACATTGGAGTGGTCTTATTCGTGCTTCACACACCTACTTCCACAAGTCCCTGGTTATTTCTCACTGAGTATTGTCACTGAAGTAGCAGGATGAACTGCACTCTGGGCTATAAATCAGGAGTCTTGCATTTTGTTCCAGGATATCATGTGGCTGGAGATTAGTGGCTTAGCTTCATAGAGAACCGGTTTTCTCATCTGTAAAGCACCAGTTTAGAGTGGGTAAGACTTTGAGGGCATGGTCATCCTCTGCTGTTAGATTCGGGGAAGGAAGGCGATCTTACCTTGGGCGCATGGAAGAATATGACCAGCTGAGATGCAAAAGCAGCAAAAGGAGTTTACTAGCTAGCTCGAGCTAGGGCTTCCTCCCTCCGCTGCCCTGCCCGGAGCAGCAGGGACTCAGCGTCCAAAGGGAATTGGCCCCGAGCGCTTTGTTCTCCTGGTTTTTATAGGGCAAGGGGCGGGACAAGGGACAGGCCGGTGTTGCTGTTCTTTAAACTTATCGGAGAAAACTTCTGGCACCAGCATTGCCCAGCAGTGATTGGTAAGTTGGTTGCATGTGCTTTCCTGATTGGTCGGTCACTGGTGGGCTGCTACTCGAACTCTATTGGCTAATGCGTTATCAGGCGATGTGTCCCATTGGTTAGGTCAGCTCAGGAGATGTCAGGCAATGTCTCATTGGTTAGGTCGGATCAGGAGATGTCAGGCGATGTCTCATTGGTTAGGTGGATCAGGAGATGTAAGGCAATGTCTCATTGGTTAGGTGGATCAGGAGATGTCAGGCAATGTCTCATTGGTTAGATCGGATCAGGAGATGTCAGGCGATGTCTCATTGGTTAGGTGGATCAGGTAATGTGTTGCATCAGTGACCAGGAACTTGAAACCGAAACCGAAGCCGAGGCCAAGGCCTACCTCAAACCCCAGCTTTCATACAGCCTGTTTTAACTTTTACTCTGCTGATTCTAGCAGTTGCACACCCGTGCCCCACACTACACTTCCTATCCATGCTGCCTAAGCAAAGGCCTTGGGACCACAACACTCTGACAAGGGCCTGGGAGTTGAGTCAGTCTCTCTAGCAGAGAAACCTGCCCCCTGTTCTAAGCACATAATAACGTTCTCTGTCCCTTGTATACACACAGGAACTGTAAGGTCTCTCTCTCCTGGCTAAATTCCAACCTCGGTCCTTGGCTCCACACGAGAACGAATTCACGCTGAAGCCAGGGTCGTGATCCAAGTGAATTTAATGAGAGTTCAAAGAAGCTTCAGGTTTTACGCGGCACCCATAGGATTTCTTTGACCATGCGGCCTGGCAGAGACCGCTCAGGGTCACCAAGGATCTCTCTCTCAAGTTTCCTCCCACGAAGACGACCAGACAAGCAAAGCCAAGACAAGCCCCTCTCGGTTCCTGCCTTTTCAAGGATTCCCGGGGGAGGCATGGTGAACGACCCCAGGTCGCTCCCATTGGCTGAATTGCAATCACCTGGCCCAGATGGGCTGCTCCAGGTTTAACGCCCATCCGCGCCCACCGGCGGGAAATCCAGCTTTGTCCTATGCTGGCTCTCTTGGGCATGCGTCAATGGCCATCCCATCCCTGATGCTAGCTACCTAACAGAACCACCTGGACAACCCCACTGCCATATGTGCTCCTGGAAGCAAGGGGCCCTAACTGCCATCTAGTTGATTCTGACCCTGTAAGGGAGGTTAGAACTGCCCCCTGTTTCCTAGACTATAAATCTTTACAGGAGCAGAAAGCCTTGTCTTTCTCCTGAGGAAGAGCCTGGTGGTCTTGAGCTGCTGACTAATGCACAACTACTATGCTACCAGGGCCCCACGGTGGAAAGGGGGCAGGGTGTAATGGAAAGAACACAAATCCTGGGTTCAATACCTGAAGCAAACATCTTTTCTGTACCACGATCTGTCTTTCTTAGAGATGGAGCTAACAATGCCTGCTCACTCTGTTTGAGAAGGCTATGCTCTTGTTACAGACTTCCATAAAACTGGATCCAATTAATGTCAAACTCATTTACAATTGGATCTTACTATTATAATCCATAGGGTTCTCGTTGGCTACTATTTTTTAAGTAGATAATCAGGCCTTTCTGCTTAGTCCTTCTTAGTCTGAAAGCTTTGCTAAAGCCTGTTTAACACCAGGCTATTTTTGTGTTGTTAGATAAATCAATTCCAACTCTTAGCGACCTTAAGTACAACAGAACACTGCCCAGTCCCGAGTCATCCCACAACTGTTCTTATGTCTGAGGCCACAGTTGCAACCACTGTATCATCGAGGGTCTTCCTTTTTCATGGCCCCTCTACTTTACGCAGGGTGGGACAGTGAATTGTGTAATGTGGAACTTCTAGCCAGTCTCTAACTCCCACCAAGTGACCTTTAGTGAAAGTAATAAAGCTAGTGATAGGCATAATAACATACTTATTGAACATTTACTCTGTGCTAGCTACTGGTTAGGGCACATTACATAATATGATTGATTCTCAACAGCCCTGTGAAACAGAAATTATTCTTATCTCAGCTTTGAAGAGGAATAAACTGAGGCTGGCTGCACTCAGGTCCCGTGTTCACTCAGCTTTGAAAAGATGGAGTGGAGATCCATACACCAGGGCTCTGGCTCCAGATCACAAGCTCTTATCCCCCACACTAACATGGCTTCATGTTTTCAAAATCTACTGATAAATATTAATAAATGATTTATTAAATATATATATTAATAGTAATATTATCACATTGCAGAAAGAGGACAATCAAGAGAAAAATGCCATCGAGTTCATTCCAACTCCGACAAAAAAAAAACCCTGTATGGCCATCAAGTCTATTTTAATTCATAGCAACCTGAAACAGAATAGAATTGCCCTCTGTGGGTTTCCAGATTGTAGGTCTTTTTGATTATTGTTAATAAATAAATCATTTCATTGGGAGCTCTTACATATTTTATAACAAACCATATACAGACTAACTCTTAATGGGAGGAGACACCTCCATCTTTCCCCTATAAAACAGCTCATGGTGAATTGCTGTCTTTGCGGATAGCAGCTGAACACAGAGCCCACTGCATCATCAGGCAACCTTTTATAGTGTGTCTGTCTTTGAAGAGTCAGTTTGCTTTTAAGAAATTTACCGAGGCTGTGCAGGGGTATAGGGAAGCGAAAGAAGCAAAAGCAATTATGTAGCTGAGAAAAAGAAAAAAAATGAAATTTACCAAAGGGTTTCTATATTTATTGGAAAACTAATTTAGTAAAGTTTTTATCCTCCTAATAATGTTTAGTGAAAATATAATTTACATAAATATTGTGGCAGTGACATAATCTCCTGTCAACTTGCGAAGGCGCGGAGTCTAACCTGTCAATCAGTTCATAACCCATGAAACCTCTGTGTGGAAATGGCCTCCTCCTGTGGATTCGGGGAACTTCAGTCTTCCTCCCTAGAGGCAGGACATGATCTCTCCCTGGGAGACATTCCTGTTGACAAGCCACATGGTGACACACTGATGGAGCCAGAGCCCTGGAACTGAAGGAGTCACATGGAGACACACATCAGTGCTGAGATGCTTCCACCACCACTGAATCTACAAGACTTTTCACCCACTGACCTGTGATCTTACTGCATTCGGTGTTATTGCATGAATACATGAGTCTAAAGAGGAATTTATAGACTAGTATCAGACATGTGTGCTAATATTATGGACTTGGTTGGGATGTTTTCTTAATCCACAATCACTCTTTATATAAAGCTTTTTTATATATCTACGCATATGAGTGTTTCTGGATTTGTTTCTCTAGTTAACCTGGACTAACACAAATATGTGTTTCCCTTTAATTCTCAAATTATTTCACTTTCAAACACTTACAAAAATGTAAGCCCAGGAGAATGGGCTATAACACACTGACAGATGAATCATGATGTAATCATTAGAAGATGTGGCCATGTGCTGAGCTTGGCTTACTGCTTTTAGCTATCTTCTCCCTTCCGTCCCCCGCTCCCCCAACCAGGCTCTCCTCGTCTCCCCATATAATTTCTTTCAATCTCATCAACATGCCAAAAGATAAGGTCAATGAATGTTAATTTTACCAAAAAAAAAGAGCTCTACGTTATTGATTAGTATGAACATTTCCATTCTGCTTCTAAGAGTGTAGGGGGGAAATATGCATTACCTCTTCATTTATATATATATAAATTACATATATAATTTATATATGTGTATGTATAAAGTAAGTAATTTATATATGTGTATGTATAAATAATGTACATGAAGTATATAAAGGACCTGAATGTAACCTTTGCTTAATCTGCATCTTTTAACCCTCATCCTAATTGGAGATTTCAGGCTTATTGTGCTTTAATAAGACTTGAATAACCTGTGCACTTGGGACTTTTTATAAATAATGTAACGCATTCATACAAATTATGTCCCAGACACAGTTTGCCCTTCAACTGGCAATTTTTATAGAAGAATACTTCTACATCTTCCATTTCTATTCATTTTTAAATGCTAGATGTGAGTCAAAATCCATGCAAAATAGTCTAAATGCAGGACAAATGAGAGCTCTCTCTGTAATTAGAAATCTAAAGACATCACAAGATTGATGGAATCCAAGAACTGAGACATCATCTTTGCTAGAATGCCAATGGGGGTGGGGGATCAGCATAAATACCTCAAAGAACACAACCTGGGAGAGAGGACCCAAACTCCCACCTTTAATGCAACAAAACCTGCCCCCTGTCTTCTGCGTCTATGGTCTTCCCTTAGAAATTAATCACCAGTGCCTACCCAGCACTGATAGATCTTCCTCTAATGAGTAGAATATAAACTCACTTCTTTCAATTTTTGAGGATGGTTGAGGAAGGGAAGTATGGTGTGTGTGTGTGTGTGTGTGTGTGTGTGTGTGTGTGTGTGTGTGTGATTCTCTGCAAGTCCACCAAGAAGTGTATACTTATTTTTATTCTAGCATCCAGCCAAAATGAATAAAGAATATTTTTTTCTCTGCCAACCCTCACCCCATTTCTTGTGCTCCTGAGCTGTGGTCAAGTGGGCTCTGGCTCAGGGCAAGCTTACCTACAACAGAAGTGCCTCATCCCGCTCCATCTCCATGATTGTCGATATGTCTGAATCCATTGGTGTGGCCTCCGTGTCTTCTTCCAGCACACCATGCGACACGATTCTGCTGTCACCTTAGGATTTTCATTGGCTGATCTTTGGAAATTGATCTCCAGGCATTCTTCTTTGCCTGTTTTAGTCTGGACGCTCTACTGAAACCTGTCCACCATGGGTGACCTCCTTGGTGCTTACAGTAGCGGTGGCATAGCTATCAGCGTCACAGTGTCACACAAGCCACCACAGTACAATGCACTGACAGATGGGTGGTGGCTCCTGTTTCTTTCCCACTGATTCCTAGTTCCATGGAGTCAATTCTGACTCATGACAACACTTTGGATAGAGTAGAACCATCCCTGTGGGTTTCCAAGGCAGTGAGTCTTTATGGGAGAAGAAATCCTCATCTTTCTCCCTTGGATCGTCTGATGGCATCGAACTGCTGACCTTGTGGTTAGCAGACAATTCATAACCCACTACACCACCAAGGCTCTCCTGCTCCTTATTTTTAGGTAACCTCAAAGCCACCCTGATGAACACAGAAGACCTTCTCTCCCTATATTGCTCTTGCACACAGGCCACAAGACAATCTTTAAGAATCACAAACTCTCTTCTACTGCCTTGTGCCTCAGTGCAGATTTGACTCTGATATTGAAACAAAGGCTATGTTGGCAGAGACTCCATTCTCAAAACCAAAGCAAACCAAGCCTGCTGTCTGGGAGTCATTCCCACTGTAGTGATCCTGTAGGGTAGGGTAGGGTAGGGTAGGCCTTTCAAACGGCATTTCCAAGGCTGTAAACCTTTCCAGGCGCAGGCTGCCTCATCCTTCCCTAGGTGTTCCTCCAACAGCCAATAGACAAGGACATAAGGAAAGCGTGGGCCCATTAAGGGACCCTTATCAAATAGGCTCCACTGTGGGTTTTCGTGTAGGAGGCTGTTCATGTATAAGTTGCTCTTTGAAACTTAACACCAGGACAAAGACAATCGTTATCTTCTGTATCTATCTGTCCCTTCCACTTGAATGTCCCAGGTTCCCCCTCCTTTCCTTGAGAACTGTTTTCAGGGAACACGTTTAGATGAGTGAACTGGCCGCCAGACTCTAGCTCCTGAAAAATTACAGTTCAGCAAGTTTTATGGGACTGTTATCACACTGGCGTCTCACACCTAAGGTCAACGAGGCTGTCTGTTATTGCCCTCAGTATTTGCTTTGGCAAACCTTGGCTGTGGGGCTAATTGAGCTCCATAGAATCAAAATGCAAGTTACATGTATCGAGCCAGGCTGAATGCACTAGTGACAGTTCAGAATCATAACGTCTGAAAAGGGCAGGAGCGCAGGCTCGTGCATAACTGTGTGATGTCTCCAGAAGATGCTTGCTGTCCCAACTCATGACAAACCCGTGAGCTTCCAAGTAGACCTGCACGTGGGAATTTCTGTGGCCACGCTCCCCTTTAGAGGTACCTCGGCAGGCCTCTGCTTGAAAGCACCCTTGGGTGAACTTGAATCACCTCTGTGAGTAGCCAACCAAACACTTCACTGTCTACACCTCAACCCAGGGGCTCCCTTTCCGTGCTCAGCCCAGCAATTTTCATATAGGAGCCATTCAAGACATGTGCAGTGAACAGTTGAGAAAATGAGATTATATTTACTATAAAAAGAAAGTACTCATTTTTTCATTCTTAAGACTGCAGAGCAAATCTTTCTTTGTAGTGGGGTTGAACATACACATAGTTGTACTGTTAGATCGTTTAACTATTCATCTAGACTTATAGATGGAAATGTGTAGGACACTTGGCATCAAACCAGCTTAAGGGTGAATCCCAACTCCGTCTGTACTGGCTGTGTGTCTCAGTCTCACTGAGCCTTAGCTTCCACCCGTGTCAGATGAAGACTCCTCATGCTGAATATACGGAGATTTTAAGGTGCCTGGTCAGAACAGATGGTCGACTTTAAACTTCTAATCCAAAGGTTATCAACTCTAATCCACTCAGTGGCCCTTACAGATGGGCATCAACTTCCAAAGATTAAAGAGCACAATTCAATATAAAACATATAAGGCTCCCTTGAGCCAGCATCAACTCAACTGAAATGGGTTTGGTCGTGGTGGTGGTGGTGGTGGTGGTGGTGGTGGTGGTGGTGGTGGTGGTGGTGGTGGTGGTGGTGGAGGTGGTGATGGTGGTGGTGGAGGTGGTGGTGGTGGTGGTGGTGGTGGTGGTGGTGGTGGTGGTGGTGGTGGTGGAGGTGGTGGTGGTGGTGGTGGTGGTGGTGGTGGTGATGGTGGTGGAGGTGGTGGTGGTGGTGATGGTGGTGGTGGTGGTGGTGGTGGTGGTGGTGGTGGTGGTGGTGGTGGTGGTGGTGGTGGTGGAGGTGGTGGTGGTGGTGGTGGTGGTGGTGGTGGTGGTGGTGGTGGTGGTGATGGTGGTGATGGTGGTAGAGGTAGTGGTGGTGGTGGTGGAGGTGGTGGAGGTGGAGGTGATGGTGGTGGAGGTGGTGGTGGTGGTGGTGATGGTGGTAGAGGTGGTGGTGGTGGTGGTGGTGGTGGTGGTGGTGGTGCTGGTGGAGGTGGTGATGGTGGTGGAGGTGGTGGTGGTGGTGGTGGTGCTGGTGGTGGTGGAGGTGGTGGTGGAGGTGGTGGTGGTGGTGGTGGTGGTGGTGATGGTGGTAGAGGTAGTGGTGGTGGTGGTGATGGTGGTGGAGGTGGTGGTGGAGGTGGTGGTGGTGGTGGTGGTGGTGGAGGTGGTGATGGTGGTAGTGGTGGTGGTGGAGGTGGTGGTTGTGGTCATGGTGGTGGAGGTCGTGGTGGTGGTGGTGGTGGTGGTGGTGGAGGAGGAGGAGGTGGTGGTGGTGGTGGTGGTGGTGGTGGTGGTGGTCTTTGTTTGGATGGGAATAACTGAGAAAATGTGTGATTGCATCAAGTCCATACTCTGATCTAGATGGCTCCTGGAAAGGTTAGATTTCCTGGTGATAGATTGTGGGAGAGATAATACCAGAGGCCAAAATAGAAAGGTATATCCAAAAGTTGGAAATAGAAATGCCACATGACCCAGAAAAATCTTTACATGGTATAGGTCCCAGAGAATGACGAGTCATGGGACAAACAGTTATAGGCACATCCATGTCCATCACAGCACTATGTACCATAGAAAACAGAAGGAACAGATAAGAAGGAATCCACAAAACATCTCACAACATGGATGAACCTGGAGGACATTGTGTTGAGAGAAATTAATTCCGTAGTGGACTTGCTGGTGGTTTTGAACTACTGATCTTACAGTTAGCAAACCAACATGCAACTACTACACCACCAGGACGCCTTCCAGAGCAAGAAGGCAGATTTATCTTCAAGTCCTTGAGTTTTGTAAAGAGCTGGCATGCTTGGCTAGTAAGACAAAGGCTGGAAGGGAGAGGGAGGAGTGTCAAAAGAGGAGGGAGGGTGGGGTGTGCAGGCAGCACCACATGCGAGGAACCAAAAAGACTGTCTACAAAATGCCCATGCAGTGTTTCAGTGGGAATTTATTTTTTTTTAAACATTTTATTGGGGGCTCATACAACTCTTATCACAATCCATGCATATACATACATCAATTGTGTAAAGCACATCTGTACATTCATTGCCCTCATCATTTTTTTCTCTTTTCTTCTTTTACATTTTATTAGGGACTCATACAACTCTTACCACAATCCATACATATACATACATCAATTGTATAAAGCACATCCATACATTCCCTGCTCCAATCATTCTCAAGGCATTTGCTCTCCACTTAAGCCCCTTGCATCAGGTCCTCTTTTTTTATTCCCCTCCCTCCCCAATCCCCCCTCCCTCATGTGCCCTTGGTAATTTATACATCGTTATTTTGTCATATCTTGCCCTATCCGGAGTCTCCCTTCCCCCCTTCTCTGCTGTCCCTCTCCCAGTGAAGAAGTTACATGTGGATCCTTGTAATCAGTTTCCCCTTTCCAACCCACTCACCCTCCACTCTCCCAGCATCGTCCCTCACACCCTTGGTCCTGAAGGTATCATCCACCCTGGATTCCCTGTGCCTCCAGCCCTCAAATGTACCAGTGTACAGCCTCTGTCCTACCCAGCCCTGCAAGGTAGAATTCGGATCATGGTAGTTGGGGGGAGGAAGCATCCAGGATCTGGGGGAAAGCTGTGTTCTTCATCGATACTACCTCACACCCTAATTAACCCATCTCCTCTCCTAAACCCCTCTATGAGGGGATCTCCATTGGCCAACACTTGGGCCTTGGGTCTCCACTCTGCACTTCCCCCTTCATTTAATATGATATATATATATACATATATATATACATATACACATATATACACATACATACACACACATATCTTCTTTTTTTTGCATGATGCCTTATACCTGGTCCCTTGGGCACCTCGTGATCGCACTGGCTGGTGTGCTCCTTCCATGTGGGCTTATTTGCTTCTGAGCTAGATGGCCGCTTGTTCACCTTCAAGCCTTTAAGACCCCAGACACTATCTCTTTTGATAGCCGGGCACCATCAGCTTTCTTCACCACATTTGCTTATGCACCCATTTGTCTTCAGCGATCCTATCATGGAGGTGTGCAGTCAATGATATGATTTTTTGTTCTTTGATGCCTGGTAACTGATCCCTTTGGGACCACTCGATCACACAGGCTGGTGTGTTCTTCCATGTGGACTTTGTTGCTTCTGAGCTAGATGGCCGCTTGTTTATCTTCAAGCCTTTAAGACCCCAGTCACTATCTCTTTTGATAGCCGGGCACCATCAGGTTTCTTCACCACATTTACTTGTTCACCCACTTTGGCTCCAGCCGTTGTGTCGGGAGAGTGAGCATCATAGAGTTCCAATTTAATAAAAGAAGGTATTCATGCATTGAGGGAGTGTTTGAGTAGAGGCCCAAGGTCCTTCTGCCACCTTAATACTTGACCTATAAATATAGACACATAGATCTATTTCCCCATCCTCCTATATATATATTTGCATGTACATGTCTTTGTCTAGACCTCCATGAATGCCCTTTGACTCCTAGCTCTTTCCTCCATCTCCCTTGACTTTCCTCCTGCCCTACTACCATGCTTCATCGCCACCTGGGCTAGAGTATACCTCTTCTCTAAGCAACCTTACCCTTGATCATTTCCCACCAGGCCTGCCACTCCCCCTTCTCTACCATTTGGCGTCCCATGTTTTTCCCTTGTCCCTGCGTTTGTTAACACCACTTCCTTACCCCCCCTACCCCCTCACCCCAAGTCCCCCCAGAACCGTCGGTCCCGTTGTTTTTCCTCCAGATAGTTCATCCAGCCTGTCCTATTCAGACAGACCTGTGGAGTCACTAACATGCACGAAAACTAGACAGAGGAAAACAAAGCAACAGTATACAACCAGACAACAAAACAACAAAAACAAACCACTGACAAAGAACAGAGCAAAACAGTTCACAAGAGAAAAGCTTGTAGTTAGTTCAGGGATCGTTTGCTGGCCCTTAGGAGCGTTTTCCAGTCCAGTCTGTCGGGGCACCACGCTCTGGCCCCAAAGTCCACTTTCAGCATTCCCTGGGGACCTTGCCACTCCATTCCCTTGCTGTTCCGCTGCACTCCCCCAGTGATTTGCCTCGGTGTGGTGGGATCAGGTCAGGTGCAATTCCCACACTGTGTCTCCGGTGCTGTCCCCTGTATCGCCCTTAGCCACTGAGGGGCATCATGTCTCATAGTAGGGCCAGCCATGTTGTTCTCTCTGTGGACTGGCTGCTCTACTCAGGAACATCATCATCACGGCCTGGTGGGCCAGGCTGTGCTCCACTCTCTCCTCCTGCCCCTTCATCTGCTCCCGTGTGCTCTGATCAGATATGTCCATCTCCCGGAGCTGCAGAGTCAATGTCGTCCTTTGGAACAAATTCTTTTCGGGGGAGGGGCAGGAATCCACTTAATTTATGGTGCTGGGGCCAGCCTCCCAGACCTCTCCATTGGTCCCCTCCTCCACGCCGGAATATTGCATTCACACCTTGCGACACTGGGTTGAATTCTGATCCCACTTTCCCTGTGGAGATATAAACAATACCCTCCCCTTGGGTGGATTAATGCCCCCTGACCCCACTACCCTTTTGTTCCTTGTATTCATCCTTTTGTTTTCCTTTCCCCACCTCCGGTGGCATAGGGAAAAAAGCTACTGTATACAAACATTTTAGGGGTGAAGACGGTGTAGTATGGAAGAGACCAGACCAAAACCAGGGATGTACATGGTAGACAATGGTGGAGGAGGTGGGAATTTATTATTTTTATAAAAATATCCCTGCACTTAGAACAGCAAAGACATTTTTCATAATTCTAATGTACACGTATCAACATATGTATGTTGATCAAACTCTGTGCTGACTTGCTTTTTGAACCTTCCAATGGGCTCAGGTCAGAATCGTCATTGTTTTCCAATTGCAGCGATGCTTCAAATCGGGTGGCTTTGTTTGCCTGCACCACAAGCACGTGCTGGGGTTTCAAAAAATCCTGGGTTTGACAGCCCTGCTGGCACCACAGGTTACACATTGGACGACTAGCAAGGCCAGCAAATCCTCCAGCCACTGTGCAGGAGAAAGGGGAGGGCTTTCGCTCCTGTGAAAAATGGAGGTCTTGGGAACTCACAAGGGACAGTTCTAGTGTTGGTGTGAGTTGACATTGACTAAATTTCAGTGTTAACTTGGTCGAATGTCCTGGTGCTTTAGCCATAATGCCGCAGTAAGCAATATCTGTCAACTTGTATCAAGAACTTTTTGACCCCTAATAAAATGATTTTTTTAAAGGAAAAAAAAACCAAAACTTTTTGTGAATTCAAAAGTGAAACATTTTCAAGGCTCCTTCTCCATTATTAATGTTCTGATAGAATGTAGAAAGATTTCGTCAACAATCTTATTGTTAGTATTCATATAATCTAATAATTAGTATGCTTACAACTTACTTCTCACATATTAATCGGTTATTAAGATTAATAAAGATTCTGTATAGTCTGACAGTAAAGGAGGTCTCTGTTGAGGAAGGGCAGTCACTTCTCAGGTTATCACGCTGAGTAACATAAACTCTGATGACTTCACTGGTCAAATCCACCCAAAGGCACCTTAGAAGACTAGTCTGGCAATCTAGTGTAGAACGGGCAGCCATTGAAAGCCCGCTGAAGCACAGTTCATCTATCGGCCTGTATATCCATACATTGCCAGGAGCCAGAAACAAGTTAATGGCAATTAATGTGCGTGTGTGCACATGTTTGCACAGCTTGAAGGGTTGTGTTTCCCTTATGATAAATGATGTTTCAAAGTCCTGAATGAATAAAGGATTAACTTAAGGCACGTGCGTTTAATGTAACAAAGTATTAAAAGCTCATTGGTATGGTTTCAGATTCTGCATGACAACTAACTTTAAAGAAATTGCTATTTGTTGAGTTTTGGTGTCATATCAAAGAATATCCAAATGATTTGAAAATGGTGTTAAAATGTCTCTCTTTTCTCCAACACGTTACTCTTAGAAGAAGCAAACATTCATCAAGTTAATAGGCATATACCAATGGATATTTGTTGGCATGACTCTTAATTTTTTTATTCTGTCTTCTGGAATCAAGCAACATCTAACAATAGATAATTATGCTGCTGCCTATATAATGAAAAAGTAGAAAAGAATATGTATATAGTTTGTTATATTGTCATATATATAAAGGAAAAGGCGAAAACTTTATTTATATGTGTACTGTATAAATACAGCTCTATCCCTGGGTGTCGAGGTTAGCCTTGGGCTGTGACCTGCAGGGTCAGCAGTGTGAAACCACCCGTTGCTCCTTGGGAGAAAGAGGGGCCTTTCTGCCCTGTTCACATGTACAGTGTTGGGAACTCACAGAGGCTGTTCTGGACTTGACGGCGCCCGGTGTGGTTTGAGTATGTTGCTGTCAGGGTCCCGTGAGTTGGCTCTGACTCCTAGCACCCTACACACAACAGCATGAAGCCCCCCTGGTCCGGCACCGTCCTCACAATGGATCTTATGTTTGGGCCCCTGGTTGCAGTCACTGTGCCCGTCCATTTGGTTGTGGCGTTCCTGGGAATTAGAGAAAGAGCTGGAGTCCGGGAAACGGCATCAACTCTACAGCAGTGATGCGGGTTGTTTTGTTTGACCTTGCTCTGGAAGCACCTTGCTTGAGTGCTTGACTGCTAACCAAAAGGCTAGCATCTGAGCCCACCAGATAGATGGTTTGTGGCAGAAAGTGTGACAGTCTACATCCATAAAGATGTATAGCCTTGGAGCCTTCTGGGACAATTCCACTGTGTCCTATAGGATCATTATAAGTGGGAATTCAGCTGTGAGGATTTTTTTTTTGGTGTTTCTTGATCTGCTGTGTCTATAACAATAGGTAGAAACAGAAAGTCTCAGCATGTCAGCTACACTGTTAAGAATTATCCAAGCAGGGCTTATCAGTGCCCAATAAATTATCTTGCAGGCATTCCTAGTGGGTGGGTGGTGATGTATTTCCACCTTCAAAAGTAAAGGTCTACGTGCATTTAAACTCTTGGTTGTTGTAGAGAGCATCTTCTTTCTACTCCTGTCTTCCTGCTCATCTGCAGTTAAGAACATTCTAGATTCCTTATTTTGTTAAAATACAGAAATTTTAATCTGTGGAAGGAAAACCAACTCCACCAAAACACTTTACAGATTCAACTCCACCTATGAATTCTAAGGGTTTCAGGATATGACTAAACCTTTTCCTCCCTGTCGTAAACCTCAGAAGCCCTCACAGTCCCAGAAGCTGGCCTGGGAAGGCCCAGGAACCACAGCAGCCTGAGATTTGGCCATAGTCCTGGCATGGAAGTAGAGCGTCTTCACTTCACGGAGCCAGGTACCTTCATTTATGCTCTCTAGGAAGTTAATATTAAACCCCCTGCTTTTAGGAGATCCTGGGTCTGTCTGTTTCTTTCGGCTAGAACCAGTCAGCAGTTTTAAACCAAGAAAAATGACTACTAAGAACTTGGCCATGTGAAGCAAAAGATCACCCAGGATCTCTGATAATATCAGTGATGGGGCCGGTTCTTTATTTTTTTTATTAGAGTAATGCAAACGTAATATAACTTTATTGTTTTATGGCCCCTTGAACCCAAGGACCTCCCTCTCCCTTTTGCATGAACCCATTAAACCCTGCCCACGTCGCCGGGTGGATGGCAGGATTTCTGTTGGAGTTCATTGCACTGTGTACCTGCGATAGACACAGGGAAACTGCTTATTCAGTGGTGGTCATCGAGTTCATCGGGGCGGTGGACCAGGTGGCAACTTAGTGGCATGATATCTATAACTCTAGGAATGGGTGGCACCAGGTCGGCCACTCCCTCCTGAGTGGGCAGGGACAAGAATGAGACCAGAAAGGCACCACCAGCAGCGATGAATTGACAGAGGCATCAAAAAAGTAGAGAAAACATTTCCCCTATAATCACAATGTAAATCTCCCGAAGGCAACAACAATATCACATCTGAGTAAATTCTATCCTAATGTTAACTAGTCGACAAGATGTCTTCTAGGAAGCAGTCTGGGTGGGGGGGAGTAGTACCTAAGATAATGAAAGAGATTCCTGGTGCTGAGTCTACAAGGGGAAGCAGGTGGGTGACCAACAGCAGGTAACCAACCATGTCTGTTGCTGACAGTCCACAATGAAAGGTTACTCACACGAGCTATCCAGACATCCTGCATTGTGTATTCTGGACTCTGGACACAAGAGGGCGCTTCCAGGCCGCAGGTTTTGGATTTTACGTGCTCAGAATTAACTTCTGCATTTCACATCCAGAATTCTGTAGACTTTGTTTGCAGCCCTACAAGAAAATCACAGTATTTCGTTTCTCAACAGAGACAGTCATCATTTGCAAGCTTTTCTTGTTTGTTTTGTTTTCTACAGCTTCCAAGTATTTCTCTAACTACAGAATAAAAGTAGGGGAGGGCAGGAGGGTATGGCTGTCGGGATTTGTAAAATTAATTCAAGCGACCCTACAGAAATTTTCTTTGGACCATAGCATGAACAACATGCAAAGCCAGAATAAAATATAATAAGAATAATAACAATAAGCCATTTCTATGATAGCCATGGTATGCAAACAATTTTATAATTTACAAGATAAATTTCAATTTGGACTCGAACTTCTTTAAAACGTTAAAGATATTTACAGTATTTTAATTAAACATCCATAAGTAAGGTTAGATCATGTCTCAGGCCACTAATGCCAACTGCATTTCAAAACGGAAACTTTTCCAACAAGACTATTGTCAAAACCTTTGTGTAGCTTCAGGGGGAATCCCCCCTTCCTTTGAAGGGCATGCACACGCATATGCTTGCCACTTCAAACAAGATGTGACCTTTTAATTTATATTTGTTTAAACTGATTTCCATTTCACACATTTATGTGAACAAAATGTCAGTCTATACATTGCATTTAAGGAGGAAAACATCTAGAAATGAAAGAACATGATCCCTCGTGTCTCAACTTTCTCATTTTCATTTCTCCTGGTTCTGCAAAGCAGGGATACAAATATGTAATGAGGTGTACATACAGTAGATAAATAAAATCTTCAGAAGTTAAAATGTGCTCTTCACCATGGTGCATCAATGAAAGGAAGCCCTTGTTCCTGGGATAGAAATAAATGTTTGAGGCAACCCCAAAGGGGTTCCCAAAGTATTTGGAATGGGCGTGGTCAGTTCATGTTAACAGTTAGCCGTTTACTAAGGATACAGGGAGTTCACTGTGGACAATTACTGGCTTACGAAATTAAAGTTTTAGGTACCAAGCTATGTGTACACAATATAAGCTTCATATCTGAAACTTATAACATATTATAGACCAAAATATGAACACGAGTTCAGAGATGAATGGAACAGGGAGTAAATAGCTGGGGTCTTCTGTATTGAGAGAAATTAACTCACATACCTACACTTTGCTTCCAGTCATCTTGAGAAAATAAAGGCAAATATATATACATGCTTTCTTACTCTGTCAATTGTGGGGAATGCAGAGGATGTGTCAAGCTGACAATGAGGATAGCAATGGAATTTAGCAAAATGCTTTCAGAGGTAAACTCTAAAATGTAGGTTATCAAAACTCTAAGAAATAAACTCTTAGGAAATGGTTTCAATGAGGTGTGGAGGACCTTAAATTATTTATTACATTTAAATTTTGAGAAGACATGGAACAAATTTTAAAGTTGATTTTGTTTTATTAATATGATAAAATATACATAACATAAAAGTTACATTGTAACCATTTTAAAGTGCACATTTCTATGACAATAGTAGGAGCAATTGGGAAGGTGACACAAGACCTACAATGTTGTGCATAGGCTCATAGGCACTATGAGTCAGACTCCACAGGCACCTAACAACAACAATAATTATATCACTACTATCCTGTCTCAGTACTTAAAGTTGATTTTTAAATCAGTTATTATGATTATCTTAGGCTAGGAATTCATCTGTCAATTTTGTATTTACGCATAAACTTTCATCAAAAATTACTCATTTAAAATTAATAAAATAGTAATTAATTATTTTTCAAGTGTTTTTTATTTCTCTTTGTCTTTTTAAAGTATGCATTGATAATAATGAATAAATGTTTGGGTAAAATTGAGCTTTATTAGATATATGTAAAGCACAGCCTATTCTTTGATAATCAACCTTAAAAGTCCTGATTTTGCTGAATTAGCCCTTTGACAAACCTATAAAATGAAAAGCATGACCTTAATTCATACGCAGCACTTAGACTTCCAAACACACATTAGAATCCTGCAGCCTCTGTGCTGATAGTCCAATTGAAAAGCACTTGAGCGCTACATCAACCTTTCCCAGAAAACTTTCTCTGTCACTTGAGAAATGATATTGATTTTCCTTCTGCTTAGAAAACAGAAATATTCTATTTACTAAATGCTGGGATTTGGAAAGCTAACATTTAGTATTAAAGATCCTCCATTTTCCTCTTCAATGCTTTGAAAAGCATGAATTCCTTGGGAGTGGTTAAATTCATACTCTCATAGATCATGTTACAAATATGTTTTATAACCAATACAATCAAAGCTGAAATCGTATGTGAGTGTTATTTTATTTATCTGTAAAATTACCAAATAACTTTCCGACTGTTTTTGAAGGACCAGGTGTTTAGGAAATGTGAGTACTGAATTGCACTTCCACCCAGCTAAGTACGCGAATGAGTCGTTTACAGTTCAGATATGTCCAGCTGTTCAAATCACAATAGGTGAGAAGTTCTTATGATTCAGCTGGGGACATTTTCAAAACAAAACCAAGTGCAGTCCCACGATGCAAATCAGAATAATAAATTAGAAAATATGTCCTGTCCTCAGAATGTTTAAAGGGTCCCATCGAATGGTTCAAGAGTATTATCTTGCTACTTCAGGAATAAATGAAATCCTCTAGAGAATGAAATCCTCAAAGGGAAGTGAAGAAATGTAGATATTTTGTTTGACCCTTTCCTAAATTAAGGAAGACTTCATCTTAAAGATTAAATATTACTAGCTTTTAGCATAATGTTAAAATATTCCAGAGGTATGAGATTTCTAACTTAAGAGTCTAGATTCCCGAGGTAAATAAGCAAAACATTTAAGAAGACATTGAATTTCATATTCTTTAATTTGTTCCTAATTCGTTTTACATATTTAGGGGGAAACAGTTGAACATACAATCCCATGTCACACTAGTTTCATGGATATTTATCATAAACTTTATGACATAAACAGAAGACATAAAAACTGAAACTTTTTGAAAAACAAATTGGCATGCACAAATCAAATGGTATTTAATTTGCATCATTCTTCTGTAATAATCATTTTTTTCTTGATTCTACAAAGCAATATTAATCCAACGACTAAGTACTTTCAAGGCTGGCAATAAATGAAAGTTCCCTTTTTAATGTATTTCGAGTTTGAAACTGATTAGGTGCACATATAAAGTACATATTGAAAATTGCCTTCTCTACGTAGTTATCTTGCCAGGCAACCTTGGATAAATGAAAGGTTTCCAAAACGGTAATGAGATGACAAATGTCAGCAGCGTATTCAGAAGTAAACAGCTCACCCGCTATCAGTGGCTTATTTCGATTCTGAAACATTAAACCCAAACACCAGAACTACTTCCCAGAGTCGGTTCTCGCGCGTAGTTACCCTGTAAGACCAAGTAGAACGGCCCCTTTGAAGCCCACACACTATGCGGTGGATCCAGCCCAGCAACCGAAAGAAAGGTGTGCAGTTTCCCCACAGCAGCCACTTGAGGGAGGAAGAGATGGCAATCTGCCGCAGGCAAGATTGGGGTTTGGGGTGTTAGGCTGTGCGAGAGCTCTTTGCGGCACCTTCCTTCCACAGACAGTCTGGGGGTTGAAACTGCTGACCTTTCAGTTAATAGACAAGCCCTTAACCCCTTGCCACCGGGGATCTTAAAACAGAGAATTTCAACCCAACCCATGGAGGAGAGATTAGTCTTTCAGGAACGAAGCTAGCATAAAGGCAACTCTTCTTCACATCAGACTATGTCTCGTGGGCATTTCTCTCAACAACAAAAAATCAAACAAAACGCCTAATCAATACTGGAGCAAAGAGCGCATGCCCGTGGACTCTGTGTCCTCCGTCTGTTTTCCTGGTTGTGTCCGTTCGTGTCTGGCACTAGGTTTTATTTGGCTTCTATCTGTGTGCCTGTATCGTGCGTACCCAAAACTACAAACCCGGCTGTCCAGTAGATCCCGACGCACGCTGTTGTGCCCACAGGGGATTCCGAAGACTCACAGCGACCTGTGTACAACCGAATGGATCACCCCCACTCCCTGTCCTGCGCCCCGGAGCAATCGTTCTTAGGTTCAAACCCATCGTGGCAGGCACAGTGCCAATCCACTTCCTCTGTCTTGCTGCCCCTCCACTCTACCAAGCATGCTATCCTTTCCCCAGAACTGGCCTCTCCTGATGTTATGCTCGAAGTGTGTGAGATGTAATCTCACCTTGTGCATTTTTTAATTAAAAGATCATTTTATTGGGGGCTCTTGCAGCTCTTATAACAATCCAGACATCAGTTGTATCAAGCATATTTGTACATACGTTGCCATCATTATTTTCTAGACATTTACTTTCTATTGAGCCTTGGTATTAGCTCCATTTTTTTCCGTCCCCATCCCCACCCCCACGCGCCCCAAGGAGCATTCTAGCCGTACTTCTTCCAGAACTGATCGATCTGTTTGCTCTTTTAGCCGTCCATGGTATTTGAATGTCCTTTACTAACACCATAGTTCAAATGCATCGATTTTTCCGCGTGCATGGGAGGCGATTGAAAATAGCATAGCTTCACAAGAAGAAAAAAAAATGAAAATAGCATAGCTTGGATCAGGATCACCTTAGTCCTCAAGTAGCATCTTTGTTATTCAACAAGATCCTGTGCCACAGAGTTGCCTAATGCAACGCTTGCTGGAGCTCTTGAGCGCTGCTTGCATGGGCATAGATTGTGGATCAAAGCAACACTAAATCATCCACAACCTTCATCTTTTCCCTCTTTATCATAACATCACCTATTGATCGTGGTGAGTTTGGTCTCCTTTACATTCAATCAGAACCCATACTGAAGAATGCAATCCTTGATTTTCATCAGTAAGTGCTTCAAGCTTTCAGCAAGCAAGGTTGTATCGTCTGCTCATCAACGGTTGTTAAGAAGCCTTCCTCCAACCTGATAGCGCACTCTTCTTCACACACGCCAGCTTCTCTGATTATTCGTTCAGCACACAGATTGAATAAGTTTGATGAGAGGATACTACCCTGACTCGCACCTTTTCTGATTTTAAACCAACTAGTATTCTCTTGTTCTCTTGCCACACTGCCTCTTGGTCCATTTACACGTTCCGCTTAAGGAGCATGATGGAGTGTTGTGGAATTCCCATTCTTCTCAGGGTTATTCTTAGTTTGTTATGATCCACACAGTCAGATGCCTGTGGATAGTCAACAAAATGCAAGTACATTTTCTGGTATTCTCTGGACTCAGCCAATATCCATCTGTCATCAGCAATGATGTCTATTGTTCCACATCCTCTCCTGAATCCAACCTGAACATCTGACAGTCCCTGCATATGTCCTGCTGCAAGTATTGTTGGGTTATCTTCAGCAAAGTGTTACTTGCATGTGATATCCCTGACATTGTTCTGTAATTTGAGCATTATGTTGGGTCATTTTTCTTGGAAATGCGTACAAATATGGATTTCTTTCAGTCAATTGGACAAATGTTATGACTTAGATGAGTGAGTGCCTCCGGTGCTTTATCAGCTTGTGGAAACATTTCAGTTTATATTCCATCAATTGCTGGGGCCTTTTTTGGGGGAGGGGGAGGCTAATGTTTTCAGTGCCCCTTGGACTTCTTCCTTCACTGCAATTAGTCAGGATCACACACTGCCTCATCAACTGGCGGCATGTCTGCCAGTCCCTTTGGCGCAGGGACTCTGTGCGTTCTTTCCAGCTTCCTCTGATGCTTCCTGCATCATTCTATATTTGCCCAGAGGATCTTTCAATATTGCTATTAGCGGCTTGATTTTTTTCTTTAGTTTTTTTTAAGATATGATGAGGATGTTCTTCCTTAATTATATGTTTAGTAACTGGATTGGAAATAAGATGACTAATAATTTATGATCTGGATAACATTACAAAATATGAGAAATCCAGGACACTTGTTTTTTGGGTTTTATTGGGGTCTTTTACAGCGCTTACAACAATCCATACATCAATTGCATCAAGCACACCTGTATATATGTTACCATCATCATTTTCAAAACATTTTCTTTCTACTTGCGTCCTGGATATCAGCTCCTCTTTTTTTTCCTCCCACCCTCATGAATCCTTTATAAATTCTAAGTTATTATTTTTATATCTTACAACATTCACTGTCCCCCTTCACCCATGTTTCTGTTGTTCATCACCCTGTGGGAGGGGACATGTTATACCTTGATCATTGCAATCGGTTCCCCCTTTCTACTACCTTCCCCCTACCCTCATGGTATCATTACTCCCCACCTTCCCCCACCCTTGTGGTATCTCTACTCCCATTATTGTTCCTGAGGGGCTTATTGCATGTGTCAAGAGCTCTTCTATGTCCCAGTGTACATGCTCTGGTCTAGCCGGATTTGTAAGGTAGAACTGGAGTCCTGACACTGTGGGGGAGGAACATTAAAGAACTGGAGGAATGTTGCATGTTTCATCAGTGCTACACTGCACCCTGGCTGGCTAATCCCTTCCTTGGGACCCTTCTGTGGGGGGATGCGGGACACTTACTTTTATTCTGCAGAGTCTGAGATATGAATCAAGAGACAGTGATTTGAACAGAACAGGGGGATACTGTGTGGTTAAAATAAAAAAGGCATAAGCATCGTATCTTTCATCATACTGGTTCAATGTATATGCCGAACAAATCAGCTGAGCGTGGCATCAGAATTAGAGGAAGACTCATTAACAACTTGTCGTATGAAGATGACACAAACTACTTTGCTGACGGTGAAGACAACCAGAAGTGCTTACTGATCTTTATAATTGTTTCTTATTATATAGGTCAAAGACTACATCCTGTGTCCATGAAGCAAAGCAAAATTCCTCACAGTTGATAAATGGATACGAAATCGTAGTTGTTAATGGTTTCATTGTAGTTGGACCAACAATCAATAATCATGGAAACAGAGTCAAGAAGTCAAAAGATGGACTGCAGTTTTTCAGGAAAACCTGCTGCCAAAGAATTGTTTAAAGTATTTTTAAAAAAAAAAAGCCGAGATGCACTGGATCCAAGCTGTGATCTTTCCGACCACTTCATACGCATGTGCGAGCTGGACAATAGAATGCTCTTGGAAGTGAAGCTGCTGGTGAGACCTTGACTGCTTACTTTGGTCCTGCCATCAGGAAATATGAATCACTGGAAAGGGGCATCGTTTGGGGTAAATTAGAGGGCCATTGAAAACAAAGTAAACACCCCATAAGATGGATTGATGCAGTGGCTGCACCAATGGACCCCCAAACACCCACAATCGTGAGGGTGAGGCAGGACCGTGGAACGGTGTTCCATTCTAACAGAGCCAACTCGGTCGCAACTACTAATAACATTCTCATGGCCGCAGGGCCAATTCCGACTCATAGTAACAGCAACAATTAGTAGTCAAAAGTAAATATAATTGACGCTAACATCTTAATCCCAAAAGTGATATTTTTAGAAGTATGGCATATTTTTTCTGTGTTATTCACATACTCTGAAAAAAATTTCTAGTTAAGATTACTTTTTCAAGGCATGAGATAGCTGTCAGTGAGTGGTCAAACTGTAAAGTATACTGCCCGGTCAAATAATATGCCAAAATAGTCGCTGACTACTTATAAAATATCGCATAAGAATGAATGATTTATTTATGTATTTATACCAATTAGGTTCTAGAGAAGCAGTGAAAGATTATTGTAGTATCTAAGAGCAATGAAGGTCCAGATTCAATTTGTTCTGATTGAATTATCAACCTATAAGTCCATGAGTGATATTCAATTTTCTATTCTTCTGAAATGATCACAAGCCATAACTGCGGTGGCTTCCTGGGCCAAAAAGTCAGACTTAGATGCATGTTAAGTAAATTTCAAGAGAAGACAACACATGGGAACAATACTCAGGTCCCTGGTCAACTCACCCATCTAGACCAGTGTTTCCTAACGCAGGTGATACCACCTCCTGGGGGGTGGGGGCATGGAATAATTCAGGTGGGGGACAGCAAATCAGATTCCTGCGGTTTATCCTGGAAATACAAACGTTTTTAATTGCCTAGCGAGTGCTGAGTTTTGTTTTTGTTTTCTGAAAAGGGGGTGGTAGGCAAAAGAAGTTTGGGAACTTAAGGCCTTCAGTCCATAGGTCAGCAAACTGTGGCTCCCGAGCAGTATGCCCATATGGCTCTGAAGTAAAATTGAAAAAATTTAAATGATATTATTCAGGTAATGGTGATTTTGTTTGTTTTTAAAAATATATGTGTGACCTTTGGATAGCTTTTCAATTTAAGGGAGGGACAGGACTGATAATTCATCTCACAAGTTTGCCGACCCTGGGCTCGATGTCTAAAGTGCTCCTGTTTTGAACTTCTTTCACCTTTGTGAAACAGAATAGATCACTGGGGGCTATAACTTTCCTCCCTCTGGGAAAATATCTACAGAAAGGGGAGAGATGTCTTTCAAATCTATCATTTCAATGAGAAATTAGAGAAAGTTTCTTTAAGAATCTCAGAGCACTTCCTCTCATTCTGAACGGAATAAAGCCTACTTGAAAAGCAATTCAGAGCTGAGATTGTTTCTCCAGTGCTCCGTTACCCAGGCAGCAGGAGCCTTGTCTGGGAGAGACCCTCACATGCAGGCCTTGTAGGGAGGATGAGAGCCGTTTGCTGAATCATACCAGTAACTCCACCATAGGACATAAGCCTGATAAATGCTTAGAAAACTGAGGGGAAAAAGATTTTTAAAAAATAACTGTTCCAGTATCCCTAATTCTAGTGTAGAAACATTTTCTAAACAGGGAAAAACAATTTTGAGGACCTCCATTATTAGATAAAAATATTTTCATTATAATATTAAGTAAATCTGCAAACCCCTAAAGCTAAGTTATAAATTTAGGTCATTTAAAGCTCTAATAACAAATACTTTAAAAATGTGAATGCCAACAGAAAAAGCATATTAATAGCGTTAATTTAATCTGTGGTATGGATGGAGACTATGGGACCATGAGACAGAGCAACAAGCGAGCTCCCTGGTCCAAGAAGGCAGAGGCCAAGGGACCATGGGGCTAAGAGGCTAAGGACCAGAGACAGGTTTATCTGCTGACGTAGGTCAGCTGTTTCTGTGCAGCAGTAACAGTGTCCTTGCTGTTACTGATCCTGACTTGTAGTAACCTACTAACTTCTCTAATAACCCCCCATAATTGTGAGTGTTGTCTGTGAAGTTCTGTGTGGCCATTACAAAGAATTCTCAAACCCAGCATAGAAGTACAAGAGTGCCATGGCAGGAATGGTTGATGTTAGAATGAGTACAGAAGGATGGAACATGGAAGCAGGCCTGACCCCTGACTCTTTTCAACAGAGAAGCCAGAGAAAGTGAAATATGGTGCCCCACCCCATTTACTGCAACGAGTGACACAAAGGATTAAGCACTTGATTACTAGCCCAAGGGTTGGTGGTTCAAACGCATCCAGAGGCACTTTGGGAGACAGGCCTGGCAACTGACCTCCCAAGGACTATAGCCTTGAAATCTCTGTGGAGAAGTTCTATTCTGCATCTAAGGGGTCACCATGAGTGACAGTAACTAGCAACAACTCACAAACTCTTGTAAAACTCTAGGGTCCTGGAGTTAGATTGAATGGATTTATATCACAGGATTGTTGCTTGGCATCATAGACAAGACACCTTATATCTCTGCACCTCACTGTTTCCATTTGTAAAATTACCATAATAATAACATGTACTTCATAGGGTTATTATAAGGCTTACAGGACTTGGTAAATGTAAAAGGTCTAATAAATAGTAAGCATTCAACTAATGTTAATTATTGCTTTTATCATTTCCAACTTTACCTAGTAAGTATGCAAGGACTGAAACCTCAGGCCAGTGAGGACGCCATAGAGTGGAGAGTGAAATTTCACCTTTCTTGGGAAAACAGTAATTGAAGCCATAAGTAGGCCTCCTGCTTAAAGCCAGGAGCTAAGACTGAACACCCTTCACCCACAAGAAAAAGTATAGGATGAACAATAACACCACTGAGGACACACACCTTAGTACAATCGATCATCAAAAAAGTAAAAGAGCATCGTCTGTCCTGGAGCAAAGCTCAGAAAATAGGATGGACAGTAGAGTGGGACAAAGGGAAGTGGGGAATGCAGGGAGGAAGTGGGAAATGCAGGGTGGAGGTGGGAAATACAGTGAGCCTATAAAGTCAAAGTTCAAAAAAGTTCAAATACCTAATAAAATATATAAAGAAAGCACATCATATTGCTGACTTGTTCCTTCCTAAATTTTGCCTTGCCATGAAATTGATAAGGAAAGATAAATTAAAGCGATCTACATACTTGGAAATAAAAAATGCATGAATTTTAAGAAAGCTGTGCTTGGGGAGGTGTTGATATATATGTTGGTATGTAGGTTATGTGGGAGACCATCTGGGGCTTGTATTTAAAAATGGACTTTGATGTTTGAAAGTCTGAGTTTGCTTTCTGGTACTTGCAGGGAGGAAGTGGGGAATGCAGGGAGGAGGTGGGAAATGCAGGGAGGAAGTGGGGAATGCAAGGAGGAAGTGGGAAATGCAGGGAGGAAGTGGAGAATGCAGGGAGGAAGTAGGAAATGCAGGGCAGAAGTGAGGAGAGAGCTGTTGTGTCATGGGGACCGCAACCAGTGTCAAGAAAAAACACGCGCATGAATTATTGAATGCAAAACCAATTTTCTCCATAAATATTCACTCAGATGACAGTACAAGTTAAAGGAAAAGAAAGCATGAAGGCGACCTTTCCTGGAAACAAGCTGCCCCTGGAAGAGAGACAAGACGCAGCTAACACCAGATCCTGCTCACTCCCTTCTAGGACTGGAGCTGTGATTTCTCCAGTAGGAAAGTCCCGAAGGAGAGCTGCTCCTCTACTGTGACCACCTGGAGCATCGGCACCTGTAGTACCTCGCTCCACATATCAGCATCTCTGAGTATTACATGGCAACTCCATGCGTGTCAGAGTGGATAGGATCACAATGGCTGGTTTGGGCAAACAGCTTGCAGAACAAACCTCCAAGCTGAGCTCAGTAATTTTTTTGGCCACCCAAGGACATATTTTAAAACAAATAAACCAAAAATTTGACTCCCTACCCCTTTCCAACTTTAGTCCTATTGCTCTGGTCAGTTCCAGAGAAAAGCTCTCTAAAAAGTAGCTATACTTTGCGGCTCCACTTTCTCCCATCCTGTTCCCTCCCCAAGTCACGCTACTGGGAGTTTCATCACCAACATTCTCTTATCAGCT